>NC_141668.1:48876831-50076831 GCF_028749965.1 Puma concolor
ATTAGGGCATGCTCACTTGTTGATGGGATTGATACAACAGGTACAAGAGGCTGGAAATGTAGAGCAGAGGGAGTGAGGGAGGGATGATCTTGAAAAGCTGAGAGATGTTGAGGTTTAGGTCATACATGGAAGCAATATTCAAAAAGAACAACAGTTGAGGTTTTTCTAGGATTAGTAAAAGCACAACATCTCCAGATTCAGAAAAGCTAACTGAGTCTCAAACATGGTAAATTAAAAAGATAATATAACCTATATAGATTTTAAAGAAACTGCAGAATGCCAAAGAACAATCAAAATCCTAAAAACAAAACAAAACAAAAACACACAAAAACCCAGTTATTTTTGCCAAAGGACAGCAATTATGATGAAAACAGTTCCGTTCAGCACAAAGAAGCTAGAAGATCATGGAAAAATTTCATCAAAGAGCTCAGAGAAAATTACTGCCAACCTAACTTCTGTACTCCAGAGTGGGGATAAAATAAAAGTATTTTCCAGACAAATGCCAAGGGTGTTCACGCACAGATCCTTACTCAGAGAAATACTAAGGGGTATATACATCTGCAGGAAGCATACTGAACCTAGTGGCAAGAACAGGATTCCAGAAGCCATGGTGAGCAAGGGGTCAATCTAATCAAGCTCTATCTGCATAAAACAATAACAAGATGACTAATTTCAGGGCACTGAAAAACAGAGTGAAAAAATGGCATGGAAGATAGGAGGGGCTTTAAAAAGTCAAAGCATTCTATGGTTCTCATCATTTGGGATATGTACATAGAGCTACTTATTAACTAAGTAAGGAAGATTTTAAGTTAATTACACGTGTATTAGATTTTGGGAGTATACACAAAAAGGGTGGAATGGAATCTATAAAATGCCTAAGGGAAAATGAAATAAAGGTTTGATTAAGCCAATGAAAAGCAAGAAAGAAGAAAACAAAGCAATAAAAAAAGCACAGTAAATGGGGGGTGTGTGAAAAATCCTTATTTGTCTCTAATCACAACACATATGGCTCTAACACCAAATAAAAGCCCGAAATTTGCAGATATTCAAAAAGCCTTTGCAAGAAACACACTCAGAACATAATGTAATGGAAATGTTGAGAGTAAAGGGGTAGAAAAAACATGCCTAGCAAATGCTAGCCAACAGAAATCCCAAACAAATGTCCTGATATAAAGTTTATACTTTTTTTTATTAGTGATAAAGATGGTCATTATATAATGATTAGAGATTTAATTTTACCCTAAAGATATAATAGTCCTGAGCTGTTATGCACATGACAACATGGTCTCAAAAAATATAAAGTAAAAGTGGAAAGAAACCGAAGACAGATTGACAAACCCATAATCATAACGGTTTTTAACATCTATTCACAGAAATTAATAGATCAAATAGGTTAAGTTAACATACTGGATACAAAAGGGACCTCATATCCAATAATTTATAGAATATGTACTGTTTAAAAAAAATGCAAGAAATGTGTACACAAACTGACCACAAAGCAAGCCTCAACCTACAGAAAAGAACTGACCCAATACAGGCCATATTCTGACTATAATTCAATAAAATTAAAGATCAATAATAGCCAAACCCCAGTATATTTGGAAATTTAAAATAATTCTAAAAAATTAGCAAAGAAAAAATCTTAATGGAAATTACCAAATATTTGGAATTGAAAGACAAAACACTCCTTGTGGGGGTATAGAAGCTTTCAATGCCTGTATTAAAAAGTATAGGTTGGAATTTTTTTAAAGGTTTAACATTAATAAGCTAACCATACTATTTAGGAAGCTAGAAAAATAA
This sequence comes from Puma concolor, assembly GCF_028749965.1. NCBI lineage: Eukaryota > Metazoa > Chordata > Mammalia > Carnivora > Felidae > Puma > Puma concolor. The sequence goes on from NC_141668.1 coordinate 48,878,632, forward strand.
TGAAGTAAAACACAAAATAATAAAGATTATTGCCAAACAGAATCATAGAAAGAAAAGATAAAATAAAAAGAATAAAAAACCTCCAAGGTGATTTATTTTTAATTTTTTTTTAACATTTATTCATCTTTGAGAGAGAGAGAGAGAGAGAGAGAGAGAGAGACAGAGCATGAGCGTGGGAGGGACAGAGAGAGAGAGGAAGACACAGAATTTGAGGCAGGCTCCAGACTCTGAGCTGTCAGCACAGAGCCTGACACGGGGCTGGACCCATGAACCACAAGGTAATGACCTGAGCCGAAGTCGGACATTTAACCAAAAGAGTCACCCAGGCGCCCCTCAAAGGTGATTTTCAAAAGGATTTATAAAATAGGCAAACTTTGGGCAAGACTGGTCAAGAAGAAAAACACAAGTGCTAAAGAGAACATAAATGCAAATGCAGTAAAGATACTAAATATAAATCTTGAGAATACTAGCTTTATACTAAAAAAATTAAAAGTTTTGTGACATTGATAATTTTCTTTTTTGATGTGGATACTTTTTTTTTAATGCTTGTTTATTTATTTTGAGAGAGAGAGAGAGAGAGAGAGAGGGAGGGAGGGAGAGAGAGAGCCAGCGAGCGTGAGTACAAGCTGGGGAGGGGCAGAGAGAGAGAATCCCCAGCAGGCTCCACACTGTCAGTGCAGAGCCCCACATGAAGCTCGGACTCACGAACCATAAGATCACCACCGGAGCCAAATCAAGAGTCAATGTCCAACTGACTGAGCCACCCAGACACCCCTGACATGGATAATTTTTGTAAAGAGTGTAAATTATCAAAAATTACCCAAACTAATATGGAAAACCCAAATTCAATTATATCCATTAAGTAATTGAATCTGTAGTAAAGCATCTACCCTCAAATAGTTAATGAACCCAAATGATTTTATTTTAATTTTTTTTAATGTCTATTTATTTTTGAGACAGAGAGAGACAGAGCATGAGCGGAGGAGGGTAGAGAGAGAGGGAGACACAGAATCCGAAGCGGGCTCTAGGCTCTGAGCTGCCAGCACAGAGCCCGATGCGGGGCTCGAACTTACAAGCTGTGAGATCACGACCTGAGCTGAATTCAGACACCTAACCGACTGAGCCACCCAGGTGCCCCCCTAATGATTTTCTTAAGTTTTATCAAATGTTTAACAAATACATCATCTCTAACTAACATAGACTATTCCAGATTGGAGGAGAAAAAAAAAGAAGAAAAGGTCCAGCATTTGCTTTATGAGCTAATACAATCTTGACTCAAAAACTATACCAGACCATGAAACTAAAATTATAGGTCAATTTCAATTATGACCATAAATGTAAAAATCCTTAAAAAAAGATCTTACTGAATGTAGTGTTATATTTAAAAAAATGTCATATCAAGGGGGGCTTATTTCAGGGATTTAAAGTAGATAACACATCACTAGAATTCACCACAATAACAAGAGAGAGAAACCACACAATCATTTCAAAAATTAGAATACAACAATCAATAAAATTCAACATCCATTCACAACAATAGCACTTCGCATACTAGGAATAGAGGGAACTCTCTTAAAAATAGTTGATTAAAGGTATCTCTGACACACGCATAATGGTCATCACATTTAGAGATGAAATATTAGAATAATTTCCTTCAAAGTCAGCAAAAAGATAGGGCGGTCTATGAATGCTTCTCTTGGGCATTATCCTGAAGAATTTAGCCAGCATAATAAAGTAAGACAAAGAAATATATAACTGAAAGAAGAAACAGGCCATCAAGTTTCCTTAATTTAAGAGCAATATAAAGAAATCAGAAGCATTACTATACATAAATAACACCTCATTTTATTGAACAATAAAATTAAGGACTCCATTTACAACAAAATCTAAACTAGTTAGCAAATAACTAAAGACACTAACGACATAAATAAGAAGAGAGATAGTCTATATCCTTGCACAGCATTACTCAGTGTGATAAATATGTCAGTTCTCCTCCAAAAGTCTATAAATCCAATATAATTTCAGTCAAAACCTCCATGGTACTTTTCACCAAACCTGACAAGATGGTCCTAAAACTCGTAAGAATAAAGTCGAAAAGGCGAGTCACAATAATTTTGTTTTTATTTTTTTTTAATGTTTATCTTTGAGCGAGAGAGAGAGAGAGAGAGAGAGAGATCGCGCGCCTGAGTGGAGGAGGGCCAGAGAGAGAGAGAGGGAGACACAGAATCCGAAGCAGGCTCCAGGCTCTGAGCCATCAGCACAGAGCCCGACGCGGGGCTCGAACCCACGGACCGTGAGATCATGACCTGAGCCGAAGTCGGACGCTTAACCGACTGAGCCACCCAGGCGCCCCTATTCACAATAATTTTGAATAAGTAAAAGAATGTAGGAAAATAGCTCTGGCCATACACCAAGACTTCTATAGTAACAAAAAAGTAAAACACTGCAGGATGGGCCACCAGACCAGTAGCATAGAGCAGAAAGGGCAGACACAAAGTCACACATCCGTGGAGAATTGGTGTATCTCAGAAGTGGCTTTACAAATTAGTGGGAAAAGGAGGTCAGAGAGATGAATTATTTCCTATGTCATCCACCTGTCCACCCACTCATCATTCACTCGTGTATCTCAGACTTACATGCCGACTGCTTACTTTGAACCTGGCACTGTACTAGTCTTTGGAGATACAAAGTCTGATGGATCAGAGGAGGAAAGACCTCCCTGCGCTCAAAGATCTCATCTGTAAGAATAAATAGGCAACATAAATAATGATCCTATGGTAGTATAACAGAGATTACAATAGATTCTTCCTGAGAAGTCCGGGGGGAAAGTGATACTTGAACGGAGTTTTCAAGGATGGAGAAGACTTCACCAGACTGGGAAAGACAGAATCTGGTGGGGAAGTTGTGTGGACTGGGGTGGCAGATGGCTTAGGGAGGACATTCTAAGAATGGGAAACAGCATCGCCAGAGGCCAGTGAGGGTGGGCTTGGTTTTTGAAAGGTCATGCAAAAAAGGGGTGACAATTTTTTTTTTTCTGGAATATCTCCAGTGGGTAAGAAATTGCGTGGGAAATATCTCCATACCTTGGGGTAAAAATGAAAACACAATGTCTAAAAAAAGAAAATAGAATATTTAGAAGTTAGGAGACTAGCTATAATTATATATATATATGCATTCAATGCTTATTGGCCCTGCCCATGTTGACCAACATCCTTTCCCATCAGTACATCCCCACCGCCTTCGATCTCATTTCTTCAGCCAAACAAATGCAGACAGACGTTTTTTGAATAGCAAAAAAACTTCTGTGTCCCCACAAATGCACATTCCCACAGAAATAAAACAAAATGGGGACAGAGGGGAACATAAAGTTAAACATTATTTTAGGCCCACTGCCGAATTTCCTCTTTGTGATGGGCCACACTGTTTATTTTCATGGCTGATCTATTGTTCAATTTTCTTTTGGGTCCGCAAGGGCAATCTCTAAACAGTAGACTAGATGTAAGGCTGAGGTCACTCTCTGAACGCATTCTGTTTAGGGTTGAGTTATGATGGCTACTCTCCCAACGAAATACCCCGTATCTTGAAAAATCACTGATCAGCTTTTTCCATTCTGTGAAGTTTATTGATTTTCAAGAATATCTTTTCAGAAAAAAGGACATTTTGCCAACTTTAAGGCAGTAACTAAAATACCCTAGACAGGAAGAAAATACCCCAGACAGGAAGAATGTCGGTCCAAGACCATTATACTGGGCATGGTCTGCCTGGGATTCCAAAACCACACCAAACAGAAAAAGATGATATTACGGGAGATAAGGTATGTTTGACAAATAGCCCAGGAATGGCCACTTAGTGCAAACAAGAGCCAGATTTGTCAAGAAAAATCTCAGGCGTTCAGCGAGTATCCCCTGACTTGACTCTAAATGAGCAGGATGTTGTTTGTCTCACATCTGCTGAATCTGGAAGGCAGTATTCCCTCGTGGTTTCATAACTAGTGTGTTTCGATGGGTCAGCGCAGACCCCATCCAAGTGTGTAATCAGCTCAGATCAGGTTCTAGACTGTAAGAAAGAGAAAGTGCTTTTTGTGACGCGCTACACTTGAGAAAGTCGTGCTTTTCCGTGTCCGTCAGCCATCAAGATTTCTGAACCTTGGCACTAGGGACATTTCGGGCTGGATAAATCATCGTCACTGTACGCTGTTTAGCAGCATCCCTGGCCTCTACCCACTAGATGCCAGTGGTACCCGCCAGCTGGAACAGCCACAGATGTCTCCAGACTTTGCCAAATGTGCCCAAGGGGCAGAATAACCCTGATAGAGACTCATTGCTATAAACTAAAACCACATCGCCTCAGCTGGTAGTTTTTATTGTTTATATGAAAAATGAGAACTTTAGGGGCGCCTGGGTGGCTCAGTAAGTTAAGCAACCGACTTTGACCCAGGTCATGATCTCGCAGTTTGTGAGTTCGAGCCCCGCGTCGGGCTCTGTGCTGACAGCTGGGAGCCTGGAGCCTGCTTCAGATTCTGTATCTCCCGCTCTCTCTGTCCCTCCCTCACTCGCATTCTGTCTCTAAAAAATAAACATTAAAAAAAAAATTTTTTTTTTTTTTTTTAATGAGAACTTTATTCTTTTGATTTTAAAAGGATTCTTTGGGTCAAAGGCAGCTTTGTCTTAGCATAGGAGAGGGGGCTGGAGGTGGCTAACATCACTTCCAGCTACAAGTTGCTGGGTTTTGGGGGTCAGGTAGTCCAGCTTCTGCCCAGTTACCCCAAGGGCTTGTCTGTAGTCACCCAGGGGGTCAGCTGCACTTGGCCTCCCGGGCTCAGCCAAGGGTTCTTCCTGTCATCTACTTACTGCTTTTCTCATAATCATGTGACAAATTAACTCATGAGAAATTAGGTTAAACTTTGGACTTTTCCCTCTTGCGAGATCAGATGAAATAATGACCTTGACGTGAACCTTTTCAGATGTAATGTAAATATCCGAGGGGAATCGCTCGCCCCCCAGAAAGCCTGCTCAGTAGAGGTGCCTGAGGGCTGGGTGTGTCAACCGAGATACCATTCATCCCCCAGATCTGTCTATTCAGCAGCTGTTCTCGTAGCCTTAAAAAAGGATTTAATTTCGAGGACACTGATTGCCACAAAATTTTTCGGGTATCTCCCCACTGCAAAAAGTGACATGAGCTAGTGGTCACTTCCTCCCAGGTTAATCAGGGTATCAGCACCAATATTCTTGTGACAATGCCCTGCCCTCCAATCCTCCAGTGCTTCTCCATGGTCTAGTGCGTGTTTTCTCGATCCCAGCACCCCTGACGTTGGGGCCAGATCACTCTTTGTGGTCGGGACTTGTAGGACGTGCTGGGCATTGCAGGAAGTTTAGCAGAATCTCTCGCCTCTACTAGACAGCCCGTTAGCACATCCCAGTTATAAGGATCAGACATGTCTCTAGACCCTGCCAGATGTCTAGGCGAGAAGCACTCTGGTTGAACACCTCCCAGTGGAAGAAGAGCTCACATTCTTAGGTCTCCACTGGTCTTTCTTGTACCTGGTAGTGCCTGGCACAGGGCTGACCCTCAGTCCATATTCGCTGAATAAGAAACTGCGTATCTAAATAGTTTCCCCATCTTAGAACTTTGAAAAAGACCCAACGAATATGCACAGTGATCATTGGTGCTTTTCTTTTTCTCCTCACAAAACACAAAAGGAGTATTTCTCTGGACTTAAAATGCCAGAATCAGCCATTTAGTCATTTAGAATAGCCCCTTTGATATGTTCTTTGGAATAAAACAAAATATAAAATTCATAACAGCTACGCACTTGATATGGGTCAGACTCATGAGTAGATGATTTACATTTGTGTAACAGCTTAACCAAGCCACCGCCCTGGTGTGTGGCCTAAGCAAGGGTTTGTTGTCAAAATCTATCCTCTTTCCACCAGGTTCCGATGGTTTGTAAAGGATTTACAATGACGGTGTTCCAATATTTACATGAAAACAGGTCAAGGAGGAATAAGACAAGCTTTTAGTCAGACCCTGACAGGCAGAGAAGGCCCTCGCCTATGTGAGAACCGTGTCCAAAAATGGTTTCCTCTCTTGCCTGAAATCCCTGCCATGAATGAAATTGCATTGGATAAAGGCGCCGTGCTATTGGTTTCAAGAGGACCCATTTACATTATTTTTACGCTTATTTATTTTTGAGAGAGAGAGAGACAGAGCGTGTGACCAAGGGGAGGAGGGCAGGCAGACAGACAGACACACACACACACACACACACACACACACACACACACACACACACAATCTGAAGCAGGCTCCAGGCTCCGAGCCGTCAGCCCAGAGCCCAACGTGGGGCTCGAACCCATGAACTGCGAGATCATGACCCAAACCAGAGTCGGATGCTTAACCGACAGAGCCACCCAGGTGCCCCTGGGTCTTTCATTTTATATCCAAGGTGATGAAGTCTGCCCAAATGGCCTTTTCTGAAGCTGATTCCTGCAGGTGTAATATCCAACTGGCCCCGTTGCCGGAGCACAAAGAAGTGGGATCAGCACGGGCAGCAAAGGGCACTGGGCCACTGCGTGCCCACGAGAACACAAGACAGGCAAAGTAGTAGGGACAAAGAAGGGCTCACACGTTCTTATGAAGTCAAGGACAAGGAAAAGAGAGGGGTTTGCATATGGAAAGCACAGATGTCTTGTTCCAAAGCACATGACCACTGACTGATGAGAATGCAAAAAGGAATGATAGGCACAGAAACTGTGAATGGGCCACATGACCCCAACGGCAAGGTGGTGGTGCTGCCCCTGGACAGGTGCCCTGGCCACAGCTCCACTCCTGAACCCTGGTGCAGGATCCCATGATCTTACGCGTTGGGGAGGCAGGTGCACAAGGAGCCTGCTGAATGAGCTTGCTTGTATCCCTCGTGGACGTGGGAACTGGGTGCTACTGATGTAGCCTTGGTCTACAGAGAGTGGGGGACACAAAAGGGTACGCTGAGAAACCATTTAACTTCTGTCCAGACTGGGCCACTTTTGAGAGTCGCCACACAAGAAGCTGGGACAACAACAGTGAGCCCGGGCATGAGTCTCCTCCCCTTCCCCCCTGTATAAGACACTGGGCAGCCCTGCCCAGCCAGACCCGCTGGCCAGATGGGGAAGGAGGGCTGGCCTGGCACACCCTGATACGACCCGTCTCTCTGGCACAGCCTAGTGGACCTGGCAAGGGCCCACACCTGCGAGGGCTTGAGCACAGCTAACACAAGTGTAATAAGCTACGCCCAAGGGCAAACCGTGCGGTGGGGTGGCCAGTGGGGAGAGAACGTGCAGTCTTAGGTAGACAGGGCCGTGAGATGCCTGCTACACGTCCTTTCGGCCAATACCTACCGACAGCCTGCTCTGGGCCAGGCCCTGTCCTGGACACTGGGGTTTCTGCAAAAGGAAAACAGACCCGAACCCCTGTCCCTAGCCCCAGGGGTGAGTGTTTCCGGCTGGTAAGGGGAAGGCGAGCCTGCAAGTAAATACGTATCGTGCCAGTGGTCAGTGCTATGGAGAAAAGTAAAGCTGGGAGGAGGCTGGGCAAGGGATGGGTGGGGGACAGGAAGGGGATGGAAGGGGAGGGACGGGGCGAGGGCGGGGAGGTGGACAGGGGATGGGAAATGTGGGGTGGGGCCGAGTGGTTTGCCTTTCAACTTTTAGAATTTTCTGGGCCTCTGCTCTCCATCCATATTCCATGTAAGGAGAGAAGAGTGGTCCTGCAATGTTTGGGTGGAGGGAGAGAATTCAGTAGAAGGAAGGAGTGATGTATGCGCACATGCAGACTGGGAGGGCTGAGCACCGAGTGGGAGGAGTGGAGAAAATGCCCAGGGTCATCCGTCTCCCTGGATCTGGCCCACCCCAGATGTGAAGTGAGCACCTCCCTCCTCGATGGTCTCCCAAACAGGGAGCACCCTGTTCACTCCTGGCTCATTTCTGACTCCCAAGTTTTCGTTCATGTCATTTGCATTGCCCAGAGCACTCTTGCATTTTTCTGTTACATGTAGTTAATGAGAGTGGAAGAAACAGACGATAGAAAAAAGGAAAGAAGGGCATGGAGAAGTAAGGTAGAAAAAAAGAAACGGGGTGCTTGGATGGCTCAGTCGATTAAGCGTCCAACTCTTGATTTCGGCTCAGGTCATCATCTCATGGTTTGTGAGATGGAGCGCCGAGTCGGGTTCTACACAGACAGCACAGAGCCTACTTGGGATTTCTCTCTCTCTTTCTCTCCCTTTCACTCTCTGCCTCTCCCCCACTCATACACGCTCTCTCTCTCTAAATAAATCCAAAAAAAAGAAAATAAGAAATATAGAGACAGAGAAAGCTGAACATTACAGCGCAAGAGATGAGAGAGACAAAAAGATGAATAGTAAAATAATAGAAGCTCACCTTACTGGGTGCCACGGACTGGAAGTGATTTACGTGTATTCTTTAAGCCTTACAACACTCCCATTCTATAGATAAGGAAACTGAGGCTCATAGAACTAAGCTCTTTTCCAAAGGTCAAGCTATGGCCAGGAGTACTAAGCTGACCATTGCTACATCATCGCTGTGCTAAGTGGGGAAGGAAGGAAGGACAGCCATCCAGATTGTTGGGGCTCTGGGGATTTTGGAGCTTAGCCAAAAGGTGTTATTAGGGTAGACCATCTCAAAGAGAGATATTCTACGTACAGGAGAGTGTCTCTACTAGATAAACAGAGATGCAGATATAAAATGAATTAAAGGAGTGTCTCTTCCTTTATCAAAGGGTTTTCATTTTATTTTATTTATTTATTTTTTATTTTTTTTTCAACATTTATTTATTTTTGGGACAGAGAGAGACAGAGCATGAACGGGGGAGGGGCAGAGAGAGAGGGAGACACAGAATCGGAAACAGGCTCCAGGCTCTGAGCCATCAGCCCAGAGCCTGACGCGGGGCTCGAACTCACGGACCGCGAGATCGTGACCTGGCTGAAGTCGGACGCTTAACCGACTGTGCCACCCAGGCGCCCCAAAGGGTTTTCATTTTAGATAAGATCCTGTCAATTTCATAATTTCTTCAACAAATACCTCCTAATTCCCAGTATGTGCAAGTAATCCCAGAGAATTTAGGATTTAAATGAGCAACAACTATATCTGCATATGAAAAGTACATAATTATTGCATGAGAGGAAGTATAACTTTAATTTGCTTCCAAAAGCTTTTCTTCCCAGAGCTAACTTCTGTCTTTTCCTAGACATGATTTGTTTATTTTTTTAATTTTTTAATTAAAAAAAAAATTTTTTTTTAGACATGCTTTGTTTAAACAGCAAGGACAGTAGGTAGGCACCTAGGAGCAGTGCCTGGGGGCTTTCTGGCAGTTAAGTTCCCAAAGTGTATAGGGGTGGGAGTTTCTATTCATTCCTCTTCATGAAGTTTCTGGAGAGAGCCAGGAGGCCGCTTTTTACCTGGAGGCATAGTCCTTACTGGGGCAAAAAAATCTGGCTGTGGGGTGAGGCATTTAGATCCGCTGGCAGATTGGAATCTCTCGTAGGACCCCCTAGGCAAGAGCACAGCCAGGGTCTAGCAAACCTTATTTGCTGATGAGCGTGAAAATGCGATTATTTGTTTTTTTGTATTGAACACTTACGCTATACTAATCACGTAGTACTCTAAAATAATAACCCGAATTACAAATCAAGAGTTTCTGCACAAAGCCTCTTAGATGTCAGCATAAAGAACAAGTTTGTGTTTTATGTCTTAATTTTATGCTGATTTCAAGCAGATGGCAGGGGCCTTTTGATAAGAGTTTTTCTTTGTTTGGTTGATTCAGTGGTGATTACTAAAAACCCGCTGCTCTATTTATAGCACTGACCAGCTTTTGGAGTATTCCTCTAAAGACCATGCAAAATTTCCACTTCAAATTGGTTGGGGGTGAGGAGAGGGCTGAATGAGGGTGGCAGGGGTGAGGAGTGACAGAGGAAACCACCCCCTCCCGGCCCTGCCACTCATCCATCAGGACAGTGGCACGGGCAGTACCATTGAAAGCCACGGTCAACGGACACAGAGACTCAAGGGTCTGCCATGTCTTGAAGATGTCTATTTACACACGGAAGAGAAACGCTCCTGTCTGCCTTGCGTACTTTCCCCTAACAACTTGTCTGCTCTCTACCTTTTCTTGTCTCGATAGCTGTAAGTTAGAAGGGATCACACCGAGTAGATACTGACTTTTCCAGCAAACACTGAAAGAGCTGTTGATGGATTCCAGTGGTAAATAAGTAATTAATACAGATCGCGTGTTAGCAACAGCACTACGTAGGAAACTAAGTCTCAGCTGCCTTTTTTGCTTCAAATGTCCTCCTTTCCCAATCAGAGATCTAAGATTAAAAAAACCGAAATCAGTTTTGGAAGTGTACATCGACCAAACATTTAGTTGTCGCAAGACACAAGCCCAGGCACAGTACGCCGAGGGAGAAGCTATCCCCATGCAAGCACGTATCGCGGTGAGGGCAGAATTCCAATTCCATCTCAAAGCCAGAAGCGCTGGTGTGTTCAAGAGGAAGGAAAAGAATTTGCCAAGTCCAAGAAGATCCACCTTCCCAACCCGTGGTAGTACATCCACAGGATGCAAAGAACCAGGATTTCTGCCCAAAGTCAGGAAAACATTTTCTTAAGACAAAAATATTAATGAGGGTAAATACAGAAAACAGAAAAGAGAAAAAAACACGAGGCTTTCTGTACTCCCCATGAGAGCCGTCACTATTCAGCCACAGGAGAAATATCTAGAGCCTTGGCGTCAGTGGGGATCTATAGAATACAAGTCTTCATCCTCAGGCTAAATATGGAGGGCTGAATAATTCCATTCCTCAGCTCAATTACAGCATGCAGATGCCCAAGCCCCTCGCTTTAGCAGCAGGGCAAACGGACCCGACAGACACGAGTGTTTACTTAATAGACACATATCTGTCCTTACAAAGAATTGAAAATCGACAGAATAAAATAGGTTTCCCTGGTCACCTCTGGTGAAGGGCTATCTAGTCCCTTCAACAGTTACTTGGGCTACTGGTTCTAAAGGAAACGAGTTTAAAAAAAGAAGACTATTCACGGGGCGCCTGGGTGGCTCAGTCGGTTGAGCGTCCACCTTTGGCTCAGGTCATGATCTTGTGGTTGACGAGTTCGAGCCCCACGTCGGGCTCTGTGCTGACGGCCCGGAGCCTGCCTCGGATTCTGTGTCTCCCTCTCTCTCTGCCCCTCCCCCGCTCATGCTCTGTCTCTCTCTGTCTCAAAAATAAATAAACATTAAAAAAAATTTTTTTTTTTTTTTAAAAGAAGACAATTCACAATTTGCCGCCCCCGCCTCTTCTTTTCTTCCTGGATCCTTCAGTCTCCACTCTCACCAGTGTCTAAACGTCAGCCCATTTGCTGGGGCAAAACCTCTCACTGTGTCCCCTCCACTCAACCACATCTCCGGCCAGGCCAATTTGGCATCGGAATCTCCTCCAGCCATTTCTTGGAAAACACATTAGGGCAAAGGAAATAGGCCGTGATTTCTGATGGTAGGCCGTTTTGTTTTGTTTTCTTTTCTTTTCTTTTTCTACAAGGGCTAGTCTGAAATGAAGATAGCAGTATTTCCAGTGTACAAACACACGTGGGAGTATGCACTAAAGCTCCCACCAGCTTCCCATATCTTTTTGTTTGGTCTGGTGAGCAGGATCAAGGCTGTGCCGAGAGGGGAGCCTGGCAAGGCTGCTGGGGTGCTCCCCCCCCCACCCCGTACCCAGAGCACAAGCAAAAGCTACTGGATGGCATCTCCTGTCCTATTCACAGCCGTCTACACATAAACCAGAGGAGTTAGCATCCCTGAAAACAAAGACAAAACACAGAATGTGAAATGGGCAATGGTTTTCTGTGCCTCAGAGACAGCAATATTCTTTAGAGCCACTCCGAGTGGAAAAGTACTGCTCGATGTTCATCAGAAGATCTCCCAGTGGCAGAGATCGGGCGTGCTCTGCTCTTCTTCTGCTGGACGGGGCGGGGGGATATGGAGAGGAAATGAGCCCAGGTCTCCAGGACTAAGTTAACATACATATAGGTGTTTCTAGGCATCAGGCAAACGGCTGTCTGAGGTCTCCAGTTTGATGCAAAGCAAAGGTCTCATGTTGTGCACGCAACTAGATGTGGAAAGCAAAGGAATCTGCTGTCTCATTACTTTATAATCAAAGGGGGGACGGAAACCATCAACCGCACCTCTCCACCTGCCCTTTAGTAACAGAAGAAAGAGCGCAGAGGCTTGCTTACCTTGAAGTTGTGTGTCTTCTCATAGTTGAAGTGGTTGTCGTTGTGCGTGAGGGCGGCCCTTCGGACCAGGGACGAGATCTGTGAACAGGCAAAGAGTCTGAGAGGGGGCCAAAGAAAACTGCCTTTGACTCCCACCTTCACCCCCAAGGCCACGGCCAACAGCTCCTGGCGTTTCCTGCCTTGCTTAGGCTTCCGAACCACAGCACATTTTTTCTCATTCTCCAGCCACAGTTCCTCGGAGAACCTAGCGCCTGGACCCCACATCTTTCTAGTTTCCACCGTGAAGCTCAGAGCCGTCAGGTTTTTTGAACCGCGGCTAATGTTAGGCAGCAGATTTGAGGCAGCTGCGTCCTGTCTGCAGAGGCCTCCGGCATGTGACCTGGAAAGGCTGGTTTGAGTGATGAAGGGGGTTCTGCATCTGAATAAGGACGGGGCTGTTTTGTGCTATTTCTTGAGGCCGACGTGTGCCTGGAACAATAGCACACATTCATGAGCACAGCAGTCCCCAGAAGCTGTATCCTGTCGCCACTGAGGGCTCAATGGAGGAGGCAGGGGCAGGCAGCTTTATTCCTCCTGCCACAGGAGAGACCTCTCGTGCTTGCTTGCACATTTCTCTCCCTCCCTCCCTCTCTCTCTCTTACACACACACACACACACACACACACACACACACACACACACACACACACACAACTAGTTCTGATGTTCAAAGCCCGATGCCGTATCCAATTATTCTGGGGGCTCTGAGCCCCATCCTGGGCTGAACGCCGGCAGATTAAACCTTTTAAACCCTGATGATTGTTTAATCTTATAGGGATAAAGCCTGCCTCCCTTTAGAAAAAAAAATCTGCCCTAGCATTCGAAGCTTAATTTTTATTCTTCTGTGTGCATTGAATTAGAACAGTCTAAAAAGTGAATGGGTCACAGAAAAAGCATGGCACTTCGGCACAGAGTTCCATCTACAACCAGAGTTTCAGCATAAAAGGTAGGGTGTCTTGCTCCAAGGCACCCTCCTGTCTCTCTTCCCCCCCCCCCCCCCATCTCCGCACGCATGCAGACAAGTCACTATTCCTTCATTCAAACCTAAACATCAAAGTCGCTTTTATTTGAACTATAACCCCTTCAATGTTCATTCTTTTAGGGCCTAAGCCTGATGCTCCCGATGGGTTTTCAAGCTTCATCTGTTTGATGGTCTCACTAGGGACTAAAGTTTTTAGTCCCGGGTCTCGCCACTAGAGCAGTGAGGAAATCATTGTGTCTTGGGAGTACTCCTGATCTGCTGACAAAAGTTAATGCAGCCGATGCCTGACGGTAAAATCAATGCTGTTGGAACGAGGGTGCAAGGAGAGTGCAGAGGGCTGGACCGTCATGTAGATATACAGTCCACGGAAGCCATCCTGTCTTCTACTGACACATGGCCCCACACCCCAGCCCCTCCAAGCAGCCTTGTGAAGCATCATGCAAGGTCAGTGTTTTCCCGTGTTAATTCTTTATTCCTGACAACGACCGTCATCCCACCTTGGTTCCAAAGGGCATCCTTCCAGGTCACCCTTGTTACCTTCAGGGATTACAAGAGCCAACTTTATGTTGAACCACTGAGCACGATATCATTATTGGGCCAGACAATATTCAGAACGTATTAGACGCCCTTATTCATTTACTGTGCAGCTCATGTGTATGACAAACAAGACTTCTCTTCCCATGTTTTTGGATGAAGAGATTGAGGCACCGAGAGGTGAAGCGATTTGCCTGAGGACGTGCCCTTGGCTTACGGGGCACAGCCCGGGACTAGAGCCCAGAGTATCTGTGTCCAGCACCTGGGTTCCCGAACATCCAGTCCTGGCGCCCAAGGGAGCCGATGTGGTGCCACATCCTGCCATCGTGTCCTGCTCTAAACGATTGGCCAAGCCTGCCCCCTCTTCCCCTTCTTGCCCCACGCTCTCTCCGCAGCACACCTCACACCCAGCTGTACAGTCGTCTTCCTAGTCCACTTATACCTGTCCAGAAAGTGTCAGTGACTCTCCACGGCCTCATGGTGTTGGGGCATGGGGGGTTTTTCACGAGCTCAGTTCCATCTACCCAGCTCACGCCTTTCTCTCCACTCCCCTCCACAAATCCTACAAAGTCTCTCTCTGACACACTCACCTGGGTGGCCGGCTCCGTTCTTTAGCATACTGCGGTATCATTTTACAAGTCCAGGTGCCCCAAAACATTCGCATTCTCACCCACATGCCGCCCTCTCCGAAAAGGGCTTCTCCAAACTCCCCACCAGAAGCCAACACGCTCCTCTGAGATCCCATAGGGTTTCCCCCACATTTTCCTTCTTGCACGTCGTCCCTTTCTGTCTTACATTAGAGTGCTTTATACCTGTCCTTGCCCTATTGAGAAGTCACTGTGACACATTCCATGTCAGATTCACGGTCAAGCGTATCTAATATAATTCCTTGCCATGGTAGGCAGTGACTGTAAGTTGCCAAGATGTACCTATGATCCCCCATCACCATGCAGTAGCTTCCAAGGACCTGAACCTCCAGGGATCTGCCTTCCCGATGGGCCCCACCAGACTCCTCCTTCCCATTGCCCCCCTGGAAAGGACATGTGCCATCCACAGGGATTGCGTGAAGGCAGGGCAGATCTTTGAGAGGCTTGTAATCCTTAGCCTGAAGGCAAAAAGACAGAAGGAACAAGGGTCCTTCCCCAAGTCTTCACTGCTGGCAGGTCCACAGAGACCTTTAGACGGTGAGCCGTTCTGTGTAAGAACTGAGTCTGTGACCTACACTAGGCTAATTATACGGGGATACGGTTTTAGAATCTGATAAGACACCTCTTTAAATGGAAAGTCGGAAAACGGGTCTCCTTTCTCCTTTTGGGATATGGCGGTTGAATATAAGGAAATTTGATACTTTCTCGTGTCTGTGCCCTTCCAACAAGAAATTTTGATTTCTATTCGTGACAGTGATTTGTTTTTCAGATCTTCGTTCCATACAATTTGCCCAAACATAAGACCCATTCAGATGCGTGAAGGAGCTGGACACACTGGTCACTTAAGATGCATCTTTACAAGGAACCAGAAATGCTGGCATTTGAGTGAGCATTATTGTGCGTAGGGTGGATGACCCCAGATCACCCATCTACTACAGGAAAAACGATTACAAACATCTCTTGGTAAAACTTCCCTCTCAGATAATTCCATCACACAGAGCTTTTCTTCACCCAAGTATCTCCAGGACGGTGCCTTGGCCTCTTTTATATCCCCCACAATGACTAATACATGTTCTCTATACATGGTGGGCACGTCGCACTTTGGCGGGCAGTCCTTTCGAACAAAAATTTCTGTCTGACCTATTTTTAGCCACACGTCCGTTGGAGGGAGCACATTTCCCCGCATGCTCTGTTTAAATCAGGGATTCTCCACCTTGGAACCACTGACACTTGGGACCAGATAATCCTCTGTTGGGGGAGGCTGTCCTGTGCATCGTAGGACGGTGAGTGGCACCCCTTGCCTCTACTCACAGATGCCATCAGAACGCCCAACGGTGGTGAGCAACCATCTTTCCAGACATTGCCAAGTTTTCCTCTGAGGCAGCACTGCCCCCAGTGGAGAATAGTTGGGTTAGGTTAATAACACAAATATTTACAGTACGCTTCCCATGTGGCACGTATGTACTTCACGTAGCTTGACTCATTTAAGATTTATGAGGTAGGTACTGTTATACTTATCCCCACGTTACAGAGAGGAACTGGGCAGCTGGGATTAGAACCCAGGCACAGCTGACTAGGTCTGGGCTTTCTTTTTTTTTTTTTTTTTGCTAAGAATACGTTTATTTTTTATCGTGATTCAATACACATAACAAAATTTACCATTTTAGCCATTTTAAAGTGTACAATTCAGCAATTCAGTGGCATTAAGTACATTCACAATATTCTGCAATCTTTACCACTATCTAGTTCCAGAACATTCCATCATCCAGCATGAGACTCCACACCCATTAAGCGGTCCCTCACCGTTCCCCTCTTCCTCAGGCCCCTGGTCACCACAATCTGCTTTCCATCTCTATGGATTTACCTATTCTGAACATCTCATATAAATGGAATCATGCGATATATGGCCTTTTGTGTCTGGCTTCCTTCACTTAGGAAAATGTTTTCAAGGTTCATCTGTATCAGGGCATGTGTCAATACTTCACTGACTTTTGCTGAATACCAATCCATTGTGTGGATATAATACATTTTGTTGACGAGTTGGGTTATTTTCACCTTTTGGCTGTTTGTAAATAATGCTGCTAATAAGTTTCTGCTTGAACACCTATTTTCAGTTGTTTTGGGTAAATAATCAATCTATGCTTTTAATCACCCTCTAAACAGCCTCATTCAAATAATGCCCACATTTAAAAACATCCAGGGGTTAATTGCCAAAATTCCTCTCATCTCCCTTGTTAACCATTAGCAACTCCCAGGCCTGGTGTTCCCTGGTCTGGTTTTTACAGAGGAGAATGTTGTTTTCCCGGAGGCTTCTTCCAAAGCAGGCACTACTTAAGATACTTTTGGAAGTAGGTGGGACTATAAATAAATAGTGAAATAAGCTTACCACTTCCTTTTTCCCTTTTTATAAATAAGGGTTGGGATTCTATTTTTTATGGCCTCTCACCGTCCTCTTTTCTATGGTTTGGATCCCAAAGCCAAGAAAGAATCAGGTAACAAGAAGGCAGTTGGAAGGGTGTCAGATGAAGAGAGGGGGGCAATGGTGGGTCGGTGGGCAGGAAGACGTGGGAAAACGAAACCCACTGGGGTGCTCGTGTGCATGTAAAGTGCCCAGGAGAGAAAGATGGTGGGAGAAAGAGGCAGACCCTTCCCTCTGTGCTGACTTTAGTCACCTAGCATCATAAACCCAGACGGGACCTCAGAATTCATCCACCCAATAGCCCCTCTCCACCTTGGCTCAGGCAAGCCCACCTCTGGGGACCATGACATTTTGCCTCATTTAGTACCAATTTCTAGAAAAGGTGATTTCTCACCAAACTGCAATTCTTCCACAGACTTCAAGTAAAGTCCACTCTGCGTTTTTAGGAGGGTTCATTGAAAATGTCACCATCCATTCCTGGAGAATCTCTCTTCACTCTTCCAGCCCCAGCTCTTAGGTTTCTGGGGCCTCTCTCACTTCTCTGTCCCTGGAGTCTGAGTCCCCCTTAGGGAGCGAGAAAGCCTGACCTCTGCCCCTGATGCAAACACTACCCTGCAGCTATAGGCAGCTGTTGCCTCGTGGAGGTATAGGAAATGAAAATCAATACTATTAAGGCTGGCGAGGGGGTCGTGAGGAGAGCTCTCGGATACTTGGCTATGTCTGCGTGAAGTAGCTCGAGTCTGGGGGGAAAAGTTGGCAACGTATCAAATGTCTCATGTGTATTGATCCGACGATTGTATTTCCAGGATTCTCTTAAGAAGGTCTTCAGACCAAGAATTAAGTAGAAAAGATACATAGGTAAAGAGATAGATATTCATCGTAACAATAGTACCAAGCAATGAGAAAAGGCTTACACACGCGATAGGGAGAGGTTAAATTATGGTGTAAAAACATGTAATGGACTATCACGTAGGCACTAACAAAGATGATTAAAATAACTGTTAATGATGAAGGGATACGCTCCTGAGATAATAGTTGGGTAAGAAGTAGCCTCTTGAAACTTATTTAGTATGACTCTCACTTTCTTAAGTACATTCACGGAGCATATCCGAAGAAAACACACCAGAATATCTCCAGCATACCTTACTGTTGGAGGAAAGAAACCGTCATCTCTGGGTGAAGATATTTTAAAGGACATTTACTTTCTTCTTTCTTCTTTTCTGCACTTTTTGAGTTTCCTACAATGACTACATTCTACTGCCATTATATAGAAAGACAGATTTTGTAGGGTATTAAGGAGGGCACTTGTGATGAGCATTGGGTGTTGTACGTATGTAAGTGATGAATCACTCAATTCTACACCTGAAACCAATTTTATCCTATACGTTAACTAATTAGAATTTAAATAAAACTTGAAAAAAAGGAAAAAAAATATATAGATTTTGTAAAAGTACCTTATAAAAACTTTCTTGGGTTTAGTGTGCCCAGATAATAAATCCTTAACATCATAGACCACCTTTGGGCTCGTCCAATCCTGCCTGCTCTTTTCACAGGTGAGAAACTGAGGGTCAGAGAAGTTTAATGATTTGTGTGCCCTTCGCTCCCATCCCATCACAGGGCTTCTCTACAGCTAGATCTAGAATCAGATCCAGGCTCTGGGTTCTCTCGCCTGTGACCCCTCTACCGTTTAGTGCTTCTTACCCTGGGGTCAACCTCAGAACCCTCAGAAGGCTTGTTAAAACACAGACTGTTGGGCCCTAGCCTCAGCATTTCTGACTCCATCGATGGGAGATCAGGCCTAAGAATCTGCATCTCTAACAGACTCCCAGGTGATGCTGATGTTGGGACCACACTTTGAGGACCCATTTTGTGCTTTCCACTGAACCTTGGAGTGGTCTCCAAGGTCTCAACCTTGAAGATACTTAGAATCACCTGGGAACAAACAAACAAAAGCCATGTTCCAATTCTATCTCTGACCAATTAAATCCAGATTTCTGGGGATGGACCCTGGATTTTAAAAAATCCTCCAGGGGATTCTAAAACGCTCCCGGCATGGAAAGCCGAGGCACTAATCCCAAGTGCTTCAACCCAGGGGATGGTTAGAGAAGATGGAGATATCCACGCGGTAAATGCTTAGTGAACACCCTCCCCTCCCGCAAAGGAATCAATACCTTTTCAAACACAAAGTGTGATCATGTTTCTATGCCACCCCGCCCCCACCTCCCACTGTGCTACTTAAAACCTCCATGGATTTTTAAGCTAAAAGCAAAAATCCATACCATGACCTACAGGGGCCCGCGTCCGGTCCTGCCACCTTTCCAGCCTTGCCTCCGATCCCTTTCCTCCTGTCACCTTGAGAAGTCATAACCATAAGCTATTAGTATGCTTTTAAAATTATTATCCATGACCCCTGCTAGACAACTAGCTTTATGACATCAGGAGCTGCGTGTGCTTTCATCACAAATAAGACCCCCGGGCCATACTTCGCCCCTGGCACAAAGTAGGCTCTTAGTAAATTTTACTGGATGAATGAATGAATGTCCATGGCTATAAAATATCTTGATGTCAGAGGGCTACATCACTGTCGGTCTACCTAGTCATTTTACTTCTGCGAGTCTTTGACATAAAATCCAGGGGTCAGGGCACCTGGGTGGCTCAGTTGGTTCAGCGTCGGACTCTTGATTTCGGCTCAGGTCTTGATCTCATGGTGTGTGAGATAGAGCCCTGAGTCGCCTGGCCCCGACCAGCGCTGGGCGTGGACCCTGCTTAAGATTCTCTCTCTCTCCTGCTCCCTCTGCTCCTCCTCTGCTTGTATGCAATGAATGAATGAATGAATGAATGAATGAATAAATAAATAAATAAATTAACGAGCACATAAATAAAATCCAGGTGCCATGCTCTTTAGGTTTCCTTTTGACCAAGTCATCGGGCTTCTGGTGTCACAAGATGGAGCCCCGGAAACAGGGAGACCCTGCAGGATCAGGCCTTAAGGGACACAACCAGGCTTGGCGCGAGCATAAAATTAAAAGTAGCATCACATATTTGTGGGGTACATTGTATGATGTGATATCTTTCCTCTACGAGGAAGGTGGAGTGGGTGCCATTATCGTCATCTGACAGTTAAGGAAACTGAGGTCCTAACAGGCAACGTCCAGGGGAAGAGAAGCCAGTGTCTTGGTTTTCTTTCCATGGGAATCCCTGACACTTTGGTTCTAGTGGATCCACAGCGGTGGCTAACTGCTCACTGACACAAGGACTCCTTTCTCCTCTCTGCTCCCAGGGACCTCTAAAAACTTTTAAAATGGCGCACTCCCTGCAGTTCTTCTATTAACGCATCTCGAGGGATTAGCAGGACACCAACCCTAGCTTGGCACTCATGAAAGTTTTGTTGCATGAAAAGTAAATACTCATTTTTTTTTTTTTGCATCTTTCTACTTTTCTTGCCTTCCATTAAAACGACTTACAAGTTTTACAAGAGTCAGCGCGTTCTCGTATTTTTCTTAGACCCTCAGTTCACTTCCCACACACATGTCTGGGGTTCTGGAGTTGGGTGATGAGTCTGGACTGCACGGTATTTCTTCAAAGCCACAAAACATGAAGTCCCGCCCAGAGACACTCGGCTAAGATGCTGCAGGCATTCAGTCAGCTTGAAATGAAAAAAATATATACATGCATACACACACACACACACACACACACACACACACACATGCATATGCATGTACATATATGGGACTAGTGGATAAGAGGTAGGCAATATGGTTTTTGCTGGGGCATCCTAGATGTGCCTCTCTATTCCTGTTGGTCAGTGAAAAAACCAGAAATTCTAAGTGAAGAGTAGCCCCAATTATTGAATGATAACCAAAGGGCCGGTTTTCTTTTCTTAATGCCACTAAGCCCAGCCTAACTGATCCCATGAACTCTGAAAACTACTAGGGCCAGATGAATCTTCCTTGCTCCCCCTCAGAACTGCCCTGTGTTTGCTGTATTCTCTGCTTGTGGTTTTCAGCCCTGAAAGAGGAAGAAGACAACCCAGGGATATGAGGGAACTGCAAACCCATCCCCATGACTGCTAAAGAAACGAGAGAGGGCGGGGGGGGGGCACCCTGCCATCCCTCCTGCCCAGGCCCTCATCAGAGAGGCAGGATCCTGGCTCTATCGGAGTCCACTGAAAATACCAGGTACCAACAGCTGCCCTGGCCAACTCCTAAAACTCTGGGCGACCTCCAAGCCTGCTGCGCCATGGTCCGAGAAGAAGAGGGTTTTATTTCTGATGGCACAACATACCCAGCTGCCACTCCAATTGTTCTCCGGGGACAGATGGCCACTCTCAATACGAGAGACACAAAGGGCCGAAGGACTGGTCTCCGTGCCTCTTTTACGACTCATTTCCCTTTAGGCGCAGCAGCCAACGTTCACCCCAAATGGAAGGACCCGTGTGGGCTCTAAAATGGACCAAAGCACCTTACTGGAAGGAAAACAAATAGTTGGATACTTCTTGGGTTGAGTGGGCGTGTAATGGTATAATCACCGTCCTTCCCATACTGTTTCTCCAGCTGCTTTATTGAGGCTGAGGTCAACAATTTTGCCTAAGTGCTGATGTGTCTCACGGGCTCCTTAGATGTGGACACAGGAGGTACTCTGCGAGACAGAATTTCCAGCTTATGTGAAGCCTCTCACACATTTCACCATGCAGTTGTCGTTGCTTTGTTTTTGTGTGCGGTTCTTAAAAGGGGGAAAAAGAAAGTTGTGCATCGGAGTGTAGTAATCCATTCGCTTAAACAAGAACTTCAAAACCCTTAGGTTTCTCAAATGCCAAGTTTAAGAAAGGCCGGCAGGGTTATTTTTGAGAGAGAGGAGCATTTGCGGAATCGAGTGCCTTAGCACGGCTTTCGAATATTTTAGGTTAACCTTTTGTACAACTAAGACCCAGGGAAACAGTGCCCATTTTTTTTTTAAATTTTTTTTTTCAACGTTTATTTATTTTTGGGACAGAGAGAGACAGAGCATGAACGGGGGAGGGGCAGAGAGAGAGGGAGACACAGAATCGGAAACAGGCTCCAGGCTCCGAGCCATCAGCCCAGAGCCCGACGCGGGGCTCGAACTCACGGACCGCGAGATGGTGACCTGGCTGAAGTCGGACGCATAACCGACTGCGCCACCCAGGCGCCCCAACAGTGCCCATTTTGAGGGAGAAGCCACTATTGCGAAATTCTCAGCTGCTATTTTCTTTCTTTTCTCATATTCCATAGCCATTTCCTTTTCTTTGTATTTCCTTGCTGTCGTGTGCCTTCCCAGTTCTGGTGGGAGAAGTAGGTGCTCAAAGTGATTGACTCGTGGGTTTTATCACAAAAGTCAGAGATGCTCAATTTCTGGCTTACGGCACCCAACTGAAGAGGAGAACCCTGGTGTGTTTCTCTCTTACCCTTTCACTGCCATTGCCGCTCACGGCAGCTGACCCTGAGAACCCTGCCAGAAGCTATAGGTTTGCTGAATTATATTTTCTTGTCACACCACAGCATGGCAATTTGCAGAGCAGAACGCGCCAGATAGAGCCTCAAGCTACTTTTCCACCAGGTTCTTTGGTAAGCAATTGGCGTAAGGCACACCTTTATCGAAAGAAAAAATCAAAATGACCCGCTATTTTCTGCATGCGAACGCTCCTATGTTGCAAACGACGACGATTCCGATTAAGTGGCTTTTCCGCAGTTTCACACAAAAAATATCTCAAATCCCCTACTGAGCTTTTACAGCGGACAATCACCCAAACAAAATAGTTTCTGACGCCATTCACAGCTGTGCAGCTCATGCTGCCCCGATATAGCTCCTGGGGGTATTTCTGAACCCAGCAGTTCTGAAACACGGATGCCTGCAAATTCCGAATACGAATCGAAGTTTATTTCTGGTCTCCTGGGTGAGCGGTGACTGGGATTTTCAAATTCCACTACTGGTCCTCATAGTTGTGGGTTGACCAGCCTTATGCCAAGTATATGACCCTGTAGCTCCTTCTCAGATTGAATGTCAGAGTGTGTGTGGTGATACAGACACTTCTCCTCCCTTTCCTCCTTCTCTTCCTCCCTCTTCCCTTCCCTTCCCTTCTCTTCCCTCAGCAAAGAGTTATTAGACACCACTTATATATCAGGCCCTGTTTAACATCACTGGGTTAGAGTAGTGAACAACTGACAAAGGTCTCCGTTCTCCTGGAGAGCAGACACACACAGAACTAATAAATACATTATATACTGTTCTGGAAGGGGAGAAGTGCTAGGAAGAAAAGCAAAGTGAGAATACAGGCTAGAGATAGAGGGCGCAATTCAAAACAGGATAGTCAGGAGAGGCTTCACTGAAAAGGTGACACCGCAAAGGACTCCCATCTTTACTCGGAGGGATGCGAGCAGCCACCGCAGGGCTTTGAGTGGCTTTGTGCTGTGATCTCAGTGATGTTTACCCAGCGTTGCTCCGCCTGCTGCGTTGAGGACCATAGGAGGGCGAAGGTGGTAACAGGGAGACCAGTTAGGAGGCTATTGTGGAAATGCAGGTGAAGAGAAGACAGCGGATCAGACGCGGGTAGGAGCGGTGGAGGTGGTGATCGGCGGTCAGATTCTCGACAGCTTGTCAACGCGGAGTTCCCAGGATGAAGGGACAGGCCAGGTGTGAGGTGCAAGAGAAAAAGAGGCCTCCAGGATGATGACACAGTTTGGGACCCGACTAACTAAATAGATAGAGTTTCCATCGAATGAGAGGAAGAAGATGACAAAAGGGGGAAAAGTGACGGAGAACGTCAGGAACTCCATTGGGGGTGTTTAACATGGAGGAGGCAGCTAGACATGGAAACCTGGAGCTCCAGGGAGAGACAGATGCTGGGGATACACCCCTGGGAGTTATCATGGGGCAATGGATTCATAGTAAGGGAGTCTCACAGAAGAGCAGAGGCTCGTGGACTGAGCCCCGGGGCACTCCAACTATTATGGGGTCAGGAAATTCAGAAGGAAACTGACCAAAGCGAAAGAGAAGGCAAATTTGATATTCTGGAAGCTGACTAAGAGAGGATCAGTTGTATCTAATGCTGTTGATAGGTCGGGTATGATGGGGTCTAAGAAAGGACCAAAGGATTTAGCACCATGAGAGTGAGTGGTCACCTTGACAGGAGCAGTTTCCAAGGAGTGGAGAGGGGAAGCCTGATCGCAGAAACTTTGAGAGAGCATGGGAGGAGCACATTTGGGGTGGTGTGGAGCCGGTACGGGGGTGCATGGAGAGCCAGGGGAACAGCAGCAGGAAGGGGTGGCGAGAGGTGGGGTCGAGAGAGACTGTTTTCCCTTGTAAGAAGAGAAGAAAGCCACTGAGATTTCCTTTGTCCACCATAAAACCATGGCCCATATAATAAAGAGTCTGACTTCATTTTTGGTATTTGACTGCTGACAGCTTTCAGGTCAATCAGAAGGCCTGCAGGCCCCCTCCCTCGATGCCAGTGGGAAGTCAAAACCAACACAAATCTCCCCCTAACCAGCCTAAAGTTGTACCTTGTAGCTGTCTCCAGCCCTCTTCAAACCAGCTGGAAGGTCTGTCCTGCTCGCCCTAGGGAACCTCATTAAGTGAGTAATTATACTTTTCGTATCCTCTTGACGGGCGTGTGGCATCATCAATTTCAACACCAAACCAAATTTTGGGTGGGAGGTCCATTCCACTTCTGTGAAGTGACCACAATAGCCTATTAGGACCAGAAAGCATCTTAGATGTGGCCTGTGACTCTGACCCTGCTCGGAGACTGTGCCTCTTACTGCTTCCCACATTTTGTCAATGCTCAGAACCTGGGACCCATTCTCTGGACACATGATATTCTTTTGTGAAGCCATCCCTCTGCAATATGCTCCCCACCACTTGAAACCTACAAAATAGATTAGAATCACAGCAATGAAACAGAAAACAATGGTCCTAACAATTGGTGAGCACGTATTGTGCCGGGCACATTAACCACTGCCTCATTTAATCTGTCTCATGACACGTATTATCATCCCCATTTCATAACTGAGCTAAGAGAGCTTTCAGTACTCAAGTTGTGCAACTATTAAGTCGGACTGGAACATGGGAAGAGCTGCTCTGTAGTTCCTACTCCTAAATCTCATGTGATTCTTCCTCCACATATTTGTCCCCCAGTAGGATGTAATGTCCTGAGAAAGGATTTTCTGCATCCATATTTTCTTTTTTTTTTTTTTTAATTTTTTTTTTTAACGTTTATTTATTTTTGGGACAGAGAGAAACAGAGCATGAACGGGGGAGGGGCAGAGAGAGAGGGAGGGAGACACAGAATCGGAAACAGGCTCCAGGCTCTGAGCCATCAGCCCAGAGCCTGACGCGGGGCTTGAACTCATGGACCGCGAGATCGTGACCTGGCTGAAGTCGGACGCTTAACTGACTGCACCACCCAGGCGCCCCTGCATCCATATTTTCTAATCTCTTTAGCAAAAGGAACTCCCAAGAGCACTCAACAAAGGTTTATAAATAAGTGAATGTGCCTGGTCTGGTCCAATCTCCCTATTTCACAAAGAGCATAATGGCAAGTTAGTTGCACAGATTCACACAGTCAGTTAGTTGTACAGACAGGACATTGACTGGAGATCCAAGCTCTTTCCTGTATGCAACACCAGATCTGGTCAATATCATGTTCTCCCAGGATGCACAAGCGAAGCCACACACACACACACACACACACACACACACACACACACACACACACACACACATATCAAAGGCAGGAAATTGTCAGACAATGTACATTGTTAAAATCATCTTAGAAAGTAATTTGGACATGTGTATGAAGAGTTTCAAAAATTATTATCTTTAAGTTCTCTAATTCAATTCCTAAGAATCTATCCTAAGGAAATGACCCTAAATACAGAATGGCATTCAGAGCAGCATCATTTCTAATGCTAAAAATGGAATATATTGTGCATAGCCTAACTTTAGGAAATAGCTAAATAAGTATGACACTCAAGCAACAGGCAAAAATGAGGTTTGTGAAGCATATACAGTAACATGGCTGAAATATGCTATGTAAAAATAGCAGGATACAAAATTATAAATGTGCTATGCTTATACATATATATATAAATCCAAACTCATACAGAAATCACTGTAAGGAAGTAGACCAATGTCTATATTTTCTTTATGTTTCAAAATTCCTTTAATTATATTACCTTTGTGATTCGAATGAGAAAAAAACCAAACTTTTGCTATGGAAATATATATATTTATACATTATTATTATTATATGTGTATAAATATATACATACAAAACTATGTTTTTTTCCATTTTGCATCAGTTTCATTTTGTACTAGGAGGGCTTTATCTTAGGAAACAGATTAGGTGAGTTTTAGACATAACTAGAAACTGGATAAATATAAGTTTTAGAGTCCTCTGTGGATCTCATAGCTACATTTAAAGAAACTCTCAGATGTACAAAATAAGTAGTTAAGTAACATTATTGGAAATGAAAACTCTTCACCTAACAGGTATTAAGAAGGATTCACTCTCCGTGGAGCCTAAAACATGCCATTTAATGGCCTTCATTGATACGAATTAAAGTCTTCCCAAAATACATGAGAACGTTATCCCATAAAAAAGACATGACTTAGGTTAAATCTCTGAAGAGTTTTGACCTTGAGCCAAGAGCAATAAAAGTTTTAAAAGAAAAATACTGTTTCTATCGTAGATATTATTGTTTGTAACAGGAGCCAAAGGAATAAAGAATAACTATGGTTGTACAACATAGATTTTCTCTAAATAAACTTATTTAGACCCATAAAATTACATCCTGACATGTATAATATAGCTATGAGAATTTAGATTTTGTAATATATCAATAGCAGAGCTTCTATTTTCTAGTTTAACTTTTAAAAAAAAATTTTTTTTAACGTTTATTTATTTGGGATTTGGGATAGCAGAGCTTCTATTTTCTAGTTTAACTTTTTAAAAAAAAATTTTTTTTAACGTTTATTTATTTGTGAGACAGAGAGAGACAGAGCATGAATGGGGGAGGGTCAGAGAAAGAGGGAGACACAGAATCTGAAGCAGGCTCCAGGCTCTGAGCTGTCCGCACAGAGCCCGACGCGGGGCTCGAAATCACGGACCTGGAGATCATGACCTGAGCCAAAGTCGGACGCTTAACCGACTGAGCCACCCAGGCGCCCCTAGTTTAACTTTTTTTAACTTCAGTTTTGCCATAATAAAAATAAAACATGGCTCCATTTTTTTTTTTAATCAATAAGTAAAGGTTCCCCTCCATCTCCTCAAGAGCTGTGTAAGAAGCTAACGCTGTAATTGGCAATGTGCTACTACAGTTGAAAATGCTGAGCGCTTCTCAGACCCCACGGTCCTAGAAATGGCAGTTAAACTTTAAAAGTGGTGAAGGGTTAGGGTGCCTGGGTGGCTCAGTGAACCAAGAGTCTGACTCTTGATTTTGCCTGAGGTCATGATCTCACAGTTCATGAGACTGGGCCCATGTCGGGCTCTGGGCTGACAGCGTGGAGTCTGCTTGGCATTCTCTCTCCCGCTCTCTCTGCCCCTCCCTTGTTCTTGCTCGCTCTCAAAATAGATAAATACACATAAAAAAATAAAAATGGTTACGAGTTTTTGCTTGATAAGAATTCCTTGTTATGAGTAGACTCGAGGTGAAGTTGTCTGGGTTCAAATTCCTGCTCCAACCCTTCCCAAGCTAGATGACCTTACACCAGCCAAGTCACTTAACTTCTTTGTGCCTCCTTTCCTCAAATGCAAAGCGTGGATAATTGTGGGTACTCCGTAGATGATTAAATGTGCAATTTAAGTTGTAAGCTGTAAATTGCTCAGATCCATGCCTGGCATCATTTATATGTATGTATGCATATATAATCTAATGAATAAATTAACTTAAGTGATCATGCAGGTGATGCTTTCAAAGCAAGGCCTGACCTTAGGAGGGCGTTGACATCCGAGTATAACTAAGACTACCTTTAAGAGATGTGGCAGGGGCGCCTGGGTGGCTCAGTCGGTTAAGTGTCCGACTTCGGCTCAGGTCATGATCTCGCGGTCTGTGAGTTCAAGCCCCGCGTCAGGCTCTGTGCTGACCGCTCAGAGCCTGGAGCCCGTTCCGGATTCTGTGTCTCCCTCTCTCTCTGCACCTCCCCCATTCATGCTCCGTCTCTCTCTGTCTCAAAAATAAATAAACATTAAAAAAAAAAAAAAAAAAAAAAAAAGAGATGTGGCAAAAAAATAACTTTCTGACCAGCCACAATTAAAACCATATGGTCGTTTTAATTTGACCAGACCACTAGAGAGCTAAGCATAAGCCGTAAGTATTTTGATCACCGAAGGCAGCTCTTCATGACATATGGGGGGGGTTGCGTCGAAGATCTGTCAGTGCTGCGGAGACAGGCTTGCATCTTGAAATATTTCGATAGCGGAAGAAAAAAATGGGACGAAGGGTGTATTTTGGGAGGTGAATTCGCAGAAAGCAAACCGCGTGGAGGAAGAACTTATATTGGTCCTGGGATAGAAACGTGGCTGGTAATTCGGTCCTGGGCTCCAGCGTTGCGCTGAGGAAAGAGCCTTTCGGGCTCGTGGGGACTGTGATGAACGGAAGCAGGCCAGCCTGTGAACGAGTGAACGGGCTCAAACTCTTCACTCTCAACTTCCTCGCCTTGCGTATTATGACTGGGTGTTGGGAGCGGATGGAGTTCCTTGCTCCTGGGATACAGCGGACTTTTTTGGAGCCCTGTGGAGCAGAGGGCACATTTCCAAAAACACACCCTCAGCTACTTTCAGGGGTCCCCAGGCCATCCGTGGTATATCACGAGTGACCATTTTCAAAGACAGTCACACCAAATCCGGTGGTGATGGTTTAGACTTATACCTTTTTCCCAACTGTTCTTAGACTACTCACAGGACGTGATGCATATTTTGTGCCGACCCCCTTTTCTCTACCATCACTTGGGTTTCAAACTGGGATTCCTTATAATATCAGTTGCTTCTAGTTGTTCTATGGTTAAATAAGCTGCAAAAAAATTCTACATATATCCCTTTCTTTGAGATTTACCATTTACATTACTGTTTAGAAGTATCAGCGTTTCCCACACTCAGTTGTAACCACGTAAGGCTGATGAGTATATGGTGATACGAGTGTTCGGGAAACCATAATACTTGACACGTAACCTCAGGATCGTTCTGAGGATTAAAATGGATCACACGCAGGGTTTGCAGTGCCCCAAACGCAACGAAAGCTCAGGAGAGGTTTGCCACGATTATTACGAATAACAACTACTTTTTAAGTAAACGTAGCTGGTGGCATCCCACGGTATCCTTGAATGAGGCGCACATAAGCAGAATGGGAGTGGTCTGGCCACCTGGCCCTGGGTGACACTGTAGGGAGCAGAGATGGCCACTGCGTGTCCTTTCTCTTCCACACGATGAGGCATCCAGGGGCAGTGGATGAGGAAACATGAGGAAACGTAAGCAGAGGATAACTGGTCACAGGTGATGGTTGGTGGCCTAAAGTGCACTTCAGGACATCGGTTCCAGGCAGGCAAGGCACGACCTCTGGGCACTCATTCTCAGGTTTGTCTACTAGCAGAGATTGGACACAACATGCTGGTTCTTGTGGGCTCCTCCAAGTTGCTGTGACGTCTCGATGGACAGGGCCCAGGGTGTCATCTGAATCCTAGCATTCCACACCCTGACCTCTAAGCTCCCTGGTGCCAGTTAGTCTGAAGTCCCAAGACACAAGGTCCTGGCATCCACCCATCTTGTTCTCTAAACCCCGTGATGGATAAAAACAGTAGTCTCTTAGCCCCAAAGGACACATCTTAAACAATATGAGTCCACAGGAAACTGCCCTCTTGCTGATTTTCCTGTATCCTTCCAAAAACTATTGCATTCTGGCAAAAGCCCAAAAACCAACCAACTACCAAGATCCTTAGGAGAAGGAATACATGTGTGGGATGGAGGGGTCCTTGGGGGGGAGGCCGCTTTTTTGAGCTTGCTTGCCTGGTTGCAGGCAGTGTTACATACAGTACTGAGAGCTATGCGTAATGCGTTTGTATTTTAGTTTCCCTGTACAAATAAAACAAAGTGAAACAATTGGTAAATTTTTTCCATTATGAGAAAAACACAGTTCCAAGAACATTAATTGGTAGGTTAAATGAATGTAAGTTTATAGACACCCAAATGTTTTAATGAGTATGGAACGTAAAGTATTTCCATGCTATAGGATAATAGAAATCTATAGTATCCAGTCCTTGTTCTCATTCAAGGCAGTTCAAGGACTAAGAAAAGTGTTTATCGCCCAGGAACTTTTACCTATGCAGGGCATTGCTGTTCATCACTGCTATATTTCACACCTGAAAGTTCCTTTCCCTCTTGGCATATTTTTAGTATTGATTCATCTCCATAGTTGGCACTGTCCTGAGAATACAAACCCTTATTGCCCGAAAATAAAGAGATTCTTCTGCTATGTATATAACTTAAAATTTGAGTTTATATAAGTATATGCCTCAAATCCCAGTAAACTGGGGCCATAGCTGTAAACTTGGACCCCTTAGAATACGCTCCATCCCATCTGACATCATCCTTCCTCTTTGTTCACCTTGCTGACTCCTATTCATCCTTGCAACCTCCCCTGGGCCCCTCATCACTTTCTCCAGGAAGCTTTTCTTTGTGTCTGGCTTGGCTCAGACCATTCTTTACGTAACTGGTTTTCTTTTGGCACTGTTTAACCCTAAATTCTACATGGTCATGTCGGTCTTGCTCACCATAAATCGTAATCGTAATCGTAAAATGTGTTAGTTCAATGTGGATGGGGCGAGCCCCTGGGATCTCACTTCTTCCCACCGCCCCTTCCCCCCCACCCCCATTTCTGGCCTTGTAAAACCATCTTTTCTCACGTTTGAAATGAGTACAGAGGTACCTGTAAATCACTCTATCTGAGGAGCATCCTGGAAGCAGGAAGCCGCAGATCGTAAAGATCAGATGGTTACCCTTATCTCACAAGACAACTTTTTGCCTTTAAAACGGGCACCTGCTGGGTTAACGACAAAGCCTAAGAAGTCACTAACTAGCACAGGGCATGGCACATAACAGGTGCTCAGTAAATACTGGCTGGATCTGAATTTGCCCTCACATTTCTATTGTTACAACAGGGTAAGGGTGCCTTGGAGGAAGCGGAGGGTGTCTTCAAGTTCTGTTCTGGGGGTATGTGAGGTATGGGCGTTAGGAATGACCTGGCCAATAATGCAGTGGTTCCCAAACTATGCTGCACCTTACAATAACTTGGGGGGGGGTCGTCTTTAAAAATTCAGATGTCTACTTGCCACCCTAGATCAATTAGACCAGAATATCTACGGGAGGAAGCTAGGCATTGACATTTTTAAGAGATGCCCTGTGGTTCCAATGTGCAGGTGCCAAGAGAAAGCTGCTTCAAAAAACACTAAGGGTTGCAGTGAGATTGGAGCTGCTGGTTTGGAAAGGGGGCAACCGTACTTGATTTGTCTTAGTGACAGAGGGAGGAGGCCGAGGGTAGATGTTGACATAGTTGATCTGCCAGGTGTATTCTATTGTGTGACGGCTCCTTTCCTTCCATCTCCTCTTTTCTCTCCTCCCGGTCTCTTCCTCTTGCTGCTGCCTCATTGGCTGTTTGGTCACTACTTGCAGCGGTAAAATCGGAAGAATTCTGAATACAGGATATCCATGCCTCCAGAGGCTTCTCCTATACTACCTGTGAGTTTGCTGGAGGTTTGTTCTTGCTTTTCTGGATGTCTGTGAGCCTGGCATGCTAGGAGGGGAGGCAGGGTGAGCCAGAACCTTCCTGGGCTCTAGGCTGATGTCATCCTAGCAGGTGTATACGGCTTTCCCAGCAGAGGTTCCCTGCTGCTGTGGGCTGCTTTGTGAAGTGGGTTTGCTCCTGGAATGGGCTGATTGACCTCAGAAAGGAATTCTTCATTCCCTCTCCCAGTGCACAATTAATCCGATGTTTCATGTCCTGAGGCAGTTGGGGCCTTTCTGGCTGATCCATGGTGGTCTGACCTAATGAAGAAACCTGGAGTTGGGTTGAATGGGGAAAGTTTGATCTGTACGGGGAGAAGGATTAGCAAGGATCACCTTGGGCTGATTTCTCTGGGGTGACATTCCCCTTTCAAATGGAAAAAAAGAAAATAAAAATTCCCAGTGACATGGGAAACCAGAGGAGGGGGAGCCATAGTAAGAGAAAGAGAATTAGTACCGTGTGAAAAAGAAGTGAAGATAAAAAGCACACGAAGGAGGAAGTATGACAATTCTTCTAAATATCCTACAAGTCTTGGGGTGCCTGGATGGCTCAGTAGGTCGAGCATCCGATTTTGGCTCAGGTCATGATCTCACTGTCTGTGGGTTCGAGCCCCGCGTTGGGCTCTGGGCTGACAGCTCAGAGCCTGGAGCCCGCTTCAGATTCTGTGTCTCCCCCTCTCTCTGCCCCTCCCCTGCTCATGCTCTTTCTCTCTCAAATATAAAATAAAAAGCATTAAAAAAAAAAATCCTACAAGTCTTTCAAAAGATACTTGAGAATACATTTTTTGAAAGTTACAACGTGTGGACCCAAGCCTTTCAGAGCCCTCTGAGGGGGTGAACCTGACTCCTGATCCACCACGGTCCTGGCAAGGAGCATCACCGTGGGCGACGCAAGATGCCTGGGAAAACCTGAAACCACATGAAAGGGAACAGGGAACCGGGCTCTCTCAGTTTAGTGTAACCTAATTCAAAAGCAGGGGAGACCTTTTTGTGAAAGAATCACTGTCCAATTCAAGGCAACAGGGTTCTTAACTGGTTGAATTTCACAAATGTGTCTTCTGGGCATTACATCCGTCCGTTCCCGAATTCTGATATTTCGCCACACCCTTGGATCCTTACACAAAGAACTGTGCAGATGAGCTAGACAAAGGGGAAGGCCAAAGCAAAATGACTTATCTTCTTGGGCGTATTGGCCAGAATAAAAGCACATCCTTTCACATGTCCAAGTGACTGAGGGAAACTGAGACTCTTGATAGGGGACAGTTGATAAATATCTTGATCTGAGTGGAAAGTCTCCTGCTTACGACACATGCATGGTTTTGTTTTTTTTTTTTTTTTTTTTTTTTTGGTCCTGTGTTATGATCTTAGCCAAGTAACCTGATGTCTTAAGGCCTCAGTTTCCTTGCTTCCAGAACCAGGGCTTAGCCGAAACCACGTCCCATCTTCAAATGTGCAACAGACATGAACTTCAGCACTGGTTCTATGGAGCCCTTGAAAAGTTAAAAGTTAGGGATGAGACAAGTAACCAGATAATTACGTAATATCGGAGCCACGGGAGAACAGAGACGGGACAGCCAACAGCGGAATCCCGTGCGAAGCATGTTGGTGTGTGCGTGTGTTATATATACCATCAGCTACGGTGGCGCCCCCTTAGTAAACTGTTTAGTTGTGTAATTTGCCTAGAGACTCAAATGGAACCAACACACCCCACTAATTCTAGCACCTTCACAATCTAAAAATAAACGCTTCCATTTTATCCGACAAACACCCCTACTCACAGCCTGTTGAAAGCAACCCCTCGTCGTATCTGCCCGTCACGGGGAAAATTTGAAATTAAACACAAATGACAAAATCGACAGTGTCTTCTGGGACCTCGAAGAACAGGAGGCTGAACTCTGAAAGGTTAAAGGTGGATCTCTGACTATGGCCCACGTGGCCCACTAAAATCGTTGATGGGAAAAAGAGCGGGCAGTTGAAATTGTAACCTTACTACCACTTGTTTGGAAGCTTTAGGTAACGTGCGTGAGTTTTAAAATACGTGTTAATTCGTAAGTAGAGGCTAGTGAGCCGTGGGCAAGAATCGCATTAGAACGACTCGGGTACCGCTGTACAATTCATCAACGTAGGGGCGCCTTGCTCCCTGGGGCCACCCAGCTGACTTCCCACGGACTGAACTGGAGCCACGTAGGACGGCCAAGCGCTTCAAAAGCTGCCCCTTTCAACACTTGGTTTCTCCTCGTAATTACTTCTTGTGTTTCCCTCCTGATACTCGTTTAAATGCTAAATAAAGGGAGAGAGTTCTCCAAGGTGAGAGACTCACGGTTGTAACCTGGAGCTACCTCAGAGTGAAAATTAAAATCAATTATACCCCGTGTGGGTATAATTATAGTAACTTAATGAGTAGGAATGTAAGATGATCGTCCTCTGGGCAACGAACATACTTGGTGATGTGAACGAGTGTGACAAGCTCAGCCCTTGTCAGATCGTTCCAGAGTTCGGTTCTGAGATCGGCTCAGGTGGGTCCGCAGGAGCGTGAAGGGCTTAGAGAAAGGTCTCGGGGGCTGGGGGTGCTGGGAGTGGCCCTCTGCCACAAGGTGACAGTTCCGTTATTACCCAGCTTTGAAGGCAGAGGCGGCTCCTGGCGCCGGGTGTGAGGCAGCCTCAAGTGTATGCGTGACTCGACAAGAGGGCACTGCGCCTTGGGGCGCCTGGGTGGCGCAGTCGGTTAAGCGTCCGACTTCAGCCAGGTCAAGATCTCACGGCCCGTGAGTTCGAGCCCCG
This sequence comes from Puma concolor, assembly GCF_028749965.1. Classification (NCBI taxonomy): domain Eukaryota; kingdom Metazoa; phylum Chordata; class Mammalia; order Carnivora; family Felidae; genus Puma; species Puma concolor. The sequence continues at coordinate 48,913,106 of NC_141668.1, forward strand.
CGTCGGGCTCTGGGCTGATGGCTCGGAGCCTGGAGCCTGTTTCCAATTCTGTGTCTCCCTCTCTCTGCCCCTCCCCCGTTCATGCTCTGTCTCTCTCTGTCCCAAAAATAAATAAACGTTGAAAAAAAAGAATTTAAAAAAAAAAAAAAAAAAGAGGGCACTGCGCCATTATTGCTGTGGCCAGGACAAGATGGCCGGCCTGAAGGAGGCCCAAGGTCAGCCCAGAGAGTGCCCGACAGTGGCACTGGCTACAGTCACCCACGTTGCTAGAGGTCTTAGAGCCCAGGGCCACATCTCACGCTCCTGAGCCAGACCATCACTAGGGCAAGGACCCTGGGTGGCTATTCCACAGCCCAGAATAATCAAATAACGTACGAGAATCAAGAATGTTCAGAGGTACCCTTGATGAGCCAAAAAGTCTGCCAGATATCCTGGACCAAGGGGAATGCCAGTGTTGCTTCTGTATGACTATGGCGTGAGTGAGTTGGGTTGGGTTATAGATGACTCCCCTTGGATCTTTCAGCTCCCTGTGCTTCTGGAGAAACAGGGCAGGCTGTGGAGCACTGTCTACAGCACTGCGAGTACAGACTGGAGCCTACACCCTCCCCCAGCCCCTACCACGTCTGCATTTTTGAAATCATCCGACCGGTGCTTTGCCAAAGTGTCCTGCAGACCATCTAAAGAACATATCACATTTCTGGCCCCCTTCTCACATCTATAAGTCAGAGTTGAGGTAGGGGAGGGGAGGCGGGGATCTACATTTTAAACAAACGTGCCTCGTGATGTTCATGCACCGTAAGGTTGGGACTTGGCCCACCCCCCGCCCCAAGTGTACACAGTCATCTGATAGCTCAGGGCATGAATGGGCACAGGGAAACCTCACTTTTCCCAGGGTGTTTGCTCTCAGTCCAGAAGGATCCTTGTTCTGTCCTTCTATCCCTCACTCCCCATCCTCTCGCCTTGGTGTCTACTATGGTCTAGGCCAGGCACTATGGGGCTGCAGGAAATGAAAGATGAAAACGACATGGGTCTTGACTTCAAGGAGCGAGTACTTGGTTTAGCTGAGGAGACAGACATCTGACCAAATAATCACAAAACGCTATAATACAAGCTGCAGAAAACGTAGCTACAAAGTGTTCCAGGAGCAGGGTAGATGGAGTAATAAATTTAGAGGGGGGGGATGGGAGGTACTCCAAGATCAAGGTCAGAAAAGTCTTCAAAGGGGAAGTCACATTGACATGGACTTTGAAGGAAGCGCAAGAGTTTGTTAGACGGAGAAAGAAGAAAGGGGCATTTAAAAAGTGTACGACCAGAGTCGCACAAGTTTGAAACAGATCTGGGGACAAGTCTGGCGTCGCCCCCAAAGAGTCATTATTATGACAGAGTTTTATTATTATGGGTTTCGACTCTACCTTGAGGCCTACAAAATGGATCAATTCTTCTGAAGATTCTTCTCAGCTACCCCCAAGTTTAGTTGAGATGGGAAAATGTTTAGTGGCCTTGCTTTGAGCACAGGGTTGCCCTTGCTCTTGTTAACGTGGGGTGAAAGGGGGGGGGTGGGTGGAAAAGGCTAGGGCAGCACACCGTCCTTCGGTGGAACCCAAGAAACCTGGCTCCCATGTGCCTGGGGGTGAACCACAGCCCTCAGACAAGGTGTCAGGTTATCCTGCATTCTCTCTGGGGTGAAACGCATTGTTTGGATCCAATAGCTATCAAATAACACTTGACACGCCTCGCTACCCCCTGGTCCCTGCCCCTTGTTTGCCACAGGCACGGCTGAGCTGAATGTTTTGAGCTCTTAAAAATAATACTTGTAAGATGGATATCAGAAAGCGGACCAGGAACAATGGTACCCATTCAAAACCTGGACTCCCAGAGTTCCTGCACTGATGGGGAAAACCACCCACAGATATGAAATAGGAAGTCAGGAACCTGTGTTTTCACTCTGGTTTTGCCACCGGCCAGTTGGCATGCCTTTGACTTCCTGTGTGTCCTCAAAGGCGAAGTGACTAGATAAACTCCAAGGCCCCATCTATCTTTAAATTTATGATTCTACCAGATTGTTTTTCAAAACTGCAGTATCTAGTTGGCATTATTATTATTGTTATTGTTAATTCTGCATTACTAGCAAACTGGGAATCTGTACAAGGAAGTCCTGGAACATCATGAAGGCAGTCATTATGTCGCTGCTTATTATAATGTCTTATAATGCTATGATTCAATTATAGCATATTTTAATATTTTCAGTGGCATGCTAGAATTAGCTCAAATTGCGTGCCTCTCTTCCCAGCTTGATTCTGTGACACCATGTTGGGAGCCTGAAGTCAGCCACGGTAGGAGTATGTACACAATACAAGTAGGCAAATATCAGGTTTCCGTCCCCTCTCCCAGAGGGAAAACACTCCCGGTTGTTAAACATGTAGCAGCATAACACAGATTGTGGTGTTTCTAAAGGGAATCCATAAAATTACTTTTTAGAGCTCAAATAAGATTTAAGGTGGCTGTCTGGATCATGACTTTAACAATTTTTTTTAAGTTGGCTATTTGAAAAATACACCAAAGTGTTTGTTACAAAGTCAGAGCTGTTAACATAGAAGTTCCATGCCGTAAAATTCACTCATTTTACGTACACCGTTCTGTGAGCTTTGACAAATGTGTGCAGCCACGTACCCATCACCGTGTAGTAGGACTGCCCTGCTTCGTTCCCTTGGAAGTGGGCATAGCCACGTGACTTCCCGTGGCCAATGAAATGGAACTAGGGATGAGCATCGCTTTCAGACAGAAGCTGGAAGCAGAGGTCATAGAAACAGAACACTCCTGGGCATGTACCGTGACGGGTCTGGAACATGAGTAAGAAATAAATGTTCGGGGCGCCTGGGTGCCTCTGTTGGTTGGGCGTCCGACTTCGGCTCAGGTCATGATCTCACCGTTTGTGGGTTCAAGCCCCACGTCGGGCTCTGTGCTGACAGCTTGGAGCCTGGAGACTGCTTCAGATTCTGGGTCTCCCTCTCTGCCCCTCCCCCACTCGCATTCTGTGTGTGTCTCTCTCTCCAAAATAAATAAACATAAAAAAATTAAAAAAAGAAAGAAAGAAAGAAGAAAGGAAGGAAGGAAGAAGGAAAGAAGGAAAGAAAGAAAGAAAGAAAGGGAGGAAGAAAGAAAGAAGGAAAGAAAGAAGGAAAGAAAGAAAGAAGGAAAGAAAGGAAGAAAGAAAGAAGGAAAGAAAGAAAGGAAGAAAGAAGGAAAGAAAGAAAGAAAGAAAGAAAGAAAGAAAGAAAGGGAGGAAGAAAGAAAGAAGGAAAGAAAGAAAGAAAGAAGGAAAGAAAGAAAGAAAGAAAGAAAGAAAGAAAGAAAGAAAGAAAGAAGGAAAGGAAGGAAGGAAGGAAGGAAGGAAGGAAGGAAGAAAGGAAGGAAGGAAGGAAGGAAGGAAGGAAGGAAGGAAGGAAGGAAGAAGGAAAGAAAGAAAAGAAGGAAAGAAAGAAAGAAAGAAGGAAAGAAAGAAAGAAAGAAAGAAAGAAAGAAAGAAAGAAGGAAAGAAAGGAAGAAAGAAAGAAGGAAAGAAGGAAAGAAAGAAGGAAAGAAAGAAAGAAAGGAAGAAGGAAAGAAGGAAGGAAAGAAAGAAAGAAGGAAAGAAAGAAAGGAAGAAAGAAGGAAAGAAAGAAAGGAAGAAAAGAAAGGAAGAAAGAAAGAAATGTTCGATGCTTTAGGCCCTTGGGGGTTATTTGTTAACGTGTCCTAACCTAGACCATTCCCATGGAGACAACGATGCGTGTCTGAATGACAGAGCAGGTAAATTGGTTGGCTAAAACATCCTACGAAGAAAAAAGTCTAACTCCCTTAGCATACTGTGCCGAGTCCTTCATGAAGAAAGATCCCCCGACTACCTCCTCAGTTTCGTTTCCAGACCTTCCCTTCCTGCGTTCTGTCCATCCTGAGTATTTGAAACTCCTTGCACATATTACTATCGCCACTACCCCTTACCGAGCGGCTACTATGTGCCACACGCTGTTCTCAGTGCTCCACAGTTATCTCCTCTGAAGTACGACATCATTGCCCCCTGCATCGTCTGCTCGGCACATCCGTCTCCCTTTTTTGTCCCCAAACATCCTACTTATCTTCCATGATACAGCTGAACCGTCGTCTCCTTTTTGAAGTGGGCCTGACTCCCTCTCTCATATTTTCCCCTAGGCACCCACAGCACTTAGTGCAAAATGCACATTGTGCTGTTATTATCTGTCTACTTCTGGGGCTCCCATGCCCTGTCACCGCGGCTGGACTGTGCACCTGCTACAGTGCTTACATGGGTGGGATTTCAGGCCGGGAAGGAAGCAGTGAGGAGAGGCAACATAAGGAAGGAACGATGGGCAGGCAACATAAGTTGAACTCGAGGGAATGAACCGTGGTTGCACTTTAGGCCAAAGGCCCCGGGGAGTCTTTTATAATTATACAGAATCCTCTTAAAATAGTTCATTAATGGGCGGCTCTGGATTTAGCCTGGCTGGATCCTGATCTCTCTATGAAATCTAAACCGATCACCAATAAACCCTGACATGACCTAGTTAGGTTGTAATGGTGGGGTTAGCATGACGGTCTCTGTTTCCCTTGTGTCATGATGCTCCTGTGATAGAAGCAGGGGGTTTGAAAATGCCTCTAGGTGCTCACCTTAGTTTATCTGGTTAAAGAGTCACGGGAGTGGGGTCCTAACTCTCTCTCACAGCGGGAGAGGCTGTGCCCAAGCTCCATGGGGCAAGTGGTGCCCACCCTCCAGCGTAATCATATTGCTTGGATCCCAAGGTCCCCAGGTGCTGAGCACTTGCGTTCCCAGATAATTCCTATAAATGACGGGCACCCAAATCCAGACTGCCTGGTGCCAAAGTCGTTTCCTTATCTCCCCACTAACAAAACTGCTCTCACACTCACCCCAAGAAAAGAGAGATAAATGGGGGCGGGGGGATGTTCCTCCCCTGGCACCCAAATCCATCTAGCAGTGTGCACAGTCTCAGCGGACCTTTCCATCTTCTCTTCTCCGGCCAACGCTGGCTTCCATTTTCTTCTTTTCCTCAGGGAAGCCTATCGCAAGGCCTAACTTCTATTGTGTGACCTTGTGGAATTCACCCCTCACTCGGTGGGTAGCAGTTGGTAACTCACAATAGAGCCATCCTGCAAAACGATACTCCTCCTGAAATTGAATAATTGTGTCGACGACTATTTTATGATTTGCAAACCATGTTCAGATGGGTCAATTCATCACACAACCCTCCCCCCCCACCCCCCCCAACGCTCATCATGGGAGCTAGAGATAGCTATACCCTCTCTATTTCACAGGTGAGGATCTGAGGCTCAGAAGGCACGAAGCCTTGCCCCGGGCCCCACAGCAAATACGCAGAGGACTCAGGATGAGAACCACAGTTTTCTGACTTCACACCACACGGCTCTTGCTCTCTGGTGACACATTGAAGGTGACCACCAGTGCCATCTACTCTTTCACTCTCCCCGTCGAATGTTTCCCGGTATTGACGATTCAGCTTTATATCAAATTACATTTACACAGGCGAGCGTGCCCCAGCCAACGGTGGCCAGTCTCACCGAGAAAGAATTCCATTTCTCCCTCAACAAAGACTGTGCAAATAAGGAACACTTTGCAGAAAAATCTATGAAGAAGTCAGTAGGGTAGGTTTCTGTGTGCCACCCGACCTAGCTGATGAAAATTCCGTGACCACGGAGGCACACATTCATTGTCGAAGACAAAGCAAGCAGGCGAGGACGGTCCGGTGCAGGGTGAGTGGGACCAGGGTGAGGCAAGTGACGTGCAAAATGGAAGGGGCACGTACCCTCAGGTGCTGGTCTTACACCTGCACAACCCCGAGAGTGAGCACCTCCTTCCTTTTGGTGCCTTACCCCCTCCCTTGCCTCACCCGAGTCTCAGCCTTGGTATACTGAGCCTCCTCCTACCGGAGCCCAGGGTCTGCCAGATCCCGAGGGGCACTAGTGGGGGCTAGATCTCCGGAACGAGATCAGAAATAAACTAGAAATAAAATGCAGCTAAATCCACATTGTCTTGCCCAGACAGGACCAGCTGTATCATTTGTAGGGCCCAGTGCAAAATGAAAATGTGTACCCCTTTCTCAAAAAAAGATTAAGAATTTCAAGAAGGTGACAGTAGAACACTAAACCAAGCGATGGCCTTCTGAGCACCGGGCTCTGTGAGGCTGCAAAGGCCTCACGCCCATGAAGCCAGCCCTGTGCCCCCGTGTCCTCACTGCCTGGCTGTCCTCCACTGGAAGCGTGGCCCTCCCGGGAGGCCTTCTCCTTTAGCCAGATTCGGCTATGAGCACACACCCAGTTGCCTAGGAGATGACCTTTAAGAAATCTATGGTGCTATCTCATCAGTGGCCACTGAAATTGTACCCCGATGGGATATAAGCCTAGGTGTGGTCCTGTCTCAGACACTAACTAGATCATAATGCCCTGGGCCAATCACGGGATATCTTTACACCCCGGTTTCCTTGTTTAGGTTGGGTTATAATTTTGAACCTTCGGGCTACAGACTCCGAGGGGTTCGTGATTACTCTGTAGTTGGAGAATCATCTATATTTAGAATAAATACAGCTCCCCGCCTCAAAGTATTTGTCTCTTCCTCATATATGTGACCATTTTAAAATGAGGTACATATGTTGTGGCTAATACAAATGCAAATTCATTTAAAAGCACTGAATTAATAGTAGCTCTTTATCAACTCTGCTATTTTTTCAATCAGTGGATTTTAAAAAAAGCACTTAGACGGAATTCTGGAGGCTTCTGTACTACTGTACTGATCTCGCCATGGACTGGTGACAAATCGTTCTCAGATAGACACCTGTTGCCTACCACATTCTTTAATCAGGGTATTTCTCTGGGGTCTCAGTACAGTTACAAGCTTACAATTAATCTGGAATCTTATCTGCTTTGATTTCATTTACGTGTTGAGTAGCTATTTACTGAGTGACTATTAGGTTCTAGGCACTATTTTCAGAATTGGCAACACAGTGAACAGAATAGAAAAAAATCTCTGCCTTTATGGAAATTATGTTGTCATATAGGAAGAGACAGACATTAAACAAGTAAGTGAATATATATAAGTATATATAAAAATATAGAAATAAATATATATTCATCTTATGTAATGTATATATATTTTAAATGGTTGTTTATTTAAAAAAATTTTTTTTAACGTTTATTTATTTTTGAGACAGAGAGAGACAGAGCATGAACAGGGGAAGGGCAGAGAGACAGGGAGACACAGAATCTGAAACAGGCTCCAGGCTCTGAGGTGTCAGCACAGAGCCCGACACGGGGCTCGAACTCACAGACCGTGAGATCATGACCTGAGCCAAAGTCGGACGCTTAACCGACCAAGCCACCCAGGCGCCCCTAAATGGTTGTTTATTTTTGAGAGACAGAGAGAGACATGGCATGAGTGGGGGAGGGGCAGAGAGAGAGGGAGACACAGAATCTGAAGCAGGCTCCAGGCTCTGAGCTGTCAGCACAGAGCTTGACACAGGGTTCAAAGTCACGAGCTGGAAGATCATGACCTGAGCCAAAGTCGGACGCTCAGCCGACTGAGCCACCCAGGTGCTCCTCATTTTATATAACATATACTTATAATATTATAAATATATATTTATAATTAATATGAATTTATAAAATTATAAATATAATCACAATTAATAAAATATATCCATAATTTATTATTATATTTTAACATATATCAATATAAATATATATAACTGATGTAAATTTGTATTATAAACATGTATAAATATACTAAATAAACATATAAATATATATTTATATATTATATGTATTTATAATATATAAATGTAAGCATTTATATATTATATATGTATTTATAATATATAAATGTAAGTATTTATATATTATAAATAATTATAAATATGTATTTATGTGTTATATATTAAATATATTATATTAATTTATGTATATATTATATGTATCTAAAATGTATATAAATATATAAAATAACTACAAATATATAAAATAAATATAAATATATAAAATCAAGCAGAGAGGGGGATGACTGAGCCACGAATCTCTGCCCAGTTATCTAAAGCCTCGGTGAGCTCCTTTCCTTCCAGGCCTCTGCCACTGTTTTGCTGATTCTCTCTGCTTCGGGCTCTCCCCCCCGACCAACCCCAGCTCAGTAACTCGTACTATATATCATCTGCCCCTACCTGCACGGATAAAGAAAAAGTGGGGGGCCTACTGCTTCTGTCCCACTAGTTTACTGTGGCGCACAAGGTAATGCAATAACACGCACGCTGTTTATCTGATAAATTCATCTGTATTAGTGTCCCATGGCTGCTGTGACAAATGACTACAAGTTCGGTGGCTTAAAGCGATGCCAATGTATTCTCTCGCAGTTCTGGAGGCCAATGTCTGAAATCAGTTTCTCTGGGCTGCTGAAGGGGTTGTGCTCCCTTCAGAGCCTTTAAGAGAGAATACGCCTTTCCTCGTCTTTTCCAGCTGCTGGGGGCTGCTGACATCCTCAGCTGTGGCTGTATCATTCCAGCTTCTTCACATCTCCCCATGCTTCCCTTCACACTGACTCCCCTTCTGTGTCTGTCTGTGGCATTCCCTTCTGCCTCTAGCTTATAAAGGTGCTTGTGGTGGTACTTGGGGTCCATCTGGAGAATCCAGAACGATCTCATCTCAAAATCCTTAATTTAATCACACCTACAAAGACGCTCTTGCCAAACTAAGATAACATTTACAGGTTCCAGGGATGAGGACTTACTTGCTGCCTTTGGGGCCATTATTCCAGCTACCACAACGTCCTTGACCACTCACTCACACTCTCCACCTTCCTGAAGGGTTTCACAGTGAGGAGACATGATCGGCGCTCACAACAGACTTGTGACCGCAAACAGACGAAATGAACCTTCCTATTTGCCTTCAAGATACCCGTCAAACAAAAGTAAAATGCATGCCTTCAATTTCTTAAATTTCTACCACATCCTCTGGAGAAGATCCTGGAAGCCACTTCGTGAAACTCAGCATGGAATACTGACTAACCACAAATTGAACTTGGCCCTCGATCATTTTCTCTGGAAGTAGAGAAAAGGAAGTGATACAAACATGTCCCAAGAGTGGTGTGCTTTAGAGCAGAATAAACACTAGGTCACCACCCACCTGTAGGCCTTTTCTCGTTGCTTGGCCTTTGCCCAGACTGTTGCACATGCCGGGAACATCTGTGTTCCTGCCTTCTGTAGGACAGCTTTAGTTTTACCTGCGCCCAGCGTTGGTTCACCAGTGCCTAACCGCCATACTGTCAATCACATCCAGTGTTTACTTGGGTTACCTGAGTGCCGGGTACCGTGTTCAGCACATTGCAGAGCGCCATGAGTGATTCCGAATGAATGGAAGTAATCTCATTCATTCCTAGGCCAAAGGCCAGCCACTGCAAAGCGCCAGTGGCTAAGTGTGTTACGATTTGCAAGCCATGTGGTCTCTGTCCCCTCAGGAGTATTCAACTCTGCCACCGCAGGATGAAGACAGCCATTGTCTGTACTGAAATCATAGTCTGTGCACCTGGGTGTGGCTGTGTTCCAGTAAAACTTTATGTACAAGACAACATTTCTTTAGCCCTGTTCTAGGCCCAAAGAACAGATTCTGACTTCTTCTCCACCACAAGACGTTTAACCATTTCTGTTGGTTTAAGGACTACTTTAAATTTGCTTTCCATGATCACCCCTCCAAACCAGGTTTCTTGACACAAAGGTTAGTTTTTCAGACGCTCACTGAGTTGAAGAAGTAATTCTAATGGAACTTAATTTTGTAGAGACTCCCATGTTTCCTATCGTTCTCAAGTCGTCTGCTTTGCTCCTTGTGTGAGATAGTGGGGAACAAGTTCATCTTTCCCATCCGGGTTTATTCTGCTAAGCATGTTACCACGCAAAAAACATATCTTTTTTTTTTTTTTAATTTTTTTTTTCAATGTTTATTTATTTTTGGGACAGAGAGAGACAGAGCATGAACGGGGGAGGGGCAGAGAGAGAGGGAGACACAGAATCGGAAACAGGCTCCAGGCTCCGAGCCATCAGCCCAGAGCCTGACGCGGGGCTCGAACTCACGGACCGTGAAATCGTGACCTGGCTGAAGTCGGACGCTTAACCGACTGCGCCACCCAGGCGCCCCAAAAAACATATCTTTGCAAAGTTATCAAGCTTCTCTTGTGGTATGCAGCTCCCGTGGCTGGCTTTCAGTGGCAATTTCAGGGCCCGGACTGATTTGTAAATCAGAAAAGTACTGTAAGATATGGTGTGACCCAGCGCTTTATCAAACTTTGCATTTCTGACTTACGAATCACCAGTCCAGGCCATGAGCCAGAAGCTAGGACTGGTTCATGGCCTCAAGGGGTTTACAGTCAAGTCGGTCATAACAGGAGTTAATAGGCAATTATAATATAATTATATTTATATAATCTATACTTATATATAACATATTATCTGTAAATAGAATATAAATTAATTATAAATCATGTAAATCACATAATTATAAATTATATATCATGTTATATATAAAATATATAATGATATATAATTTATAGAGTCATAAAGACAGCTAAGGTGGGGGAGGTGTAGTGTGCTCTGGGAGTCCAGAAACCTCTCTGACTTCCCCAAACAAGCAATGTCTCACCTGAGATCTGAAGGATGGGAAGGAGACAGACAGGCGGTGAGAATGAATCCAGGACGATGTTCCAGGCAAAGGGAACAGCGTTTGCGAAGACTTGGAGGTTAAGTTAGAGGGTGACCCATCACATGAGGATGGCTGGAAATTAGAAGGTCAAGGAGGGCGGCAAGCTCTCATTAGATCATGTACATACTTACAGAATACCCAAGGGAGACTGGATTACATCTAGAAGTTTGGAGTGGGGTGGCTGGCGAAGGATGGCTTGAAGCAGAGAAGTGGCATGGTAGGTTATAGAAATGCGAAGGTACAAACTAATAAAATAATTAAGATAAAGCTGTTGTGTGCTTCTTTAAGAGAGTTTGAGAGTCCTCAGGTGGCTCGTTCTAGACTATTCCTGACCCGCAATACCAACAAAAGGCTTCTAAGGAATCACTTCTTAGTGCTAAAATGAAAGGGCCCAATTTGAGCATGATATGGTCCATTTCTGGGAGTATCAGAAGCTGTTTATTTCTTCAAAGGAAAAAAAAATCCCAGAAAATTTAGAAAACAAGGAAGAAGTTGTCAGAATCCCATCTTTTAATAAAATAAGGTACAGGTGCCTATAAGTAAAAAGTTAAGACAGAGGAAACCCAGAACTCAGATATTAACATTGTGTATCAGGGGGCCATGTCCCTGAAATACAAAGCTACTTATTCAGAACAAAGGCCATTCGCCACTGGATCAGGTTAATGGTTCCGAAAGTCCCTGCTCACAGTGTTTCAAAATAGCTTGCCAATAACAACTGTCTACCAAGCTTTGAGAAATACAGACCTTGGGCCTCATAAAAACTGAACCAGAACCTCTAAGGATAGAGCTTTAAAGTTTTACAAAGTTCCCCAGGTGATTTTAATGTGCAGCCAGGGTTGAGTTATTGTTTGTTTGCTTTTTAAACTATATCAGCTCTCATTGGATGTATCTGACATATGATAAGCTGCACATATTTAAAGTGTACAATTTGGAAATGTTTTACTTATCACTCGTATCACCAATCAAACATATACATACACCTGAGAAACTACCAATACTTTTAAGAAAATGAACGTATTTATCACCCGAAAGTTTCCACGTGTTCCTTGATAATCCCTCTCTCACCACTGGTTTTACGCATTTTAAGATTTTTAAAATTTTTTCTAATGTTTATTAATTTTTGACAGACAGAGACAGAATGTGAGCGGGGAAGGGGCAGGGAGAAAGGGAGACACAGAATCCAACACAGGCTCCAGGCTCTGAGCTGTCAGCACAGAGCCCATCGTGGGGCTCCAACTCACGAGCCGTGAGATCATGACTTGAGCCGAAGTTGGACACTTAACCAACTGAGCCACCCAGGTGCCCCTTAAAGATTTTATTAACTAATCTCTATACCTAACATGGGTCTCAAACCCCAAATGCTCAGATCAGGAGTCACACGCTCTACTGACCGAGCTCACCATAATTGAGCAATTCGATTTTGATGTGCCTTGGTGTAGATTTTGGTGCTTGGGGTTTGTTGAAATTCTTGGATCCCTGAGTTGACGGTTTTCATCAAATCTGAAAAATTTCTGGCCATTATTTCTTCAAAGGTCTTACCTGCCTTCTCTTTCCCATTTGTCTCTTGGGAACTCCAATTACACGTATATCAGACTGTTTAAAGTTGTCCTACAAATGAAGCTTTATTCATTTTCTTAAAAAAAAATGTGTGTGGACAGTTTTATTTCTGTCTTTAATTTTTCTGATTTTTTCTTCTGTAATTTCTAGTCTACTGTTAATACTGTGTAGTGTATAGGGGTGCCTGGGTGGCTCAGTCGGTTAAGCATCTGATTTCAGCTCAGGTCACGATCTTGCGGTTTGTGAGTTCGAGCACCGCATTGGGCTCTGTGCTGATAGCTCAGAGCCTGGAGCCTGCTTCGGATTCTGTGTCTCCCTCTCTCTCTGCCCCTCCCATGCTCATGCTCTGTCTCTCTCTCTCTTTCTCTCTCAAAAATAAACATTAAAAATTTTTTTTAAAAACTGTACTGTTTTTTCCTCTCTAGTGTTAGAGTGTTCATCTCTCAAAGTTTGATTTGGATCTTTTTTATATATCCCATTTCTCTACTTAACTTTCTGAATATATGGAATATAGTTTGAATAGAGTTGTAATGCCCATTTTAAAATCCTTATCTGGTAACTTTAATATCTCTGATAGTTCTGGAGGTGCCTGGGTGGCTCAGTTAGTTAAGCGTCTCTTAGTTTCGGCTCAGGTCATGATCTCACTGATCGTGAGTTCGCGTCCCACATCGGGTTCCATGCTGACTGTGTGAAGCATGCTTGGGATTCTGTCTCTGCCCTTCCCCTGCTCACTGTCTCTCTCTCAAAAAAAATTTAATAAAATTTAAAAACTATCTCTGATAGTTCTGGATTGATAAGTCTCTTCACTGTGAGTCATGTTTTCTTGTCTCTTCCCATATCTGTCATCCTTTACTGGTTGACTCTCATCCTGAATTTTACTTTCTGGGTGCTAGATATTTTAGTATTCCTAAAAATGTTCTTCAGGTGTGTTCTCAGAGGCAGTTAAGTTACTTGGAAGGAGTTGGGTCCTTTTGTGTCTTGCTTTTATGATTTGCTAGGTCCATCTGGCGCAGGGCTCAGTCTAGGTCTAGGTCTAATTATGCCCCACTCCTGAGGTAGGAACACCCTGAGTACTCAACTCACTGCCCCATGAATTATGAGACTTTCCATTCTGGGTGGTGGAAAAGAGCCACTATTCCTGGCCCAGTGTGAGCAACCATACTCTTTCCTTTGATCCTTCTCCCTGGTTTTCTCTTTCGCCTCAGCTGGTCTCTTCACATGCATGCCCGGACACTACTGAATCTGCTGCATTGATACCTGCTGAATGCTCCAGGGGACCCACACCAGAAACCCACATTTCCAGCTTTCTCTTTGCGTAGCTCTCTCATCTCCCTTACTCTGTCCTGTGAACTGAGCTCTTCGCTCTTCCTGGACTCTCAGCTCCATGTCTTCATCTCAGAGAGTCCTGTGGGTTCTGCCTGAGCCTCTCCTCCTTGTACATTGTCTGGAAACTCAAGACAGTAAGCCGGGGCAATTACAGGGTTCACCTTGTTTGTTTTTAGACACTGTCCTTTGTTGTCTGATGGCTAGTGTCTTAAAAACCATTTCTTTCTTTCTTTCTCTTTCTTTTTCTTTCTTTCTCTCTCTCTTTCTTTCTCTTCCTTCCTCTTTCTGTTCTTTCTTTCTTTCTCTTTCTTTCTTTCTTTCTTTCTTTCTTTCTTTCTTTCTTTCTTTCTTTCTTTTTTTCTTTCTTTCTTTCTTTCTTTCCATCCATCCATCCATCCATCCATCCATCCATGGCTGTTTTAGGTGTGAAGGCAAATCTAATCCTTATTACTCTTATCTTGGCCTTAAGAGTTCATCTAGAATAGTGAATCTTAACCCTTGAGTATACACTGAAATCACCCTGACAGCTTAAAAAACTACCATTGTTTCTATTCCTTACCCAAAGATTCAGATGTAATTGGTTGGGGGTATGACCTAGTGTCAGGGTTTTTAGAAGCTCCTAGGTGATGCTATAGCACTTCCACAATTCCTTTATTCCCTGCATGTTCTAGTCTAAAAACTATGCAGAGCAGATTTCATTGAAGGTTAGGCAGGGTAAGAGATGGAGGGAGGCAGTGTTTTTAAAGCACCACCGAGCAAAGCACTCAGAACTGTGTATTAGACATCTGTGTTCTTTGAAGGCCTTGAGCCATTCTCATTGGCCTTGACACCCCCATGAGGCTCTACTTCTTGCTCTACCCCCACACCCCCAGCAATCCAGGTACTCAAGCTCTCTTTCTCTATGTATAATGATCCATAACCATTGTGTGTGTGTGTGTGTGTGTGTGTGTGTGTGTGTGTGTGTGTGTGTGTCTGTATGTATACACACACACACAGTTTATGTATGTGTTATATATATTTTCAAAAACTTGAAGATAGCTTTATACTTTGCCTCTTTCCTTTTCTGACCCTTCCCTAAGGGCTTTCCCTTTCATAAATGACCTGTCAAGGTATTTTTATAAACAGAGGTTTATCTACTCAGGAGAGAAATTATGCTAAGCTCCTTAACAGGAAGAAGCCACTGTGATCTATCATGGTTTTTAAATGGTTTAAGTGCTGGGTGGATGAAAACAGTGCAAGGTCAGGTTATGGATGCTCAGCAAATGTTTTTAAAATTTGTATTTTCCAGTTTGTATTTGGTGAAAATGTAATGTTTAAATTAGTTTGCAAGAAAAAAATAAAATTTCTTTTTAAACTTAAGTTTTTAAAAAAAATTTTTTTTCTTAATGTTTTTATTTATTTTTGAGACACAGAGAAAGCATGAGCAGGGAAGGGGCAGAGAGAGAGGGAGACACAGAATCGGAAGCAGGCTCCAGGCTCTGAGCCATCAGCACAGAGCCCGATGCGGGGATTGAACTCACAGACTGTGAGATCATCACCTGAGCCAAAGTCAGACGCTCAACCGACTGAGCCACCCAGGCGCCCCCTTTTTAAACTTAAGTTTTAAAGGCTAGAGCAAATACATTATTCCTGTTTATGTAAGCATTGGAAAGAAATAGTATCTCCATGTGGTGGGGTATAAAAATGTTTATTGCCATCTTTTCTGTTTATCTGTATTTCCTACTTATTATTGAGTGAGCAAATATTACCTAACAGGAGGAATAAAGAGTAACCCTTATTATTATGAATTTTTACAAAAAGCAACTATTGGAAATCGAAGTTTAGATTAGAAGTGCTTTTCACCAAAAAAACAAAAGTTGGGATTGGGACATAAATGTTTGAAATCCTGGCAATTTACTCTGAGTGGGTATTGAGAGCCCAATACATAGAAACCTATTGCTTTGCACCTCCACTTGAAATAAAGTAGTTTATTCAAATATCCTCCCTCTACCCACTGAACAGAGGATCATAAGCCTTAGAAGCTTGTCGGGCTGTAGAGATACAATTGGTTAACAACTTTGGGGACGAATGCTACTCTTTGTCGTTTCTCTCGGGGGGACCTGAAGACGTCCTCTGGTTGTATATTACATGGTGCAAGGGTGTGTATCCACACACAACCCTTCTGAGTACATGAGTGCCATCCAGAGTTAGAAGTCAGGGTTACCTCTATTTATCCTAGGGTTAGGCTGCCCTTCACAGAGCCTAGTCGGGGGACACTGGGGACTCGCTCACTTGGCACTGGCTGCAATGAAACTTGAGGTCGAACTCTACCTTCGCAAACGCTTACTGAGTACTTAAAAATTGATAGCTTTCTTCATCAGTGTTCAAATATAATACACAAAATTCAGTATTTAAACATAACATTCAGATACAAGTCCAGGCAACATAAAAGCTAATTTACCCATTTTAAGAAGTGTGAATAAATAGTGGGGTCCTTCACACGCTGCTTAGCCTCACTGTTCAAAGACACAGTACAGTCAGGGGCATCCCTGGACCTGTTAGCTTCAGCATTATTGGAAGCTGGTTAGAGATTCAGAATCACGGACTCAGAGCAGACCCATCAAATTGCAATCCGTCCTTTTAGGAGATTCCCAGGATCTGGGGATCTGGTAGGAATATGAAGGCTTGAGGTACACCACTCTAGTATTCCGTGGTTTCCAACTCAAGCCTCACTCCGCGGCTTGGCATACGAGCTGCTCTGGCAGTAAAGTTGCTACATTTTTAGGGCAAGCAGAACCTAGCAAGAGAGGACCACTTCACTGCACATCTTATTAATATGCTGGACCGATTAACTTTATCCTAGAATGAAACGATCCAATGTTTAGCCCTCACCATGATCTGAACCCTGAAAATACGTGGTAGGCTCTTCCAGTAGGATTTAGAGAAGTGTGCATGAATTCTCTCAGCTTAATGACCTCCTTGGGTGTTGCATGAAGTCCTATCCATCCAGCTTTGAGGAACGTCAATTCTCTGAAGTCCTAGACCAGGGGTTCCTAACCATGGCCTGCAGTAGAGTCACCTGGAGGAGTGAAGATACTGATTGCTGGGACCTACCCTCAGAGTAGTGATTTATTAGTTCTGGTCAGGGGGGCAGAATATCTGCATTTCTAGCAGGTTCACAGGCAATGCTGATGTTGTTGGTCCCTGGGCCACAGATTGGGAGTCACTCTCTTCTCCTAGACCATTTGCTTTTGGTTTCTCTCATGTGGCCCTTAAAAAATTAATTGGAAAGATGGATATACTTTGGTTTCTACCATTCACTCATTCATTCATTCATTCATTCATTCTAGTCTGCTTATCTCTTTTCCAAGTACTGTAAATGGCAGGTTTCCTGAGCACAAGGACTATGTCTTTAGGCCTGTTGTAGTTGAATTGTGTCCCCCTAAAATATATATTTACCCCTGTATTTGTGATTGTGACTTTATTTGAAAATAGGGTCTTTCCAGATGTCATCAAATTAAGATGAGGGCATGCCAGAGTAGGGTGGGTCCTGATACGATGACTGGTGGTGTCCTTACAAGAAGAGGGAAATCTGAACAGAGAAACGCACCAGGAGGAAGGCATGTGAGGATGAAGGCAAAGATTGGAGTGATGTGTCCACAAGCCAAGGAAGGTTAAGGATGGCCAGAAACCACCAGAAACTTATAATAAACAAGAAAAGATCCTCGCCTGGGTCCTTCAGAGAGAGCACAACCCTGCAAGCACCTTGCCATGGGCTTCTAGCCTCCAGAATTAAGAAAACAAATTTCTAGGGGCGCCTGGGTGGCCCAGTCGGTTGAGCATCCGACTTCGGCTCAGGTCACGATCTCGCGGTCCGTGAGTTCGAGCACCGCATTGGGCTCTGTGCTGATGGCTCAGAGCCTGGAGCCTGTTTCGGATTCTGTGTCTCCCTCTCTCTCTCACCCTCCCCCGTTCATGCTCTGTCTCTCTCTGTCTCAAAAGTGAATAAACGTTAAAAAAAAATTTAAGCAAACAAATTTCTGTTGTTCTAAGCACTCAGTTCCTGGAACTTTGTTATGGCATCCCTAGGAAAGTGATACAGGGCTTTGTATTTTCCAGGGAAAAGAATACGGCTTCCAGATGGTCAGTACCTCTCTAAGATGTACACAAGCCTCCAGGATAACTGGAAGCACACAGCTGACTGGGGTGGTGATGGAGGGCACGGGATGCAGACATCTAACAAGGAAAGTTAAACTACAGAGACTCTTCTGGTATGGCACAAGACTCTAACCACTTAACCTGCCTTAGGACACTTCTCCTTTTGCCAGAAAAAAGGACTGCCAGATTTGAAAAAGAGAAAAGGCAGGTCAGAGGAAGTATTCCCGGGGTTGAATCAATGCTTGCTGCACACATAGGCGAGGTTGCCCACTTTCTCTCTTTTCGTCGCTGGGGTTAACAGAGAACTGTAAGGTTTCTTCTAAATCAGGAGACCCTACATCCAGATTTGTCAAGGATACTTCTTTTTGGTTTACTCCTACAAATCATGTCTGATTCCACTCTAAAAAGTCTGGGTATACATTAAATAGTCACCTTAGTATAAATAAATGATCATTTACGGTCAACACAAGGAAAATAACGTGGTGCTTCCCCCATGCGTGACGTCAGTTCCTGCAAATTCCCTCAACCCCATCTTCCCCAGTTCTACCCATCTTCCTCATCTCATTTCACCTGCAAGACCTTCCATGACACTCCGAAGGTCCTTCTTGGGTTTCCAGACCTTACCATGAACCATCGAGCATAAGTCAATGATAGCTTGAGTTTCACTTAGTGCACACATCGCTGTTTGCCAAAGTATACTTAAAAAAAAAAAAAAAAAATCCCACCTCTGCAGCACACAGCACCATGCATTCGGCACCAGAGGCGCATAATAAATATTTGCTGACTTAGACGCTAAATACAAGAAGTGGCACTAAATAAAACACGTCTGCCAGTAAGAGTTGTTTCTCTGGTGGAAAAAACTGTATCGGTGTAAGAGCTGCAATTCTTTTTGGTAACCATTTTCTGGAATGTCTTTTTATATACTAGGGAGTTATGGAGCTGTCAGCCAACAGAGGAATGTCGGAGCTACAGCCTCCCACTTGTCAGCTCTGATTCCACATAAGCCTTTTTCTTCTGGTTGCAGCAGCCAAATTATAGCTCACGAGGAAAACATAATTACATTCTAAAAGGCCAGGGAGAGCAGCTGAAAATACCCTAACCACGAACAAAACAACAACAACAAGAGATAAACGAGGATTACCCATGATGCAAAGTGAACCCAAACTATCCGGGACTATTATAAAATCGGTTTATATTTTTTTTGTCTTTGGTTCTTCCATTTAAAAATATTAGCCAAATGTTGGTCCGGCTGATTGACAGGGACAGATACATCTATCATATTTCCATATGCGTTTACTGATAGAGTTGGTTCCTTCTAGGACATACACATACCCACACTCTCACACCCACGTTCACACAAACAGCCCTTCCATTTCTTCTGGTAGACTTCCCAATTAAAGAGCAGAATGAATTCATCAGTGCACATTTGCACACACAAAAATCTTAGCAAGATTCTTGCCGACCTACTTGCATTTTGGGTAAGGTATCATGTAACTATGCCTCAGTTCTGAGGTGGTTCGAGTTCAAACAATTTCACGTACCCAGAACCCAAAAGAAAAATAAGAGATGACAGCTCTGAGGAATGAAATATGCTGCACTTCCGACTTGGAGGGTGAGTAAAACGTAGATTTCTGAGTTATAATCTTCTAGTTGGCTAACCTGAAAAGCTTCATTTCTTTCTGGGTTGCCCTGGCCAGTAGACTAGACAATGAATTTATGAGGAAAAGGCATAGCTGACAACAGGAGGGGAACAGCAAACACCAGACTAGGAAACTTACTAGCCTGGGGTCGTTTGTTGAGGGAACCTGCAGCCCTACAGAACTCCAACAGCCTTTGGGATATCCGAGTGTTATAGCAAAACACACAACTCATGTTCCTGGGTGGAGATGTTATCACTGGACAGTTCTCCTTAGGAATAGATGTGGAATTTCCAAGTAGGGCGCACTACCTGAAGGCAGAGAGTCAAAGGAACTGGTGAAAACCAGCTCATAAGTGTTAACCACCCCCCACCCCCACCTCTGCCCCAGGCACACCAGCATAAGAATAAGAAAATGGAAGATTGGGGCGCCTGGGTGGCGCAGTCGGTTAAGCGTCCGACTTCAGCCAGGTCACGATCTCGCGGTCCGTGAGTTCGAGCCCCGCGTCGGGCTCTGGGCTGATGGCTCAGAGCCTGGAGCCTGTTTCTGATTCTGTGTCTCCCTCTCTCTCTGCCCCTCCCCCGTTCATGCTCTGTCTCTCTCTGTCCCAAAAATAAATAAACGTTGAAAAAAAAATTTAAAAAAAAAAAAAAAAAAAGAAAATGGAAGATTACTGAATAGTGGGAAGGGATTCATGAGGAGATGCTTTGGGCTAACTCAGGTGTGAGTCCCACACCCCTGAATCCTGCAGTGATGGAGGGGTATTTGACAGATGTCGATGCCACCTGAGCCATCTCAAGGTGACATCCCATGGCTACGGGCCCACAGAATGATATCTGGATATCTGGGAAGAAACAGTATTTCCATCTAACTCAGGGCAGCCAGAGGTAAACGTTACCTTCAGACCAGAGGTGGGTCATACAGCAGAGGGTTATCTAGGAGTTTTTCAAATTCAGGCCATCAGGATCATCTAGAAGGTTAAGTGAACTTAAGGGAGTTTTTGGTGAAGGAGACAGCTGGAAGAGCAGGGGCTGATGGGGACGGTCCCTGGAGACACTTGTGCCTTGCTGAGGTGGACCTTTGCCTATTTCTCCCCATTGCCCCAGAGAGTAGATGGTCCTAGTTCTTGACTGCTGGCCTCATAAAACTCCAAATACTCCTCTGTCCTCACCCTGTTTCCACTGGGTTTCACTGTCTGGTTTGGAAGAGGAGTTATATGGTCATCTACACATTACCCATGTTGCAACAGCTGAAGGCAGGGGGCTGGGTGGGCAACTTCCTAAGAACCCATAAGTGTGCCTACCAGGCTCCATGGGTGTGAAGCGTTCTTATGGTAGTACCAGTCAAGTAAGAGCTCTC
Organism: Puma concolor; assembly: GCF_028749965.1. Taxonomy (NCBI): domain Eukaryota; kingdom Metazoa; phylum Chordata; class Mammalia; order Carnivora; family Felidae; genus Puma; species Puma concolor. The sequence goes on from NC_141668.1 coordinate 48,933,877, forward strand.
CCACTTCTTCACATCCCTACCCTATGGGCAGCAATCTGGCGACAGGAACGCAGAAGGAGAAAAGCTCATCATGACCCTTTGCCTGGCAGCAGGCATCCTCTCTGCCAACCATGGCTCAGGGGGAGAGAGACTTACCTCTATGTCAAACTTGGATTTTCTGTAATTATTCAGGATCAGGAATTCTAGTTACGAAAACAAGACTGTGTTTTGAGATGGGAAGTGATGGTGGGGCTTTCTAGCAGCTGCAAGTGGCTAGAACCATCAGGGGGCATGGTGACTCTAATCCAGGAGCAGCATAAAAATGCCCCCAACTGTAAAGACGCTAACTGGGCAGTTGCACTTTGATCATCTTTTGCAAGGTGTGCTTGTTTCGCATGAAGGCTCACTTATGCTGGCTCCCTCCTGGGGCAGATCCCCTTGAGTCTCTGCCCAACAGTGGCTTTCCCCTCTCCTTACTTGCCAATAGGACCCTGATTTGGTTTGGGCAGTGATGTGTCCAGACCCAGAGAACCGATCAAGACTGGTCCAAGCCATTTCTGGCATCTTGTTTCCTTTTGTTAATGACTAGCCTATGGGAGGGCCTGGGGCATGAGCTGGTCGGTGGGATGCGACAGAAAGCAGAAGTGCTGGGGAGACATTTTCTCCTGTGAAATAAGAAAGGAGAAGCCCTCTTGGCTATCACCTCCCTTGCCTTCAGCTTTGGACGTTGTCATGTGATACCTGCTACAGAACAGTGATCTTGTTACGCACTTGACCCAATTGAGAAGAAAGTCCATGTGCTAAGGTTTGCAGAAGGGGAATAAAGAGATCCTGGTTCCAAGACGAAACCACTGGCCCAACCCATCCTAAGGCCACCTATGTTGGTCTTTCTGCTAAGGAAGCAATAACTGTCTTAAAGGTTTAAATCTGTTAGCTGGACTCTGTTACAAAGAATTGCTATCTTCAAACACTAAGAAAATATTAAAATCCACATCTTAAGCAATGCTCGCTTCTTTCTAAAGCCAATGGAAGTGATTTCATAAAGGGGAGAATCTTCAGGTAGATTTACACTTTCCCAGGAACAGCACGCTTACTTTCCTTACCCAGGTCTCCTACCTCCAAAAAATTATAGCACAAACAATGTAAGAAAGCAAAGATGCAGCTATACAAATCGTTACGCGACATGCCAATTATATAAGGGCCTCTAATATCTGACAAAGTCCACAGACATCACAAAAACATACTATAATGTTAGACGTGACTTTCCAAATGTCTAGGAACTATGAACTTCTAAATTTAATCTAGTCATAACAAATTTAAAAATCAAATGCCCATCTTACCATTTTGTCTAAGCCTTTACTAGGACCCACCCAAGTCTTGCTCTTAAAAGTTTTAGCTCAATCACATACTCCAAGCAACTGAACCCTGAGATAGGGGTGTGTGTGTGTGTGTGTGTGTAACTCATGCTTTGTTCCAAAAAGTGTGAGATGGCTGATCCATGAGGTAGGCTGTTGAAGGTCGTCAGTTTCCCAACTCACAAAGTAGATTTTGTGGGAGGGGTGTGACATATCAAAGCGAAAACCAAACTAAAAACGAACAAGACAAGACAAAGCAAAAAGAGCCTCTCAGTCTAGCTCCAGTTATCCCTCCCTGTTAGTTTCCAAAGGGATCACAAGTGTTTATAGAACATTTCACTGTTATTGTTTAATCACCTGATTGGGTTTGGTTCTAAAAAGGCCGATATCTCTTCTTTTTGCTTCTTTGGCAAAGCGTATGCATTGCTGCTTCAGATAAGTCTCTGCCAACTTCTACGCTGCTAAGGCAAAAACTAAGCTCATGTTACAATTCTAAATTTTTCTGAAGTTGCCTGAGTATGTTTAGACAAATACTATCGCTCTTGGAAAACACTAAGCGAGATGCTTATGATACATAAACCTTTGATGAATAATCAAATACGGTAAAGACTGTTGAGGTGGTGACCAAACCCATTTCTGCTTTCTCTTGAGCAACAGCCAGCTACGTTCCCCAGCCTCCCTTTAGTTTGGTGTGGCCAGGTGCCTAAGTTCCACCTAATGAAACATGAGTGGAGATAATGCGCTACTTCTAAGACTGGCCTGTAGGTGCCTCCCAGCGTGATCCTCTGAGCTCATCCTGTCAGCCGAATGGAAGATTCTCCTATGATCCACATCACTGGATCCCCATTTTTGGTCTCAGAACCCTTTTACGCTCTTAGCATTTACGTAGAATCCCCGAAAGCTTCTGTTGCTATGGGTTTCTTCTTTTAAGGCTTACCAAGAAACTTAATTCATTAAAAAATAAAAAACAACATACTATAAATATACAAAGAAAAACGTAAAAAATAAATATAAAAATAAACAATATAAATCCTATAAGCCTTAAATGTTGATATGGAGAATATGTTTTCATGAAAATTAACCACATTGGCCCCCTCCAAAAAAAAAAAAAAATCTAGTGACAGAAGTGGCATTTTTGCAACTCTCTTGAATGTCTAACTTAATAGAAGACAGCTGGATTCTCACATGTGCTTCTATATTCCACCTGTTGTGTTGTTTGGGTTGGAGAACACACAAAAAAATCCAGACCTTCATAGATAAACAGCTAGAAAAGGGGAGAGACCTTGTGGAAATAGTCTGAAATGATCTCAGGGACCGCAGGGTCTTTGGATCATAACTTTGAGACCCAGTGATTTAGAGCAAGACAGAGACCCAGGATATAAGGAGTCTTGGTTCCTGACTGACTACACGAAAGGCTGCCCAACCAGAAACCTGCCCCAACCCCCACCCCCCACCCCCAAGAACCATAATGCAAGTGAGAAATGAGCTTTGGTTGCATTAAGCCACTAAGATTTAGGGATTTATGTGTTACTGCAGCTCGCAATTATTCTAATGAAAACATGAACTCATGTAGTGGCAACCCTGAGCCACGTGCTGTTTAATTTACTCAGTCCTCACAACAGTCCTATGAAGTAGTTACTTTTCTAGTCTACATTTTGGAGGTGAGGAAACTGAGGCACCGAGAGGTAAAGTGAATTATACAAAGTCATACAGCCAGTAAACAAGTCTGGCTCCAGAGCTCACCCTTCTGCCTACTCCTCTTGCCTAAGTATTTCCCAGCACCACCTTCCCACGTAGGCTCCAGACAAGCAACACAGACATGCGTAATGAATACGTGCTTGTACCAATGACTTGCTTGCTTGAAACAGAATAAGGGTAGCAGCCAGTTGGGGATGGTTCAGAAAATATGAGAGATGATAGGAAATAAATAGGTGAAAAGGAGTCCCTGAATACTATAGAAGAGAGGTGATACAATGGTCAGGGGGTGTGGCAGGCAGAATTCCAGATGGCCTCATGACCTTGCCGCCTGGTGTCACTTCCCCGATTATATTACGTGGCATTGAGTTGCATGATTATGTTATATGGTGAAAGGGATTTTGCAGATGTAATTAAGGGCACTCATTGATTACCCTTAAGATCGAGAACTTGTCTGGGTGGATAATCATGAGTCCTTTAAAAGCAGGATGCCTTTGCTGTCTGGTGTGAAGGGTGACAAGGACCGCACTTCACTGACGGATTTGGAGACAGAGGCGCCATGTGAGAAGGAGTAAAGATGGTCTCTAGGAACACAGACCACACCCACCTGACAGCAAGCGAAGGAAGGAAGAACCTCAGACCCCCAACTGCAAGAAACTGAATGCAGCCAACAACTTGAATGAGACTAGGAGCAAATTCCTCCCCAGGGCCTTCAGGTGAGAACCCGGTTGTCCACACCTCCTGTGGGCCCTCCAACTCTCCAAGTAGGGAATCTGGCTATGTCTGCTTGTACTTCTGACCTATAGCATTGTGAGTTAATAGATGAGTGTTTTAAGCTGATAATTTCATGGGAATTTGTTACAAAGCAATAGGAAACTAAGACAGCCATGCAAGAGAGACTGTATCCGTCTCAGGGTACTTGCTTAAGCAAGAATGACTTGTTCTTATGTGTCTATTCCTAGCAACTCGTAACAAATAGTCCTAAATACGAGCAGGTTTTTCTACAAAAATAAAAATGAATTAAAAAAAAAAAACCCAAACCACCTATTTCCTTATAAACATTTTCAATCCACCACTGGCAACTTTAAAACTAGTAATCCGTAATAGTTTATTATTATAAGCCACAGAAAAGTGAAGGCGTATTTTAAGGCAACATTTCTGATGTAAACATGCCAAAGTCCTATAATCCATTAACCTCTCTCCTGGTCCACTCTTACAAGGAAATCCTAGAAAATCCCAGAATTAAACACCATTCCCATGCTCAGACCCTGTGAAACGTGTGCAGCAGATTCTCAGGGCTCTTCTTTTTTAGTGTGATACAAACTGATTTTTTTTTCAAGGGAGACATACAGATATATTTGCAAGTAAACTATTTGGAAACCATTACTTATTTTCATGCCTTGCTCTTCTTTAAAAAAAAAAATTAGCTTCCTTACCATAAGACAAGAAGTAGAAAAAAATAAGATTAAACGTAGAGGGAAAGCTAGAATACCGACTATGGTCACAAGGTCACAAGGTCCTATACCCCTATAGGAGATGGATCTGGGATTGAGAAGCTAAAGAAAATTCTTGGGATCCATAAGATGAAAGAAAACCAGTTTCCGAGAAGATGAAGAATTTTCCTAGTTCTCCAAGAGAAATCTCCTCCGTGGGCTGTATCATTCAACGTAGGGTAGGGTCTGCTACAGCAATTAAAGAATCCCCAAACGCCAATTCCTTCTTATCAACAAACATCGATTTCTCATTCATGCTGCACATCTTCCGTTGTTTAGCTGAGCTGGGGGCTCTGCTCCATGTCTCATTTTTGGGGGGACTGGGGTTGTCAGCAGCCCCATCTCAGATGTTGCCAGGTTACCATACCAGGAGGAAAGAGTGTTCTGGAGGGTCTCGAACCAGCAGATAATATCATGATCTGGAAATGATACCCATAATCTCCTGTTACAAGTCATTGGCCAAAAGAGCCACATGGGCCCAAGAGAGGGCCAAGGTGCACATCCTTGTTGCCTAAAAGGGGCCCGAACAAGATAGATCTCATATGGAAGCTAATGACGATCAGAGAGGTCATTATAACGTGTGTGACACACTGTGCCATGTCACGGTTCCTAGTGAGTGAGCATCCCACGACCATTTCTCATAAAATATTTTGATAAAGGTAGAAAGCATCATGCAAAGGACAGTCAGGCAAATACCATACTAGGCGGGGCCAATGTCATAAGGCCCAGGATGCAGCTTTGTGAGTCTTTGTTCACGTAAAGGTGAAATCCTCCAGGAAAGGCCCCCAGTGGCCTGTTCCTAGTAGAGGAGGGAGGGGTGGCTCATTTACCAAACTGTATCCAACGGCAAAAACATCTGCCCCCTCCGAAGGGGGATGGGGCGTCTAACCTTGAGTAATTTTAGTGCCATATGAGGCTGTTCACCTTGGACTACTAGATATTTTGATTCTTTTTTTTTTCTTTTTCAAACAGAGAAACCAGAAATCCAGGTTAGTTTGTAAAATCTCCCAAATGACGCTATTTAAAAAAAAAAAACAAAAAAAACAGTGTGCAAACCAGTCAAAACATGTCTGGCAGCCAGATGTGGCCTGGGGACTGCCAATTCATGGAGAAATTCAATGTTGCTGACTACTCAGAGTCATTGGTTATGACAGTCAACTGAGCAGAAGGAAGTGTTGATGTCCCCTTGGGAAAGGGCCTCTGCAAGCGAGATCTCAGATAAGCATGACAGGGGGAATGAAGGGCAAATGCTACCACGTTGGTGGCCTCGATGCTGAGATCACTGCTAAGGATGTCCTCGCTCTAGAGGGACCGAACGCCTACCAAAAGCATCCTAGGGGGAGGAGATTCTAAACTCCACCAGGGGACTTGCCTGTATGCGTTTACCACTATGTCTCCAGAACCTTGAAGGAGGTCCCGCCAACGGAAGGTGCTCAAAACATTATGTTCAAGGAATGTAGAAGTTTGTATGGAACTAATTTAAAATCTATTTCCGCAGAAGGAGAACACATGCAATGGCCCTTTCCACCCGGGGACAACAAAAAATAATTGTTTTTTTTTTCCAGGACATTCCACACAAATCTAAATTGCTTACTTTGAATAGAACCTTCCAGGCTAAACAGTGGAACTATAAACACATGGCACATTTCCCCCGCTATAAGAACAATTGCTACAGCAGCAAATTCAGCCACGTCACACTGTGTCCAGGTAGCCCAGCCTGGGTGGGAGGCGACAGAATGTCCCTCCCCATGCACCTGCAAGTGGCAAGGATGTGCCACCGAGAGGGGGCCGGCCGGGAGAGAACTGGCAGCTAAGCCAAGAAGCAGGGGTGTGGACCACAAACTGGTGAGCGGACGGGTCCCAGTGGATGCCGGCACAGAGAAATGACAACTCTTGAGGTCCACGGGAAGAAGATGTAGCCCCATGGTGAGAGGAGAGGGGGAATCCCTGAATTGACAAAGGCTACAAGGAATCACTATTAGGAAGCACGGAAGCTTGAGATGGGCGTTAAATTCAATTGAAAAGAAGACAGCGGGATTACTTTCTACCTCCAGTAGGGAACCTGAGATGTGAGGCTGTAAGACTGTCGTGGGTCAGGTTCCCCGGGGAGGCCGACTCCAGGGTGGGCACAAGGCACAGGATGTTTATGGGGAAGCACTCTCCAGATCAATACCTGTGGACAGGGGAAGGAAGCAGGACTGGGCAGGGGAGACACTAGCTGCTGTGATTCAATCCTTGACCCAGGGAGTTCTGGTCCTCCGGGGTTGTCCTGAATTAGAATAAGGAAAGTGAGGTCTGTCTCTCCACATTGGCAGGTCACGCATTGCATGTGGGCTGTCCCCGACGGGCATTGGGGAAGGCCCCTTTCTTCAGCAGAGGGCTTCTGCCAAGAACACACTCACAACTGAGGAATGGGCCCTTTGGTCTTGACGGGACACACGGGTGGTGTGGGATCGGCAGAAAACGAACGTGAGAATCATTGCTCTCTTCCCTCCCCTCTGCATGCCAAGGTTCTATGATTCTGGGAACCACCTTGAGAACTGGAGCCTTGTAGGGACAGGCCGATGTCAGGAACATCGCCTGCAGCAGACCAAAGAAGGAAGTGGAGTTTATAAGGCAAACGTGTAAGAAGGAACCATAACTGTGAGTTATAAGTAGACCCTTGCATGTGGGAATGCCGCCTCTATTTTTTAGTTCCTTTTGGTCCCACTTTTCCCAAAGCCCGGTCTCAGGGCATCGGTCTTGAGAGATGCTGGGCATTGAAAGAATTCTATGGGCAAATAAGGTGGGTACCACTCACACTCTGATCCTTCTAGGTGATTCCTCTCCTACATAATCCTATCGAGAAGTCTTGCACAAAAGAAACCTATTTATCTTTGTAAAATAGAAATATTCGACCACAGCCAATAGCCTTAACATCTCATGGAAACACTAGATGATTCCATAGTGTTTATATGTGTAAAGCAAGCAGTTCACTAAACTAACATTCCTTTTTGAAAACATCAGTAACTATGTGAAGTATCCTGCCTCCCTTAATGTTTCTTCTTTTCTTCCTCCTCTTTCTTCTTCTCCTTCTCCTTCTCCTTCTTCTTATTTGTGAAGGACAATTTCGGCTGAGGCTGTTTCTCTAGCTATGAAGAGTCAGTTACATTTAGCAACAGCCAGACACAGGCCATCTAGCAGACATGGAAACAACTTTAAGATTCGAGCTTAGGGGAGCCTGCATGGCTCAGTTGGTTAAACGTCCAACTTCGGATCAGGTCACGATCTTGTGGTTTGTGAGTTTGAGCCCCGCGTCCAGCTCTGTACTGACATCTCAGAGCCTGGAGCCTCCTTTGGATTCTGTGTCTCCCTCCCTCTCTGCCCCTCCCCCACTCATGCTCTCTCTCTCTCTCTCTCTCTCTCTCTCAAGAATAAACATTAAAATTTTTTTTTAAATTTGAACTTAACCATGTAGGAAATATCACTCAAAGTCTTAATTTTTTAACTAAGATTCTGGAAATGCCTTCTACACTAGCAGTATACCAGTGGCTGGAATTTATACTACACCTAGCAGGGGACATCTGCTGTCCCTGAATGTGTTGCACGTACATGATGCCACTGAAGGGGATGCTCAGGCTGACAGAGGTTCAGTGACATGCCTTGGGCCACACAGACAGAAGGAACAGACCTGACCTGGGTAGTACAGCTCCGTAGCCATGCTCTAAACGGCACGCTCTGTCCCCACCTTCACGCCACGTCATTCTTTTAAAACATGGATCAACAAGGGGCGCCTGGGTGGCTCAGTTGGCCGGGTGTCCGACTTGGGCTCACGTCATGATCTCGCGGTTTGGGAGTTCGAGGCCCGCGTCAGGCTCTGTGCGGACAGCTCGGAGCCTGGAGCCTGCTTCGGATTCTGGGTCCCCTCCTCTCTCTGCCCCTCCCATTCTCACACTCTGTCTCTCTTGCTCAAAAATAAATAAACATTAAAAAAATAAGTGCCAATAAAAAAACAGATCAACAACAAGGAAGGACTAAAACCAGGATTAAAATAAAATTAGCAAACATGCCCCTGAAGGAAAAGCCACTTAAAACACCCTCGCTTGGGAAACGTATACAGAGTATGTATATGAACCGTGACCTTTAAGACTTGTTGGGTTAAACGAAAACAGGGATAGATATTTCAAAGCAGAACTCGACCCATTTTCTACAACAGCAGGGAATTTTATGTCCATATGGGGCGTAAAAATACTTCCCCCCCTGAGTAGTCTCCGGGTTAACAGTCACCAAACATTTGACTGAAAACCCTGTGTTCTGCTTGTCTGACAGCATTTTCGCTGAGAAAGCTGTCTGCCTACTTTCCTAAAGTTCTTCAGGTCTTCCCTTCTGAAAGAGAAGAACAGAATACTGGCCGGTTTTCAAATAACTGTCTTCTTTCCAATGTGGTTGTGGCCAGGACGGGGCGCGCTTGTCCAAACCACGGGCCAGAAGTTTGATGCTCCCACTGGGATGACCTTTCCCGGCACCTGCCCAAGTGGGTTAGATGCACAGGTGTGTACCGGCCTTCAGAGTCGTTTGCGCCCATTCTATCCACACCCGTTTCTGAGAACTTTTCCCTTTGGCTTGCTCCACAAACTACTATTTTTAATTTTTAGGTCACCCTCTCTGCGTTAGAATGTTCTTGTCAAACAAGGCGCGCTGGAGCTTAGGAAATAAAGCCGGAGAAGGCACGGTCACTAATGAACTTTGTTTGCCCCGATCCTCACTTGCCTGGCCTGTGGTTAGGATGGTAGGAACATGGCGACTTGAAAACCCACTGATTTCTAACCGGTGGCCTCGACTTCCTCTTTGCACAAAACCTTTTACCAGCTCTGCCTTGAATTTCACTTCTTTCCGGAGCCTTTCCTCTGGTGACATGTTTAAGAGGCAGTAAAACAGCCCAAAGGCAGGAAGGTGGGGGTAATTTATAACTTGGGGAGTCCGCCCTTGAACAGACTGAAAATCTGAACAGCCCAGGAGTGCTGGGTGTGCAGGTGGGCCTCAGGCTGGCTGTGGATCAGCCTTTAGTGATTATGGCAGAACAGCAATTACGGTATGAGAGAAATGAACTCAAGCTGACCTTCACCGAAAGCGTAAGAAAGGTGTTGGACCCGCCTGCTTCTCTAGATTGGGTTTTAATCTGGTCGTGAGTGGGCTCGGGGCACTGTGACAGGTCTAGAACGAGGGTGAGGGTTTCGGGCCATCTGGCTCACCAACGCACAAACCAACCCTCAAGATGTCTGACCCTGAGAGCTGCTTTTCGGTTTTCTATAACTGTTTTACACACACACACACACACACACACACACACACACACACACATACACACACAGAGGAATGGTGTAAGAGTCACCAGTTCCTAGGAAATTTAAAAAGAACTACCACCCAGTGCCAATGGATACTCTTACTCTGATACATCATACTGTCTGGCCCTTCAGAACCCAGGATTTCAGTCCCTCGGCGTTCCTGCTGTAGACTCAATAATGAATATTCAGCATATTGAGTATGGGCTGAGCAAGTATAACGTTTTATACTTACTAGGATCAAAGCACTCATATTAAATAGATATCAGTTTGAGCCACATGAAATTGCCTTTTTTTTGTAGCAGAAAAATGATCAAATACACCAGCCGTTTCATAAGGTTTGAGCTAAATCATTTCTAGGTTTTTCTACCTAGTGGATTTTCCTCGAGTTTCGAAAGTCACGGTGGAAAGGTTACATAAGCAGTGAACGGTGTGGGAGAATTCCTGCCTCCATCCTTCCTCCTTCCTTCTTTCTCTTCCTTTCCCCCAACAAACACTGGTGAGCTGCCCAGGAAGTACACAAGTCGTTAGCTGCGGTAAGTCCTGCCAAGTGGCCGAGCTGAAGGGCTCAGCCCTTTATAACGCTCACAATGGAGCACAGAGACCAACATGAGACAGCTCCCGGCAGAGGACAGCTGGGGGCCCTTAGAAGGTGCAGCCGGGGGTGCAAGGAGGGAAAGGGGGGCTGGGGACAGCGCCAAGGTGGGCTGGACAGGCCCTCCCTTGGTTGAGGGCTTGCTCTGTGCCAGCACCGTGCAGGGTCGGAAGGGATGAAGGGAGGCTGGGAGGAAAATCGCAGACATGGCAGGGGGTACAGGCAGGTGACGAAGGCCGAGAGTGTTCTGGCTGAGGGGCTCATGGCGAGCAAGGCCATGGCGGCCGGAAAGTGCGCGGGGTGTTCAGAGGTCACAATGAAGGAAGAAACATGAGGCTGGTGTCGTAATTCTTCTCACATGAGGACAGAAGACACAAGGAGTTTAAGTGGCTTGTCCGGGGCCACGTGGCCAACTGGCCTGGAGCCCATGCTCTTAACCATTGTGGGGCACTCTCTCTGCAGCAAGCTGCCTTTCAGAGGTCACCAAAAAAGAGAGTTTCATAACAGAAGGAAACATGTCGCACAAAAGCAGTAAACACTTGGAGAATATCTGCTTATATTCTAGGAGAGTACGTATAAAGAATGCTGGGAGGGGCACCTGAGTGGCTCAGTCAGTGAAGCATCTGACTCTTTTTTTTTTTTAATATTTATTTATTTTTGGGAGAGCCCAAGTGGAGGAGGGAAAGAGAGAGGGGGACAGAGGATCCAAAGTGGGCTCTCCACTGACATGCTTGGAAGCAGGGAGTCCGAGGTGGGGCTTGAACTCACGAACCGCGGATCATAACCTGAGCCGAAGTCAGACGCTCAACCGACTGAGCCACTCAGGTGCCCGAAGCATCCAACCCTTGATTTCGGCTCAGGTCATGATCTCATGGTTTGTGAGTTCAAGCCCCTCATCAGGCTCTGTGCTGGTGGTGCGGAGCCTGCTTGGGATTCTCTCTCTCCCTCTCTCTCTCTGCCCCTCCCCTGCTTGCTCTTCCTCTGACTCTCAAAGTAAATAAACTTTAAAAAAAAAAAGGAATGCTGGGAATACACACACACACACACACACACAAACTATTGTACACATAATATTCAACAAGTATATATTCTCTATAATATATTATTACAGAATAATAGTATATTATATAATATATAAAGCAACTCCGGAACGAGGGCAACATGATAGTTGATTAATAATATACATAATAGATAATAATTATTAGATGTTTAATAATTATATGTGCTATTAATCAACTATCATGTTGCCTTATTTCCGGAGTTGCCTTATCTAGTTAATAACAGTCCTACTCTAATGATGAGACCAGTGGCTTCAAAGTGTGGTTCCTGGACCAGCAGCCTTGTCTCCTGGGAAGCTGAGCCCAAGCACAGATTTGCTGTATCTGCAATGATGGAGGTGAGGTCTGGATATCTGTCTGTTTACAACCTTTCCGGAGGATTCTTGAGAACTCTGAGAACCACTGGATTAGAGAAAATGTGATTAGCAGCATGAACTTTGCTGACCTCTTTTTACCCCATTCTAGCTATATACATACTCTCATTGAGTTCGAAGAAAACCTTTGCTCTCTTAAGTAATAACCATTTCCATTTTAATACGCTGTAAACTATTTAATTAGTTGGGAAATTTTTCGTAGGTATTAAAGGTCAGGATTTGTGAAGTCCAGGTTAATGAGTATTTTTATTTTATTACCAAATTCAATATTGACTATTTCTAAAGTCCACAGCCTTTAAAGAAAGGTACACATTTTATTTCTTTCTTTGCTGGTGGATGATGGAATGAGAGATGAATACGCACTCATTCATTTAACAAATCTTAATTCAGAGTGTATGTTTAAGGGCCACTGGCAGAGGGCTCTGGAGAACAGAGGGTCCCATCTTGAACATTTAAGCCCTTTGGGCCAGGGCAGCTCTGTGGGGCCCAACTGATGTGCAGAAGTGTGGTAATAGGTTTCTAGTTCTCCCCTTGCCTCCCAAGCCCCGGGAAACTTGTGAGAACCCATTTCCCACACTTAGGCTTTCTGAAATCGGGAAGAGTGGGATGATCATTAGCTTCGAGAATAGCGCCACCGTTTAAAAACGGAAAAGCTTGGCCTTTAAACACTTGCCAACAGCTACTGTCAACAGCTACTGGCTTTTGCAATTCAACCTGTAGATGTGCCAGTATTCCCACCTCCGCCTCCTATGCTGCCCCGGTCTCTCTCTCCTCCAAACCACCTGCCACACCGACATCAAGTCACGTCTCTGGTAGCTCCCTAAGCTTTGAGGCAGAAAGTCCAGACTTCTCAGCCTGCTCTTGTGGCCCTTCTCAAGCTCTCCCATCTCATCAGCCTCCCTCGCTCTACCTTACCCTCTTGTCTGCCAAGCCACGCTCCTCCTTTTGCTAGAAGGTCCTTCTCTCCTAGGCATGCGGCCTGCTTTCCTTTGGGACTCTGTTAGAGCTATTATAGCTGCAGGAAACAGGAACTCTACCCAAACTAGCACTAGAACAAAAAAGAAAGGGAAATGTATTGGCTCATAGACCAAGGCTGGAACTGCTCAAATGACCCTCTTAGGGAAAAGAACACGCCTCTTCCCTAATTGCTCTAGCAGAGACCCAGGGGCTCACTTACTGTGCCTGTGACTGACGCTGGCCCGTCCTGAGCTGGTCCTTGTAAGTGGGATTGGTCAGCTAGGGGGAGAAGAGTGCTTGGCACAGGTCAGGTGCTCAATGACTATCTGACTGTTATTACTAATTATTAATAGTTAAGAGTGAATGACTGAATGAACAGCCCCTCCAGGGCAGCGCAATCCGAGTTATATCTAAGTCACAATGAGGCGGCCAAAGGAAGGCATGACCGGAAGGCTTGGGTGGGGTTGAGGAAGACTTTGCATGTCAGGAAATGCTTGAGCTTGGTCTAGAAAGGTAGGTAGCATTCCCTAAGTCAAGGCAGGGGGCTGGGTGGGAGCCGAGGAGGAGCCCTGAAGAGGGGAAATTCGGGGTAAATGCTGAAGGGCATGAAGTCAGTTGGTTTGCTCAGCACGCATTAATGGCTCGCAGGTGTTGGCCTCTGGGACACAGCTCATGGGAAGAAATAGAGGAGGGCAAGGGGACAAGATCATGAAAGGCCATGCGTGCCACCCCAAGGAGTTCACTATCAGGTAGTCAGGGGCTCCTGAAGAGGCTCTCAAGTCAGGACCTCCAGGGCTTGGGTCCCAGCTCAGCAGCTGAGTGGTCATGAATAAGTTACTGGAGCCACCCAATCCTCCCTCCCAGACCTGTTGTGAGGATGGAATACGACAAGCTGAAAGCACTCCTATAGCCCTTGGGGCTTGGTTGATGCTTGGCAAATGCCGGTGTTTCTTTCCTTTCCTTGTGACCCGGTTGATTTCCACATTCAACTCACGGGAGGACAAAAAAATCCAGTTCGTTACAAACTCCACGCGAATCATTCTACAACTCCAGAACTGTAGCTGGTGTTTTCACCAACTACCATGAGGGGGAACTGGGTCCCGCATTACTTCCTAACATCCACGTGGGGAACTGTGGTTTCAATTTCCTCTCACCCCAATTTCTCCCAGCACGGTGAGAAGTGAGACGCTTGTCACCGAAAACATGCAGACCACAGTCGTCACTTTGGGATTTGGCGAAAGTCTCTAGAGCTTTTCAATATTGCCAAATCCTTTCAACCTCACATAGCTCGGGGCTAAAAGATGCGCACAAGGGTGTTCTTTTGAAATCGCAGAGGGAGGCATGTTTGTCTGTAATGAGCCCTTGTCTTCTTAGGGAACTCTCTCGGCCATACCTATTTCTTCTTAAGAACTAGTCAGTCGAGAGCAGGAGATGATTAGAATCATCCACAGAGAGAATGGGGAACTGATATGTGAAGAGGGAAACAATTCCCAATATCATGCTCTGTTCCAGAAGCTTTAATATTAGACACACAGCAGATCGGTTTCCTTTGTCAGTGTGGTAGAGTGGAAAGGACAGAAGCCTTGAGGTCAAACAAGCCACTACTAGTTACCAGTAACTAGTTCCAGGACTTGCAAGTTACTGGTTTTCTGGCTCTGGCCAAATCACTGGACCCCTCCAAACCTCAGTTTTCTTGCTTCTGGCTGATAAAGAAGAGGGAGCCTGAGACTTGAAGACTGTTATATAGCAAAGTGAAACACTGTCGGTCTACAATGGATTAAAAACGACACCATGCTCGGAGCGCCTGGGTGGCTCAGTTGGTTGAGCGTCTGACTTAGGCTCAGGTCACGATCTCACAGCTTGTGAGTTCGAGCCCCGCGTCGGGCTCTGTGCTGACAGCTTGGAGACTGGAGCCTGCTTCGGATTCTGTGCCTCCCTTTCTTTCTGCCCCAACCCACTTGCATTCTGTCTCTGTCTCTCTCAAAAATAAATAAACATTAAAAAACAAAGTAGAACAAAAAACTACGCCATGCTTGATACGTAAACTTGGCGTGGTTGCTGTTTTTGTGACTGTAACTTTCCTAAACTCATTCAGGATTCTAAATAATAGAAATCACTTATATCATGAATTGTATTACATGTAATTTATATACATGTGATATAACCATCCTCACTCTGTTAAAGGCATGTCAGCACATGCACAGCTCATAATTATGGGTCTTACTTCTGACTCTCAGTCTGAGTGTTAACCAAAGATTTGCTGCAGGTGACAGGGAACTGACTTAATAGTTTTTTCTTTTTTCTTTTTTTTTAAGCCACCAAGTCACATGAGACCTGTAAAAGTTGCATTTGTGAACTTTAACTTATTCTTCTGATGGTCAGGCTTCATTAGCTTCATAAATAGAGACTAGGTACAAAGTGAAATATTAACTTTCTGGAAACTTCAAAGTGATTATGTATAAGGAAAGACAAAACCAATTGGGATATTTATAAATTACCACCATAAAACCCAGCCAGACATTTCATTATTGAGAAATGAGTAATGCCACTTCTGCAACCTGTTCCAGAGGCAATGAAATCAAATAACCCAAGATGTAGCCTTGACCATTTCATTTCCATGAATGTCAATGGAAATTATGCAGGGAACAAAATCCTTCCTCTTCCCCACAGCTGAGGGGGAAAAAAAACGAATTCCTATAGACTAAGCTTTTAATTCATAAAGATTACAGGTGGATTTTTGACTTTTTTTTTTCTTCCAAAAAAATGGGGAGGGGCTATAGATTTCCAGCTTATGTCTCCTGAATTTACTGATAATCTCGGGGCGGGGGGGGGGGGTCTTGTGTTCAACAGAGGCTCTCTTTGGCCAGATCCGACACTGTACATGGAGCTGTGTTTCTTTCCCTTTTGTTAAACAAACAAACAGATCCTTTTGTTTGGCAAAATCATGAACAGATCATGAATGATGATCATCATGATCATGAATAGATCATGAATAGATTTTGTACTGGCAAAATCATGAATAGATAAAAGTCTGGTTTATCAGAGTTCACTAGGACTCTTTCACCTATTGCCTTCCTCTCATTTAAGTGCATATAATTACGACGAGGTCTAGAGATATGCTTAGGGCAGGGTCAGAAGGCGAGAGATGGAGAAATGCACTCCAAAAGTGGTTTTGGGGTTATCTCCCGTGTCTACCTGGTCATCCAAGTACTATAATTCCTACCCACTTCGGACAACACGAGATGTTCCCTTTTCTGATTTAACATCGCCACGTCAAGGAAGAATAGTGTGGATCGCGCAATTAAAATGAAAACGAACCTGAATTCGAAGACTAGAGCTTTTCGCTTTCTCAGTAACGGTGACAAGTAAGGTGAGGAGTAAGTGCAGGACAAAAGGGGGGGGCAGCTGCTGGGGGTGGCATGAGTTAGAGTTCTTCTGGCTACAAAGACAGTAGACATCCAAACTCAACACACACGCCCATTCCCACAGCTAAAAGGCTATGCAGGAACTAACTGACCAACGTAACTGACAGGACTGGAATCTCCAGTCCAGGGTGGCAGGTTCCAGACCTGCCTCCCAGGCCTCTAGGTAGAGGCACAGACCAAGTCCCTCCCTTTCCAGCTCCACTTTCTCAGGCTCAGAGAAGAGTCTTCGGCCACCCAGACTCTGCTTCCTGCTGAATCCAACTCGGCAGAAAAAGAGGGCTGCAGGTCTTCTTTCTGAAACTCACAGTAAAAGTCTGTTGGTTTCAGTGGCTCTGACTTGACCACATGCCCACCCTTGAACCAACCGTAGCGGCCAGGGAAATGGGACCCCTTGGGTCCGCCTTGAATGACAAATCCACCTCTGGGCTCAGGGGCTGGGTTCGACTCCACCAGAAGCACATAATTGGAGCGTGGGAGGCGAGGCAGCTCTGGGTGCGGTTTCCCGAAGATGGTGCCTAGGTTCTAGATGGCAATGGTGAGAGCTACTCACCATGGGGGTGGCGCTGGGGAGACCGCTAGGCTTTGACTAGAGAGACACAAAGATGGTGGAAGGAGAAACACTGGAGGAGTAAGAAAGAGGGGGGCCAAAGAAAGAAAATAACGGGATTCCCTAAGGTTGTATCTCGTCCCACCAGTGTTCAATGTCACCACGTCACCTTGAGCTTTGGGCCCATTTCTCATCTCTGCAGAAAGAGTGGTTCTTTACTGGGAGTATACAGCAGAAGCACCTGGAATGACACAGGCCCAGGATCAGTTGTGCTGCCCCCTGCCCTCCCCGCCCCCCCCCCCCCAAAGCCAATGGGAAGAGCTCTGAGGTCAGGATCAGGGCGAATACTGCAGTTTCTGCCAGGGGAGAGCAGTCCTAGGTGACAGCATCATTTACCGCCCACAGTCGAAGGTGATGAAAACGGCATACTGATTTCCCTTAACACCTGCCTGGAGACATACAAACATAAACTTTTCTAACTTTTCATCCATCAGAGGTCCTGCCTACAGCAGCAGTTCTCAGAGTGTGAGGGACCTGAAGATACTTTCAGAGACCCCATGTGGTCAAAACTCTTTTCATGAATTATCTCATCCACGGACTGACATTGTGACTAGCCTTTCAGAAACTACCATTTGTTAAGTTTTAGTCTGCTTTTTAAAAATACTTATTTATATTTGAGAGAGCGCACATAAGCAAGGGGGGGGGGGTAGAGAGAGAGAGAGAGAGACAGACAGACATAGAATCCGAAGCAGGCTCCAGGCTCCGAGCTGTCAGCACAGAGCCCAACGCGGGGCTCGAACCCACAAGCCAGGAGATGGTGACCTGAGCCGAAGTTGGACGCTTCACCAACCGAGCCATCTGGCGACCCTGGTCTATTTTTTTTTTTTTTTCAACTCTGATTTACCTTAAACAGCTACAAAAAACCATATTCTTCCTTTTTTTTTTCAATGACATAGGTCTGTGCAAGGCCAGAGCTCCTTCCCACACTTCAAACAAAATATTTCATCGCAGACTGAATACAAAAGCAGATGTGAGAACCCATGTGTTGTCTGTTAAGCCAGACATTAAAGAGATTTACAAAAAATGTAAAATAACGCCAATATTCCTACTAGTTTTTGTTTTGTTTGGACAGCGGGGTTATTTTTCATTAAAAAATAGGCCGTTTACATAAACACTCAATGAATGTATTACGGTTATGTTTAAAAGAGTAAATACGTAACATTTTTCCCAGTTTTACTTTTAAATACAGTAAATATCAGTGGATACAACTCACATAAATAAAAGCTCTCCGGGGTTCTCAGAAATTTTAAAGAGAATATAAAAAGCCAAAAAGTCTGGGGTTGCCTGGGTGGCTCAGCCGGTTGGGCGTCCAACTTCGGCTCAGGTCACGATCTCGCGGTCCGTGAGTTCGAGCCCCGCGTCGGGCTCCATGCTGACCACTCAGAGCCTGGAACCTGTTTCGGATTCTGGGTCTCCCTCTCTCTCTGCCCCTCCCCCGTTCATGCTCCGTCTCTCTGTGTCTCAAAAATAAACAAACGTTAAAAAAAAAAAAAAAAGCCAAAAAGTTTGGGTACCTCTGGACCAGAATCCCAGGGGCTCAGATCACTGGGACCATTTTTATATTTAAGTGTCCCAAGCTGGCAGAACTGCCCACCTGCTTACACAGAGAATGAGCACGCACTACAAAAAGGCACCCCCTAGCCATTGCATAGCCTGATTCGTGCTATAAAACCTTGAGGAAGTGGGAACGATTGAGTGAATTCATTGCTGAAAATTTGTTCTTGCTCATTACTCCCACATCTGTTAAGCGCAGCCCTTTGAGATGGTCACCAGCATGTAACTCTCATCTCGGCCACTAGATGGCGCTGCTTACATAAAAATACTTGCGCAGACGCAGCGTCTCTAAATGAGCTGTTTATTCTAGAGATGTTGGATGGGGGTGAATGAGGCTTTGGCCCATCTTATTCTGACAAATACTGACTGCGTCAGGATAACTTTCCTTTCCGTTCCTGTAGACTTCTAACCTTGAGATCACTGACAATGAGGAATTGGTAAAAAGTGCAGGTTTCTGATAGAAGAGAAACCCAGGGGATTTAGTTATTCTTCTATTCAACTTTGCTTGCTAAGAAAACACCAGCTGGCCTAAAAGGAAGAGGCATGGGTTTTTTTTTCCCTTGTCCCTTCATTAAATTTCTTTTAAATCTATTCCAGTTAATTTTCCCCCATCATTTAAATGTTAGCCAGTGATCTGGGAAAAGGAGCCAGGAGCAAAGCCAACCTGTGAACCACCGGGGTTTACTATCTGAAAAGTGTTTTCATGGAGGACTTTTCGTGTGCAGGCAGAGGCAGAGAATGAACACAGACATCTAAATTAGGGCGTATAAGCAACATTAGAGCAGGTGGCACAGATATCCCGGAGAGAAAAGGCTCCCTCAAGTATCTGATAACCTTTACTTCCTGTCCCGCCTTCCGCCTAACCAGGGGATGAGAACTTTAGAATCATCTGGGGAACCTTAAAAATAGAGATGCCTGAACTTCACTGCTGGGGGCTTTGATTCAAGAAGTCAGGAGAGGCCAAACATGGGTACTTCTTTAAAGCTCCCAGGGTGATGATTCCCTAAGCTGCAGCCTGTTTGAGAACCACTGACCTAGCCAAATCAACTATCATTCAGACTGCACGATAAATTCCACACCATTAGGGGATTCGAATGTAAAATAATGCTCCGTAAAACCTGGTTTTGTGAGCAAATGTAATCCAAGTTCAAATCCATTCTTACAGCATTATGTCCCATTCCATTTTATCACTCTGTGTGTGCGAGGTAGGAAGGAGAGTCATTACGGCACCTGTCACATTTACTAGCTAAGTTACACTCATCTTCCTTCACTCCTGAGAAAAGACTGGTTATGTCAGTTACATATTATTTCCAAGGGCCCTCCTGTGGGGCAGATCTACAGGTTTTCCAGACCCTGTGAACGTGACAGGATCTTTCCAGTGCCTTGATGCTTTCTACATGAACAATTCAGCCTCTTTCTTTGGCTTGGTGAAGGGCAATGAGCCACACTGCGTTTGAATCAATTGTCCTTAACAAAGCCACAAAGCCTGTCTGCCCTCCAGAACCAAGATCCTTTCCACAATGGCACAGGGGAGGAGCCCATCCAGGAGAAGAGCTAACCTCGTTATCTTGCGTTAATGCCAATTACGGTGTCGGAACTTGAACTTTATACAGTAATTAGAACGGCGCTAACACAGGGAGCAGTGGAACTGGTCTGCATTCACTCCTTGCGTTGGTTATCCTCTGCCATATTCTACTCCCTTTTCTTAATTCATTCTCTGTCCTGCCTTTCCCCACGGTGGGGAGACTGACTCATGTGGACTGTATCCCCAGCATCTTTGCTCTACGGCTTTAGGTACAGTTTGCCCGATGGGAGGGAGAGGCAAGAGATCAAAGGGTAGAAGAGAGAGAAAAGTCGGGTCATTTCTTCCCCTACCCCCTCCCTCTTGGGTGATATGGCAGCCTGGACTGATTGTGGGAGCCTCTCCTGTACAGTCCCCCTACATTGTGAATCCCCCTTCTCTGCAAGCCCCCCTCCTGCAGGAGCCCCCTGCGGTGTGGGAGCCCCCTCCCCCCCCGCGGGAACCCTCCTTCTGTGGGAACCCTCCAATTAAGTAAGCCCCCTTCTGTGCAAGCCCCCCTTCTGTGGGAGCCCTTCTCTTACGGGAGTCCCCCTCGTCTGGAAAACCCCACTCCAGCTCTTACTAGACATCAATAACCCCAGGGTCTTCTTCTGGTCCCTTCAGCACGGGGGAGGTAACTGCTTCCTGCCATTCCCAACCCCTGAGAAAAATCCCTTGTTAATCAAATTCTCTTCAACATCCCAGTGACTATGTCTTCCATTTCCTGCTGGGTTCTGATTGCTAGGACACCTTCTAGACTAACTGTAATCTGAATTCATTTTTCACTTTCCAATCATTCACATAGAAGTCCTGTAGGTATAACTTACGTTCCTCAAAGATCTGAACTTTAAGAGAATTTCTAAGTTGCAGGTTACTTTAAAGCATTTTTTTTTTCCACCCACGCCTTCAGGACCTCGAGATGTCTTTGAAATACTCCCGACTAACGGGTGCCTCAGTTTCCTGTCGTGTAAAACGAAGGGGCTGCACAAAATGGTCTCCAGGACTCTCTTCCTCCAGGCTCTGGCTTTTCCTGCCCCTCGGGGAGTCAAGTCAGCCCAGGGAGGAAGGAGCTGTCCAAAGGGAAGGGGGGGGGGCGTGTGAGATACCGTCTTGGTGTATTTGGGATACGCATTCCTCAGGGGGAGTTCAGTCTATTCCATTTTAAAGTTTTAAAGTTAGCCGTCTGCTGTCCATTGGGCTGTGTGTCCTCTTAAGTTATCATAAAGCGTATGTGCAAAGCTCTGGGGCTGTTTTGTGGTGGGAGTGATTCCTTCGGCGTCTGTGAAGGAGGGTGAGCCTCAACAGGTTTTACCAGAGAGTCTGTACTGGAGACTAAAGGAGGGACAGGCACTGACCGATCACAGGAGGGGAAGGCATTTCAGATGGCAGGCATAGGGGGGATGGGAGGGAAGGGAAGGGGACAAGAACATTTGTGGATTACAGGCCGGTGGGGGAGGCCAGCAGTGGGAGACAGCCTGGGAGAGGTGGGGCTGGACTGCAAGGGGCGTTTCCATTCATTTTTCAATGTCCCTCACCACTTGCTCCCCCGGGGACTGCTGCAGCCACATGCCTTCAGGCAGGGCGGCCCGTTAGCACCTGTCCTTGCCATGCACCTCTTGCTTCTCTGACACAACCGTCTGGGATACCCGTGGGCACCCACCTGGCTCTCCACATGCACAGCCTGGTGTGTGGGACACTTAGCATCTCACAAGCACCCCTCAGCCAATAGAGGACAGGCGGTGGTAAACACCCCACTTCAATTCCTCTCAGGAGCAATTCCAGATGGCTCCGCAGAACATGCCCAACTCAATAACGTCCATTTCCACTGGCTTCTCATACGTTTCATTCTCCTGACTTCTCCTTCCCGCTCATTAGAATGCCTTTCCAAATTACCAATGGACCAAATCCTTGCCTCAGGCTCTGCTTCCAGGGGAGCCCAGGCTCAGACAAGCTGCAAATGTCCTGCTGAGGAATTTGGACTTTGTCTTGCGGATAAAGCAAATCGTAGCATTTCCAAGATAAAAACAACAACAGTGAGAGCAACACTCTTATGAACAAAATGTCATCAAGGGCCACCGGCTCCTAAGTACCATTGCGGGATTTGGAGGCGGGTGGCACAAAGAACCATTCAGTCTGAGCTCAACTGACCTGTGAGGCTTCTGTTGGTCAGCAAGACCTGGAGGTCCGTCCTCTGGTGTGGCCACTCGCTCCTGCTCAAGGGCAGTGGAGGGAAATGTAATGTCACTGCTGGGCAAAAATCTCTAGCAGGCTGACTGGTTCGCATGGGGGGAACAGCAAAATAAACAACGAGAGGATCACCTTGGATGCAAAGAAGGGAATTATTTCAAAAAGAAAATAAAAGGCGGAGTGGGGTTTGGGAGAGATTCTTCTTCTTTGAAGCCACGCATCTGTAGAGGAGCACATCCTAACCAGGCTCAAAGCCCTTTAACCGGGAAAAGGTCTTCTGATCTCACAGGAAGAAAAACAGAAACCGAAGAGGGCTTCCTTGCTGCCACAGGAAAGCAAGAAAAATCCGGGAGTTGGTCCGAACTGCTTGAGAAAGCAGAGGTGGCATGGCGTGGGGGAGCATGAAAAATGGGGGGAAGTCTGGGCAGGATCCCAGGGGAGCAATGCCAGCGAGGAAGCAACATCCAACCCATTTCCGGGACCGTCACATGGAAGTCTTCATTCGGTGATTTGGGTCCTGTGCTACAGTTATCTTCTTCTGGTCCCCAACCTTAGTTTAAAGGCTGCCGCATATAGACTCTTTGTTAACCATTCAAGGGAGAAATGAAGGGAAAGTGGGGGTGGGGGTGGGGGTGGGGGTGGAGAGGGAGCTGTCAGGATGGGGGAGGGGCCGTGCCAAGGGGTGGAAAAAAGCAGCCTGGGTCCAGAGGCTGGAACTGCTTGCTCTCTGCATGTGTGTATGTGACGCCTTGAGTACAGAAGATGTTTTACTCAGGGTGTGCTCTAACATATGTGAATTTAAAGCATACTGCATTCTTTTTTTTCTTACTTAATTAAAAAAAATTTTTTTAATGTTTATTTATTTATTTTTTCAACGTTTATTTATTTTTGGGACAGAGAGAGACAGAGCATGAACGGGGGAGGGGCAGAGAGAGAGGGAGACACAGAATCGGAAACAGGCTCCAGGCTCTGAGCCATCAGCCCAGAGCCCGACACGGGGCTCAAACTCACGGACTGCGAGATCGTGACCTGGCTGAAGTCGGACGCTTAACCGACTGCGCCACCCAGGCGCCCCTTAACGTTTATTTTTGAGAGACAGTGTGAGTGGGGGAGGGACAGAGAGAGAGGGAGACACAGAATCCGAAGGAGGCTCCAGGCTCCGAGCTGTCAGCACAGAACCCGACTTGCGGCTCGAACTCACGGACCCGGAGATCATGGCCTGAGCTGAAGTCAGACGATTAACCAACTGACCCGCCCAGGGGCCCCTTCTTCTTTAATTTTTTGAATAGGATGCTTCACTTATCATGGTTCAAAATGCAAAGAGTATGAAATAGTAGCCAGGAAGAATCTCTTTCCCACCCTTACCTCTCAGATACCCACTTCCCCACCCCACAGACAACCAATGATACTTGCTCTTCAAGGGACAGTTTATCATTTTGCAAGAAAAAAACATACACGAAACTGTTTTTCTCCTGGTTTACACAAACGAAACCGCATTATACACACTATATTGCAAGCTGTTTTTTGCGTTTAATCACTCCGGGGAATCTTTCCATATCAGCACATGTGAATATGCTTACCCTTTTCTTGGATTGCATGATACTCCTTTACATGGATGTCCCCTAATTCATCTAAGCAGTCCCCAGCTGATGGGCATTTAGCCTATTTCCTAACAGTGGCCATTACAAAAAAATCATGAAATGAATAAGCTGGTTAGATATGCTATATTCTAAACTGTGCTTTTATTCTGTTAAGAGTACGGATGATTTTTATCCAGTAAAACGTATCCGCAATTGAATGCAGCAGGCCGAATTTATTGAATAAACATGGGCCATTGAAAATTTGTTGTCACATGTATTGGATTCAGCAGGGTATCCTTCATAAGAAAGCTTAGCTATTAACAGCAGTGCATTTTTAAAAACAGATCATGTAAGGGGCGCCTGGGTGGCTCAGTCGGTTAAGCGTCCGACTTCAGCTCAGGTCACGATCTCGCGGTCCGTGAGTTGGAGCCCCGCGTCGGGCTCTGGGCTGATGGCTCAGAGCCTGGAGCCTGTTTCCGATTCTGTGTCTCCCTCTCTCTCTGCCCCTCCCCCGTTCATGCTCGGTCTCTCTCTGTCTCAAAAATAAAAATAAACGTTAAAAAAAAATTAAAAAAAAAAACACCATGTAAATATTGAGTGATTCTTAGCATCAGCTGACTTAGCATGGTGAGAACCAAGGGTGTGTGCTTAAAGCAATCAGGGCAGTGAGAACAGAATGAGGCCTCACTGCTCTGTAGGTTTAAGAAGCTCTGAACTTGGGGCTTAGAAATCTGAGTTTGGTTCCGTACCCTGCCAGGGTGTCTTTTTCGGTAATATAGGGACAATGATTCCTGCTCTATGTGCCTGGAAGTTGTTCTGAGGATGAAATGAGAAATTACTTCACATGTGTGAAACTGGTTTATAAACTATTTATTTTTTAATATTTTATCTATTTTTGAGAGGGAGAAAGACAGTGCTCTCATGCAAGCAAGGGAGACACAGGGAGAGGGGGAGAGAATCCCAAGCAGGGCTCGAACCCAAGAACCAGGAGATCGTGACCTGAGCCAGAATCAAGAGTCGGGCACTTAACCAGCCGCCCAGGAGCCCTGAAATTGGTTTCTAAACTATAGATGTCTGAACCAATGTTAAATCCTGTTCTATTGCTCATAGTCCTGGTTTTGGGGGTCTGTACATAATCCATCTATGTCATCAATTCTGAAATAAGTTTCATAGAAGAAATGACACTGAGCATGACCATTTTGATGAAAAGGAACCAAAATGGTGGCCCTTAAACATCCTAATATTTTAAAAACCGATTAAGTAAAGAATCAGAAAGGAAAGGATTACTACTGGCTAACTACCCCAACTCTTTTTGTACCCTCCCCACCTCCCCACCTCATCTATAGTTATTAAAATCAAGTTCACTGCTAACCATCTTGATAGGAGATAAATCTGGAAACCACTCAAATCTGATGCGGTAAGTAGTATCTTTATGCCAATTAACACTGATAATATTCTTGGATTTTCAGGTAACATACTCTCTCTGGATTCATTTGGAAATGATCAATAAAATAATTGGGTGAACAAAGTGTAAGTACTCTGGAAAATGAAATGCTGGGCTGTCTGGATTTGAGAATTATTAGGAAACCCACCCATTTCACTCATTAAAACCTTCAAGATGCGCCATTATCGAAGCAGACAGGTGCCTCGGGCACTTCTCAGTCAATCCATTTAAGCTTCTGCTACTTCTTGTCTAGTCACTGCCTCCATGGCAACAGGCCACTGACCTGCCCTTAAGGGAAACAGAATTTCTGGCAAGACTGAGACTTTTAATAATTCCACTTGTCAATACAGGTCAGAGAGAAAAAGATGGATTTGTACCAAGTTACTTAACAAACTCTCTAACAGAATGAGCAACCTCCAGCAAGTGACCAGACCCAGTGTTCCGAATGTCCCCAGGAAAGCCAAACATCGCGTCGTTAGTGGCAAGAAAATCCACACCACCCACACCTGTCCATCAAACCCTTCACGGCACTTGGACTTCTTCTCTCAATGTTTTCCTCGCTTAGCTTTCCCGAGACAGGCCAAAGTGTGCTGGGAAGCTCATCTGAAGTGATAATTAACCTGATTATTCATTTCCTCCAAGATTTCATTGTAATAAATGAATACAAAATGATCTGCAACGAAGGACATCTTTTGTCATGCAAGTTTCCATACGGGAATAGCGTCTAGGAATGTCAGTTTCTAGTGACCAAACTTCCCTCTTGGCCAAGGACTAGTCTCAAGAATTACCGATTCAACTACCCAGAACCCAAACTCTCATCCCAAACATACAAGAGACACTCTTTCTAGTCACCTCTTTTCCTGGAAATATTCTACTATAAAGCCTGCAGTTGTAACAGATTGCCTTTTGGGAGGCATTACTCTCTGACTTGGAAATATAAACACTGCTTCAGAGATTTATTTTATGATTCATCTTCTGATTTGTCATGGCTGGGAAGGTCAGCTTCCAGACTTTCTATTCTAAATTACTTTTGAGCAGATTTTACAAACAGGCTACGGAATGGCTTTTGCCTGAACCAGAACAAACTCTGAAAGTTAGGGCTCAAGTCCCCTCCCTTCCCCTTGGTACAACGGAAACAGTCAGAAGACCCACCATTTCCCAAGTCAATTATTTGTAGAAGTATTAATAACAGGTGCTTTGGAGGCACTGGAGTTATAAAAAGGAAAGTGGCAAATAATTTTTTCATGGGCCAGCTGCTCAGCTGATGTGCTTTTGGGGAAGGTTCTTCTAGGCTCTAAAACTCAATCAGCAAATCAATTAAGATCGTGCCCGTCTCTGCCATCAGGACCGCGCGTGGCCTGCCTCTGCCCTCCTCCCCATTCCGGTGATTTCTGGTGCGTCCCTGTCCCAAAGCCAAGGCAGCCAGTCAACCTCAGGTTCCTTTGCTTTAGGCTCACACTGGACAACGGGGGAGGGTGGGGGCGCCGCTCCGGTTTAATTAAGGATTAGTAATCACCACTCTGCTCTGCTCGTTGATATCCGTCCCAGTCCAAGCTTGCCTTTGACAGTGGGCTCAGCACAGACTCAGTGGGGGCTGACCGGCATGACTGGCTGTCACTTTCTTTCAGTGGAAAACAGACAGGACCAGGCAAAGCAGATGGTTCCAGAAGGGGCACTTCCAAAAAACCTGCTAGCAAACTGTGGTGGTGCCTTTCAAATAAACAGCAACTTACTGGAGAGGAAAATCAGATCCTCCTCACCACATCCTGCCACCGCCCATCCAGCTTGAACGTCGCGCACTTAGAAGTTTCTAATCCTCACGAGGCATGATAACTCTTCGGTTGGGGCGGAGGACAGCCTGTCTTTTAAGCCTCCCAGAGATAGCCATCATCACTGATAATGGCTCCCACTTCTGTCAGTAAAACCTGTTATCTAGGTAGGACCACCTTCAGGAGAGGGCTGACCCGTGCATCTCACATGGTCGCTCAGTCCTAAGACACAAATACCATGTGTTTGCGTAGCTAGGTGGAACTAGAGGCAGCCAGGAAGGCCTCAAGTGGCATTAAAACCAAGGACTATTTTCATCACAAAACATTAATAAAGTGACAAATAATTATTTGTGAAGTCCTGGCTCCGGCCGTCGGAGTTTGGGCAAATCAATCCACATTTCCGGGCCTCAGTGAGAGCGGACGATTTCTTTTTTTTTTTTTTTTCCTTTCTTTCTTTCTTTTTTTTTTTTTTAATTTTTTTTACATTTATTTAATTTTGAGAGACAGAGTGAGACAAAGTGAGAGTGGGGGAGGGGCAGAGAGAGAGGGAGACACAGGATCAGAAGCAGGCTCCAGGCTCTGAGCTGTCAGCACAGAGCCCAACGTGGGGCTTGAACCTACAGACTGTGAGTTCATGACCTGAGCTGAAGTCGGACGCTCAACCGACTGAGCCACCCAGGCGCCCCTAGACTGGAGGATTTCTAAGGTTCCTTCTTGCACAAAATTCTAGATTTCTTTGGGCGGGGCTGGGTCTCTGCCAGCATTCTGGTCAATCACATACACAATGAATCAAGCCGTTATTCAGCATAGATTAAAAACAAGAAACTGTTTCTGTCACACGCACTGCTTACCTTTTCAACCGCCGTGTGTTCTTCATTTGCGACACTTGTTTTCCTTGATTCGTTCTTCGACCTGCTCAGCCTCCTGGATACTTTTTCTCTGAGCAGAGTGGCATATCCAATGTGTTCGTAAATGGGGTTTGTTGTCATTTTGGAAATGTATTCAGAAGCTTTTGTTTCTATGTACAGTGTTATCAAGCCGTCTGTGACCAGATCGTGAATCGATTCAAATCTCTTCTCGCCCACGAAGTGCTTTCCATCATAGAAGAGCCTGTAGTTTAAAGTCTGGTTTCCAAACCTGTCCCCAACAGATTGAGAAATCACAACAGTGTCAGAAGCAAGAGCAGTGAAGAAAATCAGCAACTAACAGTTTGTGGGCGTACTGTATGCTAGGTGCTGAACTAGATACTTGGCATGATTTCCGCCCCCCCCCCCCCCATCAAATTATCATAGAGAGCCTTTGAGACAGGTAGAATTACTATCCCCCACTTTACGGCTGAGAAATCGGAGATCTGAAGAGATCGGGTACCTGCTTGATGTTATGCCCCTGGAAAGAGGTAGGGGTGGGATTTAACAACCAGGCGGTCATATGGTATCATTTGACCGTAGAAATCACGAAGGCCGTTCGGCCCTGATCATCCTCATTTGTAAAAGGCAGAGGGTAGAGCCTGGTCTACAGATATTTTGCTTTTAAACTTCCGTGTCGAACACTGGCCACACCCCTCTCCCCCTCCCCTATGACCTGGCAATTGCCTCTGCAAGGCCTTGATGGGCCCTTTTTATTACATCTTTGACCGCCACCAGTCGAGGAGCTCATACTTCCCCCCATAGTTAGTGCCACGGAAGGGAGGTGAGGGGAGTTGGGTGAAGCTCCCTCCTGGAACTGCCATTGCCAGGGTCCTAGGGATCTGGGACCAATAAGGGACCTATAAGGTTCTTCCCCCTTTAGTACTGGTTGACCCCTCTTGGCCTTGGTCCTAGATCTCACAGCCCCTGCTTAGTTCCCCACTGGGGCTGCCAGCACTTGTTGCTGGAGAGCTGGGGGACTGGGGGATAGGAAAATACTTTGCACACCTCGGGCACTTACTAGCTTTTGAAGTACTTCCTTATATTGACATCATCTAAGATATGTTCCCTAGGTGCAACTTGGAAAGTGTTCCACAGCCACGATATTCAGATGTCACACTGAATACGCCATTGTGGGCTGGCTGGGACGTGTTTCCAAATGATACCATTCATGCTATGGAGAAAGGTCTTCCCGATTCCAAAGAGGTCATAAGTGAACTTCCAGAAGACAATTTGATCCTGGAATTGGATGCTTTCCCCAAACTTTATGGGATTGCCGTGAGAATCAACTGGCATCACATATTGGATCGAGCTTACAAAGGTGCGGAAAATGCAACGTTTTTCGGGCACTGTGATTTTTTCCAGTTCTTGTGATGTTGTGGTAAAAGGCTGCTGAGAACTCTGCTCCCACGGCTTGCTAGCAAAAAGCATCATGACTGCCACTGGGAGTCAATGGGACCCATGGGTCAACGTGATCCCTGAGAAAACCCCATGGACAAACTCCACGTCGGTCCAGACGCACATACACAACGTGAGGCGAAGACTTATGACAAGGGCTCCAGGGAACTAACTGAGGCAGGGGCGTCGCTCCCTCAGCTGGCTCAGTTTCAGGCAGAAGTGACTATAGGGGCGCTAAATTCCCAGATAGTTTTCCAGTTTACTGTGTGGGCAGAAACAGAACCTCTGTGCCCATCCTACTGACAACATCTGTAGCCTAAGAAGTGTATGAGCCTCTCATACGCTACTGATACTCTGTCAACAAAGCAAAAATAAAAAATAAGCCGTGGGGAATGGGGAGTGATAGGTTAATGGGTACAGAATTTCTGTTTGGGATGATGAAAAGGTCCTGGAAAGGCAATAATGGAGATGTTTGCATAACATTAAGAATGTACTTAACGCCACTGAATCGTACGCTTAAATCTGGCTAAGACGGTGAAATTTATGTTACATATATTTTACAGCAATAAAAAAAAAACGGGGAAAAGTAAATAAAGTCACTCATAAAGCAGCTGCAACAATGGATGGGATCAAGTTCACCTTAGAGCTAACGTGTAGCATCCTGGCTGGCGTTGGCTTTCTCTAAGAATGTAGGCGCCCTCCACGCCTCCGAGAAGCTCGTCTGCCTGCTCCCGGGAGATGATCCCATGAAACCTGAGGAGAGACAGACCGTCCTTGTTCTCGACTGACCACGTACAAAGTATGCACCACAAAGAGTGAGGCTAAAAAAGATGGTGGGGCCACACAGAACCCACTGACCCCGACTGGGAGGAAGAGGGGAATAGTGACCATATATCTTCAAGATGCCTTTGGAACCACTTCTCAGCAGGCACCAAACATATAAGGAGTATTCAGGTAGGCAAAACAAAGGAACAAACACCCAGTCCCCCTGGCTTTCTGCTACTGTCTTGCTCTCAGGCTGAAAATTAAAGTCAAAACAAAAAGCCAGGTGACGACGGCTCCTTCTTTAACCATGGGGAATAACAAAAGGGCAATTACCAACTTAGCTCTCAGTGCAAACACAGAAACTATGTATTGTCTGGATTGCTAATGAACACTATTGATTATCAACCTGCTCACTTCAGGTGCAGGGTGTTGTTAATTTTAGAGACTCATTCTCTGGACATAATAGCCAACTATAATCAACGCTCTTCTATTTCTTTTAATTTTGAGAGCAATCGCCTAGGGATAGGTTTTCAAAAATGTATGTATTTTTCTTTTTAAAGAACGTTTATTATTAGTTTTTTTTAATTTTAAAAGTAATACACATGCATGTAGAAAACACAGCGTATCTAGAGAGAATGCAGGCTTGGCCAATGACGGCTCTGCTCTGGAGGCAGATGTCTGAGACCCACGGAGTGGACAGTGACTCCTGGGAGCCAGGGGCAGGCACTGGACCACTTTCTCTCGTCTTTAAGTAAAGGCAGCTTCCCCTCCCCCACAACCCCCACCATCACTTATCAGAGAGTTGATCAATCCATGTGTCACAGGAGAGACAGAGTGAGGGTGAGGGAGGGGCAGAGAGAGAGGGAGACACAGAATCCGAAGCAGGCTCCAGGCTCTAGCTGTCAGCACAGAGCCCGTCGCGGGGCTCGAACCCACGGATGGTGAGATCATGACCTGAGCTGAAGTCAGACGCTTAACCGACCGAGCCACCCAGGCGCCCCTGGAAATTTTAAATTTAAATCCCAAGAGCCAACAAGTGGAGACCCTGGAGCAGCACCTCTCTGAAAGGAGCACGGATGTGGCATAAAAGCAACCTGACTGCCCCCAAAGAGACCAGCGTCCCCAATTCTTGCAAGAGGGAGACTTAGAGGAATTGGGGCAGAGCTCAGATGCAGGATTGGAACTGACGGATCTGTGTCCGGGACCCTGGAGCCAGAGCAGAGGGGTCTGGGGCTTTGTGCGGGCGGACACTGAACCCTGTGACCCTTGTGAGAACGGCTCCTGTGCAGTCTGAGCTGGGCTGACAGACCTGAAGGAACCCTGCAGATGCTGGGCCAGTGGAAGTGTGTGCAAAGAGCACGTGTGTGAGTGTGTCTATAAGAGACAGAGGTGGGAGGAGAGAATGGGTGTGTGTGGGCATGAGAGGGTGTGTGCATGAGAAAGAGTGTGTATGTGAGAGAAAGAGGGCACGTGTGTATATGAGTGTGTATGTGTGTGTATGAAAGACAGTGTATGTGTGAGAAAGCATGTGTGTATATATAAGAGAGTGTGTGTGAGACAGTATATGTGTGTGCATGAGAGTGTGTGTGTGAGAGCATGTGTACGTATGAGAGAACGTGTGTGCATGAGCGTGTATATGAGAGAAAGTGTGTGTGTGAAAGAAAGAGAGCATGTGTGTATATGAGACCATGTGTGCAAGAGAGAGACAATGTGTGTGTGTGTGTGTGTGTGGTGACAAGGACATGCTAAGGGGCAGGAGGGGCATTGGGCATCAGAAGACACTGGAGTCAGAAAGGACAAAAGCTGGTGCCCCGAGAGGTATGAGCCTGGGACATCCAGGACATCACCTGATGGTGGGCCAGGGCAGGGGAGGCCCACTCTCGGTGGGCAAGAGATATCCCAAACAGGCAGTTAGCCTGAATGCAGTCTTAACTCCCTTGACATGTTGAGGCGATAGCCCAGCAGCAGACGTCAAGTGTCAAGAACCAAGTTGAATTCAATTGTTCAAAAGAAGAAAATTACAGTTCTGTGAATCTAGGTTGTGGCTCATCATGCCCTTTACGCATGGGTTTAAAAATATCCATGATGTATATATCTTATGATCCCCTCTTTGAAGAAAGAAAGCGTGCACAGGAAAACACCGGAAGGAATGAGCTGAAGGGGAAAGTCAGCAGTGATTTCTCTCGTGGTGAGTTGTGAATGTTCCCTACCTTTCATAGCTATATGTTTTCTAATTTTCCCAAATTAGCGGATGTTAAGTTATTCATGTTTTAAGAATAAAATGCTTATGCACAGGGAGGCAATTCAAAAGTTAAAAGAGGTAAAAATGTAAACAGTCCTGAGTATAAACTCTCTTCCCGTCACGGTATCCGTTGTCAACAGTTTGCGACTCCTAGTAGGAAACAAAAATGCATATATGTTTCCTGAAGAGAGCATATATTACTTTTCGAACGGAATGAAAACCTTTTATTTTTAAAAGGGAAAGGGAAACACGGAATCTGAAGTTTTAAAGCTAATTTCCCTCTAATACAAAAGTCTTTTTTTTTTTCCTTTTGTGGTTAAGAGAATGTTTCTTTGCTGTCCTCTCACTACATAGTTTTTGTGGATTGGGGATTGGAAAACAGTAACTAAAAGGTCATCCAACAAAAGTGTTACGTGATACAGAAAATGCACAATAGAGATCCTTTTGCAATTCACATGCAAAAGTGTCCCATTTGAGAAATCCAAATCAGTATACTGAAGTAAGGAGCCATCCTACAACTAACTAGGTTAGATGTTAGGGATGTGGGGATGTGCGAGCAGAGGCCAGTGCTCCCTGGCGGGGAGCCCAGGGTGCTGGTTGAATTCCCAAGGCTGGGAAGTAAGGCTCAGAAATGCAGTCGTGGCCATTAGGAAGTGACTGCCAGGCTGGGACATGTAACAGGGTCATCCATCATGAAGATGAGGTCCTTATGGGGAAGGGGATAGAGGAAGGAGGTTTGGATTGGTCAGGAGAGCTTAGGAGGTGGACCTGACCTCCTAAAGAGACTGCGGCTCCTAAGGCCCCCGGGTTGGACATGGGAAGCAAGCGAGCTGTGCACCTGACCCCCCGCATGGGCTGCTCTGTCTGTGCTTTATAAGCTGCTCCATACGCCGCAGCCTGAGACTGAGAATTCTTTTTATGGCATGCCTATTTGCTCTCCGGTAGGCTTCTGAGAAAAGGAAACAACAGGAGTTGAAAGTAAGAGGGAGATGGGAGGAAATAATCATTATGGGATTGAGGCAATTTGGCTAATACATCCAAGTCCAGAGAAATCATCATTGTGGTTTTATGAGACCGCAGGGAAATGAGGTGACTTTTCCAGGCTGCCTTTACTGAGGTACATGAAAATAAAGAATTCAGCTACGCGGTTTACAATCTCTGACACTCTAAATGTTTATGCAGTACCAAGGTAGAAAATGAAATAAAATACGAACAGAGGCTCAGTCATGGAAAATGCTGCCTTACGTTTCAAATACTTGCCAGAAACTCAGTGGCTGCTGTACTGGCGAGAACTACAGCAGGAGATACTGTCCCTTCCACGTTAATGGCAGCCAAGCACCTGAGTCTTATAAAGAAAATTCAATACAAAGGGGTCTGATTGCATTTATCCTTATTATTAAACACTTGCACAATGGACATTTGATGAAGACCACATATTAGAAGATTTTTAATATTTAATATTTCAATGACACACGAAACGACACTTATTACATTATTAAAACAAAGAATAGCATGATACATACTCTCTTCCATAATATTTTGGTCTGTTCTCCACCTACATTAAAAAGAAGAAAAATATTAATAATGCATTCGAATTCAAATCAGATAGATAAAAATGCTATTCACATGAACGTAGCTAATCCTGATAGTAACTTTTATTACAGTTTTTACTCCTCAAATCAGAGATCCGTGAGACCACAGAGTTAACCAGTGCATTCCTCTATCTTGGATAGGAGTGATGTAGAATCATCATATTTCTCTAATCATTAGGCTCATTCCCCACCTAAACTCAACCACCCAATAAAGGAATTTTCAAAGGAAACAAAGGGAAATATTAAGAACTTTATAAAGATATTACAAGGCATCATCCGGAAAAAGAAAATGAATAAAACACAAGCATTTAGTTAAATCTTCATCCAATTGTTTCATTATGTAGTCATAATAAAAATAAGTGTACCTGTATCTAAAAATAATTTGGTCTCTTTCCAGATCAAATCGATACTCTTTATTTTTAAACAAATGGCTAATGGTCTGAAATTCACTTGACACCAGAGGCAAGATACAGAGGACAACATTTACGGCTTAACTAAACATCATAAGCATCCCAGAAAACATTCTGCAATCACATTTTGAGCTGTTGGATCATCTCATTTGGTTTTTAGCACATATGTATATGATAATCTACTTTCTTGAGAACTTTGTTTTCTTATGTTCGTGGTGTTAGAATTGGTAAGAAATTAACATGAATTCTCACGCTCAGCTTTTGTTCTCCTAATCTAACTCCAGGGACACTGAAAATAGAGTAGAGCCACATTAAGTCATGGATTTTCGCTGATGGTTATGACAGCAAGTTTATGTTTATTTACTAGAGGAGAATGTGAGTCTGGCAACCATTTCATTTGCTGTCATTTCTGTCCACAATCAGATGGGCAGTTTTTTCAGCAGGGCTCACTGGCACAGTGGAGGGATTTCAGGGTCCTGGGCAGTTTCTTGGCTTCCCTTCACTCTCCAAAGGATGCAGGGGGATTTGAGTGGGCAGTCAGGAGCCATAGAGCAGAGGAAAAGGTTCAGAAAGGGAGAGTTGAGGACCACATTCACAAGCCTGCCTCGGACAAGCCTCACTGGTATAAAACTCATCATCTAGACACGTCTAAATATATGTTCACTCTTCTGTGCATTTCACACTTGAAAAGCACTGAACCAAGAGGGGGCGTTCATAACTCTTAACATTCAAGGTTTGAAGTCTGCTCTGTGTCATTTACAAAGGAAGATCTAAATAATATCATTAACAGAAGCACAAAGTGTGTAAAAGGCACCTTGTTATCGGATGTGTACCATTACTCTACATGCTGGGAAGCTTTTTGATAGGAGTTGAATATGTTGTCATTTATATCATTCTATTAGCTTTCAAAGTTCTTTCTTACTTTTATGATCCTGTACCTAGGTATCTGCAACACCAACATGCCATAGAAGAAATTTAGACTAGAAAAATCAATGGAAGGAAGTAATATACAACGGGCAAGATATCTCTCCGATCTTTGAGAGTCAATTTTCCATTCCTTTGAAATGACTCCCTATGTCTAAGGACAGCTTTATTTCCATCCTTTTGGCTGTGCCATAATAGACATTTGCAAATCTGGGGTTATCTCCCAGCCCGACCCCCCAGTTCTCGTCTCTTATCTCCCCGAAAGGGAAGAATAATTCATCTAACTTTCAGGATAGACAGCATGGAAGATAGAGCCTACCGCTAACTCCTGGCATGTAAATAAGTAGTTCATGAGTGTCGAATTTGACTCCTGAGAAGATAACAAATTGCTTTCGGTTCATTCGTCAATCATAAAAATACATGGCACGCTTATTATGTTCAGGGTTCTGTGCTCAGCCCTGCATTGTTCATGAAACAATAACCTCAAAGGTGCGGAGAGGAAAGGTCTGAGGAGCTCGGGAGTGTTCTGCTCTTGCAGCAGGAGGAAACACGTGGGAAATCTACCATAGGCCCCCAAAAACAAAAGTCAGTACTTACGGTGCCTTGCGGGATACCAAATAAGATCCTGCCTGTTAGAGGACAGGTTGACCTAAATGAGGGACAGATCCGCTTATGGGAACCACGAGAATATACAAGAGCACTGATTTGTGAGGGACAGACCACACATGGAATCGAGCCACGGAACAGGTCCCAAATATTGCACGGGATGTATACTAAAATATTACTCTTTGTTTATCTGAAGTTCAAATTTAACTAGGCATTCCGTTTTTCTTTCTTTTTTTTTTTCCCTAAATCTGGCAACCCTATAGGAAGAAAGGAAAGGTGGAGAGGTCCGAGGCAGGCAAGAGAGAGGATGTGGTCATTCATCTGGTAGCCCTGGTAGGGGCTGTTTTGATAGCAATCTGATTCAATCTTGGATACCTTTGTCGTCTCTGCCTTTCTTACAGAAAATAGAGCTGGCCTTATTAATGTTAACAAGAGAGAGAGCAGCTGGGATTTACAAAAAAAAAAGCACAACAAAGAAAAACTTCTCTTCCTAAACTTTTTGCTCACAGGAGTCTAAACATAGTCTCTCTCTCTCCACACTTCACTAAGCTTTTAACCAGTCAAGAGCTTAAATTAAGTGAAATGGCCCTGGGAAAATCATAGAACATCCACATGTTTTCAAAGTGGATAATACCGGGTCCTCAGATCCAGACAAAACTAGTCAGCTGGATGTCAGGACTCCCAGGAATAAAGGCGCTGACTAGATAGACTAGTAACGTCTACACTGTGACCCAGTAATGCCTGAAGAAGCCTGGTTCAGTCCCCAGGTGCGGCTCTGTGTCAGCCATCGATGGAATCAGGACTGACTCGTGAAACGTGGATTTATTAAAAAAGACGTAGCACCTGAATTTCAGTTTCCAATTGTACGAGATTCTTTTCAGCGAATGAGAGAGAAGACAGTTGATAAATAAAAAAGGAAAGCAGCTCAGAAGCTCTTCTCACATTCTCTTTGAAAATTAGGTTTGTTGAAATCAAGAACTTGCTTTAAAAAAAAAAAAAATAGAGGGCTTATTGAGGTAGTCACATGGATTCAGGAAGGGATAAAAATGCAACATATCCCAACATGAAAGAAGGTTGGTTCTGGAGCATTCCTGCCATTTCATAATCTAATCCTGATTATCTCAGGATAAGAACTCGAGTTGGACAACCCATCATCTTGGGGAGCCTGGGCACTGAGGATACGACTCACAGAAATTGCATCTGCAATGCCAGATGAGTTAGTTAGTGCTCTAACTCCAAGCAGAAAGAAGCTCACCATTTTAGGAAAACAAAACAAAACAAAAATCTGATAATTTGTAGATATATTGCTGAACCCTAAAATACTGGATTCGTAGCTGATCTACCGGGTTCAGAAAGGAACGCCTCTCTTTACAGAAGAACAACACGCAGATGATCTGTGGAACAAGCAAACACATGACATGGGTCCTCCCGAAGTTCAGGTGAATTCAGTATGTGTGGTGGAACCATGCTGATTCTTTTTAAAAATGTAATTGAAGATTTTATTCTACATGCGCATCATCTATGGGAGAAGAGTCCCCCAGGGTGGGCAACACTCGCCATCGATGTCACTCTTGACCATAGCACTTTTGGAATTCCTCTTTTGTGACTTAGATTTTACTACCTTTCTCTAGAATATCCTTACAGCTGCCTTTCTCAAAGTGTGGTCTGGTCATTCAAAACAGAAACTTCAGGGTGCTTCGTAAAGATTACAGATTCCTGATCCGTATCTCAGACCAACTGAACCAGAACGAAGGTGGGGGAGCTGCGATGTGTTATTTGATTAATCCCCCAGGTGATATTTACACATACAGTAAAGTCAGAGTCATCAGCTTATAGAAACCGTATATTTGTGTTTTGAGTTGAGAGTAGATGTTATTTCGGCAAACAGGCAGAAGTTACTACTCCGAGCCACATTCAGCGAAAAGGGAAGTGATCCAACTAGGAAATACATTTGAGACAAGAATGAGGCATGACCCTAAGATAATAAAATCTGCACTGTGCCTTGTTCTGAAGGTATTTTAGGAGACAGTCCCAACATGCTCTGAGCAATGGGAACTCAGCAGAAATAAAAGCACAGATTCCCAAGATGATGGATTCTATTTTAAATAGAAAAAAATTTGTCCAAAAATATCAATTTCTCCAGTATTACTAAAATGCCTTTAAATAACTATATAAGAATCTGATAAGAATTTCTCTTTTTTTAAAAATTTTTTAACGTTTATTTATTTTTGGGAGAGAGAGAGAGAGAGAGAGAGAGAGAGAGGGAGAGAGAATATGAGTGGGGGAGGGGCAGAGAGAGAGGGAGACACAGAATCTGAAACAGGCTCCAGGCTCTGAGCTGTCAGCACAGAGCCTGATGTGGGGCTCGAACTCACGAACTCACATAATATATGTCTTTAAAGAATAATCTATCTTATGACTTTATAGTCACACCTCAAATATAATTATTGCCAGTACTGTGACTATTGAAAATGGGTTTAGTCCTGTCTAGTCCTGTCCATACTCCGTACACACCATGTTTCTACTCATCTACAGCCAATGCAGACGGTCTGGCTTCCCTGCCAAATGGTCTCATCACCCCACATTCATCCTATGTTCCAATCAAATGAAATTACTTGTAGTTCCATAATTTGCTCTCTGCCATATGTCCATTGTTTTTCATACGTTCTGATTTCAGATCTTGAACTCCCTTCTAATAAAATAGCGGCAGATCACGTGACTGTTGAAAGGGGAGGCTCTAGACTCAGGCTGCTTGGCTTTGACGCCAAATCCGTGTATCCCTAAGCAAGTTACGAATCTCTCTGTCCCTTGGTTTCCTCGTCTTTAAAATGGAGATGATAGGGGCGCCTGGGTGGCTCAGTCGGTTGGGCATCCGACTTCGGCTCAGTCATGATCTCGCGGTTTGTCAGTTCGAGCCCCGCGTCGGGTTCGGGGCTGACAGCTCGGAGCCTGGAGCCTGCTGCGGATTCCGTGTCTCCGTCTCTCTCTGCCCCTCCCCCACTTGTGCTCTGTCTCTATCAGAAATAAATATAATGTAAAAAATAAGTAAAATAAAATGGAGATGATAATAAAAGTAACTGCCTCATTGAGCTGTTGTAATAATTAAATGAGTTATGTTTGCAGCAGTGTCTGGGACCCAGAGCACTTCAATGACTACTAACTATCACTGGTATCCAGAAAGGGCCTCCCTGCACAGAAAGAAAAGTTAGGCCCACTCTTTTTTTTTCCCCCTTTAATTATTTATTTTTAAATTTTTTATTCAAGTGTAATTAACATAGAGTCTTAGATCAAGGCTCATTCTTTTCTGTGCTCTTACAACTCTTTTTATAAGATTTTAAATAGCTACTTGTCCATTTCTTCTCTGACTAGGAGTGTCTGAAGCAGCAATTTTGGTCTTCATAATCATTGCATTCCCAGGATTTAGCTCCACGTCTGGCACAGAATGAGCGCAGGCATGCATTCTCTGAATCTAATTTACTCCTAAAAATGTGTTGGGCGGCAGAGGTTCAAATAGCAAAAGCCTATATTCCATTATTTTAAATAGAAAAAAAGGTTCAAAAATATCAATTTCTCCAATATTACTAAAATGCCTGTAAATAAGTATATAAGAATCTGTTTAAGAATTTTTTTTAATTTTTTTTTAACGCTTATTTATTTTTGAGAGAGCGAGAGAGAAAATGAATGAGTGGGGGAGGGGCAGAGAGAGAGGGAGACACAGAATCTGAAACAGGCTCCAGGCTCTGAGCTGTCAGCACAGAGCCCGACGCGAGGCTCGAACTCACGAACTGGGAGATCATGGCCTCAGCCAAAGATCATGCTTAACCAACTGGGCCACCCAGGTGTCCCAAGAATTTCTGCCTAGTATAAAATACTTAACCCCCAATTACATAATTGTTTAACCCTTAATGGCGTAGTTAACAGGTATATTTGTGTGCAGTCCCTTGCTGAATAGAAGAGAATCCTCATTATCCTATACTGAGCAGATACTGTTAAAAAAAAAAATACTATCTGGATGAGACCTGAATTGGTAATGCCCCCAGGTGTCTGGTCTAAAGAAACACCAAAGGGCTAAACCCTCAGGAAAAAGTGGAGAGAGTTATGGATACAATGTGCTTAAACACAAGGTCGATCAGAACAGTGACCCAGGAGAGAAGCCCCCTTCCGTCTTCTAGCTCCCCTGCCACTACTCCAAGCGTGATCCGGGGACCCATAGCATTGGCATCACCTCGGAGCTTGTTAGAAGTGCAGAATCCGCATTTCGAAGGGGACTCGCATACACATTAAAGTTTGAGATGGGGCCACGCTTCTCATCTGATGGTAGCAGGTGAGAACTTGTTATAGCAGGCTTTTAGCCAGGAGAATGATTTTGGCTAAAACTTTCTGTTAAGTTGCTATAGCAAATAGCCTGATAGTGAGCGTTTGGAGAGCAAAGTATGCCCGTACTCATGACATGTTTGCAGAAAGAATGAGGCAAAGATTATGAAGGCAGAGCCCTGGTGTCAATTCAATTGCTGTGTGACCCTGAGGAGGTTATTAAACTTCTTTGTGTCTCATTTCCCTCAATTTTCAATAAAGCCGGAGTTATAAAAATGTGCGATTTTAATAAAGCTCAGATGAGATAATGCGTGTAAGAAATCGTGGGGCTCGGAACATCGTGGTAAGCGGTTCACAAGTAGTCGCGGGGCTACTCTGTGCCAGCAGCTGTGCTGAGGGTTCTACGTGTTTATCTCATTTCTGTCCCCAAGCAGCCCTATGAGGTAAGTGAGTGCTATTATTTTGCAGACAGCGACTAAACAACTCGACTGAGGTCAGTGCCTTCACACCCAGCACAGACACCTTTAACTACTGCGATTCCCAGCTTCTCCAGCGTAGACATGAACCAACGCCGATGCCTTTGTTGGCTATCACACAGTTCTACATCTGGGTTAAATATGAGATTATCTGAATTGTCCTTAACTTTTCTTTGCCAGGACTGAACACTCTAAAATCTCTTTGGAATGAACTGAATTCTGTCAACGAGGTAACAAATGAGAATTTGGGGGGATAGTGTCGTGATATTTTGAGTCTCTCGACTGTTTCCCTGTGATTTAAAATTTTATGGATTCCAAGCTACCTGGTTTAGTTTCCAATTTACTCCTCTAATTTGAAGGAGTAATTCTCAGCATTTTGCAAAGCTTGAGAGAACAGGAGGGTGACAGCTGCATAGTGAGAGACAGGAAGCCTAATCCTTAAATGAGTTTGCTTTATAGTCAGATTATCATTGCCCTAGATAAACACAAGTTCTTTTATATTCAACACAAAGACATTTAAAGAATATCGTGAGTCCTCTGTAAACAAGGTTTCCAATTATTGAAAAAACAAAGCTTTTATAATCCCTCAGCAGCTGGTATATGTTAAGTTTTTACTTAATAGAAATAATTTTAAAACCCAATTTAGCAGCCTCCTACACAGGCAGTTAGACTGCTGAATTTTCTGAGATACAGATCGAGTTCAGGAGAAAAGACTTTGACGGGGAGATTCATATTGGTGATATTAGGGAATTTTATCCAGAAAAAAAAACAAATATAGATAATCCCCTTCTAATTAAAAAATCAAAGTTCTTTATTGAAAAGGAGAGAAAGAAAATGCAAGTCCTGAAATTTATCTTCTTGTAGTCAAAGTGCATAGTATAGAATGAAAATTGAGGAAACTTTAAAATCTCCTGTTTCTTTTCATCTAGAATCTAAGGCTTTATTTTTCCTCTTTTTTTTTAAGTTTATTTATTTATTTTGAGAGAGAGAAAGAGAGACCGAGAGAGAGAGAGACAGAGGCAGAGACAGAGAGAGAAAGACAGGGAGAGCAAGCAGGGGAGGGGCAGAAAGAGAGGGAGAGAGAATCCCAAGTAGGCTCCAAGCTGTCAGTGCAGAGTCTGAGGTGGGGCTCGATCTCACAAAATGTGAGATCATGACCTGCGTCGGAATCAAGAATCAGACACTTAACCAACTGAGCCACCCACATACCCCTAAGGCCTTATTTTTCCTTACGGCATTACTTTAAAGCTTTCAAAATTCAGATGGGGACACCGATGGGCTAAATTCTTTCCTGTTTTGATTATAATATATTATAAAAACACCTACTGGTGAGTCTTTCTGTAATAAACCTCCTTAAAAGGTTACCAAACAGCTTTGCGAAGTTCTATAAATTAGACACAAATCAGGCACTTTAGTAACTTTGGTGTAAATACTCTGCTAATTTATTTTTTTTTTCAACGTTTTTTTTTTTTTTTTTGGGACAGAGAGAGACAGAGCATGAATGGGGGAGGGGCAGAGAGAGAGGGGGACACAGAATCGGAAACAGGCTCCAGGCTCCGAGCCATCAGCCCAGAGCCTGACGCGGGGCTCGAACTCACGGACCGCGAGATCGTGACCTGGCTGAAGTCGGACGCCCAACCGACTGCGCCACCCAGGCGCCCCAATACTCTGCTAATTTATAGACAGACACTGTGTATCAGATTAGAGGTGCTCAGGACCAAAGCTGCTCCCACTCATTCGATTTGTTTTCCGCCTCCTTTTT
This sequence comes from Puma concolor, assembly GCF_028749965.1. Taxonomy (NCBI): domain Eukaryota; kingdom Metazoa; phylum Chordata; class Mammalia; order Carnivora; family Felidae; genus Puma; species Puma concolor. The sequence continues at coordinate 48,976,225 of NC_141668.1, forward strand.
TTTTTTTTTTTTTCCTTCAGATTTTCCCCGGAGTTGTGATTTAAAAATCAGTGATAATATTAGAACAAAGAAGAAGTAAAAGAATTTTCTTAGACCAGTGGGCCTCAATTGGGAGGGTGGGGGGGGGGGTGTTTTTTCCTGGCGGATATTTGCTGATGTCTGGAGATAGTTTTGACTATCATGAGGGGAGGTGCTACTGGAATATAGTGGGGCAGAGTCCAGGGATGTTGGTAAAGTCCTGCAACACATAGGACAGACCCTCTACAATAAAGAATTTATCCCACCACAAATATTATGGTGCCAAGGATGAGAAACCCTCTTTTATTATTTTTTAATTTTTTAATGTTTTTATTTATTTTTGAGACAGAGAGAGACACAGCATGAGAAGGGGAGGGGCAGAGAGAGAGGGAGACACAGAATCCAAAGTTCGACGCGGGGCTCGAACTCACGGACCGTGAGAACATGACCCGAGCCGAAGTCAGACGCTTAACCAACTGAGCCACCCAGGGGCCCCTGAGAAACCCTCTTGTAGACAAAAAAAGGATTTTGTCCTCTTGTGCATGCCCAAGAAAGGTTTTTCAAAAAAAAATTTTTTTGGACCAAAATACTAACAAGCAATAAATACTTTAAATACAGAGTAAAAAGAAAATAAAAGGAAATATTTGTTTGTGAGAACAATAATAATTCATAAAAGTAGCTTTTAAGAAAAGGCAGACATTCTTCCAACTACTCAGGGAAATAGCTCAGGTAACTACCACACTGAACAGACTAACATGTCAAAACTTTAATAAGGAAATCCCCTTGCCTCGCTTGGAAAAATTGTAAACAATCTGAAATATAAAAAAAAGAAAAACACTAAAGGAAAAATTTAAGTTATTACTGGGAGTAACCATCCATGATATGCATACATATGAACTAATGTTTAAATCCCTTACTGCTATGGGATTTCATGCCTCACAGCATGTTGTTTTGAAACTCTGCTCTGATTACTGGGTTGGAAACAAAATTTCCACCACACCTGGCTCCCCCAGTCACAGAGGAACCTTTCCACCCCGGGGGAGCCGAAGCATTGCCTGAGTGGCTGTCCAGTGCCTGAGTGATGTCCTGATTTCCTAGGTTTCGTTACAGAAGCAACCATACAAAATCATCTTCAAAAAAGGAGAAGGTGTGGGGCTCCTGGGTGGCTCAGTCGGTTGTGCGTCCGACTTCGGCTCAGGTCATGATCTCATAGCTAGTGAGTTTGAGCCCCGCGTCGGGCTCTGTGCTGACAGCTCGGAGCCTGGAGCCTGCTTTGGATTCTGTGTCTCCCTCTCTCTCTGCCCCTAACCCACTCGCGTTCTGTCTCTGTCTCTCTCAAAAATAAACAAACATTTAAAAAGTTAAAAATAAATAAATGAAAGAAGAAGGTGAATTGCCCAAATTAGTTATATTTGGATTTGAAAAATAACGAAAGGGCAACTACACCCAGACACACACACATTCAAACACCCCACCTCGCACCTCAGCCCTTTGTTCCTGGTTCTGGTTTTCTCTAGGTTCAGATCTAGTGACACTGACTTAGAATCCAGATAAGGGCAGGGCTCAGGAGGAGCAGAGGAGGCTCCAATACTTAAAAGGCACCTTCAGTATGTGTGCTGCTCTTTTCCCAAAAGGCAAGTTACACAGCAATTAATATTCCCTTTTTGCAGATGAGGAGAGGAAGGCCCATATGGTTACATTACTTGAAGATCACACACAAGCATGGGGAGGAGATCCAAACCAACATCTGATTGATGCCAAATTCCATATTCTTTTTTTTACACCAAGAGCAAGGGAAACTGTCCAGAGGACAACAGAGGGGACGCACTCATGAAGAACATTGATTCTGCTATCATAAATAGATAGGTTGACCCCCAAATCGTTAAACTCTTAAAAGTGCCCATTCCGGAGACCTGTGTGAGCTGTTACCAGAAGACCTTCTATCACATCTAATGGCCAACCTCCTTTACCCTTCATCCCTCTGAATGGTACCACCAGAGTATCATCCACCTAGTGTCCAAGCCAGAAATTGTCACCCCAGATTCCTTCCTCTCTCCCGATCCCACTTGGACTCTGCCTCTAAATCCTGTCCATTGTATGTGATTCCTTAATTACTCTTGAAGCCGTCTCTTTCTTTCCACGTCCACTGTAGTGTCTATTTACCCAAAGCACTCAACTAATATTTTTATAGGTTTTCCTGTCTATACTTGTATCACCTTCCAATCTATCTGAAGTCAGAAAATGCAAATCTCGTCAAGTTCTCTGCTTAAAATTTTTCATTGGCTCCCTGATGCCTAGTAGTCAAACCTATACCACTCAGTGCATCCTTCCCAGACCACCCTACTTAGAAGTGGTACCTCTTTGCCTTGGCATACCCGATGTCTCCTTTCTGGCTTATTTTTTCCATGCCATTTGTCATCATCTGAGATACTATGTATTGTGTGTATGTGTGTGTGTGTGTGTGTGTGTGTGTGTGTGTGTGTGTGTGTTTGGCCAATCTTTCCCTTTCAAATGGCAACTACACAAGGCCAGAAATTTTTGTGTTTTGCTTATTACTGTTATCCCCAGAGCCTAGAACAGAGCTGGCACAGAGTAGGTGCTCAATAAATACTTGTTCAATGAATAAATGAATGGCATACAGGATTTTCCTAGGACGGTCTTGCTTGTGTATCCAGACTATGTCCCTACCATCACAATACTCTTGCCCTGAACATCCTTATTCCCCAATTCTTTATGTCCCTACCACAGAGATACCTACAGTTTCTGAAACACATCCGGGCTAGTCATACATCCTGGTCATTCTTTGGACCGGAGATTTCCTCCATGTGGAATTCTAATACTTGCTCTCCAACCCATCTATGCCTTAACCTGGCAAAATCTCAATGACTTAAAAAGAAGAGGTAAATTGTCTATTTGTTAATTTATTTAAGTGTAATTAACATGCAGTGTTATATTAGTGTCAGGTGTACAATATAGTGATTCAACAATTCTATGCATTACTCAGTGCTCTCATCACAATGAGTGTACCCTTGATCCTCTTTACCTAATTCACCCATGTCACCATCCACCTGCCTCTGATAAGCTATCGGTTCCCTATATTTAGAGTCTGGATTTTTCCCTTGTTTTGTTTAAGTTCCACATATGAGTGAAATCATACGGTAGGTGTCTTTCTCTGCTTATTTCACTTAGCATGATACCCCCCGAGGTCCACCCATGTTGTTGCAAATGGTAGGGTTTCATTCTTTATGGCTGAGTAATATTCCATTGTGTATAGCTACTGCCTCTTCTTTATCCATTCATCTATTGATGGACACTTGGCTTGCTTCCATTTTGGCTATTGTAAATAATGCTGCAATAAACATAGGGGTGCACGTATCTTCTTGAATTAGTGTTTTGTATTCTTTGGGGAAATACCCAATAGTGGAATTACCGGGTCACATGGCAATTCTAGTTTTAATGTTTTGAGGAACCTCCGTAGTGTTTTCCACAGTGGCTGTACCAGCTTGCATTCCCACCAACAGCGGACGAGAATTCCTTTTTCTCCACACCCTTACCAATGCTTATTATTTTTTTGTTATGTATCTTATATATACACAATGGAATATTACTCAGTCATAAAAAAGAATGGGCTCTTGCCATTCGTGACAATAGGGATGGACCTAGAGGGTATTTTGCTAAGTGAAATAAGTCAGAGAAAGACACAATATGATTTCACTTACATGTCGAATCTAAAAAACAAAACAAATGAATAAACAAACAAACAGAAGGCAGAAACAGACCCATAAATACAGAGAGTAAACCGGCCGTCGCCAGAGCAGGAGGGTGGAGGGATGGGCAAAATGGGTGTGTGGGGGGGTAGGAGATACAGGCTTCTAGTTATGAAATGAATAAATCACATAGATAAAAGGTACAGCAGAGGGAATCATCGGTGGTATTTTAACAGTGTGGTATGGTGACGGGGGTAGCTACATTTGTGGTGAACACAGCATATGGATCAACTCGTTGAATCACTATGTTGGACACTTGAAACTAATGTAACATAGTATATTAACTATAGTTCAATAAAAATACATACATAAATAGGGGTGCCTGAGTGGCTCAGTCGGTTAAGCATCTGACTTCGGCTCGGGTCATGATCTCACGGTTTGTGAGTTCGAGCCCCGCGTCGGGCTCTGGGCTGACAGCTCAGAGCCTGGAACCTGCTTCGGATTCTGTGTCTCCCTCTGTCTGCCCCTCCGCTGCTTGCACTCTGTCTCTCGCATTGTCTCAAAAATAAGTAAATACTTAAAAAATATAAGTAAGTAAGAGGTAAATGCTGCCATCTCAGGAAAATCTTTCCTGACTGCCTCAAACCAGCTTAGGTATTATTTCTTCTCCTCCCTCTGAACTAAAGGCCTGATTTAGGGCCATAATTTTAGTGGAATTGGGATTGTTGGCTTTATGACCTCTAGAAGTAAGCTTTTTGAGGGAAAGGCATCTGTCTTTCTCTGTTGTCCTGGTACCCAACAGCATATCTTGTACTATAAATAGTAATAATTGCTAATAGTTATTAAGAACTTGCAATGTGCCAGGCATTGTCCTAAGCACTGTCTTTACATATATTTAACCCATTCAATCCTCATGACTACCCAGTAGGTAAGATCTATTACGCCCATTTCCAAAGGGTGAATTGAGGCACAGAGAAGCAGAGTATAAAAGCAGACTGTATTATCCTGGAGCTTGGGCCCTAAAGCATCACACTCTATTGCCTAGAACTGCATCAGTCCTGCTTCCCAGATCCCTGGAGATGTCCTGCTTTACATACCCTTTCTAAAGCCCTTGGTTCAGCTTTTTTTTCCCCACTAAGGTAATTGATTCATATCCTTCCAACTACCCTCCATCTCCCATCTTTTCTTTCTTTTCCCAAAATTTAGCCAAAGTTGATTTCTATTGCTCATAACAGAATCCTAAGTGATATTCCCATTAAATCCCAATCTCCAAGGCAGGAACCAGGGTAGCTGTAAGGTTTACCAAGCTCCACAGGGGGTTCTGACACATCCCAGGACAGGGAAGCACAACTTTGGGCAGCAGTTCCAAAACATGGAGAGAATGAATACCTTCCCGGAAGCTTGCGATATCTTCCTAAGACTTCTACGTGGATTTTTACCCAGTCTATGTGGATTTTGATCCTACTCTCACTGTAGGCTTCCAAGAACACCCAAAAGTCTAGCCATGGGTAGCACTCACCTTTCCAACTGGCCTGGAGCATCTTCCCAGCAGCTCATTTTGACCCAGTCTTCCTTGCACATCTTCCCTGGCACTCATTTCTTGGCTTCCTGTGTTGGCCCCCAACACCCACCTTGATCCCTCCTTGTGTGGACAACCCAATTACGTATCCTGCTCTGACTCTGCTCTGGCACTGTTGGCTAGGGCTTCCTATTCATCCTTTGGCATCCTGAAGCCACAGCTCCACATAAAATGGCTCTTTCCTCCCATCAAGCCAAACCCCATGGAGGTCAGCCATATTGGCCAGACTGGCTGGCCTCCCACCAGCACAAGAGAATCAAACACGGTGGGTCCATCTGTCCATCCTCCTGATACTTCCTACAGATAGGCATCATATTTTTAAAAATCCCATAAAAGAGAAACAAAATTCGGGACTTAAGCATAGATAGAAACTTTATGTTAATATCTAATCTCATATTCTTCTTGCATCAAAATACATCTTCCCCTCCATTGGTCTTTGGTGCAGATGAGAACGTGAGACTATTCTCTATAGGATAAGGTTTCCTAAAAGCCATCTCCGTGTCACCTGATTGCTTGTTCTTCCACTAAATAATTCTTGTTCTTCTAACTTTTTCTAATAGATCCTATTTCCAATCCTTAATTCATCTTCAGTATTCCCCTTGGAACTCTTTTTAAATTCTCCCAATAGCTCTTAGGTTCAAAAAAGCTTGAAGTACCCAATAGAACTGAATCGAATCAAGGGAAAACTCAATGCTGCTATTAAATTTCTAGGGGGAAAAAGATTGGGTGAGTATACCCATTTAATTCTTCATTCTTGTTAGTAAATTCTTTCCTTCAAAGCTGAATAGCATTTGGGTTAAGTGGTCCTGTACATACTTTGGAAAGGGCAAAGAACACCCATCATTCTCTTTCTTCTCCTTTTTTTCTCCCTCCTTCTAGAAACGTAAGAGTATTTAAATATAAGTATTCGGTGTAAGTATTCAAATGCATGTGTTCCAACCGATGAATAGAATTAATCTACCTAAAGAAAAAGAAAGGCAGCCAGAACTTGGGAGGTGATAGAAATGAAAGATTGTCTAGTGAAAGGTCCTCAATCTTTTCTGCATTATAATCTTTCTTTGGAGCCATTTTACATGCTTTTTTCTTCCTAATCATCTCTCCCAAATGAAATTTTAATACTACAGATAGACTGTATATCTGTTTATGCTCTATATGTGCATCTGTGCTTTACACATTGAAAAAGGCTGTGTCCCCTTAAGAACTGATGTTCCCCCCTTCCCTTCAATATGACCCCAATTGAGAACTCATTGTCTGGTGAGATCACTGTGGCCTTCAGAATGCTTTTAACATTTGTTCTTCCTACAGGGAGGTGGAATATCTATCTTTGGCTCCTTCTTATAGATAAGAAAGCTGCCCTTCGGAGTGGTAAATTAGCTTGGTCACAGTCCTACCCAGGGCCAACAGCAGATTTAGGGTTGAAACCCAGTCCCTGATTTCAGCTCTAGTATTCATTTGTCTATATGGTGATGATGCCATAAAATCCAGAAGCCTGTTCCCTATTATTTTAAAAAATTACCTAATTTAGCATTTCTGAAACAGGCGATCCCCCTAAAATAATTCCCAACATGGTAATAAATAAGAGTGAAAGTGCCTTATTAATAATTGTCCTTGCTTTTGAATCCTTTTCCTGACAAATTAGTCCACGTTAAAAATTCCTGAGCTAGCTTTATGGTCCTCCAGCAGCTCTGACATGAGACACTCTCCTGCTGTTCAGGGCTGTGCACCCAAGAGATTGTTTTTGTTCCCTGAGCCGAAGCACATCCTGCCCCTGCTCTTCTCGTACAGACCATCTTTGTTTTTTCTTCTTGACCTTTTATTATGAACATGTTCATACATACAGAGAAACTGAAAGCCTTTTACAGCAAACGCTCATATACACGCCACCTAGATTTTATAATATTTGCTATACTTGCTTTATGACATAACTATTCATTCTTCCCTCTCTCCGCCCACTAATTCAACGTTTTTAGGGGCTGAATTTCATAGTAAGTTGCAGACATAGCACTCTTTACCCCAAATGCGTCAACACGTAAGTCATCAATCAGAATCAGTAACACATAAACTTTTCATAGGAGGGTAATACCAGCATTATTCTTGGAATTAAAGGAAGTGAATTTAGTTGACATGTTCAGGTAGTATTCTGAGATCAACAGAATCCACACACCTCTTTAATTTCCTGCTTATGGAGCGTGCCCCCTTTTCTAACAGGCTCCCATTTCTTGACGGGGAGAAAAGTGGCCCTGAGAAAGCTGGTAAAAGAATACCTGCTTATTGTCTCTGCCTTGGCCTTGTCTATCAATTTACACGTGTTAAATATGAAGGCCAAAACGTTTCTTAAAATGGCTCAGGATCAAATTCATCCCAAATAACAGGACTCAAATTCCCTCTTTTTTGCTAACATCTGTATAGTGCTCGGGAGATGGTAGAAATTAAAGACCAATTCTTCCCATATATGAATGCCAGACACTGTTAAGGGCTTTGTATCTATTAACTCACTCTTCAAGTTACTTTTGGGGTAAGACCAAGGGTTGACAAATGTTTCCTGGCAAGGCTAGATGGTAAGTACTTTAGGCTTTGAGGACCATCTAGTCTCAGTTTCAAGTACTCAACTAGTCATGGAAGCATGAAAGTAGCCATAGACAATATGGAAAGGAATGAGCATTGCTGTGTTCTATTAAAACTTTATTGGGGCGCCTGGGTGGCGCAGTCGGTTAAGCGTCCAACTTCAGACAGGTCACGATCTCGCGGTCCGTGAGTTCGAGCCCCGCGTCGGGCTCTGGGCTGATGGCTCGGAGCCTGGAGCCTGTTTCCGATTCTGTGTCTCCCTCTCTCTCTGCCCCTCCCCCGTTCATGCTCTGTCTCTCTCTGTCCCAAAAATAAATAAACGTTGAAAAAAAATGTTTAAAAAAAAACTTTATTTACCAAAACAGTCGACAGGCTATTGTTTGCTAATGCCAATGCTACACTAACCAATTAACATTCTTTAAACTCCATTCTTCAAACTCGGTGTCAGAACAACTTACAGTTAGCTCAAAACTCCGAGCTTGCCAGTGGCTCAAAGGCCTTTTTGTTTAATGGTGGGTCAGATCATCTCTTTGTATTTGTGCCCTTCCAACTCTTCTGTACTGGGAAGAGAGAATCATTAATTTTTAATCTATGAGAGACTGATGCCAACTTAAAATCAAAAAGAGCTAAGGCAGAAAATGGTTCAATTATTCAGTTAAACAACTCAGAAGACTAAAACACTAAGGGGTCTGATCTGCGTCCCTGAATTGAAAGGTATTGCTGAAGCATCATTAAGCATGGTCTTTGAGAAGTCATGGAACCCTGAGGGCTACAGCAAGAGCAAAGGGACAGACCAGAAAAGTGTAATTACAGACTTGGTCGAAATACTCAGGGAGATACGAGAACGATTCATCGAACAATCGATGTGTCATTACCTAGAAGGACACAAGGTGCTGGATGGCAACCAATATGCCTTTGTTCAGCTCCACCAAGGCTCTTCAATTTCCTTCCACAGTGAACGGGGAGATGACACTGACTATGTAAATAAGGAGGAGGGAAGAGATACCACCGCTAAAGTAAAGCTTGCTATTCTGTCCAACAAGACAGGGGGGATGCTGTGTATTTAGAGCTAATGTCAAGTGAGACTATGATTTGTTAAAGAACACAGCCAAAGGTGGTTGATTACCAATGGCTCAGCGTCAGCCTGGAGACGATGAGGGGAGTGGTAGATTGAGGCAAGGAGGTGGAGCCAGGAGAGTACCAGTGCTGGACTGACTTTCATTAGCAAATTAGTCATCTACAAACCCAAATTGAGAAATGCTCATTAGGCACACAGATGATCCACTGAATTGAGAGACTACCGTCTTGGGATACAGAAACAGAATAATATAATTCAAAGTATTCCTGACGTAATGATAATGGATTTGGTATTTTTATTAACGCAAATGGCCATTAAAAGAAAGAGCACATTATCAAAGATTTGTACATATTCCTCAAGATAAGGAAAACATCTAAAAAAGAGCTGGAACTCATAATAGTACATACAGAATATGAACACACATGAATATGAAGCATCTTAGAATGGGACTTAAATATTTTTAAAAATTTTTAACGTTTAGTTTTTGAGAGACAGAGAGAGACAGAGCATGAGCAGGGGAGGAGCAGAGAGAGAGGGAGACACAGAATCCAAAGCAAGCTCCAGGCTCCGAGCTGTCAGCATAGAACCCGATGTGGGGCTTGAACCCACGAACCATGAGATCATGACCTGAGCTGAAGCCGGATGCTTAGCCGACTGAGTCACCCAGGTGCTTCTAAATATTTTTGCCTGTAATACAAACCTAACAGTAAGAAGTATAACAAACTGGGCAGTGGGGTGGGAATAGGAAAGCAGGCTAAATTAAGTACTTGACCATACTCATACAAGGATTCATATTTGGCCTCTGCAACATTCCAGGTACGGAAAAGCTAGACATAGCAAAGAAAGGCAAAAGCAAAATATTTTTAAAGGGTGGGGAAATAACATCCAGGAGGAAGCACATCCGGATGAAAAACAGAAGGCTACGGGGTGACTTGGCATCTACTTCGAAATTCATGAGGAGTCTAGCACAGTGCAAGCCAAACAGGAAGCATCATGAGGGGACAGGCATCCTGAGGCTTCTATCTTAGAGTGCAGGGAAGGGAGGAGGACAAAGAAATCAGAGGGAAGGAGAACACTCACACTCGAGCGCGTGTCAAGACAACATCAGCGTTCGTTAAAACACAGATTGCTGGGCCCTGTCTTCAAGTTTGTGATTCAGCCGGTCTGGGGTGGGCCAGGGAATCCGCACTTCTGAAAGTTCCCAGGTGATGCTGGAGCCACTGGCCCTGGGACCACAGTGGCGAATCACCGGGTTAGAAGCCCAGTCCTAGGTTTGGTCTGGGTTTGATTCAGACTCTGTCCCTCCTGCGCTGTTTGTCTCATTTCCTCTTGTAAAGTGAGAGGGGGTAACAATCCCCATGGGACTGCTGTGAGGACTATCACGGCTAAAACTCGAACCCAGTGCTCCGGGCACAGCAGGCAATCCGAGTGTGTTCCTTCTATTGCTTGCAATGAAAAGACGGACAAGAAGTAAATAAATGGGCAACGTCATTGAGGGAGGACCTTTTAAAATAGGGATGGTCTGAAACCATACCACCCACATTTTTCTGACGGCAAGGAGAGTCATGGTTACAGACCTGTTTTCAAACGTCTCACTGCTTGGCCAGCCGGGCCACACTCCCTGAGGAGATTAGGCTTGCCCAGGGCCAAGTGTGGCTTCACTTTCCTCAGCATTATTTCTCAGTTAACGTTTAACCAGGTGAGTAAATGCAAAGCTTGTCTGTAAAACCTTACTGGGGCACTCAGTGCTTTGTACCCGCTCTCCTTCTCGGATAACCCTGGCCACAACTGAACTCTTGCGGGACCTGACCTCTGAGTCACAAAGCAGGCACACTGGGCACCAGCTACTGAGGAGGCGAGACATCTACTTCCTGTTCGGGTGTGTAAGGTTGGCCCTACGAAATCCAGCACTTTGGCATAACCACTCTGCTGCAGTCTGGCCCGCCCCCCTCCCACCTCTCATCAACGAGTGACGTATCTTGGGTTCTTAACGGCTGTCACGGGTTAGGTAAGGGTAACAGAGCATGTGTTGTACCCCATGATGCTATCGGCGGTTCTGTTTTCCTAAAACAACTAATTACACAAGGTCGTCTCAAGTAATTGCATCAAGGAATACACACGTTCAAGTTTGACTCTCAGAAATAAAAATCACCCGGAGAGGGGAGCCTGGGTGGCTCAGTTGGTTAAGCGTCCGACTTCAGCTCAGGTCACGATCTCGTGGTCCGCGAGTTCGAGCCCCGCGTCGGGCTCTGGGCTGATGGCTCGAAGCATGGAGCCTGCTTCCAATTTTGTGTCTCCCTCTCTCTCTGCCCCTCCCCTGTTCATGCTCTGTCTCTCTCTCTCAAAAATAAATAAATATTAAAAAAAATTTTTTTTTTAAATATTAAAAAAAAAATCACCCGGAGAGATCAAGGGAGCTTCTCAAGAAATGCTACTTTATTATCAATCACTGTTTAATCTCCCCTTTACCTTCCTTGTTTGGTTTTAAGAAGAGACCTTCCGCCTTTGCCTCAATTTATGCTTCGGCATAGATACTGTTCTTTGATGGCTCTCTCCAGTCCAGCCCACCTGTCCTCTTGGCTCGGAGCCCCTGAGCCTCTGCATTCTGTAGCAGGAGTCCCTTATTCTCTGTTCGTGATATCACCTTGCAAATGACTAAATATTTATAGGTCCAAACATGCAGGGTCTGCATTACATTAGAAGCAGTTCAAAGTAGTCTAAAGAGAGTGACTTCTTTTTTGGAGGGTTATGTATTTTGGTAGATGGCAGTGCTTGTCAATAAGAACTTTAAAAAAAAAAAAGGCCCAAATTTTTGGTTGTGTATTTAGAAAAAATAAAACTCACCTATCTAAAATTTTTTCTAACATTTTTTTTTAATATTTTATTTATTTTTGAGACAGAGCATGAGCAGGGGCAGGGCGGAGAGAGAGGGAGACACAGAATCTGAAAGAGGCTCCAGGCTCTGAGCCCTCAGCACAGAGCCTGATGCGGGGCTTGAAATCATCAACTGCGAGATCATCAACTTGAAATCATCAACTGCGACCTGAGCTGAAGTCGGACGCTCAACCAACTGCACCACCCAGGCGCCCCGAACATTGGTTTTATTGAAAAGCTTTGCCCCTTTACTGCAGTAGGTCGGTCTATAACCAAAGCAAGTCAAACTCAAGATGGAATCATATCAAGAAAAGAGCCTGACTGCATTACAGAGTGAACTAAAAGCTTAGGAGAAATAAGGATGAAAAATGCCCTTTATTCTAGGTTGCGTCAATATGAAGGGGAAAAAAAGGAGACCAATGGAGAAAGTCTAGGATGAGAAGAACAGAAATATTTCTTACCAGGGAAGAAACAGCTTTCTGATCACTACACATTAAGCCAATTAAAAGGTAATGGGATTGATTTTTGTTTGTGGCTTGCAGAATCAATCTCATTATGTTAGAGACGTACCTTGTCTAAATGTCTTGAGTCAGTAAGAGTTTTAATGTTCCCCCAAATGCACATATGTTTAAAAACATTTATTTTCAATGAGTAAAATAAGAAAAGGGGGAGGATTGTAGAATAGTAGAAAACCTCCTGAGTTTACTTTAAATCAGATTCTAAATGGACTGAGTTAGTTGAGAATGACATGGTCAATCAATATGGCTTGTTAAGATCTTCCAGATACGACTAAGACAAGATAAATGCCTCAAGCTACAAGACTATAAGACTGTAAAGCCCAGGTATGGTGAATCAAAATTTTAAAAGCATAATGAGAAAGTGAAATGCTTTTGTAGACTGAAAAGAACAATTTTGACAAATAAAGGTACAAGAAAGTGAAATGGGCAGATATTTAGGGACACCCCAAACTAGAGAAAATGGGGCATTTAAAGTGATATTTACAAAGTGAATACAATTCACTAGCAGGTAAAATCAGGTGTTATCGCAATTTGAGCTTGGTCATTATCATCTATACTTGGCCAATCAAGGAAAAAAAGCTGGTTCTGGTCATGAATGCTAGAAACCTCAGTTCTACAATCCACTTTTGCATTAAAAAAAAAAAAAAAAAAAAAAAACCAGGAAACTTTCCAAAATATATTATTCTACGGCAAGAGAGAGAGAAAGTAAAGCTGCACAGAAGGGAGAACAACTTGAAGTAATAGTACGCAGTTTTATTTCCCTTTTTGGAAATTGCTTTTTATGATTCCCTACTCACGCCAGCAATTTCAAAAAGACAAATGACACCAAATCACTTAGTCACAAAAGAATTTCTACTTCTTGTATGTTCTTTAGGTAATTCTAGCAGAGCTTGACTTTCAATTAGTCATGCAAGTAAATCTTGACGTGTTGGCCTTTTGGAAAGGCCAAAAGAAATTTAGAATATTCCAGGAAAAAAAAAATATTAGTCTGTGTTTAAGTAAGAACCTTAACATCTGCCAAAAGTCCAAGTCACTACCCTAATAACAGCATTGGGTAAATCTGATATGCTATTAGTAATAGTTTGAGAATTCCAAATTCCTTATGTTAGTGGTCTCCATTTTTTCCCCATTTTACCATATATTTACTGATTGCCCACTGCAGTTTGGCGCTGGCTTCAATGCTAGGGAAGTCCACGCAATGAAGACCAATGAACTCTCTGGAGCATGTATTTTCCTGGAGGGAGACGTAGAAGTGACAAGCAGACAAGTACAAGAGAAAGTATATTAGATAGCGTATCAAGGGCTACAAACAAAATAAACAGGGTGATACGACCAAGGAGATCTGATGGTTGGGGCAGTCCCTTTTTTTTTTTTTTTTTTTTTTTAAACCACTCAGCCTGTGTCCTCTCCCTCTTACTCCCCCAAAGGAGGAGAAGAACAATCACCAGTGGCAATAAGCAGTTGCCGAAGCAACACCTAGAGCCACCTTCGCGAAGCTCAGGAGAGAACACTGCGATGGAGAGGTGCTAATTTTCATGGGGTTCGGGGAAGGCTTCTGTTATTAGCTGAACTCTGATCTGAAACCTGGACATGCAGAGAACACTGGAAAATTCCAGGCAAAGGGCGGATCTGAAGATCCTGTAGTTGCAATGTTGTGGTTGGCTTGATGGAGGGGAGCAGAGGCTAGCCGGGAGGCAGGGCAGTGCGCTCCCAGGAGAATGGTATAGGCAGGGAGGTGACCCGTACAGGAGCCCCACCACTGCCCACACGCATAGCAAGGAGTCCTGCTTTCATTTTAAGAGCGACGGGAAGCCGTTGAAGCTGTTCGATTTTATATTTAATAATTATGATCTGGGCTCCTGTTTGGTGAATGGAGAGAGAGAGAGAGAGAGAGAGAGAGAGAGAGAGATGAGGGTGGGAAGAGAGGAGTCTAGGTCTTGGAGGGGGAGAGGGGTCAGTTCTCTTTTGAATGTTAGACTACAGGTGGCCGATGGGACATCTCCTTGAGGAGGTCAAGCAGACAGATGGAACAAGGTGTTTGGGGCCCAGGGAGAAGTCTTAGTTAGAGGTACACGTTTGGGAGTCAACATTCACAGTTCCTTCCTGACCACCCAGGCACCTATTTGGTAATCAATGAACTGCTTTCAAAATGACCGATAGATAATGGTGGGAAAGGGCGAGAGAATTTTGTATACAAGAAGATGTTTTGAATCTCCTGGCAAGGAGCACTCAGGAAATGTTAGTAGAGGGCCAAGTGCGGTGGCTACTCGATAAATACGTATTCACAGCGATGAATCTCGAGAAAGCAGGGAACCGTCATTTCCCTCGCTGCTTACACCCTCTGTTCCTCATCCTCGGTATCTTTTCTCCTGGTGGTTTTGAATTCCTGATCCAGGCATCTTGCTTTGTTCTTGATCCCTGTCTTTTGGACTCTCCCATGCAGAGAACACGGTCATCGCTCCGACTCTGTCCCTAATGATCGCGTCCGAACCTCTTCTTCACAGGTTTCTGAATCTGCCTTGAATCGGGAACACTGAGTACTTATTATGTGCCAAGCCCTATTCTAGACACTTACCACATATATCCCGTTTACAGCACCCTGCCAAGTAGATATTGGCCCTTGGAGTAGAGTAGACCTTCATCTCCCTGAGGAAGTAAGTGCGTGACTCTAGTTAGTCAGAAAGTGGCACAGCACGAATCCAAAGCAAGGCCAGCTGACTCTGTAGCTGGGGTCCTCTGCCTGCATTCCCAAAGCTCCCTGGATTTTGCCTGCTGAATCCGGTGGTCCCCTCGACTCATCTAGGTCCCCAGCAAAGTCTGTTAGGGGGCTGGTATCTGTTGACGGCCAGCAAGCGTTCAAGTCACGCTGGCCTGTGTCTTTACCCTTGAGCAACAGTGTTCCGTATCTGCGTGACTACAGACCCCGCCGGTGCTCTCACGCGAGTCCTCATCGTATTCAGCGGGACGAGCCTAACCTGAGAGGAGCCCCTGGCCCGGGAGGATACGAGCCATCAGAGAGACAAAAGAAACGGGGTACGCTGGAGTAACACAGCAGGGCAGGCTTGCCGGGGACATGGTGGCTGGGAGCAGACAGGCTGAAGACTAAGAAGGAGGGCGGCTGGACTGTATATAGAAGGAAAACGTGGCCTCTTCATAGCTGGCTAAGGGGTGAGGTGGCAAAGACAAAAAAATCGTAACTCACGGTTCAAAAGAAATAGCCCTTACGGCGTTAGGTAAATGTGCTAATAAAGCGTCAGTCTCTCTGGCCGCATACTCTAACTGAAGGCTTTCTGACTTCATTAGGCATGTCCCCTGAGCATGCAGGTGCGGCACGGGCCAAAGAGACATTTGCTCACACGCTGCCTGTAGCAGAGGCAGCGGTTTCACAGCATCCAAGAGGAGGCCGTGCCTTCACTTGAAGGAGGCCACGTCCCAGGACGCCAAGCAACGTGGGCAGGAACGATCTGCAGCTCCTGTCGCACCGGAGGACCAAGGGAGCTGAAGCCGCTCCAGTTGGCACTGTCCCTCCAAGCAGCACCTGCTCTGCCAGCAACACGCGACCCTTTACTGCCCGACACCTGGCTGGCTGCACGGGCCCCATGCTGCCTGCCGAGGAAATGGAGCTGATGAATATCCATTTCAGGCGAGGTTTCATGGTAGAAATGGGATGTGGAATTTCTAGAGGCAAGCAAGCTATGAGTCCAGCATCAACCAGGTAAGTTATTAATGAATTAAACTGACAAAGGTCGGGGGGTGAAAAGTTGGTTCAAAAGACAGACAAGAGGACAAAAAAAAAAAAAAAAAAAGCCACGCATGCGCTATGTTCTTGAGTGACAGCAGACGGTGATGGCTTGTGGCACACAGCTCTGCTTTGCCAAGAGGTCTGTGGCATTGCCTCCCGACGCAAGTGCAACATTAAAGAGATTTGTGGATCTTTCAGACCCCACTGGACGTCTGAAGAGTTTCAGCTGAATCCTAGGAAGAGCTGTGAAGCTAATCTGAATCTACCCATCTCCACTGCTAACGTTCCACCTGGCTTAGAGGACAAATGACACGGCTCCAAAGATTTTGAGAAGCAAAGTGCGCTCCCTCTCACACGTGCACACACACATGCACCCACACACATGCGTACATATGCAGAGGCAAAATAGTAGATCTTTAATTACACACATCATGATTTTGTTCTCTTCTGATATGACATGCCAAGTATCAATAGCCAAGTTCTTTGCTGTCCCAACACCTAGATCAAAGTCAGAACACAGTGGGCTTTCCATATATATTTGTTGAATAAATGAACAAATGAGCATTTACACTCTCTTTAGATTTTAAGTTCTGGTACGCAACTTTGCCTAGAGACTTCTTCTCAATACCCCTAGGAAAAGTCCTTAGTTGTGTTCTAATTTTACAAAGCATTCTTTTCATGGAGACGTCTGAATCCCTCTAGCTCCCTGCACGGGCTATGATTTTTCTGCTGGAGAAATACTAAATGCAAAGTAGGATCGGAGGAATTTTTAATAGTTTGTGTCTTACTTGTCTCCCCACTCTATTCCAAGCATCTCATTAAATATTTTGTACTTACCCTATTCCTTTCTTATTCCTTATCTTATTCTCCTTTATCGTTGAACAACAAAAGGACAAAAGTCATCAGGGTTTATGACAGGACACAATCAGTTGATGAATTTCAGTATCCCACAGAAGTAAAATTTTATGTAGAAACATTCATTAACTAGTGATAAGTCAGCTCTGGGTGTGGATATCTACGGACCGAAGTCTTTGAGACAGGTTCAAAACCAGATCCCGTCAGTCTTGTAGCCAGAAAGCACTGATGTTCAAGGATGAATCTCAAGGGTGTTGGAACGGGAGCCTTTTCCTCCCAATAAGGCAGATGGGACACTTTAAGTGGCATCTGCTACTGTATATTTAATCTAAGTCGTAATATCAAAAATAAGCAAAGACCCATGGACCTTTGGGTGAAGGATATTAGTTTGACTATTACAGAAACTGGTGCCAGTATAAAACTAGGAAATAGAACCTTCGCCCTGCCTTTCAATCTTGCTGGCATCCCAGACAATAAGAGAAGTGAAGGAGGCCTGGGGATAGTTCTCTGGGCGGTGAGCATTTTTATGAGTTGATACATTTTTAAGCTTATCTCCAAGAATAAAAACAGTCACTTTTCTTGTAGGGACTTTTTTTTAACGTCAAGTAAATGTGACAGAGCATAAAGGTTTGTTAAATATGAATGCTGAGGGGACCTAGATATTTATTATTCTCTGTGTTTTCTCTGTTGGAAGCATTCCATAATAAAAAAAATGATAAAAGAATCAAAACAGCAAGGAAAACACCAAAACACACGTCTTGGGGGTTTTAAAAATGGAGGCTTAATTTGCCTCTGCAATGGTTAAAAACACAAGACCTCTGATTTCAAATTAGTTTGTGAATATTTTTCAAATAACACCCGATTTCAAAATATAGATTACTTAGGTGTTAAATTTGGTGACGCTTTAACAAACAGTAATGTAAATCAACTCCCAGGAAACCGGAAAGCCCTCCTATGTCAACATAGTGCTGACAATTCATCATATTTAACAAGGTGTGTTGGAAATAGCTGAGTACTGACCTCCCCAGGACAAATGATCCTCTTGGGACGAGGGGCCTCTTGCTGTAACTGATATACTGCCAAAAAAAAAAAAAAAAAAAAGATAATTATAATTAGAAAACTACAACACATACCAAAATGTCTTCAAATAGTTCCACCTAAGTATATCTCAAGAACTGCAAATATTTCAAACAAAAAATAAAACAAAAAGGATACAGGCACATTTTTAGACTGAATAAAGTAAGATCATTTATATGGAAATGAGTTACCATGGATGTAAACTGGCAAAATTGATTTTTTTATTCTTTTACAAGGCCAATTTAGTTTCATAATTGTTACTGGCATTGTTCATTTTATGGCTTTCTTGGAAGGTAGGAGTAAAATTCTTCTGACTATTTTAAGAATGGAATTCTACTTTTGAGTATCTAAGCAGTAAGATCACATAATAGGATTCCTGAATTTCCATGATGTCTCCTCACACATCGGGGAAGGACTGGCATTAGCAGAGGAGTGTTATTCTCTGAAATGTCACAGATATGTACAAAGACACCACTGATTCTGTGAGTGGGTAAAACCCCAAGTCCTTTCTCTTTTCATGAGTGCCATTCTTGGCCCACCCATCACCAGGGCTTCTCATCTACATGACTAATTCCCACCCATTGTCATTTCTCTTTCTTGGGTCCCTCAATATCTTAAGAAATAGTAACCCTCTTATATCTTGCTTCAAAGACAGCCTTTCAGGCTTGGGTGTGGAAGAAAGCAGGTTTGTATATAAAAATAAAATTTCAGCCTATTATCCATGATTTTTCTGATTACAATGAGTGATTTTCTGCTGTTCAGCTAGTCTGGTTATTTTTCTTGGAAGGAAACTACCCCAGGTGCCTGGGCGGCTCAGTTAGTTAAGTATTAGACCCTTGATTTTGGCTCGGGTCATGATGTTGTGGCTCATTAGATCAAGTCCTGCATCGTCCTCTGCACCGACAGCTCAGAGATTGTTTGGGATTCTCTCTCTCTCGCTCTCTTCTCTCTCTCTCTCTCTCTCTCTCTCTCTCTCCCTCTCTCTCTGCCCTTCCCTGACTTGCGTGCCCTCTCTTGCTCTCTCTCTCTCTCTAAAATAAACAAACATTAAAAAAAAAAAAGATAAAAGTAAAAAAGAAGGAAACTACCCTATGCAGGTACCTGTGAGCTCTACCTCTTTGAAAGCCAAGCTGATATTATCCTGAGAATCTTGCAAAAGGAAGAATTAATTTTAGACCATATAAATGTATGAAAAGTTACAATTCAGTCACGTAAACTATTTCTAGAAAATGTAGTAAGATAAGCAAAAATTTCTGATCTATTCTTAGGTCTAAAAATAAAAAAAGAAATTTTAACTGAGATGCAGATGGTCATGTGGAAACAGCGATGGAGATGATGGGATGTATTCTGTAATTATGGCTTCTCAATGCCTGCAGCTCAACGTGGTTATTTTCTTACCTAATTAAGTGTAGACTGCCCAGCTTTTGCACAAAGAAGAAACTATCTAACCCTCGTATAGACTTTTTTTTTTGTTTTTTGTTTTTTTTTCAACGTTTTTTAATTTATTTTTGGGACAGAGAGAGACAGAGCATGAACGGGGGAGGGGCAGAGAGAGAGGGAGACACAGAATCGGAAACAGGCTCCAGGCTCCGAGCCATCAGCCCAGAGCCTGACGCGGGGCTCGAACTCACGGACCGTGAGATCGTGACCTGGCTGAAGTCGGACGCTTAACCGACTGCGCCACCCAGGCGCCCCTCGTATAGATGTTTTAACGTGCCACGTTGCCAAGCTGAGTTGCCCAGGCTAATGACAATGCCTGTGTCACTTAAGGACAACTGTACCCATGTATGGCAGATAGAGACAGAGAAGGCTTCTCATCAAAGAGAAAACACGAGGAAGAATTGGCCAAAGATACACAAATAATTGTGGACGTTCCACTGACCATCCCAGTAATGCCCATGCTCTCCTTAAATCATGGGAGAGGCTGCGTGGAATCCTTTATACCTCTTGAATCAGCCCCAATACCTACTACCTGGTTTCCAACAGTGCTGCTATTAATGAGTGTAACGGGACCCAAAAGGGCCAGTTCCTAAAATCGCGGAGCGTTAGACCCAAGGGGAATTGCAGAAGCCACATCCAGAGAATCCTGCCCCCTCCTCTCTTCTCATTGCCAATGCCTCTTGAAGCCAACAGTTATACGTGGCGGTACGGCTGGCTGCACACCATTTTCAATGCCTCGTTTGGAGGTGACAAAAGGAAGTATACATGTTGTAAGACAGGAGCATTTGTTGCTAAGTGTGCCTTTGTAATCCATATCAGCAAATATTTGAACATCTGCTATAGGCCATATACCACAGTCACCATTATATGGAGGCTTTTATGATAAATGGAGAGAAAGGGAGAAGGGAAGGGAACCAGCATATCGAGTGCCTATCATGTGCCAGGGACAATATTTTATTGAAGCTTCAGGAGAAATCAGAAAAAAGAATGCTGCATTATTATCATTCTTATTTTTTAGATGAGGGAACAAGCACAGGACGGTTAAATATTTGCCCTGGGGCATCGGGCTATCCTTTTGAGTCCAGAGCCCTGCTTGTTTTTCTATGCCTCAGGGCCTTTGCACTTGGCTATACCTTCCACCTGGCTTGCTGTTTCCCAAGGTACCCAAATGGCATTTGGTACTCCCTTCTCTTGAGTTTTAAAGATTTAAACTCAATCTTTAAAAAAAATTTTTTTTAATGTTTATTTATTTTTGAGAGAGAGAGAGAGAGACAGGGTGTGAGCAGCGGAGGGGTAGAGAGAGGAGGAGACACAGAATCCAAAGCAGGCTCCAGGCTCCAAGCTGTCAGCACAGAGCCCGAAGTGGGGTTCGAACTCACGTACCGCGAGATCATGACCTGAGCCGAAGTTGGACGCTTAACTGAGCCACCCAGGCGCCCCCACATAAAGCTAAATCTTAAAGGTCACGCTAAGGAGCATGGATGTTCTTCTGTCTGAAAGCGGGGTGACGGTTACATTTTTGAGCAGGGAGAGAACATGATCTGGTCTGTTTCAGCATAATAAGGATAAGTCTATCCAGAAGATACAAGTTGCCAAATTAGGGACACCTACTATGTGCCAGACGCCTTATCTACATCTTCCCATTTAATCTTCCCAACAAACTTCCAAGGTAACTATTACCCTTACTGAGAAAGTAGTGGAGATGCCAAGCTTTGAAGAAGCCCCAGGTCACACAGAGAATATGACGACATTGAGATTTAAAGCCCGATTTCCAGATCCCAAGGTTTGGGATTTTTCAGCCTCGCCAGTAGTTCCCTAAAGCAGGAGGTGGAGAGGGCCTGAGCACTGGCAATGCTCACTGACGTTCTGGGGAAAAGCCCCCCCAGTTTGTTTTTCTTTTATAAAAGCTCTTTGGAGACTCTAATACCCAGCCATGAGTGGGGCCACTGCCCTCTGCCTCACTGAAAGGAGGATCAGAGGAGGGGCCTCGGAGGCAGGGAATCCAGAGAGAACAGTATTTTAGTCCCACGTAAAGGAGATCGTGAAAATGTGCGTTAAGACAACCCTCTGGTGGAAAGTCAGACAAGAAGGTAAATGGATTGCAGAGGAGAACTAACAGCGCTTAATGATACACTGAATGCAGGGAAGGACCTTGAAACCATGAGAGATTGAGACGCCATTAACACTCACAGAGGATACAGGTGAAGGAACATTCTAGACAGGGTAAAGTCGGTCGCTGTGCCCTCTAAGGACCCTTTGAGGTTTAGTAAAGAGCAATGCGATAGTTCACCAATCTCAAAACCAGGAGCAGTCTGGCCAGGGGCGACTTTGAGGGAGTCCCTGCAAACCCTCAAGCCAGGAACCGCCGGGTCTTTTTCCTGGTCCCCGGGCAGCACACATCACTGACCGATCGCTGTTTCTCAGTGAGCAGGTCTCAGGAACCAATCTGTTCGGTGCTGTTCCAAGCAACAAAAGTTGGCAAATAGGCACAGAAGCCTGTTTCCCATCTGGATAATGTGTCTCTATAAAGATAATGAGATGGGGACCAACAGCAATGGTAGCCCTATAAAAAAATGGGCCCTAAATCCTATCTTAGCTTCGAGCAAGGGTTTCAGGCGCTCGTTTTCAAGGTTAGCTACAACCAAACAACCATCCGTGAAGAAAAAAACCTCTGAGGCATATTTAACACAAACTGGAACATGTCACATCATCTGAAAGTGTCAGATCTTGGATCTTTTTTGTTGTTGTTCAACAAACACATTTCACAGGCAAAACACGATAACGTATGTCGCTTCTTGGGCAGTTCTGTGGGCTAGGAGGTGATACGATGGAACTTGCTGCTATAGCAATGTTCCAAATATGTTCTAGGCACTCCCCAGCCCTGGGCACTCTACAGGACCTGAGAGAATTCTTCGCACTAGAACCAGCTGTTTGGCAGGGGGCATGGCCACTGGGGTCCATGGAAGCGGAGAAGAGGAGTCCTTGCTTCCCAAGCAACGTGAAGCACATCGAGAAATCCAGGACTCACTGAAAGAATGTTTTACTTTTTCTTCAATAAGAAAAGTGGGCTCATTCTCTAACAGTAATCACCCCACTTGTAGGGGATGCCAAGGGAAGGCCTGTGGCCTGGGTGACACTGAAGCCCTGTCCACACCCATTGGCTCCTTACAGACCCTGCAGGAATGGCCTCTTAACAGCTTCTTCTTTATTGAGAGGGCAGGAAGACCCAGGAGGCCAAGCCAGCCATTTGCTTGTGACATTGAGCCAGGGCCACCCTGCTCACCGCCCATGTCCTTCCCATTCTTCATGGGAAGAACTCATGGGCGTGAGTGAGAAAACAGCAGGTGTTTTAGAGGTCGTCTTGGCTTAACCTCACCTCCAACCTGCCTCACTGGCAGAATGTCCAGACTTAATGTGGACCGAGCTCTATTCTTGTCTAATGGCACAGTGAGAAACCCGGGGATGAGGCTATGTAGCCTCATGATGAGAGGGTCTCAGGTGTAAGTGTGAAAAAGAAAAAAACGACGGGGTATGATAAATTGCAGATTTCCCCCACCAACTCTTCTGATTCAGAAATCTGGGGGTTCGGGCTGAGGATCTGTTATTCTAAATATTCTCCCCAGGCAATTCCGATGCAGGGGGTCAGGGGGTCAGGGTTTTGAGGTTCTCAACTCCTCTTTAGGAAAACAGGCACAAGCTGTGACTGCTTGACCTACTGCCCGCGAGGGTCTCCTGGGAGAGCTGTCGGCACCAGAATCTGCTGTCTAATTGGCACTTGGCCTCTTAGAAAAGAAAGTCTCTCAGAGTATACTCAGGGAGATGGACTTGTGAACTTGTCTGCTTAGGGCATACAGTTCATGTGGCTCCGGCTTAAAGTTTAGAACGTGGCTTCACTGTTATTTTTTTAAGTGCACTTAAAGATAGCTTTTTTTTTTTTTTTTTTTTTTTTTTACGAAAATGGAAACCAACGCTTTCTTGATGACTTCGCCAATGCTTTGTTTTGGGGTCTGATTGTGAATATCAAGGACTAGCTGCAGATACATGATACTTTGGGACAAGATTATTCTTGTCCCAAGACAAGCCCAGTTAAGTGGTAGCATTAGCATTAGGTTCCGAGAAAGGGAGGGGAGCGGAGAATTCAGGTAGTTAAGGAAAATCATGTGACATCATGATTCTGACTCAAAACCCAGGCTGATCGATTCCGCTGCTCTCACAACTCGAAGCACAGTGTTTGGCTTAAAGCAAAGACTTAATATGTATTGGCTGAATGAGTGACACATGAATGAATGCACAATCTACTTAAAATATGGAGGGAGCTGATTTCTAAGGTTCCTATTCCTCTAAATTTCTAAGCCAGACATTTGTGGTTGCCTTCCCCACATCCATTTCCATCTCCTCCATTCTAACAGTCCTCCAAATTTTCCAGTTATGTGGATTACAGAGGGTTGGTCCCTGACTGGTTCAGGTCAGCAGCATATTCAACTCTTTGACCGTAATGATGGAGTTGAGAATGGGTAATGCAGGTCGGTCAGGGCTGAGACTCGGTTCTAAGTCTTTGCTAGAGGTATCCGGAAAGTAAACTGTCTGCCTGCTGCTCTTGAATAAGGGAGGTAGTCCTGGTGCTGTTGGTAGCTATCTGGGATCACAAAGGGAGAGCCTCCTAATAGTGATGCCCAACCTGAAAAGCAGAGCCAAGGAAGGAAGAGATACACAACTGCCTATGTCGCTTGAGCTGCTGGAATAAGTCCCTGGACCTTTTGCTTAAGTCACTGAATGTGATGGAGTGGAATATTCTGTTACCTCCATCCAAGAGCATCGCAATTAGCATTAAAACTTAGAAATCGGGGCACCTGGGTGGCTCAGTCAGTTGACCATCTGACTTCACCTCAGGTCATGGTCTCACGGTTCATGGGTTCGAGCCCCGCATCGGGCTCTGGGCTGATAGCTCAGAGCCTGGAGCCTGCTTCGGAGTCTGTGTCTCCCTCTCTCTCCGCCCCTCCCCTGCTTGTGCGCGCTCTCCTTCTCAAAAATAAATCAACATTTAAAAAAAAAAACCTTAGAAATCACTTTTTAAAGTGTGTTATTATCAGGTAAGCTAATTTTCTTTTAGGCATAATGTCATAATAGGGATTAATGCCTCATGATAAGAATCTGATACCAAGTAAGTCAAAATTAATGTCCAGTAGTCAGCAATAAAAGACATACCTATAGGGCGCCTGGGTGGTGCAGTCGGTTAAGCGTCCGACTTCAGCCAGGTCACGATCTCACGGTCCGTGAGTTCGAGCCCCGCATCAGGCTCTGGGCTGATGGCTTAGAGCCTGGAGCCTGTTTCCGATTCTGTGTCTCCCTCTCTCTCTGCCCCTCCCCCGTTCATGCTCTGTCTCTCTCTGTCCCAAAAATAAATAAAAACGTTGAAAAAAAAATTAAAAAAAAAACATACCTATATACTTCTACACCAATTAAAAATCACATTTTTAGGGGCGCCTGGGTGGCACAGTCAGTTAAGCGTCCGACTTCAGCCAGGTCACGATCTCTCGGTCCGTGAGTTCGAGCCCCGCGTTGGGCTCTGGGCTGATGGCTCAGAGCCTGGAGCCTGTTTCCGATTCTGTGTCTCCCTCTCTCTCTGCCCCTCCCCCGTTCATGCTCTGTCTCTCTCTGTCCCAAAAATAAATAAACGTTGAAAAAAAAAATTAAAAAAAAAAAATCACATTTTTAGAACCAAGTCCTATAATATGGCAAAAATGTACTGCCTTCAGTAAATAGAGCAGCAACTTAAAAGTACCAAAAGTCACTAGAGTTAAAAAAAAAAAAAAAGTGTGCGTGATGGGCAAATGTGCATTCCATAAATGCTATGCTAATGAGCTTGACATCAATACCTAAAATTATCTTTCAAAGGACTGTTTGTGAACATTTCACAGAAAAGGCCTCGGTGGTTCCTCAGGTTCAAAATGGATTTAACAACAGGTTATTTAAAACCAAGCAAATTTCATGCTCTGAAATTTTTTTGGACTTTCAGATCAGGAAAATGCTACAGGTTTAGCATATTTGAATTTTTTTTAAGTAGACTCCAGGCCCAGCATGGAGTCCAATGTGGGGCTTGAACTCATGACCCTGAGATCAAGATCTGAACAGAGATCAAGACCCAGACACTTAACCAACAGAGTCATCCGGCCGCCCCTGGCATATGTGGATTTTAAAAAGGATCTCATGAAGCCCTGCAAGGCCCTAAGATTCCTTTTCCGATTCATCTTTGAAGACTCATATACAAATTTAACCCCTCCTATACAGTCTTCTCTAATCTCAGACGGTGGAAGAGGAGGATACTATGACTGAAGCCATTTGCATTTTAAGTTAATCGCTTTATATCTTCTCCCTTACAAGACCACATATTGGAGAAAAGTAGGGGTCACAAGGTAGTCATTTTTGATTCCTAAACCTTGTTCTCTGACACGCAAAAGGTCTTGCCTGCATGTTTGCTGAAAGACCGTATGAGTGGATAGTAGTCTTGGGAACAAGATAGAGTAGCATGAGCTTGGGGACAATACGGTCAGTGAGCTTAGGAGTGGCCCAGCACCCAAACTCAAATAATTTATGGGTCCAGGACAGCCAAAAGAGCTCTTGCTCAGTGATGCTCTGCATAGATTCAGGCAGTGTGGTTTTGATGATGTCGACGGCACATCTGGTGGCATTACTCCCCTCATTTTTAGAGTTAAACATCACTAGAGGCCCTCAAATAGAGCCGGGATGACTATCAGTTGGGCGTAATAAAGAGCAATTTCATATATGCCATTAGGTTTGTGTTAAACGGCCTCAGCTATCCCTTCTGTGTCGAAAGTTGTATGATTTCAGAGCAAATGAAAAAAAAAAAAAAAAGCACGACTTCGGTTAGACCCCCAAACCAGACTCAAAACCGACACACTAGGGTGAAATTGATAGTGTAAACATATAATTAGCAACGTGTTTTCCACCTTCCTTAGGACTCAGAAGCACTTTTAAGAGATATATTGGGTGGCCCAAGGCCTCTTAGCAAAAGGCGAAATGAATTTGAGCCAATGCCATCTTTTTGCTTCCGTAAAGCTCTCTGCGGTGGCATTCGCTCAACAAATATTTATCAGCTAGTTAATGTATGCAAGGCTGTGTGCAAAGCAGTGTGCAAAGCACAGTAAGTCATGGAACACCCAGCGCCTCTCACTACAGATATTTTGTTGATTTACTGTCAGAGTTCTTCACACTCCATTAGGAAACAAACAAACAAAAACATCCAATTACTAAGTCATTAGCGCTGCCTTTTAAAATAGAAGATCAGAGTGCAGAACATTAGACTGGAAGGGCCCTTGGAGACCCGGCACAGCCCCTTTATTTCACAGATGGAAGAACAGACTCATGTAATAAAGAATGAGGTGCCTCTATATATGCTGACATGGAAAGATAAAAACAAGGTATTTGTGAAGTGAAACAAGCAAGCTGAAGGACACCAAGTACAGCATAAGCGCCATTTTTCTCAAAAGGGAACAACAGCAAAAATGTCTTAACGTTAGCCGTGTGTATTTTGAATACTTGGAAGGATACGGTTTCCAAAACTGACTGAGGTCAGCTCCTGGGAAGCAGGAAAGAGACACGGAATCCGGGGTGGGGCTGGCTTGTCAATTAGGAAAAAATTCACGCTCAACCTTGTGTATTTTGTAATGTTTGTCTCTTATGCAGCTGTGTATTGCTTCTGTTAACAGAGAGAGAGAGATACAGGCATGTGCGTATATGCGTGTGTGCATGTATACTTAGGTAGGACATTTTGAGTGGAAGGAAAACAATCGTGAAGACTTGCAGGCTGGGGGTCAGACTTGCTTCTGGGTTCCACCCTGAATGCCAGTCCGATGTGCTCAGAGATGGAGAACATATGCTAAGTTACTGAACCTCCCTGAGCTGTGGTTTCCTTGCATGTGAAACAAGATAATAATGGTAGCCATTGCTTAGGGCTGTGGTGAGAATGTGAGAGTTCAGGCACACAGCTGGCACAGTGGCCAGCACAGGGCAGCTCTCACGGGTGGTAGAAACAACGGTGGCATCGATAACGACGATAATAATTATTCTTATGATTGCTGTGCAGAATCAGAGCCCGAACAAGGACACGTGTCCCTGGGCTGTCGGCACGGTGGGTTTCCAACCGAGCACATGCCTCCCCTCACTTGCTGGAGAATCACTTAGGCAGATGATACTAAGGACAGAGAAAATAAGAGAAAATGAACTCGATGTGATGACAACTGCCTGCCTTCATGAAGGGAACTGAACTGTTGACTGATGACCAGATATGACCTCTGTTTCAAAGGCATCACCTGTAGTGCCCAAACAGTTCTTTGTCATCTGTTAATATTCTTTGCGGTAAATGTCATATGATACTACAACTATAGGATGATCAGCGAAGAATGTACTTCATGGAAGTCAACACATTCATCCTTGCTGAGCAACTCTGCAAAAAGGGAAAGGAAAGGGGCTCGGTCGGTTGGGCGTCCGACTTTGGCTCAGGTCATGATCTCGTGGTCCATGAGGTCGAGCCCCGCATCGGGATCTGTGCTGACAGCTCAGAGCCTGAAGCCTGTTTCAGATTCTCTCTCTCTCTCTCTCTCTCTCTCTCTCTCTCTCTCTCTCTGTCTCTCCCCCACTCACGCTCTGTCTCTGAGAAATGAATAAACCTTAAAAAAAATGTGAAAAAAAAAAAAAAAAAGGAAAGGAAAGCCCCAACCCAAAAGGTGGGGGAGTCAGAATGTATATCTCTTTTTTTCTAAGCATTCCTGAAGTAGGTCACAGGCAGCCTGATCTTAAGGGTCCTGGCCAAGGGAGAGGGCTGTGCAGTTCACCGTGACTTCTTCCTTAGCGGAAAAAGCAAGATTTGGGTTTTCAGTGCTGTGATGCGGGACTGCTTGTGTTCATTAAATCAAAGGCAAGAATTGTTCAAAAGGCAGGCCTACTGAAGACATCTGAAGAGATTCTCATTTCAAATACTCACAGTACGATTTCCATATTGGAGGCTGGTATTCTTCAGCATCTAGAATAAAAAAGGGAAAAAAAATCAATCTGTCAGCCTGAACGTCAAACTGTCAACATTTGTCTCCTTCAGAGGAACAACAGTCTGTCAGTAGTACTTGCATTCTGGTCCCAGGGGGCCCTCTCTGCTCATTTATGGGACAGTTCCAGCCATGAGGGAGGAAATGTACATGGCAACCCTTGTGGACCCAACAGCACTCTCTTTAGATCACTTACCATGACAGAAATCAATTGCTTAACCATTTTCATAGAGCCCAGTAAATCAAAAAAGATTTTTAAAGCAATTAACTTGATTGTACCCTCCAGTAATCCTTTCAAAGAGTATTTACTTAACTTGGCATAATAAACATATAATTTATCTCACAGTTTCCCATCAGACCTTTAGCCCATTTATTAAGACTTGAGGGCAAGACGTAAAGGGGCAAGTATGTAATATTAAATCTGGGAAGTTGTGCAACTCAACCAACTGAACTCCTAAAATGACTGGGTCTGACAGCAGAGACACTGATGATTCAATTGGAATCGCATTATCTCCTTGAATTTATTCCAGTGTGTGACTTAGGAAATTTCTAGAACACCTCTCAGCAATCCAAAGTGTCAGAGTGAAAGAGTTACAATAAAATGGAGAGGATGAAATTGTTATTCATCAATCTAGAAAACAGACAATGGGAGAAAAATCCGCTTGTTCAGTCGATTCAATAATCCCAGTGCTGACAGCTGAATTTATAATTGTGATGGAGTTATTACAGCCTTCCTGAGCATGTAGCTAAGGCCTTGGTAAAACATTGGTAACTTAAGCAGCCAGAGGGGAGAATCCTTTCGCTCAAATCACAGAACACCGAGCTGGAGGGAACATTAAGAGTCCTCGAATTCGGCACCTTTTACGAGGAAACTGTTCTTGTCATCCTGCACCCCCAAGGTATCACACAGCCATCCTCCCACTGCCCTTGTCCTTATGCTACTGTCACCAACGAGTTTCATGCCAAGGACCAGAAATTCTCTAACCTCATGCATGGAGACAGTTTGAGAATTTTTCCTGAGAAACAAATACGCTATTTATATAAAAACTAACTCAAGAGTGGTGAACGTCCCCAAATCCTACTTAATTACAGTTGTGTAGCTTAAATTAAATTCTTTCACAATTAATGTCTTGCTCTCTGGGGCCCACCTGATCACAGAGGCAACTAAATGCCTCTGAATGTAGTTTTCATTCACATAAATCTGTATCCTTAGGCCCACATTGCCAGGAACCTATCTATGAATAATCAGCCACGTAAGTGCACACACAAATACAGTGCATTAATAATGGTTTGTGTTCTTATTCAAACTTGGTTTGCTGATAAAAGTGACATTCTTAATAGTTTTGCCAAAGTAGAACAATATCTTAGAATAGTGAGCTTTTAACCCAAACAAGCCACTAATTTCACTCTATATATGACAGAAACCAATTTTAATGAATTAAATTGTATTAAATTAATTAAATTTTATTAAGTTTCAATGAATTAAATTGTAAGGGGTATTTGTTTATAAAAAGCACCCAAATAAAATAAATCAAGTTGCTGAGTTTATAATAAAATAGAAACATCCATACAATGCCACCTCACCAGAAAAGCCAGGTCCTGTATGTTAAAATGTTGAGGGCATTTTCAAAAATATTTTTCAAAGATAAACACACACACACATACACACACACACGCACACACACACAAGATTGCATACAGAGTGTTGAATCCTCACCACTAGATCACCAGGGTGACCAGATCGAATAGAAATGTAAATCTCCGAGATGTCATCTACAACGAAGCTCTAACGTCTTACTCTTCTGGATGAGATTTGTTCTCTGACGCGAGAGCACAATCCCCAGACCAAGAAGTGGTCAAGAATGTTCAGTGCCTAGAATGCCAGTCTCTGCCTATTAAGGGAAGGTCCCCAAAGAGAAGGAATCTCCTTTACGCAGGTTTTAAGGATAGCTCAGATGCTCTCCTTGGGTCTCCTACGGTCTTCTTGACTGAAGTCAAAAGCTTAGACTCAAGGATCCCTCCCTGTCCATCACAATCTGGCTGTTTCGTGAAAAACCCAGAATTTTGTTTCATCTGAAACACTGACTCCCAACTTGATAACTTTCGCTGAGGCTGCCCTGCCTGCTACAGAAACAATCTACCCCTTGCCAGTTGTTCGCGTTAGCGGTATTATGGAGAAGTGAAGAAGGCCCCCTACAGAGACCGGAGATCACAATACGCCCCTGCTGGACATTCTGCAGTGTCTTCCTTCTGCATTTGGAATAAGAGATACAAACCTCTTGCTGTGGCCTTCAAGGTCTTGGGTCATCTGGTGCCTGTCCACCTCTTTGACATCTCT
The DNA here is from genome assembly GCF_028749965.1 of Puma concolor. NCBI lineage: Eukaryota > Metazoa > Chordata > Mammalia > Carnivora > Felidae > Puma > Puma concolor. Next base: position 49,007,075 of record NC_141668.1, read on the forward strand.
GCAGACATTTTGCCCTTCTACACTCCCCCAGAAAGGCTAACTTTCTCTCTGTTCCCAGAGCAAGCCATGCTCTTCCGAGCCCCCAGCCACTGCTCTTGTGGATGGTCCACATAAAATGCTTTCGGATACATCTTTGCATGGCTGACTTCCTCCATTATGTAGGGCTTGGCTCACAGGTCACCTCCCGGGGGCCTCCCCTGACAATCTTGAGTAAAGTAGCCTACCCCTAGCTCTCGGCACTCTCCTTCGTCGCATTTATTGCCACCTGAAATTATTTATCGATTTGTTGGCTTGTTATTACTGGGCTCATCCCACGAACAGCCCAACTCCATACAAGCAGGAACTTCATTCACTGGTGCATCTCCAGGCCTGAGAAGGGTGCCTGGCATGTAACACATATTCAAAAAGCCTGTGTGACGTCCGAGAAGCCTCAAGGTTCAAATTTTACCTCCCACAACGACTGGCTGAATAACTTGAATCGGGTTACTTAAATTCTTTAAGCCTGCCAATACTCATCGCTGTGAAAGAGAAGAAGGCAAAGTGCCTACCTCATAACCTATCTCTTAGGGTCACTGTGGGAACTGAATGAGACCCCCACATCTCAAGTTCTTGGGACAGCGCCTGGCAAATAGCAAGTTCTGGATGTAGCTCCACTGATGTTGTCATTGTTACATTGCCCTGTCCCGGTTCTTCCCAGGCTGTCTTCTGTCCCTTGACCCCAGCCATGGCCATCTCTAGTCTTGCCCCTGGATCTGGAGCCTGTAATTAAGTTCCAGTGCTGTTGTCATGGAAGGTTTTTCTTTCCCATTAAAGAATTCAAAGTGAGAGGCCATTTGTCATGCTTCAGTGGAACAACTATAATTACCTTGGTCTTAGAGACATGTTTCAGAAACCACTAAAGCACACTGTTAGGAAACCTTGGTTAAGAGACAAGGCACAAAATATTTTTAATACGTTGAAACAAATCTTTAGCGGCCTCCAGCGCTGCTCCACCAACTTGCACATTCGCCCCAGTTTCAAACAATATTTCTCAACGCTCTACTTTACTCTGGGATAGCCTGACACTTTTTTTTTTTTTTTTCAAACCGGGAATAGGTTTTCTAGGTCATTTAGTTCACCCTCCTCATTTGCCAAATGAGGAAAATGAAACGCAGAATGATTAAGTGGCTTTCTCAAGGTCATACAAGGAGTGGAGGCCAAGGTGGGATGAGAGCAGGAAACTCTGTCTTCCAGGCTTCGAACACATCCGTCATCCTTGCCAGGCAGCCCACCCTCATTTGCATGTATTGAGTCCAGAAAAAAAAACATGCCGTGAAGCAGGTTTGCTACTTCAATTCTTGTGAATCTGGAAAGACGTAATAAAGCAGGGAAAAGGAAAAAAAAATAGCCATATGAAGGACTGACATCAAGCCAAAGGGCGGGCAGTATTTCATCTGTGTACCTGACCCCATCGAAGAGTTACAGTGCAGGAGGTGGAAGGTACTGGAAGTGCTGACAACATAAAGCCTAAGGCTTTGGGAAAGTGTATTACTTTGTGAAACATTTTCGAGAAATGGGCATGATGCAGAAGGAAGGGAGAGGAAGTAGAAGAGAAGAAGCTTCATGTTTAAGGAAAAAAAACAAACTATCGCTGAATCCAAAAGACAGGTGTATGCTTTTGGAAAAGAACAATGAATTTATAAGGGTCAAAAGAGACATAGGAAATATATTGCTTAAAATACTGACTAATAGGTATCCCAACTCCTGGACCCAGCCAGCAACTCTATCCGTGGGGATTTAGCCTGGGGTAGTAAGTGAGCACACATACAAAGATGAATATATGAACGAGGTTTTCATTGCTGTTTTGTGTACAACAGTGGATCCAAAAGCCCAGAAAGAAGGAAGTGGTTAGGTAAATTATCATATAACATAGCCATGGAAAATAACAGTGTGGGTCAGAGCTTTGTGGTCCAGAGCACGGCCTCTGCAGCTAGCGGTAGTCTAGGTTCCAGACCTAGTACTGTCATTTATTATAGCTATATGACCTTAGGCAATTTACCTCATCTCTCTGTGCCTCAGCTGTTTTATCTATAAAATGGGAGTAATCATGCTACCCAACATATAGCATGTTGTGAGGCTAATATGTATGAAACACTTAATCTAGCGCCTGGCATGTCGTAAATTCTATGCTTCCTATTATTTTCTTTCCTTAATGACGTAGACAAATATTTATGCTACGTGAAGTATTAAATCAGGTTATAAAATAATTTATCAAATTTAATCCCATTTTTAGAAAAGATTTATCTGCACAGAAGTTATCTATAAGGCTATAGAACCAATTATTAAATAGTCGCTATACCTGAGAGTGAAAATTTAGGCAGCTTCTGTTTTTCTCTTCATTGGCTTACCTGCATTTTCTAATTTTCTGTTCATGCTGCTTGTATAAAAATTTGAATTAATAAGAAATAAATTCATGGGAGTGCTTAATGGTTTCTCTCTTCTTTTTACGATTTTTTTTTTTACGTAATCTCTATACCCAACATGGGGCTTGAACTCATAACCCTGAGATCAAGAGTTGCATGCTTCACCAACTGAGCCAGCCAGGTGCACCCTGGTGGTTTCTCTTTTTTAACATGCTGTCTAAATAAATCACCACCCTGAACACAAAGTATAAGTAAAAAGACCCAATTCGTAATATAATTCTTAATAAAATTCTTACAATTACATAGGTAGCCTGCACAGTTTTAGTCCAGGAAGAGCAAAGACCGAGGGCAAAAGAAACAAGACAAGAGCTTCTGTAGCAAAAGGCTGTGCCCAATCCCCTTGGCCCTCTGTTAAAAATTGTGTGAAATAAAGATTAATGAGCAATTCTAAGCAGGCCAGGAAACAGGTATCTCCTCTCATTAAAGAAGGGGCGGGGCAGAGGGAGAGAAAAAAGATATAGATGCTTAGAAAATGATCAAAATCTTACAAAAATAGGTAACAAGACCACTCAAAGGAAATCATCTATAGAGAATCCAAACATAGTAAACAAAAAGCAAAGCAAAGCTGGTTAAAGGGGCCTGGAGGTGCACGTTAAAACTTGGAAGTGATCAAGAAAACTTATGTCCTCAAGTAACTAAAGCTTTGAAGGGTAGCACCGCCATCCTGAGCTTTAGGGGAAGGAGGAAGAATCCCGGTGTCGGCATGTGGAAAGGTCTACTATGTCTGAGACCCAGGGCGAGGACAACAGGGGCAATAGAGAGCCCTCATAAAAAGATACCTCTCTAGACCAAGAGCATCACAAAAATAATTTAAGATCACTACTGTTTCTACTAAACTTAAAAGGAATACACACTTGTGAAAAACAGAAAAGTTTCAACAAATAAAAAATGTGTATCTTAGAAAGCCTCCTACTCAGAAAAAGTACCGTTAATCCATTGATGTGACTCTGCCTAGATTTTGTCCTGTAGCTGGCTAGAATAAAAATTTATAAAAATGGTCTCTTATCCTATCTACTGTTCTGCAATTTGCTTTTGACCTTAATGGCATTCCTTAGGCATTTTTCTATGTCAGCACACAGAGATCTGTAAGGTCCTAATTTTTTGAACTATGGCTTGGTCTCCGTTCCATGAGCATACCCAAATGCATTTAATTCATTAATGTAACAGTTTCCAACTGATGACTATTTAGGCTATTTTCAATTTTCTGTTACTATAAACAAAGCTGCAATGATACATATGTTAAATGCTGGCTGAAGGATCTGCATATGTTTTGTCTGAAAAGCTGTTAAAATGGGGGGCGCCTGGGTGGCTCAGTCAGTTAAGCCACCGACTTCAGCTCAGGTCATGATCTCGCTGTTTCCGAGTTTGAGCCCCGCGTCGGGCTCTCTGCTGACAGCTCAGGGCCTGGAGCCGGTGTCAGATTCTGTGCCTCCCTCTCTCTCTCCGCCCCTTCCCCACTCATGCTCTGTCTTTCTCTCTCAAAAATAAATAAACGTTAAAAAAAAAAAAAACTTAAAAAAAAAAGCTGTTAAAATGGGCTTCAGAAGGTGGAACTCTCAACAGTGTATGGAAAAATGCCTGTGTCCCCACACCTTCACCAACACTAGCTATTGTCAACATAGGTTTTCATTTTGTGCATTCAAGACTCAATTAGAAAACACAGAGATAAGCCTAAATATGTATTGGCAGGGAAGCACACAGAAGCACAGAATGATCCTGGGCATGAACCCGTGGAAACATATGGCCACGGAGTAAGGTAGAAACGCGCTAATCCCATTCATGTTGATGGTGGTGGCTGGAAGGCTCTACTCTTCCAGGCATTTTCAGCTCCAGAAATACATTGACTGGATGGAATCACCTGAGGAGCAAGTGTAAAGGAATTTGGGGACTGATTAATGAAGAAAAATTAGAGAACGCCAGGTGCTACACTCGAGTAAGTGACAACTAAAGAGGAAATACCTGTAAACATCAAGGAGAGCCAGATTCCTTTGGTCGGCTCAGTGGTATATGACTAGATCAACAAGAGAAACACATGCGGGGCCTTTGGAAAATGTGAGCAGTGAAAGATTCACCAATTTAGAGAATGATCTACCAAGAAAGCTGGAGATGACCCATCCTTAAGGATACTTCAACCAAAGCTGCATAAATTATTGGAGCTTGGGGCGGGGGGTCATTTGGAGACGGGGGGTGAAAGGATTGGCCCCTCCTTCTGCCATCCCCTGTCCCAGAAGGGCCAGGTCTCTGCTGTCACTTTTGATTTATTTTTTTTTTTTATTTATTTATGGGACAGACAGAGACAGAGCATGAACGGGGGAGGGGCAGAGAGAGAGGGAGACACAGAGTCGGAAACAGGCTCCAGGCTCCGAGCCATCAGCCCAGAGCCCGACGCTGGGCTTGAACTCACGGACCGCGAGATCGTGACCTGGCTGAAGTCAGACGCTTAACCGACTGCGCCACCCAGGCGCCCCACTTTTGATTTATTAATGCACACATTTGCAAATGGGCTGCAGTTGGTGACTTTTTTTTTTTCCCAGGGAAGTTGGGTGGAAAACGGGTTTTTCAATCAGACATGGGATGGCCTCGCAATGAGATCACAGTTGCAAATCTGTTGGGTGATTAGCTTAATGGGCCCAGAATGGGTGGGATTCAAATGAAACTGAACAATGACAGGAGGAGTACTATGTCACCTTTGTGCCCATGCTGCAATACGCCCTTGACACACACCCTATGCCCAAGCTCGGGTCTTCAGAGGTTATGTGCAAGCCAGAGTGTGCAGCCTGTGGCTCGTCAGGCATTCCAGCCAAATGGTGCCATCCCTGGGCTGCACAATGACCTAGAGATCGTCCTAACTGCTACAACACATTGAGATGTGAAGGCTGCTACAGAGATTTCTTGTTGTCACACTGGCTAGGGAATACAAAAATGTGTTCTAATGCCTGCCATCTATACAGGTTCCCTGCGTCCCCCTGAGAAAGCAGGCAGCCTTGTATTCTCTTTTAAAACTGCTGCTTGGGTAGAGAATGGAGGCCTGGGTGCATCTCACGGTGGATCATACGTCAGGGATTTTTGTAGCTGATTTAGTCCTCCTTGCAGAGAATAATTAATAAGACAAATTCCAGAAACTAACAGAAAGTAATAAGTTAGTAAGACAAATTCCAGAAACTTGGCTGGGCCCCAAGGACACGACTAAGCTGAGATTTTTCTGAAGACGATGAAGCTACGAAGGGCCTTGGGCTGGAGTCTGTGGTCACTAGAGGGCACTGGGGCCACACAGAGCTTCTGTTCTGGGCACTTATTCTGTATACAGAGGCATGATGAGGTTCTTTCATTCAACAGGTATTTAATGAACACATACAATGAGCCAGGCCGTGGGGACACCTCAGTGAACAAGGCAAGTAGGCTTACAAAGCTCTGTATGATCTGGCCCCTGGCCACCTCTCCCTGGTCGTCCCCTCTTGCTCACTATACCTCAGCCACTCTGGCCTTTCTTTCAATCCTTGAGTCTATCAAGATCATTGCAGTCTTAAAGATCTCACACTGTCTCTTCCTTCTGATTTCTCCATGGTTGGCCTCATTATCATCTGGATCTCAGCTTAAATGTTCTGGCTCTTCAGCGATGTCTTCCTGGACCATCTTATCTAATGCTGTCTTTCAGATAGTCTCTCATTCCTTGCGGTCTTTTCACCATCTGAATTATTTTTACTGAGTGCTTATATATTTCTTTGTTTAGACAGTGCTGTGAGAGCAAGAGCCTCACATATCTTGTTCTCTGATGCCTGGATCACCATTAGCCTATTGAGTACCTTTTGTGAATTAGAAAAAGGCACCCTTTTCAATCTGGCTTGGCAATGGCTTGGCAATCAGATAGCACCTTTGTGTGAGGAAGATGCTTGCTCTGGGAGGCAGAGCCCCTGCGCCAGAGCACATGGTGAGGGGAGTCCAGGCTGAGTTCAGCCACAACTCATCCCTTGGCAGGCACAGACAGTACAACAGGAATGGCCCCCAATGTTGTATCCCAGGATATACAGATTCTTAATATAGAGTGGGTAAGTGAAAGACAGACATTGTTCCCTGACTCAAACCTTGCATTCTATCAAGGGATACAACAAATAAAGAGGCAGGTGATGTATAGGAGGAGTGTCCATGGCAGAATTTCCCAATCTTGGGAAGGCTGAGTGGGGGTAGGCATTCCCCATGCCTTGGCCAGTTACCTCTGGCCTTGAGCAGTCCTGTCCAGGGCTCCTTCAAGAGTAGTCCCAGGGGACTAGAATCTACCATCAAGGCTTACAGCCTCCAAAGACTAAAGGAAGCATAACTAACTTCTGGTACAACGGCACATTAAGCCTAGTCAAAGAGATGTTCTATCACCTAGATATCTACTACAGTAGCCAACAGCAAGGAGTGCCTTTTTGGACAAATGGGCTCATGGAGTATGACTCACAGACCAAGGTAGGGCCTGGCAGGACCAGAGGCAAAGCAGAACATGACATTGACAGCTAGAAGTAGTTCAGCCTGCTGGCCAAATATATAGACTATGGTGTGTATGTGCACGTGCGTGTGCATGTTTCCGAGTAGCTAGGAATTAGAGAGATAAGTAGGCACCAGATAATTAAAGGCTTTTAAAACCATGCTAAGGGCTTACTTTTGCTCCAGAGGGAAAGGGAAATACAAGCAGGGAAGACACAGCATCCATTTTGCACTTTAAGAAGATCACTCCAGTTGCAGTGTGAAACAGGACTGGAGGAAGAGAAGATGGCAGGGAGAGAAGATAAGCGGGGGGGAGTCATGGAGCTAGGCAGTAAGTGGGGCAGGTGACATTGGTGGTCTGAACTTGAATGGTGGCAGTGGAGATGAAGAAAATGGGGTGGATTCAAAAGGCATCAAAAAGGTAGAGAATCCACAGGACTTGGTGATGAACTGGATGTGGACAGAGAAGGAAAGGAGAGAAAACCACGCTGGGGTTGGGCAGAGGAAGACAAATGGTTTTGGCATAAGCAACTGGATGGATAGTGATGCCATTCACAGAAATAGGGCGGGCGGGAGAAGAAGCAGGTTTAGCAGATGGCGATGCATTTGGCTTTTCCCTGTTGGAAAGAGACATCCATAGGACAGCCAAGTAAACATATCTAGGAGGCTTGGAGTTCAGAAGAGAGAACTGGGCTGGGGATCTAGAAATGGAAACCACAACATGCAGATGGCCGCTAAAGTGGACGACATGACGTCGGATGAGCATTCAGAGGGAGGAAAGAAGGCCTTTGATGGAAGCCCCAAGGAGCACCAACAGTTAAAGCATGAGAGTGAAAGGGGCATGACAGAGACCAGAGAGATAGGGAGAAACCACAAGATGGGCTGACATGAAAGGCAAGGCCAGAAACAATTAGAAAGGGAGAAGTGGCTAGTAGTATCAGGAGCTGTTTGAGCAAGATAAGCTTGAGGACCCATTGCTTCAGGAACAAGGGAGGGGGGTTTTGATGACCTTGCAGTAGAGTGTGGGTAGGTGAGAGGGAGTAAGTGAGATGAAGGGTGAAGGAAAGAAGATAAATAGAACTTGTGAGTGTGCATACCTCTTCTGGGTGGTATGGCAGTGATATGGAGGTGAACATCTCTTTCCAGTAAGGGATGTGTGTGTGTGTGGGTGGGGGGGAGTGACGAGGGTCAAGGGAAGTAAAAGACACAGGAGCTGTAATTTGGATATCATTGTCATTACCTCCTGCCGAACCGCTCGCCTCATCCCAACTCTCCCTTCTCTCTCGGGGCCCTCTCCCTACTTCCTCGCCCTATGTTTCTACAAAAATGCTGTTTCCTCCCAGCATGATGGAGCTGCTTTCCTGGTGGATAATTTCCTCCTTTATCATTCCTCCTCTGCTATTTCTTTAGAGACAACCCCCACACCCACGACCTCCATTCAGCCTAGAGGCCTGTCTCTCCTCCTCTGGCCCCCGCCCTGACATTCTCCCTTCCAGCATCTGCCTGCCTCTTTACAAATTCTTTTCATCAGAGGAATGTCTTCTTGGCTTTCCTCCAGAAGCCCTTTTGGGCATTCATTTATTCATCCAACAAATATTTACCTACAGCTTACAGCCTAGTTGGCACAAAATACCGTACTAGGCACTGGGGTGGATATAAAGGCAAGATGCAGAAGCTAACCACAAGGAATCAGCTAGGAGATGAAATAAAGACATCGTTCATTCATTCTACAAACACAAACTGTCTGCCTGCTGGGCACGCAGCTCCTGGCCACATGTGCAGGTAACCATAGCGCAAGGTAGAAAAGTGGCATGTTACGTAGCAAGATTAGACCAAAAAGCGTTGTTGGAACGGACAAGAAAAAGAGATTACTACACTCGGTTATTTCTTGACAATTATTCTTTTATTCCTCTCCTTCCTGAAGAAGGCTTCTTCCATAGAGAAGACAAGTTAGCTCTACCGCCGGCCAGCTCTACTCCTACCATTCAGAAGAGCCACTTTGTTCTCCTGTTGCAACAATATCTTTCTTTGAGTTCACTGTGGGCGTTTGCGTCTCTTCAGATATCTAATGGTTGTGGGGCAGCGACAGACTAAATGCTCATGAAAGCTTCTCATAAATCATGGTCTTGGCAATGCTGCTACTGGGTAGGAAAGAAAGATTTCTTGGCCATCCCATATTTGGAGTCAAATAGAGGGAGTCCTAGTGCAGGGACAGAAGAAGGAGAGAGGTCTCCCACCAAACCTGGAAAGGAATCTTTAAGCGCCTGCTACATTCCAGGTTCTGAGGTGGGTCCCTTATATACGTTATCTCTAATTTTTACAATTTTCTTAAGTCATCTCTCCACACACTCCCCATCCATCCACCCACCCACCCACCTATCCATCCATCCCTTGAGCAAATACGCATGTAGCAGGCACTGTGTTTTATGATAAAGACGCTGCCGTGAGCAAGACAAGCCCAGTCCCCACTTTCCGGGTGCCTTCAGTCCGGCAAGGAAGGCAAACATTAAACAACTAATTGAAATAAGCTATGGAAATGTTGTCATACAGAAAATCTGGAAACTCTGTTTCCTGGGTGATTTGTAGCTGCTCCCCGACCCCTTCCCAGACTGGCCTTAGTTCTCTCAACTGAAAAGACAGAGGTTGCTCTAGAAAGTCCTATGAAAGCTCTCCTGGTAGACATTTCCAGGACTGCTTAAATTCTCAGTCATGAAGCATCTGCAATCTCTCCACTCCTGGCTTCTCTGATCAGAGCTGTTCGGTTGACCTAGAGGGTCAAAAGCAGCATGCTGATGCCAACAGTTCTGATGACCATATCCTTCCTGCCCTGAGGGCACAAGAGGACCCTTCACATGCTATGGAATAACCTTAGCATTGGTTATCCCTTGCCTTGGAGAAGTGGTGAAGATCCCCCCTCAAAGTTTCTGAATATTTAAACGTGTAGAGATATCAATAAAGTTATCAGGTAGCTACTCATAACATTTAATTATTAAATCAGGCATACATGCATATTTAAAATCAGGTGTAAAATAATCCACAAATTTAGAGACACCACCTTCGTCAATTCGCATTTTACGGAATGTCTATTTAAATTCTCTGTGTGTATCTTTGGCACTTTTTGACATCTTTTTCCCCAAAGCACATCATACTGTTTTTTCTTTAGCCCTTTCAGAGCAAAAACTGCAAAAGTCCATGTACCATGTGGCCCTGGACATCTCAGTCCCATCCATGCGTTCGCGTGACATGAGAGCAACTAGCTGGCTTTTCAGTCATCCTGCAGGTGGCCATGCTGCTTTTTATTTATTTTTTTTTTTAATTTTTTTTTCAACGTTTTTTTATTTATTTTTGGGACAGAGAGAGACAGAGCATGAACGGGGGAGGGGCAGAGAGAGAGGGAGACACAGAATCGGAAACAGGCTCCAGGCTCCGAGCCATCAGCCCAGAGCCTGACGCGGGGCTCGAACTCACGGACCGCGAGATCATGACCTGGCTGAAGTCGGATGCTTAACCGACTGCGCCACCCAGGCGCCCCCATGCTGCTTTTTAAAGTGACCTTTAGGGGCGCCTGGGTGGCTCAGTCAGTTAAGCGGCCGACTTCGGCTCAGGTCATGATCTCGTGGTCCGTGAGTTCGAGCCCCGCGTCGGGCTCTGTGCTGACAGCTCAGAGCCTGGAGCCTGTTTCAGATTCTGTGTCTCCCTCTCTCTCCACCCCTCCCCCACTTGCACTCTATCTCCCTCTCAAAAATAAATAAACATTAAAAAAAATGTAAAAGGTCTGTGTATGGGAAAATACGAAGGTGCTAAACGGAATGAGGTGACAGACGTGGAAAGCTAAGATGTCACATTTAAAAGTGAAGTACAGCCAGCACAGTATTTGCACAGCACAAAACAGCTTTGGAAAAAAAACTGCTGGAGGTTGAGGTTGGTCTGTCCGAGGAAGAAAGCTGGGCACTGAGGGTCGGGAGAGGCAGGGAGATTTGGTTTTCACTGTATACCCCTTTATATCACCAGGATTACAAAGACAAAGACAAATCTTTTAAAAGGTTTATGTACAGTTACATTTAAGATTTGTAATTGTGACTATATCTGGGTTAAATTCCTTAGCCTTCTTTTTAAAAAGGATTTCATTGGGGCGCCTGGGTGGCTCAGTCAGTTAAGCGGCCGACTTCGGCTCAGGTCATGATCTCGCGGTCCGTGAGTTCGAGCCCCGCGTCGGGCTCTGTGCTGACAGCTCAGAGCCTGGAGCCTGTTTCAGATTCTGTGTCTCCCTCTCTCTAACCCTCCCCCATTCATGCTCTGTCTCAAAAATAAATAAACGTTAAAAAAAATAAAAAAATGAAATAAAAAGGATTTCATTAAGTGACCTCTACAAGGGGTAAAACTATCATTGATTATGGTAATTCCAGGTCTATTGTGTCTTTTCCAGAAAGTAGTTGGGCGTTCAAAATAAAGTAATTGAGAGAGAAACCCTACAGTATGAGAGATTTGGTATAAAATAAAATTTAAGATGACACCCTCCTTTCTGAAAGGTAATTTTGGGGATATATCATCAATGCAGATGAAAATATCCTAACCTCTATTGACAGGCTTTCTTTACGCCATGTTCTTGGGTGTTTCCTGTGCAGTCTTACTTCACATTCATAACAAGCTTATAAATTAGGTATTATCAGTTCTACTGTATTGGTGAGTAAACTGAAGAATAGTGAGGATATTCAGAATCACATGGCTAATTAGTAGAGCTGCGTATTCCCACCTAGGTATGTTCAGCTCCGAAAACCGTACTTCCTCCACGATAAAACCCTGCTTCTCCAACTGAGCCCTGCTACAGTGCAGGCCTTCATAAATATTAGAACACAGGATTTCCACACGGCCCCCGTAAGGTGGACATTATCATCCCATTTTGCAGATAGGGAACCTGAGGACCCAAAGGGCTGTATCTTGCCCAAAGTTGGCCACCATATTTGTACCCCACAAAAATAATCCTATGCATCCTCAGTGGTCACCTTGGGAAGGCTGACCTACCGCAGTTGAGCACAAGAATGAAATACATTTGCCTCACAACGTTAAACCTGCTTCCTTAGATCCAAGACTGTATTAATTCTGTCTTGATTTATAACCAACGTAAACGCTACTGCAAGGCAAGCCTCAACAAATGAGGCCCGGGCAGGTTGTCTAGAGGGGCTGTGGTCGGTTGGCTGATACTCGAAGCCCCCTGAGAACGGGAGCCTCAAGTTTCGCTTCTCGCCTGGCTTTCAGTGCTCTGCGGTGTCTTATCACTTATCTCACACACACACACACACACACACACACACACGCGCGCGCGCGCGGCACTTGAGACATCTCACCGGCCCCTCGGCAAAGCAAAGCAACGAAAACCGCACAGGAAGCGCAAATGCAACGTCCGGGAAGGGCAAGCGAGAGCGGGGACCTCTGTCAGTGGAACCGATCCCCCCCACCCGCCCCCCCTGCCCCCCGCAAGATGCTCATTTAAAGCCCGACGTGACACTCCGCGGTAGTTTGCATGCATTTATCACTCGCGGGCCCAGGGCGTGAACACGTGCGTGCAGGAAGGAGAGCCTTCCTGTCGCCGCCGAGGCAGGGTGGGTGGCAGGTCTCTAATGAGCGGGTGAAGACTAAGGCAAACAAGTGGTCCCTATGATCCCTGAAGGAGAAAGTGTTTACGTTACGTAACGGAGCCAGAAGAATAGACCCTCCCCCCTCCCTTCCGGGCCCCCGCCGTTATCTCCCTGCCGCTTGGGCTTCACGGGCACTTGGGCGGCTGCACCACGTGCTGGCGGGAGGGTCATATCCTCTTGCTGTTTGTACAGCGCCGCGTCTGTCTTCCTAATCACAGTATGCGACAGTTCCTGCTCCTGCTACCAGAAGCAGAAAGCAAACATGGCCAACACGTCTTTCCTTAATGTCACCCTCCTGTCTCAGGCTGTCGGCACTTGTAACCTCTGTTTACCTATTTTCAGCGGCACTGTCGTAGGGAGGAATAGTGTATTTACACACCGGTGCCTTTACGGAAGATCATTTGTCAACTTCCTGACCCGCCGCTCGTTTCCCGAGCCCCGGTTAGGTGCTGGGTCGGCACCGATGAGTTAAGACAAATTTCTCTCCCTCCGTCCAGCAGCCCCCCCCCCCCCCCCCCCCCCGGCTTCTAGAGGGAATATCGTTGAAAGGCGTCTAGAGGATGGATGTGTGCAAGTGCCATGGGCGCCCAAAGGAAGGAGCCAGGCCCCTGGTCGCAGTGAGTGAAAGTGATGAGGAAGGCCTCACAGGGAAGGGGGCGCTGGAGCAGGGCGGTGAAGGATGAGTAGGAGTTTGCTAGACTCGGTGTTAAGGGGAAGGCAAGGGAGGTAGAGGTCAAAGGGAATGATTGGGACACGGGTTTCACTTCAGGCATCCTGAAAAGGATGGAGACTTCTTTTTTAAAAAAATTTTTTTTTTCAACGTTTATTTATTTTTGGGACAGAGAGAGACAGAGCATGAACGGGGGAGGGGCAGAGAGAGAGGGAGACACAGAATCGGAAACAGGCTCCAGGCTCTGAGCCATCAGCCCAGAGCCTGACGCGGGGCTCGAACTCACGCACCGTGAGATCATGACCTGGCTGAAGTCGGACGCTTAACCGACTGCGCCACCCAGGCGCCCCAAGGATGGAGACTTCTTGGCTTGTGTGTTGAGCATTTCTGACAAAGAGGTGTTTTCTCATAAAATCTAGTTAGTCATTTCCACCGGGAGTCTGTGCCTTAACAAAAGCCATCTTTCCCCGCCTGTAAGGCATGGGCAAATACAAGAGGGACGGACAGACTTTGGGTGGAAAGGATGCTTGCAATCCATTAAGAGGCAAGGAGAGGGTCACAGGAAAATTCTTCAAGGGCAACCTGCCTCCTATTGTCTTCTAGGTCTAGAACCCCCGCGGCTCAAGGCAGAACCCCCACCATGATTACTCCGAGTGAGTGTCCCCTGGCTTTTGGTGGCATGGAATTGAGGTGTGAGTCCCAGTGGAAAGCCACCCCACTGTCCCCAAACTCCAGGGCTCCCCTGCAACTTCTTCCTCTTTAGCGCCTCCCGAAGCAGAGGTTTGTATACAGCAGGCGCTCAGTTAATGCTTATTTGATTGACTGAGTGGCCCCTACCAAAGTAGAGGGGAGAAAAAATCCGATTCTCCTTAGGGACGTCTATTCTAGCCAGCAGTACTGCATTTTCAGTGCAAGGTTCAAGTGAGGCAAATCGTCTTCACGGTTCTCAGTGCACACGTGACCTGTCACAAGCTGGCTGACAGGATTTAAAAGGACCACAACCATTGAGCATATTGGAAGTCTCCTTCCTAGCCAGGATTTGCCGAGCGCCTTACCTGCCTCGGATACAGACCACTAACTAGTGCAGCTAGGATTTGGCTGTCAGAGCTCAAAAACTGGCAAAGGAAAAAGCAAAGAAAGCAGCCAGAAATGACGAGATTTGGAGCCCCTAATTAATGCAGCAAAAGATCCTTTATCTCCAGCGTCTGGGTCCAAGCGGTTGGTGGGAGCTTCCCACGTCCAGGGACTTGCATCCCCTGGCAGGAAGCGGGTGTTCCTCTGTGTGCTAACAGACCACTTGTACCGAGCTAGTAATAATTTGCCAGGTCAAGAGGCTCAGCCTACAGCAGGAGCTGCCTGTAGGTTTTTCATATGCAACCTTTGGCTTCTTAGGAATTGGTTCTATTTTCAGAAGTCATCAGTTACACCATAATAGGCTTTCCTCATGTGCTTCCAAAGTGACGAGGACGCTGGAGCGACTTCATTGTCACACTCCTGTGAGCACCCCGCTGCATTGAATAGGTAATTCCAGAAAGAAGGTATACTCTCATCTTGACCACCACTGAGATTTTTACTACGGAATTTCCGATACCTTTCTAAATGAATTTAGTATCACCAATATTTTCAAAGCTATTACACTCACAGTATGTTACAGGTATCCACTGATTAAGATGACTTATCTCTCATACATAGCAAATGACTCAAGGTGTCAATAGTGCCTTTTAAACGCAATACAAACACGGGGCACCTGGGTGGCTCAGTCGGTTGAGCATCCGACTTTGGCTCAGGTCATGATCTCACGGTTGACGAGTTTGAGCCCCGCATTGGGCTCTGTGCAAAGAGCTCAGAGCCTGGAACCTGCTTTGGGTCTGTGCCTCTCTCTCTCTCTCTGCCCCGCCCTGCTCACGTTCTGTCTCTCTCTCAAAAATTAACATTAAGGGGCGCCTGGGTGGCTCAGTCGGTTAAGCATCCGACTTCAGCTCAGGTCATGATCTCGCGGTCTGTGAGTTCGAGCCCCGCGTCGGGCTCTGTGCTGACCGCTGAGAGCCTGGAGCCTGTTTCTGATTCTGTGTCTCCCTCTCTCTCTGCCCCTCCCCCGTTCATGCTCTGTCTCTCTCTGTCTCAAAAATAAATAAACGTTAAAAAAAATTTTTTTTAATAAAAATAAAAAAATAAAAATAAACATTAAAAAAAAAGAGAGCAATCATGTGTTTTAAAAAAATAAACAAATAAACACAATACAAACAATATGCATACAGTTCCCCCCAAGCATGGGCTTCCTGTATACACACAGAGACATATTTCTGCATTTGACTTTTTCACTCCACTCTAGTCCTTTGACCTTAATCTCCACTCTGGGGAGACACATATGTGGAAAATCTGATGGACATTTTCTAAAACCATTTCTTTCCCAGTAGAATTACCAGAAGAATGTTTCTAATTCCTCACCACAGTAGTTTGGGGATGTCAAATCGCCATAACTCAATCAGTCAGAATTTCCTACACTCATCTTGGATGGTGAAATAGTCACTCTGAGAATAAGTGTATTTATCATATGGCTTTTCAGACATGTTTGAATCTTAGAAGCGGGGTGGTCAAATCTGATTGTCAAGGGCCCGGTAATCTTCAAAATGTCAAGGACTGCCAGCCCAGAGCACAGCATCATCATCCGGTCCTTTCTCAAGCTCACACACGTCCATCTCATCCTTGACTCTTAACCATCACTGCTGAAAATCCAGAGATTTCTGCTACAAAGGCACTGTCTCTTCAGCTGCTGGCTTGTGGGTGGGGTGGGGAGGGCAAGAGGGGCATAAATTGGAAAACCAGAAAGAAGTCTGGGGCTGGAGAAGAAATCAGCCAGGAAAACGCTAGTGGTAGGAATAGAACGTGTTCAGTATGAAACTATGCCATGGTTTCACAAATTTAGAGCAAAATTCTGCTCCTAATTCCCAAATCTGCAAGTGCCATTATGTTCGGCCAACTTGCTTTCAGTTTTTATTTTAAAAACTGCAAACATAATGGAAAGCCAGCTAACTTAAAGGGCCCAATTCCATCTTTAGATTCTTCTATTGCATTCTTTTTTCCCAAGAGGCTCCAATTTCCTCTGGATCTGCTCTTAGCTGCTTGTATCTCTCCCACTGACCCTGCCGTCTCTTCTCCCAAGAGTGGGCATTTTCTCAGAATAAGATTCTGGGCAGGGCCCCGGGACACCTTTCAACAGGAGGCCACGGGCTCAGAAAAGAGCGGGGTCAGGACCCAGCGGGGGAAGGTAATGAAGAATGTGGACACACACCCTGGGTGTGCTTCCCCTGTTCTGGTGTTGCTCTGTGCACCCTGGACCCAGCCCTGATCAGGTAGGAGCCTAGCATCGTTCTGTAGTTACTTTCTCTGCTTCCTACTTCCCAGCCCCACAGGTGACCACCATCTGAGAGATAAGCAAGCCCCTCACTCAGCGCTAAGGAGGCCGGGGAGAGGGGGTGCTTCTCACCTAATGGCAGACCATGCTTCCTTTTAATAAACACAAATATCTCATGCCCTTCCTCACCCACATTCTGACCTCCTGGTGCAGAAGGAAGGACATCTTCCGGGACAGGACCACAAGCCAAGATTGAGCCTTCCTCTCTGTAATTTGGATTAGCAGCTAGCAGCTGTATTTCCGGAGTGCTGACTATGTCCCAGGCCAAGAACTTTACAATTACCTTTTCATTCAGCCTTCCAAGAACAACATGGGGTAGGCATGATCCTTATTAATACTTTAAACATGGGAAAATAGAGTCTCAAGGAGAAATTTGCCCCAGAGAGCCCAGATGGCGAGAGGCCAAGAGACTCTGGAGAGCCTCACTCCCTTGCAAGCATTCCTGACTATGACTCCCTGTGGCTCTTTGTTCATTTTCTCCTTCTTATGGGTATAAATCATATCCACAAATTATAAATTTTTTATAAATGTACATAAATTTTATAAATTTGTATTATAAATCCATAAATCATAAATCACCATTCGTAATTTTTGTCAGGTCATACAAGCCAACCCTCTACCCCAATTCTGGTCTCTGAAGGAGACATTTCGCTTCTTGTCTTTCTGCCATTCCTTGCATTCCCTATCCCTCAGCCAATCCAATGAGAAATCACTGTGTTGGTAACCCCGATCTTGAAAGGAAGAACGGACTCTCTGACAGGAGTGGTCCCTATGTCTCCCAGGGGTCTTCTCAGTGTGGATGTGTGGGGGGAGGTTAAGGTCTAGGAACTCGATCACTCAGACTCTCTTGCCTCTGGCTTCTAACTGGGTTTAGCTAATGGGAGGCTTGGGCAGGAAGTGGGAAAGAGGGTGAAGAGACATACTGGGACATTTATTCTGGTTCTCTCCCTGTTCTGGTACTTCAGTGCAGACAGCAGATATGACCCTCCACCACTACCACTGTCTGGGCCCCTCTCCTGTGGATCTTTCTCCTCTCCTCAGGCTCCAGTAACATGGTTTCCTCTGGTTAAATCCTTCAGGCCCTTCCTTGATCCTGATCTCTGTTAGCATCTCCTGGACTATAGGAAAGGCGAACCTACCCTGAAACAAGACCTGACCAGGGCTAAAGTCTGTATTTTTATAGGGAGTTTTGACTCCACCTTTTAGTAGAATCAAATAGGTGGCCCAAAGGTGAGGCGGGAGCTTGGACACCCTTCCAGTGTCCCCACCTCCGTTCCACATGGCAGTGTAGGGGGACTTTCAAATCCGTAAGCCAAAACAGTACATTCACTTCCAAATGCAGCATTTACATGTTGGTGGGTTAAATTTAGAAAATGAATAAACATTTACCCTTGATACGTACTGCATAATTTCACATCTGTAATAAACTTCCCAGGCTATACCATACAGCACTTCTAAAGTGACTTAATGCAAGCAAGCTCTCATCTGAGCTCTTGGTTCTTCTAAAAATAAAACTGGTAATAACATCACCAACACTCCCCCTGTTTACTTTTTTTGATGTATTCTGAGCCTAAGCAAGGCCTCAAAGTTTAGGGGGCTATTTTTCTTTTCTTTATATAATATGCATGCCACAGACCTGCAATTATGGGTTCCTAAGAACTTAAATGACACGTCCTAGATACTAAATCGACTCCTTTGTTTTTCATACACACACAAATCCAAGAATACATATACAACATACATACACAACATCCAAGAACATGAGTTTGTCTCCTGAAGGTCAATAAATGACCAAAATTAAATTCCAAAAACAAAGTTTCAGAAAGGCCAACTTCATTAACCCTTTATTAATTATAATAAGTATATAAACATCCACCTAAGAGGGGCCATTCTCTCTCTCTTATGTTCTCCAGTTGTGGAAGATTCTCTGAGTGGTAACAAAT
Organism: Puma concolor; assembly: GCF_028749965.1. Classification (NCBI taxonomy): domain Eukaryota; kingdom Metazoa; phylum Chordata; class Mammalia; order Carnivora; family Felidae; genus Puma; species Puma concolor. The sequence continues at coordinate 49,025,668 of NC_141668.1, forward strand.
CCCGATTATCCTCGCACAGAAATTACCCAGTCTGACCCTGTGCACTGGATGAAGCTCATTCAATTAAGTAACATTGGTTCAAATCAGGCTTTTCTGGTATCATACCCAGGCCAGCTCATAGCTCCAGAGCCCACGGATGAAGAATTTTACTATAGATCACTGGGCTGAATAAAGCCAGGGTCATCTTAGAAAAGAGACTGGCAAACATACTACATTTCAAGATGAGTTTACGATATGAAAATAAAACAAGGTGGAACTCATTATTTTAATAGGCAATGGATCAGATCATCAAATGTGATTAAATACATAAAATCTGGTTACAACCGCCTGACTGACAAGCTATGGATTTAGGCACTTTGAGAAATAAAGAAATATGGAAGGTGACGCTTTACCTTCAAGGAGTTTATAGTCTGATCAGGTTAGGACATAAAAAGCGAATTATCGCCACATGGAAGGAGACACTGAAGGAGAAGTGAACAGTCTGGATAGTGAGGGCTCTGAGAATCCAAAAAGAAAGGAACCAGAGAACACTGCCATTCGATTCCTCAGGAAAGACATTCATTTAGTGAAAAGCAACAGTTCCTGTTCTAAAAAATTACAAGAGGAACATTTAAATTACCTAATTCCGTCAAACAACATGTTTTCTTTATTGCAGAGGTTTGATGACTAAACACTATAATATTAAAATGTTTTAGGATTGGGGCGCCTGGGGGGCTCAGTCGGCTAAGCATCCTACTTCGTTCAGCTCAGGTCATGATCTCACGGTTCATGGGTTTGAGCCCCGCATCGGGCTCTGTGCTGACAGCTTGGAGCCTGGAGCCTGCTTCGGATTCTGTGTATCTCTCTCTCTCTCTCTCTCTCTCTCTCTCTGGCCCTTCCCCATTCTCTCCCTCTCAAAAATAAATAAAACATTGAAAAAAATGCTTTAGGACCATGTAAACAATGATTAAATGCACTTATTTCTTGCTAAGTTTCTGCAGATTAAATACACACTATGCATTAATTATTACCAAACTGGCAGGAAGCACACACAATATGAGAATATGCAGCCTTTAGCGAAGGGAGGGAAGTAAAATTATATTCTCTTTCCTCACCACATTCCTATCGATCTTCTTAGAGCCATTTTAGAAATGCTGCAAACAAATCATTTACACCCGATAAGAAAAGACAGGCCCTGAGAAGACAGGTGATCAGAAAAAATGAGAAAATATCTCTGGCCGGATCATCTTCTATTATGGGGGGCAGACCTTCCCTATGGCTGACCATTTTTCTTGCCTTATCTGAAGACTTAATGCCAGTGTGAAAGAGGGGGAGGAGTGAAACTCTTCCTCTGTGTTTGCAGTCAACCCTCATGATTTGCCAGGCATGATCCTATTTCACTATAGTGCTTAGCAAATTTCCATTCCACTTGGTGGAAACAGGACCCATGCTTGGGCTCAGCCTTGGCTTCAACGAAAGGGAGGGCACAGTCTCTTTTTCCCTTGCAGGGAAATCAGTTGTCCAATTCATTTGGACTTATTTGAACTTAAGAAAGGAAACACTCCAGTCTGCAGTGAATAAACCCAGGCAGTTATGAAGTTAGACCAACTTCTAAAGGGATCCCACGTGGCCCTTCTAAGTGCCAACACGATTTCCCAGGTAATTCACAATTAGTTAATGGCGCCCTGAGTGATTTTGAGCTGTTGTAAGCACCATGACTGTCTTCTGAAGAATTTAGAGATGTTTCTTGAGAAATGACAGCAGCTGTTAGCTTTATTGCAAAACTTTTCTTTCCATTAGCAGATGGCTGAATTTCTTATTTCCAATTATGAGAACATGTTTCGACTTGATATTTTAGGTTATTGTAAGCATTTGACCTCCTGCATAAGGCATGAGGAGAAACAAGCCTGTTTACTTGAGACTTGGTTTGTAAATTAGTGAGTTGATTCATGGTCTGGATGATTCCTATTCTGCTGCTCTTTTTTTTTTTTTTTTCTTAAACTCAATAATACTGTACAATTTAAGATGTCAGGAAATGGTAATAATGGTAATAGAAGGGTGGAGGTTTTCCCCTGACCGGTAATGATGTTCCGATATTGAAGTTATAATACACAAAATTAAAGCTACGTTTAGATAAACTTTTAAACTTTTTCTTCACACCACACTGTTGATAGCAACACCTCTTTTACACATATATCTCTTCTTATCTATCCACATTGGTATCCTCCATATAAATTCAGCCCTAATCAAACTCTCAAAAGAAATGCTTTTGCTGTGTTTCCATTCGGGTCTTTGTTGGCCAGTTATCTGCTTAAGGGCGGCGTGGGCGGGGGGGGGGGGGGGGGTGCGCCACAGAGGACACTAGAGTAAGACAGACTAGCCTGTACTCTTGTAAATCTAATCTAAAATGGGTGTATACATAGGACAAGCAGTCTTGCCTAAAAAAGGAAGTATTTGCCTAAGTTGAATAAAGAATGACCACGTAGAAGATATAATTCAGACTTCTCAGATTCTAAACAGGGAAAGGAGGGTCACTGTTAAAAAAAATGAGTAAAGGAAAAATATTGCACAAGAACTGCGTTTAAACAGTCGCAGCTTAGAATCTCAAAGAACCCACATTACCACAGGCACCAGCTACCTCTGTGCCTACAGACTCTCTCGTTCAGCCTTCTGTTCAAAACTTCTGTAGAATCCGTGTCTGACAATCAATCAAACACCATGCTTTGGAGAGGTTACTTTCTCAGAAGGTCCTGATGTCTTAAGCCTTTTTTTTTTTTTTTCCCTTCCTACCTTCGTCTTTTGTGAGGTTGAAGGAAGCACACACACAAACACAACATTTTGGCCTAAGGAACGGATAAAAATTAAGTACACATACCAAACCATTGAGCTCGTTTTAAACCGGACAATTCCGGAAAGAAATGTGAAATGTGTCAAGTTGTAGGCAGCATTTAAGGCCATAAAGTGGTTATTATGCTACAGTATTTATATGGCGCTCCAGGTGCCTCACAACCACTAATTACACAATTCGCCGGCTATCCCAATAAGGGGGTGAGGCATCATGAACCACATTTTACAGGCAAAGAATCAAGAGTTAAGGGATGGGCCTCAGCTTACAGACTAAACAGAAGGTAGACAAGGAATCTGATACTGAGAATCTCTCAGTCCGAGAAACACCTTGGCCGGTCTCTTCTAAACATACCGAAGAGGTAAATATCGGTGTCGATGTAGAACTTTCACTTCAACTGTGAGAAAACCAGAAGCTTCGCCACTCTTCAGTGGCACAACCAAAGTCACAGAAGTTGGTACACAGCAGTGGCTCCCAAATGTTAGCATGCATCAGAGTCCCCGGGGGCGTACTAACACACAAGATTCTGAGCCCCACCTCCAGCTTTTCAGATTCAAAAGGTTTGGGATGGGGCTGGTGGCTTTGTATTTCTGAAAAGTGCTTGTATTTGTATTTCAGCACCTGATGCTGGCGGTCTAGGGAGCTCTCTTCTATAGAATTGACCTTCCGCCTCAGGTCTAAGCACTTTCCCATACACCTTGACTCATCCCGACACCCCCTGTCCCGTGTTATGTTCAGATTGATATGCTCCGCTCCCCGCTGGCCTTGCTTTTCAGTTTCTTTATCCCTAGGCTTACTCAGTATGTCCAATAGACAGAAATGAGGTCATGTAACAAGGTGATGAACAGCCTTGGTTCTGATATATATCAGATCGTCTCTATTCAGTTCAAGTCTTAGTGAACTCCATTGCTCAATCTGTAAAATGGAGACAAAAATTATACCTATCTCATATGTTTAAGCTAAGGGTTAATTATCCACACTAAAGCACTGAAAGTCTAGCATGCAAAAAGAGCTCATTAAGAATGATCATTATTATCATTATATGCTTATCCAACAAGCATTTGTTGAACATCCACTATAGGCTCTATGAAGGGTAATGGTGATATAATGACAAGTCCTTATCCCTGCTCTCAAGGAATTTAATATCTGATTTTTCAGTTGGGTGGAGGCTGCAAGGTCATCTATGATATTATACTATATGGACATGTACTAAGATATGGTCCATTTGGTAGGCAAAAACAAACAAAACAAAGCAGCAACAATGCTCTGAATGAAAGTTTAGGCAGAAGACCAACAGGGAAACAGTGAGTTGTTCTGGTTAAAAAGGGAGGGGGGAGGACAGGAAGTCCCTCTTTCCCACCTCTATCCCACTTCTTTCTAGGTTTCCATGAGTCCTGCTCAATCAGAAACCCACAGAACTAGCCATTCCTCCCTCCTTAAAATTGAGGAAACAAAGACCCAGAGAGGTGACATAACTTGCGTATAGGACACAGAGCCAACTACGGTGGAAAAGATGGAAATGGATGAGGATAAAATATCATAGAATCATGCTCGGGACAACCTTACAGATGAATTTAAGTGGATCCAACTTTTTCATTTTATAGATAGGGCTACAGAGTTTGCTGAGCCTGTTTAAAAGCAGATCGTGGGAATATGGCCCAGGTCTCCTAACCCCTAATCCATTTATCTTTGTGCAAAACCTCTTCTCCCTTTAGTTCCTGCAAACAATACCCCAGGAGTGGAGCACCACCCCCCCCCCCAAATGAAGCAGGCTCAGGTTCTTCTCTATTCAGTGGCACCAGGTTAAAAGTCCCAGGAAGGTCGAATGTTTCAGCCCAGCCATGAAGGAGCAGTTAAGGTTGTCTTCCCTCAAAACCTATCCTCACCCCTGAAACTGAGTGGTTGAGTCAGCTTAATGACCCTTCTCAGAGATACCTGTATTGTAATAAGACTCCACGTAGCTTGGAAAAGAATTTGGTGAGGCTTAGATTCGGAAGAACATCAAAGAAGACCTGAATCACCTGCCTTGCATCCCTGGTGTGATGCTGATGGGTCAGAAAGAGATGCAATTCCTTCGCCAGCTGTCACTGGCTTCCCTGCCAGGGAGGACAGTCTTTGCGTGGCAAAGGACAAAACGAATATTGCTAAAAGGAAACAGATGTGATGTACTGGATAGGAGGAGAACTAACTGCTCCAAGTCACTTCGAACCTCCTACCCGGACGAACTGCTCGGGGGAAATGTGCATATGGGACGGACACCCTGGTGGCAGAGGCCTTTGAGGAAGACACGATCCAGGAGAGTGGGGCCAGAAGCAAGGGATTAGGCAAATGTCTCCATTTTTTTTAAGAGATCAAAGGAACATCCTCCGAGATTTGATGGTTGAGCTGTCAATTGATCCCGGAAATTATCAGTGGGGTGGACTGTAAAGGGAATTGACTAGGATGGTGCCATAGAAAGGCAACCCGGTCTCACTAAAAGCAACTCAAGACATAGTAACGCCAGTCATTTCTTTCCGGAATCAAGTCATGAGTTTGGGATATGAGAGAAAAAAAAAATGAAGCAGGAATTTCCACAAAGCATTTTGGACAAGGTTACAAAACACAGAAGAGAGACCAGTGCTATTAGGCAGATTCACACCTTGGTGATTGACAATTACAAAGGGCACAAAATAGTTGATAAAAAATATTTCTTGGACTCAGCCCATGCAATATTTTTACTCATGGTTTACGTAAAAGTGAAATATTTCTTTTTTTTTTTAAATTTTTTTAACGTTTATTTATTTTTGAGACAGAGCGAGACAGAGCATGAACGGGGGAGGGTCAGAGAGAGAGAGGGAGACACAGAATCTGAAACAGGCTCCAGGCTCTGAGCTGTCAGCACAGAGACCGATGTGGGGCTCGAACTCACGAACCGCGAGATCATGACCTGAGCCGAAGTCGGATGCGCTCAACCGACTGAGCCACCCAGGCGCCCCAAAAGTGAAATATTTCTTATGAAAACTGTCCATGTACAGGAGTTTTAATGATATGTCCTATTATAAGAAGTATGCCCTTGATCCTTTCTGGAATAAAGATCCAGAAGTTCAAATTGTGGGCAAAACGTGGGTTTAAAAAGATCTGAATAGCCTGGCACTAAATTCAATAAAATTTAAGAGGGATAAATGTAACTTTTTGCCAAGAATTCAAAAAAATCATTAGCAAAAAATTAAAAAAAAAAAAAGGGGGCGCCTGGGTGGCACAGTCGGTTAAGCGTCCGACTTCAGCCAGGTCACGATCTCGCTGTCCATGAGCTCGAGCCCCGCGTCAGGCTCTGGGCTGATGGCTCAGAGCCTGGAGCCTGTTTCCGATTCTGTGTCTCCCTCTCTCTCTGCCCTTCCCCCGTTCATGCTCTGTCTCTCTCTGTCCCAAAAATAAATAAACGTTGAAAAAAAAAATTTTTTTTTAAAAGCATTAGCGGTGTTGGGGAGACACAACCTAGTATATATGATATGCATGCGGAGACTATATAACTGGTGTAACTTCAGTAGCTGTTATGGTATAACAAAACTACCGGAAAACTCTGGAGGCTTCCCTGTACGATATTAGGGAAGAACTGGAATGTGTCTGGAGCACAATGAGTACGATAAGAGGATCCAAAACCACACAATGTAAGACCTGGTTGAAGAGAGCTGAGCTAGCCCTATCTCCGAGCGAGCATGGCATAGGTCTTCAAATAGCTGAAGGGCAAGTTACAGATGTGGACCGTGTGGTTCAGCACGGCAGAGAAATAGAATTAATGCCAGTCTGAGGAAGCACTTTCTAACAGTCTCCAGGGGCTGTGTGACAAGGTAGTGAGTTCCCCACCACAGGAGATTTTCAGGCATGGCGGACAGTGCAGGGGCTGTGTGACAAGGTAGTGAGTTCCCCACCACAGGAGATTTTCAGGCATGGCGGACAGTGCAGGGGCTGTGTGACAAGGTAGTGAGTTCCCCACCACAGGAGATTTTCAGGCATGGCGGACAGTGCTTCCCAAATGGGGGGTGCACCCGGCCTCTAACTGCAGGCTGTTTTTCCGACTTCGGATAGTGTTGACTTCACTGTATTTGCAGTAAATACTCTCTTTCTGGAATAAAGCCTTGGGACTCTATGCTACCAGCTGAAAGACCTACTTCTCTGAGCCACAGAACTGTATCAAAATCCCAATAAAGCCAGTTTAATGATACGTTGGGATTATACAGAGCTTTCATCTACGGAGCTCAGGGCATTTTCACACCAATTATTGCCTTTTATCTTCACAGCACTCCCACCAGGTGAGGAGGAGGAGGAAGCGAGTTTTATTTTGCTCATTTTGTAGCCAGGGAAGCTTGTGGAGATTTGGCAAGGGCTATTCCGTCGTGACGGGGATCTGAAATTTGGAATTTATAATTTTGTTCTTTACCAATCTCTTAATGAGTAAAAGCTACGTCCCACCTTCCTGCAGAACATGGTCCCTGTTATGCAGCATTTGAAAGCAACAGTGAACAGAGACGGGCTTAGAACTTTTGGTTCCAGGAAAGGCAGGGACCCACTGGCAGAGACAAGCAGAGCTGTTAGAAAGCAGTGTGAGGAAAGCCATTTGACCATTATTAGTGGTGAATTACAAGAAAAAGAGGGCTTAGATAGGACCCCTCTCCTTACTTTGCCTCATTTTCCTCAATTATCTGAGCGGTTGATAATTCTCCAGGATGGAAGGCAGTTCCAAAAATGGCTTTTAACATCACATGAAAATATCTAGGGCTTAAGACCACCCTATTTTATGCTGCTACTGTGGTATTTAACACAGTATGCCTTAAATTAGATTGGCAAATGCTTCTCTGACTAATCCCTACGATCTGTAGACGAAGCGTTAAATCTTCCTTGTCCTTGCATCAGGAGGCATAGAAGGGGGGGGGATGAGCGTGGCCTCTGAAACTAGACTGTCTGGATTCAAATCCCATCTCTACCACCTACGAGCTGTGTGACTTTGGGCAAGCCAGTCAACTCCTCTGTGCCTGGTTTCCCCATCTACAAAATGGAGCTTCTCAGAGTATGCCCTCCCTCACAGGAGAGCTGTGGGGGAGAGATCAGCTCATCTCCGAGTGCCTGGCCCCTGATGTGCCCGTGTGTTGGCCTCCATTTTCACTGCCCTGTCCGTATACTACAGAGCACAGCAAATCTTCGCTTTGGCGGACAAAATCAACGTACTCTCCGTTTGCCTGCCATTCATAAATGAAATGCACTGATAACCCAGAAGTCTCATTTCTGTCCCCCAAACCCCCACCATTTTCCACCAATGAAGCTTTGCACCAGAACCGCTAACAATCTGTAAAAGCTCTTCCCTAGGCTGTTTTGTAGAAGCGATAGGGGTGTTCTGAAGAAACGTCATTCGAATGCAAGTTTTAAAAGAAGGCACTCTCTGCCACGAGGGAGAAATGTACCTGATTGCTCCCAGCATCGGCTCTAATTTTAAGGGATTTAGAGTCTGAAGTTTGAGAACGTGTAAAGATGGGATCCATGTGGTCCCCGTGGTTGCGGCAGATGCACCCCTGAAATTAGGAAATTTGCCTCACAAAGAGAAGAAGGTATACATTGGAAGGCTGGAGAGAGAGGACCAAGCGATGACCACCAGACAGAACACTGTCTTCCTCAGCTTGGAAGGAACAATTCACAGAGCACTGGAAGATAGAGAAAGAGAGCCACGGAAAAGGGCAGACCTCAGGGAAATGTACATCTAGGTGCAACAAGACACTTTCGATAAGTTAAAATCTGAGAGCTGTCATTATTATAACCGTTCCTTTTGGGGCCTGGGGTCCAACTGGCTGTTCGAGGAACAGTGAGGAACGTTGCTGAAAATTGCTCTGTTGGTCCTGATGTTTCTTTAATATTTACTTGGCTTTTGCTCTTCCAATGAATGGAATATCTTATCATAAAGCTGCAGAAAACACATAGTCACAAATCTGGGGATGCTAGCCAAAAGTCACCGCGGCAAACCTCTCTGATGCCCTTTGCTGTTCGGATCTGCAGGGTTCTGTCACCCCTGGTCAGCAGTGTATCTAAACCGCAGCAGAGGAGAGTGACAAATGGATATCTTCCCTGGAGGCAGAAAGGGCAAAACTGAGAAGCCACAGTTTGGTGGCTCTGGGCCTCCAATCACCAGCCTGTGACGTCGTGTTGTCCATCGGCATGGTGACAAAGAGCCCCACTTCTGGTCTGACAGCCAAGACGTGGTGCTGACGCAACTCTATCACTTTCTGGCTCTACCACACAAACTGTTTAACTTCCTGCAACTTCTATGACTTCCTCTTTAACAGAGAAATCTATAGGACCTACCCCAGAGTCGGGGGTGGGGGGTGGGGAGCTGGGAGGGTTCAGCATTGTAAAGTGCTGAGCCTAGTTCCTCACTAAATATTGACGATCGTCATTCTACTCATTAACTCTCTTCTTTATCCTCTAGTGGAGAGTCGCAGAGACACAGATATAACCAAAAGACGGGGGCCGGTGAGGGCAGGGGAGAGGAGGTTGCACAAAGGGACCGGGCATTGCAACAGTGGCTCATTCACCCTGAAAAAGCGAGATGTGACAGAGGGGTTGGTGCCACTCGGTTCCAGAGTAAACAAATGCCCAGATGAACCATAGCCCTGTACGAAACCCCCAACACTGCAATATTGTGAACAGACAGCTTTGGGCCCTCATGGGGAGCGGAGAGAAATGCTGGAAATAAAGTCGTTTTGTGGAAACAGAGACAAGATCAGCGCCTGTAATCTGGCGCTGCAACCCCACGCTAATCTGCTGCCTTGCAGGTTTATCCCAAGAACCACTGGAGTGGATCAGAAGTATCTTACCTCAAACTGAAATCGACATTTTTGGCAGCTCTGTTACATCTGAATCGTGTCCACAAGGATGTTCAACCCCGGGGTGTCTGTGAAGTCATCCGCCATGCCCGGCATCAGAGAATACAAAGAACTCCTTCGTGCTAGTATGACAATCAGGCGAAGTTAGTTGGATTTCCGCAGGGCGAGCTGAGGCGCTGAGCTGACTTCCGCCTGCACCCTTTTTCTCTCGTCCTCGCCTCAACATGTAGAGATCACTCAACCTCAACTCGGAGGCCCATATCTAACACTATCCATGTTATTTAGCCAAGAAAGGTGGGCTATGAATTCAGGCCTGAATCCTTTCCTTTTCGTGGCGATTCCATTAAAATGTTTTACGCGCAAAGACCTATGCAGAACTGCTGCGAAGGACCTAAGAGTTTATGGCACCAAATGCATGTTAAGTCTGTAGATTTCACAGGCTCGGTTTCCTGTTTATGCCCTAAACTATTTCCTGCTCCAGGGGCATCCTGCTCCCCATCTCAGCTCTCCTCTGCCTATCTCTCTTCCCTGTATCTGAGGGGAATGGCAGCCTCATAACTGGGCAGAGCACTGAGAACATGCCAGTTTGTGGTCAGCTTGGCTCTGGGACCATATTTAGGGAACAGCCCTGCCATCCACGAGAGTCAGGCAAAACACGTTTGTGAGAAAATGATATTTTTCCTTTCTATTCCACGAGGAGATGAGATTCTTCCGTCACTTCTGCCCAAACTATTATGTTACTTGTAGCTTTCATTGAAAAGCAATAATTATTTATTACCAGAGAGGATCTGCTAAATCATTATGATTATAAATCACATACAGGCTGCTTCACTGACCTAGTGCAAGTTTCTTGGCTTAATGAATTTGCAAGTGCCAACCAACAAAAAAAGGGAAACAAACCAACAAAAAAAGAATTTGAATAGCCAGGGGAGCTACCCCAGGCACAAAAAGCACGTGAAGCTGCATCTCTCTCAGGGTTCTGACTTTGCCCTTTTCTCTCCTCAGTGAACATCCTCCCAGGAGGTTTCTCATCCCCACCTTGGCTGCTATGAATTCCACATAGCTGTCTCTAACCTGATCTCTCCACTATACCCTAAGACAGAAGTCAGAAAACTTTTCCTGGGAAAGGCTGAAGAGAAAGGTGTTTTGGTCCACAGGGTCACTGGTCTCTGATGCATTTACTCAACTCTGCCTTTTTAGTGTGAAAGCAGCCAGAGACGGTATGTAAACCAATGAGCGTGGCAGTGTTCTAATAAAACTTTATTTGCAAAAATGAAGGGAGGGCAGGCTTTGATCTGTGCAGCCATAGTTTGTCAAGCCCCGCTCTCAACTCCAACTACCTATTAGATATTTTCAGCTGTAAACTCCACCGCTGCCTCAAAACTCCACATTTTCAGGGTAGACACGTTCTCTTTTACCCCTAGTCTGCTTTAAACTCACCATCAACACTCACGTGCCCAGGACAACGCGAGGACATCATCCACATTCCTCACCCTGGCATCTCACGGTCAAGCACAAATTCTATTAACGCTAGCTTTAATACGTCTCATAGGTCCTCTCCAATTATGTGTCCCTTTGTGCAGGGACCATGTCTTACTCATGTTTGTGACTATCTCTCCCTTCTATTGTCTAATCTAATGTCTGGCACATGGAAAACGTTGAATGAATGAATGAATGAATCAATCAATCAATCAATCAATGAACTGTTATAACAACTCTAGGGTAATGCTTTTTAAAATTTGATGTCCCTATACATATCACCTGGAGACTTTGTTCTGCAGATTCTGATTCAGTAGATCCTGAATGAGGACTGGAGGTCTGCATTTCTATCACACTCCAGGATGCTAAATACTGCTGGTCCTTGGACCACACTTTGAGTAGCAAGAATCTGGGAAATACCCCTTGGTCCCAAAGTGGCATGCACAAAGAGATTTCTTCCCCGGTTTTGATCCATTTGTTGATTTATTTCCATGGCCATTTCATGAAATCATTACTGGCACCTATTCAAAACTCTAAAGAAATTAATAAGATCATTTGCGGTACCGAATGACTTTTATTTACTTTTTTTTTAATGTCTATTTTTGAGAGAGAGAGAGAGGCAGAGACAGAGGCAGAGTGGGGGAGGGGTAGAGGGAGTAGGAGACACAGAATCTGAAGCAGGATCCAGGCTCTGAGCTGTCAGCATAAAGCCCGACACGGGGTTCGAACCCACGAACCGTGAGATCATGACCCGAGCGGAAGTCAGACACAACTGACTGAGCCACCCAGGCGCCCCCGGCACCAAATGACTTTTAAATTTGCAGAGTTTACCCACATTTCCATTTCTATGCCTTAGACTATTTGCTGCTTCAATTACTTCCTCCTTCCCTATTTACTCCTATCCCTCAGTGCCCACTTAATTTAAACATAACTGTGCTCATTATCTCTGTAGTGGTCCTTCTATAGCTGCTGTGCCAATGCAAGCTTTCTTATCAAGATGTGTTACTTATCATGATTGTGCAAATGTCTTAAACAAATTATTATTGTTTAAAAATTCAAAAGAACAGTCTGTTTTCCCAGAACTTGAATACAATGACCAAATCGAAACCTATTTTCGAGCTACCTACACCCCTTTTCATAGCAACATTTTTTTTTTTTAATCAGCAGAGCAAATCATTGCTTACAAAGCCCCAGGGACCGCGTGATTGTCCCCTCCAAGCTTAATTCCTACCCCCCCCCCCAAAATAAGAAAAAGACGAGGTAGAATGCACAAGGTTATTTGGAGGGACTCCATACCCCAAGAAAGCTGAGCTATTTACCCTGGCAAGTTAAAAGGATAATCCCAACATTGTGGCAAAAATCACATTTCTCTGTATGAGTTCAATAAAGTTAGGTATCACACTGGGACAGTGGCCCTGGCCACATTCAACTTTGCCTAGAAACTGGCTTTTAGTATAAAGATGCCACGAATCCATAGCATGTGGGCTAGTTTAACCAAGTAATCTCAGCATTTGGGATAATTACATCTCCTCTGACAGTGTCTAAGGATATTGAATTGTGTCAGAAAAATAGATGTCATAGTGAATATGTGCTTCTAACTAGGCTTTTTCACTACTAAATTATAGTAAAATGTACTATAATCAACTCATGCTATATAAATTGCTCTCTTTCTATATTTATTTCCAATGAAGAAAATCAAATTGCCTTACCTGAAATTACAGAAGAAAACGATCACAAAATTATGGCAGTTTTTTAACTGTTTAACAATGTATAATATCTCTGTCTTTGTTCAGGCAGCGCTAACAAAAAGCCACAGGTGGGGCAGCTTATAAACAACAGAAATATAGGAGGGAAGTCCCACCTCAGAGTGCCAGCGTGACCAGAGTGGGGGTCACAGACTTCCTGTTGTATCCTCACATGGCCAAAAGGGACTAGGGAGCTCTGTGGGATCTCTTTTTCATGGACATTACTCCCATCCAAGAAGTTCCCACCCTCATGACTTAATCATCTCCCAAAGGTCCCACCACATTGGCTCCTAATATCGCATTGGTGTTAGGATTCCAATATGTGAATTTTGGGGGGACAACAAACATTCAGACCATAGCAACCTGATTCCATCATGCGTTACATATATGACAATCGGAATGGCCAGAAAGCTCAAATCAAATGTGTTCAGTAGTAATTGCCAACTCTGGGGAACTGAAAGATCATCAAAGAAATATTAAGGCTTAGAGAATCTCAGAGCTCAAAGAGTTTGGGAGCTCGCATGGTCCAATCTGCATATTGGATAGCTGTGTCCTGAATCCAGAGGAGGAAATAACTTGCTCAATGTATGGGTGACAAGACCTAGAAGCCAGTTTTCTTCACACCCTCACGAATGGCCTTTGCACAGTACTGACTGAATGGGATTACATATCATAATCTTTTAAATGCTCAAATTTGTAGAAATTTCATACTTCACGTATGGTCTGCCCTATCTAAAATTTCAACACCCACCTTGATATTTCAGAAATCCCTTCCTGCTCTACCTCCTCATTTTTTTAGCATTCTGACATTGAATCCTCTGCCTCCCCCACCAGAAGGTAAGATTCCTAAGGATGAAGACTTATTTCTTTTATTCACTGCTAGATCACCTAGAATAGTGTCCACAGAGGTCAATAAATATTTGTTGAATGAAAAAAAAAATGAATCATAAATGATGACCCTCAAACATATCCCTGCATTATCAGAATACCCCATTTTTAGTTCATCTGTTTGACATGTTTCCAGAACCTCTGATGTGCTAGGCATTTTACAAGGCTGAGGTGAACCTCAGAGTAATAGGTTTATTTTATTCATTCAGGGATCTTAATTTAAAGTGATCCTATTAGTGTAATCTCCTAACGCAATGTCATTGTGTCTCAGCTTAATTCTGTAGACTGTACATATACATTACTCCCCGAAGGAATCATTTTCACCTTCAGCCTGCAGTTAGGACTCATGATTCAGCAATCTGCTTCCCCGGATCAAATGGGAGGAAACCTGCAATTTAGGGGCTAGCCTGCCAAAGCTGAGAAGGATAGAGCAGATCAAAACAAGTATGCTTTGCCAGGCAATTTTGACATATTCTCTCTTTCGGATACACCCGTTACAAAGTAAGGCATTTCAGAACTATGGAAGGTTCCTTGAATCAGAAGCATACACGGTATGAGGTATCTCATCTACTATGCTTGTTTGTAAGGTAATCAAAAAAGTAGAAATGCATATATGGTTTTGTTTTCTAGGCATATGATAAAAATTGTACTTCCGTAACAATTCGGGAACTGGTACATTTTCACCACTGAATGCTAAGTTACTGTAAAGCTGACTCTTCTGTACTGAGAATGCTGGTATTTAAAATTGGAATGAGCGGGGTGCCTGGGTGGCTCAGTCGGTTAAGCGGTCGACTTCGGCTCAGGTCATGATCTCGTGGTTTGTGAGTTCGAGCCCCGCGTCGGGCTCTGTGCTGACAGCTCAGAGCCTGGAGCCTGTTTCGGATTCTGTGTCTCCCTCTCTCTCTGCCCCTCCCCCGTTCATGCTCTGTCTCTCTCTGTCTCAAAAATAAATAAACATTTAAAAAATAAAATAAAATAAAATAAAATTGGAATGAGCTCTGAGGGATCTGGTGGCACTTAGAACTATAACGCCCACGTAAGCCCGCGGCATTGTTTTAATCAGGCGATGCTTTATGACGGGGATGCCTGGAATTACAGTCTTAGAATAGTTTATAAGAATGCAAAAAAATAAAGGGCAGTAAAGTCTTAATTATTCATTCTTCAATGCAAGTGCAGGTAATTTTGAAAATTGTTTTTGGTTTCAGAGTCCTACCTACACTTCTCATTTCGCTTCAAATGGTCATCTCCCGGGATTCCTGGGTGGCTCAGTCGGTTAAGCGTCTGACTCTAGATATCGGCTCAGGTCGGGATCTTGCAGTCATGAGATCAAACCTGGCGTCGGATTCTCAGTTGAGTGTGGAGTCGGCTTGGGGCTGGTTCTCTCTCTCCCTCTCTCTCTGCCCTTCCCCCACTCGTTCTCTGTCTCTCTCTCTCTCTCTCTCAAAATAAATACACGCTAAAAAAAAATAAATGGTCATCTCAAATGCTCTCCCTTCCATCTAACATGAATTTCCACTTCTTAGAATTTTCAGCCAATTAATATTCTGTGCACATCCCATTCCCCAGACCACACCAACATCTCCTTGGGGACAGGAACCACGCTGTATTGATCTTCAGGATCCTTCTTGGCTCTCAGCTCAGGTGTATCGTACATAGTAATCACTGGCAAATATTCGTTGGAAGTGAATTATTAGAATTTTGCTATTGGTGATGTAACTTTCCAGTTACTCTCTTCTCAGGTTAATACTTATAAAACTGCATTCTATTTTTAATTGTGTTAAAATAACACATAACACGAATTTACCATCTTAACCACTTTTAAGTACACAATACAGTGGTGCTAAGGGCATTATTGTGCAACTGATTTCCAGCATTCTTTTCATCTCCCTATTTTTCCTCTTCTTCAGCCCCTGGCAATCACCATTCTACAGTATGTACCTGTGAATCTGACTACCCAGGTACCTCATATAAGTAGAATAATACAGCGTTTGTCTTTTGGTGATTGGCCTGTTTCACTTAGCATAACGTTCTTGAATTCATCTGTGTTGTAGCCTGTGTTAAAATATCCCCCCTTTTCAGGGCGCCTGGGTGGCTCAGTACGTTAAGTGTCTAACTCTGGATTTCAGCTCAGGTCATAATCCCATGGTTGGTGAATCTGAGCCCCAGATTGGGCTCCACACTGACAGCAGGAAGCCTGCCTGGTTTTCTCTCTCTCTCTCTCTCTCTCTCTCTCTCTCTCTCTCTGCCCCTTCCCTGCTCTCTGTCTCTCAAAACTAAATAAATAAATAAACTTTAAAAAGAAAAGAAAAATATCCTTCCTTTTAAAGGAATACTATTGTATGCATATAACTCCTTTTATCAATTCATCCGTCCATGGATCCTTGAGTTGCTTCCGCATTTGGGCTACTGTGAATGATGCTGCTATGAACATGGGTGTGCAAATATCTCTTTGAGATTCTGCTTTTAATTCTTTTGGATGTATACCTAGAAATGCAACTGCTGGATCATATTGCCCATGGATAATAGTAACATTAGCTTATATATTAACAAGCCCTAGGGATAGGAGATGAAAAAGAAAGATTTCCAGAAGACACTGGATAGAATGTGCTCATAATTGAATAGGAAATGGCACCCCCTGGACAGAATGTTGAGACGCTGTGACTCCGAGAAGCTCTCGCCTCATGTACAATTTCTAAAAAAGATAAACACCCACAGTGAGTTATGCCCCATAAACCACTTTAAGATCTCCATCGTGCCCTGGAGGATATAAGGGCATGGATATGGATAAACGAGGGGAGAGAAGGGAGCGATCAAGAATCAGGTATCAACAAAAGTTTCTGGGAGAAATGTTCCCAAGTGAAGCATCGTAAGAATGAATGATTTTGTGTTTAGAAGGCTTAATCTTTGCTTCCTGGCTTGGCTAAGTACCATGGTCCTAAAGACTGCACTTCTCTAAATGCTCACTTTCCCCGACTGTAGCATACCCTAAATGATGGGTCTCCCAGCTCTACTGTCAGTAGAGTGCTCGGCAGAGCACTAATGGGGACAGTGAGGCCTCAGGTGGGGCACTTTTCTGAGAGTGAGATGACAGCTCTGGGGGCTCAGCCAACAAACCGTTTGCCCCACCTGCTCTGTAAAGATTTTCTCACTATTCCACGGTCCCTCTATTTCATGGGAGTCCTTCCAGCTTGGGTTCACACCCACTAACTTAGAGGTCAGGACCCAACCCTTCTTAAGATGTGATCATTTGCTCCTGGGGAAAAACCTGAAGGTAAGCATTCATCCAGCAACTCAATATATGTCAGGAAGGTTGAGGAGCACGAGGGTTGAGAGAAAGGCTTGGCCTCGGCAGCGAGAGCGTCATTAGTGACCTGTGAGCTGATTTCGTGAGGCTCAAGTCTAGCTGCAAACGGTTAAAGAGGCTGATAATGGTTTGGGAACAGAGTCTGACAAAAAGAATGTCTGCAAAAGATAATGTGGAGAAAATCTGGGCTGTCCAATTACTCAATATACAGGGAAACTATCGATAAATGCAGAAGCTTTGTGTGGTCGACTATGGCCATTAGAATTGAACATAGGGTCTAAAAGAATGAGAAATTTCCATTTGTGGAAACTGGGAGTGTGGGGAGGAAAAACGACGAAATAGCATATTCTGGTGGTACATTTTTTAAGCTAGTGTTTTGCAAGTATAATAGGTTATCTCTATTCCTGTAAGACTCCATTTGTTTTAAAATAATGCCATTATTTGGGAATAGTCTGGGTTTCTCAATGCCTCAAATACATTTTAATAAATGAAACCCCAGAAAAATGCATTCTTCAAGCAGGAGAAGCAAATTTTTTTCCAGAGCTCCCTCTGTATAAGGTGGTACGCATCATGTTGTAGAATATGCTTCTCTACATGTTTTTTATAGACAACTAATCCCTTTGAAGCCCTGTTTTGTTATTAATAAAATGGAATAATCTCTACCCTGTAAGGCTGCTCTGATGGCTAAAGCTATTCTCTCTTCTTTCTTCTGCCTCTAGAATGAAATCCACAGCCTTTGGTGACACAAAATTTGGTCAGATTAATTCCTCATCATGTTTACCCTTCAGGTTGAAAAAGAAAATCATATTTTCCGTATGAGTTTTGCTCCACTGTTCAAAAATACAAATTTGGCACAGTAGAGGGAAAAGGAAGGTAAGCAGAGAAGGCAGAGAGTAAGGGAGGAAGCAGCAGGGGGCAATGAGATGGTTTCACAAGAGAGTAAGAGTAGAAAAGCAGAAAAAAAGTAAAAATGATGAGCGACAAAGGAGAACATAAAGAAATGAAAGAAAGGTGATATTTTCAGATATGCATTGAAGTTTCAAAAAATATGTTTCAAAGCATCATGAAGCGTCAGGCAGTCATGATTTGACCACTGACAGATCACTTACATTTGGGTGCAGAGCTCTGATGTGACAAAGGAAGGGTTTGTATTAATATGTGGCACCATAGTTGTCACAAATTATGCCCCCGATTTAAAATGTACCCTAGTGAAACACAGTTACGGAAGAAGTGAAAATGTCACGTAAATAATTCCTGAATCATTTACCCAACTTGCCCTTGACATTTTCACTAAAATCTAAGTCACTGTCCATCCCTCTGAGGGCAGGAATCTTGATCTGTATTATTACCTGTGCATTTCGGGTGCTTAAAAACAATGCCTGGCATATGGTGGGTATTCAATACATACTTGTTGCCTAAATGGTCATTCAATCAATATTTATTATGAGATCACTATAGGCCAGCCCTGGGCTTCGCATCAAAGAAATAAAGATACATTTAAAACATGACAAAAGCGGGGCGCCTGGGTGGCGCAGTCGGTTAAGCGTCCGACTTCAGCCAGGTCACGATCTCGCGGTCCGTGAGTTCGAGCCCCGCGTCAGGCTCTGGGCTGATGGCTTGGAGCCTGGAGCCTGTTTCCAATTCTGTGTCTCCCTCTCTCTCTGCCCCTCCCCCGTTCATGCTCTGTCTCTCTCTGTCCCAAAATAAATAAAAAAAAAAAAAAGTTGAAAAAAAAAATTTAAAAAAAAAAAAATGACAAAAGCCTTTGCACAGGGAAGGAAACCATGAACAAAATAGAAAGGTAACCTATTAAATGGGAGAAGATATTTGCCAATGATATATCCAATAGGGGTCAACAGTCAAACTCCCTGAAAAATTTACACAATGCAACACCAAAAACAAACAAGGACACAAATAATACTATTTAAAATGGGCAGAGGACCCAAATAGACATTTTTCCAAAGGAGATATGCAGATGGCCAAGAGACGCATGAAAAGATGTTCAACATCACTCATCATCAGGGAAATGCAAATCAAAACTGCACAAGTCAGAATGGCTGAAATAAAAAAAGACAAGAAATAACATGTGTTGGTGAAGATGTAGAGAAAAAGAATCCTTGGGGCGCTTGGGTGGCTCAGTCAGTTAAGCGTCTGACTTTGGCTCAGGCCATGATCTCACAGCCTGTGGGTTTGAGTCCCGCATCGGGCTTCTGTGCTGACAGCTCAGAGCCCGGAGCCTGCTTTGGACTCTGTGTCTCCCTTTCTCTCTCTCTGCCCCTCACACTCTGTCTTTCTCGCCTTGAAAAATAAACATTAAAAAAATTTTTTTTAATAAATAAAAATAAAAAAATAAAAAAGAATCCTCATGCATTGCTCGGGAGAATGCAAACTGGTGCAGCCACTGTGGACAACAGTATAGAGCTTCCTCAAAAAATTAAAAATAGAATTACCATGTGATCCAGTAATCTCACTCTCAAGTATTTACCCAAAGAAAATGAAAACACTAGTTTGAAAAGATACATGCACCCCTATATTCATTGCAACATTATTTACAACGGCCAAGACATGGGAGTAACCCAATGTCCATTGATAGATGAATGCATAAAGAAGATATGAAATATATATATATGTATGTATACACACACACACATATACACACACACACGGAATATATATAGTATACATATCGAATATATACATATAATGGAATATTGGAATATTATGTACATTATATATATATACTTGTATATATATTTATATATATACAAGTATATATATATATATATACACAAGTATATATATATATATATACACAAGTATATATATATATATACACAAGTATATATATATATATATATATACACAAGTATATATATATATATACACAAGTATATATATATATATATATATATATATATATATATATATATAATGGAATATTACCAATAAAAAAAGAATGAGATCTTGCCATTTGCAACAACACGGATGGACCTAGAAGGAACTATGCTAAGGGAAATAAGTCAGACAGAGAAAGACAAATACCATCTGATTTCACTTATATATGTAATTAAGAGACAAAACAAATGAACAAAGAACAAAAAAGAGGCAAACAAAATGTACAGAGAACAAATTGGTGGTTGCCAGAAGGGAGGTGGGTAGAGGGATGGGTGAAATAGATAAAGGGGATTGAGAGTATACTTATCTTGATGAGCACTGAGTAATTAAAAAAAATAAATCTCAAATTGGGGCACCTGGCTGGCTTCAGTTGGTAGAGCATGAGACTCTTGATCTTGTGGTTGTGAGTTCAAGCCTCAGGTTGGGCACAGAGTTCACTAAAAAAATAAATAAATAAAAGACAAAAAGGGGCACCTGGGTGGCTCTGGTTGAGCATCTGACTTCGGCTCAGGTCATGATCTCGTGCTTTGTGAGTTCGAGCCCCACACTGGGCTCTGTGCTGACGCCTCAGAGCCTGGAGCCTGCTTCGGATTCTGTGTCTCCCTCTCTCTCTGCCCCTCCCCTGCTCATGCTCTGTCTCTCTCTCTGTTAAAAATAAATAAACATTAAAAAAAAATTTTTAAAAAGACAAAAATTAAAAAAATAGAATAAAATAAAAGAAACCTAATAAAACATGGTTCCTGCCTCCACAAGGTGGTAGGGGGAGAGAGACATGTGAAAGACATAAATAAGAGAAGAAGCAGCACATAAATATGTTAAGCATAGAGATGTTGGAGCCACACTACCTGGGTTTTACCTCACTCTGGTCAGTTTCTACCTGTGATGCCTTGAACACACTGCTTAATCTCTCTGTGCCTCCGTTTTCTCATTTGTAAAACGGGGCTGTAACTCTCACAGGGATGTCACAAGGATTGCATAAATTACTATGGGGGAACTGTAAAGTACCTGATATAAAATAAATGCCAAGAAGTGCAACTGAAGAAAACAGTAACAACAATAAAGGGGGCAAGAGGAAACTCTGGGATAGGACTGCGGCCTTGATGGTGGTGATGGTTTTACTGGTATAGACTTATCCCCAAACTCTTCGAGTTGTATACATTAATGCATAATGCATTAATGCAGCTTTCTGCACACTCATCAGACCTCAGCAAACTGATTTATAAAAAAGAAAGAAGTCAATAGACATTAAAACATCAGAACAGAGAGTGGGGTGTAAAGAAGGATCGATTCTGGGAACAGAAGTAGTCACTGTCGGAGGAAGACTCCAAGAGAAAATGTGACCTTTGGGTTGAGTGTCCTAATGTGGCTCCCCATTTGCTAGGTTGTCAGAGGACAGGACAGCACAGTCCAGACCAGTGCAAGCACAGGCCTTCCTGGAGGCAAGATGTCCCATCAGAAGATGATCCAGCACTCGGGGCGCCTGGGTGGCTCAGTCGGTTAAGCGGCCGACTTCAGCTCAGGTCACGATCTCGCGGTCCGTGAGTTCGAGCCCCGCGTCGGGCTCTGGGCTGATGGCTCAGAGCCTGGAGCCTGCTTCCGATTCTGTGTCTCCCTCTCTCTCTGCCCCTCCCCCGTTCATGCTCTGTCTCTCTGTCTCAAAAATAAATAAAACGTTAAAAAAAATAAAATAAAATAAAAATAAAGAAGGTGATCCAGCACTAAACTAAGGCAATGGCGATGGGAATATGAGGGAGGGGGTACAGATGAGGCACCTCAGTCATCTGTTGCATGTGGGTGGGATGGAAAGGGAGAGATAAGGTCAAGGAAGAGGTTGGGGAATAGAGACAGAAATCAGGCTATTGGGCTTTTTATTGCACTTCAATGATTTGTGTTGTGCTTTATTCTTCTGTCAATAGTCATTTTTATAAACAAGTATTTATTTAGGGATGTAGTCATCTAATTTGTGAAACAACATTTTAGATTTTTATATCCTTTTTCAAAAGAAATACATGTTCATTACATAGGATTTTATAAATACCATGGGGCACCTGGGTGGCTCAGTCGGTTGAGCGTCCGACTTCGGCTCAAGTCATGATCTCACAGTTTGTGAGTTCGAGCCCCCCGCGTCGGGCTCTGTGCTGACAGCTCGTGAGCCTGGAGCCTGCTTTGAATTCTGTGTCTCCCTCTCTCTGCTCCTTCCCCGCTCATGCTCTGTCTCTCTCTGTCTCCCAAAAATGAATAAACGTTAAAAAAAAAATTTTTTTTCTGAAGATTTAACAAATACTGTTGGGCACGAAGAATAAAAGAAAACCTCACCTATTATCCCATTTACTACAATAGCCACCCCATTTTGGTCTTTATCCTTCTTATTGTTTATATACTACACATTTAAAAAATTTTTTAATTGCAAAAATGAGATCATGTGGTGTCCCGTTTTATAGCCTGATTTTTTAAAAATTAAATGTGAACATGATTACATGTCATTTAATATTCTTCTACACGATCAATTTTAATGACTTTCAAGCCATTATATGGATGTATCATAATTTATTTTTATCTGCTGCCTTATGTGAACATTTAAGTTGCTTCCATTTTTTTTTCTATTACTGAACATTCCTGTGGATGCATCTTTGCACACATCCTTGATTTTAGTGTTCATTTAATGTATTTCATCCGCACAATAATGTCGGAATGAGGGAAGGAAAGTGAAGCAAATACGTAAGGTAGTTGATTGGAATAATTCCTGTGAAAAGTACAACCCCAAGTCTTTGGTCCCTCCCCCCTGGAAATGCCATGTGCCTGCCCCATAGGGGATGAAAGGGAGTGGGAGGAACCCAGGTGAAGTAGGGAACATCTCCCTTGGCCAGTGATTCCAGGCATTGGCCTTCAGGCCTCTTACTCCGCTACATTCACAGAGCTTGGCCAGTTGGGAGTCATGCCTGGGGCAGGACAGAGCTATGAGCCAGACAAGGTGGGCTTCCCCTGTGCCTTCCTCCAGGAGACAGGCAATGGCCCAGTCTTTACAGCAAGGGAGCTGAGTATGACATAGCATCTCTCCTTAGAGCTCTGCAAGGACTACAGGAGAGGTAGCCTTGGACTGGGCATTCTGCCTTTCTGACGGCTGTATAGCCTAGTGCTAGCACGTGCTAGGCCAAAAGGGACAGTGACAATGGGAAGGAAAAGGGGGAGCAAGACAGGAAAACTCGGTCATCGGAGATGGTGTGTTTCCATCCCCTGAGCCACTATAAATAACGTGATAGAGGAGGGGAGGAGACAGTCACATCGTTTGGCTCCTGGGAGTGGACAAGGGGCCGATGAATCAGGAGAGTATCTGAGGGGTCTGCACCCCACTCAGAAACACAAGAGTAAACCAACAGGAAAACAAAAACAAAAACGAAAACAAAAACAAACCAAAGAGCACTCACTGTTCCCCCTCAGTCTGCTCATCTGGAGAACTGAACCTAAGCGAACTTGGGCTAAAAGCAAAAGGGCAGTGTCATTCCAAACTGTCATGGAATCCTAGCGCAAAGCCTGTTATTTTTAACTCAACGAGAGATTTTGGTTGCTTTTTAAAATTTGTTATTGTGAAAGACTGCGGCCTATTAGTTCTGTCTTTGCTACAAGAGTGAATACCCTCTAGATAAGGTCTCTATTTTGCAATCATTCATTTGTTCGATCATTGGCTTGTCCATTCATCACACATCGACCAACTGCTATTGATTGGTAGTCCGCTCTGTGCAGGACACAGCATTGCCAGGTATCGTGCATCTGGTCACGGACAGACCACGTACTCACGCAGCTCTGGGCTTGTGGGAAGAACACGATTAACCAACAGGCAAATAAATTATTAAAGATAAAGTGCTACGGAGGAAAAATAAATTACCATTATGAGACTAACAAGGCAGATCTGCTTAGGTAGCTACAGAAGGCATCTCTGGGAAGGGGCACAATAGAGCTGTTAGTCACCCAGCTGAGTTTTCCTTTTGAGCACACAGGAAGACCGCATGCCCAGCCCCTTGCACCTTGGTGGGGTCATGTGGAATTGTGGGTGCAAACGAGGCTTTCCACTTAGGCCTGGCCTAAACAATCCTCGACATGTTCCTTATTTCTCACAGTGTGAAAGCAGGTGGTCCCGCGGAGGATTATGAGAAGGCCAAGGGGTTGAAAGGGGTCACACGCTGGAATGGCTTGGTGGCCATGGGGAACACAGGGGACTCCCCATTCTTATTTCTGATTTACACACACACCAACCACATTGGGCTATGACCTGAAGGCAAAAGTCTTTTCCTTGTTAGACCACTAAGATTTGGAGTTATGACTGATAGACTATTGTGAATAACCGAGGAGGAAACGTTACAGCAAGGCCTGAAGGATGTGCAGAAGTCAACTGTTGGAAGACCTGGAACAAGGATGTTCAAGGCACAGCAAGAAGCATGAACCAAGGGCCAAAGCAGGAAGTCTGCAGAATGGACAGGAAGCTGGAGGGATTGGAGCCAGGTGAGCGAAGAAGTAACACAAGGTAAGGTCGCAGTAACAGGAGGGGCAGGTGATCCACAGACTTGTATACATTTAGATTCATTTTATTTTCTTTACAACTTCCCCAATATAGTTATTTGCATGCCACGATGCCCAGTAGATACTATTCACTGGTTTATTTAAAATGACCCAGGGGCGCCTGGGTGGCTCAGCCAGTTAAGTGTCTGACTTTGGCTCAGGTCATGATTTCGTCATTCATGAGTTCGAGCCCTGTGTCGGGCTCTGTGCGGACAGCTCAGAGCCTGGAGCCTGCTTCAGAGTCTCTCTCTCTCTCTCTCTCTCCCTCTCACTCTCAAGAATAAACAAACATTAACAAAAATTAAATGGCCCAAACCCAGAAAGATACAGCAGTAGGTGTATTCATCTCTTATTGCTGTTGTAACAAATAACCACAAACTTAATGGGCTTAAAACAACTCATATTTATTATCATATATTTCTGGAGGTCAGAAGTTCACAAGGGGTCTCCCTGGGCTAAAATCAAGGTGGCAGCAGGGCTGGGTTCCTTCTGGACCCTCTAGGGAAGACTCTGTTTTCTTGCCTTTTCCAGCTTCTGGAAGCCACCTGCATTCTTTGCTCATGGTCCCTTCCTCTCTCTCCAAAAGCCAATCGCATAGCTTCCTCAAATCTCTCTGCGACTGTCTCTCTTGCTTCCCTCTTTCACTGAAAAGGACCCTTATGCTTACACTGGGTCTACCCCGATAACACAGGATCATCTCATCTCAAGGTCAGTTGATTCAACACCCTGAATTCCATCTGTTGGCTCCTCCTGCCATGTAACAACAGGCCTCAGGTTCCAGGGATGAAGACGGGGACATCTCTGGGGGGCTGTTATTGTCCCCACCACACGAGAAATGCCATTAATTGTAAACTGAAGTCAACTAAACCACAGTTGCCAACTGCGTAACTCACAGACCCCTCTTAATATTTCCCCCCAAACTGAATGTTTCACAAGATTTGATTTCCAAAACAAAGGGAAGTTATTATGTCATCACTTACAAAGATTTTCACTTCAATTTCTTCATTAGGTTTTTCAAAATGCATATAAAGAGGTTGCAGACCCCTAAAAAATATTCAAAGTGATCCTGAATTGGAGGCCATCAGACTTCTAGAAAATTGGCCTTGTCAAATCGCAATTTCCTAGGTCTGGGCAAAGGATTTAAAAGAAGGAGAAAACAATAAACAGTGATAAGATGTATCTGGGTCCATCCCCCTCTTGTTTTCCCTAAGATGGGGTTTGGGGGCTGTTTCCTTAAAAATGTCATCACAATAAAATTATATTTTTTTTTAAAAAAGTATTTATCTATTTATTTGTGGGAGAAAGAGACGGAGGAAAGGACAGAGGGAGAGGGGGAGAGAGAGAATCCCAAGCAGGCTCTGCACTGTCCGCACAGAGCCTGATGCGGGGCTCAAACCACAAACCCTGAGATCATGACCTGAGCCAAAACCAAGAGTTGGATGCTTAACCAACTGAACCACCCAGGATCTCCTAAAATTATATTCTTAGTGCTAAAGAGGCTTGGACATAACCAATCACATCCAAAACACAGAGGACTACTTATTATACACACCTCTAGAGGGAAATGCTCATCACTGCGTGGGAGGACAGGAATCTGGCACCTCCACAGAATGCAAATTACCCACAGCAACTCCCTTTGCACTCACCTGATTACATTCCCATGTCATCCCTCAAAGATGCTAACAAAGCTGCTGGGACAGGAGGGACTTTGTAGCAGTTCTTACACATCGATTATACCGGATTGAGTGGTCTGCCATTAACATTTAAATAATAAACAAAGCACTTGAAGAATTACCTTGGACACAAGATTCCCCAGACATTGGTTCTTGGAGGATGAAGTTATCACAGGTCAAGGATGTAGCAGTTTATGTGGCACCTGCTCTACCCCTTTCTTCTTTCCTCCAGCGCCTGGCATCTCCTTTCCTGACCATGTCTCCGAGATTACACCCTCCTTCTTGGCAATCAGCACAGTCTGCAGTGACATTCCATAGAGGGATTTTTGTGTTCCCATCATTAGCCTCCTTCTATATTTTTCCTTTGTGGATCCTCTTTATTGTTTATGAAACAAGTTACTTCACCAGAACATTCCCCTTTCTTTTACATGATGCCAGTACGTCCATTTACAGGAGATACTAGTAATTAACGTATCAGGAAATGTTTACATTGACTATAGTTTTAAAACTTGAAACACCCTCCCAGGAAACCGATCAAACAATAGGATGCTTTCGGGGCGCCTGGGTGGCTCAGTCGGTTAAGCGTCCGACTTCGGCTCAGGTCATGATCTCGCGGTTCGTGAGTTCAGGCCCCGCGTCGGGCTCTGTGCTGACAGCTCAGAGCCTGGAGCCTGTTTCGGATTCTGTGTCTCCCAATCTCTCTGACCCTCCCCCGTTCATGCTCTGTCTCTCTCTGTCTCAAAAATAAATATATGTTAAAAACAAAATAGGATGCTTTCAAGTCTGCTTCTTAAGATACAACTAGTTTAGGGACTAAAGATTTACCAACTCACACCGTGCACCACAGACTACATCAACGAATATTCACATACTAGCTTCCATACTGCATCTTAAGGAGGGCTAGCTCACCCATCACGGGACTGAAGGCAAATCACAACACTTGGAACATTCTGAGAGATTTGCTTGACGCTGATTCTGCATTTTGCCCACTAGAAGGGCAAACTAGATACGGAACACTGAAATCTGACACACGAGTAAGATTCAAGTACGTATGTATTTAAAAAGGTTTGAGGGGCGCCTGGGTGGCGCAGTCGGTTAAGCGTCTGACTTCAGCCAGGTCACGATCTCGCGGTCCGTGAGTTCGAGCCCCGCGTCGGGCTCTGGGCTGACGGCTCAGAGCCTGGAGCCTGTTTCCGATTCTGTGTCTCCCTCTCTCTCTGCCCCTCCCCCATTCATGCTCTGTCTCTCTCTGTCCCAAAAAATAAACGTTGAAAAAAATAAATAAAAAGGTTTGGTGGCAGGGAGGGGGGCACCTAGGTGGCTCAGTCCGTTGAGCGTCTGACTTCGGCTCACGTCATGATCTCGCGGTTTGTGAGTTCGAGCCTCACGTTGGGCTCTGTGCTGACAGCTCAGAGCCGGGAGCCTGCTTGGGATTCTGTGTCTCCTTCTCTCTCTGCCCATCCCCCACTTGTGCGCTCTCTTTCTCTCAAAAATAAATAAATAAATGTAAAAAAAATTTTTTTAATTAAAAAAATTTAAAAAAAGGTTTGGTGGCAAGAAGGGGAACAGTGGAAGAGAAGAGACAGACATGAGGGAGGGGAGGACAGTCAGACTAGAAGGAGAATAAGGAGGGGGGAAACAGAGATGAAGGCAAGTCAAGAGAGATCACCATCACATAGATGTGCTTCCTCGTTCAGAAGAATAAAATGTGGGCCTGAAGAGTTACATTCTGGCAGTCCATATGGCTTTCCACACAAGCACACTTTATCATACTTTTCATTCTCTGCAAACAGGACAGCTAACTGTACAATTGCTTTGATTACTTGGTCGCTAAAAATTATTCAGCTATTGACTCAACTTTCCATTGTATCATGCCTCTAAGATGTAACAAATGCAATTTATTTATTTATTTATTTATTTATTTATTTATTATTATTATTATTTTTTTTTTTTACAAATCACAAGCTTTGTGATAAATCTGGGCGAGTGCCAGAACTGTTGTGAAACTATTTTGTTTTAAGATAAAAAACAAAATTCATCTTTGTCCCAGAGGAGACTATCCCTATTGATATGCTGGGTGTGCAGAATAACTGTTTTGTGA
The DNA here is from genome assembly GCF_028749965.1 of Puma concolor. Lineage (NCBI taxonomy): Eukaryota > Metazoa > Chordata > Mammalia > Carnivora > Felidae > Puma > Puma concolor. Next base: position 49,053,979 of record NC_141668.1, read on the forward strand.
TTTTAAGTATGTAGAAAATGAACAGCAGATAAAGGGATGTTCTTTCTAAGCCAGTTCTAGCCCTAGCTCCTAAAACAGTATTATTGCCCAACATAGTAAAGGCCCAAACATATTGGTCGGATATGGATGTTTTAGGTCTCTCTTTGAAAGCTCGATATATGTAGCTACTGTTGGAACAAGAACATTCATGGGCTGTCAGCAACTTTATTTTTGTCTCACATCGTGCCTTCACATGTGTTCTGTTAGGTTAACTCTTCCCCTGCCCTGAAAGAAATTTAGGGCAAAGCTCACGTCTTCAGATTACTTTTAGATAATAAGAAGTTTGTCAGAAACCCAATTCACAAAACCCAAAGCGGAGCGATGAACATGTTCAGTCCAGTGCAATACTTCTAACTTGGTTCAGAGCTGTACCTTCCCCACTTCTGGGCTCAGCCTGATTTTGGCTATTTTCCTGAGGCGGAAGAAGTCTCTTCTCTCGCCTGCCCTTTTATCCTTCCCACTCCATCTTGCCCACTGTCCTTTCAGATGGGGATGGAGGGGAGAGAGGAGGTAGGAAAGGTCCTACTCGATTAGTACTCCTAAAAGAAGGCTTAGGTGCTCGCCCAGCAAGCATTTAAAACATACTTTTCTCCTGGGGTGATTTCTTGTGTTCCCCTAAAATTACTAGGGATTTATCACCTGTGACAAATGCTGATTGCTTAGGGCTCCTTCCTCAGCCACTGGAAATCTGGAGGCCCACTCTCCTTTTGATGTCACTTTAGCCTCCAAGTGACTCTCCCGGAACAACTGTCTTAGGCCTGGCTCACATCTGCTCCTTTGCCCTGACAAATTCCTGCTACCCAATGGGCCCTAAGGTGATGATCCGAGAGCAACGTGACCTTTAGATTTCCTAGGGGTGAGTCAAGCTCCAGTCAACTGTGTCCCCCAAAGTGCAGAGGGCACTTATTAAACCCTCCAAGAAGTCTGGATGGAGCTCTTCTCCCCGCGTTTGAGGAAAGGGCAGGCAGCTCCATACCTTTTCTGGAGAGGGTTTAGATTTAGAGCACAGTGCGTAGCTTGCTTCAAAATTCTAACTCGGCAGCTTGCCACACCCCCAAATGTGGGCGATGGGTCAAGAGTCACCAAAGCCAATTGGCGTTCATGTCTTTTCCGCTTCCGTGCGGTAGTCTCTTAAATTTTGAAATGGCCCGTTTACTATGTTGGGTGCTCAGCCAACACCAAGACTAAAACGGTCCCTTCTGCACATAGTATTATACAAAAACATTCCATCTGATGCTAAAATCTGAACATCTAGAATTCCAAAGCAGACTAACCGAGACAAGGATGGTTCACTTGATCACATTTTACAATTTTTCATGTCGTTTGGTTAGGAAGTGCTCTCTCTACAAATCACAGCTTGGCTAAGCCTCTCTGCGTGTGTTTTTTTACTTAAGTCATCTTTGGGTTCGTAACTCTCAACTACACCCCACAGCATACAAATCTCCCAGGGATATCACGGGATCGGGGTTTCATCAGCAGCAGATTGGGTTTGGGTCACTAATTTATGTCCTCTGCTTTCTCTGTGAACATCTATTAAACTGTGAAACTGAAATTTTTGAGTTAGGAGAATATTTTTCAGAACTACCTCCAGTGGTGTTTTGTGGGTTTGTTTTGTATTTTGTCCCTATAGCCAGCGGCCCTTGCCCATGCACTCAGCTAGGACTGCTGCTTTTACTAGAGAGAAAAGAGGACACAACAAAATGGCAGAAAACGAAGAAATTGATTCTTTTCTATTTCACAACATTGGGCCCAGGAATGGGCAGAAGATTTGGAAGGATGGGTGTTACGTAAGCTAAGGCTTTCCTCAAGTCCCACAAGCTAGGGGAAGCTAGTAGACCAGGGGAGGGTGGTAGAAAGGTGCCAGAGAATGGAGGGCCCTAAGAAGCAGCCCCAAACCCCACCCATCTCCAGGCAGAGCCCCGAGAGGAGCGGATAAAGAAAACCCTCTGGTAGAATTAGGGAAGATGAGGGCAGTGGCAGGTAGAGTCTGAAGGGGAGTGGGGGGAGGAGATGCCAGGGGGACGTGCCCATGGCGTGCCTGGGCAAGTAACTGAGGCAGCCCCAGATGGACCCTAAGGCCAGAACACATCATAAGAACAGGTGAATGGCTTCCTACAGGTAGCACATAAATGGCGACAAGCCTCATACATCCTGCCGAGTTTCACCTCTGGAAAGAACAATTTCTACGAATCAAGTGTATCATGAAAGTAACTCAGAAGACAGGCCGATCTTAAGGTGTCTTGCTGTGGGGAATGTGGGCCAACACAGCAATGACTCCGGCGAATAGATGACTGGGGACCAGGAAACAGACACCAGCATCAACACGTGACAGCAATGAGAAGTCAGCCCGCTGCCCCTGATGAGGGTACTGGGTGAGGCCCCCAGAAGCTGGGCAGACCTGGAAGAGGGGTGGGACAGGGATCTAATCACGCTGGCCCCGGAGCCTATATTTAGCCACTGTGGTATGTGGGAGAGTGTCGCCCCGAAAATTCATGTCCACTTGGAGCCTCAGCATGTGACGTTACCTCGAAACAGAGTGTTTTCATATATAACTAATTAGGATGAAGTCATACTGAATTAGGGTGGGCTCTCCATCCAATGACTGGTATCCTTGGAAAGAGGAAACAGAGGCACACAGGGAAGAATGCCCTGGGAATACAGAGGCAGAGACTGGAGTGAAGCAAGCTACAAGACAAGGAAGGCCATAGGTGGCATGCTGGGGGCTGTCAGACCCCAGAAGAGAGGCAGGGAGTTTTGTTCTCGAGGGCCCTTGGAGGGAACACACTCCCGCTGATACCTTAGGGCTTCTAGCCTCCAGAACTGTGGGGGAATACATTTTGCTGTTTTAAGCCGCCCTGTTAGACAGCAGCCCTAGGGAACTAACACAACCCCGAAGCACACTGCCTCTTGACACATCGCACTTAGCGGTGGCATGGCACCAGGTGGGAGACAGGCCCCCGAGAGTCTGATCCAGATGGAAGGAAACCCCCGGCTCCCTGGAAACACAGAACTCTCACCTGACTGAAGGCCTCATCAGTCCTGAGGTCGATCTGGAGCTTGTGCTCAAAAGGAGGTCCATTTTTGGATTCAACTGGGATCCCAGTGTAGCACACTCACTCCTGCTCTCAAAAGAAGGTCCATTTTCGGATTCAGTTGGGATCCAAGTAGAACACTCACTCCTGAGAGGCTATCAGATGTTCCCCATCTTTCTGTAGGGTCCTGCACTCCAGATGACCCAGACCTCATGCCCAGGACTCCCCTCATCCTTGCTCTGAAAGGACAACATGATACACTGGGAAGGGCTGCAGATCTGGACTTGGGGAGTGGACACCAGCTTAACCAGGTGACCTTGGGCAGATCACTTAGACTTGCTCTTCCCACATCATCTCACCCACGGTATATGAATTATACTACCTGACCTACTAAATCTCCAAGGACTGCAGTCAAGTGAGAACGGTAGGATGAATTTTAATGCACTGCATAGGAAGAAGGGCTTATTATCATCATAGCTGTAGAGTTTCCTTCTCCTTCCTCTTCAAGTCCATCAAATATGTGTTCTGTCGAGGGCACAAACTGATAAAAGCTCAAACTCAAAAATATATTTCCACTGTCTTTCTTGGAACCGTCTGACAACTTAGCTGGACTAGCACAGGCTACTTTAAGGGCTGGGAGGTGAAACGCTGTCATACCACCTGTAGCACCAGAAGTTCCCTTGGGGGGAACAGGGGCAAAGCCAGAGGAGCCCCGAGGAAGGGGCTGATGATCAGGTTGGAGGACCGCAAGAGTAAGGCCACCGGCCTGTTCCAAACTGGCCACCGCAACTGTACTTTTTGAAGAGGGGTTACCTATAGACGTATAGTTTAGACGAGAGTCCTTAAAACATTTGTTTTTGGCAAAATATACCTGACAAATTCACCATCTAAAGCTTTGGGAAAATACAGTTTTGTTATTCAAATGATGACCTGTGAATTTATGGACTTCAGAATTTCACGTGTTGGCAGTTTTGAAAAAGAGAAATTCTTCAAGTCGGAAAAATGAATCGCCGCTTTCTTTTTTTAAAACTTGACCAAGCTGACGCATCATATTGTTTTGTCGGCTCGAAGTATTATGCTGTACCTTTGGCTACTCTGAGCATCCTTGAATGTAGAAAAGAGCATTGCTCAAAACTGAGAAAGAACATAAAAGGGCAATATTTTTCCAAGATTCGTCCATTCGGAAGCCAGTGGTCAAAGGCTCGGGGAGACACCTCAGGCTTTCATGAAGTGCCTCACCTTCTCCCTAGCTCCTCTCACCAGCTCACCTTTTGTTTCTCCATTTCATTAATAGCTAACTCCTGCCTCTTCTCTTGTCAGGGTATTTCTTGCCTCACCCTCCTTCCCTCTCTCCAGAGGGCCCTAGTTCAAGACATCACCCACTTTTGTCCATTGTGTTGTCTCCGGTCTCCCTCATCACTGCTTGCCATGGCCTCTGCTCTAACGTCCACTCTCCTCAGCTTGACACGGAGAAGCTTCCATAATCTGACCCCAATCTTTTTTTCCTAGTCTAACTTGTGCTCTCATGCCCCCTGGATTGGAATGAAATCTACTCCTTCTGGGTTCCCTCTAGGTTCCCGCCTCCAAATCTTTGCTCCATGCTATGTTCCCTGTCTTCCCTGTTTCTCCTTCTTGGGCACTCAGGTTTTCGAAGAAGAGCAGGAGTCGAAATCCAGCCCTGCGTTGCAAACCGATCTCATCTGTACTCTCATGGAGAGTTATTGATTTGTCTCTTAAAATGCTTGTCACTTTCTACCCCATGTGTCAGTTATCTGTGTTTACGTCCCAGTCCCTCGTGCCTCCTATCTAATAAAAGCTCAGTGAAAATACAGGAACGATCATGGGATACCAAGCAGTATCAGGAATCTTGTTTCATAATTGTATTACCCTTATAAAAAGTCAGAGTCTTGAGTTATGTGCAATACTAATAAAATAATACACGGAGGACATGCTGTGCTCTCCAAGTCTATTATCTATTATTGCAAGACTTCTGAAAGACGTGACATCTCCATTCCCATTTGACAAATGAGCAAAATGAAGCAAAGAGCTAGGGAAAACCAGTGTTGCTGTATCAGATGGACAGGGATTTCTGAAAGGGCTAGAAAAACATAAAGCATTCACAAAAACGAGGCTCAGCCTGACTGTGTACCCTTTGCTACCACCTCTAGACAGCGCTACCTACGAGCTCAGGAATGTCTTGATTTATGAGGATCATCAAGATTAACAAGCCTGCAGATGAAACACGAGCGTGTGTTCTCTCATGACATCAGAAATCATCATGGATCACTAACAGTACTGTTCTTCAGGACAGATTCTCCTTCTTAATCCAGAGGAGCCGTTAACAGTGCATCTGCTTGGATCTGCCTTGTTCCCAAGTGCAAATCTCACCTTCAGCCAAGAGCCCGTCCCTGAGATAACTTGGTGCACAGAATCAGGCAGGTGGCAAAGTATCCCAAGCAGTGTTTACCTGTTATAAGCCACTCTTGACCCCTGCAAGGCAATTCGCACGAAATCCATTAAATATCTGGCTTCCGTTATGCCTCTTTGGACTGCTGGATAGATTTAGGGCACTTTATTTCTTTTGTCCTTCATTTCTTCAACGGAGTACGTATAAGCCATTAGAAAGAAGAATGTTTTTAAAAGTATACAACGGAAAGGAACCGGCCCTGTAACATGCAAATACCCTGGCTGAAGTCAGCAGAGACTGTTAGGCAAATACTCTCTTGGAGGTACTTCCCCCCGCCCCTTCTTCCCCTTTTGGAATCGTCCTGGCTTTGAGCTTCTTAGCCCTGCGCTTTGAACACAGACTACTTCTAGCATGTGGTGCCCATGGACAGCTCAGCCAAGATCATGCCACTTTTTTCCTCCTCTGGGACCCAGTGCCCCACATCTCAGACATCAGCGAGGCCTCCCACAAGATCCTGTTGGCTCAAGGCCCTTTGCTAATTTGCCTAATCCTTTCTGCTGGCAAAGGCACCAATGCCACCGAGGCCAGGTCTGCATTAGTCAATAATCTGCTTCTCAGGCCTTCACTTCTCCTGATCTTACTGACACATAGGAAGACGCGGGTAAATAGCCTCGGGGGCCAAGCATCACTGGGCTTCCCCTACGCTACCAGGTGAAAACATCGGTAGAAACGCCTCAATACCCACAAATGGGTGGTCTTGTGGCTTTATATACCTTTCTGGACTCCTGAGATTTACACCTGTGTAGTTTCTGATACAGAGCGGGCATGGCGTCAATGCCAAATCATCCTTAGACCCTCAGAAGAGCAGAAGTCGAAATCCAGCCTTGCGTTGCAAGCTGATCTCATGTAAGTGGCTTAGCCGGTCTCTTCCTCTGCCAAGTAAGAGTGGCCTCTGTGTGCAGACACACCCGAGGGCACCTGGACAAGCACGTGGTGCCAGGCAAGGGGTGCAATTATGCCCTGGATGAAGCAGGAGGCTTTGTTGTGGTGCATAAGTGCTTTCTCTTTATAATATCTAAACAGGGGTGCCTGGGCGGCTCAGTCGGTTAAGCTTCCGACCTCGGCTCAGGTCATGATCTTGCGGTTCGTGAGTTGGAGCCCGGCATCGGGCCAGGAGCAGAACTTGCTTCGGATCCTCTGTCTCCCTCTCTCTCTGCCCTGCCCCTGCTCGTGCTCTCTCTCTCTCTCTCAAAATAAATAAACATTAAAAAAAATGCCTCTAGGGGCGCCTGGGTGGCTCAGTCGGTTGAGCGTCCGACTTCAGCCAGGTCACGATCTCGCGGTCCGTGAGTTCGAGCCCCGCGTCAGGCTCTGGGCTGATGGCTCAGAGCCTGGAGCCTGTTTCCGATTCTGTGTCTCCCTCTCTCTCTGCCCCTCCTCCGTTCATGCTCTGTCTCTCTCTGTCCCAAAAATAAATAAACGTTGAAAAAAAAAATTTAAAAAAAAATGCCTCTAATGTCTAAACAGACACAAAACAGGAGGAAAAGGAAAATAAACAGCAGGAGGGGCATTTATAAGAATGAATTTTTATTTGACAAAAGGGGTTGTGTCCATTTGATTATAATTCTAATTATATTGAGTGCATTCGTTGTCCAAGGCATGTCCTAGGTGTTAAAAATACCACAAAAAGAAAATACACTCCCTGACTTCAATGAGTTTACATTGGGTATATATGTCTGTGTGCATGTCTGTGTGTTGTAAGTATATGTGTGTGTGTGTGTGTGTGTGTGTGTGTGTGTGTGTGTGTGTGTGTTTACAGCTAAGCTTAAGTACCCCAGAGCTGGCTGTTCTAAGGAGCACAGTCTATAGGGTTGGGGGGTGGAGGGGTGTCCAAGGCTTTCCAGAGGAAAGGCTTCATAGACGAGTCTGTGTTTGGGGGGGGGGGGCCTTGATAGGAATAGAACTTCGGCAAGCAGAAACAGAGGAGGAAGGATTTTGGAAGAAAGGGGAAAAACAATCTGAGAAAAGGCAGGGAGTAGAGACGGTGCCAAGCATGTCCCATGCATACCAACGTGCTGATGCGTCCGTAATGGAAACTGGTATCTTGTGACGTCTTTACCTGGCTAGGAGGCACCGCGGATGGGCAGGAGGGATCGTCTACGTTTCCAGAAGTGTCTCAACCTACACTTCTAGAGCCTCTGAATCAAAATGAGCCGCATGAAGGCAAACTCTCAGCGCCTTCTCTGATTCTGCCCTTGTCATTCAGTTTGGCACAAAAATGGCTTGTGCTTACAAGACAGACTCTGAGGATTATACTTGGAATTTAGAGTTCTGAGGAGGTGTCTCTGTGTGTACAGGAAGGCTGGCCAAACAAGAAAGGCATTCCACCTCCCCAAACACCCCTTTTTCCCCCTAATTCATATAACTAGAAGAAAACTAGGAATCTTTTAACGCCTATAAAGTAAGAGCCTCAAGGGGTTCTACTGTAGTATATTTCTCCAAGTACATTGCTAAAAATAATAACATTCACCATTCCTTCCTTCCTTTATTCATTCAACAAATATTTACTGAATACCTATCATGTACCAGGCACCACTCTAGGCACTGGGGATACGGTAGAGAACGTAATAGATGCCCCGCCCCACCATGGAGCTCACAGGCTAGTGGGTGGAGACTGACACAAATAAAACAAGGAAAACAGAAAGCCGGATGATGGGATGTGCTATGAAGATAAGGGGTAGGGGGATGCCTGGATGGCTCAGTTGCTTAAGCATCTGACTTCAGCTCAGGTCACGATCTCGCGGTTCACGAGTTCGAGCCCCGCATCAGGAGCTGTGCTGACAGCTCAGCTTCGGATTCTGTGTCTCCCTCCCTCTCCACCCCCTCCCTCCCCCATTCACACTCTTTCTCTCTTTCTTGCTCAAACATAAATAAACATTAAAAAATTTTTGTTTTAAAGATAAGGGGTAGGGAAAGAACATAGGTAGTACTGGTGACATGTGAGCCAATACTTGAAGAACGACAGGGGTAGAGATTCTTGCAGATATCCACAAGAAGAGCATCTGTGGTAGAAGGAACAGCAATGCAAAGGCTCTGAAATGCACCTGAGATGGTTGAGGACACCAGGAGGCCCAAGGCTGAGTGAGGGAAGGAGAGAGGAGTGAGTTGTAAGAACAGAGAAGCAGCGGCAATCAGGAGGCCTGAGCAGGAGGACAATTAGTAGAGTCCAAACTGTGGAAGCAGCTAGAAGCTAATGTTTCATGGTGCAGGAAGTGAGTGATCGATATCAGCATACGGGGCTGAGAGGTCAACTAAGGTGAGGGCTGAGAATGGAATCTTGAAGGCAACACTGTGGAGGCGGCTGGTGACCCTGACTAGACGGTATTAGGTGGAGGGATGGGAACAAAAGCCTGACTGCAGGGAATTCAGTGGAGAACTGGAGGGAAAGAATGGACAGCAAAGCGTTTTGCTGAAAAGGGAGCAGAGAAATGAGTGGTCATGGGAGGGGGAAATGCTGCCAAGGAAAGGAACAAAGAAAGGCAAATAATCTGGTTTAATAATGAGCAAAGGACCTGAATAGACACCTTTCCAAAGAAGACATGCAAATGGCCAATAGGTACATGAAAAAGTGCTCCACGTCACTCATCATCAGGGAAATGCTAATCAAAACCACAATGACATATCACCCCATGACTGTCAGAATGGCTATTATCAAAAAGACAAGAGAGTAAGTGTTGGCGAGGATATGGAGAAAGAGAGCCCTTGTGCACTGTTGGTAGGAATGTGAAATGGTGCAGCCACTATGGAAAACAGGATAGAGGTTCCTAAAAAATGTAAAAATCGGGGGGCGCCCGGGTGGCTCAGTGGGTTAAGTGTCAGACTTCAGCTCAGGTCATGATCTCGTGGTTTATGAGCTCGAGCCCCGTGTCGGGCTCTGTGCTGACAGCTCAGAGCCTGGAGCCTGCTTTGGATTCTGTGTCTCCCTCTCTCTCTGCCCCTCCCCCACTCATACTCTGTCTCTCTCTCTCTCTCTCTCTCTCAGGAAATGAATAAATGTTAAAAAAAATTTTTTTTAATGTAAAAATAGAGCCAATGATATGATCCAATCCCACTTCCGGGTATCTATTCAAAGGAAATGAAATCACCATCTCAAAGAGATGTGTGCACCCCACATTCATTACAGCATTATTCAAAATAGCCAAGATATTGATACAACTGAAGTGCCCCTCGATGGACAAATGGATAAAGAAGTTGGGTTTTTCAGCCATAAAGAAGGAAATCTTGCTATTCTCAACAACATGGATGAACCTTGAAGCCATTATGCTAATTGAGATGAGTGAGAGAAATAAGAGTCCTTCGTGAACTCATTTACATATGAAATCTAAAGAAAAGTTGAACTCTTAGAAACATATACAACATGGTAACCATAATTATAATACTGTATTATACACTTGTAGTTTGCTAAGAGAATAGATCTTAAATGTTCTCATGGCAAAAACCCACAAACGTAACTATGTTAGGTGATGGATGTGTTAACTAATCTTACTGTGGTTACCATTTTAATATATATATGCTAATATTGACCCCTCAGTTACATCTGCTAATAATACACATACACACACACACACACACACACACACACGGTTATCATTTTAATATATATATGCTAATATTGACCCCTCAGTTACATCTGTTAATAATACACACACACACACATACACACACACACACACACACACACACACACACACGGTTATCATTTTAATATATATATGCTAATATTGACCCCTCAGTTACATCTGTTAATAATACACACACACACACACACACACACACACACACGGTTATCATTTTAATATATATATGCTAATATTGACCCCTCAGTTACATCTGCTAATAATACACATACACACACACACACGGTTATCATTTTAATATATATATGCTAATATTGACCCCTCAGTTACATCTGCTAATAATACACATACACACACACACACACACACACACACACACACACGGTTATCATTTTAATATATATATGCTAATATTGACCCCTCAGTTACATCTGCTAATAATACACACACACACACACACACACACACACACACACACACACGGTTATCATTTTAATATATATATGCTAATATTGACCCCTCAGTTACATCTGCTAATAATACACATACACACACACACACACACACACACACACACACACGGTTATCATTTTAATATATATATGCTAATATTGACCCCTCAGTTACATCTGCTAATAATACACACACACACACACACACACACACACACACACGGTTATCATTTTAATATATATATGCTAATATTGACCCCTCAGTTACATCTGCTAATAATACACATACACACACACACACGTGTGTGTGTGTGTGTGTGTGTGTGTGTGTTTCCAATCATCACATTGTATACTTTGAACTTACACAATGTTATTTGTCAATATATCTAAATAAAGGGGGGGAAGAGGAGAGGAGAGGAGAGGAGAGGAGAGGAGAGGAGAGGAGAGGAGAGGAGAAGAGAAAAGAGAAAAAAGAAAAGAAAGAAAAGAAAGAAAAGAAAAGAAAAAAGAAAAGAAAAGAAAAGAAAAGAAAGGAAAAGAAAAGAAAAGTTGTTTTTGTTTGATTGATCATTTTTGTTTTGTCCCATTTTTTGAGTGAAAGAAATAACAGCCTATTAGTAGGATCCAGTAGAGGGGAAAATTGATAGAGAATCTAGGAGACAAGTGAATGGGATTACCTTAGGCAACAACAGGGACAGTTCGTGGCCTGGAAACAAAAGAGAAGGCGAGGCATGTGGGCACCAAGGTGGAGATGTAGATGAGAGCTTGGAGCTCATGGAGATCGTCTGACAGCTCCATCCTCTTCTCAAAGGGACAGCACAGGGGGCACGTAGTAAGAGAGGAATCAAGGGCGGGTCGAGCAGGGGCCAGGGTGCTGACTCTGAGTGAGGAGGGGATGTGACATGATCTGACCTGCATTTTGGAAGCCCCCTCTGGCATCCAGGTTCTGAAGGGAGGCAAAGGTGGAAACAGAGCAGCAACCGGTTAGGAGATTATGGCAATAATCCAGGATGAAGGTGAGATGCTTGTGGGGCTTTTCTCAGAGACCACAGTGGTAGCAATGGAAGGGGGAAAATGATCAGATTCTGAATATTTTGCTGAAAGGTTAAGTGTGGAAGAGTCAATGAAGTATGGGGTATTTTAATGTTTTTCCACCCAAAGGAATACAACAAAACCAAGAGATGTTGTTACCGCATTTGAACCAAAAAGCAGTAACATGTCAGCTGCTTTTACTGACAATAATCCAGTTCTTAACTAGCAAAGACTATTCTAGATCTGTGGCAATGTCAATAAGTGAGGCCAATGAATGCATAAAAATCGGTCGGTATTATAAAGCATTGTAGAAACTGTAGTTAAAAGCAAGGCATCTGTATGTGTTCCAATAAGCCAATTGTCAGGAATGAGTCCATAAATCACAAAATTAGTGTGGAAAATATTTCAAGCTTTCTAAGATCAAAGAATGGATAGTAAAATATTAACTTGATGTCCTTTTAACTTTCTTTTTCCAATATTTATTAGTGTTTGACCTCCCTTGAAATGAGAGTTCCATTATAAGCTCTTTTGATAAATGGACTGAAAGGTTGCTCTAAGCACTCCATCGTCACTAAGTATTTTCTAGTCTCTAGAGAAACACTATTAGTCTGCATTTTACAGTAACTGTCCTCAGCATATCAAAAACATGTGTCTCAACACAGAGAAGAACTAAGAGGATTGCCCTTTCTCTCCCTCCTTTGCCACCAGTAACTACAATTACAGATACCCTCACAGATAAAGCAGGGACATGTACATAGGCAGAGCACGGTAAAAGTACCATTACAAAAAATGTCCATGCCTGGTCATTCATGAGGCTTACTTTCAGCACACTGAATCTAATATTTAGGGCTTGGAACGACCAAAATAAATGAGGGGTCCAGTTCCTCTTTTCAAATTTATAGCAGAGAATATTACCCACAAAGCTTCCCAAAGAGTAAAGGGCAGAGATCCCTCTCTCTTTTTTCACTATGTCACGTTTGGTTTGAGAAGCATTAGCTATTCATTTTTGTCACTCAGACGTCCTCTGCCATCCTAAAGGGCATATAGGACAGCTTTTCATAAGAAGCATAGCAAGTTTTGACCAATGAAGCTTCTAGAATTGAATATTAAAGAAACAAAGGGGCATAGCGATTTAGTTGCAAAATCCTAAAATTCGTATGGAACCACAAACGACCTCGAACAGCCAAAGCAATCTTGAAAAAGAAAAACAAAACTGGAGGTATCACAGTTCCAGATTGCAAGTTATATCACAAAGAGGTAGTGATTAAAACTGTATGGTACGGGCATAAAAACAGACACACAGATCAATAGAATAGAACCGAAAGCCCAGAAATACAGCCACAATTATATTGTCACTTAATCTTTGACAAAGGAGGAATGAATATACAATGGGGAAAAAGACAGTCTTTTCAACAAATGGTGTTGGGAAAACTGGATGGCAACATGCAGAAGAATGAACTGGACCACTCCCTTCTACCATACACAAAAATAAGTTCAAAATGGATTCAAGACCTAAATATGAAACCTGAAACCATAAAATCCTTGAAGGGAGCACAGGTGGTAATCTGACATCAGCCATAACAACATTTTTCTAGATATGTCTCCTGAGGCAAGGGAAATAAAAGCAAAATTATTTTGGGACTTATTGGGAATTACTGGGACTACATCAGAATAAAAGTTTCAGCAAAGCAAAGGAAACAATCAACCGAACCAAAAGGCAACCTATGAAATGCGAAAAGGTATTTGCACATGACATATTTGATAAAGCGTTAATATCCAAAATATATAAAGAACTTCTACGATTCAACACCCCGAAACAAATAATACAATTGAAAATGGGCAGAAGACATGAATAGACATTTCTCCACAGAAGACATATAGATGCCAACAGACACATGAAAAGATGGTCAACATCACTCATCATCAGGGAAATGCAAATCAAAACTACAACGAGAGATCACCTCACACCTGTCAGAATGGCTAAAATTAAAAACACAAGAAACAGTAAGTGTTGATGATGGTGTGGGGAAAAAAGAACCTTTTGACCCTATCAGTGGGAATGCAAATTGGTGCAGCCATTGTGGAAAACAGTATGGGGGCTCCTCAAAAAATTAAACATAGAACTACTCTACAATCCAGGAATTGCACTACTGGGTATTTGCCCAAAAACTACAAAAACTCAAACATAGGGATACATGCACCCCTATGTTTATTGCAGCATTATTTATAACAGCCAAACTATAGAAACAGCCCAAGTGTCCATCAATAGATGAATGGATAAAAAAGAAGTGATACATACACACACACACACATACACACACATTCAGCCATGAAAATAACAAAATCATCATAGCATGATTTATTAAAAAGAAAAACTGGAATCAACCTAAATTATCTAACAATCGGTGACTGGTTAAAAAAAATAAGTTCCATCCATGCAAATGAACTATCCATAACCATTATAAATGATGTCAAATACTTAAGATGTAGAAAGCATTCACAGTGGATTTTGAAATAGAATTAATATAAGTGGTCTGACCACATTTTTGTAAAAAGAAAATATGTATTTACACGTATATACATATATGGAAAGAAATTAGAAGCATAAACATCAAAAGGTTCATGTGACTATTTCTAAACACAGGATTTTCAGGGAAGCCATCCTTTTGGCTCGGCCATATTTTGCTCTCATTTTTCCATAAGCATCCTTTTCTTATCCATGTAATTGGAAAAGTTCGGTAAAAGTTACCAAACATTACTCACGGTGACACTCAAGCCTCATATGCCTGGCCAAATGCACCTCTATGGCTCCTAACCTGGATTGCTTTCTAGGCATGTGATTACGTTAGTGTTTAAGTTCTCATGTGGCCCAGAGATGGCCTTCTTCCATGGATCTCTGACAATCTGCTCACCATCAGGCCATCTAGATTCTTCAGGCATCAAAGGCAAGGAAATGGGAAGAGCAGAAGATTCTAATACCCACAGAACCACAAAAAAACGAGGCTTTAACTACAAGCTTCAAGTGAGATAGGTCACAACGTTGGTTTCCTTTGTATGAAAGCAACAGGAATTGTCTAGCAACAAAATGAGGCCAGAACATCTTCGACAGTTAGATATAGAATTAATGTATCTAATGTGGCCCCAGTGGGGGCACATAGGGGAGATGAGAAAAGTCCCAGAAAGTGAAGGTGAACGCAGCACTTATTTGGTGGAATGAACCTTGTGTTATAAAACAGCACAGCACGGTTAGGGACATTCCAAGTAATTCCAGGAATAAGGACCAGTATAAAGGCCTAAGCAATTTCCAAAGATTCCTTCAACTTAAGAATGAAGTCCCCAAAGAACTAAATTCTAATATCTTGAACTTCAAACAAACTGCTTTAAAAGCAAATCTAAAAACATCAAACAGCAGATTAAGTGCATGCTCCGTCGGTAAGAGCTTGCTTACCACAAACTCGATTACTGGGTTCCAAAATGAGATCCCAGTTTGTTTGGATTTACTGATAGGCTTATCCTGATAAATGAGAGTGACAGATCTAAGGGGAGAAAGCTTCAGGTCTCTTTCTAGGTCACACTCAAAACCGCAGCTCCAGGTAAAGGCATAAACAGGCAGCTAGGATTTGCAAAACAAAACACCCCTTGGCAAAACAAAACAGCGCCTACCCAGAGGCAAAGTCACCCCCTGTATAGGCTTTTATCTTCTATGCCATTTAGTTGAATATAGAGAACACTAGGGTGTATTTGTGTTTGGCAATAGGTCCCAACTCCCACCCCGCCCCTGCCCAGGGATGATGTTTATTCCAAGTATTTTCCCACTGTTCCCTTCCAGACTTTGCTTGTATCTGATTTTGGCCTATCTTCCGGCTCTGAACAGAGGACAGGAGCCTGTGTGCCTCCCTCTCCCGCTAGTGCACTCATGCCTACCCTCAGTCATGCTGGCCTTTGTGAGGCAGCCAGCATCCCCCTCTCGGAGACATCTGTTGCCTTGCTTCAAGCAAGGAGCTTCCTAAGCACGTGATGGGGCCCATGCAGAATCAGAGAGGGCCACCTCCAACAAGAGGCGTCTGTCCACCTCGCCTCTCCCCTGTCATTTCCTCCTCTAGCCTCGGCCTCAACAAGTGGCCGAGCCTCACGCAAGCTGTCAGGGACAGATGCTATGTGAAAAGAGGAAATTGGACTCAAAGATGCTACAGCTTTTTTAATTAAGTCCAACCTAAAAGCCAAATAGTGAGGCATGAAATGAATACTTCCTTGCAAATCAGCACCACACTTCAAGAAAAACAAACGCACTGGTTCGAGTTTAGCAGGCAACTTCTTAGCTTTCTCAAATGTCATGTTGTTCCTCACTCGATGCCTTAGGTGTTTTTGCTTCTGCTGTGGAAAATTTGTTTCGCATTGGTACATCGGTATCCTGAGTTTTCTTTTGTCATTTCCTTCCTCCGCCTTCCCTGGGCTGGTTGAGTTGGCAGGATCAAGCGTGTCCACGCACAGCCAAATGCTCACTCACGTCTATTCATCAGTCACCTCCTCGCTCCCTTGCTCCGCAAACACCCACCAGGGTCCACTGCACGCCAGGCCTGGCTTCCCATTCTAAGAAAAAGGAAGAATCACATTTCTGGCTTGCCCCTCCCCAGCTCCCCGAGCTAATTCTAGTCATTCGCTTTGTCTCCATTTCTTTGTCTCCATTTTCTCCAGTTTACTATTTGTTTTCTATTCTGGTTCCTTATTGTTTCTCTCTGCAAACTGCCTGCTAATTAAAGCTGACTAGAGGCCCGCGGCCTCTGCTGTAATTCTCAGTTTAAATAGCCAAGATCCTTGTTGATGATGAAGGATGGCAAGGACTCAGGGAGAAGAACACAGGGAGTTTTAGAGGGAAGCAAATAGGAAAAAGCGGGGGGGGGGAAGGAAAAACAAAACCCAAAACCCTTCAGATACAGAAGGAAAATAGAGAGGGCAAACCTTATGACATACCCTAGAAGTTCCAAGGTAATCACAACATACAAAAGATTTGTTATTTTTCTAATTTCCTTCCCGTCATTTCAACCAGAGAGAAAATGAAATATATTATTTAAGGTGCTTAAGAAAGTCTTCATCTGTTGCAAAATCAATAAGTGGGGAAGCTCGGGCATCATCTTGCCTGCTTTACAGACCAGGAAACCAAGGAGAAGGGCTTGTCCAAGACCACCCAGCAAGGTAGTGCCTGAGACCAAGGTAGAGTCCCAGGTTTTCTGATCTTCTCCCCTTCCTATCTGTAGTCCCAGCCAACTACTCTCTTTCCCATTCAGTGTTTTCTATTATATCAACATTTTAGAACACTGCATGGATTGTGGGATAAAGCAGATAAAGCGTATGCTCACTGGGGAAATCTAATGATAATGTTCGGAGTTTTCCTAGGAAATCATGACCAAAAGTATTTTTTAAAGAATTTTTGAAAACTAGGGCACCTGGGAGGCTCAGTCATTAAGTGACCAGTTCTTGATTTTGGCTCAGGTCATGGTCTCACAGTTGGTGGGTTTGAGCCCAGCATCGGGCTCGGCTCTGACAGCATGGAGCCTGCTTGGGATTTTCTTTCTCTTTCTCTCTATCTGGCTCCCCGCCCTCTCTCTCTTTCAAAATAAATATATAAACTTCACAAAACAAAAAGAATTTCTCAAGAGTAAATGTCAAACAAATGCAACTGAGAAGATGGGAAGGAGAAGGAATTAATTTGCTCCAAGATCATACTTCCCATCGGTAACGATCAAAAAAATGAATATCTGACTTTGGATTATTTTTATCTTGGTTTTATTAAGGAAGACGAAGCGTAAAAGTGAGTTAAGTATTTGATTTCACTGGCTCTACTCGTTAGAACCCTGTAGGTTCAGTGACAGAAAACACGGCCCGAGTTGGCAAATGCAAAACAAAGACTATATTGTTCTAAGAACTGAGACATCCGGAGGCAGGTCTCACTTCAGGCATGGCTTGATGCAGAATTCAGATAGTGACTCACACTTGCATGGTCCATGCTGGGTGCTGTTCTCAGCACTTCACACGACTCACCTTATCCTCACAACAACTCTGTGAGTAGCTATTACAATGATTCCCACTTTACAGATGAAGAAATTGAGGCACCGGAACTAACTTATCCTGCGCGACTCCATTAGTACATGGCAGAGCAATTCCAACCCAGCGATCTTGCTCCAGGGTCTAGAGGTTCATCACTGCCTCCTCCTATCACCAGACTCCAGTCTTGCTCTATCTTTCATCTCTGCCGTTCTCTACGGTTCCATTGTCTTTGAGATTCTCCCCTCCTGGAAGCAAGAGAGCTCGAAACAGCTTAAGTCTCAAACCCTGACAGTTCCAAGGTCCAGCCAAGGAGACCAAGGGTTTCTTTTCCCTACGTCCCAGCAAAAGTCTCCCCACATCTCACGGGCTTGAGTCAAACATGAGAGAATGCTAACATTCTGACTCACCAAACCCGGGTCGCAGATCCCTTATGGAGTGGAATGTGGAGGGAACCCCACCAAAAACACATGGGCAGAAAGTGGAGACTCCTCCAGACACCCCGAGAAACTGAAATAGTTATCAGAGATGGCGAATGAATACTGGTTGGTAAAAACAACCGGCAAACACGACAGGGTAAAACTCCACTACAATAATTAAAACACTGCTTTTTCAAGTATCCAATAGGAGCTCTTGGTCTTTAGGAATTACAGGTATTCCATAAGACGTGTGGCAACTTTTGTTTTTATAAAAGAGAAGTGTAAGGGCGCCTGGGTGGCTCAGTCGGTTGAGCATCTGACTTCGGCTCAGGTCGTGATCTCAGGGTTTGTGAGTTCGGGCCCTGCATCCGGCTCTGTGCTGACAGCTCAGAGCCTGGAGCCTGCTTCGGATTCTGTGCCTCCTCCTCTTTCCGTCCCTCCCATGCTCATGCTCTGTCTTCCTCTGTCTCTCAACAATAAATGTTATAAAAAAATTTTTTTTAATTTTAAAATAAATGAAAAAATGAACCAAGATAGGGCAGTCATGGTATATTTATAATCATGGACTATCTCTACCAAGCCCATTCACATTGGTTTTATGATTCCTCAATGAACCCGTGGAATCAGAGAATCTTCCCTTTCGGGTGGATACTGGAACTCGTCCATCCCAAGATCTCGCACAGAGCATGGGCTGTTCCCCAGTGCTGCCAAGGACCGTGCCCTCTGTTTCATAAAGTGGGTGGGTTTCTCGTTTTCTCCTGCTTTTAGGTCAGGCGGGGCTGGTGGAAAAAGGGCAAGAGAACAGGAGAAAGAAAGGGGATTCTGCAGAACACATTTCCCTTCACCTCCGCCCCACGGAAACCACAGGACCATAGTCCTATCTCTTCATTTCCCTCCCCACCCATTCCCATGCGCAGACCTTGCCTGTAACTGCATGCCTCTCCATGTGTCCTGATTGTCATACCAGAGCTCTCAGCCTACTTCTCGGTATAAAACTCTTAGGATCTGCTCGTCCTCTGAAGCCTCAATCCTTTCGGCACCCCACGATCCACCATGATCCTCTAAACAATCTTGATCTTTTCCCTTGGTTGTCTGAGTGGAAACAAACCAAAAAAAAGGTGACCGAGAATGGGGTTGTGGGAGACGATGTTGTTTACCTAAGGGGGACCAAACCACAGTCAGCACAGGTGATGCCCAACGTGGAACAGATACTACAAAGTGTTTGTGAGCATTCACTAGGAGCTATCATGACCTCCCGGCCGGGAGGTCAGACAACAAGACTCAACACCTTGCACTTGGACTCCAGGAAAAATTTCATTGCCTTTCTGAGGGTACCTTTACGAGTTGGATGACTTCCAGTAGATGATACAACTAGTTGGATTTGTGACTGTTTGAAGGACCCAAACACTGGAAGTGGGCCATCAAAATGGTGACAGAGGACTCTGACTTCAGCCCTGTGCAGTTCCAAAATTCTGTCAATAATCCCTTGAGGATATTTATGGCACACTGATCAAATCATTGCGAGTTGAAGGCATGCTGGGAAGAAGAGCGATAGTGTTAGATGACATAATCAGGATCAAGCAAGAGGTGTAGCAAATCCCCAAGGAGACAGAATCGTGATGAATGTTAAGCCTGTCTTCAGGTTAAAATAAACATGTACAAGTTCGTGGCTGTGGAGGCACAGCCTAGCAGGTTCGTGTGTGAACAAAAAGGAGTTTGGGTTGACTTTACTTGGGATATGAGTCAGCAAGGCACTGTGGTTACCAAATGTGGTCTACTGCTGTCCTGATGGGGACGGAACATTTGGACTGTGGCTTGTGTTAGACATGCTGTATTTTATGTGAAGCAGACCACACCAGGAGTTTTGTGCTTAGTCCCTGACGTTAGTCTAAAAGAAAAACACAGGCAACCTGAGGGACAGTAGGAAAGGGGTGACCGTTATGGTGAGGGACAAGAATAAGGGCATGGAGATGTTGTGCCTGGAAAGCAGAAGGTTGATGTAAAACGTGAGAACAGTCTTCAAGGATACGATAAGCTGTCTTGGGAAAGAAGGGTTCCATGGGATCTCTGTATTACCTGTGGCTGGACCGAGACCAACAATGGGAACCATGGTGTCCTCTAAGGCCCGCGGCAACCAGCCTGGCTGATCTCAAAGGTTCCTGTTCAATCTTCAAGTTCCAGGAAGTAATAATTTTGAGATGTGACTTAGAAGAGGCAGACTGGGGTAGCGGGGAAACATGTGAGCTCTGCAGCCAGAATCTCGAGGTTCAAATCTTTGCGTATTAGTTTTCCATTGCTGTGCAACAAATCAACACAACACCACCTGCCGTTTAAAACCACAGGCACCTATTAGCTCACAGTTTCTATAGGACAGAAGTAGGGACAGGGCTTGAGCGGACCCTCTACTCAGAGTCTCGCAAGGCTGAAATCAAGATGTCAGCTGGAGTGTGTTTCTTTCTTGAGCTCAGGGTCCTCCTCCAAACTGGCAAAGTTCATTCCCCTGAGGCTGATGACTAAGCTCCTCATTTCCTTGCTAGCTATTGGCCAGGGACCACTCTCAGCTCCTAAGGCCATTCCAGTCGATTCTTGCCACGTGATCCTCTCCGTAGGCTTTCAAAACGTGGCTGTGGTTTTCTTCAAGATCAGCAGAAGAATTACTTGCTGTGATTCGCTCTCTCCAGGGAAGGCCTGGACCCTCTTAGAACAGACTCATCTGATTAGGTCAGGCCCACCCTGGGACTCTTGATTAACTCAAAATCAAGTAATGAGGTCCATACCTCTATCTTCAAAATTACTTTCTCCTTACCGTATAATGTAACCTTATCAAGAAAGTGAAAACCTGTCACCTTTACCCGTCCCGTCCACACTAAGGAGGAATTTGGTGGGGGTGGGGCGTCTTAGAATTCTGTGGGTCACACATAGCTTTTCCATGCATAGACTCAGATCTCAGGTGAGATGCTCAGCCTCTCTGTATCCTCTCTGTATCCCCATCAAATGGGGATAATTGATTCCTCAAGAGGGTGTTAGGAGGCTTAAATGAGTTAATCCACAAAGCACTTCGAACATAACCTGGCCAGGAATACATGGGATCCTCAGGAATGACGGAATCCAGGGGCAGCCAGATGTCCTATGGCCAATGTGCTCACAGGCAGGGGCTGTTGCGTGAAGTAGCTTCTATCCCACCAGCCAGCTCTTCTCTTTGCGGTCACTCTCAGCATTTCGCTGTAATTTCCTCTGCCCCTTCAGGTGTCTCCATCACCTGCTGTTATCCTTCCTTTTCTCTGGCTTTAGTCCCTCCTCAGTCTTTCTCTTCTTTCTCTGATGCTTCTCTCATTATTCTCTTTTTTTTTTTCCGCACTGGCAAGATTTGCTATTATTAGCCCAGCAAATAAGACTATCTTTCCTTCAGATCAGCGAACACTCTATCGTGTGATCTACAGGACATTTGTTCTTTTTGTTAGCATTCACCACTCATAAGCCCTAAAAATTGGCCTTTTTTTTTTTTTTTTTTGGTTTGGTATTGTTTCAGATTCCTGAAGTTATTAAATTTTGACTTATTTTCCCTTTAGGTTAAAAATTCTCCTTTACCAAGCAGATAAATCAGAAAATAATGTTTCACCTTTCAAAACAATTCAGCATCAGAAATTCCTTTTCATAGAAAAATCCCCCAGTACAGTTGAAACATCACTCATCTCACAACAAATCGTTTTCGAAAACAATTTTCAGGAATGCTTCTATTGCGCAAAGTGGATCGCTCCTGGTTTGCAATCCGGTTTGCCAATGAAAGCTATAATGAGAGGCTGGCGCAGGGAAAAGGCAGAGCGATTTCAGTCTGCCAAAGTCCACGTAAACAACCAACAGGGCTGTGGCTATCAGCAGGATTGCAAAACACGATACATGTGAGCCCTGTGCCCTGCACACAGTAGGTACTCAGTAAAACTTTTCTGCACTGAATCGAGACGTCTCAAGAAGCGACAACCATGAATCTGTTTAACCAGTGCTCTTGCTTCTACCTCATTCCTCACTCCAACATGAAAGGCTTTTCCAAACAAACAGAAGAACCAGTAGTGATGAGTATCGTTCGACGCGGACGGCTTGTATGGACAAATGAGCTGACATGTACTATCGGTTACATCTTCAGTGCTCGGCAAAAGCCAGGTGAGGTCATAGCTCCCATTCTGACCGGTTCCATCATGCCACTGGCAGTCAACACGACCGCCTCTACACTGCTTATGTAGGAGGCCAGGAGGGAGTCGAGAGTATCCCCACCACTCCAGCCACCCCCGGCACCCAAGCAGCAGAAGCTGTCAGGTGGCACCTCCCTGACAGTCAGCATACTCGGGCAGAGCACCGTCCGTGTGCCAGCAGCTGATGCCAGGAAGTGGCACTGGCCCCACAGCCATCTGCATAACTCGGAGGAGATTAGAACACAGAAGCACCCGCCGTGTAAACCTCCCCCTTCCGCCCCCACTGATAAATATCTCTTAGAGGCAATGGATAGATAGGACTCTGAGGGATCGATCCCCAGGCGGAATTATTACTGTTTTCCATGCAAACATCTGTTTCCAACTTTACTGCTGACTGTCTGTCTTCTCTGCTAAGCTGTAAGGAATAAAGCCGAGGAGCTAGGTCTATACCCACTGCCCAGCAGAGAGTCTTATGCTCAGTAGAATATTTGTCCAATTAATTAACGAGGGAACAAATGAATGGAGTCTTACATCCTAAATGTAGGAGTAATGGCAAGGTTCCCAGGGTATTAAAAACACACTGTAGCTCATCGAGTGGTACAACTTATTTCAGTTCCAGGTGGAAATAGGTCCCCGCGCATTAATCAACGCTGCCCCGTTCATAACTGATCTGCCCAGAAAGCCTGTCTGCTCTGCTGATTCTCCCTCCAAGTGGGTCCTTAAATCCTGCTGTTCCCTGGGTTTCTACTTGAGACCTGTTCTCTTCCCTTCCCTTCTCTCTCAAACTCTCCTGGGGTTAGTTAACTCATTCACTTCCATGGATCACCATCTGTGTATCATTTTCACCTCCAACCCTCCCTCTTGAATTCTAGTCCGCATCACCCCCAGGCAATGGGGAACCCCAAATGTATGCTCCTCAAACTCAAGAGGCCCCAAATCCAGCTCATTACCCCCTCTAAAGCGCAATTTCTTCTTCTATATTATTAATCACAGGAAGTGGTCCTCACTCACCTTCATGATCCCATCAATTCTGTCTCCTAAGAGGAATCCTACTTCCTGAACCTTTGCATCCCAGCTTTCATGTTCTTAGCCGTGGACCTCTTTATTTTTTACAACACAGCCTCCCAACAGGGCCTCTGCTTCCTTCCGTTCTCCACACTCTGACTCAGGATCCCCACTGCTACCAGGAGATCCTTCTAAAACAGAAACTGAATTGCATCACCCCTCCATTTAGAAGCCTTTTATTAAGGGGCACCTGGGTGGCGCAGTCAGTTAAGCGTCCGACTTCAGCCAGGTCACGATCTCGCGGTCCATGAGTTCGAGCCCCGCGTCGGGCTCTGGGCTGATGGCTCAGAGCCTGGAGCCTGTTTCCGATTCTGTGTCTCCCTCTCTCTCTGCCCCTCCCCCGTTCATGCTCTGTCTCTCTCTGTCCCCAAGATAAATAAACGTTGAAAAAAAATTAAAAAAAAAATATCTCGAATTCTTAATTCTGGTACATGTGGGGCAAGTCTTGGAATGAGTATAAATTGAGACGATTTTTCCAGAAGGCCATTTGGCAAATTGTATCAAGGCCTTTATTTATTTACTTATTTTTTTTTTCAACGTTTATTTATTTTTGGGACAGAGAGAGACAGAGCATGAACGGGCGAGGGGCAGAGAGAGAGGGAGACACAGAATTGGAAACAGGCTCCAGGCTCTGAGCCATCAGCCCAGAGCCCGACGCGGGGCTCGAACTCACGGACCGCGAGATCGTGACCTGGCTGAAGTTGGATGCTTAACCGACTGCGCCACCCAGGCGCCCCTATCAAGGCCTTTAAACATTTTCATAGCCTTTGACTGTGTTCAGCCGTTGACTTACCCCAGCAGACACCTCTCGAATTGTATTTTGAATTTGTACCATTTATGTAGAACATACTCCAGTCACACAACCACACCCCATTCTTGCCTGGGACATGTGGGTCCCTCTGCCCAGGATGCCTTTCCTCCTGTTTTCCAGGTAAGGAAACTCATTGAACCAACTCGCCTGTCACCCCCAGGGAGAAGCTTTCCCTGAAACCACAGACTTGCACCCTAACCTCTCTCTCCCACAGAGCCGTGTACATGCTTCTGGTACAGCACTTCTGATACAGTTTGTAGTCTTTCTTTTACAGGAGGGTCTCTCTCTCTCTCTCTCTCTCTAGTGAGCCCAGGAGCCTTATCCTGTATCCCTGACACATGGAACAAATTACGGTCTCAAGGTTTGTTGAACAAACGCATTCTGATGTCTAAACAATTAGCTTATAAATACTGTGTACAAGGACTGTTAATACCTTAGGTGCGACCTATATTAATTGTTTTCTTTCAGTCTGGCATTTTTGTGGTGTCTCTACACCCCATTACCAAGGACAGTTGACATATGAGGGGAGATAAGGAAAGCATGCTTTGGTTTTTATATTCTTATGAGCTTGGGGCATAATTTCAATCACCACAAGCAATTCAGCAGCTTTATTCTCCCGCTGCCCTTTTGACTTTGTAAATAATTACAACCCACGATTTCAGGAATACCACGTTAATATTCCATAAAAAAAGTTAATTGATATACCCAGTTCTTCGGGCGAAATGATGCCATTACTCAAGCTGCAAACACAAGGCAGACGTGGAAGGTCTAATGGAAAGGAAAGGAAGGGGGCTCTGGGTGAGGAGAGGTGGGGGCCAGACCGCCCTGGGGGCTGGCTCTGGATGGGGGGGGGCCCAAGCCCGGGGGACATCCAGCAAGGGGAGGCGTGCTCATACGGGGACTATCCTCCTATCAAACAGGTGGCAGCCTCACAGATCCTGCTAATCTTCCTAATTACAGAGGACCTGGCCCCCAGCCAAGATCAAGGGGGGCAGTTTTGACTCCTCATGGGGAAGGGATAGCAAGCCAGAAAGGCCCCCCGCCAAACAGGTGATGACTCGTGGCAGAATTTCAGACCCCAGGGTGGGGGGGTGGTGATGTGGAGGGAGTTAAGGTCCTCCATGAAAAAGAGACCACCGTAAAAGCTCTCGGTCCTGGAGAGCAGGCCAGCACCACCGAGCTTGCAGGCAGGCAGCGGGTTGGAGGGAATGGGGGTGCCCAGGGGGCTCTCCCAAGACACCACAGACGCCAGATCCTCGGAAGCAGGATGAATTCTAATCTCACCGGCGATGGGGGAGAATCTACTAACGAACTGCCTGATTTGATCAGTCGTTGGCAAACTGGGGCTCGCAGGCTCATTTCGGCCAGCCACCTGTTTTTGTAAATAAAGTTTCACTGGAACGCAGCCATGCTCACGGCCGCTAATGCTCTACAAAGGCAGAGATGAGTACTTGTGACAGAGACCATATGGCCCCGCGAGCCCTAAAATATGTATTATCTGGCCCTTTACAGAAGAATTTTGCCAACCTTTGGTCCAGAAACTGCCCAGGCTGCCTCCCAGACCTCTACCGCCAACGGCTCAGTTTCTCCATCTAGCTGAGCAAGGACCCTTAGCTGAGCAAGGACCCTTGAGGAACAGCACCTACCTCATAGGTTGCTGGCAGCATTAGAGGGATGCGTCCTTGTAGAGTTCTCGGCGGTGTGGTATATGACCGCACTTGGTAAAAGGGAGCCAGAGTGGGAGATGGGCAAGAGTTGGGCTGCGAGGCGAACTCCATCCTGGCTTACAGCAGCTGGATGAACTCCCAGAGCTGCCACATCCGGTGCCCACGGAGGCATGTTCACGTCAGAAGCTGAGCAACATCTTGAAGACGCTCCTGGGAAAAGCCACGGTGCAACAAGCAAACTGCCAGCCCGCGTGGGCCGGTGTGCGGTCCAGGGGAGCTTGAGAGACGCCCCGTGGCCAAACTCGGCACGCATCTGCCCCTGCTTCAGGGGCTCCCCATTCTCGGCCCTGGCTTGCATTCCGGACAAAAGCACTTTGCCTCCTTGCAAGGCTCTGGTAGCTCCCAGTGAGTGCTTGTTAGGGACCAAACCCCAAATCCTGCTGCTTGGATCCCACACCGGGGCTGTGGCACATTTGTGCGTGCCTGATACCCGTCCTGCAGATGCCCACTCTCTACCCACCTTTGCATGCCTCCATGCCAGTCTGGGTCTGATATCAGTTTGCCTCAGTCTGCCAAACTCATACTCAGGTAACACAAGGAGGACTACGGTCCGCAATACACAGAGGACTTCTCCTTCGGGCAGACATTCTGGCCCCCAGAGATGCTCCAACGGTATCTGTGCCTCGACCATTCGATTAACAAGGGCATTCGTGCTACAAAATTCCCAGGGGTCCTTGCTCAGCTAATAACCTGCGTCAGGCAGAAAGGGTGGTCTGTTCATTTCACAATATGCCTTGTTCAGTCAGTAACCTCTCCCATCTGAAGTCAACATGGGTGGCCCCTTAAACGCAGAACCAGAGTTCTCAGGAACGCTGGCAGGATTTGGGGGCCCACAAAATCAGGAAACGGTAAGCCAGGACCTTTACGCCTGAGCCAGGGGCGTGACTCAGTTTGCTGTAGGACATCTCTTCCTGCATATTGGTTTAAGGCTTGAGCGAGAACAGGATCAAGCTGAGTGGCCAGTTCCAGAAAAGCCTAGCCAGCACCATCCTGAGCCTAATGCATGTTAAGGAACGGAGGCTTAGAACCATACCGGCCCCTACCCATGGCGCCCTGTACCTAAAATTGACATCGCATTTGATGATCTACAACAGCTGGGGGTCAAGCCATGGTTAAGGGACAGTCCCTCAACACTACTGGAAAATCCAGGAACCAGCTAGTGGGAAGTTATTATTATATGGATAACAATGATGCTAATAGTTTTCGTTTATTAGGGGCTTATGAAGTGCTAAGGGATTTACTTACATGCAATTTCTCATTTAAATTATTTTTTAATGTCTATTTATTTTTGAGAGAGACAGAATGCGAGTGGGTTAGGAGCAGAGAGAGAGGGAGACACAGAATCCGAAGCAGGCTCCAGGCTCTGAGAGGTCAGCACGGAGCCCGACGCAGGGCTCGAGCTCACAAGCCGTGAGATCATGACCCGAGCTGAAGTGAGACGCTCAACCGACTGAGCCACCCAGGTGCCCCAATTTTGCATTTAATCTTTACAGCCGTTCTAGGAAGACTTGGAGAATGAAGTACTTGCACAGCCAATAAATAATAAAATAGCTTTCATTTATTTATTTTTTTAATGTTTATTTATTTGGAGAGTGAGCAAGCAGGGGAGGGGCAGAGAGAGAGAGAGACGACAGACAGACAGAATTCCGAGCAGGCTCCATACTGTCAGCACAGAGCCCGATACGGGGCTCAAACCCACGAACCGTGAGATCATGATGTGAGCCGAAACCAAGAGCCGGATGCTTAACTGACTGAGCCACCCAGGCCACACAGCTTTTAAATGGCAGAATTGAGGTTTAAGTTCTGGCCTCTCTAGTTCTAAAGCTCCCAGTCTATATTACTAACACAGCCGCTATATATCTATATTACTAATACATGCCTCTGCTGTTCCACCAAATAGTGTTGGACTGAGACAGGGAAATGATATCCATGCGCCATAGGAGAGCCTCTGGTCAACTTGAGAAAACCTGCATCTCTACCCCCGAAGGTTCTACCTCATACCTGAGGCTTAGCCCTGGATTAGACTCTGTGTGCCTTTTTTTTTTTTTTTTTTTACAGGCTCTCAGGGCCCCCTCAGAGCTCTTAAAGTCTTGCATCGGAGCTCCACTTCAAGGATCTATTCTTGGCTCCAGTCCTGGGTTATGCTTGGGCAACAGTTTACTCAGCTAAGACGGCTTCTCTTCAGAAATACTGATGGCAGATAAAACATCATATCTTTTACCTTTATCTAAAGAGAACGGAAAACCTAATTCTTTCACGTGCAGAGCACAACATTGTGGCTGGTGGAGACCAAACGGGGATGTAATCCCTGTTCACCTCCTTCCGGATCTCCAGCTCTCACACTATGCTGGTTAAAGGGAGCTATACTGACCAGGGAACCAGCCTGCCTGGGGTCATTCGTGGCCTGGCTACGAGCTCCCTGAGGGGCCCTGAGTCAACCATCAACTTACTTATGTGCAAACCGGGGACAGTGACAGCATCTCCTTCAAGAAGCTGTGACGGGAGGTAAGACAATCTAGTACATGTAAAGTACTTAGCTTAGTGCTGGCAGAGGATAAACGCTCCACAAATATTAACGGCTATTGCCGGATGGAATTATATTGCTGCTTTCTCCTCTGGTTGGTACTATATATTCACTTAATCAAAATTAGCTGCCCTATTTTCACAACAGGGCAGAAAACCATGTGTCACTGCTCAAGGACTGGACTCTTACACATGGAAAAACACCCGGGTCCAAAAATTGACTTGTTCTGTCAACTCGCCCCCAAAATACAGTGTATTACTGTGAATGGCACTTGACATTTTTTCCAAGACTTGGCCATATGTTCTCTAACTCATCCCCACGTCAACTTGGAAAATTTTCTTTGCAGATGAGAAAACTGAGGTTCAGGGGCCCGTGGGTGGCTCAGTCAGTTAAGCGTATGACTTTGGCTCAGGTCACGATCTCACAGTTCATGGGTTCGAGCCCCGCATCAGGCTCTGTGCTGCCAGCGCAGAGCCCGGAGCCTGCTTTGCATTCTGTGTCTCCCTCCCTCTCTCTCTGACCCTCCTCTGCTCACGCTCTCTCTCTCTCAAAAATAAACATGAAACAAGAATGAAAAAAAAAAGAAAACTGAGGAACTGAGGTTCAGAGATGTCAAGTAATAACAAAAGCAATAACAACAACGACAACTGGTAAGTAACATTTATTCTGTACTTCCTGTTTGGAGAAACTTCTACACACACTGCCTTTCAATTTTCAAAACAACCCCACGACATAGATGTTACTGTTGTATCTCTTCCACAGATAGGGAAACAGACATAGATGTTACTGTTGTATCTATTCCACAGATAGGGAAACAGAGACACAGAGAAGTTAACAAAGCACCTAAGGGGCAGGGATCACAGAGAAAATGGCAAATGGATGATTCCACTTCCCTAGTGTGGTGCCTGAGTTCCACGCTAGGCTTGGCAGATGGCAAGGAAACACAATATCCCTGGGCCTTTGCTGTGGTGGCACTATTCCCACCCTGCACCTCCCCCCCCCCGCCCCCACACACACCCTTTTCTCCACACAGGGCGAATCTCTAACCCTCCTTCTCGCTAAAAAATTCTGTGACTATGGCAAAATCTAGAAAGACCATCCTTATGCCAGTTCTGGAGAGGCCTGAGCTTTGATGCACGAACAGTAGTCCCTCCTTATCCACAAGGGGATATGTTCTGAGACTCCCCCACTATCCCGGTGCCCGACGCCACAGAGGGTACTGAACGATGCACTATGTTCCTTCCCATGCATACATACCTACGACAGCATTTGACTTAAGGCCACAAGAGCTAATGATAAAATTGAACAGTTACAACAATGTACTGAAATAAAAGTAATGTGAAGGTGGTCTCTCTCTCTAACTCTCCTATTGTGCTGTGCTGTGAGATGCTACAACGCCCACGTGAGGGGACGAAGGAAGGAGAATGCCATAGGCATTGTGACATACAGTGAGGCTACTCTTGAGCTTCTGACAAGATGTCAGAAGAAGGAGCATCTGCTTCCGGCCCGAGGTTGACCACAGGTAACGGAAACCTCGGAAAGCAAAACCACATATGGGCGGGGGCGGGGAGGCTAGGCTACTGTTTTCTCAAGGGACAGAGAAGGACGCTGAATCTTTTCCTAGCCACATGGGAGATGACGGTTCTGCTGTAGAACACAAATGTGATCCGTTTTGCCTTTTAGCAGCCTTTCTTTGATCTGCACGTTGGCTGCTGACTGGCCGCATCCACCGTCCTTCCCCAGCGGGCAGAGTCTGGGCCTGGGCGAAGCTAGATCACAATCCCTATAAATCATCACTTTCCATTCATGCTCATCCTGCTAGTGTCACAGCTCTGTCACTATCTTGATTAGTGCAGGAAAAAAGGGAGTCAAGATGAAGTGAGACGAATCTGTGCTGCCCAGGAAATACCAGATGAGTCGGTAAACTGGCCAGTTTCTGGCCACTTGGAAAGCAGATTTGAGCTGCCCTGGGGTCCTGGAAACACACAGCTCGGAGAGACTCTGGAGCAGCTGTCGCTCTCTTATAAAGCTTTTCGTGATCGTAGAGAGGAAAAACATATGTGCTGTCCAAGCTAAGCAGAGCCCATACGGTTGGAGATTTCGCATTTTGAAAAGCACAGAGAGGAGACTGTCTCCTGGTCTGGATTATCTTGTTTGCCAGTCAGTGAGCAAGAACTTGTCCAGACTGCCCAACAGGACATTTGACGTCTATCTTACCCTGGCTCGTCTCTGTGATGCTTTGTGGAATGTTCACATGCACTGTTGAAAGGGCAAACGATTTGAAAGGAATTATCCACTTGGCTCCACATTACCCACTTTCTGCTAGTGCAGAAATGTCGTGATTAAAGATAGCCACATGTTAGGCACGGAGAGAGGCAAGTTTCTGAGAACTTACACCGAGGGAAGCGGTCCTCAAAGGATGGTCTGGCGACCCTGGGAGACCCTAAGAGCCGCCCCGGGATCTGAGAGGTCAAAACTATTTTCCTAAAAACACAATGACATGGTTTGACTGGCTCCTTCTCATTCCTTCTCAAGCATATAGTTGAGTTTCCCACAACATACATGACACAAGATATGGCAACGGATCGTATGCATAAACAGATAAGAGATTCCAACTGTCCCTCATTAAGCCAGATGCTAAAGAGATTTGCAGCAAAGTAAAACGACCCTATTCTCGACTAATTCTTTGCTGAAAACATAACTTTTCAATAAAAATAATGTCTGTTAACATCCGGGTGGTATCTTGTTTGAAATAAACTGATAATTTTATGTTTTCAATTTCGAAGTTTCCGTTTCCAACATGATAAATATCGACTGATATAACCCACGTGAAGTATTTGGGTCCCTCCATCATTTTTGAAAGAATAACAAGGTCCCGAACCCAAAAAGCATGAGAACCACCAATTTAGAAGAACCGGGTTATTTTTCTCTGGGCAGAAGCATGCCTTCCTTCTCCAGCTCCACAGCCAAGCATCCATCTGCCTGAGGGTCACCACCTTCCTGGTTTGGGTGCAGATTCTCCCCTTTATTGCCTTATCACCTGCCTTACCCCCAATCCTTACTGATGAAATGCCTTTGTTCTGCCCATGACGTGGATCCAGGTGGTTCACAGTGGTTCATTCTCCTTGGCAGGGCAGAGAGAGTAGCATTCCTCTCCGAGAACCTCTCAGCTCTCAATCAGGCAGTGCCCAGATGCGTATGAGGACTGCCGATTTTGCCTGGACCCTCAATCAACAAATGCTATGACAGGGGCCGGAGAGAAAGTGACAATTCATAAGGATTGTGATAGATGCACATCTATGGGTCGACAATGGGAGGGTGGTGCACGTAGACCCAGGGGAATCAGAGAGGACCCTGAGCTTGGGCCACAGAGGGAGCCCCGTGTCGGCGATGGGGGACACAAGATGCCGGCCCGTCACTGAGTGGGCGGACAGGACCACACAGATCGAGTGTCCCCTCCCATGCGACAGCGCAAGGCTACAGGCAGAGCCACTCTCTCTTTGGTTCCAGGGACCTCAGAACCCCCCTTAGAAACAAAGCTGGAGCACTGTCTTCCATCGCTCTCCTGCAAATCACAGAAAAATATTCGTTTCAACCTAATCCACCTGTAAACAATCACTGAGCTCCTCCTGGACACCTGGGTAAGTGCTGGCGGGAGGAAGTGCAAAGATTAATAAGAAACGCTCTCTCCCTGCACTCCAGGAGCAGGAAAAAAATCGTTAATGGAGCTGCTTATTAGCAGCAAAATGATCAGACTTGAGTTTCAGCTCCTGTCTCTTCCCTGGTCTATTTTCTAGAGGGAATGCAAGTAGGCAGTGTGAGAAGGCAAAGCAGTCAAACAAAGTGGAGAAACTGAAGCCCTAAATACTGCACAAGACTGGATAATCAACGTCTAAAGTAAAGCAATGATTCTGCAAAAGTAGCCACTCTTTGTTTCTCCTTTACAAATGGTATTTCTTAACCTCACATTCCACTGTTGGCCTGGACAGAGACAACCTGATTTACTACCAAGCTAGAACACTCCCACGTTTGACCTATAACATGCTCAGGTTCCCAGGCAGGATTCCCCTAAGTGGCTCTTCAGAGGCATCCAGCCAGTGGGACACCCGGCCCAGAGGGCATCTGAGAGATGGAAAGGGACCTGGAACATTTCTGAATGGCAAAATGGCTTCATCTTTAAAGCAGGCTCTGGAATCATGAGGTCTATGTTACAATGGGCTGCCGAAAGGTAACCTGTTTATTCATCATGGCCAGAAGCACACAACCAGGGGGCTTTTCACCAGATACACGTGACCACCAGTGCCTTGAACTTGGGTGCTTGCTATTAGAAGCACGCAGGGGCTCGCCACAGCCAAATTTAATGCACTCGGTATGTGGCGACGAGGAAGACGACCCAAGGAGTGTTGTTGGAGAAGCATCTCTGAAGCCGTTTTACCCATCTCCTTCCCTGCCACTCCCCTGCCCGCTTCCCTGCCTCTCACCTCCTCCACCCCACCTCGATTGCAATCATTTCCATTCAGCAAGGTTTTTCGATGCTGGAAATGGTCTCACTGTAACCGTCTTCTAATCTTTTATGAAGCTTATCAATATCATGTGTTTCCAAATCTCTTGTACTCTGAACATCAAAAGCCCATTAACTAATGAATTATATGTTTTTAAGGATTAGCTGTACCTAAAATATTAGAAAATCACTATTCCTTTCACACACACAAAACTACATCTTTTCCTGGTGGTCATATGTTCTCTTTCTTCCTTCCTCTCTTACTCTCTCCTCTCTTTCTAGAGACCCTCTCATTCCCTCTCTCTGCTCAGTGATCACATTAGCACTCCATGCCCATTGGCCTACGGTGCAAACAGGAGAAGCTGATAAAATTCAGCAATCGATAAAATATTAAGCCGTTTGAAAAGTGTCAAAACTGGAAATGAAGGGGCGCCTGGGTGGCTCAGTCGGTTGAGCATCCGACTTCGGCTCAGGTCATGATCTCGCAGTTCATGAGTTCAAGCCCCATGTCAGGCTCTGTGCTGACAGCTCGGAGCCTGGAGCCTGCTTCCGATTCTGTGTCTCCCTCTCTCTGCCCCTTCCCCACTCATTCTCTGTCTCTCTCTAAGATGAATAACTGTTAAAAATAAAATAAAATAAAATTAAAAATTGGAAATGAAGAATGTAGCCCCTTCATTTCGAAAGCAGCTTAAAGGGCAGTGGGAAGGGCTTTTCTAGAAGACCATGATGGATTCGGAACCCAGTGCCGACGTGAACTGAAGCAATGAGGGCCAACCAGCAAGGTTACCATGAGGATTAAATAAAAATAATGCCTGCAAAGCATTTGCCTCAATGCCTCGCACATGAAAAGTGCTCGGCAAATGATAGCTATCGTTATTATCAGGAAGTATTTACAACTGAGTCCATAATTCAAAAGAGGAAGAGAATTAGAAAGACAGACACCATACATACCAGAGATTGTTTGTTAATCCATCTGTGTGTTCTATTTAAATTGGCCTGACAGTGGACAAAGCGCTTACATTAACTTTTCCGATCCCCGGAACAAACCTGTGAAAGTCGGTAGAACAGGTGATATTATCCCACTTGATAAACCAGGACAAGACAGAGGGCCTGAAAGCTCTTTTTTTTTCTTTTAAATGTTTATTCATTTTTGAGAGAGAGTGCAAACACGAGCAGAGGAAGGGCAGAGAGAGAGGGAGACACAAAGTCCCAAGCAGGCTGCCGACGTTGGGCCCAAACCCATGAACTGTGAGATCATGGCCTGAGCCAAAGTCTGACGCTTAACTGATTGAGCCACCCAGGCACCTCAGGGCCAGAAAGCTCTTGAGATGGTTTTGGTGTATGGCTTAACCGTCATTAAGTGGAGCAAGGTGGACCAGAACAGGAGCCACATGGCCCAAGGCCATGAAAGGGAGCTGTGTTCTCCATTTGGCTGAAATCCTCAGTCTTTCTAATTTATGGTCCTGCCTCACCTTAAGAACCAGTCTCTAAAGGATTTAAGATTTAAATGCCAAAGTCAATGCAATAAAAAGCTAACCCCCCGATTATCCAACTGTGGTTCAGTTGAATGACTCAAGGTGTTTCCTCCCACCTACTAGGCAGGAGTTACAGGCACCCTTCCCTACCCTTTCCTTCCCTTCCCAGAGCAGTGCACCCCGTGTTCGGGATCGGGGACCCTGCACATGGTTATAGGAGGAAAGCCATGCAAGTGCAGGGACTTGACTCCCAGCAGCCCAGCTGCTGTGTTGCCTTCTGTGGCCACAGCCCCAATTTGGCACAGAGGATTACAGGCTGGCAGCTGTGAATTATGCAAGCCAGATCGACTCCCCGTGGCATTCCACATCTGGAGAAGCCTTCCTTGGGAATCGGTACAGACGCATCCAGGCATTCTCGCTGCTATTATTATCTTCAAAGCTACCTAGAGAATATTCTCTTTCAAATGCAAAGATTAAGAGAAGTCGAAAATGCATGGCATAGTTAGTAATTTTCATTAAAAAAAAAAAAACACTCTATAGCCAATGCTGGTATCCAAAAAGACACTATTTTTTTTAATGGCATGAAATACAAAAGACATAAAAAGCACCACTGAAAATGCTGCTACACTATCAAATAATTTATACTTCCTCCCATGTTATCTAAAAATAAATGACACTTTTGAGGCAATCACATACATTAAATATGGGCAATTTGTTTCCCAAACCTTAATTCCAGGGTTTTAAATAGGCAAATGAAATAAAGAAGATAATCGGGATGACTTCTGTCCCATAACATGCGTAGGAGAAATAGGCGGGGTGCAGGGAAGAAAAAGGTTTTAGCACAAAATATTCAGCCATCTCAATGGAAAAGAACCTTCCACAACACACATCAATAGATCGGGCTGCCTCTGCTTGCCCTGCCCAACTGGGGACTTTGCTATAAAATCTGATTACTGTTATCAGCAGGATGCTGATTTGGCTGTCCTGCTTCAAGGAGAGTCATCCAAATTACAGATCAGCCAAAACACAGGCTGGGTGGTGCTGGCAGATGTAGACAGAATGCTCTGGAGTCTCTCCTTATCCTAAGGTAGGGAGAAGATTCTGCAGCCTGACTCAACACAGACTGTTCATACAGGTGACAAATACCAGACTCCCGGAACGGGAACATGCTGACCTCCCACATCGTGGAAAACTAGAGAAAATTCAAAAGGGGGCCGGTGCTTGGTTCTGGGTGCTAGGATGCACACCCCACGAGTTCCTCCCTGGAGAGAAGCAGTTTGCTTTTTGCATCCTTTTGTTAAAGGACCTTTGGGAAATGTGTATTTAGTACCTAATGTGCAGAAGGTCCTGGGCTGTCCCCTCAGAGATATGGAGAAGCATATCCCAGTGACATGCCTGCCAGGGAGACATACAGAAGAGGTCAGAAGGCACTTGGTGAGAAATGCCAAAGGCCTACAAAGTTCTAAGTGCTCCTGGAGCTGCAGGGGGAGTTGGGGCTTGAGCCAGGTGGGAAAGCATCAAGGAAAAGGAGGCGTTTGACCCACATTGAGTTCTTCCCTTAAGAGAGGAGCAGAGCCTCAAGTAGAACATGACTTTAGTTAGTTTCTCATAGTAAACGGAGAGAAGGGCCAATATAGTCAACTGGCCGTTTTGCAAAAGATGATCGTGCAGCCCCAGGCTGGGTGTGAGGGATGTCACTGCTAGAAGAGGTGGAGGCTTCAGGAAGGGGTTCTGGTTCTTGCTGTTGACTATGTAGGAAGGGACGGAAGGAAGGGAACCGGAGGGCAGCATTCATAACCAGCCTGTCACTCACACCGAAGATGTGCCACAGTGGGAACTCTTGGGGAGTAAACCTGGGCTCAAAAATGCTACTCCACTCTTTCTGGCTGGGTGGCCCTGGCTAAATTACAGTCTTCTGTCCCCAAACCTCAATTCCCTGGACTGTGAAATGGGGCAGTGCCTGTCACAGTAGGGAGCTCATTAGCATGAAATAATGCATGTATATCCTGGAATACAGTATCTTGCGTACAAATAGTCAATAAATGCTACATCTCACCTGACTCTTCTCACATCATCTTGCCACACACTGGAATAAAGACTGGGATCACCAGCCATGGATTTTTCTGGAAAATGCTTAATTTCACAATTCTTATCTTGTTGGTGCCTATGACAGGCAATATGGCCAACCTGAGACTTAGCAAATGCATTCTTTCCATTCATAGGTAATAATAGCACCTATTTAGTATCTTATTGGATCATCCATTCTCTAGACATTTTTGATGCGGGGGGTGGTAGGACAGAGAGGAGGTGAGAGAGGAGAACTTAGGAAAAAAGGAACTATGTCCCCCTCTGGTGTGTGCTCAGTGAGTAAGCCCTGCCAATGGCCCAGTTTCCTAGGAAACTCTGCTTGGAGACCTCATACAATAAACGTATCGGCAGTTTGCTTTGTAGAAGACACACACAACTGGCAGTCATTTGGGCAATGTGTCACAAGGCCAACGGCATGCAGAATACCTGAATCAAACATTTTTGAGGTGAATATTCACTCAGGTGGCAGTCAATTTTTTTTTTTTTTTTTACATTTAAAACAGACTCTATTCAGTTGACTCAAAACGTAAGACTTTTCTTTCTCATCATACTCATCCACCATGGCAAAGGGTGTCATTGTACTTAGTCTAGTTGGCATCAATATTCTTTACTCACTATTGAGCTCTTGCTCAATGCCCAGGCTGCAAGACTCTCCTCCCTGCATGCTCGAGAGAGGCCCTGGGCTCCTGCTCTCCTGGACCCGGACAGACGCCCCTCATCTCATTTCCCTCGAGAAGACTCCTCCAAGCTGCAGCAAAATCCTTTGGATTCAGGGAGTGACAAGGCAGGTACATCTACCCTAATCACAGAAGCTTTTTATTTAATCATCTCATCTTTGTTCTAGAAGTCCCTATTGCCTACCCACATCTCCTAAACAGTTTACACAAAGCTCTGTTAGTTAATTAACAGCCTGCCTAGCCCCACAGCCAAGATCCTTAAGGAGGCGGAAGTAATGCTCAGAACAGACCAAGGTTTTGAGAGGTTTTATGACAGTGAGTTTGGTCAGTCTAGTCGAGAAGAGCAAATGAGAGTTGTGCTCTCTCCTCTGGTATCAGAGTATAAATGCACCTGCTGCCTCCTCGTCCCTGGATGAAAACGGGTGGTTTCTTAAGCATAGTGTTCCCTCTCACCTGTGTCCCAGTGACTTCACGACTTCTCTAATTCTTGCTCTCTTTTGTCAAGATGGAATCTCAGTTAGGTTCTGAGACACCTTTTTGTAAGAGCAGTATTATCCTGCGAATCCTTGCATGATATCTTGACGAAGGGCCCCTCCTTGATAAACTTTCTCTGAAACCATCAGTGGATGAAAAGCAGAACAACCGACTTCAGTCAGAAACCCTGAGACTCAAAAACTCACGGAGTGGGATGAACACTAACATGTGCCATGATGTAAGGCTGAGTGGACATCGAGGGCTCAAAGAGCACAGCTTCCCGAGGGAGGAGGGTAAGGAAGCCAGGCGGGAGACAAGGGTGCCCAGAGGAAGCAAGTCAGGAGGCAATTCGGAGCCTTCAGAAAACTGGAAGCTCAGTAAATGGGTGAATGCTGTGTGGAGTCAGGGGACGTTGAAGGAGTAAGGACTATGTCATGGACTATGCAGGAAAAATAGGCATGGCACCTCCGGAGAAGGGTGGGGGTGCAAAGAGCTGGGACGGAAGGGGAGGGTCTTTGAGGTTCTCAAGGGAGAGTCTGTTTCAGGGTATGGTTTGTGACTTCAGCAATATACAGCCAACACTCAGGAAATGTTTGCTGAGTCAGAAAGCCCTAAAACTCGGAGTGATGAGGACAGAAAAGCTCTGGGCTCTGTCCTAAGCGCTTTACGTGTACTAGCTCATTTAATTCTCTGAGGTTGGTACCAATATGGCAGGTGAGGAAACTGAGGCATAAGCAGGTAAACTAACTCGAGGGGGATCACGCTGGTAATTGACAGTGGCATCTGGATTAAAAGCCAGGCATTCTGGCTGCAGATTCTGTGAATTCAACCACAACAGCACACAAACCACAGGGAATAGAGTCCTCTGGGTAATTTCTCGATCACTTTTTGAAAATATACCCACCCCAACTCCCCAACTGAAAGTATCTGTAGGAATTATGCTAGTGCTTAAATTATAGCTTACTAAATATGTGAGTTTTCAATTTATTTTTTTTTTTGTCTAGGAAATACACATGGGGAAAGAAGGAAAATTATGGTCTGGTTACCATGAACTGAATTAGGCAGAGAGAGGGTTTTTTGCTGTCTTTTTGTCTGCTTGTGGAATTCTCTATAACAGGTACTTTCCACTCTCATGATTTCACTCTGACTGAGAGAAATAGATTTGGTATCATTTCTCAATTGATTGAATTTTTGCTGAGAAACAAGACATTTTTTAAAAGGCCAATGACTTATCCCATCTACCTCTAGTTGTTTTCCTGTGAAGTCAACGGTCTTGTCCATTTTCAATGTTTTCAATTATTTTTAAAATTTTTGGTTAACTAGACATACCGTGAGCTGTACCATTTTAACCATTTTTAAGTGCACAGTTCAGTAGCATTAAGCACATTCATACTCTTGTGCAGCCATTACCACCATCCGTTTCCCAAACTCTTTCCATTTGTCAAAACTAAAAACTGTACCTTCCTTTTAGTAAGGAAGTTTCCCTTTAATAGACAAAACTAAAACAAATAATTAGGCAAAGAAGAAAGGGGTTAGTTTGCTGAATGAAGTCAACCCAAAGAAAACAATTATATTCAATCTCTTCTCTATAGGACAGGTTTAAAAACAAAACAAAAAAGCCAGATCTTTGTCACTGAAATTGACAGCTTAATCTTCATATAATTCAATTCTCTTTAAGGTGGTGTAACTTATCGGGGCGCCTGGGTGGCGCAGTCGGTTAAGCGTCCGACTTCAGCCAGGTCACGATCTCGCGGTCCGGGAGTTCGAGCCCCGCGTCGGGCTCTGGGCTGATGGCTCGGAGCCTGGAGCCTGTTTCCGATTCTGTGTCTCCCTCTCTCTCTGCCCCTCCCCCGTTCATGCTCTGTGTCTCTCTGTCCCAAAAATAAATAAACGTTGAAAAAAAATTTTTTTTAAAAAAAGGTGGTGTAACTTATTGTAGCCTAGTAAAGAGAAAGTAGTTTAAAGTATTAACCATGTGGGTTATCTTTGTGACTGACGCAAAGCAGGGCTAACGTTCTCTTCGAAAGGCATTACCCCGCTGGACCCCACGCCCCAGATTCCGATTCAATTGATTACCAGTATCTCTTGAAGCTTCCCTGAAGAGCCTCATGTGCAACCATGGAGGAATCCTAAAGTTTAAAGCAGTGATATGGGCTGAATACCAATTTGAAGCCATGGAGTAAATATGCATAAATCAGCCTTCTGGTTTCTCTTTATTCGGAGACCACTTTGAGAATGTGATGACGTTTTGGATCATATCCTAGAAATGCATGTCTACTCACACATGCTCACCAAATTCATATCCCTTTGCAGGGGCCTTTGGTCCACTAGAAGCCCACCTTTACCTGCTGAGTGCGGAGTAAGCAGAGACAGCAGCCAAGGAGGAAACCCTGGAGAACACCAACAAAGAATGAGCCAGCTGAGCAACCCAGGAGACTGGACGCTGCAGCCCGAGAGGTGGGAGGAGAGCCAACTGAAGGCAAGAAACGGGAGAATTTTTAAGAGAAAAGGGTAGTGCGGAGTCAGATGCGATGAACTGGCCAAACAATGGCATTGGAGATGGTTAAGAGGAGACAGCAGGACCTATGAAACCATCAAGCATGCTCTGTTGGAAGACAGGCTGGAGGGCAGATACCATAGATGTACAGAGGTGAGTAGGACAGAGAGGCCAATGGAAGCAGCCATTGGGATTAAACTGCAAAGAGGTATAGATGTCAGAGGAGTCTCAGGACAGTGGTGGGTGCAGGGCCAGAACGCTGAGGGCAGGAATGAGGAGATGGGGTTTAGACATGATAAGTGCTCATGTGAACAGCTACTGGACCTCCTTCTCCAGATCCCATCTGCCTTCCTTCCCACGCTTGCCTGTCTGCCTCTATTTCCTGGTTTTGCCTGAGGCACACTCGACTCCCTGACCTCCAGACTCCAAAATATCTAGCCATCTCTCTCCCTAACCCCACACCTTCATCCAGTTGCCTAGTTCTCATGAATTCTACATCTGGTTGCTGTCAATACTTTCCCTAATGTCCACATCCTACCCCTTTCTCCCTTGCGCAAGCTTCATCCACCCATGACTCTGTTTTAACTCCACACCACTTCCAATGTGTTTTTTATCTTCTGTTACTCTTAGAGATGGGCCATCTGAAGTTCTTCAGGTCAGATTCTATTTTCCAAAAATGGCCTACAACAATATTTCCCATCCCACATGATCTCCTACAATGTGGTAGTGACGCTCTCCCTCCCCTGAATCTGGATAGAGTGTGAACCAGGGAGGGCAGAGAGAGAGGGAGACACAGAATCCAAAGCAGTTTCCAGGCTCTGAGTTGTCAGCACAGAGCCCGACATCGGGCTCGAAGTCCTGAACATAAGATCTTGACCCAAGCTAAGTCAGACGCCCAACAGACTGAGCCACCCAGGCACCCCTAAATTTGCTTCCTGTTAAAATCATTCCATTAGATGAGCTCTATGAGCATTTATTTTAGCACATATTTAAGCTAATGTGTCCTGCTCTAACAATGTGTAGTTCAAAGTTAAGTAAGTGAGCTCTCATTCTAGTTAAAACAAGACTTTGCGGGACTCAAATTTAAAACAAAGTCCTATGTTCTGAGGAATAATGCTTTGAGGGAAAAAAAGCCACCATAAATTTGGGTAGGTACTCTGGAAAATGTGTATAAAGTAGAGGAATGATTCTGTGGTCTTTTTTTTTTTAAGTTTATTTATTTTAAGAAAGAGAGAGAGCATGAGCAGGGGAGAGACAGAAAGAGAGGGAGACAGAGAGACTCTCAAGCAGGCTCTGCACTGTCAGTGCGGAGTCCGATATGAGGCTTGAACTCCCTAATGGTGAGATCATGATCTGAGCTGAAATCAAGAGTTGGGGGCTTACCCAACTGTTACCCACGCACCCCTCTTGTGGTCCTTTAGAAAGACAGAGCTCAGGGTGGTAAGGACGATCTCCAGGTTATAAGAGGGAAAATCTGAATATAGAGCCCGGCTGAGAGGAAACCATAGTACTCCAGGGGAGATTTAATGATGATGCTTATAACTGCTCTCAGTACATTTAGAAATGATGTGAAAACTACTAGCAAAGGTAGAAGTGACAAGAGTTACGGAGGCAGTGAATATACTGTAAACATCAGCTCTACAGTGTGAGGGACCTGAGTTCAAACCTAAGCCTGTCATTAAGTAGGCTGTGTGACCTTGAGCAAGTTACGAAACCTCTCTGTGCTTCAGTTTCCTTCGTAAGAGAGGTGTTGGAAGAATAAGATCACATAGAAGAAAAGTAAAAAGCCAGCTGATTAGAGTGTTCCTAAAGACACTTCCTCAAGGACATCTATGTCCGTTATGGTTGGTAACTGGTTGGATGCGGGGGTTGGGAGTGAGGAATCATTATATCCTAAATAATAATAATAATAATAATAATAATAATAATTTCCTCTTAGAACAGGTCATTCCAGACATCTGCCTTAAAAAAAAAATCATGTCCTAACCTTTTTTCCCCACAGTTTCAAAAAGTACATTAGAAGAAAATAGAATACAATTGCAAGGTGGTTAATTAATTGGGGATTATTTCTAAATGACATTCTTAAAAAGCTGTAAATTACATTTGATGAGAGGAACAAAGGATCTATTTCCTCCCTGCCTC
Organism: Puma concolor; assembly: GCF_028749965.1. Classification (NCBI taxonomy): domain Eukaryota; kingdom Metazoa; phylum Chordata; class Mammalia; order Carnivora; family Felidae; genus Puma; species Puma concolor. Next base: position 49,096,207 of record NC_141668.1, read on the forward strand.
TGCTACTGGGAGAAACCACCACGTACATCAGTCATTAAATAAAACAAATCTGGTGTCCAAAATTATCAGGCTGGAAAATCACACCGCTGAATAAAATGTTCACCTGAAACCCAAACTCTAAACTCTCGAAGGCCAAGGGCAATAAGAGGGGTGCACTGAGATACGAAACCAGAAAATGGATAAACTTCTTATAAGGAAACCTGGTTCACAGAGCAAAATCCAGGACTGCAGGATGGGAGCCTGGGTGCTGATCCCACACGGCGGTCATGCCTTCTCCAGGCTTCCCCTCCTTGCTCCAAAGTGCCCTCCTTCGTGGCAGAAAGAGTTTTCTAAAGCATAGCTCTGCTATCCCTCCCTGGATGGTTACTCGGCCCCGCAAATTCAAGCACGAAAATCCTGCCAAGGAAGGGAAGCAACACTGATCACACTTTCCACTTTATAAAAGAAAGAATTCCATAAAATAAAGTACTTGATGGTACTCGGGAGACAGCACACAATACTCGCTCTTCTGTCCCTTGTTTTGCACTTGTGTATGTCCTATAGATCTCTCCATATTCATATATGGACATCGTTCTCTATCGTTTTCTCTCTTTCATTCTCTCTCTCTTTCATTCTCTCTCTCTTTCATTCTCTCTCTCTCTCTCTCTCCCTCCCTCCCTCCCTCCTGCTAGGTGATACTCTACTGTGTGCATATCACAGTCTATTCAACTAGCTCCCCATTGCTGGATGCTTGGTTGCTCCCAACCTTTTAGGATTACAGCACCACCCAGGCAAAGAGCCGATGCAGGTGTGGCTTCATTGGGCGGCCGGAAGTACGGTTGCACTGGCATTTCCACCAGATAATGCCAAGGTCCCCTTTGCAGAGGCTGCCCAGCCTCCTACCCTCCGGAGTAAAATAAAATTCTGATTTCCATTCTGAAGGTTTTGCTCATTTTCATGTTTTCCTTCTGTGTTATTGTGTGGGTCCTTTGAAAACAGACATATTTATAGAGGGGCTGATCAGAGACTATATCCTCACTACTAAGGCAAAAAAGATCAAAACGCTTCATTTCACTGCTTGGAAGGATCAAATCGGTAGTACAGACAGCAAGTGTGAGACTGTATAGGAGCTGGACGTTCTCGGCAGACGCATCAGACTTAGAAGATTTTATGGAAGAAAAGGGACTTGACGAGGCCCTTGAAGAAAGCAGAGGTGCTAGGTAAGCAGAGGAAAACCTTCAGGTTCGCAAGCAGAAATATACATAAAGTGCACAGGGAAGGCTGGGCAAGCGGACTGCAGCAAGGTAATTGAGGACAGATCCTAGATGTGTAACCAGGTCATGAATGCGGACAACCTTACATTCCATGGGGCAAAGTTTGGTCATTCTGATTTAGGATTTCTGATTTAGGCTGTAGGATGGGTGGACTGTCCATCTTGGTTTGCCCAGGGCCGTCCCGGTTGGTGTCTGTTGTCTTATTATCTCTATCACGTTCAAGAATCCCAGTTTAGATGCTAAAAGTATATAACGAGTCATCCTGCCAATAGAGACCACCAAAAAATCTGTGGATGAGAGAGAAAGATGACGAAAGAAATATTTCAGCCAAATAAACGTGAGTACCAAACACACAGACCGGAGGAAGGGACAGAGACTGGAGGAGGCAGCCGACCAGGACGTCACCGGGCAGGGTAGCAGGAATGCGGAACCAGGAGGAAGGACGGTAGGCCTGACTAGTTTGAAACAAAGCTATCTGCTTAACCTCTCTGGAGCTGCCATTTCCTCATTTGTAAACTGAAGATATTGGATGAGTCGCAAAAGGGCCCTTTCAGTTCTAACACTCCAGGGTCGAGGAGATTCTCGCTCCGGTCTAGGTGCAGGGACATGTGGACGAGTGGAAAAACAAGATGAAGGGATGGTGAAAGGCAGGGAACAGTCAGCATAGCTGAGCACGAGTGACAAGTACAGGAGAGTTAATGCCTTACTGCCACTGATGGATGAAAGGCACGCAGACGCCTGAGCTGAACTGTGACCCAGTCCGTGAGGCTAGCTTTACACGTGCTATGTTTGAGATGACCAGCAGGCCACTGAGGTGGCTACTTAAAGACACCTGTAAGAGGACACCGTGATGTAACCAAGCCAAATGGAAACGAGGGTCGGGCTGCTTGTTCTCTTGTTTGCCAGATTTCTGGCGACTGGCCTCGGTGAGGGGAGGTGTTACTCACTCATGGTGCTCAGGTCTGACGCAAAGACCAGAGGTGAATAAATGAAGAGTGGGAGCCTGAGCTTCAGGCCAGATAGTCCGGGAAAGAAGGGTAGGTTCTCAATGGCAAGATGAGTTGACAGTTCCAGCCACTGTCAAAAACTCTGAAGGAAATGGACTGCTTCTATTCAGAATGTATTTAAGGTAAAGCCATGCCTATATCTGGATGGCTTTTGAGTCTTAGCAAGTACTCTATTCCTTCAGGTTTGCTTCCCCAATGACAAAAGGGATGTGCAGCCACAACTCCTTACCATTAAAGAGTCTTTGGTTAATGGAGGGTCCTACAGGTAGATTTAGGTCCACGGGATGTCTGTTTCTCCTCATAGGCCATAAGATTGGCTCCTAGACTATCTAAGTTCCCTTACCCTAGATCTCATGCGTCCAGGTCTCAAAAGATCATTGAAGATCATCCTTACTAGCCAAGCCTGATGCAGCTATAATTTATGTCGAACAGAAAATGGGCTTTTAAATAATTCCTTGAACAAATGCTCCATGAGCACCAGCTTCTTAACAGAAGATATTGGGGAATGAAAAGATTTTCCCCCTAGGCTTCCACTACCCAGTGATGAAATCAGAAGCAGATAATTAAATCACCCGGGGGCATGTTGCTCTACATAAATTCAAAACCACAAGGTAAGAGTTAAAATATTGCAATTGTGTTCAAGCTGAAAGAATGGGAAATGGCTTTTTTCCCCTCCTTGCGAATGTTCATGCGCAAACTTTTCCTTCTTAAAAAAGAACGTTTTCAACTGAAAAAGAAACACTAAAATCATGTGCGAATGAGTCATGAAACTCCACATTTATTAAAGTGTTCCCACATGATCACGAGCTTCTGTAATTCTGAAATAGGATGACAAGTCGCCTGGAGCTTGAGGACAGGACTGTGTCTCATTCACTCACTCAGCAGATACCTGACACATCCATGACGCTGAAGTCAAGTGAACATTTCTGATATGGCAGCTTCTCCGTGTCTAGAACTGACGGTAACCCGATGGTTTCACGCTCACTGTAACAGCGCACTGAGATGTTAACAGGAAGTGACCAAAGAAGAGGAAAGAAAGAAAAAACGGGGCATCTTTTACAAGCCCCACTGCTCTGTCTGAGAAATGTCCACTCCAGCTGTCAGGGACTTAAATACCAAAGGAAAGGTAAATTGGATTAGGTGCATTTGGAAGAGAGTTCCAGTAAGATGCTTGGTAACTTCTGATTACATTTAATGGCATTACACGGAATCTGCTTCTAGAAAATGGGGTTTGCATACCGCAAGTTGCATTTATAGATCTTGTCCTTACAGGAGGTATACCTGAGTGCAGGGCCTAGATGCATGCCGCTTGCAAAGAAAGAAAGGATGTCGGGAAATCAGTCAAATCCTCCACGAGGCCTACGAAAAAGAGTACGCAAAAGGGGTAGGGGTGGAGTGGGGATAAATCAGGACTGGGTTTGGGGTTTTTGTTTTTCTATAAAAGATCCTTTCTGAACTTGAATCATCCAGCTTGTCATATTGACTGTCTACAAGATCAATTCTTTTTTTTTTTAAGTGTATTTATTTATTTTTAGACAGAGAGAGAGAGAGAGAGAAAAGGAGGGGCAGAGGGAGAGAGAGAATCCTAATCAGGCTCTGTGCTATCAGTGCAGAGCCCAACATGGGTCTCAGTCTCCCGAACTGTTGAAATCATGACCTGAGCCGAAGTCAAGATTCGGACACTTAACCCACTGAGCCACCCAGGGGCCCCTACAAGATCAGTTCTAACTAACTGCTCAGGCTGTCCCACTGCCTGTATCACACAGTCTACAAAACACGACTGACACCGAGAAAAAGACGAAAAGGAAGGAAGGAAAAGCACACCTCCAATCAAGTTTCTAGGTTTTTCTCGAAAAATCATTCGGCTTCTTTCTTCCGACCTCATGCCTGGGAGTTACTAACAAAAAGTTCTTTAGTGTGGAGGCCACTGCTTCTCCTCCTTGCCTCCTGATCTTTCCTGCCACGGCCCATGTTTTAGGATGAGCTGGAAGGTCATACAGGCCAGGGCACGGGAACAGCATCGCATAGCTACCACAGGAGCCCCTCCCTTGTCATCCCTGCTTTGTTGGGCTGGATGGGGCTGGTCGGGCAGCGAGGCGAGCTTGCTGGCCCTACCTGGACCCAAAGCTCTGTGTGCAGCTGGGACAGGGCCCAGGTGAAGGGAAATGCAGAAACGTGTCTCCCTCTGCACCCCATCCACACAGGCACGCCCAGGGACATCTACTTCCACCTCTCCCTGACTCTCTTCAGCCCCCCCATTAGCAACCCACTGTCTGGTCCTGGGTGCCTGTTCTGTAGGCTCCTGGTGTATGTGGACCTGAACTCCTCACTGCGTCCCTCTGGTCTTCCAATGCCTCCTGCACATGGCCTCACCCCTCTGTGACCTGCGGGCTGTCTTGTTGGGGCAACTACATGCAGCTGCTTAGAACGACATCCGTGCTAGACGTTGCGCATTTGCTAGCTAAGCACCCTGTCCAATCGCCTTTCAGCAAAGCTGCCTGGACTACAGAGGCTGAGAGGCTAAAAACTACATTTCCCAGTCTCTCTTGCAGCTACGGGTCTACATGTGACATAGACTCTGATAAGCAGACACATTCACGTGAGATTGGGAAGGAGTAGGTGCCAAGCCGTGGCTGTGCAGGGAGATTGGCTCTAATTACAGACATGGTGCGTGTGATTGTCTGGGCAGCTATGGCAGATTCTTACGTCCCTTACCTACTGACACCAAGGCTGAGTATGAGCAACGGAGTAACTTCTAGAACAGTCTTCATTCTTCAAGTTTCTTAATATCTTGTAACAGACTGCAGAACTTCCCTTCAATATAAACTGTGTAAATGCCTTGAGGGTAGGGAATGATTTACTAACTGCGTCTTTGAATCTTCTAGTTGGAAGGGCTCAACTAGTCCAATCTTCTACCAATTCCAGAATCTCTTTTATGGCTAACTCTGCTAAGTGGCTACCCTAAATCCATGGCAGCTTCCTTACAAATAGAAGACCTATGTTGTTCAAAGCAGTGCTGCACCCGGCTAAAAAACTAAATTTCCTGGGTACTTTCATATTTAGGAGATGGCATGTACTCGGTTCTCGTTAATGAGGAATAATTTTAAGGTACTGAGGATTTCTGGAAAATATTTGCTTTCTTAATGTGGGCTGTCCCTTCTAGACACAACCTTCTTCATCCTGTTATAATGAGCATGTGTGGCTCAAGGTAGGGCAACCAACTTCAAGGAGCAAGGATGAAGGACACGTAAGGAGGGCAGGGGCAGAGAGAGACAGGGAGCCTGGGTGCTTCATGGTACCCTGGTGCCTCAATCCTAACCGAGCGGGTTCTCAGGAATTTTACTATGTGAGAATTTTGTTGGTTAATCCCTATTTGTTAAGCCACTGCGGTTGGGTTTCCGTAACTTAGACTGAATGCATTCTCTAATTGATAGAGACAACACTCTAAATGCCTAAGACTCTGCTTAAACCATTTCCATGATGGGAAGCCGACTGCCCGAAGCGGTCACTTACATTTTTGGTTGGCCTTGTGGAAAATAGTGTTTCCTCTCCCTAAAGTGCAATTCCATCCTGTACAAGAGATAGCACGTTGGTGCACAAGAGTGAAATTTAAGACCAAAAGCCATGTATTGAATACCTGTACATAGACGATCTTATGTAATCTTCCTATGATCCTGTGTCACAGGTTTTACTGTGCCCACCTGAGGATAGGAAATAGGGTGTCGGTGCCTTTAAGCGCACCCCTGACAAGTGACCATATTCGTTTCCTTGGGCTGCCATAACAAATTGGCCGCCCTAGACCAATAGAACTTGATTCTTTCACAGTTCTGGAGGCTGGAAGTCTGAAATCAAGGTGTCAAAGGTGCATGGTCCCTCTGACAGCTCCAGGGAGGAATCTTGCCTTGCCTCTTCCAGCTTCGGATGGACAAGGACAAGCACAACTCTTGGTGCCCCTTGGCGTGTGACAAATGTTGCTCCAGTGTCTGCCTCTGTCTTCACACGACCTTCTTGCTTGTGTGTGTCTTCTACCCTCTTATGATAACATCGGTAGGAGATTCACGAACCGCACTCATCCAGTATGACCCCACCTTGCGAATGACATCTAAAAGGATCCTATTTCCAAACAAGGTCACAGTCTGAGGTTCCAGGTGGACATGATTTTTTTTTTTTTTCTAAGTGTGTGTAGCGCGGGGGGTAGGGGTGGGGTTGCTATTTAACTCACTACAGCGGCAAAGCCTTTACTCGGGGCTTTTCTTCAGCTGTTTAGGAGTTAAAGATAATGAGTTTGTATCTAAACCTGTACATCCAGCATGGAGGGTTCTTGACATATAAAATTTAAAACACCGACAAAAAGCTAAAGCAAACCACTATCACTGGATTTTTAATTGCTTAGATCTTTAAGATAAGTGTCATGCACCAGGTCCTATACTGTCTTGAATTATATATAATTAACTTCTATTTCTATGATGCCAACCTTACTAGTTCTAAATTTGGCTTCACTTTCCTAGTTGAAAATAAATGTTCACAGCTTACACTTACTGATATATTCCCCTACGCTTGAATCTTAAAACGGTATGTGGGGAAAGAGTGAAATCTCTGTTCAGAGTCAAACATTACTAATATATGTGGGTTGTCTTAACTTACTCGCTTACATTCCGCACATATGTCACACAAAGCTATCTTAAAAATTCCACCTAGCCTGCACTTAGCATTCAACATGCTAGGTATTTTATGACATCTGATTCCTATAACAACCCTAAAAAGTGGTCGTATCAGAGGCAAGTGTTTTAAGTCACGATGCCTTGTAAAGTATCCTGCACAGGAGACAGATAAATAACAAATGGTTTTGGATTGTTTTTATTATTTTCATTCAATTTTACCACCCTTGCCTATAATTAACATATAACGGAAATATTACTGAATTGTAAAGAAGCTTCAGGCCTGCAAAAGAGGGAAGAGCCTTCATAGTAGGAAATGTCAGGGCTTAATGGGAATTCAGTCCCTAATCTAAAATATTTAATTATTTGTAAAGTACTTTTATACCCTTTAATGAGTTGTGCTATAATTCATGCAAGTCTCACATCTTCTGTACGTTCCTGAATCAGAAACTTCCGTTGGCTATCCCTGGTTCCCTGAGACACGCACTCCTTATATCAGTGAAGCCTAACCAGGTTAATCTCCTATCTGTAACATTTGAAAATAAAAAGGAATTTTCACTGTCTTATAGAATTATCAAAGAAGTACCTTTTGCTCACTGAAGGATTAGGAAGAGAGCACTTCCCATCCAATAAATCTCCTATCTAATTTTGGTAATGGATATCTAATTTCATTTTTGAGATGCAGATACAAGGATATTAAACATGGGAATGTATCAATAAAGATATTGCTATAACAGCTATGAACATCTGACTCCTATCATCTTCCTTTCGTCTCAGAGAATGCCATAGAAGTACGCCTGTTAACAGAAACCTGAGCTCATTGGGGTTTCTGCCGGTGAACAAAAGCAGATATAACAGGAAAAAAAAATAAAGATTGCAGATGGACAGTAAGATCATAAACCTGTGGTATATAAGGTTACATCAGTAAAGGCCTGACAATACAGATGTTCAAAAGCCTGACACTCTCTTACTAAGCAAAACAATGACAACTCAAAGTGTGACTTGTTTAAACTCACATTTCTAAATTTAGGGAAAAAATGGAGATGATTACAGGTACTCAGGCCACCACCACTCCTGAGAGATCGTCCCTTTTTTTTCTCTCGTAGATGGAAACTATCACATAAATGAATGTAACATCTGTGTGTTTTTACTTGATTGTCCGGTTATGTAACACCTTTTACATTAGAGCAGCTATTAAATATAAGTCAGTTTCCTGAATGCTTTAAGATACACATGGATGAATAAAATATACTCTCTACATGAGGAACCTGCAATCAAACCAAGGAAAGACAGATGGCTTAGAACAGAAAGGCCATGGGACCAACCTATGGGGTGGAAGAAGAAATCACGTTTGGCTACCTGGAACACGAAGCTCTTCAAGGAGAAAATCACATCTGATCTGAACACTGAAGGACAGATAAAGCTCCAGTGATGGGAGAAGGCACACCAGGACACAGGAAGAGAGGACAAAGGCTCTGGTTCCCTGAACCTGGTTCAGCCGGTCATGGGGCCAGAGTTCTAAATGTGAAGTATCCAGATTCCAGTCCCCAATTTACTGGTGTGTGTCCCTCAAGGTGGAGAATTTGTATGTTTTTTTTTTAAAGTTTATTTATTTATTTTGAGAGACACAGAGATAGCATGAGTGGGAGGAGAAGGGGAGAGAGAGAATCCCAAGCAGGTTCCACACAGTCAGCATGGGGCCTAGCACAGGGCTTGAACCCACAAAACCGTGACATCATGACCTGAGCTGAAACCAAGAGTTGGATGCTTAACTGACCGAGCCACCAGGTGCCCCAAGAACTTGTATGTTTAACAAGCTTCCCATTAGATTCCCTGGACAAAAAGATGAGAGTAGAAGCCCACAGGAAATATTCAGGGCATAAGATGTGGTTGTATTCTAAGCAGAGAATGAGACAGAAAGTGAAGTGAGAAGCAACACAGACCACCCATGGCCTTGAAATGCCAAGCTTAAGAGTATGGAAACCACCTGAGATCCATTGGTGAGGGAACGATGTGATCAGAGCTGTGTTTCAGGTGAAGGCCTGACAGTATCCAAAGGGCAGATGTGATGGGCAAAGACTCTAGTCAGGGAGTCTTGACCGCAACATGAACAGGAACACCGCAACATGAACAGGAACACCGCAACATGAACAGGAACCTGGGGAAAATGTATGGTCTGCACTGCTGTAAGGGAACAGCAGCAGAGTCGAGAGGAAGAAGAGAGTGCTAGAGAGAGAACTGATGAGGCCTTGGGTAATGGGCTAGAGGCAGAACAGAGATACAAATTGGCAGGTGAGCAGTCTGAAGGCAGGTCTGACTGAGGGGCCCAGGGTCCAGGTGGCCAGTCTGGAGCTCAGGTCTCCGGGTGGATAGATATCAGATGCTGCTTCCTGCTGACATCACCACTACCTGCTCGAGTACTGCCTCCAGACCCTCTGGATTGCACCCTTCACATGCCCGGCCAGACTTCCTCCCATCACCTGAAAGAAAGTCAGAACCAATGAGTGCACTTCCCTCCGGTGGACAGGGTCTGCTTTCCAAGCTCCAGGCGCCCTCCAGCGCCCCCCTGAAACCCCCTGTTAGCCGGCTGGTCTCTGAGCTCCGCTCTCACGGGCATGGTGTGCTGGTTCATCTCAGGCACGGACGCCTGAACAAGGCCAAGCAAGCACACAGGCCCACACGCAGTAATACTCTTTCTATCAAAAAACGGTCTCCACTAAAAACTGACAGCAGAAACAAAACCAAAACTAAAAGTGTGACATTGGCCACCTGAGGATTAGAAGTTGGGGAGGAGTTGGAGTTTGATCCTTGCTTTGCTTTGTTTTGTCTTTAATTGGAAAGCAAAGCCACGGAGAGGGAAAGCTGGCAGAGGAAACAATAGAACAGTGTCAACGCTCCTGTCTCAGTGGATCAGGCTGTGATACGATGAAGGTCAAGACTGGCTAATAAAAGGTCAGGACTCGTGATGCACCATCGGGGCCAGTAAAGCTTTTGTTTGTTCTGTTTTGTGTTCTGTAACTCAGGGGCTGGCAGTCATTGTAAGGGAGCAAAACAAACAAGTTCTGGCCCCTTCAAGGCCACATCCAGGCAACGCACAATGCCGGGGCGCCAGGGTGGTCTGTGGGCATGATGCACCCCCCCCCGCCCCCCCACGCCGCAGCTGCACGGTGCAGCAGCCCGCATCCTTCTGGCAAGCTGAGAGCAGGAAGCAGGGCAGGCTGGCCATGGGCAGAAGGCTGGGGAAGGCATGTGGGCACAGGACAAATGGGCACTTGTTCTCTGGCGGGTGTTGGGCAACGACTTTCATAAATGGTGAAGAGGGGAGGAAGGAGGCATTGACAGCATGCCCGTGTGTCTGATACAGCAGGGAGGAGATGCCTGTTCTGGTATCTGCGAGTGACTCTGTTTTTTGCATAAACACCAGCAATATTTGAAACAGAAAAAAACTTGCAGTCCCCCAGCTCCAGATACATCATCCTGTTTTCTCTCCTCTCTGCAATTGCTTTCCCCCTCTCCTGGAGAGCCGGCATCCCACCCCTTCTCAGCCTGGGGAAAGTTCCATTCAGCGTTCAAGTCCAGGCAAAGGGGTCCAGATTCTCTGGAATCTTCTCTAACGTTCCTAGGCACAACAGACTGCCTCTTCCTCTGGGCTGCAATGGTATTCGTGCACGCTGCCATCATGAGCCACACACGAGGTGCCATACTGAACTGAAGTTGTGTAAGCTGCTGTTTGGCCCCAGTTGTGCTTTATTTACCTCTGAATCCACAGCACTTGCAAAAGCACTTGCAAAAGCAATGGCTCCATGGTCACCGTGGAAGATGCAGAAACCACACACTGACCTCACCCACTTACTCATAGGAAGATCAATGAATATAAACTCTGCCAACAGCGGCCTCACTTTGACCCTTCGCTCCCGGATGGAGGGAAGAAGCTCTAAAACTCTTCCAGAAACCTATTCTGGTTTTGCAACTCCAAGCAAATAAGTTCCTTCTCAGACGCTGTCCACTGCACCCCGGCGCCTACCTCTCACCCCTCTGGGCTCCATGGACCAGGACCAGGAAGAGGACAGGAGCACTCTGGGAACCTCTCTGCTTCTGCCTGAGGCAAGAGTAATTCTCTCCGTGCAACATAAATCCCAGACAATGATCTCATCATGGGTGTCAACACAGCCTCTTCTATAAAGCAGAGAACAGTCGTTCTAATACTGGGAGAGTCTTCCTGTATGTGCTACCAAGGTCTTGCCAAGTGCTCAACAGATGTTCGTTCAATGGAACAGACTTCCCTGGTCACTTTTCATTAGATGTTCTTACCTCACCCTGAGAAACTTTGGTCAGTTAAACATCCAACTCTTGATTTGGGCTCGGGTTACGATCTCACAGTCATGGGTTCAAGCCCCACAGCAGGCTCTGTGCTAACAGCACAGACCATGCTTGGGATTCTCTCTCTCTCCCTCTGTGCCCCTCCCCCACTCTTTTTGTAAATAAATAAATACACACTTTTTTTTAAAAGAAGGAGATGTGTGAGACTGACATACTTCAAGTGTGGGAAGCATGTGCACAAGCTGAGAGGTGTGGAAGGAGAGAACATTCCAAGTGGCCTAAGAGCATGGGCAAAGGCTTGAAGACGAGAAAGTAGAAAGCATGCTCAGTGAACCGCCTGTCCTCATCATATGCTTCCCTCTAGGGCGACAGTGGCGTATTCTAGAATCAGCACAGGTTATGAAGCCAGTCATCCCACAGCTATGTGGCCTTGAGAAAGTCACTTAAACTCTCTGGGTAAACTCTCTCACCAGTAAAATAGAGGTGATAATGCCCAGTATGGTTGTTCTAAGAATTTAGGATGTATGTTAGAGATGTGGGAAAGCATATGTACTAAATAGGGGCACCTGGGTGGCTCAGTCGGTTAAGCATCCAACTACGGCTCAGGTCATGATCTCGCGGTCCGTGAGTTCGAGCCCCACATCGGGCTCTGTGCTGACAGCTCAGAGCCTGGAGCCTGCTTCGGATTCTGTGTCTCCCTCTCTCTCTGCCCCTCCCCTGCTCCCACTTGCACTCTCCCTCTCTCTCTCTCAAAAATAATAAACATTAAAAAAAATTTTTAAAAAAGAATACATACTAAATAAACGGAAGATATGATGAATGATGGTGATGACGATGTTGGGATGATGAGCCATAAGGTCCTTGAAGATAGAGACTATTTCTGACTCTCACTTGCGACCGCTGAAGTACCTGCCATCCTGTTTGGCCGCAATTCAACAGGGACTTGTGTGTTGACTTAAACGATTCTCCTTGCCGGTTTATTTCTATTGCTATGCTCCGGTTTTCGCTGTGCCATTTAAAGGAATGTTTACTACTTTTCGTAAGCCTAATCAGACACCGAAGAGAGTCCACGGACAGGAGAATGCACAAGACGCAAATTCCGCCCACCGTGCATTTGGGGCCAAATCTGCAGGCAACCTGGAAGGTGCCTAGACGATTGACACGTATTGTCAAGTATTAAAGGTTCCACAAAGAAAAACGTTCTACAGGCTCAGAGTCTCAAAAAAAAAAAAAAATGAGTAGAACTTTGATCGTCAGAGAAGAGGGGAAGGCGCAGATATTATATGTAGAGAGATTACTGAAGAGAAGAGATCACAGTGTGAAAATACGAAGCATGTTTGAGAAACCATGGGTATCTGGCCTGGCCAATTCGTATAGGAAACTGAAGATACAGCCTGAAAAGTAGTATTAGGTCAGACCGAGAAAGACCTACAAGGCCAAGACGAAGGTTAAGTACTTATTTCCCTAGCAGCCTGGACTGGGATCACGGAATTCGAGGCCTGGAAGGTTCAGAGAGTCTACTCTCCCCCTGAGAGACCAGGAGAGCAAGGCCAAGGGAAGTTAACTTGCTCAAAGTTGCCCTACTCATTAGGGGCAGAACTGAGAGGAAAATGCTGGTTTCCCCATTACCAGTCAGGAGCCGGCGCCCCCACCACAGACAGACTATAACATTCAGTGCATACACCACCATCTCCTCTTCCCACACCCAATGCGGACATTTCTAATCCTACTTTCCTACTGAGTCCAGACCAGCCTTACCATCCTCGGCACAGCCCTCTGGTTGTTGTCACTTGGCTATACTGCTCCTGGAGACAAGACCCATCGGCCATCATGCTGGACTCACGTTTGTTGTCTTCATATACCAATGTCTGCCTTAAAATTCTTACAGAGGATAGCGGAAATGACTAGGGAGGTTTCAGTCACCTCCCAGAGTCCCTTGGTTAACGCATCCCGCTGTGTGGGAGGCGAACTAGGTCATCATAGGCACAGACGTTTCATTCCCCAGCCAAGGACAGGAGGTAACCCCAGGCCCTTCTGCCCTCCTTGCCACCGTCTCTCCCCAGCAGCCTGTCTTCTATGTCGAAACTACAACCAAGAAGGAGCAGGGGAAATCCCACACTCGGAAATGAGAGCAAAACAGCATAAATGAGAAAACTCACCGCTTACGATACGGCAGGGAGAGAGGAAAGTGGGTGTGGGGAGGGAAAATAACACATTAACCCACAGACCCGAAATTAAGCACCCTTCAATGTTTCCTTTTTAGTTTAGAAACCACCAAATAAAAACGAAGGAAAAAAAATCAGGAAGTTCCCTCCTTAATGTTAACAATAGAACAATCCAGTGTGCCGTTACTCAGGGCAACTTCTTTTTAAAAAGGAGGCACTAAATGTTCAGATCCTGCAGGACCCTGCTTGGTAGCTTGACTTAGGTGTACTTTTGGTGTCTAAAAATAGATTTGTGAGCGCAAAGAACTGCAGTTAACTTCAGACTTACTTAGATTATGTAATTTTAGATAGAAAGGCTACTCTGGCAAGCACACTAACAAAAAAACGTGGGAACTTTAGATTCTCTTCCCTCGATAGCCTTGAGGCTTGGTGCAATTCTTGTTTCGCTGTTGTAATTTGTTCCGCCCAACAAGTGATAACACCTACCCACACATATTTTGCAAGCAAATTTCTGGGGGTATTTTAAGATTCTTCTAATTCAGAATCTGTATAACATACACAGAGTAAAGTTATGTCACTTGTCAATACAAACATGCCTACTTTATGACAAACTGGAATACTGACATCTGGAGTTAGAAATAGGGAAACTGAGGGGCACCTGGGTGGCTCAGCAGGTTAAGCATCAGACTTTGGCCTAGGTCATGATCTCGTTGTTCCTGAGTTCAAGCCCCAGTTGGGCTCTGGGCTGACAGCTCAGAGCCTGAAGCCTGTTTCAGATTCTCTCTCTCTCTTTTCTTTTCTTTTTTCTTTTCTTTTCTTTTCTTTTCTTTTCTTTTCTTTTCTTTTCTTTTCTTTTCTTTTCTTTTCTTTTCTTTCTCTTCTCTCTGTTCTTTTTATGTGAGTGCCTTTTAAAAGATTCAACTTAGGAAACTGATTTGTACGCAACTGTTCAGGATAGTGCCTGGGACCCAAAGTGAAGTGCACCTACATTAGGTAGGCTACAATGATCTCAGGTTGGTGAAAAATGTCAGAAATCAGATTTGTGCTATGAAAGATGAAACAGACGAACAGAAGCAGTAGCAGCAACAAAAGATTGTGGGGTTTTTTGTTGTTGTTGCTGTTCTTTGCGTTTCTCCATAGCATAAAAAAATCAGCTAGTTCCATTTTCTGAAAAGTAATTTCCTCCCCTTACCATATTTCTTAAATATAGTAATAACTGATTATACTACAATGGAATTCTAAATAACTAAGCTACCCTACAGAAAACACAAAATACGTCTATTTTAAGTTTTTACAAATGCCTCTCAGTGGTATTTTTTTTTCCATGCCCCTGTTTGTTAATTACATGAGCAGTAAAGGCATTAATGAAAATAAATTTGTTTCCCTGCATGTGGGAATACTTTTAACGTGTGTGGAAGGTTTGAAGTTCATTTCCAAAAAAAAAAAAAATTTTTTTTGTCATTCCATAAGAAGACAAGCATTTGCCCCGAGAACCGAAATTATTGCTTTCCTCATAGAAATGCCATCTGACTCCTTCTCTTTTCTGTCCTTTCTTTTCTTTTTTTTTCCAAGAAGAAAAGTCAGTGCTGCAGACTTTTTTTCAGGCAACAGTCAAAGAATCTCACTTTGGGATTTCAGCGTTTAAACTTGTGCCTCTATCCAAGACGGCTCTTAACTAATGCACAATAAGCATCAAAGAGAAATTGCAATGCTTTCTGAACATAATGGATACTTATTCCACCGAAAGAGTCAACCGACCTGAACCCAGCCCTCCAAAGTTTTTGAAGAAAATTATCAAAAGTACTCAGAGACCTATTCTGTTTTCATCAAGACAGATCGCGGACTGCCTTAGAAAATATGGCTGTGGGCTGCACTATTTCACATACACGTGGAATAACATTGAAGCCAGCAGTATGAAGGGGCCCAGCCATAGTTAAATATGCTTTGACTTAAGGCAGGGTCCAGACGCCTGGATGGCTCAGTTGGTTGAGTGTCCGACTTCGGCTCAGGTCATGATCTCGCGGTTTGTGAGTTCGAGCCCCACATCAGGCTCTGTGCTGACAGCTCAGGGCCTGGAGCCTGCTTCGGATTCTGTGTCTTCCTCACTCTCTACCCCTCCCCCACTCACACTCTGTCTCTCTCTCCTTCAAAAATAAACATTTTTTAAAAATTGAATTAAGGCAGGGTGTCTGATCATTTGCATTTATAATTGTTGCCATCAGCAAGTGCCAAAGAGATGATTTTATATAAACAACAACAGCCCCATCTCTGGTTGCCGGACATTTACTCTTCACCTTCCAAAGCCTCTGGCGAGAAAGCCCAGGACATGGCAGACACAGCATTATAGAAGAAGAGGTCAGGGCAAGAACTCTACAGGCGGCCGGCATGGGTTCCACGCCTGCTCTGTCACTTACAAGCTGTATGACCCTGGACGAGTCACTTAACTGCACTGGGACCAACTACATCATAGGGTGGTTTCGAGAATTCAACGAGGAATAGAAATGCATTTGTACATGGGGCCCCGGAAACAATGCCTTGCAGAGCAAACACCCTATAAGCACTTGATACTTTTATTATGTTCTATGTCTTAGGTGAACGGCCTGAGGCCTCAAGGCAATTAGTGAAAGTTACATCAACCTTTCCTTTTCAACAGCTTCAGGTCGACAGTGGCTCTCCTCTTGACATAAATTATGGAAGACAAGACGGGATTTTTGTCGGTTTGCCTCTCAACCGAGACAGAGCTGGCCACAGGAGCCTCCAGTGAAGATGCGAAAACAGTGGCCCCTCTTTGCTCCTCTTTGGCAAGGCCCTTCGGGACCTGGAACCTGGCACCCTCTCCCACCCTGTCCCACCACACCTGGCTTTCCCCTTTTCTTCACAGTGTAAGCTCTCGAGAGGACTAGAGTTCCTTAATAGCTCCATGTGGCTCCATACCTCTCAACCATTGCCCATTTCATTCGTTTTTCTAGGATGCGTTCCTCCGGTGGTCTACGTGACAGACTCCTCTTTGTGTTTCAAAACGTGGCCCAGCTCTCACTGCCCCCCAAAAACCCTTTTCAGACTCTCACTCCACCCCCGGTCTCTGCTCTGTGGCATCTCCATCCTGCTGATTCTTTCGCACACGCTGCGATGCGTTTCTTGTCGTATCTGTCTCCGCGACGAGGCTGCGACTCTCTTAGGAGCAGACTGTGTTCTACCCTCTTCCTGTACACGCAGCACATAGCGAAAGAAGTGGCACCCAGCAAGTATTCAGTAAATAATTGTTGAAAAAAAATATATAGTTTCTTCTACCCGTCCTGAGACTAACTTTCTCCCTCAGATTGTCTTTCAGCTACTATTTTGCAATCCTTTCTACCATCAGGCATTTGAGACAGAGGTGCTGATTCAGTTGTCTCTACCTGTCTCACCTACGAGATGGGATCAATACTCACTGTGCTTTTGAAGTGAGCGAGATACAGTATCACAAGGGAAGGGGATGCAGGAGAACAGGACACAAAATATTCTTCAGAGAGGTCCTGGGGAAGGTGCCTTGTCCTTTCCAGGAAAGCAGGGCCCTTAAGAGCTAGGCTCAGGGAGGAGCGTCCCTTGGGAATTCCCCAGGGTACGTAGGTCATGTCCTCTGCCTGTGCTGGGGGAAACCAAGGCGGACAATCCAAGAGGTTCTGTCCAGGGTCCAAACCCCAAACGCAGTCATTGGCCTGACAGGCTCCTCAGTGGTAAAAGGCTGATTGCCCTGTGGATTGGATTTGGTCCCCAAATATATTTTGTTTGGCCCAGAGTCTTGAAAAAAGTATGAAGTTAGCTGCCAATGTCTAAATATTAGGAGACTGAACGTTAAAAAAAAAAAAAAAAAAAATCTAGATTTTTGGCTTGGAAGAACCGGCAACACTGGGTCCCCATTCCTGGTTCCACACACACGTGGGAGCAGAACAGGGCTGCCCTCTGTAGGCGGGGCATGTGTTTTTCAGTCCACCACGCCCCCTCCCCCATGTGACTCAAGAACTTTAACTGCCTGAACGCTATATAGCCTCTGCGGGGCTAGGCTCAGCAAGAAAAGCTAAGCATTGATGGAAGCAGATGGGTCCGGGAAGAAACAGGCCAGAATATGGACAGAAGCCTGGAACCAAGGGGACAAGAGCTTTTTATAGGATCTTTATTATTTAAGCCAAATGTAAAGGTGCTGTGAAAAGCAGTGACAAGTGAAAGCTTGAATTAACGATTTTTAGGAAGTAGAATAGTGCAGACTAGAAACGGTGGCTTTATGGTATGTGCATATATGTGAATATAAATTCATATCTCCAACCAGGACCTCTCTTTTGAACTGTAGGGCCATATATAGATCGGCATGCCTACCTGATATGGCCCACGAGTACCATCAAACTAAACATGTCCAAACCGGACCATGGATGGTCCCTCCCAAACCTGCTCTTTCTACCAACTTTTCCACGACAGTAAATGTACCTCCATTCCTTCTTCTAGTTGCTCAGGCTAACAACTTTGACATCACCCCTGACTCACATTCTTTTGCCCTCCTGCCTAGCCCATCAGCAAATCCTGCTCCAGCTCTACCTTCAAAATATTCCCAGAGTTCAATCCCATGTCACCAGCCCCACTGCCATCGCTCTGGTTCAACCATCATTTGTCTCCTAGATTATTGAAACAGCCACCTAAAGGCCACCCCTAATTCAGCGCATGCACCCTGCAGCCCATTCTCTACACAGAGGCCGGAATGATCCAGTGAATATGAAAGTCGGGTCATACCACTGCTCTGCCCAGCACCTTCTAATGACTTCCCATTCATGTGGAGTGACACAGCCCCTGCTGTGATCGACAAGACCTCCCATGACCTGCGAACCACACTCCACTCACACACACCGCTGTCATCTCTTACCAGCCCTGCCCCTCTCGCCCACTCCATTCCAGCCACGCTGGCCTTCTTCTATTCCACAAACACTCCAGGCACAGTAGCCCCTCAGGGTCTTTGTACTTGCCGTTCCTCTGTCCAGGAGGTTCTTCCCCACCAGATACCCACTAACCAACCTCTTCATTTCCTCTGGACTTTACTAAAAGGTCTCCCTCTCAGAAAGGCTCTCTCTGATCACCCTATCTCAAATTCAACCCTCCTTGGCACTCTCCATCTCTGTTCTTGCCCTCTTGTTCCTTCCCTAAATTTTACCTTGTTGTCTGTCACTCCAAGCTGGAATATGAGCTCCTCGAAGAGAGAACATCAATGTGTTTTGCTAAATACTGTATCCTCAGTGCCTAGAAGAATCCTTGGTACACAGTCCGGTAAATATTGGATGACCAATAAATATTTGTTAAATAAATGAATTTATACATATACTTTAAGATCATACTTATATATCATTCCCAGTGGGGAAAAAAATGCGTGGTCTGCCTGACAACATTAAATTTGGGGATAATACATATATTAGGCCTAAAACTCAAAAGACATGAATAGACACTTCTCCCAAGAAGACACCCAGATGGCCAACCATCACATGAAAAAATTCTCCACAACACTCATCATCAGGGAAATACACATCAAAACCACAACGAGATACCGCCTCACACTTGTCAGAATGGCTAACATGAACAACTCAGGCAACGACAGATGTTGGCGAGGATGTGGAGAAAGAGGATCTCTTTTGCGTTGTTGGTGGGAATGCAAACTGGTGCAGCCACTCTGGAAAACAGTATGGAGGTTCCTCAAAAAACTAAAAATAGAACTACCCTACGACCCAGCAATTGCACTACTAGGTATTTATCCAAGGGATACAGGGATGCTGTTTCGAAGGGGCACATGCACCCCAATGTTTATAGCAACACTAGCAACAACAGCCAAAGTATGGAAAGAGCCCAAATGTCCATCGATGGATGAATGGATAAAGAAGATGTGGCATATACATATGTATACACACGATGGAGTATTACTTGGCAATCAAAAAGAATGAAATCTTGCCTTTGCAACCACATGGATGGAACTAGAGGGTATTATGCTAAGCGAAATTAGCCAGAGAAAGACAAATATCATATGACTTCACTCATATGAGAACTTTAAGACACAGAACAGATGAACACAAGGGAAGGAGCAAAAATAATATAAAGATAGGAAGGGGGACAAAACATAAGAGACTTAAATATGGAGAACAAACAGAGGGTTGCTGGAGGGGTTGTGGGGGGGGGTGGGCTAAATGGGTAAAGAGCACTAAGGAATCTACTCCTGAAATCATTGTTGCACTATATGCTAACTAACTTGGATGTAAATTTAAAAATAAATGAATATATAGAATAAAATAAAAGGGGTGTAATAAGGGGTGGGTGTCAAAATGTAAGTGAATAATAGAGATCCAAATGATTGAGTGACAGCAACTTACAACACCATATATACAACGCTGTGCTGTGCAGTAAAAAGTTCAGGTTCGCTCCTTTTAGACCTTGCCCTGGCCCCTTGGAATCACATTCAAAAGACACTGGTCAGAATTTTTCATGCACAAGATGTATCCATTCTGTACCACTTTATTCAGCTCCTTCTTTGTCCCACTTTTCTCTCTTCTTCTCTGGTTTTGAAACATCCATTCGTCTGGTCCTAGGCCAGCCCCATTGCCTAATCTCCTGGCTCAAAGCTGATCTCCTACCTCCAGGCTTGGCCTTGAGACCTGTTTTCCTCTCTGCTTAAGCCTAGAGGGTAGATGTTAGACAGAAAAGAACCCAGGAACGGTTTTGGCAAAGGTCCTTGCTCCATCGAAATGCTTTATTTTCCCCTTTTTTCTTTGCTACCAGACTTTTGAAGTTATCTGGAAGAAAACACAAAGCTCCATGATGACACCTAACTATGAGAACATGAAGTTAAAATCTTCGGCTTTAGAAAAACACATATTGAAAAGGTATGTCCTATCTGTCCAAAAAATGCAGTGTGAGGTATACTCTAAAAGGCAAGAGGATGAGGGGTTACTGAAACAGTCAGGAATCTGATGAAGAATTTACAGACCTGCAAAGGCAAGGCACAGAGCCTGGAAATCTGCCGTTTCCCCACTTTCCCCCACTGAGCCAAATGTGAGATAAGACATAGCTAATTCTAATCACATTAAAACATTTTATATCACATAGACTGTAATGGAAAAATGGTCCACCTTGGGGTTATAAAGGTTTTCTGGCTCCAAAACTGGATGGGGCTGAGGTGTTAGTTTGAAGGCCTTTAGCCAAGGACTCTGGCTATTTCGATGCCGTCAGCCTTGTGGTACGCAGAATAATGGCCCCAAAGGTGTCCACATACTATTCCCTGGAAACTGGGAATATGTTATCTTACATGGCAGAAGGGACTTTGCAGATACGATCAAGTTAAGGATTCTGAGATGGGAAGATTATACTAGATTACCAGGGTAAGCCCAATATAATCACCAGAGTCATTATTAGAGGAAGGCGGGAAAGAAAATGTGAGAAAGGAAGCAGAGGCCAGAGTGATGGGGGGCCAAGAGTCAAGGACTGTGAGCAACCTCTAGAAAGCGAAAAAGGTTAAGAAAATAGATACTCCCCTAGAGCCTCCAGAGGGAATGCAGCTCTGTCAATCCAGTTTAAAATTGTGACCCTCCAGAACTCTAAGAAAGTAAATTTGTGTTGTAAGCCACAAAGTTTGGGGTCATTTGCTACAGCAGCAACAGGAAAGGAATACAAGGCTCTGTTTTCCCACAATGGGTCTCAGTAGGCTAATACCAAGGTGTTGGCTGGGATGTGTTAATTCTCGAGAGAGTCTATGTCCTCGCTTTTTCCAGCTTCTAGAAGCCACCAACAGTCCTTGGCTGGTGACGTCCTTCCATCTTCAAGGCCCATAAGAGCCCATTGAGACTATCTCACTTCATCGACTCCTTTGGCAAATCATGGTTGAGAATGTCCTACGTGTTCACGCAACCTGGCCAAGGTGGAAGATGTTGAAGTTGTCTGTGAAATCACAGGTCACTTCGGGCAGCTTTTATCTTTCTGTAAAGAAGAAACCTCACCAACAGCCATGTCTAGCCCCAGCATAAGCTTGTGAGAAATGCCAGACACGCTATGTGACCCAAGTATTCACCGAGTCCCAGAGACGTGCTTCAAACCAGGTCTGGGGTCATACTGATGGTCTGTGACCATTCCATGGCCTGTCACTTGCACACTCTTTACAGGGACTTTTAAAGAATAGTCTGGGGGCGCCTGGGTGGCGCAGTCGGTTAAGCGTCCGACTTCAGCCAGGTCACGATCTCGCGGTCTGTGAGTTCGAGCCCCGCGTCAGGCTCTGGGCTGATGGCTCAGAGCCTAGAGCCTGTTTCCCATTCTGTGTCTCCCTCTCTCTCTGCCCCTCCCCCGTTCATGCTCTGTCTCTCTCTGTCCCAAAAATAAATAAATGTTGAAAAACAAAATTAAAAAAAAAAAAAAAAAAAGAATAGTCTGGATCCACTGGAAGAGCAATCCAAGATGAGTGAAGGTATTATTTACCCGCCTCTTATCACCCTTTCTTAGCTTCGTACAGCAATCCCACTCTTCCCCCTCAGGCTCTTATCATACTTCTAACTTCATATTCTCCTCAGTGAAAGCTTATTTTCAGGATGAGATCTGATAAACACATTCACTGTCAAGGGCACAGGGACTGTGACATTTAAACCATACCTCCAAGGGGTATTTACTTTTTAACAAGGATCCGAAGAAGATTGTAAGTGTCAGAATAAGGTCTACATCCACCTTCTTTACCACTGGCATCCTTCATTCCTAATCCCATGCCTGGAATTTAGTCAGTCTTGGATCAAAACTTACCGAATGAATGAATGAAATCATGCTAGCAGACAGAATACGTATGCCATCTTCTAGAGACATCGGCGCTTCCTAGGATGTGGGGATAGAACCTGCCTTCATGACTGCTCAAAAACAAACAAGACCTCGGAAATAAGGCATATTATAGTAACGATCACTCTCGTGTTACCTTAGCTTTCAAATTACTTTTTAAACACCAAGTTAACTCCTCTAGTGACGACAAACTTTTCCTAAAAAAGGAGACAAGGAGTACAGAAGGGCCACGTGACTTGGGATTGAATATGGTCGCAGCAGACTGAGAAACAGAGAATAAGGTTCTAAGCTTTCAATTTGACTGAAAAAGGAGCCCAAACTTCTAAATTACCTTCACATTCATAGAGCCTTCTGGCTACTCAGAAGAACCTCAAAGCAATAGACCACTCTGACAGTCCAGTAGTAAATGCTCCTAGACTCATTGCTAAAGCCTCGTCATTGGTTAAGTCTTACTAGATCCCAAGCAAACCTACGTTTACAACCCGGAGTCATGGCGGGCTTCTGTGTGGTTTGTGGTCCTCAATAAAATTTTATGGAAAATTTTATGTCTCTGTGCATGTGAGCTATTTTAAAGGAGTGAGTCTGACCAGGGAAGGTCTAGAACCCAGTGCTTTAAGAAATGGTTCTAGCCATTACATCTTGTTAATGTCCAAGTTCTTTCTCTGGTATCTTTCTTTGGTGTCATTGTCTTAAACAATTAATCTCCTCATCTGGTCAGTTGGTTGCTGTGTTAGTTTCCTATTGGCTGCTCTAAAAAATTACCATTTACTTGGTTGCTTAAAATAATACAAATTTAGGGCGCCTGGGTGGCTCAGTCGGTTAAGCGTCCGACTTCGGCTCAGGTCATGATCTCACAGTTCGTGAGTTCAGGCCCCGCATCGGGTTCTGTGCTGACAGCTCAGAGCCTGGAGTCTGCTTCACATTCTGTGTCTCCCTCTCTCTCTGCCCCTCCCCTGCTCATGCTCTGTCTCTCTCTGTCTCAAAAATAAACAAACATTTAAAAAAATAATACAAATTTATTATATAAGAGTTCTGGTGGTCAGAAGCCTGAAATGGGTCTCACTGACATAAAGGTGTTGGCAGGGATGTGTTAATTCTGGAGGCTCTAGGGAAAAGAGGATCCATTCCTTCACCTTTCCCAGCTTCTAGAAGCTGCCAACAGTCCTTAGCTGGTGACCCCCTTCCACCTTCAAGGCCCACAATAGCCCATTGAGACTTTCTCACTTCAAATCCCTCTAACATTGACCCTTCTGCCTCCTTCTTTCACATTTAAAGGACCCTCGTGGATACATCAGGCCTACCTAGAAGATCCAGGAAAATTTCCCATCCCAAAGTCAGCTGACAACAACCTCAATTCCACCGGCAGCCTTAAGTCTCTCTTGCCATGTAACATAACATAGTCACGGGTTCCAGAGGTTAGCATACAGACATTGTGCTATCGTTCTGTCTATTACAGTTACTTAACACATTCTTTAAGCACCTGCTTCTATTATGAGGTTTTGTAAGGGATTTTGAAGATACACTGTGTTTGACCAGGTGCGTACTCTTCAGGAGACGATAATAAGAATGATGATAATAGGGGCTCTTGCGTTGCTCCGTAGGTTAAGCGTCCGACTTTCGTTCAGGTCGTGATCATGATGTTGAGCCCCGCATCGGGGTCTGTGCTAACAGTTCGAAGCCTGGAGCCTGCTTTGGATTCTGTGTCTCCCTCCCTCTCTGCCTCTCCCCTGCTTGCTCTCTTTCTCATTCTCTCTCTCAAAAATAAATAATGAAAAATAAATAAATGATAATAGCTGCCATTGTCGAGCATTTACTATATGCCAGGCTCCTTTCTAAACACATTATATAACTTAACTCATGCAATATTGCAACCACCGAAGGAGTTTGGTAATTTTATTGCAACCATTTTAGGGAAAAGGAAAGGGAGGCACAAAGAGACAATGTTTCTTGCACAGATCATGTGACTAGTCTGGTGACAGGAGGGGCTCTGGAACCCAAGCTCTGAACCTCCGTGATTCGTTTGTCTTTTAATGTAACACTGAGAAAAATGAAAGAGAAAAGGGCATTAACTGGGTAAACAAAAACAATGTAAATTGTAGAAATAATGAAAACCTTCAAGCAAAAAAGGATAATAGAAATTAAGATAAGTTATCACAAGGAACATTAAAAAGACTGACCATATTACAGATACATGAAGATAATTCAATGAATACTCATTGTCATCACTGTCCCTTTGAAATAATGTCTGTCATAAAAATAACTGAAGTTTTCACAGGGCACATAAATAACAGTTCAGAAAGAAGCCTGCAAAATTTAAGGGCATCCGTGTTCAACGGACATTCGAAAAGTCTAAGATATGTGAGTGCACGCCAAGGGGACACACGGTCAGTGCCAAGGGAAAGAGACAGCCTCAGTCAAACCCCAACACTTTGAAAAAGATGCTCTCTGTTCTCAGATGGAAATAAATATCAGGTCGCTCACGTTGTTTGCATGTTTGAAACTTCCAGAACGAAATTTAGTCGGTGAAATTTAAGGATGACTGCTTCTTAGATGTGGAAATTGTATCTGTTGGATGTAACTCTACAGGGAAGAAAGAAAAAAAAAACAGAGCTTGCGTACATTGTTTCTCAAAGGGAGAAGGCACCTGTGAGTCTGGGAGAATGATTTAGGAAGGCTTCCTGGCCGTGCACATAAAAGGATGAGAAGAAATCTGACCAGATGAGAATAAGAGCTGGCCACTAAGCTAGAGAGAAGGTTAAGGAAATGCAAAGGAATGGTGTTTTTTGTTTTGTTTTGTTTTGCTTAAGCAGCTTTTAAAGGAAGACTGGAAAACAGGGTAAGAAAAGAGAATTTTTTTTTCAATATATGAAGTTTATTGTCAAATTGGTTTCCATACAACACCCAGTGCTCATCCCAAAAGGTGCCCTCCTCAATACCCATCACCCACCCTCCCCTCCCTCCCATCCCCCATCAACCCTCAGTTTGTTCTCAGTTTTTAAGAGTCAGAAAAGAGAAATTTTTATTTTAATGTCCCATCTAACTCTAATTCTATAAAAATGACAGCAAGGTCCTGAATCTATTCTCTCCTGATGATGTCCTCATAAAATGTCCTAGGTCTACAAATCTGCTTACAAATACAAAGATGAACCTCCTCACTGGCCTCTCTCAGCCACAGTGGGGACACTGGGGGCTCAGTAGTCAAAGCGTGTCCTTTCCACTCCTTACAGTCACCAGGAATTATAGGATTCGGAAACAAAGACACTGGGGGGAAATTTTGCCGCTGTGTGTGTAACGAAAAGTGGTTTATGCTTCAAATGATTGACTTATATTGTAATAAAAATAAATACTTAAACTACAATAACCTGAAGACATACAATAAGGAATTCAATTAGTAAGATGATCTCTGCATATAGAAATCATGATCATACACCATGATAAACGGTGAACAATAAGCAACATACGACCAAAAACAGAAAGCGGTGCTCACTAAAAATGCAGAATGTTCAAGAAGCAGCCTACATCTCCCTTATAGCCTGTAACCAATAATCTGAAGTGCTAATGATAGTATCAGGGCTATAATTTGGTCCCCAAAGAAACATCTAACAGGCTAAAGTGAATAAGTCAGGAAACATCCACCCCCAAAAGTGCAATAGCGATTGTTTTTTGTTTTTTTTTTTTCATACTTACATAGCAGTGTCCCTATGCCATCTTTGTACTCGGCTGAGAACAATATGTTATTATTAAGGAGCTATCTCTTTGTGTTTGTTGCTTAACATCTTCATTAAAGACTCCAAGAGAATTAACACCAAACGGTGACAAGAAAAGAGAACTGTAGAGACTATCTTCAAAGATAGACTCCAAAATCCAAGCAATTTGGGCAGACTACCAAACTCAGTACATCAGAAGGGGAAAACAAATAGCACAGCCAGAACATGGGGATGGTAATGTTGAAAAGAGGTGTAGATAATATTACTTCTGTATACCAAGATGGCGCCACTCCTCCCGCAAAGCACACACCTCTTCTCCAACTGGTGATGCATTTTTGCAAATTTAACCCCACTCTTGCCCTGTTCCTCTGCTAACACATAACCTGTTTGCTGTGGCCGCAGAACAGTAGCTATAAAATGAAGGACAGGATAATTCCCCCTCAATCAAGCAGTATTGTGTCAGACACAAGCAGTATAGCTTGGAACTGTTACGGGGCCTCCTGCCAGGTTCATTGCAAAGCAATTGGCAGTGTGGTTCCCTTGAAGAGGTTTATCAATTCCTGGCTGTGTGATCACAGGCCAGATATCTAACCTTGCTGAGCCTCACTGCCCTTCACCTGCAAAATGGCCATGGGAAAAACTAGTTGGCCTCCCAAGGTGTTCCAAGATGCAAACTGATTATATGCCTTAATGAACTTTGTAACAGGTAAATGTTATCAGAGTACAATGTCCAGTTCGAGGTAAAAGAAATATCATTACAAGGAATGCAGGAGAAAAAAGTTCCAAGGTTTGAGAACGTTAAAAGGGACGCACTTCATTCTGGCAGGGGTTAGTGGGGAGAGACAAAAATTGGGCCATTTGATCGTCTTTAAATATAGGAAAAGCTTTCATTGAGCAGCTAAAACAAAAACAACCAAACTAAAGATAAAATTTAAAAAAAAAATAAAAAGAGGAACTGGGTTTACATTGTCTCATGAAGGATCTAGGTAAATTACCTTTACAAAGAATTTTTGGTTGCTAATACAACGAGGCAATTCAACCTTCATCACTGGAATCTTTACTAACTGGAAAAATACTTTAAATTTTTTTTTTTTACTTTAGAGAGAGACAGAGAGGAGAGCCCATGTGAGTGAGAAAGACAGAGGGAGGGGGAGCGGGAGGGGGAAGGAGGGGGAGGGGGAGTGGGGGGGGAAGGAGGAGGAGGGAGAGGGAGGGGGAGGGAGGGGGAGGGGGAGGGAGGGAGGGACAGGGAGGGACAGGGAGGGAGAGAGAATCCCAAGCAGGCTCCATGCCATCAGCACAGAGCTTGACACAGGGCCCGATTTCACAACCCTAGGATCACAACTTGAGCTGAAATCAAGAGTCAGACACTCAACTGACTGAGCCACCCAGGCGCCCCAAAAAATACTTTCCTGAGGCAACAAAAATACAATCCTTCCTGAAAATGGACAAATGAGTTCAGATCGCCTTTCTAAAGCAACGTCGGCAAATGTTTTTCTGGGTAGGGTCCTTTAGTAAATATTTTAGGCTCTGTTGGCTTTACAGTCACTCTGTCATAAGTACTCTGCTCTGCTGGTGTATGTGAAAGCAGCCTTAGACAATATTTAAAAGCTCATGGATGTGGCTGGGTTCCAGTAAAACTGTATTTACAACAACAGGTGGCAGGCTGGATTGGGCCAGGAGGCTGTCAAGTTTTCCAATCCCTCGGCTAAAGGTTCCTTCCAGTCCTAGGACCCTAATCTGTAAAACACAGCTGTAGCAAACGGTGACAGGCAAGCCAAATAAAAAATACCATCATAGTCACTATTGCAGCTCTATGCTGAAGTGGGTGTCATTCTTTCCACCTAGATCTTGGGAATATGATTAATGAATCTTCATCATCAGCTCACTAAGATAATATGTCATAGTGATTTTTTTTTCCTTTTTAACAACACGTTAAAATGTTTACATATGTTTATGGCTGTAATATCCAGACTTTGTAATCCAAGTGTATAATATTACAGTCTGGTGCACTAGGAAGCATACGCCATATGCTTGGCTTCATTTGTCTGCCTATGGGAAGCATTTTTAGATCAGGTGAAGACACGTGCGGGAAGATACCCGGGAGGGGTATCCTTCCACGTGCAGGAAGGGACCTTTGTCCCTCTATGTGTTACTTTTTTATCTCAACCTTCTTCCGCACCCCGCCGTGTGCTTGCAAAGACAGAAATAGCACCCTCAGCCCAGGGAAGAGGTCAAGAGCGGACAGGCGTTGGTCCAACCACCTGGGGGGCATAGGAGCTCTAAGAGTTAAAGCCAGATATTAAATCCATCCTTGAGTTCATGGGCCAGAAAGGAAAGCACGTCAGTGTGCTTGGAAATCAGGCCAAATTGGAACAGAGTGGGAGCAAACGGAAGAGAGGGCGTGAAACGAGAGTGCAGTAAGGAGAATCGGGCTCCAGTGCCAGAGGCCCACTCACCTGGCACCTTGCCCTGAAATGCGTGGGTGGACTGGCCTCCTAGAAACCTGGGGTCATAGGAAACAAACAACCCCCTTTCCTATTTTGCCTGCAGCTAAATCATCTTGGACTTTGGTCACATCAAGTTCTCTATCTTGGTGTATTTGTTTCCTGGTATTGCCCAGTGGGAAGGTTGGGTTTTTCTAATCTATAGGTGAAATTAATCAAATATTGTTGGCCTAGTCATTCTAAATGTATAACACACACACATATACATATATACACGTATGTGTGTGTGTGTGTGTGTGTGTGTGTGTTTTAAGATTGCTTCTCTGTGAATTATAAGCAATGGCTTGTAGGTACCCTGATTTTAAGCAACATGATACCATGTTTAGCACTTAAAATATATTCAGAGCTGGAAACTTACCTGTAGTGCAACCCAAGGCCTCAAATCCAATAATCAGCTTGGTGGGTGCAAGCATCCATGAGTGTGAAAAGGTTTTGCAGCCTCGATGTATTAGTGGGAATACCCAGGATAAAACAAAGAAGGATTGAAATTCTTTTGAACGTGGACTATAGACTCTAGGTTTGTATCACTTAGCATTATTTCTTTTGCAAATGACAGAAGACAGAAGCCCCAGTTCCAACTGATTTAAACTAGAGGGGGGAAAAGCTATGGTAGCTAGAAGGCCAAGAGCAGAACTTCAGCCGTTACTGGGTTCAGGTTCAAACACCATGAATCGGGACTCCATTCTCCACCTCTCAGCTCTGTCCCCAAAGGGGTGAAGTCTATCCCAGGTCCCAAGGGGATCACTGCAAATAACCACAGTTGAAATCCAGCAAGTAAAAGCCAGAGCAACCAGTTTCTGGTTCCAGTGGGGTCATGTGTCCTTTCTAGCCTGGTCCCAGAAGCCCTTCTCAGTGAAGCTGGACGTAAGTTACCCTCAGAAGCTCCAGACCTGAGAAAGTTAGGAAAAGGTGGGCACCCATATGAAAACTGGGGGGCTTTTGCCACAAGAAGTGGGGAGTAATGCTGGACAGGAGACAACCTTTATCAAAGAACTCAATACCTCCATTTCTATGGAACAAAGAACAACTTAAAGGAGTGTGAGTGGCTGCCGGCAAAAAGATCACTGAGTTGGGAAAGTGACTCTGAATAAAAAAAAAAAAAAAAAAGTATGAAGGTGGAAAAGTTGATGGTTTTATTGGGCTACAGTCCCCAGCAATGCAAGGAAACATCTGAGAAGCTGCCTGCTCGGACCAATCTTTGACAAAGCAGCAAAGAGTATTCAGTGGACAAAAGACAGTCTCTTTGGCAAATGGGGCTGGGAAAACTGGACAGCGACATGCAGAAGAATGAACCTGGACCACTTTCGTGCACCATGCACAAAAAATAAACTCAGGATGGATGAAAGACCTAAATGTGAGACAGGAAACCATCAAAACCCTAGAGGAGAGAAAATAGGCAACAACCTCTTTGACCTCAGCTGCAGCAACTTTTTACTTGAAGTGCCCCAATAGAAGCAAAAATGAACTATTGGGACCCCGTCACAGCAAAGGGAACAATCAACAACACTAAAAGGCAACCAACGGAATGGGAGAAGATATCTGCAAATGACATATCGGATAAAGGGTTAGTATCCAAGATCTATAAAGAACTTACCAAACTCAACATCCAAAAAACAAATAATCTCGTGAAGAAATGAGCAGAAGACATGAATGGATACTTTTCCAAAGAAGACATCCAGATGGCCAACAGACACATGAAAAGATGCTCAACATCACTCATCATCAGGGAAATGAAAATCAACCACACTGAGAATACCACCTCATACCGGTCAGAGTGGCTAAAATCAACAATTCAGGAAACAACAGATGTCGGTGAGGATGTGGAGAAATGGGAACCCTCTTGTGCTGTTGGTAGGAACGCAAACTAGTGCAGCCTCTCTGGAAAACAGTCTGGAGGTTCCTCAAAAATTAAAAACAGAACTACCCTATGACCCAGCAATAGCACTACTAGGAATTTATCCGAAGGACACAGGAATGCTGATTTGTAGCAGCACATGTACCCCAATGTTTATAGCAGTGCTTTCAACAATAGCCAAATCATGGAAAGAGCCCAAATGTCCATCAACTGATGAATGGATAAAGATGTGGTTTATATATACAATGGAATACTACTTGGCAATGAGAAAGAATGAAATCCTGCCATTTGCAACAACATGGATATAACTGGAGGGTATTATGCTAAGTGAAATAAGTCAGCCAGAGAAAGACAGATACCCTATGCTTTCACTCATACGTGGAACTAGAAAAACTTAACAGAAGACAGTGGGGGAAGTGAAGGGGAAAAAAATATAGTTTCAAACAGACAAGGAGGCTCTTAAATACAGAGAACAAACCGAGGGTTGATGGGGGGTGGGTTGGAGGGGTGGGAAAAATGGGTGATGGACATTGAAGAGGGCACTTGTTGGGATGAGCACTGGGTGTTGTATGTAAGCAAGGAATCATGGGAATCTACCCCCGAAACCAAGAGCATACTGTATAACTATATGTTAGCTAACTTGATAATAAATTATATTTAAAAAATAAAGAAAAAAAGGAGCTGCCTGCTGTCAGTGGGATGCCGTTATAGTGGGAGCCAATGGGGAAATAAGACCCACAAACTCTGCCAGAACAGTTATAGTCTGTGCTAATGCCGAACTAAACACTGAGGTGGCATAGTTCCAGAATATTCTAACAAAATGGCAACAACATGTCACATCTCACAGCAGATCTAATGACTTGAAATCATGGAACTCCGATTATTCCTTCCATAAGCACAAAATGACAGAAACTGCCTATATGTATGCATTACAATTTGCTTCTGAAAACATGAATGCCCTCTCTGTATTGCACAGCAGCAGACAGGCTTTTTCATTGTTTTATAGATGGAGAAAGTAAAGACCAACTTAAGAAATTCATTTTAGGGACTCCTGGGTGGCATAGTCAGTTGAGTGTCTGACTCTATTTCAGTTCAGGTCATGATCTCCCAGGTTCCTCGGATCAAGCCCCATATTGGGCTCCATGCTGATGGTGTGGAGCCTGCTTGGGATTCATTCTCTCTCTCTCTCTCGCTCTCTCTCTCTCTCTCGCTCTCTCTCTCTCTCTCCCTCTCTCTGTGCCTCCCCTGTGCACTCTCTCATGAGTGAACTCTCACTATCTCTCTCTCAAAATAATTACACTTAAAAAAATTCTTTCAGAGGGAACAAAGGGAAAAACTGGATCATCCAAATCTATCTTCTAGCCTTACAATAAAATTATCTTCTTCACGTTAATTGTTCTGGGCGTATATTGAGAAAATTAAAAGCAAAATTAAAATCCTTAGCATGATTCCAGAGAAAACCTGAAAATTCATACTATAGGTAAATTACTATGAATTTGATTCCGATTTGCATAAGTGGACATTTTTACTTTAATGGTATAAATTGAGTGACTGTTCAACTCGCTACTTTGCTTTGCTTAAGAACACATACAGCATTTTAGGGGCACCTGGCCAGCTCAGTCAGTAGAGCATATGACTCTTGATCTCAGGGTTGTAAGTTCAAGCCGCATGTTGGGTGTAGAGATTACTTAAAAATCAAGCCTTCAAAAAAACCCACATATGACATCTTAGCCAAGATCTTAAAAATCACAAACCCAACCTGATGCTCAGCATCACTGGGCATAGTAAATAAACAGGATAAAGCTCTTTGAAGTTTCCAAGGAGAAACTAAGATAGTAACTGTCTTCATGTCAGGAAATAGTGTCTATTTTTCTTTTCTAAAAATCACATTGAAAGTGCTTCTTTTCTAGCTGACTACAAAAATCAGTGACTCACCTCTGTGTTTTCTTGCTATCATGCTCCGTGGGCTGGTCTAGCCTGGACTTACCTAGCTTACATCACGGAAGTTTCCAAAAAGTCTAAATTCTTTAAGACTTTAATCCATTTGTCTATGCTCATAATAATAGATTTCTGAAAGATCATTTTAAAATGTTGAATTTCCCTTCATTTTTCAAAGCATTTGGAATGCTACAGGCAATCAGTTGAGAAAAGACAGCTCATTGTTCTATGTTTTTTCCCCACAGAGAATTTATGTCTCAAAAGATATTTTTTAAAAAGGAAGGTTATTTAATATGTCTCCCTGGCCAACCCAGAAACTGCTATAAATTCAAAATTCATTCTTGTACAATGTTCTTAATTATAAGATAAGTAATCTTTCTGTGTTAGTTTAATTCCGCCCTATTTATCTTCTCAAGTGGAATGACACATTGCAAATACCATTTGGGGAGTTTTATTAATAAAGGCCTAATCCCATGGCTTGTAGGACATGTCTTAGAATAATATTTTAACTACAGTAAAGCTCAGTGACTATAACACCCACTCAGTAATTATAACTGTCCCCTACGCGAGGTAAGTTGCCTTTTCTAGCGTGATTCATGGTGAGTCCTCAAAATGGGTCTCAAAGAGCTTACAGCTGGTGATGAGCTTCGGGCTTCTTATACCTTAGAGATGTGGTGAGATTACCAGCTTTGCTGTACTTCTAGATTCTCTAGATCATGGAAAATTAAGACAGAAATCAAGAGGGATGCTAAACTACAGCACTAATATCCTGTAGAATCTAACTGGTGTTACAAAGAGAATCTTTGGAGGTATTGCTCTAAACGCATGTGTACTTATCTCCATACAGATGGACAATCAGAAGGCACGCGTGCGTGCACACACGTGCACACACACACACGCACACAATTCTTAATATATTGGTTTTGGTTGACTAATGTGGGAACTTAATGATAATAGACAATATGGTCTTCCATCTCATATGCACATAAAAAGTCCAGCAATTACTTTGCAATAAAGTTTGCATATTTGATAGCTAACATATCTTTCCAGCTAACCCACTGTGTCCAGATATAACAGGGCAATGTTATCATTAGGCCACATCCCCCCCTCTCCCCTTGGTGGAGACAAATCTTGGATTAATGTAAATAATTCGTGAAACATTTAAGCAGGAAAGAAGATGGCGTTCCTACTCCATCAGCTTGAAATCTATAAGGAGTTTGAAAAGGGTTCAGTTTCAGAGTTTCAGAGCTCTGGCTTTAGCAATTCCCTGCAACCAAAAGCAATCTTGCTGTGATTGAAAATGGAGGTGTCAACTCGGGCAGGCTACAAATTGCCAACAGAGGGAATAGCCATTTTAAATTACTTCCAAAGCCCAAATAAATTCTCCCGAATGGAAATCTGCCTTTATCCTTATTTTCTATCTCCAGGAGATGATACGTGTTTTACTCATTATGAATCATACTCTCCATTCCCTTATACCAAGGCGAAGGAGAATGAGCAAAATGTACTTATAGACTGAACTACGTTGGGTTCTGCTCATGACATAAGATGTATAACAATAAGATTATCATATGAAAAATATGACTTATCATATGAGAAAACATTTGAATAGCACTTTATCAACTATAAGATTATGTTAAACATAAAAATGAAAATATGTGGAAAGTGCTTTGTTGACTTTCAATCTCTACACGGATTAGCTGTTACAGGCACCTCAATTGCTTCTCACAATAATCTTTTTTGGTAAACAGGATATAATGTTCCATAGTTTTGCAGATGCTTAAATACTGATACAAAGATATTAAGTGACTAGGATCATACAGCTAGTAACAACACAAATGGCTTCTGACTTTCTCTCCTGTGATCTCTCCTTAAGCAACAACACAGGGTGTAAAAAAACAAAAAAAACAAAACAAAAAAAAAAAAACCATAAACAAAAAAAAAAAGAGCAGTTTTTTTCACTCAACACAGAAAAAAATGCTTGTATTGTGAGGTTTGTTCTCATCATAACTTCACTGTATTAATCAATTATGTATGTAACTCAGTTAAAATTTAGTAGTATATGATGACCTAAAAATCTATCCTTTTCAGTTATATTTACTGTGTTCACATGTAATATCACTTTATCAGAGATTGTTTCATAATCTTTCATTAATTGGAACATTTCTGGGGGAAAAAGAATTAAGTTAATGAGTAAGAAGTAAGGGCTTCTTAATTGGGACAGTAATTTCACCTAATTGTGCCTCTTTCAGTTAAGTGGCCTTAGGATGATCTGACTTCAGCATATCAGTTGGGACGGTCTCTCCTGTCATGTCTGTTTTTTAGTTCGGCTACTGCAATGGTTTTGACACTCTGGTCAAATATAATTACTTCTCTCTTGATGAAAAGGCTTCCTATTCTTAAAATAGGAAAACGTTTGATATTATCGCCCACAGAGTTTTAGAGAACCAAGTCAAGAGAGTTTTAAGCCACAAGAAATGAGGCATGGGAGTAATGGAAATATAGGACAGCTGGAATTTTAATGCACTGCTGGGTGGAACACTAAACTGGTGAAACTACTCTGGAAAACCGTTTGGCAGTATCTTATAGAGTTCAATATATACACATTCCATGACCTAACAATTCCACATATGAGCGTATACGTAATAGACAGCGTATGCACATACACAACCAAAATATTCATAGCATCATTTTTTGTAGTAGGCCCCAATTGGGAACAACCCAAATCATTAGCAGAAAACATAAGGGTATGGAAATAAATGTACAGAAATTGCAATATTCCAGAATAGTGAAAAAGAATGAACCATGGGTAGGAACATTATATGGATGAGTCTCAAGACATAATGTCGGGTGAAAGAATCTCAGCACAAAAGAGTTCTGAAGTGAATACTGTAAGATGCTATGCGTATAAAATTAAAAAACAGGGGCGCCTAGGTGGCTCAGTCGGTTAGGCATCCAACTTCGGCTCAGGTCACGAACTCACGGTTCATGGGTTCGAGCCCCACATGGGGCTCTGTGCTGACAGCTCAGAGCCTGGAGCCTGTTTCGGATTCTGTGTCTCCCTCACTCTCTGCCCCTTCCCTGCTCGTGCTCTGTCTCTCAAAAATGAATAAATGTTAAAAAAAAATTTTTTTTAATGAAATTCGAAAACAGACCACAATTAATCTAGGATGAGAAAGTCAGAAGAGCAGTTAATTTGTGGAGTGGTAGCAATGACAAATCACGGTGAATCACTGAATCAGTGAAACACTGATTCACTGGAAAGCGTACGCAGATTGGCTATAGCTACTTGGGTGACATGAGAAGGCTGTGGGCCTTGGATTTATCTATTTATCCTTTGAGCTCTGCCCATGTTTGCTTTATATAGTTTGAAGATGTATCATTATGTGCCTATAGACTCAGGATTGTTATAACCTGCTTTTGTTGTTTAAAAATGTCCTTCTCTACCTCTCATAATAATTTTTGCTTTAAAATCTACTCTGAGGGACCCTTGGCCTGCTCAGTCAGAACAGCATGTGACTCTGATCTCAGGGTCGTGAGTTTAAGCCCCATGTTGGGTGTAGAGAGTACTAAAAAAAATTTTAATTAAAAAAAATAAATCTACTTTGATAGTAACATGTTGATGTAGGCTTTCATTTGGTTACTGTTTGCAGGGTACATCTATCTCTAACCTTTTCCTTTCAACCTTTCTGTGTCTTTACAAAATGCCTTAAAATGTAAACCTTCTACCATTGGTTTTATCCAGTCTGACGATCTTTATCTTTTCACTGAATGTTGAAACCACTTATATTTAATGTAATTACGAATAGAGTTGCTTTTAAATCTACCATCGTGCAATATATTTTCCATTTGTCCTATCTGTTCTTCTCTCCTGTACTTTTTTCTCTTCCTTTTAAGTCAATCATCTGGTTTTTAGAATTTTTTTTCTCTTGTTAGCATTCCAGTTCTACCCTCTTAAAATGATTATTTTAATAGTTACCCTAAAAATTACAAAGTGCATCCTTGATTTCATCTTTGTGAAATTAGTAATTTTGCCTTTTCCTAAACAATGCAAGACCTTTGTTAACAGTTTAACTTCATTTATTCTTGCCATCGTTTGTGCTATTATTCATTTACTTTTATAGATGTTATAAATACAACAAAAATTATTGTTGTTGTTGCTACAAAAATATTTATTTAGGGGTGTCTGGGTGGCTCAGTCGGTTAAGGGTCTGACTCTTGATTTCGGCTCAGGTCATGATCTCACAGTTTGTGAGTTTGAGTCCTGCGCTGGGCTCTGTGCTGACAGCACAGAGTCTGCTTGAGATCCTCTCTCTCCCGCTCTCTCTGCCCCTCTCCTGTTTGCTCTATCAAAATAAATAAACTTTACAAAATATTTATACTCACCCACATATTTGCCACTTCTGGAGGTCTTTGTTCCTTCCTGTAATTATGTTTTCCTACTAAAGTCCATTCCTTCTGCCTGAAGACATTTTCTTAATACAGGTCTTCCATTTTCTTCATCAAACCAATTAAAAGTATTTTGAAGCCCATTTCTAATGATTCCAACATCTGGCTCATCTCTCAGTCTATTTTTATATGTACTTTATTGCATCGACAGCCTTTGAAACCCCCAGCCTTCTCACCAGGCTTCTCTCTGCTAGACCTTCCTGCCTTTCACCCTGCAACATGCACAG
This sequence comes from Puma concolor, assembly GCF_028749965.1. Lineage (NCBI taxonomy): Eukaryota > Metazoa > Chordata > Mammalia > Carnivora > Felidae > Puma > Puma concolor. The sequence goes on from NC_141668.1 coordinate 49,133,107, forward strand.
TTTATGGGGGAGCCAAAAAGCCTAAAGAAATGTTTATGTGGATTTAGGGCTTCTCCTCCATCGCTCTCGCTCTCCCATCTCTGGAACTCTGACCCTCAAATCCTTGATGCCTGATCTTTGTTTCCTCTGCCTCGAGGCACTGAAGTCGATATGGGTTTTATTTTCCTGAATCTTGCTTTGAAAAATGCTCTGAGAGAAAGCCAGTGTGCCTATGGGATCTCCCAGAGAACTCTCCTACCTCCTGCTCAATGATTGTATTTCTGTATTGGTTGTTATCCAATGCCTGAAAGAGTGGTCTACATCCAGCTCCGACAGTCTTTCATCACAAGAGGCTGGGTCCAATACTGGTTATACCATCACTCCCAGGACTTCGAAAGCGGAAATTCTTTAATGTTTGTGAATACTGTTATACTATTGATACAATTCTCTACTTTTCACTTAAGCTTCTAGTATAAGTGTTTCCTAAGTTGTCAAAAACTCTTCCCAGACTTCATTTAAGGTAGCAAAATTTCATTGCATGGCTATGTTTTGCCTCACTTGATCCTAATCACCTGTCCTAATCACTGGTGTTTGTTTATCCTATTTCCCCTCTCATTTATGTCATGGCTTTTAGTAAATGTTTCTTAAAGTACACACAAAATATTGGGGGATCTTGTTAAAACTTGGGTTCGGATTCAGTAGGTATGGGGTAGGCCTGAGATTCTGCAATTCTAACCAACGTCCACAGGGTACAGGCATCAAGGACCATCCTCGGACGGTTCAACGCTCTAGGTGACTCATGGATTCACTACGTTGGGGGAAGACTGAGTGTTTCATTACCTTAGCTGCACAGGAGTATCACTCAGCCTTACCTCTAGGAGATTCTGTCTAATGCTTTAGGTCTTGAATGTGGTCTAGGCCACTGTTTTTTCCAAAACCAATTCCAGCGAATCAGGATTAAGAACCACTGAATCAGTCTCTGATCCTTTAAAGGTTCTGGGGATATAACCTTTGAATACAGATATTATGTAATCCCACCAGTCCTCATGCCTACCTTTCCTAAGCATGACTTACACTCTCTAGCACTTAGGACTGTGGTGCACACTTAAAAAAAGAAAAAGGAGCCAAGTCAGGAGCTGAGAACAGAGGTGCAGCCGTGTGGCAGTGGTGAAGGTTGGGGGGAGCGGGGGGGGGGGGGGGGGGGGGAGGTGGAAGGGGATGTCACAATCCAAATAAGATGAAAAAAAAAAAAGGGCCCGGGGCGCAGGGCCCTTTCTAGCTTTGTAATTAATTCCAATTCATTGTTCTGCTTGAACTGTCTTTTTTTCAAATGTAAGATAAAGAGGGCTAAAGTTATAGGCTAGGCCTTGTTTTATTGATATCTGAACTCCACCAGTCACTTTCGTGTTTTTTTTTTTTCCAACGTTTATTTATTTTTGGGACAGAGAGAGACAGAGCATGAACGGGGGAGGGGCAGAGAGAGAGGGAGACACAGAATCGGAAACAGGCTCTAGGCTCTGAGCCATCAGCCCAGAGCCTGACGCGGGGCTCGAACTCACGGACCGCGAGATCGTGACCTGGCTGAAGTCGGACGCTTAACCGACTGCGCCACCCAGGCGCCCCCACTTTCGTGTTTTAAACAAAAGTTAAGTGCCTTCTAATTGCAATGCTAGCTAATCAGGATAATAAACCATCCAAGGTATCCTGATGAAACTGCTTTCCTGCCAGTTCCTTAAATCCAGGAAGGGATACATCCCTTCTTGCACATACACATTAATTCACATTCACATTAGGTTCTTGCATTCCAGCCTGCTGCCCAAGGGATGAAGCTGAGATGGCAAATTATCAGAAATGTATCTTTTATTCAGATATCCTTAGAAGCATGCATACAATCTAAAGGGTTAGAAGCATGCATACAATCTAAAGGAAATCATTCGTGTTTGCTCTAAGTTACTAGAGGAAGAACCTGGACTAAAAACAGTCAACCCCAAAGACCTTAGGGCCTTACACACATCCTGTTACCTATATCCCAACTAAATATTTATATTCAAATGAAAAGCATTGTTAGGACCCTTTCATGTTGAAGATTAATTTTCCATTTTAATTAAAAATATCTGGGGGCGCCTGGGTGGCGCAGTGGGTTAAGCGTCCGACTTCAGCCAGGTCACGATCTCACGGTCCGTGAGTTCAAGCCCCGCGTCAGGCTCTGGGCTGATGGCTCAGAGCCTGGAGCCTGCTTCCGATTCTGTGACTCCCTCTCTCTCTGCCCCTCCCCCCTTCATGCTCTGTCTCTCTCTGTCCCAAAAATAAACAAACGTTGAAAAAAAAAAATTAAAAAAATAAATAAATAAATAAAAATATCTGACACATCACAACTTTCAAGACAGCTAATAGCGCCAAATGCTTTTATTTTCCCAGCAGTCCTCCCTGTCCCTAAATGTCGCCACCGGTCCTAGTTTAAGGTTTCTTTCCCATTCAGACTGAGAGGGTGCTGCAGAGTGCTTGAGTAGCCTCCAGATAGAGGGCTACTGGAGCTAAGGAATGTCCCGTATACATATACTTAGTGAAAAACATGCTAAGTCTTACATAATTACCGTGTTGGAGAAAAGGCAAGGGTAGAGCAATAGGTCAGATAACTACTGTGGTTTGCTCTTTGCAAGGCACAGCCTGAGATAATATAAAAATAATTATACATACAAACCAGATTTTCCAAAGTGCTTATTTAGTTTTCTAGGTCACTGTAGCTGGTCAGATCTCTCTGAAAGTTAAGTTTTCCAGCTGACCGCAAATGGTGAGTTTACTCACATTATTTCTGTAAAGTGCTGCATATGTTTAGAAGCTCAAGGGACCGTGAGGTACATTTTTGGTTCTCTGAAGGGTGTTCCCCCCCCCCCCACAGTGAGGACTGTTAGTAGAATGAGAAGAAAGAGCAGATCAAAGCCATGCTACTATAAAAACTTAACATCATCTTAATTACCATGTAATGAAACCCGGAGGTACATACAACTAGGTTCCAAAGGATTTAAAACTGAACCTACTCAATAATCCAAACTTCGCATTTGCATGTTAAAATCAGTATTATTTTTATAAGTATAGCCAGCTCTATGAGAACACGCCAATTATCCCTCTGTTCCAATTTCTCCTGCCCTCAATAACTTGCACCCCCAAAATTTGCAAGTTTTCCTTCACAGAGGAAAAAGTTGATGCATCACTTGGTCCTTGTGATTCCCAAGTTACACCAGTAGTCTCAGAAATGTAAAGGGCAGAGGACAAAATCTCAGCCAAATAATGAGTGAAAAGGTGACAAAGAAAGCACTCTCATTGGATACCAGATCTTACTTGAGGATTTCCATGAAGAGACAATAGACGGTTTTAGGAAACACGGTCAGTGGGCTTCAAAATGGGCACATTTGTTCCATTAAGGAGAACCAACAAGAGACACGGCTTTGGCAGGCTTCCCACCTTGTCAATTATCTCAGTGCTGGTGCAATCTTCAATCCTGATGGGATTTCCACCTACCCGAGTGTCCTGCCAATTTCCCCAATCCTAATTGTCTTTTCCTTTCTCTCAGATACACTGCAGAGTTTCCGTGTCTCTGGAAATTAATCACTATTTGAGAGATTAATTGGAATTTTAAGACTATTAATTGTAATTTCCTCTTCCTCTTGCTTTTTTAATTTTGAGGGAAATCTACAAGGACTCTTTCAGCAACTAAAACGTCTATTAAAAAAAATGTTCCAGCCCCCCAAAGTAGCTGCTTCTCTGAAATTTTGATTCTATGACTTGCCATTCATCATACCTGGAGAATTACACATAGGCTGCGTTATATACTCCACCTGGGGGTTAAAAATAATTGGTTTACATAATAAGATTAATTATATATAACCATTAAAATGTTAAATGATATTTCCAATCTCTAGAAGAACTTTCATATTCAGAATCAGTCACTTAAAGAGGAAGAGTAAATAATTTGAACCAAAAGAAAAGATAGTAGCTAAAAACTTGCCCCACAGATTATGGTCTTCTGAAAGTTTTCTTTCCCCTGGAAATTAAATCTGCCTTGGGACACAAACACACACACACATACGTCCCACATCCCGCAAAGATGCACACATATGCTGACACACACACAAAGCCAGACATTCACACACACACACACACACACACACACACTGAAGACATTAATTTTCACCACAGCAAATCCTTGGAATGACATAGCAACAAGAATTTTTAATTTCTGTTTAACCAGTAGTAAATACCTCCAAACAGAGCACAAACGAAAAATTGTAACTCACACGAAAAAGCCTTGGGAAACAGACTTAGGCTCGTGTGCTGGTTTTAAAAATGCTTTCCTCGTGGTAAAAAGTTTACAACTACACGCCTGCCTCCAGGCTAAGCAAGACCCTTAATCAGGACATCCGGGAGGCCTCCCAAGACTGTGACGTTTGCAGACCCAGAGAGAATAAGAAACTGGGAGGGCCCCATCTGGCAGAACTGCACATACATGAGAGGTAGACAGCGAGTGCAGGGGACAGCTTCCCCTCACACGCTTGTTTCCAGTTTAGAGGCCAGACAGGTGCCGCTGTTGATAAGGATCTGCAGGCAGAACCTTCTGGCATCTTTAAGAGAGTACAAAACACTCAGAGGACCGTGGTCAAGACGGGTAGCAACTTAAGGAAAGTGTTTTGAACTATGAATAATTATAACTGAGAATGACTTTACAAGTTCTATAAAGTTCCACAAAGTCCACATTCACTACCACACCTGGGACTGTAAACTCCTTGTGGTGAAGTCCATGTTTCCATTCATGCAGTTATTCATCCAAAAATGTTTTATAAGAAGGTGTGATGTGCGTCCAGAAGGTGCCCTCTGCTGAGTACCCGGTGACCTAAGGATCCCCGCCTTTGCGGTGTGACAATTCACTGGGAGCCCACTCTGAATAAGAAGTTACAAGGAGGCCGTTTCTTATCCCTTTATGTCACCAGAGCCATTCATGTGGCTGACACCAAATAATGCACTCCATTTTCATTGAAAAGAGAATGGTAAAAGGAAGGGGAAAACAAGGATGAGAAGATTAAGACTCGGAATGTGCCACCTATCCCTACCAATTTTAGAGAGAAAACATTTGGGTAATTAATTAGGTTAAAAGGGATACTGAACATAGGATTAGTATACACCATATACTCAAACATAAAAATATTTCCTTACCTCCGTCCAAAATTATGATGGTTACACATATTCAGAAATGACAATGTTTTTAGGAATATAGGCCTCATCAAACTGGTCTCTGGTCAGTTAATTGGTGGAGATTAGGGCAGATACTACAAGAAGACGAACGCCACACCCTGCTGATTGAGGATAGCAAACTCAGGGAACAGAAGAGACAACGGAAAGCTCCAGTCAACACGTCAATGCCGATCCAGAAAGCTCTCCACCCTGGTAAAGATGAGGCTTCCGAAAAAAGTCAGGCTTTGCAACATACGGCTAAAGAAGTGATGGGCCAGAGGGTGGAGGAGAGGTTACTCCAAGCAGCATTTAGAAAGGAAGTCAAACATTGACAAAAGCGTGAGGGCTGTTGGGCCAGGAACCGTGTTCAGCCACTGGGCAGGACAAAGTTGGGAGACCAAGACCTTCTCGCAAACTGCTTACCGTCGATTAGTCAAGAGGCACAGAAAAGAGGCCATATTTAAGTAGAAGTGAAAGTACAAAAGGGAAAGAGGCTCAAACGGACTCATTTTTGAAAGAAAGCGTTTCTTAAACAGAAGCTTTGGCAGTGTCTAGAAACACCATCTTCAGAATCATCGGCGAGGAAGCATGACCACAGCTTCCTTTCATTAAAGTCACTTGTATTTCCCGCCTCAGAATAGTGAACCCGGGTGCTGGTGATAACACTAAAAGGCAGAATTATGGCTAGTGTGTGTGCGTGTGCAAGATAATAGTAACGTGGCATATTTTTTAAAAACGAGTCCTCATCTTTTTTTTTAATTTTTTTTTTAATGTTTGTTTATTTTTGAGACAGAGAGAGACAGAGCATGAATGGGGGAGGGGCAGAGAGAGAGGGAGACACAGAATCGGAAGCAGGCTCCAGGCTCTGAGCTGAGTCCCCATCTTTTTTTTTTAATTTTTTTTTCAACGTTTTTTATTTATTTTTGGGACAGAGAGAGACAGAGCATGAACGGGGGAGGGCCAGAGAGAGGGAGACACAGAATCGGAAACAGGCTCCAGGCTCCAGGCTCCGAGCCATCAGCCCAGAGCCTGATGCGGGGCTCGAACTCACGGACCGCGAGATCGTGACCTGGCTGAAGTCGGACGCTTAACCGACTGCGCCACCCAGGGGCCCCTGAGTCCTCATCTTTTAAGATACCAACTGAAATGTTTACAGATGAAGTGACCTTGGCCCTGAGATTTGCTTCAATATGATCCAAATGATGCAGGTGATGCTTAGATGACCCCAGGCCATAAACTGTTAATTGTTGGAGTCGGGGGACACAGGGTGTGTTGTACTTTTCTCTTTAAATACATTTGAAATGTTCTATACACAAAGTTATTTAATATACGAGTTGCAGGAAAAGATGAAACTTTTAAGTGATTGTTCAATAAAATAGTGCTCTTCGGTGTAAGTTAAAAAATGAACAAAAGCGCCTTGAAAACTATTATTAAATAGGAATCTTTAATAATATGGAGACAGGGTGTCATGTATCCCACAACCATGGCTTCAGCAAAGAGACTTCATCTACTACATCTTTGGGGTTCTAGGCCAATTTATAATCTGCTTTTCAAATTGCCAGTTGCCCCCCTCTAGCGGATTCTGAAATCAATTTGTGGGCCCTGACCAGTTTTTAGATGAATCAATTGAAATGCAATAGAAAGGCAGATAGGAGAGCACATCACAGGAAGGGGTAAGCCCTGTGTGCAGAGCTTTTGTCTCTGCGTGTGTGTGTGTGTGTGTGTGTGTGTTCGCACGTGCACACACACACACCCAGTGTTTGTGTTTAATCTATTCTCACTATAGTAGCCAGAGTGGTTCTGTTAAAACCCAAGTCAATGTCACTCTGCTAGAACCCTACAGGGACAACCTACCTCACCCAGTGCAAAAGCCGATGTCCTTAACATGGCCTACAAGGCCCACCATGATCTGCCCACCCATTTCTGCCCAGTTCTATTTACCTCATATTCACCCCAGCCCCACTGAACTTATTTCTGTTCCTGGAACACACCAGTCTGTCTTGCAGCCAGACGTCTGTAATTACCCTCTATCTGGAATGTTCTTCCTCCAGATATCTGCATGTTGGCTCCCTTGCCATCAAATGTCAGCTTTTCAGTAAGGCCGTCCCTGGCCGCATAGTTTAATATCAGACCCCACCCCCACCCCTACCCCAGTATCTCCTATCTCCCTTCCTGCTTTATTTTTCTCCATAGAACTTATCACCTCCTAATATACTATACAAACTAGTATTCATCTACATTATAAATACACAAAATAATGATACACATATTTCATAGATTACATATAGTTTCTTTTGCTTATTCTCTCTCTCTGTATTTAGAAACTTCATGAGGATCAAGGTTTTTTGTCTTTTTTGTCCATTGCAGTGACATCTCTAACAGTAAATAATAAATACACATTAAATTATGTGTGTGTGTGTGTGTGTGTGTGTGTGTGTGTGTGTGTGTGCATGGTATGTGTGTGTATGTGCTGACTTGTGATATAACATGTACTTCTTAGTGTGAGTTGCATTCCAAAAGGCTTGGATAATACTGCCCTGGAGCCCACTTGGAAGATCTCTGGGCTTATGCAGCAGAGTGAGGGTTGAAACGTGAGTGCAGCACAGACACCCAATGGTTGTGATGTCTTACACCCTGGGTGCCCGGGACCAATGCTGTCAACGGTAATTGCTATGTAAAGTATGTGTGTGGGGTGGGAGGCTTGTTCCCTTGGGGATACCGCCAACGCACTATAAATTGACAAGAAGAGATAGGCAGAGTCAGAATATCATAAAATTTTCAAGACCCTCAAGATGATCTGGTCCAACCTAATAATTCTACAGATGAGCATCAGAACGTTACAAAATGATAATGTAATTTGCCCCCGGCCACATGAAAAGCAAATGCTGAGACAGAACTGGCACAGACCTGGGTCATATGACTCCTTGTCCAATGATCTTTACGCACTTTGGCCTGCCATAAAAATGAAAAATGGGAGGGGCGCCTGGGTGGCTCAGTCAGTTGGGCGTCTGACTTGGGCTCAGGTCATGATCCCACGGCTCGTGGGTTGGCTTGTGGGCTCATGCTCCATATCGGGCTCTGTGCTAACAGCTCAGAGCCTGGAACCTGCTTCAGATTCTGTGTCTACCGCTCTCTCTGCTCCTCCCCCACTTGTGCTCACTTGCTCTCTCTCTCTCTCTCTCTCTCTCTCTCTCTCTCTCTCTCTCCCCCCCCTCTCAAAAATAAATAAACATTAAAAAAATTTTTTTAATGAAAAATGGAAACCTGCTCTCCAAAATCCTTCCGCCTGTTCTTTTTTCTTCGGAAATAACCTCAGATTCTTTCTCCAACTAGGTGCCAATCATCTATTCCACTCAAGACTTGACAGTTTGCAGGGCTCTCTGTTTTAAAAACAAAGAGCTGCTAATGATCACCATTTCTCATAAATCAAAGCTTTAAAAATTCCTTGCCATAGCAACCAGGAGTGGTTGAATTATCTACTATTATTCCCTGAATTTCTAATAAAACAATTTCAACTTACGCCAGGCCCAGGGAAGTTAAAGTCAGTCTCAAGAATCAAAACCTTCAATCCTTACGGTCCAACTTTTCGTCAGAGCTAAAGAATCTATCCAGAATCAACTCTGTATTTTTCCATAACCATAACACCAAGTGTTTCAATCTGTAAGGCACTAACAAGTAAAGGCAAAGCATCAGTAAAAGCTGTTCGGTCACTTTAATTTGGAAGGGAAGCAGAAACATCTTGGTCCCAAAGTGAATATTAGTACAGACTAAATAAGATCACCAACTGTTTGGTTCTCAACTAGACTAGAATGAGTCCTTTGAATGGGAAAGGCCAGTTTTCTTAGAACTCTCAGTATTTCTGTGATGGCCTTAAAGATTCCAAGGGCTGAGGACATCGGTGACGTTGCTGTGCCCGACACTCTAGATTCCTCTGTCCTCCTTCACAGAACCCTGTTCTGTCCAGGTGTCCTCACCCCTTTAGGAGAGGCTGGCCCCACCCCCATTCCAGGAAGGAGCTTATGACTGGACACTATGCAACATGGAAATCCTAGTCTCCTTGCCAGTGACTGCCTTGCAGATGAGCATGTGACAAGCCTGTGACCCAGGAGACAAGGGGAAGTCTGCTGGGAGGAAGGGGAGCTTCTGAAAAAGGTTCTCTCACTTTTCACACAGCCAGCAGCAGGAGACTACAGATATCCCCTGCCGCTCAAAAGTTTGCATGATGCTATTTCACTTTTACAAAAGACCTACATTAACCTACATTTCCACTAACCAAAAGAAATCCAAAAAGGTTTTGTGCAATTTGCAAAAAAAAAAAACGAAAAGCAAAGATAGCATTCAGCATTAGTTTTGTAGTGAGCAGTTACAAAGGCAGAGCAGACCCCCAGCAGCGAGAGTGGTCCCACCGAGTTCCTTCCCCAAAACTACACCCAGCGTCCCAGCATCTGACCACATAGCTTTGAACCATGTCTGTGAGCATCTGTGTTTTACGGTGATTTATTTTGGACAACCACTAACAAGATGTGTCCTAAGGTATCAGAGAAATCAAAAAGAGGTTATTCTGGGGGTCTGGGAATGCTCACAGATTTTTCCATATAAATGAATGGTAAATGCCTCTTTGTTTTGCGTCATTTTGCTTACAAAAGCTTTCACAGGGACTCTAGTTCCAGAAAGTGGGGGAAACCTGTACTCCTTTACTCTTTTTTTTTTTTTTAATATTTATTTATTTTGAGGGAGGAGGTGGGGCAGAGAGAGAGGGAGAGAGAGAATCTCAAGCAGGCCCCATGCTCTCACCACGGAGCCCGACGCAGGTCTTGGACCCACAGACCGTGATGAGGACAAAGGTCCTCTGCCAAGAGACTGCAGAGAAGCTGACAGCCACAGTGGTTTGGTTCCCCTATCTCTCACCTCCTTCAGGGTTTTCTGTATTTGCAGCAGAAACATCCTAACCCAGACAATAATTACACCCTGACATGTTCTAAAGAGGAAGTGAGGAGGTGTGAATGTGTTAGGCATTTTGGTGTCAGCACCAGAAAAGCTCCATAAACAGCAGCTTTTGTTAAGGAAACTTTGGCCTGTGACATTAGAGAGCACAGTGGTCCCTGCCTTATCTATGGAGCGGGGGTTGGGGGGGCTGGGGGGGGTGTCTTCTGAGACCCTCAGGGGGTGCCTAAATCCACAGATAGTACTGACCCCTATATATATATATATATATATATATATATATATATATATATATATATATATATATATATTAGTTTTGTCTATACACACACACACTTACGATAAAGTTCAGTTTGTAAGCTGGGCACGGTACGAGATTCAAAACAGTAACTAATAATGAAACAGAAAACTGTTAACAGTATGCTGTAAGAAAAGTTATGTAAATACAATCTCCGTCTCAAAATACTGCACCGTGCGCACCCTTTCTCCTGGGATCATGTGAGCCGAGGACATACATGCCCACGTGACGAGACCTGGTGAATGACCTGGGCTCTGTGAGCAGCTCGAGTTCGGCTGCTATTGACCTGCCGATTCATCAGAAAGAGGAGCGTTTGCTACCGGAGCCTGTTTGACCACAGGGAAGTGAAACCGCAGAAAGCAAAACCACGGAGAAAGCAGGACCGCTGTAGGAGGATCAAGGTGTCAGATCCGTCCCTGGAGTGAAATGTGAGAGCAGGTGCAGGGGCCAACACCTGGCACAATACCTTGCCTACGCGTGTTGCTGTAGGGAACCCAAGGCAACCGGATGTCCCCGAGGGAGGACGCAGAACAGCAAATCCACTGTAGTGCATATGCCCACTTCCTCCTCCGGCTGCCAGAAAAACACTCTGAACGAGACCCGAAGAGGATGTTTTAGTACTTGCTTTGCCATTAAACTCCCATGAATAGGTGCCCATCTCTGTCGTCCCATGAGGAGTAAGAAGGATAAGCCATGAACAGTTTGAAGTGGCGCCAGCCTTGCTATAAACTCCCGAGGGCCACTGAAGATTGCAGCCTGCCCGTGAAAGTGGCTGCCCCAGGGACTCTGGTCCCCAAAGATGCTCCAAAAGCTCCCCACCAGAGCCGGATCTTCCTCCAACCAGCAGAAAGTATACCTTATCCCACGAGTCACTGACCTTGAGGGGAGAGGAAAGGGACCTTTGCAACAATCTGGCACTCAAAAGCAGCAGGTATTTCTAAAATTCATATGGATTAGATTTATTATCGTGAACTATATGTGGTTCTGAAAAACGTCCTATTTGAAGTGTTCCTATCGTGGATCAAATCTGATCAAATGCATGCTTCTTTGCTTGTTCAGGGTTAAAGCAAACACTACTAACATCTGAGACAACTGTACCCGTGTAATATTCTAGTCTTTCTAACAAAGTATTTACAGTACAATGCTGTGATCTGACATGATCAAAGCGTGCCCGTTCTTTGATTATTAACAACAAAAGAGCCCACAGATGATACACACGCATCCATCCAGCGGGGGCATCTGGAGGCAGCCGCAGAAGCATCACAGTACTAGTCAACTCAGCAGTACCAAGGTTACACGGTAGGAATCTTGGTTCCCAGATGACTCATGTTCCGCTTTAAGGGTGTAAGAGTTGTGCCCGGGGCTTGAAAAGCTGCACAAAAATCTAATTAACTAGTCATGAGAAATGCACTAATTGCTTTGTCCAGCATCAGCAGAGGAGACCTGCTGTTGGCCCTCATTCCTCAGCCAGAGGGAGAGGATACCGCAGGCTTTGGGGGGCACTGGGGAAGGAGGCATTGTGGGGTGCAGGCTGAGCTGACCCTAGGAACCAACAACCACAGAGAACACCTTCTAAGGAGGTCGGGGGCTGTCAGAAAAAGACAACTCTGGAAATAAAAATGGGAAGAGGATATGAACACACCCCCACGTGTTGCGATCAGTGAATACTGAATGAATGTCTCCTATGTGATTATGAGTATCCATCCAGGAAGGACTTGATCTGTAGGACTTGATCCCACCCCCACCCCCCCCACCCCCGTCTGCTAACGTTACAAACTTTTCACCTTCTCAGCCCTACTCTGCCCTTTTTTTTTTTTTTTGCTTCTTTTAAGTAACAGTTTTATTGAGTATAATTCACATACCCTGCAATTCACCTGTTTAAAAGTATACTGTTTGGTGACTTTTCGTCTATTAACAGACATGTGCAGCCCTTACCACAGACAATTTCATCATCCCCCAAAGAAACCCCAGGCCCATTAGCAATCACTCCAATTTCCCCCCAGGCCTCCCCGCCTTAGGAAATTATTTATCTACTTTCTGACTCTATGATTTGCCTGTTCTGGACATTTCATACAGGTGGAATCATACAATATGTGGGCTTTTGTAACTGGCTTCTTTCCCATACTGTTTTCAAGGTTTGCTACTGCTGTGGCACATGCGCTATATCACTTTCTAAAATCTTTTCTGTAGCTCTCCCCATTCAGCTCTAGCTTTGCTGCTTATATTCTTTGAGTGGTTCACTATTTACTCCCGGAAAGTAGTTGTGAACTACACATCAGGTTTGAGGAGCAGTCTCGGTTCAGAAAAGTCCATGTGATTTTGTTGGGAGTCTTCTCTTGCACCTAAGTGCAAATATTCCACATTACAAGTTTTTACAAGAAACCCTAACTTTCTAAAAGTCATTAAAGGCATGTGGCTAATGTGAACCAGTGATGGGGTCCTTACAGAGCTGATTTACATACAAAAGATAAAGGAGGGGCTACTGCAGCATTCCTATGATGGAGTGCTTGGGATATAGACATATTCATTTACTCAACAATTATTGAGTGCCTCCTGCATGCAAGACACTGTTCCAGGTACTGAAGATTGGCAGTGACCAGAACAGACAGAAACATCTGTCTGTGATGCATGGGTTTTTGGTGATGTGACAAAATTATTTGAAGAAAGAAGGGAAACCAAGGTAACAGTAAACAGGAAATTCATAGTGGTTACTTTTGGAGGAAGAGAGTGAAAGAAGATGGTGGGGGGGGGGGAGGGGGAGGCAGGAGGAGGGAAGGGAGAAAAGAGAAGAGTTTCCAGGAAGATGCCAGGGTAGGTGATGTTCCCAGACTGAGTGACTGACTCTCTTACGAGAGTTCTCTTGCTGTGCTTTATAACTTACATGTCTGTTGCAGGGATGTATTTGCATAGATTGAATATTACACCAAATTTAATTTCAAAAAGAGACACTCCTCTGGATCAGAAAGTATAAACAGTGGTGTCTCTTTAGGTGAGAGATTTGTCTGGGCTAATTTAAAATGTTTATGGGAAAGTGGGATGCCTAGTGGAATCGTGCGCTGAATGGAGAGATTCTAAACTGATAGGCTTACACTTCAAGGCTTTGAAAGGCTGGTGAAGAGCAAGGTGATATATTTAGAGGAGATTTTTCAAGTTACAGTAGACAATTATGAACTCTGAGTGATCATTGATCACCCAGAAAAGGAACCAACAGAGCGTCTCTATAAGAATGGAACTTCATGAGACCAGAGGTTTTTATGGGTTGTTCCCAAGTTTTCAATGTTCACATTTCTTTCACAGACACTATCCCATTTGATTTTCACAAGTATTATTAGCCCATTTTGTGGATGAGAAAATTCAGAGGGGTCCAGATTTAACACAGCCAGCTGGTGCTGGTGTTTGGGCCAGCTCCCCAGCTTTCCAATGCTTGTCACACAACACCATCCTTTTTTTTTTTTTTTTTTTTAATGTTTAGTTTTTGAGAGAGAGACAGAGTGTGAGTGGGGGAGGGGCAGAGAGAGAGAGGGAGACACAGAATCGGAAGCAGGCTCCAGGCTCTGAGCTGTCAGCACAGAGCCCAAAGCAGGGCTCAAACCCACAAACCGCGAGATCATGACCTGAGCCAAAGTCGGACACTTAACTGCCTGAGCCACCCAGGCGCCTCCATACACAACACCCTTCTTGAAGTCCAGGGTTCAAATGAACCCACCCTTATTTATAAAACCCGAGGTTAGATGTCAGAAATAAGTTTCAGAGAGTTACATTTAAAGCAATAAAAAGAAACAGCAGTCCACTCTAGGGGTGGAAAATGGGTGAACTCGTTACTATAAGGAGGGACCACAAGCTGAAACTATATATGCTCTCAGAAACATGTCTATATGAATTCCAGAGTGACAGATTCACACTCAGCTATTTGTGAGAAGTAAGATGTCTGCAGGGCATCTCTCCCTTGAAAAGCTGCTGAGCATCTTTACAGAAGACCCTTAGAGCTATTACTGGGGTTAGAATGCGGAACCAAATAAGTACTATGGCAATTATTATATTCTTACGACAAATTGCATTGTCTAATTCCAAATCACGTCTTCCGATTGTGATTGCCTAGGATTTGCTGTGGTTATGTTCCTAATCTTAATCTGATATTATTGCAAGAAAGTTTACAAAGTCCCTGTCAGTTGCTTTTTTTTCGCTGAGGAAGAATTCATGTTTGGAAAAAAAGAAAAAGGCATGTGGGTTAGTTTGGCTGTTTAAAACAAGCATAGGGCACTCATGTGGATGAAGTTCAAGCCTTAGGCATATTAACGTCACACAAAAGAAAAACCTTCTGTGCCCTGATCACTGACAGTACCTCAACCTTGGACCTTGATCACCAGGGCGATAACAGAGAGGACACCTGGCTTGAACTAACCAGGTCCCCAGCCAGAAAGTAATAACTCACAGGGCACTTCCTGTGGGAGACAGGATAATGCTCTCTTTGCATATGAAAGTCAGCAAAATAGTGTTATTTACCCACTAAACACGGCTTAAGGGTTTCACTGTCTGCAGGGACAAACACTATAAAACAAATGGCTAATTTTTCTATAATAAAGTGAATTTGAATGAGCAACTTAAATCAACATTAGGCAGCCGAATTATGTGTATTAATATCTACACATCATTAGCATAATCCCAAGTGAATATTTTCATTACTAAAAGTAACGCTAGGCTTGACTTTGCCTTTCCCTTGATATTAACTTATATAATATATATTTGCGTGGAAATAACTTTTTGAAACCTAATCCACTTCTGCCTTCCGTATATACATATCCCCACAAACACACACGCACAGACATATATACATGCCTACAGACATATATCACACATGGACGTGTTTTATACACATATACATATTCATGGCAAGGAGCCCCTGGAGAACATGATCACCGGAGAATTTTCTACATACGTTGGGAAAAAAATGTGTCCCTTGTTCTCTCGGCTTCTCTTCCCAACTTCCTAGCACTGCAAGCTTTCTTTGGAAAGAGGGATGCACAGAACTCTAACAAGTAAATATGCGACGTCTAGAGCTATAGTCCAGCATAGAACAAGGCGCAAAATCTGTATCAGTAAGAATCTGATGGTGTTCCACCCTGTTCCTCTCTGTATTATTTCATTTCAAAAGCTCTGTACAGACCCAGACAAGGAAGGACATATCTCAAGGCCTGGCACTAAAACAGAACAGGGACCTGAGAATGGGGGCTGACCGGGGCCTCAGGGAAGGGAGGGTACCTTTCTGGCTTAGAGAGTGCACAGGGCTCCAACTATGGGAGCCATGGAGCAGTGAATCAGCCGGTTTTGTGTAGTGGATTCTCACTGGAGCCATCCAGGCCAGTGGCGATCCAAGTATGACGTGAGCTGTGCATCCAGTTTTAAATAGTCTAGAGCCACATCAAACATGTTTAAATGAACAGGTGAAAGCGATCTTCAAAATACCTTTTTTTTTAAACTTAAGATCCACAAAATGTTATCATTCCAATGCATACGCCATACAGCAAGGTTGTTCGTGAGACACTTCTTGTCCTGTTTGGTTTCTACTAGGTCTTCAAACTCTGGTGGGTATTTTGCCCTTGCAGCGCAGCTCCAGTCACGCTAGCCACATTTCGAGACCTAAACAGCCCGTGGGGCTACCGTATAAGGCAGCGCACGGCTCAGCCTCGAGACTGATAGGTCAGTGTGGCAGCCACACGTTCGAGTATTTGCTACAGAAGATTTACCAGTAAAGCCCTACTCCCTTCTGCCCGGTTCCTTGTTGTCTCAAACGCTGATCGCCTGAGTGTATTTCTTAGAAGCAAAATTACTTAAGAAAAATTACTTTATATTGTTAGTATGCAAATATGTGAAATGAATAAAGAATGCCAGGTTTTGTTTCCTCGAAGCACACAGTGTTCAGCCAGTCCCAAGGGTGCAGAGGATAAGATGAAATCCAGGTACCAGGCCTCTGATGAGAAAAGAATTGTGATCAAGTGATTCTGTGATTCACACCACCCTAAATTTATGATCTGAGTTATGTCAATAAGGATTAAGCCATACATGCCATAGTCCTCTGGCTATTATGTTTAAACCCAATGGCCTTGAACTATTTCTTGACGGTTGTTTGACCCTTTAAAGACACCATCTACCTTTCCATTTCCTTGATGCACTTGAAGACGGCAACAGAAGTTCAAGGAGGAGGACAGCTTCCTTTTCTTAGCAGCTGCCATGTTCTTGCATCTTCTTGGCACACGTTTTCTTCCAATTAAATGTGCCGAAAATTCCAAAAGCTAACTTTATTTTCTAAAAGCCAGTCCATTTGCTTTGCCCCATATGTGGGCCTTCTGCAGAAGTAAAATACTTCCAGGCAAATGGTTTGCTGATGGCCAACTTGGTAGAAAGTCTCCTTTAAATAGGATGGCTTGGATATGCCCCTAGCAACCTCAGTCCACACATTCACAATTTTCCTATTTTCCTTATGATGTTTTGGAAGATTTACAATTATAAGATCCAAACTACTTCTGATCATGGGCATTTTTTTTTTCCTCGTTGAGGGTGAAATTATAACTCACTGTAGGATTTTTTTTTTTTTTTTTTTAAGAAACGGAGTTGTCATTAGGGAAACTGCAGACCATTTTTTAAAAAGCTTGCAAGACTAGAAGAGTTTATAAATATTTTAACTACTCTCCCCAACATCATCCTCTGGCTGTCATTCCATTGTTCCCCCTCAAAGTTATGAAAAAATTACTTTAAAAGAAAAGCTAATTTGCAAAATTAGTGAAATATAACCTAAGCAGCACACAGAGCAAATACAGGAATGGGAGACCATTTCCTATTCTTAGCTTGTTAATTTTACATCAGTAATATCCCTGTCTTAGAACCACCTTCTTTCCAGGGCTGCCCGATAGAATCTTCCACAGAACGATGGGAACGTTGTATTTCCGCGTGGTCTAATATGGTAGCCACTAACCACATGTGCTACTGAGCACCTGAAATGTGGCTCATGCAACTGAGGAACTGAGTTTACATCAATTTAAATTTAAACAGCTACATGTGGCTAGTGGTTACCATATTGGACAGCACAGCTATATATAGTCAGGGCAGACGCTAGGTCGCTTAAGTCTGTGCCTCTACTGGCACAACTGCCTTGAGACTTAAGCCTCATTTAAAATACAAAGCACTTGGGGCTCCTGGGTGGCTCAGTCGGTTGAGCAGCGGACTTTGGCTCAGGTCACGATCTCATGGTCCGTGAGTTCAATCCCTGCGTTGGGCTCTGTGCTGACAGCCCGGAGCTTGGAGCCTGTTTTGGATTCTGTGTCTCCCTCTCTCTGACCCTCCCCCGTTCATGCTCTGTCTCAAAAATAAATAAACGTTAAAAAAAATTTTTTTAATAAATAAAAAATAAAATAAAATACAAAGCACTTTATAACTTCTGTTTTGAAAATATTAAATAATTAAACAGAACAGCCTCAATGAAGCCAACCCCCGGGCCCCCCTAAAAAAAAAAAACAGTGGTAAGAAATTCTCTTAGGATAATGCTACGCTTTAGGATCAGTCAGCAAGTGGGGATGGAGAATGAATGTTCTGGGAATGTGGGTCCTAGAGGTCAGTTCCAGTTCTAGCTCCACTATCAACCTGCTGAGCAGCCCTGGGCAGTTCCCGGAGCTCCTCAGACCCCGATTCTCTTCGGTAATTCCAGAATCTGCTCAACAACCTGCAGGCTCCCTCCTCCCTTGAAACCAACAATGCACGGTGAGGTTAAACCAGTTT
Organism: Puma concolor; assembly: GCF_028749965.1. Classification (NCBI taxonomy): domain Eukaryota; kingdom Metazoa; phylum Chordata; class Mammalia; order Carnivora; family Felidae; genus Puma; species Puma concolor. Next base: position 49,151,324 of record NC_141668.1, read on the forward strand.
GGGAGGGGGGGAAAAAAAACAAAATGAAACAAAAAAACAAAAGAAAACATTCTCAGGTAGGAAATGTTCCACATGGTCTACCTGAACGCCTTCTGTAATTTCAGTTCCCTTACTTTTTCACTTAAAAGAAATACGAATCCTTCCCCCTGAAGATGCAGAATCTGGGAGGTTCATGAGGTGACCCCAAGACTTGAAAAGCTCACACAAAATGGAATGTTTTTAAAGCTCCAGTGAAGAAATCACCTGGATGCAAAGCAGTACTATTCTTAGTACTTAGTACTTAATTACTCAGTAGTACTATTCTTCCCCTACCCCCGCTCTGTCTTTTTTCTTTCATTTGGAAAATTTTCAAACCTTAGAAAGGTTGCAAGAATAGTGCACTGAACACCTATATCCCCTTCACTCTGGGAGACCATTCTTAAGTACAGATATCCTTAAGTCCAATCACCTAGGTACCTTGGTAACACCTCCCAGTCCCTGACACCAGTGAGAATAAGCTTTGGTCAGGCTGGATGTGGGTCTGGGTAACTACCGAGGACAACAGAATGAAGCACAACTGTGTTACTGTATGTTCTCTGTTAACAATGAGCATGCATTTCAGCCTTAAACCTTAATATCAGACACTTTTAAACACACAGAGACAAAAACCAACAGCGTATGTTTCAAGAGGAAAAAAAAAAACAGGATCTTTGAAATTAAGTACACTTGGCTCTATCATGGCAACCTTGAACCCCAGCCCTGTGCCCTGTCTGAACGTAACCTCTTTGTTTGCAAAAAGGGGATAGTCTGTCTACCTCAGAGAATACTCTGAGGATTGCATGTAAACAGAGTGACACAGGGCAACCATTCAGAATTGTTGCTTTTATAATTTACTAAGCATTTCCCCCAAACAGTACTTCAGGAATGACAATCCTGTGGGATAAATTCATCAGATAGCACTCTTTCTGGTTTAAAGATCAGAGAACTAAAGCCCCAAGATATTAAGGGTGGGAGAAAAGGAAGGAGGGCTGTTGACATCTACTGAGCAAGTATGATGCCCCATCTGTGGGAGACAATGCTTCCCTCACCCTATTAATGCTCACATCTATTCCTTGAAACAGGCTGCCAAAGCTGTAGTTTCCAGAGAGAGGTATTTAAGGCTCAGAGAAGCTAATTTCACCAAAGGTCACATAGCTAGCTAGTTGTAGGGCTTGGTTAACTACCTGGTTTAAGTGACTACATTAAGGGTTTAGGAACTTTGGTTAAGGGCTCAAGGGTCCTGGTTAATGGTTTAAGGGTGTTGGTTAAGGGCTTAAAGCCTCTGACCAAGGGTTTAAGAGCCTTAGTTAAGGGTTTAGGTATCCTGGCCAAGGGTTTAAATGGCTTGGTTAAAGGTCTCAGTGCCCAGGGGCACCTCGGTGGCTCAGTTAAGCATCTGATTCTTGGTTTCGGCTCAGACCATGATCTCATGGCTCATGAGTTCCAGCCCCACATCGGGCTCTGGGCTGACAGTGTGGAGCCTGCTTGGGATTCTCTCTCTCCCTCTCTGTCTCTGACCCTCTGCTCATGGCTCACTTGCATTCTCTCTCTCTCTCTCAAAATAAATAAACTTTTTATAAAAAAAAGTTTCAGTGTCCAGATCTTCTGAGTTTAAGGCTCTTCCTGCAACATCTAATGAAGATGCATTTCAGAATGTGAAAATTCTTGCCAGCTCAAGGAAGCAGACTGTTTATCCAGATCTAGGGGATTCCGCCAGGCAAGTAGCATCCAGCCTCTCCTCCTGAAAAACTGTTCTCTCCAGCAGGCCCACCAAGGCAAGGAGTGATTGTACAATGTGTAGACAATGTCTCAACTCCAGAAATCTCATCAATGTAACCTCTGACCTGAAGGGATTACATTTTAAATAAGGCTATTCACCGAACACCTTTATTAGAGAATGTCCACGGGAACGCAGACATTGGATGATTTAAAATAACACTTTATCGGGCTGAGGATGGGTGACTTTGACAGGCCAAACTATTGAAGCAAGGCAAGGCTGTAATTAGACCATACTGTAAAGACCATATTCGAAGATCGGCCCCCACAAAGGTGTTCGATTAACAACAAATGAGGGGAAAAGCAGGCTGTTCGCCCAAGCAGCTGGTGAATGACCCTCCATGGGTACAGAGCTGAAAAGTTTTATCACGACTTGGCAATGAACACAGGCCAGGTCTTCAAGCTCAGATCCCAGCAAACAGACACATGGGTCCGTGTCAGAGCAGACTGCCTATGGGGCCAGCACATTCCTAACTGGATTTTCCTCTAGCCATGAAGACTTCAATTTTTTTTTTTTTAAACGTTTATTTATTTTTGAGACAGAGAGAGACAGAGCATGAACGGTGGAGGGGCAGAAAGAGAGGGAGACACAGAATCAGAAGCAGGCTCCAGGCTCTGAGCCATCAGCTCAGAGCCCGACGTGGGGCTCGAACTCACGCACTGTGAGATCGTGACCTGAGCTGAAGTCGGACGCTCAACCGACTGAGCCACCCAGGTGCCCCTAGCCATGAAGACTTTAAATACACCTCTGCTTTTGCTAGTAATTTTGAGACACAGGAATGTGTACTCTTACACCAATCGGCCTGCACCAGACAGACAGACATCCGTCTTGACTGCCCGACCAGAATCCACGCGCGAAACAGAATACCAGCCTCCAACCTCACAGAGCAAATGGAAGAAGAAGCAGGAAGGTACTGGGAGGATTTGGAAACCATTAACAGTAGAGCTGACCAAAGGCAGGATTTATGGAAAAAAAAAAAAAAAAACTCTGAATAGAAAACTGACCAACACAACACCAGGTAAGAAAAGGAAAAAGAAGAGAGCAAGGAAGGAAGGAAGGAAGCCATTCATTGTGAAAATTAAGTGACATACTTCAGGAGCCATGAAATGTGACAACATTCATAAGACATACATGATTGGTGGGTGATAGATGGGTGTTATTAATCACACGTCTATCCCTGGGTCCCTTCCTCTTTCCCCAATTCTAACGATCTTGGCAAGAATCTTGATCTTCTGGCAAAAAACTCTTTTCCACAACTCACCCATGTGACACTACTCACGTACAGAGTGTCCAAACCTAACGTCCGGTTATTTTGACCATTGTGCAAAAGCAGGAGACCCCGCAGAGCAGCAGACGGCCCTCAGCGGGACTGACACCCGGGCCAAGCCCCGGGGCGCAGCTCAGAGAACACACTGTCCACTTAAATCCCTCACGGGCTGGCCTCAGAAAATACCTGGGGTTTGCATCTCCCAAAAGTTTGAACGAATGGCAGGGTCTTTCAAAAACACTTCGTCGGGTTTGTGGGAATAGGGGGGGATCTGGTGTTTTAGTAAAAGCACACCTATCCGTGGGCCCTTGTCAAACCCAGCAAACATGCGGTCACGCTTAAGAAAGTCTTTCCTTTCAGATTCTCTATCACTGGGTTTGTCCGGATCACCACAAAGGGACAGTGAAAAATCTGACAAGTTAAAATGAGGTGTGGGAAGGTCGCCAGAAAAATAGCAAAGAACAATACTCCCCATGGAAGCGAATGATTTCTTTCAGGACATTAGTTTTAGCTTTGTGATTTTTTATTTGCAATTTTTTTTTTGGGGGGGGGGAGGGGATTTAAAATAACAAAAATCAGCAAATCTTCCTGACCCGCTAGGTAATGTTGAAATTAAATGACCAGCAGATCTCACTAAAGCAATGGTAAGGAAATTTCTTTTGCACAAAATAGGATATTTCTGAATCATTCAGGGATCCAAAAGAGGGCTTGTTTCAACAAAGATACCCTGTTTTGTAGCAGTGGATCCATGGAGTTTGTAATCACACGGATATGTCTTAGCAGCATTATTATAGTTCAGCTTTACCTTCTGCATCTGGGGATATGAAAGATTTGTATATGTCACTGGTTCTGACCCTCCAATAATGAGTAATGAAAATTCCTATTTATCATTTCTAGGATCAAGCCAGTGTGACAGCAGAAAATAACATTATTTATTTGGCCCACATTACTATTGTACAAAATCTGGAGGAATAAATCCTTCAATCCATTCAGGAATGCTCTTTTCCCAATTAAGGTTTCAATGATGCTGCACATAAATACTGACTTTTACCTTTTCCCATCTGCATTTTAATTTCAAAAGTCTGGGTTGATTTCATTTCTATAATACAGTGTGTTTATGTTCTCAAAATCTTAACAACTTCATATCCCAGGGGTCCCTTTAATATTTAATTTTTACCTTGTTCAGTTACTGGAAAACATCTCAGAGCTTCTTTATTTATTACTTTATGTCAGTTTTTTTTTTTTTAACTCTGTGAAATTACCATTTGGCAATCAAATCACTAAAAATGCAAAAAGTTCTTATTTCAATTATAAAAGGAAATATAACCCGTGATTATTAAGAAAACTGTTTTGCAAATTAACCATTGTTTATTTCAGAATATAATCAAGTACCACAGGCTAGAGTAAAAGCATAGGGATAGTGGCTTCTTTTTTTCCATTTAAAATAATAAAGGTAATCAAACCATCCTGGCAATCTAGGTGATTGTGAAATTTAATTACTAGCAGTTATCATTAAAACAAAGGCAAAGCAATTTCTTCTACACATAATTGAATATTCCAGAAGAAAATTTCTGAACAGTTCTTGGAAAATGTGTTTAAAAATTAATTTTAACCTGATTATTTCATTTGTTGTGTCTCAGCTGATAACAGAGAAAAAATGGCACACTCAGGTGTTGTGGTTCAACACCAGCAAGTGAGAACGTATTCTCAGGAAAATCAGATAACTTTGAACTTAACTACTGAGTAAGTTATTAGCTCTTTACTCCCTGTGCAAACACAACCAAGCCTAAATCTTCCGCATCTATTCCTCCAAGAGAGGTTTAACCCCTATTATTCGAGTTCACCTCTCCATATGCTATTCACTACAAAATCGACAGTTCCTTTTTTACTGCTCAGTTGCCCAAACGCGTCCTAAGGCTTCCAGAGCTGTTCCAACAAACCCACTGCTACTTGAACAGAAAGAAAACCCCCTACATCAGCAGCAAGAGTAAGTGCCGTAGCACCTCCATGCAGGATGCTGCTTATGGATCTTAAGCGGAACTGTCGGGAGAAGAGACACCACCTCGAAAATGGATCACTAGCCCTAAGAAAGGAAGCTAAAAATTAGGCCATGGACTTCCCCATCTCCGGGACTTTGTCTAAGCTCTTCCCTCTTCCTGAAATGCCTTTCCCCCTCCGTGCCCTCTGGAAAAATCCCACACACCCTTTGAGCCTCAACTCAGAGATCACCCCCACTGACCCCTGCAGACTGAAGGAATCACTCTCTTCCTTGTACGCTCCTCCACATAATTCATTTTCTCCAACTGGAATACAGATTACTATGTATTGTCCATCTCTGCCTCTGGATGGTGAGGGAAAGGACCTTGATTCATTTTTCTATTCCAAACACTTGGGACGGTGCCCGAAACCTAAGATACACTTAATAAATGCTTATTCAATGGGCCTCAAATCTCAAGATCAAATTTAACATGCAATGTAAGAGGCAAGTTTTACGTGTGTTGGACTTACTTCTGCCCCTAAAGTCTGAGCCATGAAGTGCCTTCTATTTCATGCCTCAAAGGAGCAAAATGCATTCACCCCAAACACTTACTAAGTACCACACCCTGTGCTCAACGCCATACACACATTATCTCATTTAGTCCACACAGCATTCCTATATGTAGGTCCCGTTATTAGCGTTAGCCTTATTTACAGACGAGGAAATCGAGGCTTGGAGAGGTTGAGTAACTCACCTCAAATTACCCAGCTGGGCAGTGGTGTAGCCAGAACTCAAGAACAATAATCCCAGAACTTCAGCACTAGAGGGAATCCTAAAATGGCCTTCCTCACTTAGTCTCCTCGCGGCTGAGGCTTATAATGTACTTCCTGGCACCTAGTAGGCCCTCTGCGAAAATTAATACAGGGATAGAGTGCCCTATTTTCTCAGACTCTGGCCTTTGCCTGGGAGAACACAGCTGCCACCACAAACAGGCTCTATTCTTTAACACCCAACACCTCTCACAGGTGTGAATTGCTTGCACCATCTGAATTATTCATGAGCCACACGATGGTAAGTGTGCTTAAAAAGAGAACTCGGGCTTCTGGTATTTCTCAAGACAAAGTGTCTAACTGGTGTATTAAGCCATCGAAGCTCATGGGCCTGGTTGATCCACATCAAAGAATATATCCATGCTCACTTTTTGCATTTCGGTGTCCACCTAATTGCCCAGTTCCCACTGGGATTTAAAAAAGTGATAACCAAAGCAGGAAGGAGAACCATCAGAGGCATCGCCATCCAATCTGCAAGGCGATTACCACCACCTAGAGCTGCTCCTGTGTGACTTCAAACCCACGTGTCCTTCTTTTTTTTTTTTATTTTTTTTTTTTTAATTTTTTTTTTTTCAACGTTTTATTTTATTTTTGGGACAGAGAGAGACAGAGCATGAACGGGGGAGGGGCAGAGAGAGAGGAAGACACAGAATCGGAAGCAGGCTCCAGACTCTGAGCCATCAGCCCAGAGCCCGACGTGGGGCTCGAACTCACGGACCGCGAGATCGTGACCTGGCTGAAGTCGGACGCTTAACCGACCGCGCCACCCAGGCGCCCCCCACGTGTCCTTCTTAAGGCTGAGTTCAGTTTCTTCATCAGGTTTCTTCAGCTACACCAACAGCTGAATTTCCAGGTGCCACACATCTGTAACTTATGCCGTCAGTAAATCGTGCGATAATACTGCCCCCTTGTCTCTTCTTTCCCCTTGCCTCCTCTCTCCCCCACCCGTTCCTTTCCTAGTGGATGGGTTTCTGAGAGGAATAACCATATGCTTGCTAATCGTAAGCCAACATCACTGTATTTTAAATTCAATGTTAGTCAACCAAAATGAATTGAAAAGCAGCAGCAGTGGTTTGGGGGTACTAAAAATACGCCATAGCATTTGCTGAGTTCTCAGAATTAAAACCACAGGCAGTCAACTTGTTGCTGCTCTTAATAAGATATGACTGTTCTGCCCCATTGGCTGCTACTACCAGAAACTTGAACTATATCATATGCCTAACAACACTGTGCTTTTCATTAGTTGGCAGTGATGAAGAAAGGAAGTGCCATTTCCCTGGAACTAAACCTGCCAAAAAAGATAACAGATGGCTTTCAAGGGATCACCTTGTGCCACATCACGATCGCACCGTAGTCAAACTCACCTTGCATTTATGGTTAAATTAGTTACACACCCATAGATATGGCTGATTTATGACCGGCTTGCTGTTCAATGGCCCCACCAAGGTGTTGCTTCCTCTGAGTTTAATTTTTAAGTAATGTAACAAAAGACACACAATAGGAATTAACACAATATTAACATACTGAATATTTTCCTTAGCATTTCCAGACCTTCTGGACCCCTCAATACTGCACGCTACTGAAGGTCTTATCAGCTATGCCTTTGGGGCTTGTCATTAAAGTTTTCAATGACCAGAGAGGTAGAAGAATGCTACCTAATGCATCATTCTGATTAGAAATCTGTCATACACAGAAACCAGAGGATCTGGTTCTGTTGATTCTTATTCCTTCAGATTCATTAGCAGTTTGTTTTTTTTTTCTCTTCAATTAGACCTGCTGATCAACCATAAAAAAAAGCTGAAAGGAGCCCTCCCTTTACTCAGCCACACCTGAAAACAAAATGTATGCCTGGAAAGTGAAATTACAGAGAGTATTATAAGAAAATGTTCAAGAGGCCACATAGGAAAATCACACGCACACACACACACGCACACACACACACGCACACACACACACTTGTAAACCGGCAAATGGGCAGAGGTTGGGCTCGACCTCCCTTCCTCTAACTCGCTTCAATCAGGACCAGAAAGACAGAATCCCTTCATTACTTCTATCTCAAACCATGCCCCAAGCTTGTGTCTCCACGGAGCTAATTTCTGAAACAAACAAAGAAAATCAAGTCTGCGAGGAGCGAGGGTTTTCTCTCTCAGCCTGGGGTTTGGGCAACCAGCCTGGCGGGCGCCGCGCCGCTGGCGAGCCGGGGCGCCCAGCGTCACCCAAACCTCCCGCGCCCCGCTAGCCCAGATTCCAGCTGCGCCAGAAAGTGCGAGCCTGCCCTGCTCGTCTCGCTTCTCGCCTGCTGCTCCCCAAGTCCCCAGAAGGCTCCCGTTCGCATACTAAGGGCGCCACCGCTCTCCCACCTCTGCGCTGTCAGATGTCAGGCGCAGAGGTGCTGTGGGCGCCCGCGGTGCCGGCAAACCAAACAAGTGCCACACCGGACGCCTGCCCTCACTCCGAGAGAGGGGGCAGGACGGCCACAGGTAGGCTCTACCCCTCCCAGGGCGGGGGGCGAGAGACCCAGCGCGGCAGCCGCGTCCGACGGGCTGAAACTCACCCGAGGACACCGAGGAGCCGGACAGGCTGGAGTTGCTGGACGCTGCCATCTCCGCGCGCCCCGCGCGTCGCTGCTGGCTCAGCCCCGGTGCGGACGCCGCCGCCTCTGCCCTCGCCCGGCCGCTCGCAGCCTTCGCGGCCCCCAGCCCATGGCAAAGTCCTGGGGACGCGCAGAAAGCACCAGCCTCCGGACTCTGCCTGCACTTCCTGCTCCACCAGATGACGCGCTGCTGCCGCCGCTATTTATTTGTGGTTTCCGTCCCTCTCGGCGCCTTTGCACGCTCTTCTCTGGGTGTCGGTGGGTAGATAGGAGCGGAGGGAGATCCGAGGGGCGGCCCGAGCGGACTAATCGCGCCTCCAGCGGAGCCCCAGCCGCGGTCCGCGCACGCTCGCGCGCGGCTGGGACCACCGCGCCCCGGCGGCCGGGGGGCGCCCTGCCAGCTCCTGCGCCCTCCCCTGGGCTCCCGCCTCCCCGGCGGCCCTTCGAGCAGCCCGGGCAAAGGCGGCAGGAGCCAGACAGACAGAGCGACCTCCCCCTTCTCCCTCCGCCCCAACTCCGCTCGCGCGCACACAAAGGAAGGAGAGGAGACGCGGGAGCTCCGGGGCTGGTTCAGCTGCCGCGGGCTTGACAGCTCTTGCGACTGGGGCTGGAGGAGGAGGCTGAGGACTGTTGGGCGGGGGGCAGGGGGGGGGCGCTGGACCGGGGCGCGGGACCCCAAGGTGCTGGGGAGGCCACCGGGGGGCGCGGGGCGAGCGCGGCTGCGATGCGCCGCGCTGGCTCCACGGTTTGGAGGCAACCGGGAGTGGGGAGAAGGTGGTGGGGCTCGCTGTCCGTGGCCAGGCTAGGGAGCGGCGAAGCCAGCCGGGGCGGGGGATACGGAGGGCGAGGGCGAGGTCACTAAGGACACGGATGCTAGGTAAAAAGGGGCCTGGGATGCCAGAGCGGCTGTGGAGCGCTCCTTCCACCCCGCTCCAAATTGTCCTTTGTTACTCCGGAGCTGATGATGGTCCCTGCCCTGCAAGAAGGTGTGTTTCCTAGAACACCCTCAAAACACCTAGGAAGCCCAAGCCAGGTGCACTTAAGTACCCCAGCCACGGACAGTGACTAACGGGTCCGTTGGGCTTTTGAGGTTGCCCTTCAAAGAGATCGAGAGGTTCCAAATATGTCATCAGGCCCACACAAAGCCGGGTGTCAAGAGAGAGAGGTTCTCTGACTTCGTCTGGTGAAGGATCCTCACAAAAGACTTGGAAGCAGGTCTGCCTGTGCCCTTTCGGGATAAGGAATTGCTTAGGTGTGGGAGAGAAAGATGTGAGCCCAAGGTGTGTACCTTCCCCCTGTATTTAAGCCTAAATTAATTTCACCAGGGGGAAATATCATACAGATTTTTTTTCTTAAGTCTGTTTCACGCTCCCAGCGGGGTAATCGGTTCTTTCAATCCTGAAGCAACAGAAAACTGTGAAATTTGAGCAGAAATTGTTAGATCAAAGGAAAAAGCAAACACTAAAGGAATGAAAAGTACTCTCATTATGTAGCAAAGTGGAAAGTGTTCGCATTGGGGTAGTTCAATTTTTAAAAACATGGTTAAAAGGACATAGTCAATTTAAAAATTATCAGGAGTGACACAGGAACAGCAGACAGTCCTAGGGGGTCCACATCAACCGCACACCCCATGTACGGTGAATGATAAATGTTGAATAATCATAATATGCACTCATGTCACATTTTCTAGTTGATTTAAACTTTTTTTTTTTCATTCCCTTCAGGATGCCATCCCAGGATGTCTTCCCAATAAGGCTTTTTTTTTTAATGCCGTTTTCTGAGCCCTCCTCAGCCACATGGAGTCTTCCTGACCCTCATCTGCATGGAATTTAGAACATCCCTGCCTGTTCTAAGGAGACCCAAGCAGCCTAACCGAGAGTCCTTCAGGGGTATATGGTCCATCACAACCTTAACCTCTCCATCAGAACCGACTTCCTGTTTTCCCAAGGTTCTTCTGATCAAAGGCACCTCTAGTTGTTTAACTAGTAATCAATGGATCCCTCCAGATCTTTAGATGGCGGGTGGACTGACCTGGCTGTGTCACCTAGTAAGGTTGACACTCTGTCAGTCTGAAGAAGGAAGACAGCACATGATTTCATACTATGGCTCCACCATTTATTAGTTACGTGACCTGGAGTAAATTACCTGCACTCACTGAGTCTCAGTTCCTCCACCGGCAGCCCGAATCCTGATAATATAGGGTGTTCTGAGGATTCAATGACATGATAGGTGTAAAGCCACAGTGTACCTGGCATACAGTTTGCACCCTGTAAGTGACTTTAAATTGTGCATTTGAAAGGTCAGATCTATGATCTGAACAACTTCGGCTTTCTCCATTGCGTCTGGAGATAACTGATCAGCCGTGACGTGCTCTGTCAGGGAAATGTCTAATAGTTAGCCCAAGGTTTGTGTCTTGCTTGTCCCAAATTGAGCAATACACAACAGGTGTCATCATTCATCTCTGAAGTCTCACAAAAGGATGTTAAGTTCTATTTCGGTAGTTGGATGCTAACATTTACCTTCACAGAACTTTGCAGTCCTTAGTTAGGGAAAGTAAAGCATGGCCCTGTGAAATAGATTACTTCTCTAATCTCAAATTGACAGATGAAAGGGGGAAAAGGGAACTTGCTGGGAAGGCACCAGGCCAAGGCCACCCTGTGCTGTACACAAGCAGAATAAAACAGAGATTAACTTTTTTCCACGGGGTTCAGAGGCCAGAAGAAGGATGCAAGGCCCACAAACGTGTTTACTGAATAAGAACAGGATGACTGGGGAAACCTAGCTTGTTGGTCTGAGACAGACCATGACTCCAAGGCCTATTATTTTTTTTTTAAATCTTTTTTTTTTTTTTTTTTTTTTTTTTGGGACAGAGAGAGACAGAGCATGAATGGGGGAGGGGCAGAGAGAGAGGGAGACACAGAATCGGAAACAGGCTCCAGGCTCTGAGCCATCAGCCCAGAGCCCGACGCAGGGCTCGAACTCACGGACCGCGAGATCGTGACCTGGCTGAAGTCGGACGCTTAACCGACTGCGCCACCCAGGCGCCCCCAAGGCCTATTATTTTGAAGAACAAATGGAAAGCTCCAGGTTCAGAATGAAAATCTGAAAGTTGATCAATAATTTAGATTGTTAAAGCCACAACAAATGGAGAAAAACTCAGCAGGCATGATTGCTCACTATCACTTTTCTTAGATTCAGAGGGCCTAAAGGCTGGCTGTTCCTTGCAAAAAAAAAAAAAAAAAAAATGTTTGCAATATCAGTAAGTTAGGAGCAGGTGGCTGAAATAAGATGCTAACCCCTCCTCATGAAGTAGGCTCAGGAACCTATGTGTGGACCTTCCAAAGCGTTTCTCCAAATGAAACAATAAGGATATTAGTTCACACATTTTATTCATTCCTTCATTCATTCATTTGTGGGCATTCATTCTAGCTAATGCCAATTTGTCAGTGGAAAAGGGAATATTGGTGCTGCAAAAATCTTAGGTCTGTTTGAAAAGCAGGAGTTTTTAAAGATATGTCTACCTTCTTTCTTCAGCTATTAAAAGACTCATGGAACGAAAGAAATTTTGTTTATAATTTGGCCTATCGAGGATTAACAATGACCGTTTTGTTAGCATGAAAGCTAACTTAGCATTGAAAGCCTTCCCATCTTCCCTCTCCAAACGTATGTCCTGTTCTTCCCTTCATACATGCAACCCCTTCTCACTGTGCCCAGTACCACCCAGGTCTGGCAGCACTAACCTTTTCCGGCGCTCTCCCTGCTGAGCATCTTACGTACTGTTGAAGGTGTAGTAGAAATCACCTTCTTGGAGAATCTTCCCTGATCCCTAAGCCAGAATCCAGCTTTCCTTCTATTGAATTCCTCTAGTCTTCCCCCTGTACCTCTCACTTGCCAGACGCTCTGGTTTGTTTTGATGGTAATTTTGGAACATATTTTATCTCCTTACTCCATTAAGAGCCTGGGGGGTGGGGGCAGGATCCCTATCTGGCCAGCCTTTGTATTCCCTATGAGGCTTTCTTTACACACAGTAGGAGATATTTCTGGAATAAGGGAGTAAACTAAGGAAGTAAGAAATCCAGGAAAGGTTCTCATGTTCAGCAATGACTTTTCACATCAGTAGCTCTGACCACCAGGCAACAAGATGACAGGCAACACATCTGGAGCACAAAAAGAAGTCGACGGGCATGCAATGACACTGTTTTGCTGTGAACGAGAAAAACTGAAATGGTGAGAATATAAGAGTAAAATTTTGATGGAGCAAATATTTGTTTAAAAATTTTTCTTTCAGTACATTTATTTATTTTTGATAGAGACAGAGCACAAGTGGGGGAGGGGCAGAGAGAGAAGGAGACACAGAATCCGAAGCAGGCTCCAGGCTCCGAGCTGTCAGCACAGAGCCGGACACGGGGCTGGAACCCACAAACCGCGAGATCGTGACCTGAGCCAAAGTCGGACGCTTAACTGACTGAGCCACCCAGGTGCCCCAATGGAGCAAATATTTATAATCCCCACCCCCAGTCACCGGCTGTTTCAACTGGTATAATTTATTGTTTACAGAGTAGCTCTTATGTTGTTGTAATTTGTTTATTTTTGCTCTGCTCTCCTTTGAAGTTTAAAAGCAGACAAGAAAACACCACGGGGTGAATGTGGCCGTTGTGGTTGGAGATGGGCTCCCATGATTCAGACACTCTGGGGTGTTTCTTTGTGAAGGTCATTCCCTTCCTCTGTGCTAAGCACAGAATGAAATACTCCTCACTTTCAAGATTAATCCAGTGGCCGGCATTCCAGGAAGAATAGTGGGGCTATTTGTCAACTAGCTTTAAATATTTTATGGCGAATACTCTACTGTACCCTGGAAATTGGTCTTTTCGCTATCAATTTCCCAACATCGATATACTCTTTGTTGTAGTGAGAAATATTTCCCTTTGTAGTTTAAGCTGTGTTTCTACCACAAAGATTCCTAGTCCTGTTAAAGGGAAACACTGGCTCTTCGGGGGTAACATTGGACATAACTAAAGGCAGAAGCTGAGAAACCTTCCCTATTCTCAGAAGAGGTGTGCAGGCGGCCAGGGGCGGGGTTACCCTGCAGACAGCTCAGAGGCTGCAGGTAGCAGCCCGGCCTCTGAACAAAAGGAGTCCACACCTGGGGTGCAGACAAAGGAAGGCCGCCTCAGCTACCCAATTCCCAGTTCACATCGCTTGCTGCTTGGGGACCCCTAGTGGCGACACACAAGCCACAAGCACAGGTGTTCCTGGCTCTCCACTGAAGTGGAGAGGGCTCCCGGAGTATGGCCCTGAGTTTCCTATTTGGCCACTTAACTTGAGGGGATCAGATGTGTGGTGCACACGCGCACACACACACTGCGTCGTGCTATCAGCTACAACCTCTTGGACTTGAAAGATGGAGACAGAGAAACAGGAGCTTTTCTTTCTGAAGGGAAAAATCAGTTTAGAAACTCACGACGGAGCGCAGAAACTCACGGACTACGTTTTCTTCTGCATGTTGGATCCTCTGGCTTTGTTCTCGGACATTTGCGATTGCAAAAATCTTTTCTGCCTTCAATGTCATAAGAGAAATCTAGGATAAACTAAAGTGAAGAGTGCCCCAAGTCTCCTCTGGGCGAAAGTGTGCAGTGAACTTGTTTCTCACGTCGTCTGGGAGTGTCTGTGGCTTTATGCTTTTACTATCAACACTTGCTTTCAGAAAAGTATCCAATGCATTTATTCCCTGCTAACTGTCCATGCATTTATGCATTCATTGACTCGTTCAGTAATGTTTCTTGAGCACTCAGTATGTGTCAGGGAGTCTACTAGGCCCTGGGAAGAAAACTGCATCCTTGGCCCTGGGCTATCCTATAGTAGGATCCCCTCCACCTCTTCCGGGGCGTTTCCATTTCCACTGGGACAATGTTTCAAGCTATAGAAATGATCTCTAATTGGGAAGTATGGGTATTATCCATCCTGGCATCCACTTTCTTTTCGGCAGATTAAAAAAAAATAAAATAAAACCTCCAAACCCAAGCCTCAAAGTCGACTAGATAACTGGCATATTTTCATCCACGGGGTTAGCTTGTCGGCTCAGAGAACCAAGCAGATATTCTGAATGTTCTGTGCCTTCGCCCTCACCAACCCCCCACCCCGCCGCCAGAAAAAGTTCTGAATCAATGTTTTCATTTCTTTCCCTGTGGCAGTTATAGATTTGATAACAAAGCAGAAAAATCTCTTTAATTTTCTTAAGGAGGGAGAGTAAGTGGGCATTGGAGGAAAGCTAAAAGACACTATATCTGGGTCAGTCTTCCGGCGTTAGGAAACACATTTTAGCCTTTTGCAAATATTCCACATTGGTTTGTAAAATGAGGCATGAAGAAGTGATTCTGGAAAAGTACCGTGTGTATCTACGGAGTCAGACAGACCCCATTCCATCCTAGTTCCTCACTTATTAGCTCTGTGATCTTGAGCCCGCTACTGAATCTTAGTTTCCCGATCTCTGAAACAGGGTAATAATACCCCAGAGAATTTGTGCGGGCCAAATGAAATAATAGGTGTAATAGAGCGTCTGCTGTATAGAAGCCCAGTTGGGAGTTCTGAGCACAACATGCTGTGCTTACACCTACTATTCCAGAGCAGGCTGGGAGAATAATGATCTGATGCAAAAGTAACTTCCATCTCTACCTACCACTCCTGTGTTACATCACTTGTGTGAGTGTATATGAAGACAGAGAGGCCTGGGCTTTGGAGATAAATCCAGCTCAAATCCTGATTCTGCCACACACCACTGGTGAGGTTGGACAGGGAACTTGGTTTTTCCTCTTTCTTAGTCTACTTATCTGTTAAAATGGAGATGATAGTGCCTCTTTTTTTTTTTTTTTTTTTTTTTTGAGAGACAGAGAGAGCACATGTGAAAGCAACTGGGAGGGGGGCAGAGAATGAGGGGGACAGAGGATCCCAAGCAAGCTCTGCGCTGACAGCAGTGAGCCCGATGTGGGGCTGGAACTCAAGGACCATGAGATCATGACCCGAGCCTAAGTCGGATGCTCAACCGACTGAGCCACCCAGGCGCCCCAGTAATGCCTCATCTTTTTTTTTTTTTTTAATTTTTTTTTTCAATGTTTATTTATTTTTGGGATAGAGAGAGACAGAGCATGAACAGGGGAGGGGCAGAGAGAGAGGGAGACACAGAATCGGAAACAGGCTCCAGGCTCCGAGCCATCAGCCCAGAGCCTGACGCGGGGCTCGAACTCACAGACCGCGAGATCGTGACCTGGCTGAAGTCGGACGCTTAACCGACTGCGCCACCCAGGCGCCCCATGCCTCATCTTTAGGTAAAGGACAGTGTATGAGCGTAGTAAACAATATTAATGTGCAACACATACTTTTTAACTATAGCAGTTCCTGAGGAATGAGTGGATGTTGCTAGGGAAGAATGTTTCAGAACCCCCAGGGAGTAGAGCGTGGCCTATAAGAAAGTACATTCAGGTCCTCTCTCTCTTTCTCATTCCCTCTCACCCCCCCCCCATACATACACATATATGCACACGTACCACACACATACACACACCCCACACAAAACGGTAATGTCTCCCGTGGGGGCATTTCCCCACCAGCATCTTTGGATAAGAATCCTGACGGAATATGAAAGTATGATACAGCGAGAGACAGGCAGGTTACTTCATCTGTCTGCCACATCTGGCCCCTGTGTGATAAAGGGAAGAAAACCAACATTTGATGATTTGCTAATACTGCCATTACCTTACCCCTCTGCGCATGTTCCCTACCGCGAGCGATACAGAAAAATCACCTGCCACATGATAACCACTTACCATGTGCCAGGACCATGCTCAGCACTCTGTATGCCTTATCATCTATTCACAACCAGCCTGAAGTGGGAATCACGGTCTCCGTTTTCCTTTGGGGAAACTGAGGCCAAAAAACTCGTGTTACATCTTAATCAAAATGTGCCATAACCCTGGTGGGAGGTATTATCATTCTCCCTTGAGTGAAGAAAACCAAAATGAGAGAGGGTAAATAATCTATCAAGGAGACAGGCATTAATTTGAACCCAGCTTTGGCTGATACTTTTCAGAACATGCCAAAACAAAATTACCCAGTAGTTTGAGTTTGAAGTTTCTTTTTGCTTTTTCAGTAAATACTTTCCTGTTTGAACCTTCACTTAGGAAAGAAATGCTTTAAACATTAATGGTTTTCTATTTGAACCTGGAAGGACATTGTCATTTTCCTTGCCTAAAACAAATCTTTGGGCAAGCCAGACTCTGGAGGCTTTGCAGGACTTGTGTTCTGACCCTGGGCAGTGACAGGCATAGTGTTAGGGAGAATAAGAGGGTGTTTGTCCAAGGAAACCAAGAATGTTCCCTGATCAAAAACTCCGTCCCAGGGGCGCCTGGGTGGCTCAGTCAGTTAAGCATCCAACCCTTGATTTCTAAGCATCTGACTCTTGTATTCAGCTCATTCGAGCCCCACATCAGGCTCCGCACTGACAGTGCAGAGCTTGCTTGGGATTCCCTCCCCCTCTCTCAAAAATAAATAAATAAACTTTAAAACAAACAAACAAACAAAAAACTCCCTCCTATCCAGCTTCCAGATGCTGGAAGTTCCAAAATTAGAACTTTCACTTCTTTGATTTAAACAGTGCTATGGACACATGTTCTAATCGATCAATTTTGAGGGGACCGAAGACATTCAACTAAATAATTATTTTCACCTGAATAAGTTTCCTGATTCCCAAAAGCTGATTTTAAAACCAAGGGAAAAACCAACACAAAGAACAGTGGTATGCAACCTTGAATATTTTTACAGGCTACCTGGGGGTCTTATAAAATACAGATTCATGGGGCGCCTGGGTGGCGCAGTCGGTTAAGCGTCCGGCTTCAGCCAGGTCACGATCTCGCGGTCCGTGAGTTCGAGCCCCGCGTCAGGCTCTGGGCTGATGGCTCAGAGCCTGGAGCCTGTTTCCGATTCTGTGTCTCCCTCTCTCTCTGCCCCTCCCCCGTTCATGCTCTGTCTCTCTCTGTCGCAAAAATAAATAAATGTTGAAAAAAAAAAAAAAATTAAAAAAAAAAAAAAAAAAATACAGATTCATGGGGCCCCTGGGTGGCTCAGTCAGTCAAGCATCCAACTCTTGGTTTTGGCTCAGGTCACGATCCCAGGCTCGTGGGACTGAGCGCCACCTCGGGCTCTGTGCTGAGTGTGGAGACTGCTTAAGATTCTCTCTCTCTCTCTTTCTCTCTTTCTCTCTCTCCCACTGCCCTTCTCCCTACTCGTGCTCTCTCTCCCTAAAATATAAGTACATACATACATAAATATATAAATAAATACAGAAATAAATTAAAAAACCAGATTCAGATTCAGCAGGTGTGGGACAGGCCCCAAATCCTGCATTTCTAACAAGCTCCCAGGTGATGTGGGTGATATGTCACCACGCTTTGAGTAACAAATCGCCTAGGGCATGGCTCACAACTCTGGGTGCACAGCAGAACCACCCAGAAGGCTTTTTAGAAATCCCAGTGCCTAGAATGCACCACAGAACAAGCCAGTCAGAATCCCTGTGGGTAGGAAACAAACATCAGTGTTTTATTTTATTTGTTTATTTTTAAGTTTATTTATTTTGAGAGAGAGAGAGAGAGAGAGAGGGAGAGAGAGAATCCCAAGCAGGCTCCCCACTGTCAGCACAGAGCCTGACGTGGGACTCGAACCCACGAACCTTGAGATCATGACCTGAACTGAAACCAAGGGTCGGGGGTTTAACCGACTGAGCCACCCAGGCGCCCCCGCAAACATTAGTATTTTTGAAAGTTCCAGGTGGTTTCAATGTGCTGCTAAAGTTTGGAATCACCGATAGGAAAGATAGGATTATAATGTCAAAAGGGTCCATGGGGACCAGCAAGGGTTAATGTCGCTCCACGATTTTGCTGGGACTGTCTCTGGTGGCAAGGAAAAGAGAATCAAATTCTTGTCAAGATCTTTCATAAGATCATGTAACCATAGCACTCTTGATGTGAGAAAACAGAATAAAATCTAACATTAGCACAAAAATTTCTTAATCAACATGGGGCGAATCGTCTTTCAATTTTGTCCGCATTATGATTTTAAAAATACATTTCGCGATGAATAAGCATAAACACTAGGCACTTACTTTAGGGCCACTCCCTCTAGAGCAGCCAGCTGTCAGTGAGGCAGATGTTTGCCAGCAAATCCACTCTATCATTTCTCAATCAGAAAGAAGATTAGAAATGGGATTTTCAGCTCAGATGGGGTTGAAGGGTGATATTTATGCCAGAGAAATACTTCACACCACAGCTAAAAAAAATTGCTTTGGGGAAAAAAAACCCCTCCACTTTTTATGTGTTATGAATATATGAAAGTGAAACCTTCATCTTGGACAGGAAGAGGCGGTATCATAGGTGATCATAGGTGAATGCATTTGCTTCCTGCTTCCATTGATGCCAGATGCAGAGAGACAAAAAGTATCTTAGCTGGTTCCCTGTATCCGAAGATTTTATTCTCCTCCGGATACCCTCCCAGTCCTCAAGTTGAAACTGAAAAGGTGGCACGTTAAATAAACCAAAATGGTTATAATGGTTCATTCAGGCATGATGATTCATCTTATGTGTCAACTTGATTGGGCCATGGAGTGCCCAGGTATCTGATCAAAGATTAGGCTGGTGTTTCTGTGAGGGTGTTTTTGGGTGAGGGTAACATTTAAACCGGTAGACTGAGGAAAGCAGATCGCCCTCCCTAATGTGGGTGGGCTCCATCCAATCAGTTGACTGACTAGAACTAAAAGGCAGACCCCCCTCCGTTGAGTAAGAGAGAGCTCTTTCTGACAGCTTTCAGACTACACCACCAGTTCTTTTGTTGATTTTGAACTTGAACTGAAGCACTGGCTCGTCACGAGTCTCAAGTCTATTGGCCTCTGGATGGTAAATAAACCATCAGCTCTCCTAGGTCTCTAGCTTGCTGATGCACAATGCAGATCTGGGACTTATCAGCCCCTATAACCATGTGCCTCCATATATAAAAGAACTGTCATGAGCCAATATATATTGGCATGAGTGTCCATATATATATACACACACCTATACATACACACATATATATCCTATTGGTTCTGTTTCTCTGGAGAAACCCGACTAATAATTCAGAAAGGTAATTTTTGGCACCTTTGGTATCCCTCCACACTTTCTAATTTTTCTATAATGGGCATATATAATCATTGATTTTTAAATTATGCATTGTTAAACAAGCAACAGGAAAGCTCATATACCCTCTTACATCGCAAATGTCTGTACTTCAGATAAATGTTGCTTCTTAAGCTTCAGAACCTTATAAACATCACCTGGAGACCTGTTAAGACTGGATCCCACCCTCAGAGATTCTGATTCAGGAGGTCTGGGGGTGGGAGCTAAGTGTCTGTGTCTTTCCCAAGCTCCCGGGTGTTACTACTCCGTGAACCCTTTGAGTAGCAAGGTCTATGATAATCGTTAAGAGATCACAGTCCCTTACTAAGCAACTGTCTTTTAATGTCTTCCTGTGTTTACTCCACCAATTCAGCCCGTTTAAAAATTCTGTTGTTTTGCAATTGTCTTTCCACCTGGCTTTCTCATGGCATGAGAAGATTCTGGAGGGCAACAATGGTGTTTTGCCATTTTTGCATCTCCCTTCCCAAACCCAAGAATCTTTCCTGTAATAGAATTTTAAAAACGTTTGTAGAATCAATCGAGTGTTTATCTTTGTTCTGGTTTCCCAAGCCATCTAAAGGCAGCAGGCTGTCCTGATTTTCCACACAAAAGGGCAGAAGCCGAATTAACACAATAGGATGCTGTCTGATATTGTCTTCTCCCCGTCCAAGGAATTTAATTTTCTATAAGCCTACTTCCAATTCTCTCTGGGACAGTTATATTGAGAACGTTAATGCTTCATACCCTCTTGTGACATCAAGGCCTTTCCTACTGAACGTTAATGATCTTGGGGGATGCTGAGTTTGCTCAATTTGTATGTCTAGACGTGTGAGCCCATGGAATTGTGTAGACAAAATGTTTCAATGTTGAAATGCCTTTCTCAGTTTTGATCCAAATGTGTGATATTAGATAAAAATATCCTAGAGTTATACACAGGTAATATTGACTGAACTTGACAAGTAGTTGAGTATGAAGATCTGGCAAGTCTTAGGGAAAAGTCTGAGCAGTATTACAACTTTCTACATTTTCATTTGGATTTGAGTCTTCATGTCCCCATCCTGGTACACTCTGTGTGTCAGACCATAATGACTAGCTTTCGTTTCTTAATGCTGGTTGCCGTCTTCTTTTATTATTGTTAGACCACTATCGGGTTCATGCAGCACTTTTAAGGCATTCAGAGTGGAAATCTTTTGCCACCACTCACCTTCCTCTGCCCTCCCACTTTTCAAACTGTATCATTACCTTCTCTTTTGCAGAGCTTCCTGTCACAGCCTCATAATAGAAGTTCGGCTTGTTTGCATATGCATTTGCATGTCTTCATTAAGAGAAAGACGGCAACATGATTAATGAGTGTTATTTCTCATTTCGCAAAAGGAATATGTCTATATTTTATAGTCAAAGCACTGAAAGAAATAGTCCTAAGTTAGCTCAATATCAAATCATTTACTGCCTGTATGTTACTTAAAATGTTTTTTCTTAGAAGGTAAGTACTCACGCTAACTGTAGGCATGTTGGAAGTAAAAGAGAGGTAAGTAAAATAAAAACCGTCCATATTCCCACCAGCATGCATAAATACATTAATGCTGTAGTTGTGTTTGTCTCCCTGTGGGGATTAACACTTTTGTAGTCTGCGTTTTGCATTTTATGTTATGTAGGAATATGAACATACACGTGGAAAAAAAACTTAGGATCTGCATCAAAAGTGCAGAATGTTAATTGTTAACCAATTTGACAATCATATTTTTAAAAAAGTGCCTATCTTTGTGTATTGAAATTACTATGAGCAGTTTAATTTTTCTATATTGTGTAATTTTTTTAATGATGGTATTTTATTTTTATAATTGGAGACAAGAGAGCTACCTTCATTTTGGAATGAAGTCGTATTAAAAGTTTTCCATGTCATTACATATTCCTAATGTGGTTTTTCATGGCTATCTAAAATTCCATTGTACGAATCTACAATAATTTAATTCTCATTATTCTTCTATTGATTGAAATTTAAATTGTTCCACCGATTCTGCTTTTTTGATTTATGCCGGGATAAAAATCCTTGCACATCAATCTATGGGTGCCTTTCTGTTTATTTTCTTAGGCTTCATTGCTCTAAGTTGAACATGGCAACGGTAGGGCCACCAGCTGTACAACTCTAGAAAGCCCCAGACGCAGTATGTTCTACATAAATGGTACAAATTCAAAATACAATTCGAGAGGTGTCTGCTGGGGTAAGTCAACGGCTGAACACAGTCAAAGGCTATGAAAATGTTTAAAGGCCTTGATACAATTTGCCAAATGGCCTTCTGGAAAAATCGTCTCAATTTATACTCATTCCAAGACTTGCCCCACATGTACCAGAATTAAGAATTCGAGATTTTTTTTTTAATTTTTTTTTTCAACGTTTATTTATTTTGGGGACAGAGAGAGACAGAGCATGAACGGGGGAGGGGCAGAGAGAGAGGGAGACACAGAATCGGAAACAGGCTCCAGGCTCTGAGCCATCAGCCCAGAGCCCGACGTGGGGCTCGAACTCACGGACCGCGAGATTGTGACTTGGCTGAAGTCGGACGCTCAACCGACTGCGCCACCCAGGCGCCCCAGAATTCGAGATATTTTTAAACTCAGATTGGTGAGGAAAAAATGCTCATCGCTGTTTTCGTTTGTATCTGTTTGATTCATAGTGAGGTTTAAATTTTTACTTGCGTCTATTTATATTTCTTCTTTTGCAGATTGCCTATTCACATCCTTTGCCAAAATGCTAATGAGAACCGAGTCCCAAGAGCTGCACCAAGAGTTCTAGGTGCGTGTTCTTCCTTATTTTCCCCAATTACACTATAGCAGTCACTTTTAGAGTCTCTGTACAGCAAATTCGAACTCTAAGGGATCTATGGAAGTTGAGGGACTTGCCCAAGGTCCCACAGAATGGAGAGAAGTTATATATATAATTTATCATCAAGTTAGCTAACATACAGCGTATATGGTGTGCTCTTGGTTTTGGGGGTAGATTCCCATGATTCATCGTTTACATATAACACCCAGTGCTCATCCCAGCAAGTGCCCCCCTCCATGCCCATCACCCATTTTCCCCACCCCCTCTGCCCCATCCCCACTCCCTTCCACCCTCAGCTTGTTCTCTGTATTTAAAAGACCCTTATGGTTTGCTTCCTTCTCTGTTTGTAACTTGAAATATACAGAGAGAGATTTAAGTAGAAGTTTGTGATTTTCTTTGCTCACAATTCTTTCTTGTACTTTGGACCTTCCTTCTGTATTATTTTTCTTCTTCCTAAAGCATATGCTTTTAAAGTGTCTTCACAAGGATTTCTTAGTAGTAATCCCTCTCAATTTTTGCTTATAAATGTCTTCATTTTGTCTTTTCTTTTGAATAAAAATTTAGCTTGGTATAGGATACAAGCTGACAGTTAATTTCCTTCAGCACTTTGAACATATTATTTCACTGTGTTCTGACATGTTTTCTCGACAAAAAGAAGTCCACCATCAATCTAATTATTATCTCTTTTTTGGCTATATTCTCTTTTTTACTGCTTTTAAGAGGTCTGTTTGGAGGTTTTGAAGTTTTCCTACAGTGTGCCTAGCTGTGACATATCCTGTTCAAGATCATCGGCCTCATGAATCCGAGGAGCTATATCTTTTTTCATTTCTGGAAACTAGCTGTTAACTCTTTGAATATTACCTATTCAAAAACATCAGTGATTTAGACATATGTCAAACCTCCCCATTCAATGCTTCTTAACCTTCCTCTCATATTTCTCATTTATTTGTTTCCCTGTGCTCTCTTGTGGATAATTTATCTTCCCCTTCATTAATTTTCTCTTGTGCTGGTTATCCATCAACTAAAGTATCAATTTATCTAATCTGCTGTTTATCAACTGCATTGAATATATAACTTGGATTTTTCAATTTTTCATTTTTATAATTTCATTTCATTATTTTTCAAGCCTATCAGGTTGTTTCTCATAGCCTCTTGTTCCTTTAACATACTTTTGATACCCACACCCCCCACACACACATTCTTTACTCATTGTGCTGGAAATTTTCCTCCTGCCTCTTCTAAATCCATCTTCACCTTACTCTACCCTGCTCTGTGCCCTGAGAGGCTGACCAGCTGGATGGCACGGATGGGTTCCCTTGTCCAGAGAGGTTCCTGCTTCCTCCTCAGCACTCGCAGACCTCTGCTTGCTATTGGTGCAGTGTTCAGACCCAAAAGAGTTTCCCTGCTTCTCCCAAGGGGCAGATGGCTTTTGTTTCTACTTTTGCTTCCCTCGGAAACAGTAAATCGTTGCCTGAATACGGATATGAGGACAAAGATGTGCTGTCCTCCCTCCAAACGCACATGGCTTTGCTTCCACCCTTCCTCAGGGCACTGAAGACCAAAGAGTTTGCTGCTTCTTCCCCAACAGCTTTAGAATCCTGCTTCTAAGCAGGCACAGCAGCGACACCTCCTTCCATATCCCGCGCCACCAAAAGGGGCTCTCTCCAGCCTTTTGACTTAACACCAGTCTTTCTCAAGAGCACCCAGTGGAGACCGTGGAGAGGAGCTTGAGGGTGGGTAAACCCCCCCCTGGTGTCTGGGTATGTGGGGCCTCCAGTTACTGTAAACGGATACACTGGCATATACTCAGCCTTTAGAAATTCTTTTTTTTTCTTTTAAATATCTCCCCCCACCCGCCACCCCGCCCCAAGTCTATGGCAGCCACCTCTTCCTCCCAGACACTGTCAAAGGCAAAACAATTCACGCATCCTGACTCTCCTTGGGGTGGAGGGGATTTTTACCCTTTGAAATTCAGCTTCCTGCTTGCCATATGTGGCCTCAGCTCTCTGATGAGTTCAGGAGAGTTGGGATTTTGTACATTGTTCAGCATTTTCTTATCAAGATGGCAGTGACCTTCTCCTGCAGCTTTCTGTATCCCAAGCAAGAGCAGGATTCCCAGTATTATCATTAGCAGCACCACCTTGCACTTCACAAACACTCTGGGTTTCGGGGTAAGTTACAGCTCAAGATAAGGCCAGAGCTCAAAGCCGAAAGCCCCTGGCAGACACCTACAGGCCAATGCCAGCGACAGGGCTCACTGCCTCTCCGGGTGCCTGCTCTCTTATTTTGAAGCCTGAGAGAATTTCTCTTATTTTCCTGTAAGCTCAGGCATGCATTTAAAAAGATGTTTTTTTTCTTAAAAAAAAAACAAAAAAACAAACTATCTTATCCCAATTTTTAGGCCATAACAGAAAACATCTTCCAGACAGCTGGTGAGTCCTATAGCCAGCAACAAACGTTGGGAAAAAAAATGTTTTATAATGTTAAAATTTTAATTATTTACTTTTACTTATTAACATTATTGATTCTTGAAATTGTTGATGAGACAGCTGCAGAAGTAAAAAAAAAAGCAATGGTTAATGTGAAATTAATATTTAAAAAATGAAATCCATTACTGTAAAAGATTGACTTTACTAAGCTTTTCTTAAATACTCTTAAATACTCTAAAAGTTCAATTTATCTGGAGGGTGTTAACATGAATAATTTAAAATTCATTTTCCAACTGCAAGAGAAATAAAATTGATTTTGAGAGTTTTGCTGAGTCCAAAAGCTTACTTATTTTTAACAAATTTTTTTGACAAAGGATGAATGGATGGTTACATGATGACAACTAGATGGATAGACTGATAAACAGATCGTTGTTATAGTATACGAATGTGAACTTTAGACACTGATCTTATCATAACCAAAGGTGAGCCTGAATTTAGAGGTCAGAGGATTCCTGAGCCAGAACGTTGATCAATTAGATGTGACACATCAACTAACAGAAATCAGCCAAGTGCCTACAGCACTTATGCTACTAAGCCAGCAGTGAGCCTGGATCCTGGAGAGAAGGTGATGCTAAGATTTAATGATTTACATTAACATGTTTCACGAAAGGACTGAATTATTACAGGAATTCCCCAAATAAGAAAACCTAGGTACTTTTGAGTTCCATTCAGGAGGCACTGTTATCCACACATGTTAACCTGCTCCAGAAGACCCTGCATCAGGTTTGGCTGATCTGCCTGACTAGATGGCTGTCTCCTTCCTTCTTCACCATCCCATGATTCTTCCCCTATGCACACCAAGAACTGAGGTGAAGGGGACCACCTTTTCAGATAGAACTGATTATTCTTTACAGTCAAAGATATAGGCATTGGGGGCTTCCCACTAAGCCACCTGAGTTCCATTTGAGGGAACAATATGTGAGGGTATGCTTGGAAACTTCAGTTTACAACTACCTCCTTCCTTAAAAATGATGGATTTGAGAGTCTATTTTTGGCATTTGCCTACCCCCGTCTGGCAGGCCAAATAATGGTCTCCCAAAAAGATGTCCTCTCTTCCTAACCTCCGACACCTGTGAATATGTTAGTTTACATAGCAAAAGGGACTTTGTGGGTGTGATTAAAGTTATAAGTCTTGAGATGGGAAGATTATCCGTGATTATCTGAATGTGTCCAATCTAATCAAGTGAATACTGAAAAAGAAAGAACCTTTCCTAGCGGTGCTGAGAGAAAGCCAATGGAAGAAGAGGCAGGAGAGATTCAAAACAAGGTAGGGACTTGACCCGCTGTTGCTAATTTTGAAGATGAAAGAAGCCATGAGGAAGCAAATGCAGAGGCCTCTAGAAGGCCTCTAGAACCAACAGCCAGCAAGGAAATGAGGACTTCGTCCTGTAACCACACGGGACTGAATGTTGCTAACACCAGCATGAGCAAGGAAACAGATTCCTCCCTTGATCCTTGAGAAAGAATGCATCCCTGTAGACGCCTTGATTTTAAGCTGGTGAGACCATATCAGACTCATCAACTGAAGTATGTAATGGTATATTTGTGTTGCTTAAAGCCATTAGATCTATGGCAATTTGTTACAGTGACACTAGAAAACTAACACATCTTTCCGTCTTCATGTCTCTCATTGCCTACTGCACGCTTCATTCAGTATTGACTCCACTTCGGCATTCTTGTGCCTTCATGGGTTCTTGTGCTGGTCTAGGAAGCCATACCACAGAGGTGAGCACAGGGCTAATTAAGCAGGGCCCATCCAAGTCCCTTAAAAGTTCCATCTGGGGTGGACAGGGATGCTAAGAGAAAGGGTATGTTTCTTCACTTGAGATGACAAACCAAAATGGGGGACATGTAAACCTGGAGATCCTCTGTGTGGAAAGAACTTGCTTGAAAATAAGGATACCTCAGAAGAAAAAAAAAAAAAAAGAAAGGAAAGAGATTCTAAAGGCATAGTTCAAGCGTCCAGAACCAGCTATAACTGAAACAAAGAACCTCTAGACTTTTTAGTTACCTAACTTAAAAGACATAAACAAAGACAACCTTTTGTTTAAGTTTGGTTTTGTGCCCAGCCGCTACAAGAGGCTCGGCTGATAAAATATCAGTTTCCCTGGGTTGCAAAGGATACTTGTTGAGCTGATCATGATGGCCTTAGGCACAATGCCTAGAAAATAATAGGCCTCAAATATCAGTTTTATTTATCTTTTGGTCCCTCCAGAGGAAAACCTCACACTCTAGATGAATCCTCCTGTCTCCAATCTCAAACTCTGAGGATTCAGAAAGGAGATATGTATCCATGGAAAACCCTACATAGGATGACAATGTTGATTAATGTGCTCATGAGTTACCTTTCTCATTAAAACTATCAGGAATTGAGGGGGGCCTGGGTGTCTCAGTTGGTTAAGTGTCTGACTCTTGGTTTCAGCTCATGGTTAATGAGACTGGGCCCTGGGATTCTCTCTCTCCTCCTTCTCTCTCTGCCCCTCTCCCACTTGTGCGTGTATGCACTCTTTCTCTGTCTCTCAAAATAAATAGATAAACATTAAAAAAAAAAAACCTATTAGGAATTGAAACTGGAGAGACACTCTAGCTCCTAAGAGTGCATAATGAATTTCAGGTACTGTGATATAAATATAGAGAAAATATTTTGCACTGGGCATCCTTTTACAGGTACATCTTAAATTTCAGATAATTATCATTCCCTTTATTCACAAGACAGGGCTTTGATCATGTATCTGTACCTGATAGTGTGTTTTTTTTAATTTCTTTAAATTTTATATTTGAGAGAGACAGACAGACAGAGCATGAGCAGGGGAGGGACAGAGAGAGAGAGGGAGACACAGAATCCGAAGCAGGCTCCAGGCTCCGAGCTGTCAGCACAGAGCCCGACGTGGGGCTCGAACCTACGAGCAGTGAGATCATGACCTGAGCAGAAGTCGGCCGCTCAACCGACTGAGCCACCCGGGCGCCCCTGTATCTGTACCTTAAAAAAAACAACCCAACAACCTTATAACTCCTACTGGAAAACAACTGATACAAGTTTGCTTTTCTGCACTGTTTTTC
The DNA here is from genome assembly GCF_028749965.1 of Puma concolor. Classification (NCBI taxonomy): domain Eukaryota; kingdom Metazoa; phylum Chordata; class Mammalia; order Carnivora; family Felidae; genus Puma; species Puma concolor. The sequence goes on from NC_141668.1 coordinate 49,179,355, forward strand.
AGAACATATTTGTTTTCCTGTCACACAATCTGTCATACTACGGACACAGGACACCATGGCCATGTGAGAGAAAGAACCATATTTTTATTTTCCAAATCAAAGGATGGCCATCTTTTTTTTTTTTTTTTTTTGATGTTTATTTTTGAAGGAGAGAGAGGCAGAGAATGAGTGGGGGAGGGGCAGAATGAGAGGGAGACACAGAATCGGAAGCAGGCTTCAGTCCCTGAGCTGTCAGCACAGAGCCCGATGCGGGGCTCGAACCCACAAACTGTGAGATCATGACCTGCGCCGAAGTCAGATGCTTAACCGACTGAGCCACCCAGGCACCCCAAAGGATGACCATCTTTAAAATAACAATATTGACATTTGAACTTGCTATTGGCCTCCTCCTTTTCGGCATGTAGTTTCTATGGAAAAATAAAAATGTATTATTTGGAGACACATTGATCATTATTTGAAAAGAAAATGTATTATTTGGAGACACACTGATCATTTTCTTAATTATGTCTCACGGCTGGATTTGGCTGTAACAAGTTCTATGCTCCGAATTGTTTGTCTCTCGGCAAATACTTAGTTTGTGGAATTTGATTAAATAGCATCCCAGAAGGTTTTAGAGCTTGTCTTCCTTGCCCACAAGTGAAAGAAATATTACAAGTCTCTGACCTTACACTCCATACACAGAAGACCCTTGATAAAAACCTCAGGGCTGAACTGAGGAGGATTCTGGGCAAATTCCATTCCCTCTGGGATTCCCCACCCTCTTTGCTTATTCATGACCTGGTGCTCTTTCTTCAGGCAAGCTCAGCCTGAGGGCTCTGAGCTGGCTAATGCTGTATGTTATTCCATTATGCATGTATTACGTTGGATGATCTCCCCACAGAATAACCAAGCTCAATTAACAGGTTGTTCTTACAGATCTGTGAAATCCCCTGGGTGCTCCTAAGGGCTTTTTAGTTGCCAGGAGTGTGGCAGAAAGAATGTAGTGGGAAGCTGGCAAGGTGGTGTCAGTCCGTTATTTCATGTGAAGAAGCAACGCATATACAAGTAGTAGCAGGACTCTGCAATCACGAGTCAAAATTGGGAACCAAATCGACAGTTCATTGTGTTCAGCACCATTTATCTATTTTTTTTTTATTTTTTTTAACGTTTATTTATTTTTGAGACAGAGAGAGACAGAGGATGAACGGGGGAGGGTCAGAGAGAGGGAGACACAGAATCTGGAACAGGCTCCAGGCTCTGAGCAGTCAGCACAGAGCCCGACGCGGGGCTCGAACTCACGGACCGCGAGATCATGACCTGAGCGGGGCTCGAACTCACGGACCGCGAGATCATGACCTGAGCCGAAGTCGGATGCTCAACCCACTGAGCCACCCAGGCGCCCCATCAGCACCTTTTATCTTGATCGACAAACCTCATAAACAGTCATTTTGAAAAAGAGAAATGTGGGTTTGTAACCATTAGAGAAATGGACCAGCTGAGTCACAGAGCAGTGCAAGTTGTTTTTGCCTGAGGGTAGATATTACAGAAAGTCAGTCAGATGCATTCTATGGAGCTGGGAAACAAAAGTACTAAAAGATACACATTTGTCATGAATGATGGTCTTTCTTCAAAATATTCACTAAATATACAAAGCCATTATAAAGCAGAGCTAGGCAGACGTTCCTTCGATGAGCCATCAGATGAATAATTGGAGAAAATATGAACAATGCATGGTGGAGGGGGACTAATATTTATAACATCCAAAATTAATTAAAGGAAGGGCAAGTCTCTGGGATCAAATAGAACAAATGTTTTATAAGGGATAGACATCTGAAGGGAGGTGTGATGCTTAATTTTGTGTGTCAATTTCAGTGAGCTATGGGTGTGCAGATTAAACGTTGTTCCTGGGTGTCTCTGTCAGGGTGCTTCTGATGAGATTACCATTTGACCTGGAGAATCCAGTAAAGAAGACTGCCCTCCTCAGTGTGATTGGGCGTCACCCAAACCACTGAGGGCCTGAACAGAACAAAAGGGGGAGGCAGAAGAAACTTGCCCCTTTTTACGCATCTCACTGCTGAACCGGAGAATCTCACCTTCTTCTGCCCTTGGACTGGGATATGCACCATCACCTTCCCTGGTTTTCAGGCCTTTGGACTCGGGCTGAATTCCACCACCAGCTTTCTTGGATCTCCAACCTGCAGACAGCAGATCATGGAACTTCTCAGCCTCCATAACTGCATAGGCTGATTCTTCCTAACAAATCTCTATATAGATCCTATTGGTTTTTCTTTCTCTGAAGAACCCTGACTAATACAGAAGGCATATTAAAATCTTGTTTGAGGATTCCCTGTTCCCTAGAGTTGCTCTGGTAATGAAGATTGGAAAGACATGTGTCAAGACATTGGAATAAGAGAAGAGTTTCATTAGATCAGCAGCAATCAATTGCCAAACATAAAGTGGCCGAGAAAGCACCAAATGACCAAGGTCCAAGAGCTCAGAGAAGCCCCCGTACTCCATAAGCTTCCTTGCGGTACAACTACAGAGAACGGGCTTCAGCTGGAAGTCTGGAAGTGCCAGATTAATCAAGGTCAAATACAAGGATCAAAAGGACACAATTCTTATCCCCGCCAGACAACTATGGAATAAGGACAAGGCGAGCTATAAACACAGCAAGCGTGCAAGCAGCATCAGAGGGAAGGGAGGAGCTTTTCGGGATCAAATGTGTCAAGCAGGCCCTGAGGAAAAGAAACAGAGCTGCAAATAAGCACAGCCCCTTAAAGGACACAAAACCAAAGGAGAAAAGGCAGAAAAAGCCAGTGGTCATGTGCTAGTCTTAGTTACTTTTCAATACACTGTCAGCTACTTAATATTCTCTTCCTTCTTTTTAAGTGAAAGATAGTATAACAATAAAACAGTTGTGTGTATTTTTTCAATATACAGAAAATCATTGTATTTAGACATTTTTATAAAAACAGAAATCACTAATGAAGTGTTGCTTAAAATAACAATTACAAACACCATTTTCGAGAGGTATGCAAATGAAATTGTGAAACTCTGAGTGACAAAGCACCCTGTACATGAATAATTTACAAGAGGTAATTTGATAAGATGATACATTTGCAGGGACTGAATGGTGGAATGCTCTTTCCAGATTCTTCTATAATTGTAACATGAGTGCAGTGCCTTTACCATAGCACAACCATGTATTTTGACTTAAGTACCTTTAAAATACAACAGTGCTGAACATACAATGCAGAGACCACCTAGACTAGGTATTAAAGAAAGAAAACAAGAAATGAGCTGAACAGGAAGTGAGCTGAACAGGAAAAAGCCCACATTTTATTCCCTATGAGATACGTTTCTTCTTACAGCCAATAGAATTATCTATGAAAATCAAGCCACAATTTGAGTTCATTCTCCTCACAATTTGAGTTCATTCTCCTCTAACAATCACCAGGACTTTGATTTTTATCAAGTAGATCAGAACACAGAGCTGTGTCTTCAAGTAGCAAAGAGTTCTTATCTTCAGAGACATGTAATGACATTACATAATGTCGCAGTTTCTTCAAAATAATCCACAGGTAAGGGAAATGAGTGGGGATCACAGATGAAACAAGACTGGCTATGAGTCGATAATTGTGAAAATTGGGTAATGGCTGCATGGGGGTTCATTGTATTAGTCTCTCTATTTTTACATATCCTTGAAATTCTCTAAAATGCAAAGGTTTTTTAAGAGTCATAGGATTCAAAAAAAACCATAAATTAGGGAAAGGCATTTTGAATGAAACTGACAAAAGGTGAGAATCCAAAATGTTTTAAGAACTTCTATAAATTAGTAAAAGAAAGACAAAGAAACCAATTGAAAAATGGATAAAAGCTACAATGGGCAATTTATGAAAAGAATAAAAAGTGGTGAACAAAATATCCAAAGGTGGTTAGTCTTATTAAGTAAGCAGGAAAAGGCGAATTAAAACAACAATGGGATATTTCATATACCATGAACAGGGCCAGATGCCCCCCTGGAAATTCTTCCAGCTCTAATGTTTAATTTGCTTACATATTCATGGCACAACCAAAACACCACTCACACCTCCATCTCAAGCAGCCCTGAGATTTTCCTTGACAGCAGTAAATTCCAAAGACTATTCAGAAATCTCAGTCACTCACCCTGATTTTACCCACCTGGAGAACCTCAAATGTCTCCTCCTGTTCCACCCTGGTCTAGGGGCACACAACTCTACAAAGTGCAAACAGCCACTCAAATACATCTGCAAGGTGTGTTTTTTAAAACTACTGATGTTCAGTCTGTCTTTTAACAGAAAGGTTCAAGTTGTCACTTCACCTGAGTCATGTTGCCTATAAAAAGGTATTCTTTTTTCCAGTGTATACCATGGACGATCACGTTACTGGATGTGTATCACAATTTCTTATTGACCTTCTCCTAATGAACATTTTATCAACAATTAGTCTTTAAGAGAAAAATCTTTCCCAAGTCCTCCACTGGAATTCTCATTACATCTCACTCACCAAGACTGGGCTATGTACCCACTTGTAGAACAATCACTGACAGAAAGGAAAGTGGTTGCCATGACTAAGGCCAAGTGTGATTCATCTCCTGGGCACATTGTTGCCCAAACTAAATGGAGATAGCAAACAGGAAGCATGACTGATGAACAAGCAAGTAGTAATCTTGTCTGCCACAGAGAAGTACGGTAGAATTGACTGGGAGAATATCAGGAAATTAGGGGAGCTTTATGCAACGCTAACTAGTCTACCGAATCCACAGTGTATCCCTCATGCCCACCGTCACCAGCTGTGTCCAGTAAGAAGAAGGTGACCACCGATCAGAAGAAGAAAAAGTGATGTACCTTTGACAGTCCAAAGCATACCATTTGGGGACAATTCATTAACTCCTTCCATGAATATTTACTGAGAACCTATTAGAAGTCAGGCACTATTCTAGGCACTTCCATTACATTAGTGAGCAAAAACAACAAAAATTTCCTGCTCTCAGGAGCTTATGTTTTAGCATAATAATGAGTGAATTACATACGAATGAGCAAATGGTAAATGCTAGGGGAAATAAATAGAGTAGGCCAAAAGGAATCAGTAGTCCCCACTTGGGTGCTGTGGGATAGGTTAAATATGGTGGTCAGGAACATCTTAAGCAAAATCTTGAAGGAGGTGAAGGAGAGCCTTGGGAACTCTTTTAGGAAGAGTCTTCCTAACACTAGACAGCCCATTTTCCCACTCTACATAGAGACTTTATTATTGGTACCTTCCCTGCCTCTAGCCTTCTAGAAAGATGGGTCTCCCAAACCTTTCTTGAGAAATCTCTATATTTCAGGGAAGTGAGCCATTGCTTCTCTTTGAAACAAAGTTGGGGACCTCTGTAGGCCTATTTGCAATGTTCCCATTGGTATGAGTTTTGATATTTCACTGTCATTTCACACTTAAAACCAAAATGTAGCACTTGTATTTCAGTCATTAAGAATGAATCTCCTCAATTTTATTGTTGCTGGTTATTATCACATTAATAGGTCTTTTCTAGTTAATGTCCATTTGTGAGAACTGTAATCGGGACAATGCCATGAGGATGATCTGTCCTTAACTCGTAAGCTGGATCAATGCACTATACTTAAGATTTAAGTTATAAATTCTGTACAAATTTAGAAAACATTTATGAAGTCATCATGATTATACCCTGCTCTAAGTGAGAGTTTTCAGTCAAATAGGAAAGGAAAACAGTCTTGTTAGAATGTTATACGTCACAGTTATGCCACTTATTGGTTCGTATGACTTTGGTAAACTCCGTGGGCCTTAGTTTTATTTTCTGTAAAATGAAGGGCTGGGCTGGCTGGTATGTGTGATCTCTTCCAGCTCGAAGATCCTTTGACTCTAAGTAGTTCCATCAAGGGGTGCCTGGGTGGCTCAGTCCATTGGGCATCCGACGTCAGCTCAGGTCACGATCTCACGGATCATGGGTTTGAGCCCTGCATCAGGCTCTGTGCGGACAGCTTGAATCCTGTGTCTCCCTCTCTCTCTGCCGCTCCCTGGCTCGTGCTCTCTCTCTCCAATACACATTAAAAAAATGTTTCTAACAAATAAATTAAATAAATAAATAGTTCCATTAAGCCATGCACAGATTCCACTTTCTGCTTCTTTGGAGACCTTTATTACAGTCCAAATTGCATTTTTGAAAGAGTTGCATTAATAATTTTGAAATACCATGCTTTCCAAACTGTTAGTCTTAAGGTAGTGGTCAATGGTACTTCTTTAAAAATATGAAATACACATGAAATGTACATCACAGCACCATGGACCCGGGTCAATGATAGAACATTATATGTTACAAAGTAAAATGCTCTACTTTAAAAAAAGCAAATTTTATTCCATCTGAAGCCACCATCAACATGGACAGTTTCCCAATTCCACCATCCAAAGCATATCTGTCTAGAACAATTCCTTCTTTCAAGACCAGGTGGGTTCTGTGATTTCAGAATACTGCAGGGATTGGGTGTTAATTCTGACTCTTTCTTTAACCAGCTGGGGATCTTAGAAAAACCATTGATTCTCTTGTGTGATCTGTTTCCTCTTCTGTGGATTGAGGGAACTGAAGAGAATGATGCCCAATATCTGTTGCAGGTCTCAATTCTGTGATTCCTGGATAAAGAGATCTGTTTACAGGAGGCTGCAGGAGGCCCTTCTCAACCAGCTCCGGGAGGGCTCCCTGTGCCCTGCAGCCCAGCAGGAGAACCAAGCTCACAAATACTGAAGAGCCACCCAATGACTTCATGAGTTTTCATATGGGCAGCTAGATTTTAATTTTCACTTATAGCACATTCCCTAGGGTAAAGTGTAATAACCAGTGGGATAATAAGCACATAGGATATTTCAATTGCTGGAGGAGAACTCATTTGGAAAATCAGGTGTAAGTCACATTCCTCAGAAATTTTTACTACCAGAACAAAATGAAAGTCCCCAAAGGAATGTTTACACTTCGAGTTTAAATCTGTTGGAATGTCAAAGTCTCCCTCTAAGAGGTAAGCATCTGTAAGATTTAAAATGGTAAAGTCACAAATACTACTACTGATAATCTCTTTTGAGTTTGAATAGAAGCCAAAAGGAACCGAGAGAATTCCAGAGAACACTTGGACATTAAACTGTTAACTCTATGGTCATGTCTAACATCAAATAGCAACAGAGTTGGGAGAAATGCATACATCGTCCGTTTAGCATAGAGTCAACATGAGAAAATGGATCATGGAGAGAGGATGCTCAGGAGGCCCTTTTTCCTCTTTGGCAACTTTTGATAGTAGTGCTATCACGTAAAGACCAGGCTACCCCATAAAATAAAGTCAGCCTCTCTGCCTGAGTCTTCAGGATTTAGCTACCCCCTACCCCACACACATCCATCATAGCCTTACATCTTACTCTAGTTTTCTATGATTATGAACCAGACGTACCTTTAGATGCTTTGTTCACATTATCTTATGCAAACTTCTCAATGGCTCAGAAAAGTAGCAGTTGTTTGTTCTATTATATGATGATAGAAACTGAGGTCCCAAGGTATTATGTGTGTGCTATAAACTGCTTTCCTTCAAATGCCAAAGCGCACTGAAAGAAGATGGTCCTTGACGATAACCCTCCATTCATTCAATTAATTCATTCATTTACCCATCCATTCATTCATGCATACATTTATTTATTCATCCATTTATTCAGGAACTCATTCTATTTTTGACACACTTTCTTCTACGGAAAGCTTCCTATAAATCTAGCCCAAGTCCCCTTTTCTTATTCAGTTCTCAGTAGAGATGGGAACTCAGAGAAATAGCTCAATTGTGTCTTTGCCTACGTTATCTGATTACCCCTCCATCTTGCCTTTTCCAGGTTAAATTATAAAATTTCCTTTCTGGTTCTCTTTGCAATAATTTTCAAACGACATTTTCTTTTTTAGGAGCAGAATTACAAGCAAGAAGCAGGATTTTTGTAGGGAAGAGTGAAACAGAAAGATTACCACAGCGTTTTTACATTAGCACTGTGACATTTCTAATAATCTACATAGAAGAATATTTTTTTTTAGCATCCTCCTAAGTGCCTCTTGAAAACCTCTGTGACATACTCCATAGCTACTGACTAATTTGTTCTGGCAGAAAAATGACTTCAGCATTACTGAAAATATGTTTCCTATCACCAGATCTTATTCAGGTCATTGAGTGGCTTTTCACTGGTGGAAGGGAGTAGAATTTACCTTCAATGAAACATTAGTGAGAAGAGAGAGGGAAATAACATTTTGACCTACTCCAACATTAGCGGAATGCAAATCATAGTCAATTTTCTACGAGGTGATATTTCAATAGTTTGCATTTCTGTAGTTGGACATCGATCTGATTTTTTTTTTTTTTTTTTTGATGCAAGGTAAATGAAGCAGACTGAATAAACAACTGTGAAAAACTAACTTTACGCAGCTTTCAGCTTCGTGGCTGAGATAATGCGAAATTCTCTGGAGAAGCTCTAAATATAGAGGAATAATGGATAGCAGTTTACCACAAGCTGTGTAGTTCCTATACCAGCAGGAGCTGGGCATGGAATGGGGGAGGACTGTATAGTCCCACAGTGATTTTGGGGATTGATTAAGGATGCGCTAGCGACAGGTTCCAATGGGTGTGGCAGGGTGGGGGAGGGGTCACATCTCATTCTTTTTTTTATCTTCCCATGCAGAAGTGTGGGGAGCCACGGTGTGAACTGCGGACATGGGTGATTAGAATGGTAAGTGGGAGGAAAGAAAACTACATTATTCTTCTTTTGGGAATATAAAGGGATAAAATTCAGCAATCATCAAGCCTTTCACTTCCCTACAATTTGTCAGCACAGTTAGGGGTGCTGGCTTCTTTTCCATAGGTGAGATTACTTCCTGCTGACATCACGGGGGGGGGGGGGGGGGGTGGGTATGGTGGCCAAATGTGTGAAAAAGAAAATTAAGCTTGAAGGGTGGCTTTTGTTTTGATGTTTGCTAGACATCCTTTCTTGCGTTAAAATTAAATGTATGGGGCTAGGGGCAGCCATAGGATTTGAATGCTGAAAACGCAGAGCAGTGTTCTCTAGACAAATCCCCAGATGCATGACACAACTGTCAGTTTTGATAAAGAATTATGACTTCTTGGATTTTGTCTTTAGCTCTGCAGCACAGAAAGATCTGAAAACTTAGTGTAACGTTCTGTGTAAGCTATGCCAGAGCAGTCACTTCCATACTAATGAAGAGCTCCCTGGTCAAAATCACACCAATAAATGCATATTTAATTAGAGCTTATAGACATCCAAAGAGAAAAAATTCAAAGGTTTTCTCATAGATGACCTTTACAGGAGATAGCTTACCCTCACATGCCTCAGGGCAAAATTTCAACCCAAACGAAATAAGCTGAGCCCCATTTATTGAATACGATCATTGTCTTTAGATAGGATTTAACTTTTTTTTTTCAGAATTAGAACTTCATACAGATTTTGGAGGTGGCTTGGTGGTATAGCAGCTTAGATTTGTAATTTTCTAATTAAAATGTATCTTTCATATCAATTTTAGAGAAGGAAGTAACAAGCTTAATTCACGGCATTTAATCATTGAGATTTGTTCTGACGTTTCTAGAACATGGAACCTAATACTGAGATGTGATTACTTTGCTAGAGGAAAATACAGACTAGACCAGGGGCACAGGGAAAGATAGAAAAGATCTCAAAGTAAAAAAAAAAAAAGACTCAAAGTACACAAGATGATTTTCAAATTGCTTCCCTCTGAGGTCTAGGAATAATCTTGTACACATTATCTAAACTTTCCTCCATCTCACCCTGCTTTGCTGTTCTACAACCCTTGGGCCTCTTGAGATTTAAGGGAAGAAAAACAGATTGAATGTAAAAATAACTTTTCTAACCAATAGCCAAAGGGTGAATTCTTGGTCCACTCTGTGGGAGAATGTGGCCTCCTCTGGACCCATTAGTTCAGGGCTCATCATCCAGAGTGCAGACCTCGACAGGGTGCCCTACCGTGTCTTTCCTTCTGGCTTTGGAAAGAGATTTACTTTTTTGATAGTTGCTGCTTCTCTTAGGCTATTAAAATGCATTTGTTTTCTCTGAAATGGTGTAAACCAAGTTTAGGTAATAACAATAGCACTTTAGATGTTGGTCAGGTGTGTGCTGTTCTGTGATACTGGAGTATAAGAAATGCCATATCTTGGGGCGCCTGGGTGGCGCAGTCGGTTAAGCGTCCGACTTCAGCCAGGTCATGATCTCGCGGTCCGTGAGTTCGAGCCCCGCGTCGGGCTCTGGGCTGATGGCTCGGAGCCTGGAGCCTGTTTCCGATTCTGTGTCTCCCTCTCTCTCTGCCCCTCCCCATTCATGCTCTGTCTCTCTCTGTCCCCAAAATAAATAAACGTTGAAAAAAAAAAATTAAAAAAAAAAAAAAAAAGAAATGCCATATCTTTTTAGTTTTTTGAAAATGAATCCAATGTGAGCTCACATTTGGTGAGTCTGGGAAGAAGTCCAAGATCGATCAGTTCGGAGGGTAGGGTATCCCTTTCTCTTTTAGATCTGACAAACACGTTAGGGGCTTATTCCTTATATACAAATGGGAAGAGGCCCGATTCTCAAGATTCCCTGTCCTTACTGTTCCTTCACTTACTCAGTGCAGCTGACTAGTGCCCCTCATTTGCCTGTTGGCATCCTGCCCCAGGCAGATTACGTAGACACCCCTCACGTAGTCCACATCACAGATCACAGGAATGTTCACAGAGGCTCCTAGGACTCCTTGTTGGGTTGAGCCCCTCCTGGTACCCATGTTGACGTTCCTATGCCAGAATATATGGCGTTAGAGCTTCTGTACCTGAAAAACCCACCCCCTCCTTCCGACGTATAACAACAGTCAGAATAAGCTAGGTTATGATGTGGTAACAAAGAGGCCCCAAATATTAGCAGCTTAAATCCACAGAAGTGTATTTCTTTCCAAGCCTGCCTCTTTCTTGGGGGGCCTGGCATAAGAGTATAAATGGAGGCCCACATGCCATGTGTCTAAATATTTAAACGTTATAAATGAAGGTAATGAACCAAGAAAAGAAACACACTCTACCTTCTTAGCTCAAAAAATATGTCATTATAACAGCCTGGGAAACCGGATTTGAATTTAGAATTCTGAGACTGCTTGAAGTTATGGTCTGGAACACGGTTGTATAAAGCTCGATAGCATTTTAGCCTGTCCTCCGCCTGCACAGTCCAGCCTGCACATCCAACTCCGTAAGTATGCCCCTTGGCCACCCCCCAGGGGCAGAATGCATCCATGCAGGCTCTGGCAGCAGGCTTGTGGTCATTTGGGTGAGGAATTCTGAGGGACCCTGTTATCCAAACCATGGAAACAAATTTGCAAATACAGAATCCACAAGTAAGAGGATGGACTGTATTTCATTTTGCTCGCTCATTTTTGTCAAAAACTTCCTGGGAGAAATTAACAACAGGTGCACAGAAACAGGAAAGGTGAGGTTGTAATTCTTCCAACCATCATGGTGCAAAGAAGCCCAGAATTTAAGAATTCAGTGTTGAGTTCTTCTAAGAAAGAACGTTTTACTGATAGATCTCTGGGTAGGGTGGAGGGGAATACATTAAACACAGGCAATTTACATGGCACTGGGGACCACTGTGCTGCACAGGACACGCATAGTGCTGTCAGCCCCTGCACTCATACCCCTCATCTCACCTAGGATTCACCAGCCTCTGGGGAGAGGAAGGTGGTTAGGGTGGATGGGGTAAGACAATTGTTACAGCCTCCATTTTCCGATGAGAAAACCAAGGTTAAGAGAAAGGCTGTAGCCAGGGACAGAGAATAGAGAAGGAAGAGAGAACTGGTCCTCCCGTGTGTTCTCTCTCCCCAGCTGCTGTGTGCTCCTATGGGGTAGCCATCTCAAAGTCAAGGGAGAGTCCTTTAAATCCACAGAAGCCAGCCAAGCAGGAGGTTCTCAGCAGTTTAGCCTCAACTGCCACACATAAAACACAACAAATGGTTTTAGGCAATTGCCGAAGTCTTCCTACCGAGGACTATCCTTCACCTGTTTTACCTGTATTCCTTTATTTGGTGATATTACTTAGTTCTTGAAGTTCTCGACAGCCCTCAAGAGGCTATAGAACCAGAAAAGTCACTTTTCTAGGTCAACTGCTTTGAATCATGCAATCAATCATAGGCACAATATTTTATTAGTAAGTAGAGCACCTGGGCTAACCACTGTCTGCATTAGAGGAAAATAAAATAAAATCTGAATAAAAGAAAAAAGAAGCGATGCCACATGCTATCTCTCCTACTCCCTTTGATCTCTGGTTATCCTCTGCAAAATTTTTGCCTTCAACAAATGAATGGCCTACTCGCTATGGGCCAGGCATTGTGCTAACAGCTCTATACGCAATTTCATTAAATCCTCAGATCAGCCCTGTAGGACTGTCCTCTTTCCATATATGAGAAGGCTAAGGCTTAGAGAGGTTAATTAATATGGCAAAGGTCACACAGCTAATGAGTGGTTGAGCTGGAATTCAAATCCCTACCAGTTTAGTCCTAAAGCCTCACGGTGCCCTTAATCAGACGTTGTACTGAGCACATGGGCAGCTTCATCATAATATCAACATAAGCATTTCAGGACTCTTGTACAAATTAAAGACATGACATACGTGAAAAGTGCTAGGCAAACCATGAAACCCTGCAAAAGCTCCCGGTGATTATTTCTCATGGTTTTCCACAGGGCTAGCTCTACTGTCCTTGGTGGCCAAGTCTATATTAATCCCATAATTCATCCTTAATCCACCAAAGTCTTGTTTGCCTGGTTTTCAGCGTAGCCAAAGGGAAACCGAAAATAAGTCTTTTGTTAGCAAGGCTTAACACCTGCTGTGGAAGGGTGGTGCATCATCAGAGAACAGATTCATCTACAAAAGACTTAGATTAATTTGGACATTGTTTCCCTACATAAACCAGGCACAAGGAGGCAAGCAACCCAGGGAAGGATAATCATGCTGGGAGCAGAAGCACTTGTTATAAATAATTACCAAGTAATTAGCCACAACTTCCTTGAGTCTGTAGCCTGCGGCCCGTCTTTGGAGGTGGCCCTTCCTTACCAAGTGCAAGGAGACTGATGCGCTTCTGTAAATTTCTCAGGACACGCATCTGTGTCTTACAGGGGGATCACCGCCATCTGGGGCTACTTCTCAAGGCTACGGCCAAGGTGCAGCACAGCTGTGAGGTCATTTCAGCTGCACCTCCTTTTTAATAGCACAATGACATTTTTGCGAGTCTGTGAATGTGACACGTCTGACTTCTTAAGCAGCGTGGTTTATGGTTTATTGGACAAGTTAATACACCGCGCGGGCCGTGACATTCTTCCTGGTGTGCCTCTGAGCTGTGTTTCCAAAGCCGTGAGGCGTCCGTCGAAGATATGTAACAACACTTAAAAGGAACGATGGCAGAAGCCTTGACAGGTGTGGGGAGAGACACAGCCATTTCCAAGAGGGGCATGGTTGTCTACAAGATTAATCAATTCCCCTTGTTTTCATTACAGGTCCACATTTATCTTGGAGGCAGCAGCTATTAATGTGAAATCAAAGCTCCGAAGCTAGACAATTGGAATTGTATTTACCTGCCAGAGATGTGTAAATGGGCTCTTCTCTGGGTCTTCTTAATTGGAATATAAGGAACACCGCCATGCTGTGGCCATAGGTCAGGGAGGGGCACGCCTTTCTGTGGTGTTGTGATGCAATGAAAACCAGTGGGGGATAGAATACAATTCATTATCTTGGGTGAGACAGTTGAAAAGAATGAGTTATAAGCCTGCGTCACCATAATTATTATTGCCATAGGTACCATTTATCGAGCCCATTCTATATGACAAGTACTGACATATACTATCTCACTCCACCCTCTTAAAAACACTGAGGTAGCTAATATTATTTTTGCCATGTAGGGATGAGAAAACTGAGACGAAGTCACTTGCTTAGGTCACCAGATGGCAGGTTCTAAATTTGAACCTGGGTCCAACTCATGTTCCATCAGGGCCTAAGAAACAGGAGTCTCCTCAGAATATGCGGTTGGGGAGAACACAAGTGCTTGGGGGAACCCTGAAACCACCTGGTCTGATCAACCTGCCAATTTTATTTTATTATTTTTTTCTTTTTTTTTTTAATGATTTTAAGTTCAAAACGAAGACATTTATTTTATTTTTTTAAGATTTTACTTTTTAAATAATATCTACATCCAATGTGGGGCTTGAACTCACAACCCCAAGATCAAGAGTCACATGCTCTACCAACTGAGCCAACCAGATGCCCCAACCTGACAATTTTATTTATTATTATTTTTAATGTTCATTTATTTTTGAGAGAGACAGAGAGACAGAGCGTGAGCGGTGGAGGGATAGAGAGACAGGGAGACACAGAATCCAAAGCAGGCTCCAGGCTCCAGGCTCTGAGCTGTCAGCACAGAGCCTGATGCAGGGCTTGAACCCATGAACCGTGAGATCATGACCTGAGCCGAAGTCGGACGCTTAACCGACTGAGCCACCCAGGTGCCCCAACCAACCTGACAATTTTAAATCTCTGCTTTCAGAAAAGACAATCAGAGAAGATGGTTTAACCAATTTCTTTGTAAAGCCATTCTTTTGCCCACTTTTGAGTACTCAATACAAGGGCTAAAAATATTATTTTCAACAGTTTGATTCTCCTCTGCAAGTTACATATTTTGATTCTTCAATTGTTAAGCTGATTACAATTATGGTCATTTGGGGAGAAATGTACAGAAACACTCCTCAAAGGATAAGAAGGGGTGCCTGGGTGGCTCAGTCGGTTGAGCATCTGACTTCGGCTCAGGTCATGATCTCGCGGTCCGTGAGTTTGAGCCCCGCATCAGGCTCTGTGCTGCCAGCTTGGAGCCTGGAGCCTGCTTGGGATTCTGTGTCTCCCTCTCTCTCTGCTCCTCCCCCACTCATGCTCTGTCTGTCTGTCTCTCTGTCAAAAATAAATAAACATTAACAAAAAAAAAAGATAAGAAGCATTGGGCCAATTATGCCAAGATATGCTAGTGAGTAGTGAAGACAAGGAATACACTTGTCTCTAAGGAAAGACATGCACTAAAATCATCTCTGCCATGCTGCTGATGACTGTACCTGCACAGCCTGGACAGATGATCTCCTCTGTTGCAGGGCAGCTTCCGAACAGAATCTGTGCATAGATTCACCAGACGCGACACTCCGCTGAAGAATGGATGTCAAGAAAGACAGGGTAGGTACTATTTAATGAAAATATACAGACTCATCCATTTTGCCCATCCCAGGTTTAGCTGTGCTCATATCCTCAGTTCATCTAAATACCTCTCACCGTTGTACCCTCCTTTCCATAGGGATTCTAGTGGGTTAAATGGTGTTCTCTTCAAAATGTATGCCCACCCAGAACCTCAGACCATGACCTTATTTCGAAAGAGGGTCTTTGCAGATGAGGTAAATCCCTAAATCCAATGACTGGTGTCCTTATAAGAAAAGGAGAGGACATGCAGAAACACAGAGAAACAGCCACATAATGATGGAGGCAGACATTGGAGAGATGCAGGTTCCAGGTAAGGAACATCAAGGATTTCTGGGAGCTGGAAGAGGCAGGAGATTTTCCCCCACAGCAAATTATCCCCCGCGTCTGGAGGGAGAGCAGTCGGGCCAGAAGCTTAATTTCAGACTTCTCCCGCACTGTGAGAGAATAAATGTGTATTGTTCTAAGCCACCCAGTTTGTGATAATTTGTTATGGCGGTTCTAGAAAACTCATACAGGGACTACCACACACAGTTTGGCCCCAGGGCTCATCATCTTTTACAGGGATCATTTGTACTATTCTCTCCCAATTCGTCTGGTCCCGTGGCTGTCACCTCCATCCACACCCCCGTCCTGCAATGTACTTTACTTTGCCAACAGAGTTCTCTTCTTTGTACTTGGATAACCTTCCAAAGACCCTCTGACTCAGTAATTCTGCTTTCCAGATTTCTTTCCTAAGGAAATGATTAGATGCACATAATTATTTATATGAGACTATTTCTTAGTGAATTAATAATAAGGAAAAATTGGAAACAACTCAAATGACCAAATGTTGGAAATGGTTGAATAAATTAGGGTAGATTCGTATGATTGAACATTATACAGCCACTGATATTATGTTTTCGAATTAACGGCATGTGAAAATAATTGGGATGTAATGCTAACTGCTAAAAGCACGATAAATAACACCATATAATACGATTCCAATTTTGTTTTAAACATACTTGCATAGATAAAAGATTAGACAAAAATAACACATCATTTGGTTATCTCTAAGGAGTCACAACAAAATTTTATATGACCTTTTCGTATATCCTCATATTTCTATAGTGATCATGTATTATGCTCATAATAAGAAAATAAGCAATATATCTTAATCAAAATTTAGACTTCCAGTGCAGTGGCTTTCAAGCTATTTTGATGATATCTCATATAATAAATAAAGCTTGCATTATGACTATTGTAGGCTGAATACTCCCCAAACATGTCCATGTCCCAAACCCCAGAACCTATGAATACATTACTTGCATGGCAAGATGGACTTTGCAAATGTGACTAGGTTAAGGATTTTGAGATGAGAAGATTATCCTGGATTATCTGGTGGGGCAAATGTGGTTACAACCATCTTTATAAGAGAGAACCAGGAAAATCAGAATGAGGAGGAGATACGAGGACAGAAGCAAGAGGCTGGAGTGATGTAAGTAAGCGGCCAGGAGACAAAGAATGTGGGCAGCTTCTAGAAGATGAAAAAGATAGGGAAGGGAATCAGATTCTTCCCCGAAGCCTCCAGAAGGAATGCGGTCCCGCTGCCACCTTGATTTTAGACTTCTGACTTCAGAACCATAAGGGAATAAATGTGTTGTTTTCAGCCACTAATTCTGTGGTAATTTGTTGTGCTACCAAAAGGAAACTAATACAATGACCTAACATACACACACATACACATGCACCCGAAAAAGAAAGTTTCACAAAGCATGACTTACTCTATTTTCTTTCCTATTTTCCTGGATTGAATTGTGTCCTCCAAAAAAGATACACTGAGGTCCTCACCCCCCCTCCTTCCCATACCTCAGAATGTAGCCTTATTTGGAGATAGGGTCTTCACAGAGGTAATGAAATTAAAATAAGGTCATTAGGGTGGGTCCTAATCCAATATGATGGTGTCCTTATATAAGGGGGAAGTTGGGACACAGAGAAAGACGCACATAAGAGAAAGATAATGTAAAGAGACATAGGAGGACATCCCTGAAGACGGATGAAGAGATGCCTCTGGTGGGAATTATTCTGCCATAAACCCCAGTGCTATTAGAAGCTGGAAGAGAGAAGAAAAATCCTTCCCCTACAGGTTTCAGAGGGGTCATGGCCCTGCAGACACCTTTGCTCAGACTTCCAGTCCTCAGAACCATGAGACGATAAATTTCCATTCTTTATAACCACGCAGTTATTTAGTACTTTGCTATAGCAGCCCGAGGAAACTAATAAACCCATTCTATTCTATTCTAACCTATTTCATTACGTTGATTTCATTAAGAAAGTCGCCTCAAATATGAATGACATCAGTCTTTGTAGATCGACATTCAAGCTTTTCCCACTCTGATTTCCTTATGTCTGTTTTAGCCAACTGCTGACCCATCCCGAATACATCCAGTATTTGACCCTGAACAGTCAATCATTCCCAGAACACAGCATCGATTCACACGTGGTACCCTCTCCCCACAATGTCTGTTCATTGTTCATGCCCAGCTTCATTGCACCTCCTCAGGAATGATATCCCTGGCCCCTTAGGCAGAGTCACTTGGTCCCTGTTCTCTGCACCTACAATGCTATTTAGAGGCCCCAATTACAGCCCTTATCATACTGTATTATGGGATCAATTTAACTGGTTCCTCCCTCCAACTAAACTCTGAGTTTCTTAAAGAAGACCACTTCTTTATTCCCCTCCCCCCCTTTTTGTTTAATCTAAGCTTCGGTACCTAGTACAAAACCTTACACACCACAGATACGAGGTGCTTCAAATATGTTAGTGCAGTTTTAAACTTTAATAGCTTCAGAAGTATAAATGCCACAAACTTACAAAACTGTCATTTGGAAGTTTACTTCTTTTGGCTCTATTATTTGGCTTTTAATCATTTAAAAAAAATTTTTTTTTTCAACGTTTATTTATTTTTGGGACACAGAGAGACAGAGCATGAACGGGGGAGGGGCAGAGAGAGAGGGAGACACAGAATCGGAAACAGGCTCCAGGCTCTGAGCCATCAGCCCAGAGCCCGACACGGGGCTCGAACTCACGGACCGCGAGATTGTGACCTGACTGAAGTCGGACGCTTAACCGACTGCGCCACCCAGGCGCCCCTTAATCATTTTAATAGATGTCATTTTTCCCCCTTTGAATCAATGTATGCCATTTTTCACTCGGGGGAACTGAAACAAAAATTAAAACCGAAAAAAAAAAAAAAAACCCGTGTTACTCAAAATTCACAAAACTAAATAAGTGTAAAATACATTTAGTTAAACTTTGAAATGATGCTTTTGTAAGTTGTAGCAATTTATACCTCTGAAGTCGTTAAAACTCCAGTAACACTTTGGCGACACCCTGATTTTAAATAACTATGCTTGAGTGTGATTCGTTTTTCTATTTACCATAAAATTCAGCTTGGTTTTCATTTAAGTGGTTGCATTTTGGGCAAAGGTATTCCTTGGCCAGTAGCTGTCCTTATATCCTAAGGCCCACAGTTTAGAAGGCCCCCTTCTGGCCCTCGACTGGCTGTACTTCTCCACATAGAGTGAGGCGTCCATGGGATTAAGTCCACTGTGTGTCTCCTACCCCAAATCCATACCTGCCCAAACCTCTGCAATCCTTCAGTTCTCCTCTACGTGACCTCTCACTCTCCAGGAGCCACACTGGCTTCTTGGCCTGGTGGTCCCAAGGCAGCAGCCTCAGAGCAGAAGCTGCAAGGTGCTTCGATTTCTGAGAAGCAAACAGCATTTGCCCACCTTCTAATGGCCAAAACTAGGCACAAAGCCAGCCCCGATTAAATGGGATGATGGAAAACAGACTCCACCTCCTGATGGGAAGAAGGGACACATCACCTCACAAAGGAGTGTGGTGGCTTTGTTTGGTGCAAGTGAAATAAGTCAGTCAGAGAAAGATGTCATATGTTTCACTCATATGTGGAATTTGAGAAACTTAACAGAAGACCATGGGATAAGGGAAGGAAAACTGAGTTCCAGGGAGGGAGGTAAACCATGAGAGACTCTTAAATTCAGAGAACAGACTGAAGGTTGATGGCGGAGGTGTTGAGGGGGTGGGAAAAATGGGTGATGGGCGTCGAGGAGGGCACTTGTTGGGATGAGCACTGGGTGTTGTATGGAAGTGATAAATCATGGGACTCTACTCCCAAAGCCAAGACTACACTGTATATACTGTATGTTAGCTAACTTGATAATCAATCAATCAATCAATCAATCAATGGATCAGAACTAGTAGCTAAGTAGCAGAGCCAGAATTCAAAGCCAGGTGGCCTGCTGGGGTGCTCTAAATAACCATCTCTGAACCACAGGGCATTTGGGGACACTCTGATGTGGGAACGATGACATTCCTGTATTTTGTCTTACCTTGTTCTTGTAATCTCCTTACCGATTTAGTCTCTCTCTCTCTCTCTTCCCCCAGTGTCTGGCTCAGTGCCCAGTACCTGGGGCGGCGTGGGTTAAAAATACCTACTGATGTCACTTACAGGAGATGTGACCCTGAACAGGATACCTGACTTCTCTTAAGTCTCCACTTCCCGCTTGCAAAATGGGGGATAATCTTAGTACAGAAGTCATCAGGTTGCCGTAAGATTCCGACCCCACACCGCAGAAAACCACCTGACTCCATGTTGGTGTTCTGAGAGCTCCTAGAATCAGTGTGACTGGAATGCGGACCACGGATGAATGCAAGTGGACTTTTTAAACAGTGGCAGTAAAACACCACTTGGTTTCCAGATGCAAGCACCGGGCTTGCAAGCGCCGGGGTTGCAAGCACCAGGGTGGAGAATAATTTCTAAATACAGTGTTTGAATTCTGATAGCAGCTTTAAAACAGTAGGCGGGAAAATCAAAACACACAAAGGAAGAAACACACCAGAGTTGCACCGCAGCCGACCTTTCTCTGTTACCTTTCCGGATTCCACTCTGGGGGTGCTTGCTTCTTCCAGGATGGAGAGCTCCCCGGTGCCGCCAGGTCGCGGAGGCCGGGGGAGGTAGGAGGGGGTGGGGACCTACCTTTGGCGCCAAAGTTCTAGATCACGTGGGCCGCCGAGAGGAGCGCCCAGCAGCTGGCGTCCCGCAAGGTAGTCCTGACTGCAGGGGCGAGGGGCGGGGTGCCTCACTTCTCCCCGCTTCCGCACCGCTGCGGGGGGCCTGCTGGCTCCGGTGAGTATGGCGAGGTGCAGCGGGTCCTCGCAGTGTCCCAGGGACTCAGGGAGCGCAGGGCAGGTATCTCAGGAGCCCTGTGCTCAAGAAGGGAGGTAGCATCATCTTGGCTGGCTTGGAGTTTCCGGACTTTCCAGGTTGGTGAACTGGAGATGCCTTCACTTGGCTCTGGGTGCGCCCGGCCCCCGGGGAACATTCCAGAAGGCCCCTGGCACCACCGAGGCCTTTGCACGCAGGCCTCTTCCAGGCCAGGAAACCTCCCAGTTGAGGAGCCTCCCAGGGATGCGCGAAGGTGTGGGACACTCTTGGAGCAAAGTGGGGGCACATCCTTGCCTCCCTCAAGACGTCTCTTTGGGATGTTTTGATTTCGTGGGTGCTTTGGAAGAGGGAAATGCCTTTGATCTGAGCATCCCACAAAAGGAGATTTAGCCTGATAGAGGGAAGGAAAGCAGGGGAAAGACATGGACTATAGGATTAGGAGAAAACCAGGGGCATAGGACAGCTGGACGAGCTCCTGGCCAAGTGCATTCAGTACTTGCAGGGAAGTTCCTAGAAGCCAGTGGGAAGCATCCAGTACCTTTGAGGACAGCTTCGCTTCATGGGAAAAAATAGGCTTTGGTAAATTTTGGATTTAATCCCACCGATGCGTTTTGTTAGTTGGTGACCTTGAGCAAAGGTTTCAAGTTTATTAAGCCTCAGTCTCCCCATTTTAAAGACACTTATTTTTTTCTCCTCCACTTAAATGTACAACTAACTTTTTACTATTTTGGGTGTGAGATGAGTAAAAAGAGATGTAAAGAAGAAGAAAAAAACCATCTAACTAGAATGTATTTTGCTAACTTGAAAAATAACTTTTAAGAAAGAAAGTTGTTCCAAATAGGAACTTTTACACTTTTGGTAAAGTGGATCACGCTGGCTTTGTTGGCATGTGAAAGTCTGTACAGTTGTCAAGACCCTTTGGCTGATGGGGCTTTCTAGATTTGTACTCCAGGTTAATCTAAATCCAGTGGAAACCCTTTGTATTGTAATGAAAGTGTTCTTAGCAAGAAGCTGTTGCATTCTTTTTTTTTTTTTTTTTTTTTGGAGGGGCAAAATTGGTCTCACAATATATATGAGTCCATCTTATAAACCAGTTTATAGTGGGGGCTTCTCCTGCGCTGACTTTATAGTCCGAGAAATAAGTGGGTTTTGACTGACAGGTACTTCAAATGACTTAGAAGAGTTATCTGGAAAGTCCGCAGGGCTTACCAGTTCACTCCCCTTGAGAAAAGAAAAACAAGAAGCAAACAGCATGACAGTATTTGCTAATGACTTTGTTTTTGTTTCGGAAGGCATATGATTTGTCAGAGGGAAGACTGAGTGTTGAATACCACCCTGGTATGCACCGAATCAAGATAGTAAGAGGAGAGCTTAGTTACTGCCTCAGATAACATTGGATACTCCTTTATTAGCACCGAAATTCCCAAGGAAATGGCCCATTCTTAAGAAGTATAGTTCATTTTTTTAAAGTTTAATGATTTATTTTGAGAGTGTGTGTGTGTGTGTGTGTGTGTGTGTGTGTGCACGAGCAAGGGAAGGACAGAGAGAGAGAGAGAGAGAGAGGGAGAGAGAGAATCCCAGATAGGCTTCACTCTGTCAGCGTAGAGCCCAACACAGTGCTCAAACCCACCAACCGTGAGATCAGGACCTGAGCTGAAAACAAAAGTCAGACGCTTACCTGACTGAGCCGCCTAGGTGCCCCAAATGTAAGTTCATTTTAAAGAGCAAACGTGATTATTTCAGTTTAGCATTCCCAGGGGTTTAATAATGTGGGGTTTTCATGGACAGAACTAAGAGCATTTAAAAGAACTGATGTAGGGAGGTTTCTCATAATTAGGAAGGTACTTTTGGAAAAATGACTCATTAATATCTATATAGACTTGGGAGAGGGTAAGCTGGACAGAATGCTGAAAACTGTACCTTCTTGGCCAGAACCAGGAATGGAGTTTATACTTTTATGCTATATATTTGCAAGTTCAAAGATTTAAGCCATAACGGATTGAATTCATCGAGACAGTGATCAAGTGCTTTGTCATAAGGCCCAAATGCTAAGCGTAACTGAACTGAACCCAGATTACTGAGAATCCTCTCCCTTGGAGATACTGCAGGTATAGCATTGTATGTGAAACCACATGCTTTTCTTTCATTGCTTTAAACCAGAACCTGGGGAATAAGATAAGGAGGGGAGGGGATAACTTTTTAGGTCCTTAGATCTATTGGCCTGAAAAAGCAAATTCTTAGCATATTTCCAATATCCTTGGGTCTTATCTCTTAACCTTTTCTCCATAGTCCGATTCTAATTTGTGGCTGCTTTCAAATTATTGGGGTTATTTCCAGGCCAAAAGATGTATGTAGGTATCCTGGACCTTTCCCTTTTGGGATTCAATATCCTATTACTTATCTTTCAAAAAGACGCCTAGACGTATCTTTGTGTAATTATATGGTTTGATTCTCCTTTTTCTCTCTCCGCAATCCATTCTGTTCACAGTTTAACGACTTTACTTGTTCCAGGACATGTGTGAAGACCTTTAACTTAGCTCTCAGACTTTAGGTCCTCTCCACTCCAGCCTAACACTCATGCTAGAATGAGCTTTTTTTTTTTTTTTTTTTTTTTTTTTTTTTAAGTAGACTCCGCACCCAGTGCGGAGCTCAATGTGGGGCTCAACTCGGAACTCAAACTCACAACCCTGAGGTCAAGACCTGAGCCTAGATCTAGAGTTGGATGCTCAACCAGCTGAGCCACCCAGGTGCCCCTAGAATGAGCTTTCTAAAGCACAAGACACTCCCCTCCTTAAATGCCTTCAATGGCTCCTGACCGCAGCCAGGATGAAGTATAAACTTCCTGCCATGAAATTCAGTGTCCTCCATGTGACTCCCAACGTAACCGCGCAGACCAAAGTCACCTGACCCCTTCACAAACTCTGCTCCGGTCAAATCAAACCCTTCCTTGTTCCCTAACGTTACTCTGGCTTTTATGTCTTTACAGGTAAGCATAGCTCCAGGCAAATAGAAGGCATTAAATCAATACCAGTTGAATGACAACGGAATTTAGGTAGGGTACACCTACCTAAAGTTGTAAAATTGTTTCAGCTTTTCTGAAAAATTTCATAATCGAACATTGTATATTCAGGAATTGTGGCAGATGCTTGCTTTCTTGTCGCAGAATAATATACAGAGCCCTCAGCTGCCCGCTTAGGTTCTACCTTTATGGTCTCTTCCTTCTCGATTTTATGGTTTCTCTAACTTCATTTATAAGGACACAAAATTAGTTGTATTTGCTTACCTGCAGCAAAGGAGAACGGATCACGAAGAGGTTGGGATAGAGGGAGAGGCTTCTGAAAGGTTTGGCCTTGGGCGGAGTGAGGCAAGGGAGGGATCAGGGAAGCGGGGGTGGGAGGCATTCAAGGCAGTTCAGCAAATGACTGTCTCAGAGGTCTTGGTTCAGGGGAGGTGGAGGAACAAAGCGGGGCTGGGGGACACAGGGCTAAGAGAGCAGTAACTACCCAGAAGAAAGGATTGACAGTCATTTTACAGCTGCAGTATGGCCTTGGGCATGCAGAAACATTGTCACTGTTGTGTTGGGAGCATCGTAATGTGATTACCAGCAGGGCTGATTTTCAATTTCTCAGGGGTCTGATTTTCCACTCATCCCTACACACACATACACACACACACACACACACGCACATTAATGCACTAATGCTAGTTAAATTCATGGCAGAATCAAGTAGTGAGAGCTCTTAGTTAATGACACCACCATCTGCCCAGCCATTTAAGTCAGATCTGGGAATCATCCTAGATTCTGTTCTATTTCAACATACAATATTTCATCTCTCCCAAGCTCCTGCTAATTTTACCTTCTAATTATGTTTAAGTCGGCCCTGTCCACACTATTACCACTGCCCTTACCTGTTTAGGCTCCATCATCTTAACTCTGGATTACAGTAAAGTGTATTCACTTGTATCTGTGCCTTCTGTCTTTTCATTTAAATCCATCCTCACTCTGTGGCCATAATATTCTTTTCAAAATGTAGAGCCCTCGGTACCTGGTCACTAGAAGACGGAGGCTCTGAACACATCTTCAAGGCTGTCTGCAATTGCTCTCTGTTGACTTCTCCTCCGTCCTGCTGTTTACCCACTTCCTACTTTATGCTGAGATCTTGCCTATGTGTTCATTATCTATTGCCATGCAATATAGTTTGAAAAGGTGTAAAACCCTTGGCCCAGCAAAATAAGAAAGACAAACGCAAATGAAGAGTGTGGGGAAATTCACCAGACTCGGAGTTAAGGTCAGGGTCAGGAATCAGCGTGGAGATTTACAATGGTCCAGGCAAGTCATGTTAAGGACCTAGATTAAGACATGGGAGTAACGCTGATGAGGAGAGGGCAAATTTGAAAAACAGCTAAGGGATTCAGTTGGCGATTGATTGGCTGTGAGAAGGCAGCGAGGAGACAGATAAATCCAGAAAGAAGCTGGGGTTTCTAGCTTCAGTGCTTTGAGAGTATTTTTTTTTCTTTCCTTTTTTTTTTTTTTTTTTTTTTTTTTAAAAGATAGAATTGGCTCTGGGGCACCTGGGTGGCTCAGTCAGTTGAGCAACCAAGTCTTGATTTTGGTTCAGGTCATGATCTCACGGTTCATGAGTGTGAGCCCCACGTTGGGCTCTGTCCTGACAGTGCAGAACCTGCTTGGGATTCTCTCTCTCCCTCTCTCTCTGCCCCTCTGCCCCCCAAATAAATAAATAAACCTAAACAATTTTTTTTAAAGATCTAATTGGCTTTATTAAGTTGTGAATTGGTTAGCATTCCGTCTAGAAAGTGGAGGGGATTTCTGAGAAGTTGTAAAAAGAAAGTTATTAGCAAAAGAAAAGGATCTTTCACCTTTCTTGTAGGGGGTACAGCAAGGGGTCTTATCATGCAGATGACCTCATCTTCCCAAGGGGGACAGAGAGGGCCCCTCCCATGTGGCAGACTCACAGCTACTCATCAGAAAATACCTGACTGACTGGTTAAGACTGCGTTTCTGGGGGAGGTTGGAACCGAAGTGAGACTATGTATTAAGCCTTGGTTTGGGGACTTGGCCTAAGTGAAGCCCTTGTGGGCCTGTAGTTTTCTTTTTAACAATGTCCCCCTTTTGATCAGGCTTTCAGCTTAACTGATGTATATGGTTAAAATGTAAGACATTAGCACTTTGAAAGTACTTCTAACCAAGACAGAAAAATAGGGAAGTAGGGACATGTTTAGAGACGATACCAAGTGTAGTTTTTGAGTTCCTAATGATTTCTGTCCACATAGTTCATGTATGTAGGTGAAAAAACCAACCAAAACACTGGTCTTACTGTTCCAAACTGCACTGGTGGACTGGTGGCTCTTCAGGCATAGCTGTCCTCCTGGGTTTTCTCTTCTGCATTAGCTCCCCTACGAGTGAGACCTTACATCTTTCTCTTTCTTGGTTTTCTTCCTTCTTTCGGTGGAACCCATCTACCAGTAGCTTCCTGAGTAGTGGTATGTTAAGAATCATTTTTGGAAATCTTATATCCACCTGAAGATTTTCTTAATTTATCCTTATATTTGTTTGATAGTTTGGCTGAGTGTGCAGTCCTAATGTGAAGATCATTTTCCTCTTCGTATTTTGGAGGCACGTTTCCCCAGCATCTTTTAGCTGCCATTGAAAAGCTCAGTGCCATCTTGGTTCCTGGTTCTCTGTTGTGGTATCTCTTTCTCTCTCTCTGGAAGCTTAATGACAGCCTCTTTATTTCTGGAGTGTGTTCTGTGTCTTCTCATTCTTTGATCCAGGAACTTGGTGGGTCCCTTTATATCTGGGAAGCATGTCTATATCTCTGCTAAATATTTTTGTGTTATCTCTTCCATAATTTCCTCCCCTGTATTGTGTCTTACTTCTTTTTCTGGAACTCCCATTAGTCGGCTTTTGGTCTTCCAGAACCAATCTCTTAATTATCTTTTTTTCCTCCTATTTTTAACCCCCTTTTCTCTTTTAGTGGTATTTTCTAGGAGACTTATGTGTCTTTATTGTCCCACTCTTTAATCAAAATCTTAAAATTGCTACCACCTTTTTGGTTTTCAGGAACGTGTTCTTGTCCTTCATTTCTTTTTAAGGCAGTATTCTGTTATTTAATGAATGGAAGATCTTCTCTTATCTTCTTAAAGATGTATATGTGTATAGATAGATGGATGTATCAATATAATGCTTCAATAGATAGATAGATAGATGTATATCTAGATAGATAGATAGATAGATAGATAGATAGATAGATAGATAGATAGATATTGAAGCATTATTCATTCTACTCTTTGTGTTTTTGTTTCTTGTAATTTGTTTTTCCTTCAAGTAATTTCTTTTGCTTTTTCTTTCAAATCAAAGGCTTTCTTCCAATTTCCAGTGCTTCTTTGATTCTAGTTTCATATTAAGTGGGAGAAACCAAGTTGTTGGTTGGAAGCTCTGTTGTGTTGAAGGGATTTGTCAGCCGTCCACTGGCTCCTTGGTATTGATTGATGAGGTCCAGGAGATTTTTTTGGAGGACATGTTAGTATGTGTGTGTGTGTGTGTGTATATATATATATATATCTATCTTTCGGTGGATTCAGGTATTCCAGAGAAGAATCCTTTAGTCTCCTAAATAGAGTGAGGGATAGAGGCATATAGTGCTGGCTGCCAGCTTTCTTAAAGATGAGTGTTTGAAGGACCAGAGGCATATCAGTGTGTAGTTTTTCTCTTATTTTTCAATTGGATACCTCTTCCCCAGCTTTGACTGTATTTCATATTCTCAAATCTAGAGTTTCTATGGTTTAATCGCTCAAAGAATAAATCTCAAAGAACAAATAAATAAATTCTGCAGCATGAGTCTCTTCCTCTGCAAGGGATCTGAGGCTCTACCCACTGTGACAGATTTTCATCTATCCCTCCGTTTTCAGCGCCACACCAACCCCCCTCCCCCCCCCCCCCCCGCTTTGCCTTCTACAGAAGGCACCTACCCTTTGCCTTTCTGTGGTTTTGTGACATGAATTAGCTTGTTTCTCATTGATATTCTGCTTTCTCTCTCTGCAGACTATCTGTTCACTTTCCATCTAACAGCAACAACAAAATTTTGATCAGCCATATTTGCTGTTTTCTTCAGCCATGGGATGTATACCTTTAAAAAAAATGTCTTCACTTTCACTTTAGAGTGGTTTAATGAGGGAGCAGAAATAAACACATGTGCTCAATTCACTGTGCCTTCCCAGAAGGGTTAGGTTCCATTTTGACAAGTTGAGTTTAATATGCCCATGGGGCATCGGTTGAAAATGTTCAGCAGACAGCTGGGTGGGTGAGTCTGCAGCTTTGGAGAAGAGTGGTTATTTGAGTGGGGTCAATGGAAGGTCTACTTGGAGTGATGGGCCCACCCTGGAGAGAACGTGTGGAGGAAGATAAGCCATGGACCAAGGATACACTCCTGGGAAACCTAACGTTTAGGGGCAAGGCAGAGGAAGAGGGAAACATGAAGGAAAATATTCTAGAAGATCCCTGAAACACACATCACAAAAGGCAAGGCCATGGCAAATTTACCAAGGTGGTAATGACAAATGTGTCAGAGAAAGCAACTGAGACAAAGACCTTTTAATTGGGTATATGGAGATCATTAATGCCTGGGGTAAGATGGTGTGGAAAAAAGTGAGAAAGCAGCAAGTGAAAGGGTGAAAATACGTTGTTGTTTTTTTGTCTTTGTTTTTTGGTTGTTGTGTTTTTTTTTTGTTTTTCCTTCAGAAACTATAGGGGTAATTATAGAGGGTGTTTCCATGGCTCAAGGACCAGATGAACAAATCTGTGGGCTTTTTCTAGGGTGTCCACTTTGGATATTATGCACATTTGATTTTAAAATACTTAATGAGGAGGTTTAGTTCTGTATTTATTTGTTCTTGCTATAGTCCATGACTTTGTTGACCTTTGGTTACCTGTATGCAGGTATGTGGGCTGGTTTGAGTTTTAAAAATCATTTCAGTTGATCAATTCCCATACCTTTCCAGGGCTGGTGTGGGCAAGCCAGAGTGTATGTGACTTCAGATTCTGAATATGTGTGTGAAGCTCATACTGTTAAGGATGCCTTGCTCCAATTATATATATGATGGAAAGTTCGCAGTGGGGTGTAGTGGGAAAAAAAATCCAGCCTGTTACACTTAGAAGAAAGCCCAACTTCCATTCTCCTGGGGTCTCTGAGGGAGCGCTCAGAATGGCAAACTCCTTTCCCTCACCTGAGTTCTGGAGAAATGGAGAAGACAAAAGAGCAAGGCAGGTGGAGAGTGAAATAGCATTTTTATTACCGAAACTGGGTTGGGTTGGAACTCTTAGTTCTGGGCAAATAAACCTCCTACTGCTGAAGCCCAGGGTTGAGCAGATTTGCCCAACAATTTACAAGTCCAGACTGGGTGCAGAGAGAAGAACACAGTTCCCTGTGAGGACATCGGGAGTTGAGCCCAGCATGCCCAGTTTACTACCCATATTTATCCATCAGATAAACCTTTCCACCTCTCGCCCCGCCATCCTGGGAATGAACAAGAGGCGGGCGTGAGACCGGTCTCACCACTGGTGGAAGCCTCAGGGCTGGGGAGAACTGAGCCTCTGAAACACATATTGGCTTCAGCACCCCGAATGATCGGATACCTGGCCCCGCTTGGTCCTTTCCCCTTCACTCGCCAGATTCCAGCCATACTAGTTTCTGGCCTCCTGGCCTCCTGTTATAGGGCCCTTGTAATCACTGATCTGCAGCCAGGAACTCTCTTCTCCCCGGATCTTCACCCAGAGGTCACTCATGTCCTTCAGATCTGCTCACAGGTCACCTCCTCACAGGGGCCCTCCCTGACCATCCGATATAAAATAATACCACTCCTCCACCCATCACTCCCGAAACTTTTACCCTGCTTTCATTTTCTTTTCTTTTTTAAAAAATATTTATTTAAATTCAAGTTAGTTAACATACAGCGTGGTATTGGTTTCCGAAGCAGAACCCAGTGATTCATCACTTACGTAGAACACCCAGTGCTCGTCCCGACAAGTGCCCTCCTGAATGCCCATCGCCCATTTGCCCATCCCCTCCCACCTCCCCTCCAGCAAGCCTCAGTTCGTTCTCTGTATTTAAGAGTCTCTTATGGTTTGTCTCCCTCCCTGCTTTTATCTTATTTTTCCTTCCCTTCCCCTACGTTCATCTGTTGTGCTTCTCAAATTGCGCGTGAGTGAAATCATATGTTTGTCTTTCCATGACTGACTTATTTTGCTCAGCCTAACACATTCTAGTTCCATCCACGATGCTGCAAATGGCAAGATTTCATTCTTTTTGATCGCCGAGTAGTATTCCGTTGTATAGATATATACCACATCTTCTTTATCCATTCATCAGTTGATGGACTTAATAGCTCCCTTTGTGCTCTTTCTCACCGTAAAGTAAGCTTTGTGAAGGCAGATGCTTTGTCCCTGGTTCTCTGTGCTTCCATTAGAGTCTAACACATAGTAGGAGCTAAAGATATGCAGTTTGAGCTGCACTGGTCCACTTGGATGCAGATTTTTTTTTGATAAGTAAAGTAACGTAAATGTGTTTTCTCTTCCTTATGCTTTCCTTCGTATTTTCTTCTCTCTAGCTTTCTTTATTATAATAACACAATTTACAATACATACAACATGCAAAATATGTGTCACTTGACTGTTGGTGTTATTAGTGAGGCTTCCAGTCGACAGTAGGCTATCAGTCATTAGAGTATGGAGGGAGTCCATATTATGCGCGGGTTTTAAGCTGTGCAAGGGTCACACTCATGACCTTCATGGTGTTCAAGGGTCAACTGTATGTCTTTGTTGAATGATTGGATGGCCCCGTGAACTTGGGAGTCTGCCTCAGCTCTGCTACTGACTGATGGCTTCATCAACGTGGGCCTCTGTTGAAGAGCCACTGACTCCTTTGAAGACCGAATGAAACGACGTGTGGAAAAGAGATGAGAAAAATAGTAGACTCAACTAAGGGAGTATTACATGGCGGTTATTCTCTATAATAATCGTCTCTCTTTTGGAATCAGGGAGGAGTTTCTTGCCACCTCAGGGAGTGCTGGTGAAGGTGACGACATTGCAGAATGTCCCAGGACCATCGTCACGTAAAATGTTCTCATCCACTGTGTCCAGTCTTACCTTGTATTTGCCACGCTGTGTATCTTAAGTTTTTAGTTGAGAAATTTAGTCACAGTAGGTAGCAAAAAGGAGACTGATTCCAAGAGGAATAGGTCTAATTTACATCAGAGAAATAAAGAATTTCTCATTGGAAGACAGTGCTTTAGCCATGAGTCCTAAAGGACTGAGGGCTTCAGCCACCACTACAAAATTACTTTCAAAACTGAAGGAAGCATTTCTTCTTCCATTTCTTCTTCGCAGATAAACATGCCCTTAAATCACTTGCAATTTTAGCACCTGTAAGTTTTATAAATGCCGAGATAATCCAGTTTACCCAGAATTCTGCTTTCATCAAAAGCTACACTGAAGCAGGTTTTCTTTTTTTTTTTTTTTAATTTTTTTTTAACATTTATTTATTTTTGAGACAGAGAGAGAGAGAGCATGAACAGGGGAGGGTCAGAGAAAGAGGGAGACACAGAATCTGAAACAGGCTCCAGGCTCTGAGCTGTCAGCACTGAGCCCGATGCAGGGCTCGAACCCACAGACCGCGAGATCATGACCTGAGCCGAAGTCGGACACTTAACCGACTGAGCCACCCAGGTGCCCCGAAGCAGGTTTTCTTATATTGTGTGATTTACACAGTGACATATGGAAAATACATGGACTTTGAGATCACTTAGATCTGGCTTCAAATTCCAGCTTTCCTGTTTGATAATAGCTAAGTGGGGGCTTGAAAAATTATTCAACCTAGTACTTAGTGTTCCATCTGGGTATGTCTTATGTAAACCTCTGGATTCAGGGCCTAAGAATAGTGTCACAAACACATGCTGCCCATTAATAAGTGAAAGGCTCTGAGATGTTCTGGAACCAGGAAGCCTATTTAAGCTCGTTTAACCCAAACCTTCCCAAACTTTTTGTCCTTTTAAAATCTATTGATATTTTACTGAATTAGGATCCTATGGGAAACCCTGGCTTATAATAATGTCACACATATCTTAATAAGAAATCAATGTAGCTTCTCTTTCCCATTTTATTGTTGATGACTCACATTTTACCCCTCTCCATCACGACTCCTTCCACAGTTTTCCCAACCTCCAGTGGGATATTGGTCCCACTATCCACGTACTAGTTTCTTAGGGCTTCTATTAAAAAAAAAATGCCACAAATTGTGGGGCTTACACCATCAGAATTTATTGTTTCATACAGACGTCCAAAATTTGTCTGGGGCCATGTTCTCTCTGAAACTTGTAGAAGGGGAGGGGAAGGGGGGACCCTTCTCTGACTCTTGCTTTTGGTGTTTGCCAGCAAAAGCCTTGGTGATTCTTGGCTTGTGGATGCATCACTCCAGTCTCTGCCCCCACCCCACTGTCACATAGCTGTCTTCTCTGGCTTATTTATTTATTTATGTATGTATTTATTTATTTATTTGCATGGCACTCTCCTCTCTGGGTTTCTCTGCTAAACATCAGTTACATTGCATTAAAATCTACCCCTAATCCGGTATGACCTCATTCTAATTTAACTGATTACATCTGCAAAGACGCTTTTTTCAAATAAGGTCACATTCTGAGGTGCTGGGGGTTAGCACTTCAACATATCTTTTGGGGGAACAAAATTCAACTGGTAACAATCCATGAAATTGCTCTGGGCAGAAGAAGAGCTTAGGAGTCATCCTTGCTTCTTTTCTTTCCCTCGGCCACTTTATCTAGTCTATTCATAAATGGCAGTGGATTTCCTTACAAAATGCAGCTCACATTTTTCACCACCGCCACACTACTCTCTGGCCCCAGCCTCTCCCATCTCTCCTGGGGTATTACATGAGCCTCCTAATTGGTATCCTGGTTCCATCCTTTCTCTCCTATTGTCCACTTGCTAGGTGGCAGCCAGAGTGATCATTTCACGTTTCGCAATTCTGATTAGACCATATTACTCCCTAATGTTAATGAATATGAATACGGCTAAAACTCTACATATTTTGGCCCTGACCGCCCTCTGAACTCATCATGTGCTTGCCACTTTCTCCTTCATTCACTGTACTCCCATCAATAAACAACAAACAGACTTATTTGCACCTCAGGGCCTTTGC
This sequence comes from Puma concolor, assembly GCF_028749965.1. NCBI lineage: Eukaryota > Metazoa > Chordata > Mammalia > Carnivora > Felidae > Puma > Puma concolor. The sequence goes on from NC_141668.1 coordinate 49,212,101, forward strand.
ACTGTTTCCTCAAGGCTGGTTCCACCCAGAGATGTTTCCTAACCATAACTGAAGTGTTAGCCCAAACGCTTTTCTGAGGTCATTTGGAGCAGGAAGGGCCTAAGATATAGATGTTCCTCTATCATGTTTTGTTGAATAAAGACCACAGAGTGTGTTACATAATTTTTTTAAGATATTGCCCCCAAATAAAAAGGATTTCCTGATCAAAAATTGGTTGGTTTGGGAAATACTGGGCTAAGATTTAACAGATTTATTTACACCAGAAATTCTTAGCAACATAATAATTTTATTCTGCAGGGATATAATATGTCATATTTCCAAATTTACCTGAAAAGGGAGGAGGGACTCTGGCCCACATAGCACATCTTACGAGATGCTGGTGTTGTGACTATAGAATAGTCTTTGCCAACTAATTGGGATTGGCCTTAACTCCTTGATTTACCACTTAGTGGTGTGAACTTGGGCCAATAACTTACATTCTCTAAGGATCAGTCTCTCATCTCTAAAACGGGATGATAATAGTACCTGCCCCCCAAAGGTGAGAAATAAAAATATAAAGCAATTAGCACATCTGCTTGTACATAGAGAATGTCCAACGATTGGTAGCTATGATTGGTATTGTTATGATGAGGCCTTTGATCATGAGGATGTCTTTCTATTTCAAAACTGTTATTAACATTTTGGGACATGTCTGCTTTCTTACTTGCCACCCCCACTCAAATTTTCCTTCTGCCTGGAGTGAGACTTCACAGTAAAGCTCCTTTCTATTGTGTCAGATATGATTTTCTCCTCTTCCTGATTCTTTTCATCCTCCACCTGCCACATAACTCAAATTTATCTTCCTTTCTTGTGAGTCCAAATGTATGATGGCAGAGATGGGAATGACTAAGTCATTAGCAAGAGGAGCCGCTCCTGCCTGATGCCCTGGGGGTGGGGGTGGAGGTGGGGGTGGGGTGCTGTGAAAAGAAGATAGGCATGTTCTCAGTGCCCCCTCAACAGAAAGTTGCCTATCACCTCTCACCTTGCGTGCCGTGTGCTATGTCTTTTCTGGGAAAAGAGAGCTTCAAATATCAATTTTAGAAATTAAAATGATGTCTTGAGGAAAGTGAGGAGTGGATCGCTAAAAATAAAGGTTTATTTATTAAAAAGTTTGTTTATTTAGATAAAGGTTTGTTTGTTTATACACATAAACCATTTGTTTGCATGGAAATCCTTTAGCAAAAGAGCTAGATTTGGGATTTGGTTTGGTATTTAAGTTGAGGGTTGCACAAGAACTCTTTGTTACAGGATTCGGGTGCTTTGGATATGCTTGAATAATCTTGAGATGTGCTTAAATCTTTTTAAAGTAGAGGGGCGTCTGAGTGGCTCAGTTGGTTAAGTCTCCAGCTTTGGCTCAGGTCATGATCTCACTCGCGGTTTGTGAGTCTGAGCCCCCGTGTCGGGCTCTGTGCTGATAGCTCAGAGCCCGGAGCCTGCTCTCTCTCTGCCCCTGCCCAGCTCATGCTCTGTCTCTCTCTCTCTCTCTCTCTCCCACACAAATAATAAACATTAAAAAAAAATCTTTTTAAAGTAGAGGAACCACTTTCTTGTATACCCTTTTTTTACTACAGATTTCACGGAAATGTCTGTCACTAGGTGGCCTGTTTTATTAGTTTGTTTTAGGGAATATTTTTATTATGTTGGGAGCCAGTTAAATAGGTAAGGGGAATCTAAACAGCTGGTCTATTGGAGCTATACCTTTTATTTCCATCCTTTGATTAGAATAATCTACATATCAAAAGAGGGACTTGGGAAGGAGAGAAGAGACTAGAGGGCTGCCTGACACATTTGCTTTCTTTGTCCTCATTCTGGAGTTTTTGTTTCTGATTCTTTTTCCATTGGTAGAACACACAGTTTCCAATGTTTTTTTCAGATTTCTTTTCTAGAAGCCTTGCATATCTGACCGTGTTAGTGGTTGCTTCCAAACACAGAGGAAAACTTGGCAGGATTTTTCCCTTTTGTCTCTTCTGCTGATCATTTCTTTTTTTTTTTTTTCTTTTGTTTATTTATTTTTGGGTGAACATAAGCAGGGGAGGGGCAGAGAGAGGGGGACAGAGGATTCAAAGCAGGCTCTGCGCTGACAGGCTGACCACAGCAAGCCCAATGTGGGGCTTGAACTCACCAACCTCGAGATTACCACCTGAGCCAAAGTCGTATGCTCACCTGACTGAACCACCCAGGCGCCCCTTCTCCCAATCACTTCGATTGGAATTGGAGCGTGAGTTGATGGAAAGTAGTTTCCAGCTCATTTTTCAAATTAGGAACATGAGACCAACACGTGTGGGTAAATGCTTAACGACTGGATTTCTGGGGGAGTGGGGGTAAAGCCCTGATTTGTGCTGTTTGCTGATTTCTGTGGTGTAAATACTCCCACTATGGCTGATTTCACAATACCAACAAGATGTTCCTGAACACAGAGCTGGAAAGAAATGCACTGTAACCAACCGTTATGTAATCCGTCCACCAAATACAAAAACCATAACCCCGAGTCATGGTAAAATGTAGTCAATAGTTATGCAGTGATGAGTTTTGAGTATTTATTACATCTTTCAATAAAACCTATTTAATGGTAAGTTTTCATAGTTTAATCTTTAACAATGCCTTTGTTGAACAACTAGCTCTCAAAGTTCCTGGAAAGGTAACCATCGGTTTTAACATAGCGACTGGGGCCCAGAGAAGTCACTGTCTTGCCAAATGGTCAGTGAATGAGTTGACAGAAGCTGGATTAGTGTCAGTTTTTCTAAAAGTCAAATTTCTCTAGGAAGATTCACTTATTTATGTTTCTGTTTGTTCGTTTGTTATTTTTTTTTTTACGACTGTTACAGGCTGTGAATTGTCTATTGAGACAAGAACAGAATATCTGAATGTAATTGTAACCAAGTTTGGAAGTGTGGAAAACAGGTTGGATGTAGAGCCACAAATAAATCCTAGCTTTAAGTCTTGGCCCTACTACTCACCAGTGGTGTAATCTTAAGGAGGTCACTTATGTACTTCTCTGGCTCCAGTTTTCTAGTCTCCAAGATGAAAGAATTGGTCCACACGAATATCTAATATCTCACATCTGTCTAAAATACCATGACTCATTATTTAGACACATCACTTCAACAAATATTTGCTGATACCAATCGCATGCACATTTGTTATGGATTCTATCCCGGGGGGCATTAAATACTATATAATAATTGTAATTATTATTATAACAGCCCCTCACATTTATGCAGAGCCTCCTAATTTACCAAAGAGAAAGTTTACTTTGAGTCTTGAGCTTCTGTGGTTCTAGGAGATCAAGACAGACCTCCATAGAATGTTAGAGAAAGAAAAATGCATTCCAGAAGAGCAAACAGAACACTTATTCCTGGGAAACACAAGAGGTCATAACCAGGTAGTACCAAAGAATGAGGAACAAGCATTTTTTTTTTTTTTTGGCCACATCTATCAGCTGTTTCACTTTCTCTTATCAAAAAAGCAAAGCCGAAAACTATTTTTTTCTGATGATAAGATTAATTATTGTAGAAAATTCAGAAGTTTTAAAGAAGTATTAAATAAGGAGAAACTACCCTATATCCAATATAATAGCCTGCTTTTCCTTTTCCCATTCTTGTCATTTTAATTGCTGTGTATAATTCCATCTTTTTGTTGTATAATAACTGACTTATTGTAAATTGTTTATATTGTTGATAGTTTTTATTATTCTAAGGAACACAGTGATAAATATCTGTGTTTATATTTTAAAAATTGTATGCTGAACATATGGCTCCCAGCTGTAATACTTAAGGATTAGTGAGACAATTTTAGCAAATCATATACCTTTGACCTTTAGCTTACTTGATTCTGCCAATATTGCTTTGTATTTACTTAGATTTTATGTTTCTAAACATTAAGAGGAACAGTTTGCCTGAATCCTTCAATATGATATATTTGAACTGGAAATAGCACCAATGTTTTCATATTATTCCAAATAGATATGATAAATTGTATGGTGAATACTCCCTCCCCCCCGCCCCCCCTCCCCCCCCCCCCCGCCGCCCCCGCCCTTCAGTTCTTTAGGCAATTGCTTCTAGTAGAGGATGTTTTGTTTAGAAAGGACTCAGTAAATGTTCAATACATTAAAAGATTCAGGCTAATTTAGTATAAACAAAAACATTTGAGAAGGATTTCAGAAGAAAACAACACTTCCTTGTTCGTGATAATAGCCTTCATTTTCATTAGGAGACATGACAGCCAAGCAGAGTTCAGGAATTCTGGCAGTTAAATGAGAATTATGCAATGAAGTATGTTGTTGCTTTAATTCACCTCCATGAGAAACCATGACTCTAATAGTTATTTGATTAAATGTTAATGAGATCTACTAAATTGACCGAACTCTTACTTTTATGTATTAGATTTATGTCAATTAAAACAAGACGAGTTTTACCTCTTTCCTTTTTTAACATCTCTGAGTCAACATCTGCTTTCAAGGGAGGTGTTGTAACTACCCTGGTTATTTAAATATTAATGACTTCCATTAAAGGGAGCTGGAAGTTTGCAGCAGGAAGATTGAGAAATTAGATGGTGTGATTAGTTCCTTATTTCTGCCGCCAGGAAAAAAAACCTCTTACTGGAAGAGCTTTTTCCAGTATTTTTTTTAATTCCACAGATCTTCTTTTTTTTTTCCCCCGAACCAGTTGGAGAGTAAGATTGTTGATTTCAAGTATTCCTTGAAAGTAGCTACAGTATTAAAACAAGTTCACATAATTAATTTAGTGCCATAGTGGTCAGTACCTTGGGCTTCTTGGGACTAACTTCAGTTTTTAAATTCATTTTGTTCCTTATGATAGTCCATAATAGGCAAGGTCAGTTTTTAGCTGCATATTGTATTTGGTTGGGCTTGTTTACATGAAGCATGGGGAATTCTATTCAGTTAACCATGAAAGACTTGACAAGAATTATATATTTGATCACATTATGATTATAAATGTTTATCTTATTGGGGAAATGTGTCTGAAAAGCTTCTAAAATTTGCTACAAACAGTATTTTCATTTTATGCTAACTTGGGTTGCGACAAGCCTGTGGTAATAGATTTTTATACATTTCATGTTTTTAAGATGTTTTAATGGCGTGGTATTTTAAGGCACTGAACAGTCCGAAGCAGGCATTATATTTGCATAATTGTATATTTATTTTTACATCCAGAAACCTAAGTGAGTAAAGTATTTATTAGTTTCATGTACTCTATTTAGACTTTAGAGCTAAGAATTCGGATCTTGCTTAAATGGTAGTAGGTGCCGAGTAATGTAACAGCACTGATGGAAGATCCTAATTCTTAGCGTTAAGGATTAAGGTGAAGTAAGTGAGGCACTTGACTAGGGTATAAAATGTAAGAGAGTGCCAAAAAACTCGATAATCATGATAAATAGTATTTTAATGCAACATCTGGGAAAAAATAAAAATTAATGCAAGAAAATCCACGATGAACAAAACATCACAATTTTAGAAAAAGATGAGATCTGACCCTGCATCTGCCCCTGACTCACCTTGTGCCGGGTCTTGGCCTTGACTGGGTTTACCATGTTCTTGGCTGCGGCATTCCTTATCCAAGGAATCAACATTTCCTTGTCTAACATTAGTGCCATTAATCTTTGATTTCCTGGTTGAGTTATTAGGATATTCAAATCAGCTAAAAATACATGGGGAAGCCCATTGAAAATACAAATTACATATTTATTTACAAATTTAGGGAAATCGCCAACTTTAAGTCACTCCTATTATCAGCCGAGGTGACTAGTCTAAGCAAGCATCAGATTTGAAGACCTTTGAAAAACTGTTCACAAAGGTTGAGGCATAGCTCTTAGGTTTATCAGCTAGCAATAAGGGCAGGGATCTGAAGATAGTTGTAGGACCTTTCCTTCTTTCTTTTTTGTTCTTGAATGCAAAGTTTGTGATTTGTAAGAGACAGAAGAGGTAAGCAGAAATCCACTTGGTTTATTTTATTTGTATTTTTTATTTTATTATTATTATTATTTTATATATTATTTTATTATTTATTTTATTTTATATTTTTATTTTATTTTAAATTTCTCTGCCCAAGTGCCCATGGACAGCTGAAGTCTCACTTTTGCTCAAGCTGTCCCCCATAAGTGATGCTTTCTCCGTTTCTCCTGCCCATCTGGGTTCCACCCACCCTTCCTTCACACCTAATCTTGTTAAGGCCTTCCTAGGTTCTCTTGGCCAGAGATATGTTCTCAGTCCTGTGCCTTCCCGTGGTAGGTAAGCATCTCTACCACACATTTGGTGATAAGTTACAGAGTCCTTGTTGTCTTGAAGTTTTATCTGATCCTGCATTGAGTTTACTTTTCAGACCACAGTTTTAGAAATATAAATTGTTTCTCTAGTTAGATTGTGAATCCTTGAATAGCCCCGGGCCTTTACACAGAATATTTATTCATTTATTTTACAATATACATTTTTTTTTTTAATGAAATAAATGAATGTCTTGTATGTAAAAGGGCTGGGTAAATATTTACTCTTTGGATTCATTTGTTTTCATCCTAGGCCTAGAGAGACCGGTTGGTGCCATGTGGAAGACGATTGTTTTGGTGGTCGTGTTCATGTTCAGCCCTGGTGGCGGGATCTTTCACTCCTTATACAAAAATGTTCGGGTTTCCGTACCACGTAAGGGAAACGTAGGAGAGCCATTATTTCTTACTCCCTATATTGAAGCTGGGAAACTTGAAGAAGGTAAGTTTAATAAAATCAGAAAACCACTGGGGTATTTTCAACAGTTTGGGGTTTTGTTTCATTTTGTTTTTTAGCAGTTATTTTACAAGATTCAAAATATATTCTGGTATTTTTTAACCCAGCTGTTTTATTTCAAATATTAACGATTTGATGTCATGTATTATCAGAGTTTTGAGCTAAAATGAGAGTTTGGCAGGGACAGATTATCTGGTGGTCGAGTACCTACATTTCTATTTATAAAACTAGCATAGTGCCTGTCCCCAGCTGGGCAATAATAAATACTAACCTTAGAACTTACTACACATACTGGTTCCAAGGATTCTACGTAAACTCACGTCAGCATCTTAACAACCCAGGCAGGTGTACCCATTTCACATCTAAGAACACTAAAGCAGAACGAGTTACTTGCCAGAGTTGGGGGCACCTGGGTGGCTTCTTCAGTTAAGCATCCGACTCTTAATTGAGGCTCAGGCCATGACCTCACTGTTTGTGAGTTCGAGCCCCACATCAGGCTCTGCACTGACAACACAGAGCCTGCTTGGTATTCTCTCTCTCTGCCTCTGTCTAGCCCTCTCTTGTTTGCTTGCTCTGTCTCTCTCTCTCTGTCTCAAAATAGATAAATAGGGGCGCCTGGGTAACTCAGTCAGTTAGGCGTCTGACTTCAGCTCAGGTCATGATCTCACAGTTCGTGAGTTCGAGCCCTGCGCTGGGCTCTGTGCTGACAGTTCAGAGCCTGGACCCTGCTTTGGCTTCTGTGTCTCCCTCTCTCTCTCCACTCCTCCCCCACTCACTCTGTCTCTCTCTCTCTCTCTCAAAAATAAATAAAAACATTTTAAAAAATTAAAAAATAGATAAATAAACTTAAAAAATTTTTTTTAAAGTTACTTGGAGAGTCACAGCTGGTAGATGCAGGATTCACACCCAGACAGCCTCCCTCCGGAGTCTATGACCACAGGCATACTGTTGGGCCCCTCTGCACAGCAAGTTACTCAAACATTCTAGACCTCGGTGTCCTCATTAACAACATGGAGTCACAACCACTTAAGTCACAGGGATGTTATAAGAATCAGATGAGAAAATGCACATGAAAGCTCTATAACCTGTACGTTGCTCTCTAAATATTAGTGTTTGTAAATCACTTTTTATTTGGAAATTGTGGGGTTTCCAATAATTATTATTAATAGGAAAAAGGTGTTATTGGGCATCATCGGAGACTAGAATTTATGATCTGCCTCTGTTCTTAATGCTTCCTTCTGTTTAGGTAAATCACTGGGTAGATAACACTACTTAATCTTTCTGGACATCAGTGGGTTCCTGAACTATAAAATAGTATATAGGCAGCTGTTTTCAGGTGTTGTTTGTAAAAGGAATCAGAGAAATGGGGTAGTGGCTGGAGGGAGCTGTGGGACCAGGAAGGGTCTTTAAACCATAAGAGACTCTTAAAAACTGAGAATAAACTGGGGGGGTGGGAGGGAGGGGAAAGTGGGTGATGGGCATTGAGGAGGGCACCTATTGGGATGAGCACTGGGTGTTGTATGGAAACCAATTTAACAATAAATTTCATATTTTAAAAGAGAGAGAGAGAGAGAGAGAGAGCAGGAGACCATGTATTTGCTGATAGAAATGATTGGGAAGAGGGGACAGTTGATTGGGATGGGGGACTATTTCAGGAGCGCTCTCTTTAGATGAAAGATGGGGAAGCTGGCCCATAGATGGAGACGTTGGTGTTTGCTTTGGAGGACTGACTGCTCTCGAATCACAGGTGGGACAACCAAGTTCATGGCTGTGAGGCTGCTAGGTTGGTAGACAGCAGGGGGATGTGGAAGTGATGCTGGAAATTTGAGGGAAATAATCATTTTCAAGATCAAAAATAAATCTATGTACTCCACAAAGAAGGTTAAAAATAAAGCAACGCTTCTTCATTCAAAATACTCTCATAGCTAACAGGGTATTATTGTTTTGGGTTTTGTTTGGTTTAAAACCAAAACGTTCTTGTATCTTGGGGGTGCACTGGAGTCCTGGTCATGTGTCTTTTTTCTGACGTACACGTCGACTCCATGTTTTACCATCTCTTAACTGAGAAGAGGTGGAAAACTTGGATAATGTCGTCAGTGTATATTGGTGTACATTTTCTTAGAATTTATTAATTTATTTTGAGAGAGAGAGAGAGAGAGAGAGAGAGCCAGGAAGGGACAGAGAAAGAGAGGGAGAGAGAGAATCCCGAGCAGGCTACGCATCATCAGTGCAGAGCCTGATGTGGGGCTCGAGGTCACGAATCGTGAGATCGTGACCTGAACCGAAACCAAGAGTCAGATGCTTAGCTGACCGAGCCACCCAGGTGCCCCTGTGTACATCTGATGATGTAGCCAGCGACAATGTAGTCAGAGAATGCAGTCATTCCTTTTTTAAAAAAGACTCGTTTTGTTCTTGATGTAGAAAAGTCATGAGAAGATGGTATTCCGATGGTACAGGCTCATATCACTAGACATATACGAAGAGGCAAAATATCATCCAACTCTACAAAAACGGATCGCATGCATTCATTTGGGCTTCTTTAGTAAGTGGGTACTGATGGCTTAGATTATGTTCATTAACAACAAATCAAACCAAATCACTTAGTTAGAGCTGAAATGGCATTGAATACTCATAACCAACCCTACCAATCCACACAGAAGGAATTTGAGACTCCCAAAACGTTACATGACTTGCCCAAGGATATGCAGGTAATAGGACCAGAGATGTATTTAAGACCCAGATTTTCTGACTTCTGCTCTGGGATCTGCCTGCTCTAATTTGTTTCCCTTTGTTTTAGAACCTGGTGCTCTTCCGGAGTGACCAGATGCACACACATGAAACCAATTAAGGAATAAGGCAGTGAATACTAAAATACTAAAGTGTCACATTTGAGGTAGGCATGTTGGAAATTTTGAGAAGGAAGCTATCCTATCGGTTGGTAGAGTCCAGAAAATAGCAATAGTGTAGTAAGAAAAATAACAAATCCTAATATTTAATAACTATATTCCCAACACATAGCACAGTTTCTATGTGTAATAGGCATATATAATAAATACTTGCAGAATTTAAATTTTAAGCCTGAATGTATGCCAGACATGGGTTTTACACACACATTAGCTTATTTAACTCTCAGAGCAATGGTAATGAAGAATGCATAATTATTGTTCCCATTTTATAGATCAGGAAACTGAGGCCCAGAGGAATTAAGTATCTTGCTCAGAGCCATTTAATGATAGTAAGTGGCAGAGGTGGCATTAAAACCTCTTTGCTGGCTCCAGAACCCAAGGTGTGAACCGCTGTGCTATGTGACTAGATCCAAACTAGGAAAGGACCTGTGTATACTGAGTGAGGAAAACAGTTTCAACAAAGGCATTTAGTGCAAGCGACGCGTGGTGGTGTGTCTGTTTCATACATCTTGGAGGAACCAAGTGAAAACACAGAGAAATCCATCTGAGAGACTGTCCACATCCCTACCACTCCTGTATTCCTTGTTTACAAACATTTCACTGTTGCGGTCATCAGCAGTAGCAAGGAAGGTTTCTGAGGGAGGTAGTTTTCATCTTCTGCCCTTCTGTGCCAAGTCTGATAGATCACCATCTGATGGATGACAACTTCTAAAATAGTAAAACTGATGTAATGTCACTTTCTAAAGTTCTGTTACGCAGTCAAAATCTTTGAATGGAATTTTGAGTGGCTGATCCAAATTCTGGTACATCTGGGTATTCACATACAGCCCTGATAACATAATTAAGGATAATTTTATTCATCCGCTTTACTGAAAGTTCAGGAAGCTCTGGACAGATGGTCAGCTCATTCCCCTAAATCCCTTTTGTTTATTGAGTCTGTCAAAACCTTAGGCGCATGAGTCTTAGTATCGCAATGGAACGTTCTTGAGATAAACAGTAATTCACAAAAAGACAAGGGCGTTTTTATTTTTTAATCTCCCAATTAGCTGGCTTAGTTTTGTGTAATTGTAATTGCACGTTTACTTTCTCTGCAGCTAGAATAAACCCTTGAAACAAAATGAATAAAGGAGGCAAATTTTTAAATATTTACAAACACTGCCTTTTCACGAACTTTAAAGACTATTTTGTTATTAGGTGTCACTTTATTATCACTTACGGTCTGGCCGTGTCTTGTGCAGTACTGTTGATGACTGAAGACTTTGTAAATGTGAAGTGCACCCTGATTAGCTGCTTCAAGTCCTTCTTTGGTCACAATCCAATCTTTTTCAAAGTGTTAACATCATAAACATTGGTAACTGCAGTGAATAATAAGGAGGAAGTGAAATCACTTCAAAGAAAACCTTTTCCTTTTTTTAAAAACTGTTTTGAACATTTGAATTGTGAGTCATGGTTCCAGGAAGTAAGAAACCCCTACATCTTGGGAGTTTATTTTCCACATTCCATTGGTGGACTCTGGAAGGATGAACCGAACATTTGAAAATACAAAATATCATTTTAGTTGAAAGAGCTTTTAATTATTTTACCGTGACTTCGTTAAAGGAAATTTAAGAATTGAAATAGGGTGAAACACTTTTTAGTGAGCCAGAAAAAGTCCTTCTAAATTCTTAAGACCTTAGTAAGGCCTGCCTTCTTTAGGAGGATTTTGTAGAAATATGCTAATCCTAGTGCATTGCCAGTGCGTAAATCAGCTGTACCTGTGGGTACGAAGACAAGACAATTTCCCTGCTTTCCAGTAGCCCCTGATCTTCAAGGCAAGGCAGGAAATGTACCTGGGGAGGTAGAAGGTAGCAGAGAAACAACTTTGGAACTTCAGAAAAGGAGGGCTGGGGGAACATCGGAGTCATTGTCAGAGCAGGCCAGCAGACCTTGTGCTGTGCTGGCCTCAGAGAGATAGATTGATTCAATCATCTCTCTCCCATATTCCATTCCCTCCAGCTCCTTTCTATTACATATTTTCTTTTCTCATTCTTCTTCGACCTTTCTCATTTTTCTCTGTCTTCTTTCTCGAATCCCTGCTGCTCACATACCTCGCTGTGAGTCACATCTCATTTATTCCTAACCCTTCTACCTTCAGGTCTCTATCCACCTTTTTGGGGGTTCTCTGATTCTGAGAAGATTGATAGTTTGGGGGAAAATATGTCAGAAGTGTTTTCGGTACCACATTCCAGTTACAAAAGAAGTCTGGGGATATGATATATAGCAGAGTGACTACAGTTAGTAATATCATATTGCATATTTGAAAGTTGCTAAGAGAATCGATCTTGAAAGTTCTCATCACCAGAAGAAAAAATTGTTAACTACGTACGGTGATGGGTGTTTCCTAGATGTTGTGGTGACCATTTTGCAGTATATGCAAACATCGAATTGTTAGGTTGTACATCTGAAACTCATATAATGTTCCTTGTCCAATATATCTCAATTTTTTAAACAGAAAAAAAAAAAGTTTTGAAAGGCTGCCCAGCCCTGGAGGGTCAGCCTTCTTTGGGCTAATTGAGAGCGGAAGCAAAGTGGGGTGGGGTGGAGGCAAGGCTGCTGGAGGGAAGGGTGTAGGCTGGCAATCACCACTTTCCCTAAACATCCCCCTTTTCCTTTGCTTGAGATGCTCCTCTCCCTTTCTTTTTTTTTTTTTTTTTCTGGCAGCAAGGGATAGGTCTTTTTGAGAAGAGCATGGGAAGAGCTAGAGAAGCTGGATTAGGTTAAGCAATCTTCCCTGGGGGAACCAGACGCCGCCAGAAAAAGGCAGAGTTTTCTAGACAGCACGTGGGGTGGCCCACAAGCCAGTGATGATCTTCGCTTCCTTTGCCCGAGCCCTTATTTTATTAATTTTTTTTTTTAATTTTTTTTTTTTCAACACTTATTTATTTTTCGGACAGAGAGAGACAGAGCATGAACGGGGGAGGGGCAGAGAGAGAGGGAGACACACAGAATCGGAAACGGGCTCCAGGCTCCGAGCCGTCAGCCCAGAGCCCGACGCGGGGCTCGAACTCGCGGACCGCGAGATCGTGACCTGGCTGAAGTCGGACGCTCAACCGACTGCGCCACCCAGGCGCCCCCGAGCCCTTATTTTAGATGCAACTCCGTGTGCTGAGTTTGATCCCCACAGAAAGCCCAGGGTGGGGGAATTGGTATCCACATCTTGCACAAGAGGAAAGAGAGGCTCAGAGAGATAAGGCAACTTGCCAGGGGGCCTGGTCAGAATCACAAACCTGGGTCTACCCATGTTCTTCCTATGGTACTAGCCTAGCAGGACCCTTCAGAAACTGCTCTTGAGACCCTGCCTTTATCCCACCATCTCCTCTGCTCCCAGATGCTACTTGTTCCTAATCAGCAGGTGCATTTCACAGGTAACAATAGCTGTGCTCCCTACGAGCCAGCTTCTTTTCTAAAGGTTGTACATGCATGGACCCTTATTCTCATTGACATGTGAAGTCATCCACCTTCCGTAGATGAGAAACTGAAGCACAGACAGGTCACGTGACTGCCCAGGGACCACAGAGACGGTCAGTAGCAGCGTAAGGATCAGGAAAGTACGAAGGAAAGGGAACAGTGCTGTCTAGATGAGAGTTTCCCTTCCAGGAGGCAGGTTCATTTTATTTTTTTTTTATTTTATTTTTTTTTATTTTATTTATTTTTTTTATTTATTTTTGGGACAGAGAGAGACAGAGCATGAACGGGGGAGGGACAGAGAGAGAGGGAGACACAGAATCGGAAACAGGCTCCAGGCTCCGAGCCATCAGCCCAGAGCCTGACGCGGGGCTCGAACTCACGGACCGTGAGATCGTGACCTGGCTGAAGCCGGACGCTTAACCGACTGCGCCACCCAGGCGCCCCGGCAGGTTCATTTTAAAAGAGGAACTTGCAGCCCCGATGCCATGGTGTGCTGGTAAGTGTCACAAGCAGCTCTGTGGGGCCGGGGTCCTGATTTGCACACTGATCTGCGCATATAGACGTTCTTACCATGGCTTGTTGCCTGCTAGTGGTGATGTTGCTAATGCTAAGGTGGGAAGAGATGCTAAGAGCTTGAGAGCCTATGGGCTCCAGCACCCTGCTGAAGGCATCTTTAGTGGGTGGTGTGTGTGAAGGACTAAGCTTCCTGACCTGCTCTTTAACCAGTCTCCTACTTAATATGTGTCAGACATAAATAGCTTTTCTTCAATCATTAGTTTTTACTGGGGACACTTGCTTTGTCAGCATTAAGGAATCTTTCTTCACCTAAACTCCCCTTCAGTTCCCCCTACCCCCGCCATCCATGTCCCATTTCTCCTCCACTGTTTTCCTAATCACTGCTTGCTCTCCCTTCCCCGCTGTGCCACCCCTACTTTGGGACTAACTCTCTGGTTGAGAAGCAGTGTAGCAGGGTCAGGGAAGGAGCAAACTCTGCAGTCTGACTGCTAGGTTTGAATCCCAGCTCTCCTTTACTAGCTGTGTGACCTTGGGCAAGTTACTCACCCTCTCTGAGCTTCAGCTCATCTGTAAAGTGGGGATAATAATTACACCTACTGCATAATGGAAAGCCCTCGGTACTGTAGCCTTTAAAGTGTTAGCCCCTCTTAGTATTATTTACTCCTGGGTGTCCTCACGCTATCTGAGCAGTCCCTCTTTCCCCCTCCCTGTCCCTGTCCCTTTGGTGCCATAAAAAAGCCAGACCTCTGCCCTCTACAACTATCCTGTTGTCTTATTTGGTTTCCTGTGAGTAGCTATGAGGCCATGAGGTCACCCCTCGTCTCACTGCCTGCCTCTCCCTACCCTCCCAGCCATCCCCACTCCCCACATGCGTCAGCTTATTTCCCTTAATGGAAGTGGCAGGCCCCTTGCTTTCATGATAAGGAGAGTGTGGAGAATATAGGCTTTCCGGAGGCTGAGAGCTGCTTAGCTATGTTGTTTTCCTTGTACCCGCCTCACCTTTTGGGACTTGGTGACTTCTGCCCTGGCCTTTTTATTTATTTATTTCTATTTTATTATTATTATTTTTTAATGTTTATTTCTGAGAGAGACAGTGACAGAGCGTGAGCAGGGGAGGGGCAGAGAGAGAGAGAGAAAGAGAAAGAGAGAGAGGTAGACACAGAATCTGAAGCAGGCTCCAGGCTCTGAGCTGGGCTCGAACCCCTGAACTGTGAGATCATGACCTGAGTCAAAGTCGGGCGCTTAATCAACTGAGCCACCCAGGTGCCCCCACTTTGGTTTCCTTTTTAGAGTGGAGCTGAGGATAAGTGCTTTTCTTTCTTTTTTCTTAAAAAGAAATCTTATTATAGCTCATAAATATATTTGGGGACCAAAGAAAAAAAGGTTAAAAATGCCCCTTGGCTACATTGTAAATGTGGAATATGTGGAACTGGCCAGGGCAAGCTGGAATTTGCTATAGTCCGTACCTTTATGCGAGTCTCCTGGTAGCTTTTCTGTTGGCTCCATCCCAGACCTGGCCCATGAGAGGGAGAAGACCAGAGATGAGGCAGAGATAGCTAACTCGATATTATTTCTCTAATCCTCCGGTACATTCTTTTTTTCCACCAGCAAAAAAACAGAGTTTGGTTCCTCCTTTCCCTGGATCGAATGTGAAGAGTTACGCTGGCTACATCACTGTCAATAAGACCTACAACAGCAACATTTTCTTCTGGTTCTTTCCAGCTCAGGTAGGCCTGCGAGAGCGCTCTATCAGGACACTAACCCTCAGGAGCTGAGAATGCTCCCTAGCGCAGAAATGTTAGCCTAGGAAACCATACTTTAAAAAAAAAAAAAAAAAAAAAAACAAAAAACTTTTTTTTTTTGCATCTTTTAGATTTTTTTTCTAAAAATAAGCGCCAGTGACTCCGTGTGGTGTTCCTGTTTATGTGCAGGAAACAAATGTTTGCAGGCAAGGTCCAGCTCTTAAATTCCTTGCAGCCTTATTCAGAATATTAATATTACCACCCTCTTCCTGCCACCATCTTCTTAAATCATTCTGTCGTTGTTTTGTTCTAAAAATACCTTGGGCAAGGCTGGGCCGGTGGGGAGCCGAAGAATGATAAGGGATGGGGAGATTCCCGAAATATATAGGCGTGATACATGTCGAAAGGTAGTTGATTGTGGACTTCTGTGGCTGCTCTGTCCTCTGTCCCCGTGGGCTTTGCAGTGCCAGCTCTTATTTTTGCGCCGCCTCCTTCATGCATCCGGTATCCATTAACTGAGTGCTACTCCATGGGAACATGGAAGAGAGAACTAAACTTATGATGGGGCTTTGGGGGAGCAGTGGGAAAGCAGTGCTAATCTAGGATGGCTTCCAGAAGGCGAATCACTTACCTTCTCAGGTCCATACACACAGCTGGATACATTCTTGTACTTTACCAGTCTTGACTTAGCGCACCCAGGTGCACGCACACACATACGTGCATGTCACACAGCTCTTCAGCATGAACAAACCACTTTGCCTTACGGGTACTGTTGGGCAGAATTGGTAGAGGTGCTGAGCTGCATAAATAAATTGTATCCCACCCCAGGATAATTTTCTGTTTTCATTTTCCAAATTGGATTTGGTTTAGAAGCCAGAGAAAACAAAGAAAAAGCTATCCCTGCAGAGGGTTGTATTTATATTTGCATGTGATTTGCATATCGTCGTGTTGCATCTAGAAAATTGTTTAATCTCGGATAGTTTTCAAATCAAATTGCCTTTGTTGGTACTGTTGGGTTGGCTTTTCTTGACTTCTCATTTCTGCCTTCCCAACCATGGCTTCTGACATAGTTGGCCGCATAGCCAACTATGTGAATGGGAGGAAACATATTAGAATTGGTGAAGAATTCCAGATGCTTTTTGGTTGGGCTCATAGTAGTGTTCAGACTGTCGCCTACTCCAGGAAGACTTTCCCGAACCCTGGAGAGTTTCTTAGTTCTTCCTTGATGTTATTGTTGAGTGCGCAGATGGGGTGCTTACTGCACGAAATTGAAGGAGAGACTTGCCCTCAGGGTTATATAGGTGCCATGCTGGCACCCAAGTGTCCCCCAGACTCCTGCTGCCACCTCCCGTTGGTGGAATCCAACTGGAAACCAGAGGTGAGGGGTGGGGGAGTCCAGTTCTAGAGGTCTGTCTACCAGGGCACAGAACAGAGTAGAGAATGCAATAGAGAAGCAATGAGGAAAACATCCAAATACTCAATACAACTGTCCTAAAGAGAATTGGTGTACATTAAGCCTACCAATAAGACCTAATTCTAACAGGTGGACATTTTTCTCGTGTTCTTGGAAATCTCTTCAACTTTATGCCTTCCGGAAACCATATGATACATGTGCAGTTTTGATATCACACCTTTCAATATCCTTGAATGGAGGCATTTATCATGAACCCCTTTGTATTAGTTCTCTATTGCTCTTGTACAAATTACCACAAACTTAGTGGTTTAAACAACACAGATTTATTAGTTCACAGGTCTGTAGGTCAGAAGTCTGACATAGGTCTCACTGGCTAAAATCAAGGTGTCAGCGGGGCTGTGATCCTTCTGGAGGCTCTCGGGGGGGATCTCTTTCCCTGCCTTTTGCATTTTCTGGAGGCTGCTCACATTCCTTGCCTCATGGCTCCTTCTTCCATCTTTACAGCCTGTGTCAGTGGGCTGAATCCTTCTCACGTTGCATCACTCTGGCCTACTCCATGGTCACATGACCGTCTCTGACTCTTGTCTTCTGCTGCCCTCTTTTACATTTAAGGACCCTTGTGATTGCATTGGGCCCACGGGATAACCCAGGATGATTTCCCCCATTTTAAAGCCAGTTGAGGGGCGCCTGGGTGGCGCAGTCGGTTAAGCGTCCGACTTCAGCCAGGTCACGATCTCGCAGTCCGTGAGTTCGAGCCCCGCGTCAGGCTCTGGGCTGATGGCTCAGAGCCTGGAGCCTGTTTCCGATTCTGTGTCTCCGTCTCTCTCTGCCCCTCCCCCGTTCATGCTCTGTCTCTCTCTGTCCCAAAAATAAATAAACATTGAAAAAAAAAAAATTTAAAGCCAGTTGACTGGCAACCTAATCCCATCAGCTACCTTAATTCCCTGTTACCATGTGGCTTAACCTATTTACAGGATATAGGGATATGGATGTGGATACCTTTGAGAGCCATTGTCCTTTTACCAGAAAGAAACACCTTGCACAGCTAAAATGGTGTGGACGGAGGTGTAGTGTTGCCCCACGTACCCACTTGGGGGAGGGCTGGAATGGGGGCCTGAAGACGCGAGTGTAGCCTATGGGGTCACCTTTCCTAATCCCGCTCAGTATTCCTCTGAGGCCTGCGGGGGGTGGGGGGGGGCTCCACCTCCCCCTCTGCGCTCTCTGCCTCCTTTAGCTCCGAGAAACCCCATTTCCTACTTTCTCTTCTGCTTGGGTGGCTGTTTCTGATAGCAGTAAGTTCCCCACTGACATCTGCATGTTGAGTCTCCAATAGTAATAATCCAGATTTGTGAAAACAGGAATTAATGGGGTGGGGGGGGGAGAGAGTGGTCCACTGAAAACAAAACAAAGACTCAGTCATTTCTTTCTGAGGTGGCCTCTGAGCAGGTGTACAGAATTATCTAGAATAGAGGTGGTGCTCCAGGACTGGAAAGCCGGTCAAGGAAATGGGCCTAGACCCTGCATCCTCTCCTGGTTGCCAGACCGAGATCTGAACCCCCGCTGCATTAAACAGTGACGGGGCTGTTAGGGGCCCCCCTTAATTCAATGAAGACCTAGCGATGCATCCGCTGGCCAGATTATGCTCTTTTGGGCCCAGGACTGTAGCCCTCAACACATTCTTAGATGAACCCAAAAGACATAAACTCAAGGCCGCCACACGGGAAAAAGATGTTAGAGCACAGCGTGTTCTATTGGAAGTGATAGGCTCAGCTTCAGGGGGGAAACAGGCAGGGATGAAAGGCTGACAATTGTCACCATGTGGCAGCCAGGATAGATTTTTCTGCGACCTCCTTACCCAGGGAGGCCACATGCAGAGCTGGCATCTGAGGCCCCCAAGCAACCATTCTTGCCAAGCCAGTCAGGCTGTAAATTATGGAACAGGCCATATCTCCTTCTTGGGTGTAGAAGATAAAGCATGTGAGAAGGAGAAGCGGTCGTCACCGAGATGGGGGAGAGTTCCTCTCATTTGGCAGAAATATCCATTCATTGCCTGTCACGGGGAGGCAGCCGATACTCATCAGGAGAGAAATGACCCTTTACAAAAATTGAAGGTGGAGAAAATAAGACACTCAGGAAGGATGCTGCACTTGTAATATCCTCTGAGTATTTTTTTTTGGGGGGGGGATGCTGTTTCTCAAATTAGTTTTGTTTTCCTGTTATTTCTGTGAGACTCCCCTGTTATTGTATACAAATCAGTGCATAATGGATTCCAGAGCTGGAAATTTTTTGTTGTGTAGCCGGGAGGCAATCTGCAAGAGAAATAATAGGCATTTTCCGTGGGATAAAAAGTATAATGAAGCCAATAAAAATGTAACAATTGTAATGGCTTTTGTTAATTGAACATTAACTAGGTACAAAACACCGTGCATATTCTTATTTAATCCTTATGAGCACCACATGGGGAAGGAATTGTTATCCTTGTTTAATAGATGAAGAGAATTACAGGGTAAATAATTAGCCCCAAGTTGACCAACTAGAGATTGGCAGAACTTGAATTTAAAACTAGGTCTCTGATAGAGAAATCTTTGCTCTTGATCGCTGTGTGTTGGTCCTGAGAATCAACTAGCCATGGAAGGTGCTAGACTGTGGTCATTAGCATTATAGCTCTTGAGTTAGTCAAGCTTGCGTAAAATCTTGGCTCCACTACTTATGCCAGATGTGAGGATCACAGTACCTACTTGATGATGATTTTGAGACAAATGAGAGAATGTGGGAAAACCTTAGATTCGTGCCTGATACATAGGAAGTAGTGTTGCTATTCTTATTATTTCATAATTATCATCAGTATTATCATCAGTATCATTAGTTTTCCTATTATTAACACAAATACTGTATATAAAAAGTATAATGAAGCTTAGTTCTTAAGCCAATCACAATGCGGGATGTTAAAGAAGACAGGAAATGGGGGGGCGCCTGGGTGGCGCAGTCGGTTAAGCGTCCGACTTCAGCCAGGTCATGATCTTGCGGTCCGTGAGTTCGAGCCCCGCGTCGGGCTCTGGGCTGATGGCTCAGAGCCTGGAGCCTGTTTCCGATTCTGTGTCTCCCTCTCTCTCTGCCCCTCCCCCATTCATGCTCTGTCTCTCTCTGTCCCAAAAATAAATAAACGTTGAAAAAAAAAAAATTTAAGAAGACAGGAAATGGGCCATTCCAAATTGGAAGTCCCTGAATGCCAGCGAAGAATGCAAATTAATTGTTGGGGGGGGGGGGGTTTAATACATTACAAAGTGAAACTGGGTTTTCCACATTTAAGAAGATAAAAAGGCAGAAGATTATTATTTTTAAAATTAGAATTCTTCCCATTGGAGAAAGATACCCAGTATTTGACTTTGTCTTACAGATATAGGAATATAGGTAATTTGTTGAATTATTTGCATCAAATGTGATGGAGCCCAAACCCGAGGTATTTAGACTTAGGCCTAAGCCCCTTTACTAAAGACCCCATCTTGCTCCTCTGGCCACGGGGAGTTGCTGGGATTCCTAGAATCTGAGTATCTGGTGACTGAGAAAGTTCAGTATCATATTGAGGAGTCAGCAAGGTTGGAATAGAGTGAGGTAGCCAGCCTCCCAAGAGCGATCTTTAGTTTCTTGATGCCCATGCTCCTGTGTAGTCACCTGCCATATTGAATTAAGGCTGGCCTTCGTGACCAATACACTATAGAGCAGAAGTGATGGTGTGTGACTTACAAGGCTCCTATTAAGGGCAATGATGCTTCCGCCTTGGTCTCTTGGATCACACACCCTGAGGGAAGCCAGATGCCATTGGGAGGACACTAAAATAGCCATATGGATAAACCTGTTTGGAGAGGAAGTGAGTGTTCCACCCACCAGTCAGCACCAACATTAGATGATCTTCATCCAGCCCAAGTCAGATGACTGTAGCCCTGGCTGATATCTTGGCTGTCACTTCATGAGAGATCTTGAGCCAGAACTGTCCAGTCAGACGTCCCCAAATTCCTGGTCCACAGAAAGCACGAGAGATAATAAATGATTATTGTTATCTTAGGCCACCAGGTTTTGGATGCATGTTATACAGCATTAGATGACTAATATAGCCTCGCGTCCTATACTCTTTGGGCTGTGACTACGATATCTTATGACAACTAGAACTCCTTCCAGTTCTCTCCTTTTACTTGCTCCACAGTAATAGAGCTATCAACATTTTTCCTGGGCAGTGAACATGATATTAGGCTTTGTCAGTAGAGGGTGCTGGAGAGACATTGCAGGAGGAAGTTGGCTTCTCTTCCTGTTCCCTTGTCCTGCATTTCACTTTCTCCTGGCCCTGCTGTCCAGTCTGTCAGCAGGGCGTGTGTGGGAATATCCAGTAGCCCTCTGCTCTAGCTGGGCGCCCAGACCGCAAAGACCCTCAACAACCTTATAATCCTGGCTCCGTCCCAGTGACCACCTGGCTGCAGCTCCTTCAACACGGACACCATAACATCCTAGGCCATGCCAGTGGGCAGGTTCCCTAAGCCAACTCTCAGCAGCCTTGACCACCTATACCCGAGGCTGGTTTCCCATTGCCTTCCCAGCGGGGACCCCGTGCACTCCAGGTTGTGTGCCACTTTCACACAAGTGGACTCCCAACATTTTGACTTGCTCTGTACCTGCTCCCACCAGCCACAGACCGCTTTTCCCTGGAGGCCTTTCCTCCTTGCCCCTGGATTCCTGGCCAGTTTTGAGCCAGGCAACCCAGTGAACTTCTCAGCTACCCAGTGGGTATAACCATACCTTCTCCAAGGAATTCTAGACCATAGTCTTGGGACTTACACCTTAGGGTGTAAGCCTTGGGAAGAGCCCCATCCCTACCATATGAGTTTGTCCATCCATGGGCACTTTCCCTCAGCCCAGAGTACTCTTTGGAGTTCTCCTCACATATTTATGGTTATCCCCCATTATAATGAATATCTCTTTAAAATTTCCCTGTTCCTTGGTGGACCCAGGAAGCCTGTCCAGCATGCTGATATTTGGCCAACACTGAGGATGTGCCTCTTGGGGGAGCAGACCCCCCTGGCATTACATCCCCACTTCTGCCCACCGGTCGGTGGGTGTGATACCCATGGTGGATGGGGACCAGAGCAAACACTGGAACCTGTAACAGAATTAAAGGTCAATATTTCCATATGAAAAGTAACAATAACTTTAAAATGGGAAAATTTAAAAATTAAAATTGCTACATGGTTTCTGTCTTCTGATTGGACCCTAACTAATATATCCACCCCATTCTAAATCCTTCTCTCCTGCTCCGAGACACCAAGGGCAGAAAGTATGGTCAACTGGAAAGGCATCAGGAGCCGGGACAGCCAGTCTTTCTGTCTCAGCCTTATTCTGACCAAGGCCACAGGATCACTTATCTGTGCCTCATTCCTTTCTCTTGGCAGATCAACATGCTTTGTTTCTCCAGGTATCTGGCAGAAGATGGCTGCCCTACAGTTTCTGCCTTTACCTGTTCTCGAACTATGCAGTCACCAAAGATCCACTAGCACTGCTAAGGGCAGATGTGATTGGCCTACTCTGGGTCAGGTGTTCTTTCTCGGTCCAATCAGCTAAAGCTGAGGTGCCGTTTTGTGTGATGTAAGCATGACTAATGGGCCCTTTCTTTTGGTAAATGGAGAGTCAGTTCCTAGAGAAGGGGTTGTGGATAGAACAAATCTCTGGAAACTATGTCTACCACAGATGGCCGCAAATCCATTAGTCATACGACCAAGATTTGGAGGTCATAGATATTTGTCCTCAGACTTGCACTGTTTATCTTCTTTGCTATTATTGTAATAACGGCACTGGAGATCTGGAGGAAGAGAAGGTAGGTGAGACAAAACAAGGAGAAAGCAGCTAAAAGTGATAAATTACAGATCATTCCGTCCATAGACGTATTCAAAATGCAGAAACCGTTGTGTGCCTGATTTAACATGGAGAAGAAGGCGACTAACTTGTTCAACCATTTCTTTGTTTGCAACAAGAATGGGAAAGACACGCCTCTCTCCAGCCCCACCCCGCCTACCGCCATTCATTCTAAATTCCAACTTTACGGCATGAGGCACCAACAGAGAAGCCATAACTGCCTCATGAAGGAATGAGAGCCAAGTACAAAGGTTAAGAAGGAGAAAGGTAAAGAAGATTCTAGTGGTGTGTAAGTTGGCTCAAATTAATGAGATGACTCAAAGCTCCATGAGAGTCAGTGGGAGCTTGGTAGTTATGTCAAGAGGCCTCAAAACAGAAAACAAACAAACAAACAAGCAAACAGAAAAACCAAAATACGTTTGAGGAAGTTAGTTAGTTTTCCCAATGATGGGGCAATGGCAACAATCGTAGTAAAGGAAGGTTTAGCGAGAGGTCAACAGCAACCACTGTAAGTAAAAATTCTTCCCCAAAGCACAAAATGTCTTAAGCAAGTTGTTTATACGTATTGGGAGTGGGTGTGTAGAATTAAAATGTTACTAGTTAGCTAGTTAGCGATTCTAGTCACAAAACCAATTGCGTTAAATAAAACTCGCTGCCTTGATTAAACCATTAATGCAGCAGCTGAAGTATCAGCGGAACTGGGATCTGTGTGGCAAAATGGGAGTCCATTCAAACATACTTGGGGGAATTTCAAGACATTTACTTGGGGTACTAATGACTTCAATTAAGATAGAACACATTACTTAAACCAAGCAAATGATCAGCCTCTGCATATAGAAGTGTGAAGGGAGCTTTAATTAATTTACTAATTGCACGTCTCATCTTAAGCGGTACCACTGATTTGGGCCTGTTGGTGGTTTGGTTGCTGTTTTCTCTTACAAAGTATGGTGCCCTTTGTGGGGTGGGTGGGAGGAAGAGGGTAGCTACAGTATGTACCCAGCCCTGGGCATTGGCGGACAATGTTGCCCTAATACTTGCTTAGATACCTAAGACTTCCTGGTGGCGAATTTCCTGGTCTTCTGTATAAAATGCAATCAAGTGACTTCCGAGTACCAAGATTGGCAAGACTTTAGTGCCACTCCCACCCCCAGATATATGAACTTCCTGCTTCAGTGATATGTGTGAGGCCTGAGTAGAAGGTTATCTTTACCGTGGAATACAGAAGAGGGCTTCAGAGGACAGAAAAGAAGGTGGGTATGGTTTGACGGGGAGCGGGGTGACAAGGAAGGCTCAGAGCACAAGGGGATGCCTTCTACAGAGGGCACGTCCACGTGGGGAGCAAAGGGCAGGAGGGCTGGGTTTCATTAGCGTCTACCTGTGTTCCTCTGTGCTCGCTTAGAAGCAAGGAGAAAGGGAGAAACTGGGTGTTTCCAAGTATCCTTTTATGTACAGAATGTCAAACCGAATGAATGAGTGTCTCTTATTGGAATGATGATCTATTAAGACGTCGGGTAGATTTTTTCACCATCGTTATGAATAAGTATTGGGATGCGCTAATGTGAGACATGGTGAAACTTCTGTGTGTAGAGGTTCTAAAACACTAAATAAATAACCTGCTTCCTTCTGGGCTTTTCATTTGGGAACAAACCCTGAGAAAGGAGTGTCCAAGTTCATGAATTGGCCACCAGGGGTCACCAGAAGAATTTGAAGGGCTTCTGAAGCAAAGCCCTGGTTTCTTGCTCACCAACAAAAGGTGCAGGTTTGTGGGACCTGTGTGCCCACACTCTTCTCCAGTGGAGAGGCTTCTCGCTCAAACATTTACTATTCCTGTGTCCCTTCTCATATTTATAATTTCTTCGTCCCTTCTTCGTGATCATCAGTTCTTGCTACACTACTTGGACCTACACAACATTAATAGAGATCTTATTTTCTTTATAATTAAACATATGAATGCTTATTAGTAGAGGATTACTTACTTTTAAGGTCTTAGCTTGAATGTTAGCCCCCCACCAGACGCCTTCTTTAAGTAGTCAATCTAATGGCTTTCTATTACTCTCTCATATCACCCGTTTATTTAATTACTTATTTATTTCCTGTCTTCTTACCTCCCCAGAAAAATAAGCAGAGCTAACATTTAAATAGATGTTTGGCTATTAATAGCCAGACACTGTTCTAAGTGCTGTGCATATATTAATTCTTCGAATCTATATCGCAACCATATAAGATAGGCATTATTATTATTATTTTTAAGCAGAGGACACTAAGACACAGAGAAGGTAAGTAACTTGCCCAAGAGCACACAGCTATAAAATAAGATAGTTGGAATTCAGACCTTGCTAGTCTTGTGCCAAAATACATGCTCTTAAACATTAAGTATCCTACTGTCCAAACCTTAGAACAATGCCTGTCAGTGTTGTATGTTAAATGGGTTAATACATTGTGGTAAATCCAGAATGCCATATGGTTTAGCCAAAAGATGATATGCACTATTACGAAAAGATTTTCACAACATGTTAAGTGAATACAGTAAATACAGAATATTTTATATAGCCTGATTCTATTTTTGGAAAAAAGTATTTACACACATAGCATATATAACATCTACAAAATATATTTATATGTGTGTGTATGGGGGGTGCATAGAGAAAAACCTGGAAAACTAACCATCTCCACGATCATCTCTGGGGACTACAACTAGTGGGATAAGGGAGATTTTTTTTAATACCCTCTTGAATACAAATTAATGAAGAGTAAGTGCTTTCTTTGTAACATAAAAAATTTTAAAGAAAATTTCTAGAACTTTTCACAAAAATAAGTGTACTATTTCTCGTGTTCCATATGCTCTTGAATCATCGCTTCAAAATAATAAGTACTTTAAAAGCCCTGAACTTTGTTAAGTCTTAAGTGAATTAAAGCATTTGCTTCTTTTAAGTTTTTCAATGTGGGTTTTTGTTCAGGATGTCTTTGTTTACTTTTATTCTTTCCTAAGGCGGGGGTGCAGAGGGGGAGAGGGCTGCATTCTCACAACTGAGAGCTAAATATGTCACCCTAGGCATGATCACATTACAGCTTTATGCCATTATTCTTGATGTAATTATTGTTGCAGACCATGTCATTAGGATGTCATATCAGATTACAAAAGTCTGTGTGCTGTGATATAACTAACTCTTGGGGCTTTAGCACTGAATACGTAAACCTTGATTTTCCAGCATCTGAGTTTTGCATTTCATTACAGATGAGGCTAGTATTAGCTCATAGGTTGGTTGGAGTGTCGTAGAAAGATGTGTGCATGGAGTTTTCTTTTTTCTTTTTTTTTAATTTTTATTTAATTTATTTTTTTAATTTACATCCAAGTTAGTTAACATATAGTGCAACAGTGACTTCAGGAGTAGATTCCTTAATGCCTCTGACCCATTTAGCCCATACCACCGCGCCCCCCCCCCCCCCCCGGCAACCCCTCCAGTAACCTTCTGTCTGTGCTCCATATTTAAGAGTCTCTTATGTTTTTGTCCTCCTCCCTGTTTTTTATTATTTTGCTTCCCTTTCCTTATGTTCATCTGTTTTGTCTCTTAAAGTCCTCATATGAGTGAAGTCATATGATATTTGTCTTTCTCTGCCTAATTTCACTTGGTGTAATACCCCCTAGTTCCACCCGCGTAGTTGCAAATGGCAAGATCTCATTCTTTTTGATTGCCGAGTAATATGGAGTTTTCTTTAAAAACGGGCTTCCTCAAGGGGTATTGAGCTCATTTACCTCCTTCAGGAAAGTACATTCGAGGAGCAAGGTCGGCTGAGGTTGGAGGTGTGTATGCTGATCTCTTATTATTGAAGCATTCCAAGAATGCAGTGTCCTGTGCTTCAAAGTTGCATAATAAAGATGTTTGGCACCGATGTGTTTGACTTGACTTTGTAGTGTGGCCTCTCAGGGTCAGGCTATTTTTCTGAGAGCCCAGAGGTCCCATCATTGTGCCAGGTCACAGGAAGGGACATGAAAAGGGAGGGGAGGGGAGGGCAAAGACCAGAGGGCCAGGGCACCCGAGAGGACAAACTTCCTTTACCCTTGCAGCTTCTCAGCCCTGCCTCCACATCAGAACCACCCAAGAGCTTTGAAAAAGTCTGATGGCTGCCTCACCCCAGACCAATTGATTTGGTATCACTGGGATTTGGGCCTAGGCACTAACGTTTCAAGAAGGTATTTTAGTGGGTGGCCAAGGTTGAGAACCACTGGCTCACATGTAGCATACCGTGGCTTCTGGAAGCTCTTGTGCACATTCGGAAAGAAGTGGGGGCTGGGCGTCCACTGGAATGGGTGGGCGCACAGTACCTCCCATTCCCAGGGAGGCTGGACCTGCATCCACTGAGATCCATTGCTTCTCCATTTCTAATACGCTCCCTTGCTGAGTGAGTACAAGTGGAAGGTGGTCCCGGTAAGTGGTGTTGAACAGCACATTAGAGCGTGGGCCGGGAGCTAAAAATCACTTATTCAGACCAAGCACACACAGTCAGGGCCAGGCAGGTTAGGGTACCGATGGTTCTGTTTATCTGGCCCAGCAGAGTTTGCAATATCATTTCATGATCCATTTTCTCACGCCTGTGAGGTGGGCATTATTGCCATTTGATGGACTGGGAAGCCGAGGGCTGGAAGATTCTGAGGGTCAGGATCACACAGCTGTTTTGTGGCCAAGTAGAACCAGAATCTGCCAGGCTTCCAATTCCAGTTGGTATACCAATGCCCCACTTCCCCAGAGCAGCCTTAGAAAGCCGTCTTTGATTTTAATATTTCCTAGCTCAACTTATAAGAGAAATCCCTAATTCTTTTCAATTCTTTATGGACATTTGCAAGGGGACTAACTAGTGAAAAACTGACCAGGGAAAGTATTGGCCAAAGGTGCAAGGGAAAACACCAAACAAGCCACTTTTCCGGTCCTCTCATTTATACAGAGTTTATCTTAAAACCATCTATAACTCCTAGTGTTTCTTTCTCACATCAATCGCTAACGTGTGCAGAACACGTATTATATATCCCACTCACTGAGCTTTTCGAAGATTAATTTTAGCCCTCACATCAACCACATGACATAGGTACTATTACTGATCCCCATTTTATAGATGGGGAAACTGAGGTTCAGAGAGCTTGGGCGTCTTGCTTAAGGTCACACAGCTAGTAGATAGGTAAGCCCAGGTCTGAATCCAGTGAGGGGTAAGAGCTCACGGACTTGCATTATACTGGGCTGATTTTTAGCCCTGTATACAGCCCTACAGTCCTGCTGACCCAAGTTTCCCAGTCTGACTCTGGGCTCCTACCTTTTCTACTTGTTTCTTTAACCACAGTGATTGTTTGTACTTATTATACCTTTATCACACGTTAGGCATTCTTCCAAAAGCTTTACAAATCTTACCTCATTTAATTCCTTGATGCGGGAGAAGGGACCTCAGGGTAGACCCTCCTAGAGAGGCTCTTGCCCAGCTTACGGCTGTTCTTACCACCACCTCCCTTTTTGCAAGGCTGACTTTGTCAGACTCCTGGTGACTGGAGAGGAGAAATCCCTGTCTCACATCTGTCTTTATGGTTAGAACCCTGTGGTCAGCTCTGCTTCTAGGTTCTTGGCTGTGGTGCCCAGATCTCCTCCCCTTGCGTTAGTCTTGCCTCTGCCCACAGCCTTCTCACATCATCCGGGTAGATGGAACCAGTCTGCTCAAATGTGCAAATGAAACACTGCTCTCTACGTGACTGGGCTAAGTAAGAGGTTGTAGATTTCGTTCTGAGCTAAAGCAATGAGATCTTGCTTGCTAAGCCTGGCTGACTGAACATCAAATGAGCCATGACTTCCAGCCAACACTCACTGTCACATCCAACTGTGAGCCTCCCTGAAGCCACTTTGAGCTCCTTTCAGATTGCTCTGGAGGATTCACGTAGGACCTGGTGACCTCTCGTTCACCACTCACATCTAGCTCTTTTCTGTGTTGACGATTTTCCTCCGCCATTTCCCTCTGTCTGTGGCATTGTTCCCTGGCTCCTCTCATGGCTGGATCCATCTAGAATTCAGATCTCCTTCAACTCAAGATCTCACTCAGTCTTTCCTTGATCACCTGTGTTTAAAGGAAACACCATTCTTTTCTGCCTTCACCCACTCTCTTAACATCGCCTTTATTGCCTCTTCACACTCTTTAATCATTGGGTTTATTCTTTATAGTCTCTGTGTCACATGAAAATAGAAGCAAAAGAGAATAAGTCTTCTTCTTTTTCTCTACTACCAGAAACTCATTTTTCATCATCCCCACTCTGCCAATGACCTTTTCTTATTTACCTCTTCCCTGTCTCCTAAATCAGTTTGTACCTTGTTTGGGGTTTTGTTACTAACTGATTCTGGGCCTATGCACTTCTCAGTTCCCTCGTGTTTTTTTTTTAATGTTTATTTATTTTTGAGAAAGAGAGACAGACAGAATGCAAGCAGGGGAGGGGCAGAGAGAGAGGGAGACACAGAATCTGAAGCAGGTTCCAGGCTCTGAGCTGTTAGCACAGAGCCCGACATGGGGCTTGAACTCACGAAGTGTGAGACCATGACCTGAGCCGAAGTCGGATGCTTAACCGACTGAGCCACCCAGGCGCCCCACAGTTCCCTCATGTTGAATAAAGATGCTGTTGTCCTTGTGGGCACCCTCTCAATGAATGAAATCAGAAAGGCAGTTTGGGCTCCAGTGAAGCAGGTGAACTGTCACCGAGGAGGACAGGTTCTTTGTTGTGCCTCTTTGGGAACATATTGGCCAAACGCAAGTTTAAACAGATTTAAAAAATATAGCCAAGCCCTAGGCAATGTCTGGGTCTCTAGGGGCCTACAGAGGCAAAGCTTCTATCTTCAGTGGGTTTTCTGGCTATTGGGAGGAAAAGACTGAACTGAGCAAGATAGATACCAGCATGATGAGGCAAATACTAACTTAAAACAAGAGATAACCAGCACTGTGCTTGTAATGGAGAGCAGACACCGGGGTCTGGGCAGGCTTTATGAGATTTAGTCGAGGCAGTGAAAAACACAGGGTTTGGATATGTTTGCTTGGGTGTATTCTTTTGCTTAGTGCTCCGTGTGGTCATCGACTTCTTTGTCCCCCTTAGGTACAGCCCATGGCTGCTCCAGTAGTTCTCTGGCTGCAGGGTGGGCCAGGAGGTTCATCCATGTTTGGACTTTTTGTGGAGCACGGACCTTATATTGTCACAAGTAACATGACTGGTAAGTATTACTCGGACTCTGTTTTCCCATGGAGAGGTTTTCACCTGAAACTTATATCTGCTGCATAAAAAAAAAATTAAAGTATACACAGAACCACTAGGAATAGCTTGATAGTTTCAGGTTATAAAAACATAGCTTTCTGACCATGTCTGTCCAAGAAGGAGGAGCCACCAGGCTGAGTGTCCTGGCTGGGCTGCTTTCTCCCTTGAAATCTGAGTGAAAGGTTCTAAGCTATTTTCTTGCAATCTGCTGCTGACTTAAGCAATCTGGGCTTATGAAAGCAGTTGGTATTTATTACTATTTGGGCAAGCTCTTTTGCATGAGCCTAATGGGTGGAATTGTATCCCTAATTATTCACATCAACAGAACACCGTATGGTTCAGTAGCATAAATGGTCAGATACCCTGGAAGCAAGATGCTGTGGGTGGAGACAGGGGTGAAGGAAGGGGCGGAGGAACCACATCTGGTTGTAACCCTGGGTCACCTCCATCTCATTTTGGGGGTTGGGGAAGATTGTTTACTTTCCCTGGGACAGAATTTGGAGGGCGAACGACTTTGTCACTCAGGTATAAAAGAGTTGTTCTCTTTGGCATTAGAAAGGAAGAAGAGGCTTTAGAAGGACCAGACTTTAAGAATGGTTGATTGGATCAGACAGATAGGAGGTTTATGGGTTTTTTTCTAAGCGAAACAGTTGCAAGGGGTTTTGTTTCCAAACTTTATCCTAGAAGGAGAAACCCTCTGGGGGTTTCTCTAGGTCCGGGAAAAGTAGAGAAGAGGGGAGAAGAAAAAAGGTGCTGGTGTCTGTTCCCTACGGTACGAGGCTGAAGCAGTGTCAAAGGGACCCCAGGAATTCATTGGCACGATGGGGACAGGTGGGGCTGCTGGGCTGCTGACCAGAGCCAGGCCGTAGGTGGGCTGGTTGGTTAACGACCCAGTCTCAAACCTCTTCTCTGTTTTACTAGTGCGTCCCAGAGAGTTTTCTTGGAGCACCACATTTTCCATGCTTTACATTGATAATCCAGTGAGTATCCGATGGTCCTATGAAATGCCAAGTGGGCCTCTCTTGTCTTTTTCCTTTATATAAGGTACATTTAAAAAATAAGGGAAAAGAGGGGTTCCCCGGGTGGCTCAGTTGATTAAGCAACCCCCTTCAGCCTAGGTCATGATCTCGCCGTTCCCGAGTTCGAGCCCCGCGTTGGGCTCTGTGCTGACAGCTCGGAGCCTGGAGCCTGTTTGGATTCTGTGTCTCCCTTGCTCTCTGCCCCTCCCCCACTCACACTCTGTCCCTGTCTCTGTCTCTCTCAAAAATAAAAATAAACGTTTAAAAAACATGTTTTTTTAATTTTTTTTTAACGTTTATTTTTGAGACAGAGAGAGACAGAGCATGAACGGGGGAGGGGCAGAGAGAGAGGGAGACACAGAATCGGAAGCAGGCTCCAGGCTCTGAGCCATTAGCCCAGAGCCCGATGCAGGGCTTGAACTCACGGAGCGCGAGATCGTGACCTGAGCTGAAGTCGGACGCTTAACCGACTGAGCCACCCAGGCGCCCCAAAAAACATTTTTTTTAAAAAATAGGGAAAAGAAACAGGCTTAGGGCTTTCTTTATAAAACAGAATTTAATCTCTGAAACACCATCTGAGATGTCGTTTTTCCAGCATATATCATTAAATCTGAGTTTGGAGGAATTTTACTTGCTACTTTCTCTCCTCTCATTTTTAATCTTATGAAATGTCCTGTTCACTGAATTATATCATCCAGGATAAGGGATTGGTTTCTTTCGACTGATGATCCAGCTTCCCCATATCATGGGTTATTGTATAGTATTGGAATTCCTAACATTTCTAGCAGAGTTGTAGATTTCAAAAGTCAAAGCTAGTCTCCTTCATTTATCACAGTGAGCCCCATCTAGGAGCAAAATGTGGGGTTCTCCTTTGGAAGTTCTTCTGAAATTGAGTCCAATAAACAGAAAAATAGGAGAGTAACTTTAGAGTTAGCTTCTGCAGATCAGGAGTGTCGTTGGCCCCTAACTGATTTCTCTGATTTCTCTCACGCCCCAGATGGTTCCGAGAAAACAGATAAATGGGGAGAAAAAAAAAAGTCCAACGTACTTGTTCCCTCTTCTCCCACCAAGTTTTGTCAGCCATCCTCTTTCCTCGTCTACAATTGCGTATTTCAAAAGAAGTCGAATGAAATGTCCTGTTCCCTTGTGTGTTTAGGGGAAGCAAAAACAAAAATGTTTACACCTAGTTGAGGTGCATCCTTTATGCAGATTTTTGACACAAAATAAGTGGCAGCTTCTTCTGGATTTACAGCTTGGTTGTCTATGCACTTCTAGGTGTAAGGAAGTGTTAGTTTCAAACTAATCTTTATTTTAAAACTTCTCTACTGAAGGTGAAGGGGCTTAGTGGCCATATTTCTCACAAATAAAAAAAATGAAAACACACACACACACACAAACTATCGTTCATCTCCAGCCTAGAGAGTTCCTTCTTAGCAGGACAGAGCAATACGCCCTCCAGGTTTCAGAGAGGGGACAACTTTGGGTCTTTTGATAGTGCAGCGGTGGGGGGGGGGGGGGCAGGAAAGGTGAATGGCTCCCCTTTAAATCAATATCTGGCAGGGTCCACATTGTGGAATCAGGACAGCTCAGCCACTGACCCCAGGGCAGAGCTTTGTGCTGTTCTTTTATTTGGGGTTGGTGGAGGGGAGAGGCAAAAGGTGAAATGCAGCATTGCCCCCACCATGGGGATGGGTAAAGGCACATGGGGTAGTGTGGCAGAAATCCCAGCTCAGAGGCTTGGCCTTTGGAATAAGGTCGATTTCCTTCCCGTGTGATATCTCCCTGAGGGCTCTGAGGCATGTGTTTCTCGGTGTTTATACCTGCTTATTTATTTCATCCTCAGGTGGGCACAGGGTTCAGTTTTACTGACGACCCCCAGGGATACGCAGTCAATGAGGATGATGTGGCATGGAATTTATACAGGTAAAAGGTCTTGGCTGTCTCTTGACCTTCTTCAGACCAAACGTTTTTGTATTTCGATACGGAAATTCACCCAATGGTGTCAGTAGTACTAATGGATCCTCATGGACTAATTCTTAAAGACATATTAAGAATACTTCTACGTGAGGAGCTCACACACGCATGCACACACACACACACGCGTGTGCGTGTGCACACATGTGCGTACACACAGTCTGCTTTTTGCTTTGTTACTTTATCACTGATAACTGTGAAAATGGCCAGCAGACTTGTTGGGATGAGCATTGGGTGTCATCTGTAAACAATGAATTGCTAAATTCTACTCCTGAGACCAATACTGCACTATACTTGAATTTAAATAAATCAAAAAAAAAAAAAAAAACACACACACAAAAAACAACAACAAAAAATGGTCAGCAAGAAAATAACAAGGAGGGCTGAAATCCTCAGGCACGATTGTAATTTTGTAAAAATATCCTTTAAGAGACAACAGAAACGGAACAGAATATCCGCCCAAAGATTATTTTCAAGCCTTTCAGCTAGGTGCCTGAGAGGATGTTGTGTGCTTCCCAACATTGTATTTGAACTTTGCATTTGCCCAGAAACAACATCTTCTTGCTCGTTTCTCTTTTTTCTCGGGACTCCTCTTTCTGTGGCCTTCAGATGCAATTTTCCCCTCTCTTGCTTCTCCTTCATGACCCCCAGGCTGAAAGCTTAGCTTGTTAGCTAGTCTCTGACTTTTTCCTTCATCTTCCACAACTATTCTTTTACTTAAAAAAAAGAAAAAAATAGAAAGAAGATGTAAAGTTGTAAGCCTGGTCAAACACTGCACATAGAAGTTCTTCTTTTTTCGTACTCATATTTGCTATGGCTATTTTTAGTATTTTTTTTTTTTTTTTAAGTAAGTGACCATTCTTATTTGGTCACATTTTTCCAGTCTGTAAATTGTTACTAGAGGTCAAGTCCCGAATTCTTTCAGATCAGTAGGGTACCACCTTATGCCCTATAATCATTTACTCACAGAACCCTAGTGGCCAGAATGAGATAACCAACTCCCCTATTTCCTAATTGTACCACACACTCATTCTGCTGATTACTTGGTGAGCAAACCCAACCAATTGCTAAAGTGAAAGTAAGTCTAATAACAAATCAGAGTTTTCTGATCTCTGACAAAAGTTTTCCATTTTATTCTTTCTCCCCAAGGCAGATGGCTAGGGAACGGACGAAAGAGTAACTTCTGGCCTTTCTTCCTGAGACATTTCTTTCTGTCTTCTCTGCGGACCCAGAAAACAAATATGGCTGGTGTTTTCTACACTTTCTTTCTTTTTTTAAAATTTTTTATTAAAAAAGTGTTTTTTTAACATTTTATTTATTTTTGAGACAGAGACAGAGTACGAGCGGGGGAGGGGCAGAGAGAAAGGGAGTCACAGAATCTGAAACAGGCTCCAGGCTCCAAGCTGTCAGCACAGAGCCCGATACGGGGCTCGAACTCACGAACCGTGACATCATGACCTGAGCCGACGTCGGACGCTTACCTGACAGAGCCACTCAGGCGCCCCTGTTTTCTACACTTTCATTTGTTATTTGTCCCATTATTTAGTCGCTTCCATTCTGTGTCCAGGGGCATGGCTAGGACCCCACACTTCTGCTTCCAGGTACATTGGGTCCTGGGAGCAGATTAGCCAGATTTCCACAGGATTCCCCTTCCTCTGCCCCTAGCTCAGGCACCTCCTCTTTCCCTATAGACACATAATCATGATGGCTGTCCTTACAAGTTTACTCAAGTGCCATGAGCAGTGACTGTCTGCTCTTATTTTTCAGATAGAACACCTACTTCTCCCCTTATTCCTCCCTGCCCTCTCTGATCCTCTTTTGGTTTAAATCCAAACAAGCTCAGTTGTTTAACTAGCAAACACCCAGAGGGCGGAGGTTCTGTGGTGAAGAAATGCATCAATCCCCTCTAAGCCAGAGCATGCAACCCGCCATTCTTTTTGTCTCTTCTTCCCCTCCCCCAAAGATGGTTACAGCTTCCCGTTGACCCTCCGTGTGGATGTATACTGCTGACATGTGGTACATCTCCTTTTAGATGACATGTAAAGAGAACCTATTTCAAAGCATCCATTGTTTATAGCTGTTTTAGTTCTTTTTGCTTCAGGCTCTTAGAACTGGAAAATAGCTAATCAAGGGTAGTGCAGAAAACTGATTTCAGCTGTTTCCTTTATAGTTTACACTATTTGTTTCCCTTTGTGACTACATTCTTCTCTCCAGCTCTCCAGATGGGTGTTTGGAATAAGAAGGTCGCTTTGAAACCCATAAACGTAGGTTTAAAGAGTAGACCTTCTTTTTCTCCTTTTGAAAACCATCTTTTTTTTTTTTTTTTTTCCACTGAAAAACCCATTCCTTTTGACTATTAATAGTCCGTGCCTATAAGGAGTAGACTCCTAAAGAGGCATTTGACATTCACACTTAGGCTGCCCTTGTGTGTGTTTGTTTGGAAGCAAAGGCTTTTTACTAACCAGACATTTAAATATTCGATTTTTTTTTAATTTGGAACATGCTATTGAGCCACAATGCCCCTCTGATTTAGGTAAAATAAATAACTAAATATACTAAAGAATAACAAATTTACTAACTTTGATCTGGAGTGTATGGTCTGGTACCATTCCCCTTCTACCACTGTTTATCGATTGCCTGCTATGTGCCAGACATTGTCCCTGATGCTGGTAATAGAGTAGTCAACAAGCTCCCCTAGTCCTTGGTCTGGTGCTTACCCATCTTGAGCGTGCCTGAAGTTAGTTTCTTAGCAGCCAGATGGAAACGCTACTATCATTCTATTCCACCTGCCGCTTTGTATGGGAAATAATATCAATTGCTAAAACGTGTTTCATAACCATGTGACTATGAAACTGGTTTCACATATTAAATGAGAACACTGGACGGAGCAGATCATGGCCCGGCCATAGTGGGGGTGGAATGAATGCGAAGGATGGCTGCCCGTGTGCCACTGCTGAACAAAACTGCCAAGCTTCTTGGCACTGGGCTTATTTCAGTCACACTGTTACTGACAAAAGCTCCCCCTTGTCTGGCCTTTGTTGGCACGGAACTTTTGCTTAGATTGTTTTAATTCTTTTTAACGTCTTGTGTTCATTATGCCTCTGACTCCATTAGACCTCTCCAAATTCTCTAGTGCATTATCATTTCCATCTACTTGCTGTGCCCCGAACCTACCAGCTTCCCTTTTTACAAAATGTGTCTGAGGAATAATTTCTTCCTAGTCATTTTCCCCTGCGAGGTAGATTTCTTCTTCTTGTCGTTCAGTGTAACTTTCTACCACCAGATGGCCTTTGACTAAAATTCTAGCTGTTAGCAAAAGCCCCTGGCACAATGCTAGCAATGTTGCCAAATGGCATCGTCTGGCAGAGGCAAGCTTCCTGCGACAGCGAGCTCTTGTGACTGTGCGTGGACAGCGAGCTCGTGTGACTATGCACATACACGCATGCGTGCAAATGTGTGTCTAGCGTGTATTATATATTTTAGCAATTCTGCTTCTAAATTTGAAATTTTATGTAGGCGTGATTCTAGATTGTATTTTTGAGCAAACCCTCACCGTGGAATAAGAATTACATATAGTTGACTAAGACACAGTTAAACAAGCAAATGGCATATGTAAATCTAACTTACTAAATTTACTTTTTTCTTCCTTCACTCCCATTTAAGAAAGATCTACCAGGGCGCCTGGGTGGCTCAGTCAGTTAAGCGTATGACTTCAGCCCAGGTCGTGATCCCACGGTTCGTGGGTTCGAGCCCTGCATTGGGCTCTGTGCTGACGGCTCAGAGCCTGGAGCCTGCTTCAGATTTTGTGTCTTCTCTCTCTGCCCCTCTCCTGCTCATGATCTGTCTCTCAAAAATAAATAAGCTTTAAAAAAAAAAAAAAGACCTACCAAAGGCTTGGATTAGCCAAATTTTTGTTCTGATCCTCTTGTGATATTAAAACTGTAACTTCCTCAAG
The DNA here is from genome assembly GCF_028749965.1 of Puma concolor. Taxonomy (NCBI): domain Eukaryota; kingdom Metazoa; phylum Chordata; class Mammalia; order Carnivora; family Felidae; genus Puma; species Puma concolor. Next base: position 49,249,011 of record NC_141668.1, read on the forward strand.
TGGAGAACTTGGAAACTTCAGCTAGAGAATCCTGGCATTTTCAAGCTAGAAGTAACCTGGAAGGTTAGCTCCTTGAATTAAGATTGCCAGATGAAATACAGAATGCCTAGTTAAATTTTAATTTCAGATAAATAATGAATAATTTTTATAAATCTAAGTATGTCCTATGTAATATTTGGGTCATAGTTATGCTAACACATTATTTGTCGTTTATCTGAAATTCAAGTTTAATTGGACGTCTTGTATTTTTATTTGCTAAATCTGGCGATCCTAACAACTTTAACAGATTCTCCAAGGAAATAAACTTTAAGCCAAAGCACGAGGCTTAATTGAGATTTACTATGTTAAACTGTCTATTGCCATTCCAACTAGCAGGAAGAGAGAAGAGAAATAGTTTTTAGCCTGAAGGTTGGCGAGGGAAGGGTAGAAAATAAACTCCTATTTTTATCTCTACGCTAAAGCCATCTTATTGCCAGAACAAACATGGAAGCTATATAGTGCAGCTTCCCAGATTTAGTTGCTACAAAGGCTTTACTTACTGTCAATAATAAATACAGAAATACACCAAAACTCTACAGTGGTCTTTCATGATGGATTTTTATGGAGCCTTTGCAAATTAAGTGCAGCCAGACCCGGCAGTGAGCAGCGATCATAATGACCCAGTTTTGCCTCTCTGTAACCCTTGAACTTTCTCCTCCTCTTGGTTTTGCAGGGCCTCCTTCCTTGCCTTTCATCTTCACTGGATGGTTCATGGCTTTTAGTCCCTCAGCAGGAAGCTGGAACAAAGCTCTGCCTGACTTCTCAGACAATGCAATCTGGGTCAAAACACTGATAGAGCTTCTGAATTCCACAAGTTTTGTTTCCTCTTTGAAAGATTTGGTCAAGTAGAGAATCATTCAATAATCTACCCTTTTCTTGCTTATTATGAAACAATTTCTGGAGTCTGTTGAAATCTATTTCAGGAGAACTCATTGAAGTGGCTATTGGCATTCTTTAGTAAGTGTGATTTTTTTGGAGCTTAGATGCCACTGTACTGTTAGTTCTATATCTGGCCATTTGGTGGTTTTCTTTTAAATTATGGTCATTTTACAGCCTTTTTGTTCTTTGGTTATTAAAATACTGAAATTTTGGGACCCCCCCCAATAGAAATGTTCAGGGTTCCTCACAGGAAGATGTTGGTAAGCAAGTAACATTCTCATTACTTCACCAGAAACCCAGGTTAATGGGGTCATAAGGCTTGCAGAACTACCTCTAAGAATTGCTGTAGGGGGACCTGGGTGGTTCAGTCGGTTAAATGACCGACTTCAGCTCAGGTCACGATCTCACAGCTTGTGAGTTCAAACCCTGCAGACAGCTCAGAGCCGGGAGTCCGCTTTGGATTCTGTGTCTCCCTTTCTCTCAGCCCCTCCCCTGCTCATGCTCGGTCTCTCTCTCTCTCTCTCTCTGTCTCAAAAATAAATAAACATTAAAATTTTTTTTAAGGAATTGCTGTAATAATAGGTGAAAGCCTGTATCACTTTGCTCAAGGGTACCCTCAACAGCTAGAAGATCTAGGTTGGTAACCCAGAGATTTGGTAACCTGCCCAGAGTGTTGATGTCCCCTTGTCTCAACCTCTTAGTATCCTAAAGTAAGCCCACAATTATTTTCTAACCATCCACAGTGTGGAATGTTACATATGTGACATTTTGAAAATAACGCTTACAGGAGCTCACAGCCTAATGGCCTCTTCCTTCAAATGTGAAACTTAGCGTCAAAAGGTTAGTTTTGGTAGCATAGCATTAAGCTTTTTTGATTCCATGTGATTTTTTTATTGTTGTTGTTCTTCTTTTCGCAGTGCACTAACTCACTTTTTCCTGTTGTTCCCTGAATATAAAAACAATGACTTTTATGCCACGGGGGAGGTAAGTTGAAGTCCTGTGTTCTTGTGTGCTTCCAATATCCTCGGGACTGAAGTATGGTGACTCATGCATTCAGTCTGTACATACATGTACACAAATATTAATAATATTAATTAAGTATATTATATTAAATAAATATATTAATTATTAATTATTAATTAATTAAATATATTAATTAATATATAATATATTACTATATTAACATTAATTCAGCCCGTATTCAGAATTCTCTATCCCCCAAATGTTCTCTAGAACCCTTTTTTAAAAAAATAAATATAGGGCTCAGTAAAGTTTTGTATATCACGATGGTCTCAGTCCCCTGACACATTGTTGTGGTTGTCTCATGATGATGATTTTGAAGAGTGTAGGCCAGGTGCCCTGTGGCATGTCCCATTTCTGAATTTGGCTGATCCTTTCCTCAACGCGTAGATTCAGTGAAAACATTTCGGCAAGAACATGACATGGGTGATGCGTGTGCCTCCTATCTTATCACGTCAGGAGGCTCGTAATATCAGTTTGTCTCATTATTGGCGATGCTACACTTGGTCACTTGGCCCAGGTGGTCTCTCCCAGATCTCACCGTTGGAAAGGCACCTTTTTCTCTTGAAATTAATAAGTAGCATGAGACCATGTGGAAATCTGTTCCCTCCAGATCTGTCACCCCGTAGTTTTCGCATTCATTGATGATTCCTGCCTGAATCCGTCATTCCACTGGGGGGTTGTAAATGGTGATTTTTTTTGGGGGGGGTCTATCTTCCTACAGATGTCATCTAGTAGTCTTCTACAGAGAAGCTCTTCCCCTTTCCTTCTTTTCTCAACATCTGAGCACTAAGCGTGCCCATTGCTCCTGGGATGCCATTTCCTTCAGGCTTTCTTTGTAAGCAGAACCAGGGAGCTGAATGACTTCATACTGACCCTTAATTCTAATTCAACATCACGAGGTTCTTTTTTCCTTTCCCCATTCTGTATTTGCATACCCCTTCTCCCACGTTGTGGACCGTGTTTCCCAGCAGCATCAGTGTATTTATTCCTTTGCTGGATCCTAACAATATGTGCAAAATGATCTTAGAAGGTGACATCAGTACCGCTACCAACAAAGAAACCTCCAAGTTACATTCAATATTTTTTGCTACAATTACTTTTATCCTTAGACTATATTTCACTACAGGTTTAAAAGTACCATATTGGGGCGCCTGGGTGGCGCAGTCGGTTAAGCGTCCGACTTCAGCCAGGTCACGATCTCGCGGTCCGTGAGTTCGAGCCCCGCGTCAGGCTCTGGGCTGATGGCTCGGAGCCTGGAGCCTGTTTCCGATTCTGTGTCTCCCTCTCTCTCTGCCCCTGCCCCGTTCATGCTCTGTCTCTCTCTGTCCCAGAAATAAATAAAAACGTTGAAAAAAAAATTAAAATAAATAAAATAAAATAAAAGTACCATATTTCAAAGTTCTAATAATTAACTCTATTTTTTCCCTAGGCTGATTATGTTACAAGTTTTTTAATTTTTTTTTTATGTTTTATTTTATATTTGAGAGAGACAGAGTGCAAGCAGGGGAAGGGCAGAGAGACAGAGACAGGATGTGAAGCAGGTTCCAAGCTCCGAGATGTCAGCACAGAGCCTGATGCAGGGCTCGAATTCACTAGAAGGGATATCATAGCCTGAGCCGAAGTCGGACGCTCAACCGACTAAGCTACCCAGGCCCCCCTATGTTATAATTAAAAAAATTTTTTTTTTACATTTATTCATTTTTGAGAGACAGAGAGAGACAGAGCACAAGCGGGGAAGGGGCAGAGAGAGAGGGAGACACAGAATCCGAAGCAGGCTCCAGGCTCTGAGCCGTCAGCATTGAGCCTGACGCAGATCTCGAACCCATGAACCATGAGATCATGACCTGAGCCGAAGCTGGATGCTCAACCGACTGAGCCACTATATGCTACAATTTAACATACAGTTAAGTTCACTTGCCTAGGTTGGCTTCAGTTTTAGGGTTTGCTTTTTTTTCCCCATCCAGTTAAATTTAAGGTTATTTTAAACACGTATAGCAGCCAATACTTTGAGAGCCCAGGAATCCTGAGGTGCTAGGGACACCACTGTGAACAAAACAGAACAATTTCCTGCCTTCGTACATTGTAGAGGCGAAGACAGTGATAAGTGAAGAAATACATATGCGCTATGCGTCAGGCGGTGATGAGTGTCATGAAGAAAGATGAAGCAGGTGAGGGTTGCAGAGTGGTGCAGGTGCTATCCTGGTTACTAGAAAGGCTCTCCGGTAAGGACACAACTGGGCAGAGTGCCGAGACTAGTAGATGCAGACTAGTAGATGAGACTAGTAGAGTGATAGCTGCGGTTATCTTAGAGAAGAACTCTCCTGGAAGGAGGGATAGCAAATGCCAAGACTCTGAGGTGGGGACAGGCTTGGTGTGCTCAAGGAATAGCACGGGGCCACTGTAGAAGGAGCTGAGATGGGAGAGGCAGACAGATCACGTAGGCCCATGGAAGATTTTGGACTTTATCCCAAGGGTGATGGGAAATCGTTGAGGGGTGCAGTGTTCGCTGAAAGAGTGGTTAGAATCAAATTCGATTCAATTCAGCACTCCTATATCGAGTGACTACGGTGGCTGAGGCATTGGACACGTATTGGAAATTCAGCCATTAATAAGACATTGAGCCTACCCTTAATCTGAAAGCCTGGCAATAGGTAAAATACTGAATGAAAAGGACGGTTAGAGAAGTGGCTGGAAAGACAGCACAAGGAGAGTGCAAATAGCTTACTTCTCTCAGTATGGGATCCTCAGGAAAGGCCGGACAGAAGAGGTGACAATTAAACCGGATTTTGAAAGATGCGTAGGGGTGGGTTAGTCAAGGATCTTTTGCTTATAAGTGACAGAAACCCTATTCAAAATGGCTTAAGTAGGGGCGCCTGGGTGGCGCAGTCGGTTAAGCGTCCGACTTCAGCCAGGTCACGATCTCGCGGTCCGTGAGTTCGAGCCCCGCGTCAGGCTCTGGGCTGATGGCTCGGAGCCTGGAGCCTGTTTCCGATTCTGTGTCTCCCTCTCTCTCTGCCCCTCCCCCGTTCATGCTCTGTCTCTCTCTGTCCCAAAAAAAAAATAAAAACGTTGAAAAAAAAATTTAAAAAAAAAAACAAAATGGCTTAAGTAAAACGGGGTCATGGCTGTGTCTGGGTGCTCAAAACGTTGTCATCAGGAATTTCTCTCTTGATCTATTCACTTGACTTTGTACTGCACTAGTTTCATTCTAAGCTATGTTTTTTTCACTGGTAGCCTTGCACCTCTACCCTATCCTAATGTTCTAAGTATAACCTATCAGCTCAACTTCTCTTCCCCAATAATTCCACTATATTCCTGAATCTCATGTGACCCATTTGGATCCCATGCCTGTTCTAGAACTACTAACTGGGGTCAAGGGGATGGACATACAGGTTGGCCATAATGGTGCCTGAGACCCACCCAGTGCCCAGGGAAGGGTGGGATCATAGTGAGGCCCTCCGCCTCTGAATCACAAGGCCTGGGAGTGGGAGATGGGTGGTGCACCAGGGAAGACCCCTGTGACGATACTAGAGGAAGGGCTGGAAGGATGCTGGATAAGCTCAAACCACAGAGGTCCACCGTAAGGGAGACAAGGTGAAAACAGTCTCAGTTTTTCCAAGGAAATGGCAAGTTAACGGAACCAGGAACTTCCTCATCTTCTGCTTGCGTTCTTCTCTATTTGGAAAGGATATTCTAACTGTTTGCCTTACTCCACTTACATCTTTTTTAAGCCAGCTATCTGGTCAGAATTATTTAGGATCTCTACCAGTAATTCCCTGCTGGTCCTTGACTTTTAACCCATTTCAGAGGCAAGTGGGGCAAAGGGGCAGGAAGTGATGCCTCTGTCATTTTGGAAGCCACCCTGAAAAATTCCCAGTCTCCACCTCCGCCAGAGGAGCGATCTGCTTACTGTGTAATTCCTGCCTTGCAAATAATGTGGTGATGCTATTAACCATGAAGTTGGACTTTCAGCAAAGCTGCCCGATTCTGGATGAGAAATTTGTCTGTTTCACATCTGCCCAGTGGTTTCATGCATGTAACTGAATGTGTGTAGGAAAGGACAGTTTTCTTTTTTACACTCTTGGCTGCCAGGATGAATACTCTTAAGGAAACCTGTGCCTTTCAAGTGATGAAGGAAGATGTGAACGAGGGCAGGCAGGAGCTGGGATGAGATGCAGTCACCAGACAGCAGCATTTTCATAGGGGCTACACGGGATATGTTAAATCCAGGGCCACATCTCTTTCTAGAGGGAAGAGCACTAAATAATAACACCTTGGTGGTTTGTTTTATTAGAATGCTGTGTTTTTCCAGTCTAGTTTGTTCCATCTGGTCTTCTGTTTTAAGGTTAGGAGGCAGAATGGAAAAGTAGTTCTGGGTTAATAATCAGGGGACCTGAGATTCATTGCTGGCTTTGCCTCTCTGGGTGATTCCAAGCGAGTTCTTTAACCTCTCCTGGCCTCTGCTTTTCATCTTACAGTCGGAGGGCTTGGCTTTTCAATTAGATCACTTTCAGGGATATTTTGCTTTACTAGATGTTCAACCGTAGTTACCTAGATGTACTCTTATAGCATCTGTATACAATTGCAATTTTAATGCAATACCCACCCTCCTTCTCTCCATCCCCCCCCTAAAAAAAAACCGTTGTGATTGATTTTTCAAGAAAGGGAAATCCTATCTGTTCAGAACTTTTAATTTCCTCACACTGTTCAGGAGGCTGAACAAACAATGCCACTAAAGTAGCAGAATCGTGGTTGAAAAGTAAATGAGTAAACTCAGAAATGCTTCTCTGGGGCTCCTGGGTGGCTCAGTTGGTTAAGCGTCTGACTCTTGGTTTTTGAGTCAGGTCATAATCTTATGGCTCGTGGGTTCGAGCCCCGTGTCGGGCTCCACCCTGACAGCACAGAGCCTGCTTGGGATTCTCTCTCTGCCTTTCTCTCTCTTCCCCTCCCCTACTCTCTCTTTCTCTCTCTCTTAAAATAGATAAACTTAAAAAAAAAAAGAAAAGAAATGGTTTTCTCCTTTTCAGTGCAAATGTACTGGACCTAAATATCCTTTCCATTTGCGTACTATGAGTGAGGGGTATAGCCTGATCTCAAAAGGTCTGGAGCAGCTGTTCAGCACCCTGAATTTGGTGCAAGAGAGTCTGGAAGTAATAACAATACCTACTGAATAGGATTGTTTTGAGCATCTAATTAGATAATCCTCCTCAAATATTTAATGACGTGATGGCTGTGGTGAGTACCGAAGACACGATGACTGTTATTACCATTCATGGTGAAAAGCTGGATTAATACATTATGGCTCCAAAGCATATGACCTAATGTATGTAGACAGGGCCTGAGATATTTTAAAAGTTCTGCTCACGTCTTTCTGGGAAGTGGCATTGTCTCTCCTGTTATTTTGAAATCATCTTCAAAAGAAATAGTTTGCTTTGTCTAAACAACAATGGTGGGGCTTAGAAGATATTTGAAAGTTTGGGATAGTAGCAAAACGTGCCGGGACTGACCCAGGCCCCCTGCCACTGCCGTGTGGACCCTGGCGAGCCCACAACCAGGCATACTGTGGGATCTGCAGGCGGTACGATCCAGAAGGAAGAACCGCCTTGTCTCCTTCCCTCCTTCTCTCCATTTCGGCACAGAACACCAACTGGAATTAATTTTCTCTAAAGAGAGACAAATGTGTCTGTAAATCACCCTCCTCAAGGCATGAAAAAAATGTACTTCAAAAAGAGAAACAAGCTGCATTTAATTCACATAATTAACTTTCTTTATAAGGGTTATCCTTTCTGAGCCAGTAACTATTAGTGAGATTGCTCTTGGTCTTGAGGTACAGACTCACTTGAGAATCCTCTCAAGTGTACGTGGGCCCAGCTAGAAGTTAAAGCAAAACAGCCCTCACTGGAAGGCAGGAAGGTGGCGGCGGGAGGAAGGGGGACTGCCCATTGTTCTCTGAGCGTGTGGCTTTGCGTCCTCTCCCCGGAAAGATTCCGTGCCTATGGGTGGTTGTGGCAATGAATGGGGAGCGTCTCCAAAATGGCAGAATATGTGGTTACAACTGAGCATCTCTCCCTGATCAGGACGAAGGGGCCAAGTTGCCTCAGAGGCAATTTTGCAACCCTGGTTAATGTGAGGGCCAAATAAAGGCAAAGCTTTGTAGCTATTTAAAAATTAGTGAGCTTAATAGGATACTTTATCTTCATCTGCATGAGCGAAGTCCTGCTGGGATCATGGAGTCTGACAACATTTACTGGAATCATCATGGTCCACTGGGTTCGGGTTGCAGGCTCCCAGTAGGTGAGAGCCATGTTTGTGTAATGTGTTTCCTACACTACTAAGCAAAGTGTTTGTTTAATGTTACAGAGCAGCCTTGTGCAAGGTTGTTGCTGGACAAAATAAAAATATTGATGATATTTCTCACCAGTTTCTTTTCATCTCCCTTCCATCGCCCCTGTCTCCCTGCTCTGTGTCCCAGGCCCTGAGAACCCTCCTTTCTACTCCTTTATTTTCCAGGTCCGTCCGGTACCCTACCTCCCGCCCCCAGCCTCCCTTTCTTTCCTTGGCTATATTGTGCTCAGGTCCTGTTTCTCCATCATGACTATTTTGTTCCTCTCCCCCTTTCTGACTTGCCATCAGCGCACTGTCCATTAGAAAGGATCTGATAAATTAAACTTACTCTCAACATGCTTGTATTTGAATAGAAGGCATAGTTGTAATCGGGAATTTTCCAGCACTGATATACAAGCAAGAAGCAGGAGAGAACTATTCTGCAGGCCCACACCAGTATCCTTTTAGCCTAGGCTTGAATCTGGCAGCTAGAAGGAGGCCTTCAAGAGTCTATAGTTCACTAGTTTTATTTGTAGCTCTTATTTGAGAAGACTGAGAGTGGATTGTAGGGCAGGCATGGGGCTAAGCACTGTTTTATGTATGTCATAGCAACCCTCTGAAGCTGGCACTATTCTTATCGTCCCCATCATACAGTTGAGATGACTGAGGCTTGGAGAGCGAGGTAGGTCTTACCAAGGTCACTCAGCGAGGATTGGGACTAAGCAGCTGGATTACGGAGCCCAAAGACTGTAGACAAGAAACTGGCTAAAGATTGGAACCCTGCTTGTGTAGATGCTGTCTGGAGCCTCAAAACCTCCATCTCTAAGACCTGCCTCTTCCAGAAAGCAGGTGCACTGTGCTTAGAGGGGAGTCAACATCCCTTCCCTGTTTCGTGCAGAATCTCTAAGGGTTATCAACCTTATACAAACATAAAAGAAGTTCTTTGTCCTTTTGCACGTTTCTGTCTTTCTGGCGAAGGCTGAGTTTTAATCGTAAAGACTTAGCTTTGATCATAAAGTTTTATGGAGTAAATGAAAGTTTCAAGTGATATAAAGGCTTGAAGTCCATGGAATGCAATTATTTATTAAAGCTTAGAACTTGCTGAATTTTATTAGATGACATCCAAGCCACTTTAACTCTTTTTTTTTTTTAATTTTTTTTTTCAACGTTTATTTATTTTTGGGACAGAGAGAGACAGAGAATGAACGGGGGAGGGGCAGAGAGAGAGGGAGACACAGAATCGGAAACAGGCTCCAGGCTCTGAGTCATCAGCCCAGAGCCTGACGCGGGGCTTGAACTCACGGACCGCGAGATCGTGACCTGGCTGAAGTCGGACGCTCAACCGACTGTGCCACCCAGGCGCCCCCCAAGCCGTTTTAACTCTTGAGCTCCTGACAAATGTCTAGTTTCAGTTTTGGTCATGTGACCTGCCAGTATTTCTTTTAGAATTGAAAATGAATTTGTGACTTAGAACTGGAAGTTTGTACCTTTTGGCCTCCTTCCCCCAACTCCCCCTCCCCCAAATCCTCTGCTTCTGGTGACCACAAGTCTAATCTCTTTTTCTTTGTTTTGTGTGTGTGTGTGTGTGTGTGTGTGTGTGTGTTTTAGATTCTACATGTAAGTGAGATCATACACTGTCTTCCTTGTCTGACTTATTTCACTTAGCATAATGCTTTCAAGTTCCATCCATGTTGTCATAAATAGTTGGCTTCCCCAGTTTTCATGGCTGGATAATATTCCATTGTATGTATGTACCACAACTACTTTCTCCATTCATCCATCGATGGACACTTAGGTTGTTTCCATGTCTTGGCTGTTGTAGATAATGCTGCAGTGAACATGGGAGGGCACAGCTATCTTTTCAAATTAGTGTTTTGGTTTTCTTTGGATATATTTTCCAGAACTAGAATTGCTGAATCATATGGTAGTTCTTTTTTTCATTCTTTGAGGCACCTCCATACTGTTTTCCATACTGGCTGTGCTGGAATCCTTTTTTTTTTTTTTTTTTTTAGAGAAGCATCCTTTGAATACAAAATAAGAATATATCATTTGGAAGGCCGCATAGCGTGTACCTTTGCATAAATATGTGACCAAGAGATACAGATCAAGATGTTTTTCTTATGTGTCTATTCCTAGAGATTCTACATTTCTTTTAAGCTCATTTTGCAGAACAGTAGATGTTTAGATAAAGTCATACTTTTGTTGGGAGCCTTCTTTTATTCTTTTTGCCCTTTCTTTTTTAAGTTTTTTTTTAACGTTTATTTATTTTTGAGACAGAGAGAGACAGAGCATGAACAGGGGAGGGGCAGAGAGAGAGGGAGACACAGAATCTGAAACAGGCTCCAGGCTCTGAGCTGTCAGCACAGAGGCCGACGCGGAGCTTGAACTCACGGACTGTGAGATCATGACCTGAGCCGAAGTCAGACACTTAACCGACAGAGCCACCCAGGCGCCCCTCTTTTTTTTTTTTTTTTTTTTTTTTAATTGCAGCAGTGTGGTCTGGAAATTAGATGACACATGGTCTAGAAATGTCTAAGAAGTTGTACAGATTACCACAATACCGAAGTTCCAGCTTTCCCCATTCATTAATTTTCTCAACTGGCCATTTTAAGGACACACGTCTTCTCTCAGAGAAAATAATGGTCCCCAGTGAAATAAGAGTCTACCCTGAGGCTAGATGAAGTCAAGGTCCCTCTCACTCAGTCCTGTCTTCTGGGCTGCTGTATCATCTGTTACTCCATTACACTTGGGCTCTTCCCCCGTTTTTGAGGTTTTTCAATGTGTGTATAAAGCTCTCTTCAAGGCATATCCCCTTATTCTCTTTGATCGCCTCCAAAAGTGGGGGTGGTTCCAACCAACAGTCTGTGGTTGGTGATATGCTAGAGGATACAGCACTGCTATGACTCCTTCCAGAAGGGTAGCCCGCCCTGTGTCCTTCTGGGGACACGAAGGAGTTATGACCAGCCCACAGGTGAGTTCTTCAAAGAGATGTTCATTCCAGGTGGAGTGGCTGGGGGAGCGGGGACAGAGCAGAGCAGGGGGTGCTCAATATACCAGTCCTGAGGCTGACAACTCTGCCTTTTCCACTTCCAGACAGGGCTTAGGAACTAGGACCCGTGGACAGTGACGCTTTGTGTCCAGGCTTCAGTGTGTCTCATTTCCAAGGCCATTGCTCATTATCCTGGGTGAAGGTTCCACATGTTTTACCATAAAACGTATACCTAGAAGCAAGGCAGAGAATGAGTATAGCTGCACCTATTTTTTTTTTTTTTACCTAAACTTTAGTAAGAAATGCAGACGAGAAACGCAGAGCAGCTTAAACAATAGTAACTGCTAACATATGTGAAATTTCTGCAAGAGGACATTGTTTCCATTATAGTATTATTCTCTGACACGATTTTTTTTCTTCTAGGGGAGCTGATTTTAGATATGAAATCTTTTTTCCTCCTTTAAGAGTAACCGGGTGGCAGGGGTACAGGAAGCCCGCTGTGAATGTTGCGGGAACATGTAAGAAGGGAGGGCTGCGACGGAATACGCAATTACAAGTTTCTTTAAGTCCCTAGTTCATTGTGCTTTTACACATCTGGATAATTAACCAAGCATTACATTCTCTCTAGACTATTTTTACAAGTACAATATGCTCCCAACGTGATTTCCATTAGGCTGTTCCAAACATCCTTTAAGAACTCAGAAAGATTGCAGACTGAGATTGAAAACCACTGTTCAGCTGTGATGTTGAGACCTTTTCCTCTCGTGGGGGGAAATACAAGACTGAGAGCTGAATTCCGAGATCCTTCCGATGTAAGAGGAAAACTGGAGGCTTATTGCTTTTTTAAGCCCCAGGAATACAAGCATATACAAACACACCTTAATATCTCTGGTCCTCCTTGTCAGAGCCGAGCTCAAAATATGGTCACCATGGGAAAACGTGAGCCACACAACAACGGTGCTGGAAACTGCAGCTTGAAGCTTCTTTAAATATTAGGAAGGAATAATAAGGGCAGACTAAAATCCTGACGTGTCGATGGCTAACCTAATTTGAGTGATTGTGTTAGAAAAATACCTTTGTCTGGCTGAGGTCCTCATTCGAGGGTCACTGCTGAATTCTGAAACGATACATGTTCAGATAGTTAGTGGCCACGCTTTTCCTCTTTTCTTCTTTTATAATCGCTTTGATGCTGTTTCGAGCTTTTATGAGGCCAGGGTCTGATCTGCTGGTAGAAGGTTAGTGCTAATTCACAGGCTTTAGGAGCTTCGCTGGCCAGCTGCTGCCCACATTGATGAACACCAGCAAGAGATCGGAGAAACCACAGGGCTGATAGTTGTGCTGGTTGTTGTTCCCATCGTTGTTATAGGCAGGACTCAGAACAAAAGAAACAAGAGTTCATAAAATTACAGGATTGCGACTGGAAGTCCTAAGGGCCATAGAGATCATTTCTAATAGGTGAACAAACCTAAAGTCTCTCCCCAAAATATACGTCTCTATTCTATTTAAAATACATCCAGAAAAGAGAAAGCTGGGTAAATAAAACATTTGATTTATTGTCTGGTTGTCTTTGAAAGTGCTGTGGTGGTCAGAGATCGTTAAATTGAGAAATAAATGATTTGGGAAGAATAAACTAACCCGATCTTGCAAAATAAATAAATAAATAAATGTCTCCACAAGGAGAGTGAAAATAATTGAAATTTCATTATAATGTTTCAGTGTCTGTTTTCCATAAAATAATCCCATAATTGTCTACTGTGTGACAGCCTGAGCCACTCAACCAATGGAATGATTAATGAAAACAGCAGTGAAGGATTTGTCACACTGACACAGGGCACGGAAGTGTGTGATAGTCATTAGAAAGCAAAAATGAGATAAACATCATCGTTAGGAGAGCAGATGTGGACTGAACAGTGAGGAATCTGTTTTGGACATGGTTGTAGAACTGCCCGTGTTTTCTTTGAATGGCCAACTTAGCAAGCTTGTAGGGGATGAACCCAGGGCTGAGCCCCAGCTTGGGAGACCATAGACTTGTAGTCTATTCCAGGACCCTTGACTGAAATGTGATTTGATATGAGAGATGGGAGATGTGGAGGCAGCCAAGCCTAGATGGAATCCCAGCCAGGCACGTGATTGAAATGCATAGACCCTTGCTTTCATCGTTTTAAAACATAGGAAGATAATGTTAACTGTCAGGTGGCTCAAATTAAAGTGGGGGAAGTAGCCTGTTCATAGTAGATCATAGTAGATGCTCAGAAATTGAGTGGATGTTCCTTCTTAATTTCCTGCCTGGATATATCCCAGATACACATGATGGTCACCGGGGGGGGGGGGGGGGGGGGAGGAAAGGTGCCATAAAAATGTGGCTGTTTTCGCCTAAATTTGTCATCACCTTCAATAGAGCAATTTAAAGTACACACCCTTCCATCTCAGAAAGAGCCAAAGAGATGTCCTATCGCTAGGTCTTATAACAAGACAACTTAAGGGATGACCTCCAATAGAGAAAAAATGTTTAGCAGTAATGACAGATTAGTCATTCATTTCTCAAATGTGTCTTCATGGTCCTACTATGTGCTGGGCAAGGTACACCTTGTGAGAATAATAATCCATGAAATGGTAGACTTTACCCTATCACATTAAAAAAAATTTTTTTTAACATTTATTTATTATTGAGAGACAGACAGAGACAGAGAGAGACAGAGCATGAGCATGGGAGGGGCAGAGAGGAGGAGACACAGAATCCGAAGCAGGCTCCAGGCTCTGAGCTGTCAGCACAGAGCCCAACGCAGGGCTCGAACTCACAAACTGGGAGGGCATGACCCGAGTCGAAGTCGGACGCTTAACCAACTGAGTCACCCAGGCGCCCTTGCCCTATCACATTTGAGTCAAGTTTTCTGTAATATTTTTTCAAAAAGAAAGCATTAGCTTTACGAGTTTTGTGTTGTATTCATTTTCGTGCCTTCTCAAATATCTGCTGTGATGCCTTTGACAGAAGAGTTGCCTAATAAACCATTACTGAATGAAGACTGTACAATACAGGTTTACCACTGAAACGATTACTCAAGGAAATTTGGCCTCTTTTGTTCACCTTACAGAAATTATATTTGATAAATGTTCACTTATTGTTCCTCACAAGAGAATATAGCACTTTTGGGCAGCAAACTGCATTTCAGGCATGTAAACACATCTTCTTATTACCACAAGGACTCTAAAATGTGCTCATGGTTATGAATGGATATGTTGTTTTGAGTCAATACTTTGCCTAAATAATTACTACTCCACAGAGGTCTGCATCAGTGAGGAGATCTTGTATAAATTACGCAGATTACGTAATTGTATCATACCTTGGAAGGAGTGTCAGTTTGGGAGTAGGTCAGGGCAGGTTTGATTCTGATTCTGCCACTTAACATCTCTGAGCCTCAATGCCCTCGTATTGAAATGGGAGTAATGGCATCTCCAGCATGCGATTATGGTGTAGAATTAATAGAGCTCTCGGGGGCTCCCAGCCTTTGAACTACAGACCCCTGCAGAGCCTTGGAAATATTACAAAGGGTCTGCAGACTCATAAGTACCCACATGATGCCTTTAGTCTATTTTGAACACACATGCATTCGCGTTTTTCAAATGCAAGTAAGTTAATTCAAGACCATTCATTCAATGACTGTTTACTGAGCACTAACAGATAAACAGCATCAGGCACAGGGGACATACTAACCCGCAAAACAGACGTGGAGCCCTGTGTTCGTGGATCTTTGGTTCTAGTGTGGGTGGGAGAATAATGATGCACAAGATGAATTAGTTGAAGTGCATAGGAAAGTGAATAGGGGAGTTAACCATAAGGACACTGAGGGAAGAGCATTCCGGGTGGCGGGAACAACTAATGCAAAGGCCCTGGTGGAAGGGGCCAGTATGGATCACAATCATGATTATGGTCCAAGACGGGCTGGAGAGGAATGAGCAAAAAGGTAGCAGGGGATAGTGTTAATGAAGTGACCTGATCATGCCAATCCTTATGCCTCCAAAAAAGCACTTTTGCTTTTACTCTGAAGGAGATGAGAAGTCATCAGAGGGTTCAGATTTATGTTCTAGTAGACCACCATCTTGAAAATAGACTGGATGAGGGGAAGGACAACAGCGGGGGCAGGGGGCGGTGGTTAGGCCACTGCAATAATCCAGGCAAAAGTGGAGCAAACCTGGAGCAAGGTGATGAAATATGGGTATGTGAAAACACCGGATCCTGGACCTATTTTGACAGAATAGGTGCAATTGACAAGGCTCGCTGATGAACTTTTGTGGGGAGAGAGAGAGTGTGTGTGTGTGGCGGGGGCGGGGGGGGGGGGGGGAGGGCGGGGCGAAAGAATGGCACCAAGATTTTTGGTCTAAGCAGTTAGAACAGAGTTAATAATAGAGAGGCTGTTGGAAGGCTTGGGGATTAGAGCTTCATTTTGAACATATGAAGTTTGATATTAGACATGAAGGTGGAGATGGTCCAAAAGGAAGCTTTTTAATGTAAAAAATACAAAACGATTTTTTAAACCTCCCTGAATAGTAGCTTTTGTCAGCATAATCTAAAAGCAGAATTATAATGTTTGCATCCACAAAATATTTTAAAATTGGAAAAGAACTTTGTACTTGGAAAGGTTGGAAACAGAGATAGTTGTCAAGTGACAATTTCAGTAGCCAATAAATACTACTCTCCTTTTCCTCTTGCTTTAATACATGTTGCTTTCAAGCTGCATCATCGTAAGTATTTTGAAATCTTACTTTTGGCCTTGGGGGTTTCTTTTTCTTTGTAAATGAAGTTTTCAATGGAGCTTTCTGGTAAGAAAGGTTCTGTGGGTGGCGGAATTGTATTCACTGGCCCATGTTATTTTGGAAGGAAATTAGACTGTTCGCCTATTACACATCCACTTGTCATTTTTTGTGCACCTCACCCATGACTTGCATGTCACGGGTGCTATTTGGGATGCCAAAGGAAGTGACAGAGCTCTGTGCTATTGTGGAATTTACAGCGTAAGGTAAAGAAAATATATGGTATGTCTCATGTGGAAATACTGCTGTCTTTCTTTAATTAGCTTAAACACATAATTTTATACCTTTTTTTAATGTTTGTTTATTTTTGAGAGACAGACAGACAGGGTGTGAGCTGGGGAGGGGCAGAGAGAGAGGGAGACACAGAATCCAAAGCAGGCTTCAGGCTCTGAGCCATTAGCCCAGAGCCCGACGCGGGGCTGGAACTCACGGACCGCGAGATCGTGACCCGAGCTGAAGTCGGACGCTTAACTGACTGAACCACCCAGGCGCCCCATAAACACATAATTTTTATAGCACCAATTTGTGATGGTTCATTTTAACACCCGCCCTTCTCAGTCTTACGCAGGGAAGTACGTGCCAGCCTTTGCACACTATATCCATACATTGAACCCCGTGATGACAACGAAAATCAACCTGAAAGGAGTTGCTATTGGGGATGCGTATTCTGATCCCGAATCAGTAGGTGTCTCCTTTTTCTTTTCTGTTGTGTCCCTGAAAAGATTAAATCCCCTTTAGTCAAATGGAGGCTCCTCTTGCCTTAGAGACCTAACTTGGTAGAAGGAAATAATGTTGCCCAGTTGATTTTCTAATGATTGAAATCTTCCAATTTTTACAAAATGTTTTAAGCTGTCAACTCCCTATGTCAGCCTAGATTGGGTGTGAGTGCGAATGTGGGGCACGCACGTGTGTGTGATACGTTTGTGTGAATTCTGTGCACATGTGGGTTGTGTGTGTATGCTTGTGGTGTGTGTGGGCATTGTGTGTGGTACGTGTATTGTGTATGTATGTACGTGTTGTGTACGTATTTGTGTGTTCTGTGAGATCTGTGTGTGTGAGTGTGTGTGTGTGTGTGTGTGTGTGTAATTGTCTTGTTTGGCTAATTTCAGCACGCGCTCAATGAATTACAAAGGGTTATTTCATCAAGCAAGTGGGTCCCTAACTTCTCTCTTTCTCTCCGTGTGGCATTTGTGTTTCTCTTCTCTCTTCAGATCATAGGGGGCTATGCAACATTCCTGTACCAAATTGGCTTATTGGATGAGAAGCAGAGAAAGTACTTCCAGAAGCAGTGTGATGACTGCGTGAAATACATCAGGGAAGAGAGGTGGTTTCAAGCCTTTGAAGTGAGTTCTGGGGCCTGCGTTGCCCTGGAGCAATGAGAACCATCTGAGGAGGGTCCTAGAATCCCCGTGGCACTCAGGCATTTTGTTGTTGTTAGAGAAGGTCTATCTGGGATGCTGTCTGAGCTCAGGAGGCAGATGTGTGGGCTGGAAATGGAGAAAAGAACTGTCCCGGCCTCTTTGAATTTACTTGGGCTGTATTTTATTTTATTTTATTATTTTTTTTTTTTAATTTTTTTTTTTCAACGTTTATTTATTTTTGGGACAGAGAGAGACAGAGCATGAACGGGCGAGGGGCAGAGAGAGAGGGAGACACAGAATCGGAAACAGGCTCCAGGCTCCGAGCCATCAGCCCAGAGCCCGATGCGGGGCTCGAACTCACGGACCGCGAGATCGTGACCTGGCTGAAGTCGGACGCTTAACCGACTGCGCCACCCAGGCGCCCCTACTTGGGCTGTATTTTAAACCTTCGATCACCTTGGAGTGTTTATCTAACTGTGTCTTTCGTTAACTGTTTTGATTTCTTTAAATGCTGTGTAGCCCTAAAGGCATACCCTATCACAAGGAAATCAGAAGAAAGGCTACCCAGAAAGTGGGTGCATGTGCTTCAACCTATGCTCTATCCACACACAGTGTTTCAGCTGGAGAAGTGGCCCCAGTGTGTAACAAATGTCACACGTTCCTTTGCGTCAGGAACAAAGGTTATGAAGTATAGAAACCAGCACCTTTTACAGAGGGCCACTGGTGTTTGTAAATATTGTCACATTACTTCCCCAAAGCTGAATTTGAGGATCAAATAATATGGGTATATTCCTCACCCTTTTTGTTGGGGGGAGAGTTATTTCAAATCTGAGACTATATACTAGATAGTAAGACATTCGGGGTTTTGTTTGGGTTTGATTTGGTTTTGCCAGTGCACACAAAGACCGTGTATCCACAGTCTTCCTGAAGGGTTTTTGTTTTGTTTTGTTTTGTTTTGTTTTGTTTTGTTTTGCTGCTTTTGCCATAGAGCCATCATGTTTTCTACATGAGTAAATGAGGCAAGGATTGCATTTTGAGGACTTCGGTCTTTTTGTTATTGGGAGCACATCCTGTACCATTAATGCTGAGGCCTGGTGTTAGCAGTCTTCTAGGCACTGCAGGTCAGCTGGTTCAGATCAAAACGAGAGACATACAAACTTAGAAGGGGGTAACAAATATAAAATGCTCCATTTTATAAGTAAGGGCGCCTGGTGTGGCTACAGAGTGTGGATTCAGAATCTCCTGTGCAATTGTAAATGCCAAGGAAGAGGGATCTTACGGGGACAGGGAGGGTTGTCTTTCAACTTGCGACGACTATTTTCAGTCTAGTGTTAGGCTGTCTGTTGTAGTAAGCGGAAAGGGTGAAAGGATTGAACCGTTAGAATTTAAAATTAATATCAAATTTTACATCATGTGAGACCAATAAGCAAGTGAGATATTTGATGTGTTTGTGAGGAAGCATCCAAGAATTATCGATGTTAAGAGGAAAAACATCTGATTGGCCCTGAGGGATAAGGAAAGCAGAAAAGATGTCCATGATGCATGATGCGGTAGCCTGAGCACCCACAGGTTTAGTGAAACAGTTGACAAGTTCAGGTTATTCTTTGCATTCGGAGGTAATGAGGAGACGCCCTGTAAGGTTAGAGTTTCTGCCAAACTAGATTCATCAGGAAAAAAAAATGCAGAAAGACACCAAAATACAGTATAAAACAAAATGAAAACAAAAACAACAACAAAACCTGAAATCTTTGAAGGTATGCAATGTCTCTGTGACCATCGGTCCAATATTTGGAGTGATGAATTAACAAAAAAACCTTTGTTTTTTTCAAGGGAAATAGATAAAATGGCACTTGGGAAAGTAAGCAAGTGCTCGTCAAATGTGTTTCAGTATATGCAATAGAAGTCTCCCAAGAAATCCTGAGACCCGAGAGACTACAAATGTCAAAATCACAGGCCTAAATAATAGAGCCTGTTTGATGCTCTGGTCCCTTAAAATGATTTAGTTAATCAAAGAGCAGTAACTCAGAGCTGGAGGAAACTTTATAGATCATCCTCTGCCCTTACACACACACACAATACACACACACACACACACTTCCTTGGGGAGGAGGCTAAGGCCCAGAGGGCCTGCCTTCAATTGCCAGAAGCCACTTAATAGATTCTGGAAGGCCTAGAGCTAGAATCCACCCCCGCCCCGACACCATTCCCACCCCAGTATTTCTCCTGTGGTTAACTTTCAGGCAGTCTATAAAAATCCTGGGACAGGGGCACCTGGGTGGCTCAATCGGTTAAGCACTGACTTCGGCTCAGGTCTCATGATCTTGTGGTCTGTGAGTTTGAGCCCCATGCTGGGCTCTGTGCTGACAGTGTGGAGCCTAGAGTCTGCTTCAGATTCTGTGTGTCTCCCTCTCTCACTGCCCCTCCCCTGCTCATGCTCTTTCTCTCTCAACGATGAGTAAACATTAAAAAAAATTTTTTTAAATACAAAGATAAAAATAAAAATCCTGGGACATTTAGACATTCTGCAAGGTGCACAGTGGACCGTCTCTGGTCCTGTATTGTCTCCCTTATCATGACAATGTTCTGGATCACAGAGTTCTTTTTGTGAAGCAAGTTTCAACCAGAAACTGGATTTCACAGGTCTGGACCACCCACCTTCTTTATTTGTTTGATAACAAATGATTTTTTACTCTGAAATCAGATCCATGCTTAAGGATTGAATTCATCTTCCGTTGGCGTTGATAATTTCTAAAGATAAATACCCCAAATGCTGCATCCATTCAGGACTACTGCTGGCCTGCAGTGTTCCCTCCGCGTGGACAATTTAGAAAAAGGCGTCTCCCTCTGGGCTGACATAGTCCTATGGATTCAGGGCTTGGCAAGTGGACGCCACCATTGTATGAGCTGTCTCATACATGAGCCATGAGATGGCTCACACAATGGCTGTTTCTCCAAATGCAGCCCAAACCTAGTTATCCAGCTTGGCAAGCAGAACTTTGGCTGGTTCTCCGGCCTTTCTCACCCCTCCACCAGGCATCCCCATGGCGTGCACAATCTGCACAGCCAGAGCCAGTGGTCCTGAGCGACCGTGGCATTGCTGGAGCATACTTACTGCCTCCTCTCCTTTCTACAGCGATGATCCTTTTCATACATGGTCCCTAGGCCTGTGGCCCTAGTAACTTGGATTAATTAACTTTGTTTTTTTTTTTTTTTTTTGCTTTTATTTTTTTTTATTTATTTTTTTTATTTATATATGAAATTTATTGTCAAATTGGTTTCCATACAACACCCAGTGCTCATCCCAAAAGGTGCCCTCCTCAATACCCATCACCCACCCTCTCCTCCCTCCCACCCCCCATCAACCCTCAGTTTGCTCTCAGTTCTCAACAGTCTCTTATGCTTTGGCTCTCTCCCACTCTAACCTCTTTTTTTTTTTTTTTCCTTCCCCTCCCCCATGGGTTCCTGTTAAGTTTCTCAGGATCCACATAAGAGTGAAACCATATGGTATCTGTCTTTCTCTTTATGGCTTATTTCACTTAGCATCACACTCTCCAGTTCCATCCACGTTGCTACAAAAGGCCATATTTCATTTTTTCTCATTGCCACGTAGTATTCCATAGTGTATATAAACCACAATTTCTTTATCCATTCATCAGTTGATGGACATTTAGGCTCTTTCCATAATTTGGCTATTGTTGAGAGTGCTGCTATGAACATTGGGGTACAAGTGCCCCTATGCATCAGTACTCCTGTGTCCCTTGGATAAATTCCTAGCAGTGCTATTGCTGGGTCATAGGGTAGGTCTATTTTTAATTTTCTGAGGAACCTCCACACTGCTTTCCAGAGCGGCTGCACCAATTTGCATTCCCACCAACAGTGCAAGAGGGTTCCCGTTTCTCCACATCCTCTCCAGCATCCATAGTCTCCTGATTTGTTCATTTTGGCCACTCTGACTGGCGTGAGGTGATACCTGAGTGTGGTTTTGATTTGTATTTCCCTGATAAGGAGCGACGCTGAACATCTTTTCATGTGCCTGTTGGCCATCTGGATGTCTTCTTTAGAGAAGTGTCTATTCATGTTTTCTGCCCATTTCTTCACTGGGTTATTTGCTTTTCGGATGTGGAGTTTGGTGAGCTCTTTATAGATTTTGGATACTAGCCCTTTGTCCGATATGTCATTTGCAAATATCTTTTCCCATTCCGTTGGTTGCCTTTTAGTTTTGTTGGTTGTTTCCTTTGCTGTGCAGAAGCTTTTTATCTTCATAAGGTCCCAGGAATTCACTTTTGCTTTTAATTCCCTTGCCTTTGGGGATGTGTCGAGTAAGAGATTGCTACGGCTGAGGTCAGAGAGGTCTTTTCCTGCTTTCTCCTCTAAGGTTTTGATGGTTTCCTGTCTCACATTCAGGTCCTTTATCCATTTTGAGTTTATTTTTGTGAATGGTGTGAGAAAGTGGTCTAGTTTCAACCTTCTGCATGTTGCTGTCCAGTTCTCCCAGCACCATTTGTTAAAGAGACTGTCTTTTTTCCATTGGATGTTCTTTCCTGCTTTGTCAAAGATGAGTTGGCCATACGTTTGTGGGTCTAGTTCTGGGGTTTCTATTCTATTCCATTGGTCTATGTGTCTGTTTTTGTGCCAATACCATGCTGTCTTGATGATGACAGCTTTGTAGTAGAGGCTAAAGTCTGGGATTGTGATGCCTCCTGCTTTGGTCTTCTTCTTCAAAATGACTTTGGCTATTCGGGGCCTTTTGTGGTTCCATATGAATTTTAGGATTGCTTGTTCTAGTTTCGAGAAGAATGCTGGTGCAATTTTGATTGGGATTGCATTGAATGTGTAGATAGCTTTGGGTAGTATTGATATTTTGACAATATTTATTCTTCCAATCCATGAGCAGGGAATGTCTTTCCATTTCTTTAAATCTTCTTCAATTACCTTCATAAGCTTTCTATTGTTTTCAGCATACAGATCCTTTACATCTTTGGTTAGATTTATTCCTAGGTGTTTTATGCTTCTTGGTGCAATTGTGAATGGGATCAGTTTCTTTATTTGTCTTTCTGTTGCTTCATTGTTAGTGTATAAGAATGCAACTGATTTCTGTACATTGATTTTGTATCCTGCAACTTTGCTGAATTCATGTATCAGTTCTAGCAGACTTTTGGTGGAGTCTATCGGATTTTCCATGTATAATATCATGTCATCTGCAAAAAGCGAAAGCTTGACTTCATCTTTGCCAATTTTGATGCCTTTGATTTCCTTTTGTTGTCTGATTGCTGATGCTAGAACTTCCAGCACTATGTTAAACAACAGCGGTGAGAGTGGGCATCCCTGTCGTGTTCCTGATCTCAGGGAAAAAGCTCTCAGTTTTTCCCCGTTGAGGATGATGTTAGCTGTGGGCTTTTCATAAATGGCTTTTATGATCTTTAAGTATGTTCCTTCTATCCCGACTTTCTCAAGGGTTTTTATTAAGAAAGGGTGCTGGATTTTGTCAAAGGCCTTTTCTGCATCGATTGACAGGATCATATGGTTTTTCTCTTTTTTTTTGTTAATGTGATGTATCACATTGATTGATTTGCGAATGTTGAACCAGCCCTGCATCCCAGGAATGAATCCCACTTGATCATGGTGAATAATTCTTTTTATATGCCGTTGAATTCGATCTGCTAGTATCTTATTGAGAATTTTTGCATCCATATTCATCAGGGATATTGGCCTGTAGTTCTCTTTTTTTACTGGGTCTCTGTCTGGTTTAGGAATCAAAGTAATACTGGCTTCATAGAATGAGTCTGGAAGTTTTCCTTCCCTTTCTATTTCTTGGAATAGCTTGAGAAGGATAGGTATTATCTCTGCTTTAAACGTCTGGTAGAACTCCCCTGGGAAGCCATCTGATCCTGGACTCTTATTTGTTGGGAGATTTTTGATAACCGATTCAATTTCTTCGCTGGTTATGGGTCTGTTCAAGCTTTCTATTTCCTCCTGATTGAGTTTTGGAAGAGTGTGGGTGTTCAGGAATTTGTCCATTTCTTCCAGGTTGTCCAATTTGTTGGCATATAATTTTTCATAGTATTCCCTGATAATTGTTTGTATCTCTGAGGGATTGGTTGTAATAATTCCATTTTCATTCATGATTTTATCTATTTGGGTCATCTCCCTTTTCTTTTTGAGAAGCCTGGCTAGAGGTTTGTCAATTTTGTTTATTTTTTCAAAAAACCAACTCTTGGTTTCGTTGATCTGCTCTACAGTTTTTTTAGATTCTATATTGTTTATTTCTGCTCTGATCTTTATTATTTCTCTTCTTATGCTGGGTTTAGGCTGCCTTTGCTGTTCTGCTTCTGTTTCCTCTAGGTGTGCTGTTAGATTTTGTATTTGGGATTTTTCTTGTTTCTTGAGATAGGCCTGGATTGCAATGTATTTTCCTCTCAGGACTGCCTTCGCTGCGTCCCAAAGCGTTTGGATTGTTGTATTTTCATTTTCATTTGTTTCCATATATTTTTTAATTTCTTCTCTAATTGCCTGGTTGACCCACTCATTCGTTAGTAGGGTGTTCTTTAACCTCCATGCTTTTGGAGGTTTTCCAGACTTTTCTCTGTGGTTGATTTCAAGCTTCATAGCATTGTGGTCTGAAAGTATGCATGGTATGATTTCAATTCTTGTAAACTTATGAAGGGCTGTTTTGTGACCCAGTATATGATCTATCTTGGAGAATGTTCCATGTGCACTCGAGAAGAAAGTATATTCTGTTGCTTTGGGATGCAGAGTTCTAAATATATCTGTCAAGTCCATCTGATCCAATGTCTCATTCAGGGCCCTTGTTTCTTTATTGACCGTGTGTCTAGATGATCTATCCATTTCTGTAAGTGGGGTGTTAAAGTCCCCTGCAATTACCACATTCTTATCAATAAGGTTGCTTATGTTTATGAGTAATTGTTTTATATATTTGGGCGCTCCGGTATTCGGCGCATAGACATTTATAATTGTTAGCTCTTCCTGATGGATAGACCCTGTCACTATTATATAATGTCCTTCTTCATCTCTTGTTACAGCCTTTAATTTAAAGTCTAGTTTGTCTGATATAAGTATGGCTACTCCAGCTTTCTTTTGGCTTCCAGTAGCATGATAAATAGTTCTCCATCCCCTCACTCTCAATCTAAAGGTGTCCTCGGGTCTAAAATGAGTCTCTTGTAGACAGCAAATAGATGGGTCTTGTTTTTTTATCCATTCTGATACCCTATGTCTTTTGGTTGGCGCATTTAATCCATTTACATTCAGTGTTATTATAGAAAGATATGGGTTTAGAGTCATTGTGATGTCTGTATGTTTTATGCTTGTAGTGATGTCTCTGGTACTTTGTCTCACAGGGTCCCCCTTAGGATCTCTTGTAGGGCTGGTTTAGTGGTGACAAATTCCTTCAGTTTTTGTTTGTTTGGGAAGACCTTTATCTCTCCTTCTATTCTAAATGACAGACTTGCTGGATAAAGGATTCTCGGCTGCATATTTTTTCTGTCTAGCACACTGAAAATCTCGTGCCAATTCTTTCTGGCCTGCCAAGTTTCAAAAGAGAGATCAGTCACGAGTCTTATAGGTCTCCCTTTATATGTGAGGGCACGTTTACCCCTTGCTGCTTTCAGAATTTTCTCTTTATCCTTGTATTTTGCCAGTTTCACTATGATATGTCGTGCAGAAGATCGATTCAAGTTACGTCTGAAGGGAGTTCTCTGTGCCTCTTGGATTTCAATGCCTTTTTCCTTCCCCACTTCAGGGAAGTTCTCAGCTATTATTTCTTCAAGTACCCCTTCAGCACCTTTCCCTCTCTCTTCCTCCTCTGGGATACCAATGATGCGTATATTATTTCTTTTTAGTGTATCACTTAGTTCTCTAATTTTCCCCTCATACTCCTGGATTTTTTTCTCTCTCTTTTTCTCAGCTTCCTCTTTTTCCATAACTTTATCTTCTAGTTCACCTATTCTCTCCTCTGCCTCTTCAATCCGAGCCGTGGTGGTTTCCATTTTGTTATGCATTTCCTTTAAAGCGTTTTTCAGCTCCTCGTGACTGTTCCTTAGTCCCTTGATCTCTGTAGCAAGAGATTCTCTGCTGTCAGCTATACTGTTTTCAAGCCCAGCGATTAATTTTATGACTATTATTCTAAATTCACTTTCTGTTATATTATTTAAATCCTTTTTGATCAGCTCATTGTTCATTTGATCAGCTGTTGTTATTTCCTGGAGATTCTTCTGAGGGGAATTCTTCTGCTTGGTCATTTTGGATAGCCCCTGGCGTGGTGAGGACCTGCAGGGCACTTCCCCTGTGCTGTTGTGTATAACTGGAGTTGGTGGGCGGAGCCGCAGTCAGACCTGATGTCTGCCCCCAGCCCACCGCTGGGGCCACAGTCAGACTGGTGTGTGCCTTCTCTTCCCCTCTCCTAGGGGCGGGATTCACTGTGGGGTGGGGTGGCCTGTCTGGGCTACTTGCACACTGCCAGGCTTGTGATGCTGGGGATCTGGCGTCTTAGCTGGGGTGGGTAGGCAAGGTGCACGGGGGCAGGAGGGGCAGGCTTAGCTTGCTTCTCCTTAGGTGATCCACTTCAGGAGGGGCCCTGTGGCAGCAGGAGGGAGTCAGATCCGCTGCCGGAGGTTTGGCTCCCCAGAAGCGCAGAGTTGGGTGTTTGCGCGGAGCGAGCAAGTTCCCTGGCAGGAACTGGTTCTCTTTGGGATTTTGGCTGGGGGATGGGCGGGGAAGATGGCGCTGGCGAGCGCCTTTGTTCCCCACCAAACTGAGCTCTGTCGTCCGGGGGCTCAGCAGCTCTCCTTCCCTTTGTCCTCCAGCCTTCCCGCTTTCTGAGCAGAGCTGTTAACTTATGACCTCCCAGACACTAAGTCGCGCTTGCTGTCGGAGCACAGTCCGTCAGGCCCCTCCGCTTTTTGCAAGCCAGACTTGGGGGCTCTGCTTGGCTGGCGAGCCGCCCCTCCGCCCCGGCTCCCTCCCGCCAGTCCGTGGAGCACGCACCGCCTCGCCGCCCTTCCTACCCTCTTCCGTGGGCCTCTCGTCTGCGCTTGGCTCCGGCGACTCCGTTCTGCTAATCCTCTGGTGGTTTTCTGGGTTATTTAGGCAGGTGTAGGTGGAATCTAAGTGATCAGCAGGATGCGCGGTGAGCCCAGCGTCCTCCTACGCCGCCATCTTCCCTCTCTCCATAACAATTCTGGATTAATTAACTTTGATGCAGAAAACTAATCGAATACAATAAGAAAATTTTGTATTAAACCCAAGAGCATGGCCAGAAGGAATTGAAGACTAGGAGAGACCTCAGTGTGACCCTTGGGGAGCTAGGGTGTGTGTGGTAGAAGAGGCGTGGCCTGGGCTTGAATCTCAAGTCTGACGTTATTAGTAAGGCGTCCTTGGCAAGTGGCTTAACGTCTGTGTGCCTGTTTCCGCCCCTGTAGAACTAGGATACTGGTAACCTATATTCTTACCTTGTAAGAAAACCTAAAATCGCACCTGATCGTCGATTTTGAAAATGTGCTGAATTCATCCTTTTATAAGAGCTCCTTACACACTCAATTTCCTCATCCCAAAACATCCCAGTGTTCTCAATCTCTTTTATGACAATCCCTTTCATCTTCTTGCCCTACCCCACAGCCTGCTTCAGCCCTGCTGCTGCCGCTCTCTCCCCACCCTCCACCCCCCCCCCCCCCCCCCCACGCAGGGGCTGGGTTCTTTCTTACCTACTCTGTAAGGCACTTGGTTAGGAGGTTAGAGGGGATGTCCTTGCTCCTCAGTGCTACTTCCAGATCATATCCTTCTGGAAGCTCTGAGTGTTGACTCTCATATCCTCACATGATCCCACCCACCACTTTTTTTTTTTAATGTTTATTTTTGAGAGGCGGGGGAAGGAGCAGAGAGAGAGTGGGGGAGACACAGAATTCACAGCAGGCTCCAGGCTCTGAGCTGTCAGCGCAGAGCCCGACGCGGGGCTCAGACTCACGGACCACGAGATCATGACCTGAGCTGAAGTTGGACACTCAACCGACTGAGCCACCCAGGCTCCCCACCACCCACCACTTCTTGTTGTAGTTACCTACAACCCTCTGGCTTTCTCCTTCTCATCCTCTGAGTATTGTAGCTCCTGCCTCACTGTCCTTCTCTCAAGGGTATCATGCTTGCCATTGTTTCTAGTGATCACAGTATCTGCATGAATGACCCTTTTAATACCTGGCCCCTTAGTTCTTTAGCTTCCTCTCTTTTAGTGACCTTGTTCTCCTCTTTACCTTAGCTGTTCAGTCCCCCTCCCAAAAACAAATCTGAAAATCACTCCACGATCTCAGATTCCCATTGTGCCAGCTCACTTTTCTGAATATACAAACTCAAATAACCGTCCTGCAACCCCACTGTCTTCCGGTCCATTGATCCTACTACAGTTTCATGATCCTTAACCCCTCTAAATCTTAGCTTCTCTAATTACCCGACTGAAATTCAAGGTCAGTCCACCTCCTTTGGCTGGACCGCCATCCTGGCTACAAGTGCCACTCTAGCACCCCACGCCTGCCTCTGTGCAGCTGCACGTGACTGGAAAAGAGCACGCAACCACTGCTCTCACCTCCGCTGATGACCACTTTTTAAGGTCAGGAGTCCAAAGAGAACTTCCGCCAACTCCAAGCACCTGCGCATTTGTCCATACCCTCTGCCCTCTCTCCTCAAACTGTGGGTGAGTGGTCAGCCTTCCGTGTTACGGCTGTCCTTCCCGACAAGCTCACTCCCACAGTCGGGCCTTTGGGCTCACTGTTTCCCCTGCCTGGAATGTTATTTCCCTAGATGTCTCCATGGTCCACTTCCTTCCTTCCAACAGGTGTTTACTCAAATGCCACTTTCTCAGTGAGACCTCTGTTTCCTCTTCCCCGCGGCATCCGTGCTCACACACACACACACACACACACACACACACACAGGCCCACACACCCCCATGACATTCCCTACTCTTCTTCTCTTTACTTGTCTCCTTAGGACTTCTCACGCTTACCTTACTGCGTGTTTTTCCTATGAGTGCTTGCTTATTGTCCTCCTCTAGAATATAAGCTACATTAGGGAGGACTTTTGCTCTGTCGTGTTCACAGGGCCATGTCCCCGATGCCTGAGACAGTGTCTAGCACAGAGAAGATGTGCGATAAAAGGTTGTTGAACAAAACAATGGAGGAGTGTCAACGCAATGACAAATGTCTGTATGTTTTTACCTACCCTGATGTTTTCCTTGTTTCTTTCTTCCCTCTCTCCCGACCTAGGTACTGGATAAACTACTAGATGGTGACTTAACAAACAGCCCTTCTTACTTCCAGAATGTCACAGGATGTCCTAGTTACTATAACCTGTTACAGTGCAAGGTAATGAGTGCAACAGTTTACAAACTATACTAGTGTTTGCTTCAACCTTTTGGTAACACCAAACGTCCTTCGACTTGAGAAATACTATAGCTGGGATGGGGGGTGGGAGGGAGGGGGGGTAGGTGATGGGTATTGAGGAGGGCATCTTTTGGGATGAGCACTGGGTGTTGTATGGAAACCAATCTGACAATAAATTTCATATATTAAAAAAGAGAGAGAGAGAGAAATACTATAGCTGACTTTATACTAGATAAATATGTCCTAACTGTAGTGCATTATTTGGTCTACTAATCTGTAGGATTTTTTTCCCCCACTGATGTTGTACATGTTATAATCTGACCATCAAGAATGTATGATATTCCAGATAACTCAGAACAATCTCTGATTAACACAGTTTCCCCCCAGTAGAACTTGTGATACAAAAGTTCTTTTGTCAAGGATAGGCCAGGATTGCAGTTCTGGGTATTAGGTTCCAGAACGCCAAGACTGTAGTGAATTTCTTGAAAGTGTCCACATTATTTGTTCTGTACTTAAGGCAGCTTGGATAATCAAAACTGCCAAAGCCTTTATGAAAATATTTGCTTTGTCTTACTTTTAACTTAAGAAGGTTTGTGCGCTTAGTATGGCCCTCACTTCAAGCTCTCTGGAATATTTCTTAAAGTATTCAAGTAGTTTTCTTTCATAAAAGCAGGCCAAAGTTGATGTCTTTTGTGAAGAATTAATCAAATATAACCAAGGGAGCCAAAGTGGGGATTTGGATTTGTACGATCTTTGTCTAGTGTATATGACAATGTATCTTGTTTTTAAAATTGCCTTATTTATTAACTATTTCATAAATAAAATACAAAGCTAATTTCAATAGAATTTGCTAACCCTGTGGTTTTGGATCTACAGTCTACCAAGAGGAAAACATATGGTAGGCAAGAGAGAAACAGAATGTAATTACATTTCTTTTTTCCTTACAAACTAACGTATTCAACAAATTAGCATAAATTGATGATGCACAA
This sequence comes from Puma concolor, assembly GCF_028749965.1. Classification (NCBI taxonomy): domain Eukaryota; kingdom Metazoa; phylum Chordata; class Mammalia; order Carnivora; family Felidae; genus Puma; species Puma concolor. Next base: position 49,278,808 of record NC_141668.1, read on the forward strand.
AATTATTGATCTCAAACTCTAAGTTTTTTTTATGATTTTTGTCATTTTTTAAAGTAGCACTTACTCCTTTGTCTTTTAGTATGATGAATATCACAGACTTTTCAATACCACAGACTTTTATGCAATATATATATTTTTTTAAATAAGGATCATGGGTGACTTTTCTTTTGTCTGATGTCCTTCATAAGGTATCATCTGTTTTTACACTTGGTATATTTCCCCCTTTCAATTATGGTTAGCTGATAATTTTCTATGTATGGTTTTAATAAACAGAAGAACATGCAAAAGAATGCCCAGCTTTTAGTCCGCCATGCCACCACCCCGGCTCCTGTGGTCTATTTGACCCTCCTCCCGAAGAGCCTCCGACAAGAAGCAAATGGCTTTTGATAATCTCACCTCTTCCGTTTTTCCGGTCTTGGCCTCAAGCGGGGCTGTTGATTGGAGTCATAGACTGCAGAAGTTTCGTTACCGAGAAAGGAAAATCGAGCATTTGCAAATTGGCTATTAGGCTCTGAAGGTATCAGATCATCCAGTTTTATTGTCAGTAACATTTAAATTACCTCACAACCCCCAAGTTAAAAATGTCAGGGTGGAGACCAGAGTTAACAGCCATGTCTCATCTTGTTCATGATGGTTTATGTTCTGAGAAATTTGAAGCTTTCCCAGCACGTTGTTCCTGTCACCAAGTCATGTTCTCTGATATTTTTCTGATGTCTCCTTCCGCCAGGAACCCGAGGACCAAAATTATTATGGGAAATTTTTGTCCCTCCCACAAGTGAGACAAGCCATCCACGTGGGAAACCGGACTTTTAGTGATGGATCCCAAGTTGAAAAGTACATGCGAGAAGATACAGTAAAGTCCGTTAAGCTATGGTTAGCTGAAATCATGGATAATTATAAGGTAAGAGGGTTACTTCTTTTACTGTTGATTTCAAGAACTTTTTAGATTATCTAGAGCAGAGGTGACTTTCTTTTGTTTGTAATTTGACGTCCGCCATGTTTTTATCTTTAAGATATTTTACAAATGTAAATAACAGCTCCCCTACTGTTTGATTTCGTTGAATTAAGGTTTTTTTTTCCTTCTAATTAAATCACTGTCCCCTGATAGTTCCTTAAAATGGAATTCTCTTTGGCACATGCCAAAGAAATTCTCATCATTTCTTGAGAAAAGAAGTACAGCAGAGCCAAGAAGTTGATTGGCCTGTGGAAGCCGGTTTTGCCTTATTGCCTGCTTTATAATATTAATCCCCACGAAGTCAGGAATAAATGCAGCCAACTGGTTATTCCAAAAGATGCATTTTACCTAATAATTGTATTCATTCCCATTGCTTAGCCACCATTTTTTCAGTATCTACGTTAAGCCCAAGAGCGTGCTAGGCTGTCAAGTTGAAACAATGAATGAGAAAGAGTCTCTGTCTTGAGGAGTGTAAATTCAAGTACTTTGTTGTCTGAGATGTTCTGCCTGTTTTGGTGCTGGATGTACCAAAGGAAAGTGAAAGCGTGAAGCCCTGAAAATTCAGGCAAAGGGGTCATGGATCCTAGACAGGCACCAAGAGCAAGTGATGGAGGGAAGAGTCATCCTGTGAATTTCTTTGCTGCTCCTTTATTCTCACTTCCTTCTCTGATCTTCTTGGGCTCTTATCATCTGTCCCAGGCGTGGTATATGGGCCAGCTCTGCAGGGTAAGTGTGCTCATGATCGAGATCACCACCCGAGGTGATCCACTTCCTCTCTATTTCCTGGCAGACGCAAGAGTAATGTTTGAGATGAGCCAAAAACAGGGCAGCTGGTCTCCAGCACAAATTGTATAAATTAGAAAAAAGGCAACCTCACCTCAGGATACTTTAGTTCCACTGGTCAAAAAATTCTCCAAATATATTGCTTTAATTTGAGCCAAACCCTTTATGACCATTTTCTGCATGAGGAATACACAGGTCTATGATGTCTCTATTAGGAATACTTTCCCTCAGGATTATTCAGGCTACAGCTGTCATTACCGTGTAAGGGAGTCCATCACCACACGTACCCTTACTCGATTGTGTTTTGAAATATGCCAGACCTAGAAGGCCCCATTTTTTTTTTTTTTGATGATTTGAGTCCCTAGACATACATACAGCCTTTACTGAAAATAATCTAAGACCGATGCCATGCAGTCTACAAATGCATTACAAATTTGCAGAACTTTATGAAATGCTTCCTAGGAAAGAAAGGGTCTGGCTGGATGAGGTCAGAATTTCAACCGTCCTAGTGTTTGGTTCTTTTGGGGGGTCCTTCATGCTTGCCAGTTGGAGACTTCTCTGCACACCTGTTTAAAGCACTTAGCTGGTCGTCCTCTTCTGCAAGCTCTCAGACCATGTTGTCTCTACAACTATGGGCACACTTAGAACACTGGACTGCCATTACAGGCTGTCATTTCCAGCACTGGAGCAGATCTAAAGAATGAATGAATGAATGAATGAATGAATGAAAAATAAGTTCCATAAATTAGTGATACATCGAAAATATATCTTATGAACTTTTCCATAAATCATTAGATTTTATCTACAAATTTATTAGGCCATAAAGAGCTGAACACTTGTGTTTTCAAGGCATAAACAATAGACTATAATATAACATCAAAGAATGCAAAGTGGGTTTTTTTGAGGGGAGAGCAAATAAGGAAGTTTGTACATTTTTTGTGCCCTTGGGAGATACATTTTCTCACTGTATACATTTAACTAGAATGTGGTTCTTTTCTCAACCACGTGAGGATAGGGTGGACCGTGCATCTCCCCTGAGAATATAAACTCTCCTGATATTGGCTAATTGCCATGGAGTATCCATGGAGTATCCATTTATCTTAACTGATAAAGACTATATTGACTAAAAACAACCCAATATTTTGATATGTAGACTTCTCTGTCCTTGTTTCCCATGTGTCTTAAACCAACCAATATGAATTTTAATGAAATCAGAATATTTCTGAGACTTGAAGCTCTGAATCAGTTGTTAGATAAAAAAGAGAGTAGATTAGTGGTACAGATAAACCATGTTTCCATAAAGAAAGAGAACAAGGGCGCCTGGGTGGCTTGGTTGGTTAAGCGTCCGACTTCGGCTCGGGTCACGATCTCACGGTCCGTGAGTTCGAGCCCCGCGTCGGACTCTGTGCTGACAGCTCAGAGCCTGGAGCCTGTTTCAGATTCTGTGTCTCCCTCTCTCTCTGCTCCTCCCCTGTTCATGCTTGTCTCTCTCTGTCTCAAAAGTAAATAAGCGTTAAAAAAAAATTTTTTCTTAAAAGATAAAAAAAAAAGAGAACAAAATGTGCCGTCAGTCCGAGTGCAGACTACAAAATGGCGCTTCTAAAGCAGACTATGTATTTTGCTACAGCTGAGGTTGCCTCCAGGGCAACGATGATCTTTGGCTTGTCTGTTAATGGTGGTGAACCTCAATGTATACGCAATAGAATCAGAACAACCTACGTTGGCTTAAAACATTAGTACCCTCAAAGTTATATTTATGCAAGTCTCAGTGCTAATTTGTCATAGAAAACAGTGCACATGTTTCTATTCATAGGAACTTGGAGGTCTTTTTCCGGTATTAGATTCACTTTAGGCAACACGAAGTATCTCTGATGGACTGAGGAGACCTTCGACAGTTTCTGGGAACTAATAGAACTCCCGGCCACATCAGTTTCTGTGTGGACTGCACAAACATATAATCATTTTCTGGCAATGCCTTACAGGGAATGTGTATTCAAAGTCATTCTCTTTCATTAACTTCAGATCTTTGAGCAGTAAATTGAAATATATTAGCAGTTTTCAAAATAACTAGGAAGAGAAATAATCTCTTGGACTATTGGAATTCTTCGTGATTAAATCGAAGTCACAATATTATCAGGAATTTTAGGAGTCAGCTGGGTTGTAGAGAATGGTGGTTATGAGCATGGGTTCTCAAATATTTTGAGTTTGAATTCTGGTTCCCCATTCACTGGCTGTGTCCCCTCGGAGGAAGATACTTAAACTCTCTGTTCTTCAGCTTTCTTATCCATAAAAGGAGAATAATCATAGCACTTGTAGGTGAGTTCTTGTGAGAACGTAAATAGATTACGTATGTGAAAACACTTAGAACAGTGACTGATGGTTAGAAAGTACTTGAAAATATAAGCTATTATCAATGATGTTCAACAAATTTTAGCAAAAGTCCTTAAGCACGTGCTATATATAAAAGTTATATAGGAAACCCTGGAAAACACAAAAATAAGAAAGACTTAACAGACTTTTGGTTTCTAGTCCAGCATGTAAGGAGCTTAGAAGTTACCACTCGATCCCAAGAACAAGTAAAAAGTTAAACAAACTGAAAAGTCAACAACTCTTCTTAGATCTGTGAGAGAAGTGAGGTCAGAGGGCAAACCACTTGTCCACAAATTAGAAAGAGGCCAATACCACAACTTAATCCAAGCAGAAACTTCCATAGGAACCAATGCCAGGGTAGGAAAGCCTGCACTGTAAGTTTTTACAATAAGAAAATGAACAACCCCATTAAAAAAAAATAGTCAAAGACTTTAACGGACCCAAGTCTTTTTGTTTTTTAATTAAAAAAAATTTTTTTAATGTTTATGCATTTTTGAGAGTCAGAGAGAGGGTTTGAGTGGGGGAGAGGCAGAGAGAGAGGGAGACACAGAATCTGAAGCAGGCCTCAGGCTCTGAGCTGTCAGCACAGAGCCCGACACGGGGCTCAAATCCATGAACCATGAGATCATGACCTGAACCAAAGTCCAGTGCTTAACCAACTGAGCCACCAGGCCCAGTCTTAAGACCTTCACCTCACTCAAGAAGATATGCAGGTGGGATGGACGCATATGCAGAGATGTTCAACATGATATATGCCATTAGGGAATTGCAAATTTAAACCATAAGATACCACTACATACCTATTAGAATGACCCAAATCCAAAACACTGACAACACCAAGTGCTAGGGAGGATATGGAGTAGTAGGAACTCTTATTCATTGCTGGTGGGAATGCAAATTTGTACAGAACCTTGGCAGTCCATTTGTGTGTTTGTTGTAAAACTAAACAACTCTTACCGTATGATGCACTAATCATACTCTTGGGTATTTACCCAAGTGAGTTGAAAACTCATGTCCACACAAAACCCTTCGTGCAGATGTTTGTAGCAGCGTTATTCATGATTGCCAAAACTTAGAAGCAACAAGATGCCCTTTAGTAGGTGAGCAGGTGACCTGTAGTGTAGACAATGGACAGTATTACTCAGCGCTAAAAAGAATGAGCTATCAAGCCATGAAAAGACATAGAGGAAACTTAGATGAAAGAAGTCAGTATGAGAAAGCTACATACGGTATGTTCCAACTACATGAGATTCTGAAAAGGACAAAAGTATGGAGACAGTAACGGGTTCACTTCTTGCCAGGGGTTAGGGAGGAGGGTGAGGTGAATAGGCAGGGTGTAGAAGATCTTTAGGGCAGTGAAACTATTCTGTATGATCTTACAGTGATGGAGACATGTCATTATACATTCGTCAAAATCCATAAAATACACAATACTGCAAGTGAACCCTAATGGAAACTAGGGGCTTTGAGTGATAATGATGTATTAGTGTAGGTTCATGTGTTGTAACGAATGTACCACTGTGGTGGGGGAAGTCGATGGTGGGGGAGTTTGTGCGTACGTGGGGACAGGGGATGTAATGGATTTGTCTGTTCTATTTTGCTGTATGCCGAAACTGCTCTAAGAAGGAAAGCTTACGAGTTAAAAAGCAAAAAGACTTGATTGTCTGCCTAGTGAAAAAGATAGTTACCAGTAGAGTTGATAAAAGGTAGACTCATTTTCTGCTTCCAGCACAATGATAAAGTAGACACTGAAAGACCCCTTCGTTGAAATACAACTAAATTCGGAGCAAATTACAACAAACGTGATTGCGATGCTTTTAACCGAAGGAGACCTCAAAGCGAAAAACAAAACAAAACAAAACGGAAAAAAAAAAAAAAAAAACAGAAAAGAAAAACAAAATATTTCAGATTTTTGTTAGCTAAGTTTGACACAAATGTAATCTCATAATCAAAAATCACCCAGTATGCTGGGAAACAGGCTACCCATTGCTGAGGATAAGCGGAAGCAGTTATAAAATGTGGAGCTATCCAAGGCACCTCCGATGTAGGAAATATGAGGCACAGAATAGAGAATAACTAGGTATGAAATATTTACACGCATAGAAATGGAGTTGAAAATAAGCAGTGAACAAGGAACCATCAAGTAGGGCTAGGCCAATTTGAAGGAGAACCAGTAAGAGCTGTTACAAATGAAAAATACAGTTGTTGTATTTAAAGCCCAGTGCTTGCGATAAAGAACAGATTAGACATTGCTGCCAGTAAGATTCACGGGTTAGAAGAAATTAACCAAAATGGAACACAGTAAGACAGAGAAGAGTTGAACAATATGATTAGTGAGCTTGATTTAATGAATGTATATAAATCTCTAAACGTCATAATCAGCAAGTCTCAAATATTTTAAAGAATTTGCATCATACAGCCCATGTTCTCTGCCCATATACAATTAGTTTAAAAACCAAAAATAACAGTATACGTTAAAATGTCAAAAAATACAAATGAAAATGTAAATCTGTGTCACTTAGGGATCAAAAATGTAACGTTCAAAAAAGGATGAAAACTACATGTGTAGTGATTTAAAAGGTAATGCAGTATCACTAGAAAAAAAACTTATGGCAACAAATTTTAAGCAGATAAAATGGGCAGAATTCTTGGAAAATAGAATTTACAAACACTGATTCAAGGAGAAATAGAAAACCGTAATGGTCCTTAACCATTGAATAAATTGAGTCAATAGGTGAAAATTGCACCACAAAAAAACACCATGCCAACAGGGTTGTATATGTAAATTCTGCCTTTCATGAACTAGATTAATCCAATTTTATACAGACTTTTTTACAGAGAACAGAAAAAAAGAAAATACTACTCAAATTGTTCTAGGGCACTATCATGTTGTTACCAAAAACATTTAAGGAAGAAGAAGGAAAACTCTAGAACAATCTCACTTATGGGCATGTATGTAAAAATCCTAAACAGGATATTAAAACAACCTGATCTACCAATGAATAACAAAGGTCAAGTTTAGTTGATCCCGTGTATACAAGGACACTTTTGTATTAGAAATTCTATCATAGGGGGGCGCCTGGGTGGCGTAGTCGGTTAAGCGTCCGACTTCAGCCAGGTCACGATCTCGCGGTCCGTGAGTTCGAGCCCCGCGTCGGGCTCTGGGCTGATGGCTCGGAGCCTGGAGCCTGTTTCCGATTCTGTGTCTCCCTCTCTCTCTGCCCCTCCCCCGTTCATGCTCTGTCTCTCTCTGTCCCAAAAATAAATAAAAAAACGTTGCAAAAAAAAAAAAAAAAAAGAAATTCTATCATAGGGACACCTGGGTGGCTCAGTCGGTTAAGCGGCCCACTTCAGCTCAGGTTATGATCGCAAGGTCCATGGGTTCGAGCCCCACATCGGGCTCTGTGCTGACAGCTCAGAGCCTGGAGCCTGCTTTGGATTCTGTGTCTCCCTCTATCTCTGCTACCCGCCCCCACCCCCGCTCACACTCTGTCTCTGTCTCTCAAAACTGAGTAAACATTAAAAATTTAAAAAAAAGAAAAGAAATTCTATCATAAAATTCACCACACTAAAATTTTAATTTTTAAATGTTTAGTTTTGAGAGAGACAGAGACAGAGTGCAAGCAGGAGAGGGGCAGAGAGAGAGGCAGACACAGAATCCGGATCACGGTTCAGGCTCTGAGCTGTCGGCACAGAGCCTGAGATGCGGCTCAAACTCACAAACTGCAAGATCATGACCTGAGCTGAAGTTGGACACTTAACGGACTGAGCCACCCGGGTGCCCCACCACACTAAAATTTTAAAAAAGAAAAACATTTTTGTTTCATCTAAATAGATGCGAAAAGTGGATTTGATAGAATTAAAATGCACTTACGATAAGATTTTTGGCAAACTAGTAACAATATCTGTATTAGTTTCCTATGGCTACTATAATACCATTACCACAGACTTGATGGCATAAACTACAGAAATTTATTTTCTCATAGTTCTGGAGAATAGAAATCAAAGTGTCAGCAAGGACCCATTCCCTTTAGAGGCTCTGTGGGATAACACATTCCTTGTCACTTCCAGTTTCTGGTGGCTCTTAGCATTCCTTGGCTGGTGGCCACATCATTCTAATCTCTGTCTCTGTGGTCACATTGACTTCTTCTGGTCTATGGTCAAATATCCTTCTGCCTCCCTCTTATAAGGAGGCATTTTAGGGACTGCATTTAGGGACATTCTGGATAATCCAGGATAATCTCCCGAAATGCTTAATTTAGTCACATCTGCAAAGTGTGTCTTCCTCCTTTGTTCCTCCGCTCCTTTCTTCCTTTTTTATTTGCTACATAAAGTAACATTTACAGGTACCAGGGATTAGGATTGAGTATGTTTGAGAAAGGGCGATTATTCAGCTTAGCACAGTATGAGACTTCCTTGACTTGATAAAAAATCTACCAAAAGCCTCCAATAAGGATTATTCTGTTTCACAAAACAGAATACACATTGCTTTAGAATCAGAGTCCATTATGGTATGAACAAATGAATTAAAAAATGAATGGAGGGATATTCCCATTACTAAATGTATAAGGAATAATGGAATCATTATTTGGCAAATAGTACAGTAATAGTTGTTTCAGGCAAGAATCACTAATGGATGCTAAATTCAGTGAGTGAAACTATGATGAGAAACAGGGTATCAATGTCGTCTCAAAGTATTCCCCTTCAAAATATTTATGATGAAAGGAAAAAATTAGTAACTTTACAGTAGAGAAACCTGGCATGTAGGAACCAAATGATCTCAGTTAACATTACCATTAATGAGACAGATCAATATTATATGCCTCCGATGTATTGTACTAAGAAGACACAATAACACTAATGTGATATTCTTTCAAAAAATGTCTAAGAGGAATTTGATCATGAGGAAACACCAGGCAAACTAAAATTGGGGGACATTTCACAAAATAATTGCTAGTACTGGTCAAAAGGTCACGAAAAACCAAAGACGAAGAAGGAGAAGAGGAAGAGGATGAAGAGAAAGAAGAGGAAGAAGGTTGAGAAAGAAGAAGGAGGAGGAGAGGGAAGGAAGGAAGGAAGGAAGGAAGGAAGGAAGGAAGGAAGGAAGGAAGGAAGGAAGGAGGAGAGAAAGAAGACGACAAACAAAACCCAACCTGAGGGACTAAGGAGACTTGAAACCTAAATACATACAATGCATGACCTTTTATTGGATCTAGGACCCTAAAAAGCTTATTAGGTGACAAATGGAAAATTTTGAATAAAATCTGTAGAATAGGAAATGGTTTATGTCAATATTAATTTTCTGGCCTTAATGAGTTCATGGTGATTATGTTAGATGTTAATAATTTGAAGGCTACATAAAGGGTACACAGAAATTCTTTGTACTATATAACAGCTTTATTGAGGATACACTTCACATACTGCAGAATTTACCCATTTAAAATGTTCAGATCTGTGGTTTTTAGGATATTACCACTATTTAATTTCAGAACATTTTCGTCATGTCCCAAAAAATCCCTCATCTTTTAGCAGTAACGCCCACATTCTCCCTCTCTTCAGCTCCCAGAAACTATTACTCTACCCTTTCTATGGATTCGCCTATTTTAGACATTGTTCTATAAATGGAAGCCTGTAACATGTGGCCTTTTGTGACTGGCCTCGTTCACTTAGCATAATACTTTCAGGTTCATCCACGTAGCTTGTGTCAGTATTTCATTCATTTTTATTGCCAAATAATATTCCGTTGCATGGATATGCCCCATTTTATTCATCCATTCATCAGTTGTTCCCACTTTTTGATTATTATGACTAATGCTGCTATGAGCATTCATGTGCAAGTTTTTGTGTGGACATGTGTTTTCAATTCTCTCTCAATTCTCTTGGCCATATCCATAGGAATGGAATTTCTGGGTCATATGGTAACTCTACATCTAACATTTTGAAGAACTGCCAAACTTTCCAAAGTGGCTGCGCCATTTTGCAATATCCCCAGCAATGGATGAGAGTTTGAATTTCTCCACATCTTTGTCAACACTTTGACATTTTTAGTATGAACTATCCCTTTGTGGTTTTGACTGCCGTGTCTCTAATGACTAATGATGTTGAACATCTTTCCATGTGCTTTTCATTGTTCATTTTTGTAAATTCTTGGGAGAAATGTCTCTTCAAGTCCTTTACCCATTTATTAATTGAGTTATTTGCCTTTTTATTGTTGAGTTGTGGGAGTTCTTGATGTATTCTGAATATTAATTAGTCCTTCATCCAGCATAGGATTTGGAAATATTGTCTCCCATTCTGTGGACTGTCTTTTCATTTTCTTGGTGGTGTCCATTGAAGCCCCAAAGTTTTCAATTCTGATGAAGTCCAATTTGTCTCTGTTTTCTTTTGTCACTTAATGCTTTTGCTAGTATATCTAAGAAACCAGTGCCTAACTCGAGGTAACAAAGATTTATTCCTATGTTTTCTTTTGGGTTTTATAGTTTTGGCTATTTTTTGTCATTAAAGGAAATTAATAAACCACAGATGAATGCAACAACATAAGGACTCATAGCTACGGAAGAATACATACAGAACGAACCACGAACACAAGCCAAAATAAATAATATATTATTTGGAGATAACGTATATATGTAGCAAAACTTTTTTCAAAAGTAAGGAAATTCTAAACCTCAACTTCAGGACAGTGGTTCTCTCTGGGGGGTAGACAGAGGGTTGGCACAGAGAAGTGCTCTGGGTACATTCAATGGTATTGGTAACATACCAGTTCTTAGGATGGCTGGTGCATTTGTGGATATCTGTTTATTATTACGCTTCCTAACCTCAGATACAGTATAATATATTCATATATATATATATATATATATATATATATATATATAGTATTCATAATAAAATTTTGAAGGAGCCAGACTGTGATTAGTGCTTTGCAGAGGTTTAATTGACCATGTTTTGAGCATGTGGACTGCTTAGTATGGCCATGCCTTTAAACTCCTTCAACATATGACAGAGATTTGCAAGACATTATCGTGGAGGCAAAGACAGACACCCATCTACTCTCAGAGACTTCCATCACTCTTCCTCACGGGTAGACATTGGTGACATAATCTGAAATAGCAGGTCATCAAAATAATCTTTTCCTACCTGGCCCTATAGGCCTATTGGTGGGCAACAAATTTACCTTACAAATCATATTCTAGTCCAGCTCCCTGATAGTGGTATCCAGGTATGTTCAGTGTCAGAATTTAAATTTTCCCTTTCACTTCCAAATCTGTAAAATTCTATTTATCTCATCGACAATAAGCATAATTAGGGCAGTCATCTTACCTTCTTGTTCACCACTCTATACAAGACCTAGCACTGTGTCTGACATAGAGCTGGCACTCAGTTAACTTTGATGATGAAAGAATTGTCATGGGAAAAAGGAAGTAAGGTCAAAAGGCTTGGCAGAGAGTAGATGTTGCTTCATACATTTTACTTCCTTTAATTTGCCCTTCTCTTACAATTGTGAAACTGCACTTCCTTGTTAGTTATGGGGTACATCGCTCCTTTTGCTTTAGAAGCACCTGGGGAGGCTTGGGGTGCCTGAGTGGCTCAGTCGGTTGAGCGTCCAACTTCGGCTCAGGTCATGATCTCACGGTTCGTGATCTCAAGCCCCGCACCGGGCTCTGTGCTGACAGCTCAGGGCCTGGAGTCTGAGTAGGATTCTGTGTCTGCCTCTCTCTCCACTCCTCCCCTGCTCACACTCTGTCTCTCTCTCAAAAATAAATAAATATTAAAAAAAAAAAAAGAAACACCTGGGGAGCCTCAAACAAAACAGAACAAAAACCCTAATCATGGCCCACTCCACCAAATGTTCTGATTTAGTTGCCTAGTATAGCAACTACCACATAGTGTGCAATAAACTTGGAAGGAAAGGCAGGAAAAAAGACAAAATCACAGAAACAAGACAGGTGGTTTGTTCATTTATATCATAATAGGTCTTTACAATGAGCTCCTATTTGATTTTAGTAACTGCAGATAATTCACCGGTCTGATTGCCATTGATTATATTATGTGTATTATGTTCCTTCCTCTTTAAGCAGAATCACACACACACACACACACACAAATATACTCTCATACATTGATTATAAGATGTATCTTGATTTTTAAACTAATAAAATGTGGTAGGGTGTGGAGGGTATCTCTAGAATCTAGGAAATGCAGCCCGTACTCTATAAGAGCTATTGGCTCTGAATACCTTGCTCTTTGTAGAACCCTGTGCCCTGGTCCCTAGGCCTTTCTGATAAAGAAATTACACTGTTCTTGTGATGATTCTTTAAAAATCTGAATATGTTTGGGGCGCCTGAGTGGCTCAGTCGGTTAAGCGTCCGACTTCAGGTCGTGATCTCACAGTCCTTGAGTTCGAGCCCCGCGTCGGGCTCTATGCTGACAGCTCGGAGACTGGGGCCTGCTTCAGATTCTGTGTCTCCCTCTCTCTCTGCCCCTCCCCTGCTCATGCTCTGTCTCTCTCTGTCTCAAAAATAAATAAAAACATTAAAAAAATATTTTTTATTTTTTTAATAATTTTTTTTTAACGTTTACTTATTTTTGAGAGAGCGACAGTGCATGAACGGGGAGGGTCAGAGAGAGAGAGGGAGACACAGAATCTGAAACAGGCTCCAGGCTCCGAGCTGTCAGCACAGAGCCCGACGCGGGGCTTGAACTCACGAACAGCGAGATCATGACCTGAGCCGAAGTCGGACGCTTAACCGACTGAGCCACCCAGGCGCCCCCCAAAAATATTTTTTTTAAAGAAAAATCTGAATATGTTTTTAACCTCCCTTTCTCTGTCTGGTTATAGTTCTTGCCTTCCACAAAATATATAAGCTATATTTTCAAAGACTAAATGTGCACGAGAGAGAGAATGTGAGGGGGAATGTGTGTGTGGCGGTGGGGGCGGGGGTGGATTTCCTGTGTGAAACCATTATTTCAATGAACGGGAGTTCCAGCTCTATACCTAAGGGTCATTTGGATCCAAATCAAAGCAGTGACCTTGGATTTGAAGTTGCTTCTGTTGCTAAATTGGAAGACCACTGCAGTTTCAAGAGGTACATCTCCAAAGGGCACTTCTTACCTCCACATGCTTGTACTTTTAAAGGTTAAATTGCCCTGGGGTAGGGCTCAGTTTGCTGTGTTTGAAAGTTCATCTTGTCAGGAAATTGTAAATATAAAGTTACATTTCCCTGTCATTTATCATTCTGCAGCTCATTAAGTTTCAACTAATTGCATCTTCAGAATTCAGGACCTTAATGTTTCTCAGCTTTACCACCAGATGAAAAATCTTAACACCCAGGTCATTAGAGTTCTATTTACTTATCCTAGGCTATCAAAAGATCTTCGTTTAGAAATGGGCAGGTCCTGATTAGTGAATGTGAGTTAGAAATTTGAAAGGGAGATATTTCTAGCAAATCTAACTCATTTTAGTGGTCATTCTAATTGCTTGTGACATTTTCCTTAATGACATCTTCTGATGGCAAAATGGCTATGGCAACAGTGGCCAGGAAACTAGATTTGATAAATGTCTAGCGTCCAAGAAAACTTTAACACTTAAATGGGTCTGATTCTTCAACTTCTTAGTTGGACTCTAAGCTTCCACAAAGCATGATGGGAAAAGTCAGCCTTTGTTGACTGTAAGCCGCTGTGATCACTTTTCTTCCAAACCCTTTGAAGACAATGAAGGGATACCAGCGCCCGTTCTATGAAAAGCTTCTGGAAGGAGGAAGTAGCTCCCAGTGAAATACAACTAAAGAGAGGGAAGCTAATCCTGGGACATTTGTTTTATGTAATCGTAGCCTAGAGACAAGCAACCACCACTTTACAGACAAATAAAAATAGCATACATTTGAAAATCAATTTATACTGCAGAGTTAATTATGTATTCATTTTTCCTGTTTCAGTTATAATCCAAGTGCAAGAGTAGTACTAATGTTTTTATGAGCCGAACTTCTTCTGGGCTCCTTTAATTTTTAAGCATTTCAATGAATAAAAGGGAAGAGAATACTCATAAATTATGAAACAGACTTTGATTTCACCCAAACTTGTCATGCTTTTGATACCTTTTCTTGTTTGTCCTTTAAATTTATGTTGGGACCAGGGGCGCCTTGGTGGCTTAGTCGGTTAAGCATCTGACCTCAGCTCAGGTCATGATCTCATGGTTCGTGGGTTTAAGCCCCGGCTCAGAGCCTGGAGCCTGCTTCAGATTCTGTGTCTCCTTCTTTCTCTGTCCCTCCCCTGCTCACACTCTGTTTCTCTCTCTCTCTCTCTCTCTCTCTCTCTCTCTCTCTCTCAAAAATAAATGAACATTAAAAAATTAAATTTATGTTGGGATGAAATGTTTAAATGACAACCAACACATATTTTTATTTTCTTACTTCTTTAAGTTGTGTGAAAATACATGCCACGTAAATTGGTTTGTTTTCCGTGGCTTTGCCTGGTAAGCACCGTAATCGTGTTGCAAGGGCTTTATTTTGTTGTGTGAAGGTACCTCATGCTCAAAACATTAGAAGGCACACTTGTGATTTATGGCGATAGGAAAAGTAGAATTTAATCTGGAGTTAACCAAATACGGCAGGGGGAGGGTGGTATGAGGAGAAAGATAATAAATGACGATACCATTTGCTAGGTAGGCTCCAGGGATCTAAACATCAACAAGCAAAGAAATGCATATTTAAATCCAGTTGCCAGGAAATCCAACTGCTGTGACATAAAGGCAATTATATCAGTTGACTTTACTTTGAAAAGATAAACAGGGAAAGAGTGAGGAGAGTAGTCCTTTCTGGATACAGTGAGGAGTATCTCTTGTGCAATAAATGTCACCACACGGCAATAGCTTCCCCATCTGTAGCCCTCATGCCGTAGTATAATAGGAGAAGATGCAAAAACAGTGACAGAAATGTTGTAAATCACCGGACCGTCGGAAAGCGGTGTGGGAAGAAAATAGGAAAGCTTTAATTAATTTTTTAAATTTTAAAAAAAGGAAATAAAAAAAAAATAAGCTCTGCTAATGTTTAGTAGGTGGATGGGCACTGGGCACTTATGTGGTCTGTATGTTAGAGAGTCACCTAGCAGCTGTGACGGAGCCAGAATACAGAGCCAGTGTTTTGGTTTTTCTAACCTTCGCCATCATCACTTGAGCCCATTTGCCTCCAGGATCTGACTCCGGGTTTAGTGCTTTTTCCACGTGAGTTTCCTCTTCTGCCACCAGAATGTGACTTAATTCAGTGGCAGTGGACCTTGTCTATTGGTTCAAAAGGGGAGGCAGTGTTCGCGCCCTTCCTGCGGCCTGAGGAAACCATATTCGCAGCCTCTGGGAATTAGACTTATAGGAGTGGCTTTTCTGGCTCTTTGGATGAGTGCCTACTTGCTCTTGTCCTCTTCTAATATGAAGGCAAAGTAATCCTCATTTGTAGGGAACTGGAACTTTCTCAGGCTGGAAGGGAAGTTTGTGCTGGGAGAAGGGAATGTGGACGGGTTGACACGTGTCAAAGGCCAGCCGGAATCCGAAGTGGACCGCACTTTGCTGAGTGTTCTACTCACGGGGTAGTGGAGGGCCTGCCTTGCCACTGTCCGTATTCCCTTTGGGAGTGTCTGAGCACTTCTGAACTGAGGCCCGTTAAGGTCATTTGGTACTTCTCCTGTGACAAGACCACCCTGCTTTCTGTTAGTCTTTGGGATAGCTTCAGCAGGAGGTCATTTCTCTGCCCTGCCCAGGCAGAAGGGAGAGCAGGCAACGGTGACATTGCACGGTAGCAGGGGCTCCGCTTCCCTGTTTTGTCCTCTCGAAGACCTTGGTGGACCCACTCAATTTTGTGGCAGTGCTACTTGCTTTTGAACTTGAGTGACCACGATGTGGAGGAGCCGGGAGCTGGAAGGGGACTCGGAGGTTTCCTGTAGCTCCTGTCTTCCTGTAAAAACTGAGGCTGTAGGAACGACTTCTACTCCCGCCCATGAACTCTTTTCCAGTTTCCTTAGTCCCGCTCAATGAACTGCTGATTGCTCCTCTAAGAGTGGCTGTCCTTGGAAGTTGTGCCTGTCCTTTGGCAGCTGTTGACAAAGGGACAGATTTTCTTCGCAGGGTATGCCAAACCCAAGGTATAATGGCGGCTGTCCAATAGAAATATAACGCAAGCCACATATGTAGTTTTAAATTTTTCGAGAAGAAACATTAAAAATATATAAAGACATAGGTGAAATTAATTTTAATAACATTTCTTTAACTCAGTATGCCCAAAATGTTATCAACACGCAATCAATATTAAGAAATTATTGAGAGAGGCACCTGAGTGGCTCAGTCTGTTAAGCCTCCGACTCTTGATTTTAACTCGGGTCACGATCTCATAGTTGGTGAGCTCAAGCCCTGCGTTAAGCTCTGTGCTGACAGAGGGAGCCTGCTTGGGATTTTCTCTCTCCCCCTTTCTCTGCCCCTCCCCGGCTTGCATATGTGCTTGCTCGCGCATGATCTCTCCCGAAATAAATAAATAAACATTAAAAAAGAAATTATTGAGATATTTTACATTCTTGTCTTTGTACTAAGCCATCACAGTTCCAGTGTGTATCTTAGACTTATAGCACATCTCAATTTAGACTAGCCATGTTTCAGCCACATGTAGCTGGTGGCCACTGTATTGATTAGTGTAGGTCAATATCTGTGGACTTAATTATTATAAATTATAGCATTTTTTATTTGTTCCATGGGGCTGTTTCTTGTTGCTTGGGTTGAGTGCAAATGTGTACTCATTAATGAAGTCCATTTAATAATGGGGAAAAAGGAAAGATTTGGCTCCTTGGCCTACCTTTCAGTAGAATAATAACATTGGCAAGCATGAGACAGTCTTTGGAGATGACCCTTGGTGTCATCTTGAAGCTGACATTCTGATGACCAGGAGGACAATTCCTCTCTCGAGAGGCTTGTCTGGGGGAATGGACAGTCCTGCTCCGGGAGCAATTTCAGTTCGTTAATCCAGTTACTGTAATGAGGGTCAGAGACGACTCTTAAGAGGTTAGGAAATCAGGAAAAGGCTCCGAGAGCAGACCCTGAAGAAGAAGCCGAGTAAAGAATCCCCTCAAGTGGGCCCCCATGACTTTTCTATTCAAACCGGAGGAAATGCATTATTCTGGGTCATTATTAGAAGTAATTTTAAGTGTGCTATTCTAGGTAGTTAAATTTTCTTTCAAAGAGCTCAGGGTCGCAGTGATGGCTTGCTGGATCCTTTTCAAGTTGGCTTTGCTTTCTTGTTCCCCTCGCAAAGCAACTGAATTATTTAGTTAAGTTGTAAGAAAGCAGCAATCATTTTCTTTGGCCAAAAGACATTATTTGTATAATCGCCGGACACTCACTCAAACTTGTTTCTCCCCTTTCGTTTTTCTTTACTCGTCTTGGCAAAACCAGCTGGTAGGGGAATGGCAGGCACATGGGGGTGTTTATTCTAAGTTCATTTCCCCCTCTGTCTTTGTCTTCCCTTTTCCTTAAGCCTGGAAGCAAATTACATCCCTTTTGAAGAACAGCTTGGGGGGCGCCTGGGTGGCGCAGTCGGTTAAGCGTCCGACTTCAGCCAGGTCACGATCTCGCGGTCCGTGAGTTCGAGCCCCGCGTCAGGCTCTGGGCTGATGGCTCGGAGCCTGGAGCCTGTTTCCGATTCTGTGTCTCCCTCTCTCTCTGCCCCTCCCCCGTTCATGCTCTGTCTCTCTCTGTCCCAAAAATAAATAAAAAACGTTGAAAAAAAAAAAAAAAAGAACAGCTTGGTTGTGGAAGGGACTACTGTTTCATTCGATCATTGCACAATTTTCCACCAGTCCTCTCTAGGCAGGCTTCCTGAGCATGGCAGTCCTATATCCCCACAGAATCCCCAGGAAGAAGTAGGGCCAAAAGCACAAGCGGTGGGTAGGTAGGGTTGAGGCATTGTCCACGAAAGGATAACAACTCTGCCTCCAGTCGGGAACATTTCTTGAACGTTATACTCCGCAGCTGAAATTTAGTTTTTCTTTTGCAGTTGCATTTTTGGGAAACCCTCGGGAATTACCCTGTGTCGAAGTGGATATTAGTGAAGTTAATTCTCTTCTGTTCAGGAGAAAGGCACTGGTGGGTCATGCTAATTGCTTCAGGCAGAAAAGAACTCCCAGCTACATTGGAGTTTGTAATAGAAAAATGATAAGTAAGGCGGCCAGGAGAGGAAGTGTGGAGGGCTGCTTTGTAGGAGTTTCATTGATTTAGCATCTGTAGGGAAACCTTCTCTTAAAAAAAAATTTTTTTTTTTATTAGTGAACAGGAGAACATTCAAAACTAAGACAGATAGCGGCCAACTGGGAATGCTGTGCAGCCTGGAATAGCTTAGGCTGCTGTTCAATCATTTCCCCAAACAGGAAACCACAAAATGTTAGAGATTAAGGTCACTAGATCATTGGGAAAAGAGCATAACTTTGTCTGCAAAGTATTATGATGGATTGTAAATGGGCCAAAATATAAGCATAAATCTTTCGTCTAAAAATGCAACAATAAAAATCCAGCCTTCTCGCAAAGCACAGTTTGCTTTCCTGTCATACTGCTGCTGCCCCTTCGGCAGCATTTCAGAAATCGTCCTATTAAGTGGAGGAGCAAAGTGGGGGAAACAGAGAGAAAACCTTTGTGTTCTCTGTGGGTGACACGTGTGTTTCAGTTTGGGTTTTTAAAAAAAGAAGCTATCGTTTAGATCAGTAAGGGGCCCTCACGTGATTTATTTTCAGTCTTGCGCTTTTCTACCGGTGACAATGAAAATATATCAAAATCACATTCATATACATTTCTTCCCCAAATCTCTTCTTTCAAGTATTCAGTTGTATAGCCACCATGAAAAAGCACAGATGTCTTTTTCCACCTGTGAGTATCACGTGGGACCTCCCAACTTGAAGTCAAAATCTGATTTCAGAAGGCATGGGGTCTTTTTACTGGACTCTGCAGGTAAACTGGTCTGCAGCTATCTTTGGCTAACGGTTGGTTGCTTTTTATCTGCCTGGAAAATATTTACCCTTCAGGACTATACACTGTGTAAAATAAGGTTAATTATCTGATTCTGTTCATCAGATCTTTACAAAGGAGGGGTTTTCTTGCTGAGAGACTTAAATCCATGAAAAAAACTGATTTAGGGGTGCCTGGGTGGCTCTGTCAGTTAAGCATCTGACTTCGGCTCAGGTCATGATCTCATGGTTCACAGTTCAAGCCCCGCGTCGGGAGCTCAGAGCCTGGATCCTGCTTTGGATTCTGTGTCTCCCTCTCTCTGTTCCTCCCCTACTTGCACCCTGTCTCGCTCTCTCTGTCTCAAAAATAATAAATAAAGAATTAAAAAAAAAAACCCTGATTTATATACATCCAGAACCTTGAAAGGTTTATGGTTTGAAGTGTTGAAATGACTAGACTTTAGAAAGATTTAAGTGGAACTGACTTTTTTGTTGACCCCTCTTTTTTTTTTTTAATTTTTTTTTAATGTTTATTCATTTTTGAGACACAGAGAGAGACAGAGCAGGAGCAAGAAAGGGGCAGAGAGAGAGGGAGACACAGAATCCAAAGCAGGCACCAGGCTCCGAGCCGTCAGCACAGAGCCCGATGCTCACGGTGCTCACGAACCGTGAGATCATGACCTGAGCCGAAGTGGGACGCTCAACCAACTGAGCCACCCAGGCGCCCCTGTTGACCCCTCTTTTAAGGAAAACTTAGACATGAAAGGGTAAATTTGCCTCTCCTCTTCTAATTATTCGCTGGTTTTTAGAAAGTTAAAAAATATGGAGCATTAGGAGGAGAGGGGGTCACATCTTTTGATACCTGTTCCCTGGGTGTCTCGTCCTCAGGCTCCCCACCAATATTTACTATCAAATAAGTGGAGATTTCACGTGAGCAGATTCAACAAGCAAACAAACAAAACACACTCCATGTATAACTGAGCATGCATTCTTTCCTCCAACTCAGACAAAAGGTCACTTCCCTTCCATTTTCAATGGAAGTGAAACTCAGCTGCCCGTGAATCCTGGAAGGGAAGGAAATAAATGAAGAGAGTTGGATCGAGACCTACTGATCTTTCTTTTTTACCGATGACAAAGACACAGATACAGAGAAATATTTTCCTCTTCTAAGAAAAACAGTGGCATAAGCGTTGAATAGATGACAGGTACTCTTGCACCCTTGCAGGGGGTGGGGGTGGGGGGACACTGAGGAAGGGGTGGATACAGTGTTAGCTCGTTGTGGGTGAGTGGAAATACAGGCACGGCATGGCCAGATCTCCCAGTAATTAGACGCCGGCATCTAATTGCAACACTGTGTAGACTACGCGAGTGTTTATCTGCAAGCTGAATGCCGACTTCAGGCAGCCCACTTAAAAGTTATGCGCTCCACTATACCAACTTAACTTTTCAGGTTAATTTTTGAACGGGAGTGACAACAACATTGCTAAAACGCTGCTCTTCAGGCTACAGGATACGTTTTGCATCTCACATCCCATCTGACCCTCCCAGCAATCCTAGAACATAAATATTCCCCTTCACAGAGGAGAAAATTAAGGCTCGGAGTGGGTCGATGACATACCCAAGGTCGCTTCTTTTGTCCAGGCCTTGGGAGGCTGCGCTGGGGCTGGAGCTCAAGCCTTCTGTCTGCACGCATCCTACTACTTTTTCTACGCCCCTGCTGTTTGTTTTGTTAAACTGATGACCTAGGGCGGTTGTATTAGAATTTTAAC
Organism: Puma concolor; assembly: GCF_028749965.1. NCBI lineage: Eukaryota > Metazoa > Chordata > Mammalia > Carnivora > Felidae > Puma > Puma concolor. Next base: position 49,299,655 of record NC_141668.1, read on the forward strand.
TCTTACATCCTAAACCCTGATTGTGATCCACAGATAACGTCTCACTTGGAAACCGTGGAGCTCTTTGACTAGCTATGTGGAGCTATTCAAATGTGGTGATAATAATAATTAGCTTAATTGAATATTCACTGTGTGCCCAGAGTGCAGGGAGCTTTACTTGCATTACGTTATGTAATTCTCCCAGTGACCCTCTGTCATGTATGTTTCTCTTCCACCCATTTTACAGATGAGGAGACGGAACTCTAGATGGATTGAGTCACTTAAGATGATCTTGCTAGTAAGAGGCAGAGTTAGGATTTCAAACCCGGCCACGAAGCCTGTGCTCTTAACTATAAACATGCATCCTTCATTCCATGCTTATCTTTAGGTTTGCTTCCTGCCTGTGGAATTACAAATATAGGATAAACTACCTATTCAACGTGCTCCTTTGGGGGCAGTGATTTAGACAGTGAGGCAGTACAGAAGAGGGCTAAGAAGCACACATTTGGGACTCAAGCAGATCTGAACTTGAGGCTCTGTCCCCAGTTTGCCTCCTCTCCCTGTACCTCTGTCTCCTTGTCCCTAAAATGGGATAAATAACATCGGCTTTCTGGGGGTGCTGTGAAATCATGGATGCAAAATGCTTAGCACAGCTTCCCCAACATAAGAGGAATGAGAAAGTTCTACTCTGATTCCAAACTGTCCGTTTAAAAGCTATGCTCTTTACCATACTTTTCTAGCCGTGAATTATGGGCAAATTCCTTGCCGTCTTGAACCTTATGCTTCAAAACTGAAACTCCTTTTAAAAGAGTAATTTATAAACTCATGGCTCCGACTACCAAAAAAAGACTGCTGAGGTATCGCGGCCAATGTGTGTAAAATTAATAGTGAAAGGCATGTTATTTCAGGAGTTTGAATAGATGGAGTTCAGGTTTATCCCAGCTGGACTTCCTCCTACTGTAGGCCTTTTCTGGAAGGGTGAGATTGGCAACTAAGTGTTTGACTCAGAAGGACCATACGCATATTCTGAAGGCTTATTTTAGAAGAAGTGCTTCATTGAGTCTTTCAAGTCCTTATCCGAGTATCAACTCCTCTGAAAAGGAGGAGGACCTCACATTCATTGAACTAATTTGTGTCAGGCACTGTGCTAGCAGCTCTGTGCACATTATCTCATTTACTGTCACTACCATGAGATGTAGGTCTTAACCATATTCATATCCAGAAAAGGGAATGAAGCCCATGGAGGTTAAGCCACATATCCAGGGGTTCCCAGTTATTGTATACTGGGGCATGGGGGCACTGGTCCATTGGTGTATGAGTTTGGATTTCATGCTTTCAGCAACAGAAACAACTGTGCTTGCTTGAAGCAGAAAATAAATTAATCAGATGACATGATAGGTCACAGAATTCCCAGAAAAAAAAAAATTGATTGAAGCACTGGATTGAGACTAAGGAAAATTCTGGGGATCTAGGACGGAAGGCTAGTGGGCAGACTCATCAGGGAAGCCTATGTCACTCTGCCCACAATTCACATTTTATGAAAAGAGCATTTGAGTGCCTTAGCTTGGGTCACATGCTCATCTCTTGCACAGAGGAGGCAGGATATTGTGATTGACAGCCTCCACCAAGGCTGGATCCATTGGGGGGAGTGTGGGAGTCCAGGAACCAGGGGAAGAGAGAGTGGACCTAAGCAGGCCAAAGCAACAGACGATCGATGTACAGCATTATAGAAAACCTTTAGAGAATGCAATCGACTCTTCCCAGTGTCAATACTTTTTCTGGGATGCCCAGCACTGAGCAAGGGCTATGGAGCCAGGAGAGCTTCGTTCTCAAGGAGCCCAAGCTCTGCCACAGCTGCTTCATCAGTGGTACTCCCTTCCACAGAAGTGAGACGTCTGTTGCCAGCTGGATAACGTCCTTGCACACATCATTGTCCGTGGAGCCAAAGTGAGAAATGACTGAGAGATGTCACCAGACTTGGACCAACAGACCAACGTTATTTCTGAACTGGAGACGTGAACTGTGTCTCACGCTCAACCAACTCTCCCTTGCCAGAGGCTTTCGGTAGCACAAAACATTTAGCTACGGGGAGTCAGTAAATGCCTGTTGGTTTGAAGGAATTTGGCTCCTTTCTTAAGGAGTTCTGGGTAGAAGGTTGGAAGTCTGGGATCTCAGACATGTTCTGACCCCTCGCTGTGTCACAATTTCCTTAACAGTAAGGTGGAGGCAGACGTTGTAATTCCTCTTGTCCTGACCTCAAGAAACAGCGTGAGAATAAAGTCATATGTACGTGAAAGCACTTTGGGAGGTAAAGAACATAATAAAAATGCTTTTCTCATCTCTGCCTTTGCCTCTACCAAACAAACAAACAAACAAACAAACAAACAAGATGCTTAAAATCGAAACCACCTTCTACCATTTCTTATAAATGCCTGAATTCTGGAATGGATTTTTAAGATCATCTACAAACAAACTAGTTATGCTGTTTGCCTAGTTGTCATAAAAAATTGAGAGCCGGTACTATTTGGGTCAATACAAATTATTCCTTAATAAAGACCCATTTTTGCCACCCATGGTTCCCCGAACTTAGTGTTATTGTTTGTTTTACTATTTTTTCATTATAAAAACACCCTAGTCACATTTTCAAAAACAGACCAAACCAAAACAGCAACAACAACAAAAAACCCACCTAGAAAACAGTCAAGTTAGAACAAATTACCCACACTGCAGCTACCTTAACTGTTGGTATTTTGATGTATTCTTTTCCCAAGCTTGAAGCATCTTTTAAACCTTTTTAATGGTTATTTATTTATTTTTGAGAGAGAGAGAGAGAGTGCGAGCAGGAGAGGGGCAGAGAGAGAGGGAGACCCAGAATCCGAAGCAGGTTCCAGGCTCCGAGCTGTCTGCACGGAGCCCGACGCGGGGCTCGAACTCACGAACCATGCGATCATGACCGGAGCCGAAGTCGGACGCTCGACCGACTGAGCCACCCGGAAGCCCCGATGAAGCATCTTTTAAAAAAAAAACAATGTCACAATCCTAGAGTACAAAGAATCATAGTCTTCGCTGATGTTTTAATAAGAAGTATTTTTTCACGTCTTTGCAAAACCATCCATTTCACCGCGCTAACTGGTCAGACCTCGAGTAAAAGAAAAGAAAATTTTCCAGAGGGAGTGCCTTTGCCGTTGAAAGGAGGCTTCGCAGCTGTCCAGGAAGGAAAGCGAGGAAACAGGAAGGAAAGTGTTTAGGGGTGCTGCCTCGCGTGTCACTGGAGGCCAGCTGCAGCCAGTGATCCTCCTGTGCCTGGTTTTGTTACAGTCACTACTGAGAAGACAAGGGTAGCTGAAAGCCGCCTTCATTTCTGTCTCCTCCTCTCTGTCTTTAGATCTCGTTGCTTAAAATACCATCAAGCCTTGGGGAGAAGCTTGCCCCAGACTGTCCCAGGGTTAGCTTGAAAGCCCAGCGTCCTGGAAAACGCCTCAGGCCGGGGCAAACCCGGGGCTGTTGGTCACCCTAGAGGAAGGAGTGGAACAAATGTGTGCCAACGTGTGCCCTTGGGCTTCAGGACCACCCCCCACCCCCACCTCCACCCCCCCCCCCATGCTCCACGCTCACCCCTCCCCCCAGCCTCTTGGCTTACTGGATCCTGGGATATCTCCCCATTCATCCAGCCCTAAAGGCAACTGAAATATTCCTGTCAGGGCTGATGAGAGTAAATGTGACATTTAGATAAAAATAAAAGCTCTGGAATTCTTATATTTAATGCTGGCAGCCTTAAATGCCAGCTTTGAAATCATTTTGCTTGATCATTAATCTTTAATTTTTTTTTTTGTTGCATTTGACTTATGTGCCCTTTAGAAGTTAAAAATGTTTTCCTTGCTTTAAAAAGAAGATTTCCATTGCCCACCCTCCCCCCGAAGTGGGCCTTATACCCATCACATGCACAAAATTAGGCAGTTCAGCCCTTCACTGCCTCGTTCCAGAGAGTTAGTGCTCTCGTTTGTGTTGAGTCTTGAATAGCAAAGGGTACAGCTCAGGCACGGACTTCATTTCAATTCATTCCAACAAACCTGTGCTCTAATGCTGTACAAATAAGCCTGCTTTTTTGCCGTGACCTGTGGATTTGCATCCCCAAAAGAGAACACATTCAAATCAATTTCAAAATACACTGATGATAGTGAGATAGCTACAAGAGACCCTCAGAAAGAGGCAGGCTTCATTTAGTAGCCACGGAGTGGAAACCAGCCAGATGCACTTGTGTATTTGCTAGTTAATCAGCATCTTTTCATTGAATTCTGGAAGAGGAACCACTTTATAGATAATTATCTTTGTTAATCAGGCCTTCCTAGGATGATGGAGTATTTAAGCCTTGTTCCTTGGTACAGATCATGTGTAATTGCTTCCATACTGTTGGCAAGACAGCTGTAGGAGTTTTGCATGCACTGTAAGTACCCAAGGTCTTTGAGGCAATGTCTTTGTATAAACAACGCACATTTTTATGGCTATAGTTGAGTTGAGTTTTTTAAAGAGGCTTTAAATCGATCAGGAGTTTTCCCTTTGGGTTTCTGCTCAGGAGAGCGGAGGTGGTGGTGGTGACGGAGTAACATGAGAGGCCCAGGGCCCTTTCATCTTAGGCTGAATCCTGGCCCACTGCTGCTTGAGGATTTGGAGTGTGTAAAAGTCCTGGGCTGTTTAATTATGTGCAAGCCTTTTAAGAAGCCTGCACCAGGAGGGCAGAGATGGAAACATATGCAGTGAAACATTTTCTATCCAATTTGAGGATTCGACCAAAGGTCTTCACTTGAGCAAAACCAGAACTTCCAAGTAGATCAAAGGGTAGCGTGGAGTTGAGGAAAACCTCTTTGTTGGGGGTTGAGTGACAATGCCTTAGGAGAATTAAGGTCATGTTAGTTGCATAAAAACAACCTAAGAAGAGTGGAAAACAAAGGAGAAAATTACTCAGCTTTGTGCCACCTAAATTAACCAACCGTATTCCTTTTCTTTAAAGGTGCATGCCATATATGTAAATATGTATACCTATTTTATACGCTCATAATTGTGAAATATATTTGACTTTCAGCTTTCATACTTAACCGTGTGTGATAAGTATTGCTTATCACATTGCCACACGGTTCAATGAAACATTTTAAATGGTTTTGCACTATCCGATAGAAAATCTGTACCATAGTTCATGTAACCAGTCACTAATTATGGAACTTTTAGACTGTGTTCAAGTTTTTCATTATAAGACGTATAAGATGAACAGGGTGCTATATATATAGATATTTCTTTGGGCTTATTTTCATAGAATTCCTTTCACAATCTGGGGTTACGGGGACAGCGAGCCTCAACATGTTAAAATCTTTTTGTTAAAAATGGATCATTGCTGGGGCGCCTGGGTGGCTCAGTCGGTTAAGCGTCTGACCTCAGCCAGGTCACGATCTCACGGTCCGTGAGTTCGAGCCCCGCGTCAGGCTCTGGGCTGATGGCTCAGAGCCTGGAGCCTGTTTCCGATTCTGTGTCTCCCTCTCTCTCTGCCCCTCCCCCATTCATGCTCTGTCTCTCTCTGTCCCAAAAATAAATAAACGTTGAAAAAAAAATTAAAAAAAAAAATGGATCATTGCTTTCCTCAAGTGTGGTGCCATTTTTACACTTCCTCGGCATTGGATAGTATATGAATTCTTTTTCAAGCCAAATGAATATTATTTTTGGAGAAAAGACAAGACCTTGCTTCAGAGTTGGTTCTCCTATAATATCCACCAACTTATCACGCACACACACACACAAATGTATTCTAGGAAAAAAAGACATTCCTCATTGTCGACAAGTGGCTATCATGTTTAAGAAAAGGAGGTCTTAGAAGTTGCATGGCAAACATATTTGCCTCCAACGTGTAACAAATCTGAGACACCTGCGTCTATCTGTCCGCCTCAAAAAATCATAGTTGCCCCTATAAAGTCAATGTCAGAGGGGAGAATAATATGGATTCTCAGCTCCCGAGAGAATGCTCAGCTGCTGAGAGAAGCCTTTGTGCAGATTCCTATGAAGGTTCAAACTTTTGGAAGAATTGCAGTGGCTGAGACCAGGCTTGAGTTTATTTCAGGTTGTTGGGGTGTGTGGCCAACTGGAAAAAAATGACCCCGCTCCCCTGCTGGACTGGCCTCTCTCACATTACCTTTCTTCTCGTGCACACACTATCTATACGTAGATAGATTCGCTGCCTTCCCCTGCTGAATCCCGCATTTGCCCCCGGATCCGTTTCATTTCAGGTACTGATCTACAATGGCCAACTGGACATCATTGTGGCAGCCTCCCTGACAGAGCGCTCTTTGATGGCCATGAAGTGGAAAGGATCCCAGAAATACAAGCAGGCAGAAAGAAAAGTCTGGAAGATCTTTAAATCCGATAACGAAGTGGCCGGTTATGTGCGGCAAGTGGATGACTTCTGTCAGGTATGGAAACACTTTGGGACCTGTAAGCTGTGAGGAATGGGATGGGCGGATTGGAACTAAAGCCTGAGTACCAATAAGGCATGGCTGACCCTACACAGAGTCACGCAGTAGCCAAAGTGTGCCTTCTGCAGCCCTACTTTCCAGAGAGCAGGGTGGTATGAGTTCATTCAAGTACATAGTGCCTCATGCAAAACAGGAGGAAAGTGTAGATAATTGTTCAAGAGACAAGGTGACGATCAAAAAGACCATACTCAGCCCCAAAAGGCAAATCGTTAATGAGAGATTTAGTCTATTTGGGAACAAAGGAGAGCTTGAACAAACAACCTGAGTTAGATTCAGCGTAATCTCTTCTGGCAATTCTGTGCTCACATTTGTGTCTTACACATGGAGCCCCACGACAAAATCTGTCTATCTGATGCCCCCAGCGTGACCTCCACTTTAGAGGTCAGATGTTGCTCCTGGTGAAGCCCATCTACTGTGCCTCTAGTTTGCAGGTCTCAGCTTCTCAAGGATCAGCAGGGCTCCTTTGGTGACTATGTGATGATTACACTATTTACCTCCAGAAAGTTTTCGGAGAAATTAAGAATGTCCCCTAGTAAGCTTTTGCTTAGTTAGTCAAGAGAAGAAATTTAAATCTTCCAGACTAGTTTGATTTTTTTTTGAGAGAGAGAGATAGAGACAGCGTGAGTAGGGGAGGGGCAGATACAGAGGGAGATGGAGAATCCCAAGCAGGCTCTACACTGTGAGCGCGGCACCCTATGTGGGGCTCGAACTCACTCACAAAACTGTGAGATCATGACCTGAGCCAAAACCAAGAGTCGGACGCTTAATGGACTAAGCCACCCAGGCACCCCTTCACAATTTTCTTCTAAAGTTTATTTATTTATTTTGAGAGAGAGAGAGAGAGAGAGAGAGAGTGCATGTGTGAGTGGGGGAGAGGAAGAGAGAGAGACTCCTAAGGCAGTTCCACACTGTCAGCACAGAGCCCAACCCGGGACTGTATCTTACAAACTACGAGATCATGACCTCAGCCAAAATCAAGAGACCGATGCTTAACGACTGAGCCACCCAGGTGCCCCTTTCCTCAATTTTTTATTTGAGGCAACAATGGGACCTCAATTCTATAGGTTTGAATATTTGGAATTACAGCTTTCCAAGTACCCGAGCTTACCACTAGGCAAATCCATGCTCCAAATAAAAATTAATCTCAGAGGAGTGCCTGGGTGGCTCAGTTGGTTAAGCATCCAACTTCGGCTCAGGTCATAATGTCACAGTTGGTGAGTTTGAGCCCCACATCCAGCTCTGTGCTGACAGCTTGTTGCCTGGAGCTTGCTTTGGATTCTGTGTCTCCCTCTCTCTGCCTCTCTCCTGCTCGTGCTCTGTCTCTCTCTCTAAAAAATAATAAACAAACATTAAAAAAAGAAATTAATCTCAGAGGCTTACTGGGTACTTTGGGATAGTAAAAAAGAATTTCATAAGGGTCACTGGGTTATGATATACATTTGTGTTGGAAGGAATGATAGATCAAGTAGAAATTACTGGTAGTCTAATGTATAAAGATACTTTCCTTCCCCCGCCCGAGTCATTCTAGCCATTGAATAACGTAAGAAATTTAAATATCTTGTAACGTTGACTACCTGGGACAAAGGAAATGGTAGAGAGACATATTTCTGGGCTCACGTAAAGGGAAACTATGTTGGAAAATTTATAACATTATAGTTTCTAGATCAAGATAAATTACACCAAAGAATTAAAAACCAGTGCCGTAGCAAACGGAATGAGTCAGAGTAGAAACAGTTCCGACGGAATGCATGTGAGGTTTGAAACCGAGGGGGGGGGGGCGGGAAGGATGAAGAGTGGAGGGTCTGTTGACCTGCAGAGGGATTTGGAGATAAGACGGTGAGAGCTGTGTCTATCCTGTGTGCTTCTGTAAACTGGAGCACAGGCAGTCTTGGACTGGATATTGACTTGGGAACCACAATAGCAGGTTAACTCTGAAGACTGATTCCAAAAGATTGGAATTCCGGGACAAGTGGAGGCTCTCCATTTGCAGAAAGTAATCTGGACTTCATTTTTGGTATTTATTTGCTGTCTTTAAATAACAGGTTCTATAGCAATCCAATTCCTTCTTTTTAAAAGAGAAAAGAAAAAGTCAACGTTTCAACGTCTGAAATTGCATTTTAATTGATGCCCATGTACACAATTTTACATAAATTTTACGTAATTTTAACAATGTTATATAAGATTGATTCTGCCGTGTTTCTTTCTTATAATAAAATTATTTATTGAGTTACAGCATAATATAGAAAACATTCACAAGTCACAAATGTATAGGTAAATGAATTTTCACAGAGCAAATGTATAGGTAAATGTAACCATCACCTAGATAAAGAAATAGAATAGAGCAATGTCCCCACTGTAGTCACTATTCCCCCTTCTTCCCAGAGTATCCACTGTCCTGAGTTCTAATATCCGAGGTTACTTTTGCTAGATTTTGAATTTTGACAAATGGACATATTCTCTATATGCCCTTTCTGTGTGGCATTTTTGCTTGACTTTATATTAATGACATTTACTTATTCTTTTGCATGTAGCAGTTGCCACTTTATTTTCATTGTGGTACAGTGTTCTAATATATATTTTTATATTATTATAATATGTAATATTATATGATTATTATTTATAAGTAATATATATTTAACATATGATTTTTCTATTCTCCTTTTACATCCATTTTTACTTTATTTATTTTGTTATTAAGTGCATATAACTTCAGAACTGTTATACTTTCTTGGCAAATTAAATCTTTTATTCTTATGAAATGTCCCATTTTATGTCTAGTGATGCTTCTCGCCCTAAAATCTAATTTGGTGATAGTAGGGTAACAATGCCAACTTCTTTTTGATTAATATTTGCATGGGATATCTTTTTCAATGCTTTGATTTTAATCTTTCTGAATGCTTATATTTAAGATGTATCTCTTTTAAGTAGTGTATAATTGGGTTTTGTTTTTCTTTAATGGAGCCTGACAATATTTTTTAAATGAGATAGTCCATTTACATTTAGTGTAATTACTGATATATTTGTGTTTAAATCTACTACTTTACTGTTTATTTCCTATTTGTCTTATTTGTATTTCAATGTTCTCTTCCTCATTGTGTCCTTTAATATTACTCAAATGTTTTATATCATTTTCATTTCTTTCCCTATTCTATAAGCTTGTCAGGGTATACATTCTGTAATCTTGTTTAATGATTATACTCAAGGGTAAAATGTAAATTCTAGACTTATTCAATCCTAATATAAATTAGAATTTTACCACTTTCCAGATAAATGCAAGAACCTTAGATCTTCCTTGCCAACTCTCCTCCTTTTTGTGTTATCATTAAAAACAGTACGAAAAGGGGGGGGTGGCGCCTGGGTGGCTCAGATGGTTAAGCGTCTGACCGGCTCAGGTCATGACCTTGCGGTTTGTGAGTTGGAACCCTGCATTGGGCTCTGTGCTGACAGCTCAGAGCCTGGAGCTTGCTTTGGATTCTGTCTCCCTCTCTCTGGCCCTCTGCCACTCATACTCTGTCTCTCTCTCTCAAAAATAAATAAAACATTAAAAAAATTAAAAAGCAAAAAATATTCTACATGTAATTCAAACACCACAAACCGTTATTTGCATCATGTTACACAACCAGTGTCACTGTGACTTACCCATAAATTTACCCATTCAGTTGCCCCTTAGCGTTTCTTGCATTTCCATGCTTCAGACTGGAATTATTTTTCCTTGCTTAAAAAAAAAAAATCTCTTTATTATTTACTTTAGTAAAGTTGTGTTGGCAGCCATTTCTATTGTTGGTTGTCTGAAAATGTCTTTGTGTCACCTTTAATTGAGAAGTACATTTTTCATGGAATTGAATTTTAGCTAGGCAGTTATTGTCTTTCAGCACATAAAAGATATTACTCTGTTGTCCTCTGACTTGTATCACTTCTGATCAGAAGCTGTCCATTTTACTACTGCTCCTTTGGAGGTGGTTTCTTTTTCCACCTGACTACTTTTAGGATTTTCTCAGTTTTTGGTTTTCAAAAGATTTGACTATGTGTATGTAGCTGTGATTTTAAGTGTGGTGTGTGTGTGTGTGTGTGTGTGTGTGTGTGTGTGTGTGTGTGTGTGTGTGTTATACGGGTTTCTTAAGCTTTTTGAAACTATAACTTGATATCTTTTGTCATATTTGTCATTATCTCTTCAAATCCTGCTTGTTCTCTGTTCTCTCTTTCCTCTCCCATGAAGACCTAATTATGCGAACATTAGACCTTTTCATTTCATCCCATATAGCTTTATTTCTGTTCTTTCTTCTTTCCATTCTTCAGTTTTGATATTTTCAATTCTCTCTTCTAGTTTTCTGTTCTTCTCTGCTGCTATTCCGGATATATTATTTAGCCCATTTATTTTTTAATCATGGCAATTGGTTTTTTTATAGTTCTGGAATTTTAGTTTTATTCTTTTTTATAGATCTCAACTTTCACATTATTATCTATTCCTCACCTTGTTATCTATTTTTCGGGAACACATTAATCCACTTAGTTTGATGCCCATTGCTGATAAATTTTAGGTTTGTATCACCAATTAGCCTGACTCTCTTTTTTCATGGTAACCGGATCCTTTTCTCTGGTATGCCTACAAGTTTTCAAGTGAATGTCAGGCATTATGCAGGTAGAATTATAGAGATAGTTTGAGTTTGTGGCTGATGATACTTTCCATCAAAGAGATTTTACTTTGCTTCTGTCAGGCAGTTAGAATAGGGGTCAAGCACTTTGATCAAGTCTGGAATTGATTATATTTAAATCTGTATGTTAGCTGGTCTATTTCCATGGTCCTAAATTGACATTTGTAGTGTTAACCAGGGCCTCTGCTCTTTGGCAGCCTATGAACACCAATTTTTGTCTCCCCAAAGTTCCAAGCAGGTTTCCAGCCTCTTATCTATTCCTTTAATAAAGGTTTTGTAGCCTCTTGGCCCTGAATCAACCATTGCTTTTATGGTGAAAGGACCACAGGATATCCGATTAGCTTTTTGCCCTCCTCTCTACTTTGTAAGCCTGGCCCCTTATGGTAGTCAGAATAATGGTTCCCCAAAGTAGCCCTTCTAATCTCTGGAACCTGTCAATATGTTATATCATATGGAAGAAGGAATTAAGGCTACATGTGGAAATAAGGTTGCTAATCCTCTGACCCAGAGATGGGAAAATTATTCTGGATTATCCAGATGGACCCAATGCAATTACAAAGATCCTTGTAAGAGAATGAGGGAGGAGGCACTTGGCTGCCTTAGTTGGCAGAGCATGAGATTCTTAATCTTAGGGTCATGAGTTTGAGCCCCATGTTGGGGATATAGTTTACTTACAAAAAAATAAGTGAGGGGTGCCTGGGTGGCTTAGTCAGTTAAGCATTCGACCTCAGCTCAGGTCATGATCTCGCAGTTCATGAGTTTGAGCCCCATGTCAGGCTCTATGCTGACAGCTCAGGGCCTGGAGACTGCTTCAGATTCTGTGTCTCCCTCTCTCTGCCCCTTGCCTGCTCACACTGTGTCTCTCACTCTCTCTCTCTCTCTGAAAAGTAAATAAACATTAACAAAAATTTTTTTAAGTACAAGTGAGAGGCTGATGAGTCAGAGCCAGAGATTTGAGGATGATACACCGCTGACCTTGAAAAGAGCAAAAGCAACCGTGAGCCAAGGAGTTCAAGCAGCCTATAGAAGCTAAAAAAAAAAAAAAAAAAAAAAAAGACATTGATAGAGGCTCTATCCTCTAGAGCCTCCAGAAGGAACAGAACTCTGCCAACATCTTGATTTTAGTCCATCAAGACCATTTTGGACTTCTAACCTTCAGGATTACAAGAAATGTGTGTTGTTACAAAGGCACTGAATATGTGGTAATTTGTCACAGCAACAATGGGAAACTCACACACGCCTCACATCCTGGCTGCCTTGGTAGATCACCATGACTTTTAAATGGGCGTGTTCTGTATTTTGTCCAGCTTTTCTAGTTTTCATCGTTGGTTTTGGTTTTTTAGCAGGAGGATTGAGAGCAACAAATTTTTTTTGCCAAGACAGGAAGTGGCAGTTGTTGCTCTCTTCTTTTAATGTATCAGATTTTATATCAAATATATCACATTTTCAGAGTTATGGCATAAATTCTTAACTTATCTTTAAGTAATATTCCGTTGAATGGATGTAATTAATTTTCCAAACAATCCTCTTCTTGTTGGCCTTTTAAGAGTGTTTGTTGTTGTTGTTATTATTATTGTTATTTTCTAACAAATATGTGTTTCAGTAGTTCTGATCAGTCGAAAAACACACTATAATTTTTTTGTGTGTGCAAAATAACAAAAGATAGGAAGGAACAGAAGATATACCAACCAAAGACAGGAGTTATAAGGGTGGGTTCATCATTTATGTTCAGTAAAGATAAAGTAGCTTTGCTTCTTGAGCACGTGTGCTGGACATTGTGATTGGCGCTTCGTGGATATTACCAGAACATCCTTGCAAATCATACAGTGTCATTTCCATTTTACATATGAGGAAACAGACCCTGAGAAGGTTAGCAACCCTGTATCATCCAATGACAGGAAGGGGATTCAAACTTTATTCATTTTGTTCCCATAGCGCGTTTGCCAATGTCTGTCATATTGCCTCTGATATTTAATTGCCAGTCGGGTGGGGAATGTTAGCTCAGTAGAAGGGAGGTTCTCAGGACAAAAAAAGACTCCTTTATGTAATTTTTTCATGTGCTTGAAAGGTATTTGTTAAGCTTTCTTTAGGTGCAATATAAAAGAGTTACTTACTGAAACTCATTAGGTTCTGAAGTTACCTCCAGCAATATTTGAGCACAATGTTCTAAAAAATAGGGATAATAATAATAGTTACCTGCTGTGGACTAAATTGTGTGTCTCCTGATTCATATGTTGAAGACCTAACCTACAATGTGATGATATTTGGAGATAAGACCTATAAGGAAGTCGTTAAAGTTAAATGAGGTTGTAAGGACAAGGCCCTGATTCTATGGGGTTAGTGTCCTTATAAGAAAAGACACCAGGGGCGCCTGGGTGGCTCAGTCAGTTGAACATCCGACTTTGGCTCAGGTCATGTTCTCACGGCTTGTGAGGTCGGGCTCTGTGCTGATGGCTCAGAGCCTGGAGCCTGCTTTGGATTCTGTGTCTCCCTGTCTTTCTGCCCCTCCCTCACTCACACTTGGTCTGTCTCTCACAATAAATAAACATTAAAAAAAAAAAAGAAAAAACAAAACAAAAGACACCAGAGAGCTCACTTGCTCTCCCTCTCTCTGCCACATAAAGACACAGCAAGAAGGCAGCCCTCTACAAGCCAGAAATAGAGCTTACACCAGAAACCAAAACAGCCAGCACTTGGTCTCAGCTCCAGAACTATAAGAAATAAATTTCTCTTGTCTAAGAACAACAGTCTGTGGGGTGCCTGGGTGGCTCAGTCGGTTAAGCATCTGACTTTGGCTCAGGTCGTGATCTCATGGTCCATGAGTTCAAGCCCCACATCAGGCTGTCTGCTATGTGCACATAGCCTGCTTCGGATCCTCTGTCCCCCCTCTCTATCTGCCCCTCCCCTGCCTGTGCTCTCTCTCTGTCTCTCTCAAAATAAATAAACAAACTTAAAAAAAATTTAAAAAAGAACATTCTATGTTATCCTTATAGAATTATTAAGGGAATTCAACAAGTGATTAGCATAGAGCAGAACCTTTTCATAGTAAATGCTTATTATTATTACCCCAAATCACATATAAGAATCTACATAACAAAAGGTAAATTGTAAATAGTAAGTCAAGATCAGGGAAAGTGTTTGATTGAAAATCAACCCTTGGGGGAAAGTTTATTTTATTTTTTATTTTTTTAACATTTTATTTATTTTTGAGACAGGGAGAGACAGAGCATGAACAGGGGAGGGTCAGAGAGAGGGAGACACAGAATCCGAAACAGGCTCCAGGCTCTGTGCTGTCAGCGGGGCTCGAACTCACGGACCGCGAGATCATGACCTGAGCCAAAGTCGGCCACTTAACCGACTGAGCCACCCAGGCGCCCCAGGGAAAGTTTAAATATTAAGATTTAGGCTATTAAGGGCAAACATGAAAGTGGGACTGCTAGGGAGCGATGGACGTGTCCCTTGTCCTCGCCTGCTGCACTGCTTTATGATGACAATCCCACCGGGCACACTCAACACGTCCTCCAGATCCTTGATGGCTGCTTCCGCCCACCTGTGTCTCTGTGTCCCTCAACCAGCCTCGTGAACCACGCCAGCACTTGGCAGTGCCCATGTGACCGGCTTGGCTCGGTGCATAGAGTATCTAGCTTGGGAGGCTACGGGGCAGTGTGCACCACAGAGGTGGGAAAAGGGATTGGCCGCCACTCAGGAACTTGTGACAAATACCCCACTAAACCCCACTGACTCCTCTTGTGAATGCGAAGCACATTGAGCGATGAAATGGCCCTCCTCCGGCTGCCAAAAAGTGGTAACAAAAGAAGCAAGGCCCACATGTGTTTGTGATAGGGAGTGTTTTACCACACGGCCAGGGATCCGCATTTTATGTAGGTGATTTTAAAATGTTGGCAGAACTCCCGCCCCCCTTATGCTTCAGTGTAGGATTGGGGGTGGTGCGCGGAGACGAGGGGAATTAAGGAGGGAAATGAGCTCCGGGGCTAACAAAGGCATTCTCTGTGAGCCTTCGGATGAGAATACCGCCCAAATGTCAAGCGTCTGATAATGAAAAAAACGGGCCTGAGCCACGGACTTGCTTTTCAGCAACAGCAGCGTGTAAATGTGTCTGCCAAGAAAGAAACCTCACTCTTTGCCAGACTCCACAGCTCTTAATTTAAAAATCGAAACCAAAGTAGACTTGTCTCCGGATGGTTGCCTAAAATGTCCGCTTCAGAGGATGACAGCTGTCCCTGGGGAGCAACAGGGTGGAGAGAGCGCCATTCTGCCCACGTGTTCCCGTCAGGCGATGCCTGGGAAAACCAAAGGCAGCTCCAGCCAGCCTGCGGAGATCAGGTGAAGAAGGAGGGCTGGTTGTTGCCTCCTACTCATTCCCTAGGAGGCAGCACGCCTTTGGTATCTACGCGATTCTGAGAATTGGAGACAGCCGTATTACATCATCTGGGGCAGTGGGCTTCTCTCAGTTTGTTCATCTGTAAAATGCAAGGTTTGGACTGAGTTATCTGTAAGATATCTAAGAAAGATCTGAAATACCTATTTTTCATTAATGCCTAGAAGGGCTCAGTTAGCAAGCAACATAGAATAGTACAGTGACCTTCAGTGTGTGTGTGTGTGTGTGTGTGTGTGTGTGTGTGTGGACTTAATAGTGTTACAGTGTAGACCAAAGGTCTAATCTTCTTCTCCTTGGCTGGTGACAACCCATGGCCACCTGTTGCTCCTTTTGGGGTCTTTCTCCACCCTTCTCCAAAAGTCGGTTACTGTTCATGATCTGTGAGCATGCTGTCACTGCTTTTGAAATGCGGGCTATTTTGTTATTACGCTATTTTGTTTTTATACCATTGAATTGTCATTTTCACCCTAAGGAAGTTTTGACTCCACATTTAGAAATATAAAATTTTAAGCAGAATAACACTGGTGAATTTCTTTAAGAATATCTTTCTAAAATAAACTTCAAAGGGGTGCCTGGGTGGCTCCGTTGGTTAAGCGTCCTACTTTGGCTCAGATCACGATCTCTCAGTCCTTGAGTTCAAGCCTCGCGTCTGGCTCTGTGCTAACAGCTCAGAGCCTGGAGCCTGCTTTGGATTCTGTGTCTCCCTCTCTCTCTGCCCCTCTCCCGCTCGCTCGCTTTCTCTCTCTCTCTCTCTCTCAAAAATAAACATTAAAGAAAATAAAAATAAATTTCATGAGGCTAAAGTTTCTGAAGAAAGCACTGCAACCATTTCAAATGTTTCCATCTTTATTTCACTGAAAATATTTTATTGAGACTAATTATTTTCCATGTACACATTGAAAGAAAGGGTTGAGTCACCGGTCCATTTTCATTCTTATCAAATCTTACTGGGCATAAGTTTCTGCTAACATGAGTTTTGCAGAATTTCAAACAAGCCTATTTTTCCCGACTGCAATTTGAGTCATTGTTATTTTTATTTCGTATTTTCATTATCAATATCAATTCAGGTTATTTAATAATTACAGGATGGATTGTCTCAGCTAGGTAGCATTTTACAGCCGAAGCAAATTTTAGATCTCATTTTCCAGGTGGGAAAACTGAAGCCCAGGGGTTAAGTGACTGTCCAAAGTCTCCTACCCATTTAACGACTGAGCTGGGATTAGATTCCAGGCCTCCTGGCTTCCAGCCCAGTGGTTTTCTACTTCACAAGGGTACACACCTCTGGAATGATGCATTAGCAGCTGCATGCTAGCACAGTGAAAACTGCCACCTGCATACCTGTCTGCCGTAATTCGAGAAGGCCTGGGAAATCTCACATCTGATGTTTTCACATCTGATGTTAGGTGTGAAGTCACATGCGTGTGCCCACTTCCTATGGACAGAGCATCAGGGTTTTTAACAGGTACTAGAGCTTACTAGGAGGTGAGGTCAGGCTCACCCAATGTTAAGAAGAGTTATGGCTTCATCTGGGAACTTCTGATATTGATAAAAGAACAGATGCTGAAATTAGCTAAAATGAGCAGAGAAAACATGGTAGGCAGAGCCTCAAGGTGGGTGCCTGAAGAGCAGGCCACCAGCAGAGCACACAGCTTACTGGTTTCCAGTCTGGAGCCTGGAGAATGAAAACCAGGAGAGAGACTGGGAAAGGTCCTGTGCCCTCAATGATAGGAAAGTGGTGAGTGCTCCATTGTTGAAGTAGTGGGAGCCCTTGAAGGTGGCTTTTCTTTTTCAATTTTTTTTTCAATTTGTTTAAAGTTTTTTTTTTTTTGTTTTGTTTTTTTTTGAGAGAGAGAGAGAGAGAATGAACATGGGAGGGGCAGAGAGAGGGAGAGAGAGAATCCCAAGCAGGCTCCACACCATCAGCATGGAGCCCAACATGGGGCTCGAACTCATGAACCATGAGAGCATGACCTCAGCTGAAACCGAGAGCTGGACACTTAACCAACTTAGCTACCCAGGTTCCCCTCCAGTTTTTTAAAGTGTCAAATACTAATACCATAAAACTTATCATCTTAACCATTTTTAAATTTCATTTAATTAATTATTTCCTTTTAAGTAGGCTCCACAGCCAACATGGGGCTTAAACTCATGACCCTGAGATCAAGAGTCAACTGAGCCAGCTATTCCCCCCGTAACCCTACCCATTTTTAAGTGTGTTATTCAGTGGTATTAAAAGCTTTCATGATATCGTGCATCCATCACCACCGTCCATCTCCATGGCTCTTTTCATCTCCTCAGCTGAAACTGAAGCTATTGAACATTACCTCCCCACTCCCCAACCCCAGCCCCTGGCCAACCGCTGTCCTACACATTCTACTTCCTGTCTCTGTGAACTGGACGGCTCTAAGTATCTCTAATAAATGGAAACATACAATGTTTGTCACCATGGAAGGTGGTTAAGCACGTTTGCAAAGCTGTCCTTTGGGAAGTTTAAAATGGCAGCAGTCGGATGAATTCAGGGTGGAGAGAGGTCAGGGAAGGGGATCCTGGGAAATAAGGAGTCTTGTAAGGAGCTCTATTGGAAGAAGCTTCTTCACCTATTTCCTGAGCCCAGTGCTTGATTCTGAGGTCCTGAAATGGAGGCTGTGGGGATAAGCTTTGGAATGTTGTGAGGACCGATTGCTGTTTGAGAAGTGGTGTTTACTCTGTGGTCACACCGACTTAAAAGCTAAGTATCCACAGGGAGAGCCTACATGCTGGTGTCATTCTAGTGTTCTCCTTGGGCAGCCACAATAAGCACCACCAGCCCCCTAAAGCACAAGCCCTGAGCCACGATTGCACCTTGACCCTGACCTGAGTGTGTCTTGTGAGAGACCTCAGGCCGGTGGGCTGCCATACTCTCCCCAAGGGCTTCTCCCTGAGTTTTCAACAGGAATGAGACCTTCTGCTGGAGGTTATGTACAGAGAAACCAAAGGCAAGGAGCCCCCCTCGCCCCTCACTGTTTTGGAGACTCGTGACCAATGGAAGGTGGTCTGGTGTCAGGAGAGGAAGGTAGACTCTGGAGCTAGACAAACCTCGTGTGAATTTCTTGCCACTCACTGGCTGGGGGCCCCTTCTGGTGCTGTAAACTCTGAGCGAGAAGGGTGTTGGGAGGGCCCAAGGGAATGGCTAATGACGGCCACCAGTTCTTCCGCATTTGTCAGCGCTCGGGCCCGCGGCCTGTCACACACTTTTTAGCTACCGTTTTACGGAATGCTAATCGCTTCCCTGTAAATTACGTGATCGTACTTACTGGTTTACAAAGGAGGAAACACAAGTTTCACCTGCGCAACGTGCTTAATCGTGGTAGTGGTATTTGAGATCTGACAATATCAAATCGTGGCAGCGTCTGATATTTGACAGGGTCAAAGAGTAGTAATGTCTGAGATTTGATGACCCAAATCTCAACCTTTCCCTTGCGCCACCATGCCTCTAAGTACAGCAGTGAGGGCAGTGTCGGGGGAAGGGATGGGATACTCCTGTTGGCCGGACTAGTCTACACGTCTGGCCTCGGGGTGCGTATGTGATGGTGGTGACAGAGGTGGGGGCGATGGCCAGTATATTTGGCAGTGCATCCGGTCCACGTGGCAAAGTCCGTTTCCTAAAGGAAAGTAGGGTGCTTACAAGAGGGAGGAGGAGAGGGAAAGCATGATGTGCAGACAGAAAGCAGTAAGAACCCCAGCTTCCCAGGTGTGCCCTTCTAAAACTAACATTCACTTTGTTTTATTTCTTTGACTACACACAACTGTCAAACGGAGCCAAGAATAACCACAGTCCTTTGAGTCCAAAGGGAGGCCAGGCTGGGATTGGAACCTTTCCACAGATAATCCACAGAGGGAGTGACAGAGAGCTGGCCATTTGCGTCTCTTGGACTTTCTCCTGACAACTGTTGTTGTTTTGTTTTTTGTTTTGTTTTGTGGTTTTTTTTTTGGAATTTTAAACACCCTAGGGAGCATTAAGAACTATTCCCCAAAGAACTAACAATTCCAGAAAGGGCTTCATCAAGTCCTTGGTGCCCCTAACAAAATCAGAGTAAGCAAAGAGCAACAAATGTGATTTTTTGTGTGTGTTTGACTAGTTGAGAAGGGAGGCGATGAAGTTAAAACAGTATTTAATGGAAGAAAGTAACTGTTAAACAGATTTGAGATGATGATTACCAAATGCAGCTAATTCCCTGGGGACATGTTTTGGCTTTGTTACAGAAATTGTTACCCAGAGTCTTCCTCTCTCTCCCAGCTCTTGTCGCTTTCTACAAAGAGCCCTGTCCTGATTCATAGGTTCTTTGTCTCCATCACTAGATCTGGGAAAAGTTCTGTCCACGCATGGGAATCAGGTGGTGAGCAGAAAACCAGAACATAGCGGTCAAACCACGATGACGGTGATGGCGATGGCGATGGCTTGCTATCATCAGAGAGCTCCATGGTAGTCACGGGCTAAGTTCTCCAGAATCAGGCATTTGGGCCAAGGTTGGGGTATAAGATGCGTATTAGGGATCAATGCCTGTGAAAAAAAAAGGGGGGAGGAAGCAGAATTGACAGAAGAGGAAATCAGACAGTGACGCATGCCTGAGAAACCTTGGCCAACCCGGCAGGGAGCTCTGGAGAGAGTCTTCTTCCATCCACGTCCGACATTGGGCCAAAATGGCCAAGCCTTTAACCCCCCACCTCACTCAGTCACCAAATGCGGGCTGCCCTCGGAAGGGCATCATCTTGGGAAAGGCTGCTGTCTGCAGCTGAGGCAGACCTGAAGGTGCTGACGGCTGGAGGCTGGGAGCTGGTCCATCTTCGAAGGGGGATCTGAGGGTGCCACAAAGGCCACCCAGATAATGTAGTTGTGAGCTCTCAGGGTTGGCAGGGGGAGTGGGGATGGCATCAGAGGCTGGTGGTTTGCCTGATGCCACATGAGATATAGGTCTTTGCATAATATCAGACTTCCCCTAAGCGCTCAGTGTAATTAGTCTATCTGCATTAGAAAGATGGATCCAGCCTTGCTCTTCAACTCCTAGCAAGATTCCAAGTGAAGAATAGATTTTTTTCAGGAAAAAGAATAAAGAATTGTCAGCAAATATTTCCCTCTTTCAGTTATTTATTAACAGAATAATCGATCACTCCAAAAGTCAGTGGCTTAACACAGAAGTAATTTATTATTTCTCATTATGTGGGTGGAATGGGCTCAGCTCGATGGTTCTTCTGACTCACCTGAGATAGCCTGAGACCACCCAGGCAGCTGCATTCAGCTGTGAGTCTGGCAAAAGCTGAGACATCCAAGGTGGCCTCTTCTTCTCCAGTGCTCTTTCCATACGGCCCCTAACCATGCAGTGTCCCGACCTAGCTTCACAACATGGCAGGTGGCTTCCCAAATTTAGAAGCCAAAGATGTCAGTCCTTTTAAGCCCAGGGTTCAAAAGTTCCAGAAAATTATTTCCACTGCATTCTCTTGGTCAAAGCAAATCACAGAAGAGGCCTAGATTCCTCTTAATGGGAAGAATGGCAAAGAATTTGGGACCATTGTTAATCCACTGCATTTTGCCAACGCTTGCAAATATAGATTCCCAGGCCCTATCTCCAAATATTCTGACTTTGTCTGGGGTAGGACCCGAGAATCAGTATATAAGCTTGTTAGAGAATTCTAATGCATCCTGTTTGGGGGAACCCTAAATTGTGATGTCTTTTGTCCTTCTACTGATGCCCAAATGTCCTCCTCTTGCAGGAACGCCATGTGGCTTATGTTTGGATAAAGTTCCATTCTGATGCCTACAGGCTGCTCTAAATCCTGACCGATTTTACTTCCTTACACAGGTCAACCAGAAACCTGAGAACATAGTTTCACTCTTAACAAACCAGCCATTGATCCGAAACCTCACTTTTTAGAAAAGTGTCCTATAGCCAACAGTGTCTACTTGTGGGGCTCTGATTCTCTGAAATCCTGAGACAAAACCTTAAGCTAAATTTTAGACCTCAGTCCCTGCTGTGCATTGTAGATTTCACAAGTGGTCTTTGTTCTCTCAAAATACTGATAGACCATTAGTAATTTGGACTCGTAGGAAGCCTCTGTTATTTACTCAAAACATTAGCTTCCTTTTCCCAGCAGACTTTTGTGCTGTACTGAAATGCCATGGTCTTCTGTGCAAAGTCTTTAGATAGTACCGTGTCTTTGCTACTTATCAAAAATGAGACAACCAGATCGACTGCTGTAAACGTCATCCAGATTGATTCTTGGCAAAGATGGGTGTCCACCAGGCACCTTGAATTTATTTCTGGATATTAATCATTGGTAAAATACTATGGTGATTAGATACAATTAACGTCATGTCAAAGCAAAAATAAAAATGCAATGCTTTCAACTGAAACTTTATCAGGAGTAAATGTAACATTTTTATTAGGTGATCGTTCAGTTCTTTAGTAAGAGTTCTTAACCTAGGGCAAGCATCTGTGGTTAGTATTCAAAGGGTCAGTGAACTTAGAAGGGAAAAAAAAATGCATTTTATGTTCACTGACTTCAAACTTAAATAGCATTTCCTTCCATTATGAATTACGAAATTTAGCATTTCCTCCCATTATGAATGTAGGCAACAAACCGCAGAGGCCTTAGCAGTACCTTTGACTCTGTCACCAATAGAAAGCAGAAATACTTTCATATCAAATACACATACTGTTTCAAATACCTTGAAACAACATTTATCAACATCACTACTACTTTAAAATTAACAGTGGTTATCGGGGGCGCCCGGGTGGCTCAGTCGGTTTAGTGTCTGACTTTGGCTCAGGTCATGATCTCACGGTTCATGAGTTCAAGCCCCATGTTGGGCTCTGTACTGACAGCTCAGAACCTTGAGCCTGCTTCAGATTCTGCATCTCCTCTCTTTATCTCCCTGCCCCTCCCCTGCTCATGCTGTCTCTCTTTCTCTCTCTCTCTCAAATAATGAATAAATGTTTAAAAAAATGTTTTTTAATTACGGTAGTTACCAGACCCACTAGTCGCTCTTGTTGAATGTGTTCATATGGAAGTACACATAATGCTATATCGCAAATTTATTTTTTACTACTTTGTTAATTTCAATATAACGGGTTCATTTGTAATCTATTATATATGTACATATATGTAAAATGTATTTTAAATATTTTTTAATGTTTTTATTTATTTTTGAAGGAGAGAGAGCGAGACAGAGCATGAGCAGGGGAGGAGCAGAGAGAGAGGGAGACACAGAATTTGAAGCAGGCTCCAGTCTCTGAGCTGTCAGCACAAAGCCCGATGCGGGGCTTGAACTCACAAACTGTGAGATCATGACCTGGGCCGAAGTCGGATGCTCGACCGACTGAGCCACCCAGGCGCCCCCATATAAAATGTATTTTAAATTTTTTTTTTCAACGTTTTTATTTATTTATGGGACAGACAGAGACAGAGCATGAACGGGGGAGGGGCAGAGAGAGAGGGAGACACAGAGTCGGAAACAGGCTCCAGGCTCCGAGCCATCAGCCCAGAGCCTGACACGGGGCTCGAACTCATGGACCGTGAGATCGTGACCTGGCCGAAGTCGGACGCTTAACCGACTGCGCCACCCAGGCGCCCCATAAAATGTATTTTATTTTTTTTTAAATTTTTTTTTTTTAATGTTTATTTATTTTTGAGACAGAGAGAGACAGAGCATGAACGGGGGAGGGGCAGAGAGAGAGGGAGACACAGAATCGGAAACAGGCTCCAGGCTCTGAGTCATCAGCCCAGAGCCTGACGCGGGGCTCGAACTCCCGGACCGCGAGATCGTGACCTGGCTGAAGTCGGACGCTTAACCGACTGCGCCACCCAGGCGCCCCATGTATTTTAAAACATTATTCAGAGAAGTGTCCATAGGCCACAGTAGGACACACGGACACATGGCCACATGGACACATGGCACAAAATGACCAAGAATCCATGCATTAGACTATTTGAATTATTGAATAATTTCTAGATCCTCCCCACCCCCAACCATAGACCACCTTTGGAGAGTGAGTTATGAGTTATGAGTTTAGCTCTCAAGTAGCCTTGAAGTGTATTTCGAGTTCATGACCTTGGCAATTCTAACTACTGCTATCGCCATACTCAAGTGACATAGTGCAGAGATTAAAAGATTGGATACAGCTCTAGACCCTGTTCCACCACTTACTATCTGTGTAACCTTGGGCAAGTTACTTAACCTCTCCAAGAGGTTCTTCATCAATGAAGTGAGGATAACATTAATCTCTCTCTCTCTCTCATGAAAAGATTAATTGCTAGGATTCAATGAGATAATGCGTGTATCTATGTGTGTGTGTAGAAATATATACATATATATATGTATATATTTCACTTGACTATATTGAATATATTTCATATATATTTCATATATCACTTGACACTTACCTGGCACCTAGTAAGCGTGGAATAAATATTCCTACTGCCTCTCCTAGCGTTAATCTGTTTTCACAGGGCAAGAAGCTCTCTTCCCAGTCTAATAGGGTCCTAAATAGATACTATGTTTTAAAGGCTCAACTAAATGTTATTTATCAGAAAGGCTTGAAACTACAGCAGCTGTATCCTGTTGTAACTTTACTCAACAATTTCGGTGAGAGGTAGAAGAAATACAGGGGCTGGGGACATAGTCCACATTTTGCCACATGGCAGTCTAATAATAATAAATAAAAATACACTGAGTAAGGAGATGTTTCTAAAGCATTGAGTCCCTTCTAGTTCAACAATAATCCGAAACATCCCTGTTGACAATAAATGAAGCGTCCAGCCTTTTTGTTTTTGTCTTTTTTCTGTGCCATGTGTACTTAGCCTCTAACATATGGAACCAGGGAAGCAGGGGACTATAGGAATTTAGATTTAAAGAGGGAAAAAATGTCTAGCAAAACAAAACCTCCAATTATCTGGCCTCCTTTCTGCTCTTCTGCTGTCCTGCCTGGAGTACATGGGTGTTTATTTCTGTTCCTAATATTTATTTTCTTCTGCGGCAACCAGAGTCCCAAGGTTTAGATTCTGGCACCAGCCCGGTCTTCTCAGAGCCGCTCGCCAGAGGGGCACTTCCCATTTTTGCTTTGGTTTCCGTTTAATTGCTTCTCTATATCCTCCCCACTTGCTGTTTTAGACACATGGCCCATCTCATCAGGTCTGTGTTGGACAGATGAGAAGAGCATGACAGAGAACATGTTAAATTTTTTAAAGATTCCTTTTTGTGACTTTGGCAGCATCTGTAGGTGGTTTTGCTTTACTTTTTTTTTAATTAAAAATTGAATAGTAACCAAAGAGTACATATAACACTTGTGTGAGATAAAACAAATAATGATGAATGAACACCTTTGTACTTACCAGCCTCATTGCCTCTGGAGGTAAACCACCGTCCTGGATTTTGATTTTATCATCCGTTTCCTTTTTTATTAGATTTTTAAAGCTTATTTATTTATTTTTGAGAGAGAGACAGTGAGCACAAGCAGGGTGGGGGCAGAGAGAGAGGGAGCGAGAATTCCAAGCAGGCTTCATGCTAACACAGAGCCTGACGCGGGGTTCGAACCCATGAACTATGAGATCATGACCTGAGCTGAAATCAAGAGTCGGGTGCTCAACCGACTGAGCCGCCCAGGCACCACCCCCACCCCATCCTTTTCCTTTTATAAAAAAAATTAAGTTTTACTACAGATATGCATCTCCATAAACAATATTTTTCTTTTCATGTTTAATTTGATATAAAAGGACTTATTCTATATGTCTTTTGCAATAACATGCTTATGCTGTTCAGTGCTTTCTGAGATTCATCCATGTCAATAGGTTTGGTTGTGCTTTGTTTCTTTTTCGTTGCTGCATAGTATTCCACGGCATGATTATACCACTCATCCATTCCTCTGCTGCTGGACACATGGGTTGTTGCCAGTTTTTCTGCTACGACAAACATTGCTGCTGTGAACGTTCTTGAACATATGTCCTTGTGCCTGTGTGCAAGAACTTCTTTTTAAGAATAATGCCTAGAAGTGGCACTGATGAGTTCACAGGGTTTGAGCATCTGCAGCTTCCTCAGATAACGCCAAACTGTTTTCCAAACGGATTATATTCTTGCCAGTAATGTATAAGAGATATGATTATTTCACTTTCTCACCAACTCTTGGTCTTCCTCTTAGTCCTCTCTCCTGTGGGCTTGTTTGGTTGAAGGGGGGCTTAATGCCCTTTCTCACATCTGCCGTTCAGTTTGTCTTCTTTCTCTCTTGCTGTCTTTCCCATCTTCTCTGGCTATCATCAAATGGAAAGGCTTCCATACACGGTGAAAGGCTGAAGTGAACACATCGTGTCCAAGTCTTGGCACTGCTCTGGTTAGGCAGATGCATTTTTCTCTCTGGATGTCCAGGGCTAAGGTTGGCTACCAAAATATCCAGCTTAAAAAAAAATAAGAAATTTTTTTTTTAGAAAGTTCCTCAGCCCCTTTTCACTTCAACTCACCAGCAGTGACTCAATATAAGAAGCAACTGAAAAAAGTAGACGTGGGCACCTGGGTGGCTCAGTCGGTTAAGCGTCCGACTTCGGCTCAGGTCATGATCTCACAGCTGGTGAGTTCAAGCCCTGTGTCAGGCTCCATACTGATGGCTCAGAGCCTGGAGCCTGCTTTAGATTCTTCTCTCCTTCTCTCTCTCTGCCCCTCTCCCGCTCCTGCTCTGTCCCAGTCATTCTCAAATAAACGTTAAAAAAAAGTGTAATAAATTTTAAAAAAGCAAACAGATTTTAATGTACGCCATGGATTTGCAGGCAAGACCTAGACCATTGGGAGGAGAGTCTGAATCTTTTCCCAGCACATCAAAAATACCCCCACTTCCATTACTTTCCCACTGAGACAAGAAGGAGGTGAAGTGACTTAGCCAGTTGCTTTGCTATGTGTCTTGCCAGAAAATTAAGAATAGTAATTGATAAGTATTACTAGCATTCGCCACATCTGCTTTATAGATCCCTCTCAGCAGCCTGACTTGATTCATATCCTAGTGCTTGACACAGAAACCACAAAGAACTATTTAACGAGAAAGACACTGATTTTATATAACACAATAAAAAAAAAAACCGTATAGCCTTTTGGGCAAATTTTTAAAAAGATGGTTCCCTTACTTTATATATTCGAAAACGAAACTGTGTTTGCTTTGTGGTGTTTTAAGAAAAGGCACAGGCTTTAGAAGATGCTATTCAAGAACACTCTGTGTTTTAAGTTGTGGTTTAATTTTTTTTTTCCTTTGACAATAGCTGGTCTTCCAGCTAGAGTGGTCCTCCTCTCCACTCTACTCGTCTCTCGGTCCTTTTTTCAAACGCCAGTCTGATCATGTTTTCCCTTATTCAAACCTCCTCACGGAATCCCCGCTACCTGTAGAATAAAGCCTGAAGTCTCTCCATAGAGTAGTAAAGAGGTTAGTCTGGCCTGGGCTTTCCTCCCCCCACCTGAATTCTCACCCTCCCTCCTTCTCCATTAGAATCCTAAAGAACGAAACAAAACACCTTATAATTCCCCAGACCCACCTTGCTGTTTTATTAGTCAGCAATCCCCATGGAAAGGCCCTTTCTGCTCCTCTGGCTGCCCAGAAAACCCCCATTTGCCTTTCAGGGATGAGAACTACCTCTAGGGGGCTCGGTCAGTAGAGTATGCCACTCTTGATCTTGTCATGAGTTTGAGCCCCATTCGAACATAGAGATTACAAATAAATAAGTAAATAAATAAATAAATTGACCTCTAGGAAGCCCTCCTTCTCCCAGAATACCTCCTGCTCTACATCTCTATGTACATCTTCTAGTGCATGTACCTCACTGGGGTTTCTCTTTAGTTTACCTCCTTAATTGCCTTCCTCCCCTCCTTGACACTGAGCTCCTTGAAGACAAGAATATGATATCATTTATCTCTGTAGCAAACCCCTTAGCACCGTTCCCAGCACCCAGTAAATGTCCAGTGAATGAAAATC
This sequence comes from Puma concolor, assembly GCF_028749965.1. Lineage (NCBI taxonomy): Eukaryota > Metazoa > Chordata > Mammalia > Carnivora > Felidae > Puma > Puma concolor. The sequence goes on from NC_141668.1 coordinate 49,327,178, forward strand.
AAACTGGGCGCTACCTTATATTCACGCCCATTCATGTGTGCATGTGTGTGTGTGTGTGTGTGTGTGAAAAATGCAATTCTCAAGGAGTGCTGTGGTTGCTTACTAATTGCATGTACCAAAATGTCTTCTAGGAAATAGACTAGGTGTGCTAAGATCATGAATGGTTCAAAGCAATTCCCTTCAAACGAAAGGATGCCCTGTTCATGTCAGCTGAAGACGATTTCCTTTCTGTGTTACACAGGAGAAGAAAGGAGAAATATTCTGGGAAATAAACGTATGGGAGGAGTTGGAGACGTTTCATTATCTCAGTGGCTGACTAGAATGTCCTGTCCTTTAAAAAAATTGAGTCTTTGGGGCGCCTGGGTGGCGCAGTTGGTTAAGCGTCCGACTTCAGCCAGGTCACGATCTCGCGGTCCGGGAGTTCGAGCCCCGCGTCAGGCTCTGGGCTGATGGCTCGGAGCCTGCAGCCTGTTTCCGATTCTGTGTCTCCCTCTCTCTCTGCCCCTCCCCCGTTCATGCTCTGTCTCTCTCTGTCCCAAAAATAAAAAAAAATTAAAAAAAAATTGAGTTTTTGGTGTTTGGGTTTTTTTTTCCTAAAAAAAAAAAAGAAAAACAAAAAAAACCCACACAGCTTGCTTCCTGAAAACAAAGGAAATAATAAACAATAGCGACTCCCAATTTTACTCTGATTATTTGCCAAGAGTCATCTTAGTTCATGTGGTTCTATTTCATTAGAGAGGGCTGATTAGCATAAAAAGAATGCTTCTAAATTAAGCTACCCAAATATGCAGTTAGTTAATACTCAGGGAGCTAATTTATTGTATTATTTAAAATATAAATTGGGTAGCAAATCTATTTACTGAGGTATAACAGCTAGGCAGTGATGCATAATTTTCTCTTAGCTGTTGAGTGGTTTTTAATATCTATTGAAATTTAACAGAGAACCATTTCATTATGAGAAGTGAATAAATACTAAGAAGACTAACGTTTAAAGTATTATCCACACATGGAGAATAGGTTTTAAAACTTAATGATATTTGAGGAACAAAGGGAACTGGGGTTGCTTTTTAAACGGCAACATTTTGTGTTTCAATTTGAAGTGTAACCAGATCCACAAAATTGCTTGTGGAAATGTTAAACAGAGCCAAAAAATAAACAAGGTGGAGGGTGGAGTGGGGCCGAGAAAAGGGCAAGAATGAAATAAAGTTGTGTTAAGAAACCGCCACATCATCAACTGGACCAAAGACACTACCTGTGCCTTGGACAGTCTTTGCTTTGCTAGTGAAAACCATGTGCCTTGTTTTATTTCAACCAATAACATCATGAAAATGTTGTGATCATTGGCGTGTCCCATATCCTCAATTCCGGGGGACATTTTTGGGTCTGGGGTCCCCTTAGGCTGTGCGTCAGGAGCACAGTGGAATCTAGGTACTCTTTCTAGTCAGTAGTTGTCCCAAACGGACCAGCTTTGGGGTGTTGCAAGGGCTCTACTACAAACAGAAGCATCCATGAATGCTGTGGTGTGGTCTTGAAACTCTTATTGCCTATTATACCAGAACTCAGTGGGGGTAGGCAGGACTGGAAGCAGGCAGCAGGACCTTCTCATCTTTCTGCAAATATTTGAAACCCTGCCCATCTGATTTCCTAAGCCAAGATCTGAGACGTTTTAGACCTTATAATTTATTGATTTGAGTAGATATTTCTTTTATTTATTTTGGGACAGAGAAAGAATGCTCTAATGTTTCGTCTTTCCCCAGGAGAGCCAAGATGTCAGAGAACCAGTGGTCGGAAAGTAAACTGGCTTGGGAGAGGGGGGAGACATTGATCTGTAGTGTTTGCCCATTTTCGCAGTGTAAATATTCCACTGTGGTTGATTTCAGGCTACCAACATAACACCACTGAACGTGGAGTTGGGCAACAGTAGACACAATCGGCTGTCCTGAGCCAGTGCCAGAGCTCCAGCACACAATGCTAGAGCCTCCCTGCACTGATGTTTGTAGGAGGTCAACCTTCAGCGGGCTGGCTGGCTCTTGTCTCCGTGTTCCCCAGAAGGCAGCGAGTCGGGCTCTACGTACTCGATACACCCCCAGCAGAGAGCATTTGCTGCCGTAACGTCTGCCCTCTGCTCCCTGGCTCCCCCCTTCTCTCCTCCCAAAGAAAACTACAAACAGATCATAAAGCTAGATATTGAGTACGAGTAATTAATGAACTGGATTTTGTGCTCTTTACCCTCTTGTGGATTTCACATATAAAACTGGACATGGAGGAAGTGAAGTTTCGATTGCTTTTTTTAACTGCATCAAATCCTAGGTTGTAAAGTGAGTTCTTCAAAGGGGATAAAAACAGACAGAATGGCTTTTTGCCATTCTGCTAAGACAAGTGAGGTCTTGCTTGCTTGACCTTTCTATGTGGGGAGAAGAGGGTGTTTGGCATTGCAAGTGGTAAAAGGGGGTGGAGGGAAAGGATGGGACGGATCATGATGTTGGCAGGTTTAAGGGATAAAATTCACTGTAGACAGTTAAGTCAAGCATATTGACAGAAGTTTGAGCTCACATTCAATCTGCTTTCTTACTTTAATTGGGACCTTTCCCGTGGGAAGGAAGGATTCATAGCATGGAAATAAAGAAAGCCTGGAAGAGAATTTTTCTCCCTCCTGAACAATATAATTCTTCTTCTGAACAAGTATAGTACTACATTTTATATTTATTAGTGTTGTAACTTCTGATCTTACTCCACTCTTAAAGGGAAAACATACTCCTCTGACGATAAAAAAGGAGATAATAGTCTGATGACCATTGCTTGAGTGTTGATATATGTCTGTATGGCACACGGTACAAGCTTAATATGTATTTACCAACTGAGTGCTGTGCAGTGTTTAATATGCATCTCTTTGTGTTTTTTTTGTTTTTTTTTTTTAATTTTTTTTTTCAACGTTTTATTTATTTTTGGGACAGAGAGAGACAGAGCATGAACGGGGGAGGGGCAGAGAGAGAGGGAGACACAGAATCGGAAACAGGCTCCAGGCTCTGAGCCATCAGCCCAGAGCCTGACGCGGGGCTCGAACTCACGGACCGCGAGATCGTGACCTGGCTGAAGTCGGACGCTTAACCGACTGCGCCACCCAGGCGCCCCAATATGCATCTCTTTGAATCCGTACAAAAAGTTAGATATTCTTAGAGTAACAAACTATCCTAGTTTGCCTGACCCTTTTTCAACTTTAGCACTTTGAAGATCCCATATTCCCAGGAATCCCTCCGGTCAGGGCAGACTGGGACAACTGGTCACCCTAATTTTTACCTTCATTTTTACAGATGAGAAAATTGAAGCAGTTAAGTCCCTGTGCCAAAGTCAAGGGGCTGGACTCAAATCCAGATCTGCTGAATCCTGAGTTCATGCTTTTGACCACTAAGCCGAATTGCTTCCTACGACACTGTCCTGTGCTTTAGTTTTCCACTGACAAAAATGATCAAGGGGGAGAAGGTTCTAACCTTAGTCATTCATACCAACATTGCTGAAATTAACATAGAAATTCTTGGAGCTGATTTAAAGAGAATTTTCATGACTTTTTTTTTTTTTAATCAGAGACATTCATAGCACATTGAAACATCTAACTGATTTGATTTGGTGAGATTAGGCTAAGAGATGTGATTGAAGGGCCTTCATCTCTGAGGCATTCATTTTGTGCCTCTCTAAAAAGATGGGGGGTATGACTTGATCACCAGATTTCTTCTCATTTAAAGGCTCCCTGATTGTCAGGAGTCTGTTTTTCATGTTACACAGAAAGGTCTCTGCCATTTATTCTCATCCGTCTATCTTGTCTTTTCCTTTGGAGACAAATGTCTTTTTTTAAAAACCACTATTACCTTGTTAATAATACATTGTTTTATCATCTCTCCTTTAATTTTATTTTGTGTTAATTTTTAAATTTTAATTCTAGTATAGTTAACGTATAATATTATATTAGCTTCAGGTGTACAATGTAATGATTCAACAATTCTATCCATCACTCAGAGCTCATCATGATAAGTGTACTTTTAATCCCTTTCACCTATTTCACCCATCCCCCCACCCATGTCCCCTCTGTTACCATCAGTTTGTTTTCTATAGTTAAGAGTCTCTTTCTTGGTTTCTCTCTCTCTCTCTCTCTCTCTCTCTCTCTTTTTTCTTTGTTCATATGTTTTGTTTCCTAAATTCCATATATGAGTGAAATCGTATGGTATTTGTCTTTCTCTAACTTATTTTACTTTAACATTATAGTCTCTAGCTCCATCCATGTCATTGCAAATGGCAAAATTTCATTTTTCTTCATGGCTGAGTAATATTCCACTGCATATATATACCACATCTTCTTTATCCATTCGTCTGTCGATGGACGCTTGAGCTATTTCCATCACTTGGCTATTGTAGATAATGCTACAGTAAATGTAGGGATATTATCCATCCTTTCACCATGTCCTTAGAGATTACAAGACACGTGCGGATTTAAGAAAGTTGACTTTGATATCATATGATTTCACTCACATGTGGTCTTTCAAAAACAAAACAGATGAACATAGGGGAAGGGAAGGAAAAATAAGATAAAAACAGAGATGGAGGCAAACCATAAGAGACTCTTTTTTTTTTTAATTTTTTTTTTTTAACGTTTATTTACTTTTGAGACAGAGAGAGACAGAGCATGAACGGGCGAGGGGCAGAGAGAGAGGGAGACACAGAATCGGAAACAGGCTCCAGGCTCTGAGCCATCAGCCCAGAGCCCGACGCGGGGCTCGAACTCACGGACCGCGAGATCGTGACCTGGCTGAAGTCGGACGCTTAACCGACTGCGCCACCCAGGCGCCCCAAGAGACTCTTAAATACAGAGAACAAACTGAGGGTTGCTGGAGGGGAGTTGGGTAGTGTGATGGGCTAGATAGGTGATGGGTATTAATGAGGGCACTTTGGAGATGAGCACTGGGTGTTTACTAAATTCTATTCCTGAGACAATTATTACAGTGGATGTTAACTAACTTGGATTTAAATTTTAAGAAAATAATAAAAAGGGGCTTAGTCAGTTAAGTGTCCGACTTTGGCTCAGATCATGATCTCACGGTTTGTGAGTTGAGCCCTGCATCCGGCTCTGTGCTGACAGCTCAGAGCCTGGAGCCTGCTTCAAAGTCTGTGTCTCCCTCTCTCTCTGCCCCTTCCCTGTTCACGTTCTGTGTCTCTCTCTCTCAAAAATAAATAAAACATTAAAATAATAAATAAATAAATAAATAAATAAATAAATAAATAAATAATTTAAAAAAAACAAACAGAAAGTTGGCTTTGAATCAGTGCATTTATCATTTGCCAGATATGCAAATACCTGAAAATACCTTAACTCTGTGCCACCTTTTGTGCAACTGTTGTCTTTTTTGTTTTGTTTTTTTTTTTTAACTTCTATGTGGTTTGTACTCCACAAGACATTATTATTATTGCCATCCATTTATTTTTAGGTACACATGTAGATTCTCAGTTGCTTTTCATTCTCCTCCGTGTTTGCATGTTTCCATTAGGGACCATTACCCTTCTGTCTGAAGAACAATCTTCAAACCTTTCTTTACACACCTGCCGGCAAGACCTTTCTCCAGTTTTTTCTTTCCTTGAAAATATCTGTATGGGGCGCCTGGGGGGCGCAGTCGGTTAAGCGTCCGACTTCAGCCAGGTCACCATCTCGCGGTCCGGGAGTTCGAGCCCCGCGTCGGGCTCTGGGCTGATGGCTCAGAGCCTGGAGCCTGTTTCCGATTCTGTGTCTCCCTCTCTCTCTGCCCCTCCCCCGTTCATGCTCTGTCTCTCTCTGTCCCAAAAATAAATAAACGTTGAAAAAAAAATTAAAAAAAAAAAAAAAAGAAAATATCTGTATGCGGTCATTTACATGGACATTCTAGGTTGTAGCTGTTTTCTTTTCTAACTTGAAAGATAGGATTTCACAGTCTTCTAGCTCCCAATGTTTCCATTAACGAGTCAGCTTTCTTGTTTCTTTGAAGTTATTGACAGTGCAATTTCTTTTTCTGGCAACTTTTAAGATTTTCTCTCTGTCTTTGGTGTTAACAGTTTACCGTTGTGTGCCCAGATGTGGTCAGTTTTCTTTGGATTTTTCCCATGTAGTTTCATAGAGCTCCTCAAAGCTGTGGCGTGTTGACTTTTGCCAATTTTGGAGAGTTTTTTACTCACGGTCTCTAAACTTTACTATTTCTTTTGTACTGTTCCTTCCTTCTCTTCTTATTCCAGGACTCCAGTTAAACACAGTTAAATGTTTTGTCATCTCATGTCTTTTTTTTTTCTTTCCTCCGTGTTTTCCATAACTTCTTAAATAATTTGGTCATGGTTATTTTATCTTTTTAAAAAATTTTTTTTTCAACGTTTACTTATTTTTGGGACAGAGAGAGACAGAGCATGAACGGGGGAGGGGCAGAGAGAGAGGGAGACACAGAATCGGAAACAGGCTCCAGGCTCTGAGCCATCAGCCCCAGAGCCCGACGCGGGGCTCGAACTCACGGAGTGCGAGATCATGACCTGGCTGAAGTCGGACGCTTAACCGACTGCGCCACCCAGGCGCCCTGGTCATGGTTATTTTAAAATCTATCCCTGACAGCTCCAGTATCTGGATCCCTGTGGTCTCTTTCTGTTGTCTGCTTTTTCCCTTGGTCTCTGGACCTTTGATCTTATCTTTGGCATGCCTACTACGTTTTCTTGAATGCTGGACAAAATGTATGAAAAATGATGTTATCTTTCTTCAAAAAAGGCGCTTTTTTTTTTTTTTTTTTTTTTTTCTGAAAGCCAGTTAGTATAGGGGCGGATCATCTGGCTTCAGTCAGGGGCTCACATGGTGAGTGGGTGCTAGAGTTCAGGTTTTGGAGGGCTAACCTTGTCTTTGATGGGTCTAACAGAAAGCCTGTGATGTTCACCTCCACGACAAGCCTGCAATTTCAGATCGCATCTTTTGTTTCTTTGGGGTTTTCTTTCTTTCTATTTTTTGGTCTCCCAGACACCCTAAGCCTTGCTTCGCTTTTCATCCTTTTATCTGTCACTTTTTTTTTTTTTTTTTTGGATTCTTGGCAAGAGAAGCTAAGCATTGGTGAGTTTCTCAGAGAGAAAAGCAGCACAAAATGTTAGGTTCACTTCTCCGCGATTCTCTTTTCTCCATGGTCTTGGCCTCTCAAGCCCTTGTTGCTTTCTGATACTTTTCAAACAGCGTTTTTGTTTTTTTTTTTTAACTTTTTTTTTTTTAATGTTTTATTTATTTTTAAGAGAGAGAGAAACAACGGGAGGGACAGAGACAGAGAGGGAGACACAGAATCCGAAGACAGGCTCCAGGCTCCGAGCTGTCAGCACAGAGCCCGACGCGGGGCTTGAATCCACGAACTGTGAGATCATGACCTGAGCCGAAGTCGGACGCTTAACCGACTGAGCCACCCAGGCGCCCCAGCGTTCTTTTCTTTTTAATTCGGCTTTTGGTGTTCTTGTGGGGTGGGGTTGGTTTGACACATGCTATTGCATCATGGTCAAGAGTGGACATCTTGGGGCGCCTGGGTGGCTCAGTCGGTTAAGCATCTGACTTCGGCTCAGGTCGTGATCTCACGGCTTGTGGGTTTGAGCCCCGCGTCGGGCTCCGTGCTGACAGCTTGGAGCCTGGAGCCTGCTTTGGATTCTGTGTCTCCTTCTCTCTCTGCTCTTTCCTTCCACCTCAAGAATAAATAAACATTAAAAAAAATTTTTTTAAGTGGAAATCCTAAATTATGATATTGTTGTAACTGATTAAGTGAGATGGTATATCTAGGAGGCCCTTAGGGAACTGTCAATAGCATCAAAGCTATGTATTGGATACAAGGATGTGTTCCATTGTGATGGCTACATTTCGGTCAGCTAAAGCACCTTTCCCCGTTGTGTTCAATAATCCATTGCTAATCTAGACATGTACACTGGTAAATCTCAAGTTTTCCCGGAGTGTTTTGGGAGCAGCTCTTAACTTTGACCTCTGCTTTTTTTTTTTTTTTTCTTTTTTTTAGGGGAAGGGTTATCGTTGTTGGTTTTGATAACAAGCTGTGGCTTGTTTTTTTATTCTCATTCCCAAGTACCTTTTGTTTTTAGTATATTTTTTTCTTTCAGGGCCTATTTATTCCGTTTCTGCTCATGGTTACGGTCTGCAAGCGAAAAGGTTAAGATTTTGTAAATATGAAATAAGGTAAAAATAATAAAACAACTCTAGTATAAATCAGAAACCATAACAAGCAAGATTCTCTTCCAGGTTTGCATCGTCCTGTAGTGACAAAAGAGATTTATAAATCTATCGCACATTGCTTGCTTCCCAAACTCACCTCTTTTTCTTCTTTCTTGGTTAATAGCATCTCCCCTTGCAAAGCTGGGACAGAAGCCTGAAATGGGGCGATGTGTGTATGTGCTGGGGGACGCTTTCACTTTGCCTTTATGTCTGATTAGTCACTGATTTTGTTGGTTCCAGCCCGACATTCCTCTTCTCCTTCCCCTCCTCCCCATTTCTCCCATGTACCCACATCCTCTCTCACCTGGACAGCTGGTCTCCAAATTTGCCTCCCTGCCTCAGTATCATTTCCTTCTAAATCAGCCCCCTCAATACACAAGAAGTCATCTTTCTATAATGCAAATCTGAGCATATCACTCACTACCGTGCTTTAAACCCTTTAAGACATGTCCAGAAGAGGCAACTCCATAGAGACAGAAGGCAGCCTAGTGATTGCCAGGGGCTGGCAGGGAGAGGAGAATGGGAAGAGATAGCTAATGGATATCAGGTTCCCTTTGGGGTGATGAAAACATTCTGCAACAAGATAGTGGTGACGGTTGCACAACATTGTGAATGCACGAAATGCTACTGTCCATTTAAAAATGGTTAGAAGAAGGGTGGGGCGCCTGGGTGGCTCCGTTGGTCGGGTGTCAGACCTCAGCTCGGGTCATGATCTTGTGGTTTGTGAGCCCGAGCCCCGCGTCGGGCTCTGTACTGACAGTTCATGTGCAGAACCGCTCGTGGGCTGTGGGGTGTCTGTGCACTTTCGCACTCCTCTGTGTTTGCAAGGGCAGTTTCCTCTGGGTGTGGTCCCTCCCCCACCCCAGCCAGCATCGTCTGTCCAGATATCTGCTCCTCCAAGGCTCCCACGAAGTCTCCCCTGATACACCCACATCAACACGCCCAGTGTGAATTTCCCACGATATCTTGTCGCCTATAAAAGCACAACCGGGAAACCTTTACAGCCAGGTCCACGTTTCTGGTTCCAGGGAGAATTATATCCTTCTCTAAAAATTAAAGTGGAATGAAGCTTGAAAGTGTTTGCATAACCCTTTTAAGATTCATGACACATTTGTGACCCCCCTGGAACATCTGGAATACATGAGTTTAGAGGTTTCAGCTCTCGTGTGGAACACCCAACATACGCAGTTTCTGTTGCTGAGACCAATTCTACCCAGGGAGCCTTGGGATTAATCTTGTCGCATTTAAATATGTTGGGTGGAACACCCAACATACGCAGTTTCTGTTGCTGAGACCAATTCTACCCAGGGAGCCTTGGGATTAATCTTGTCGCATTTAAATATGGAATCATGGCCCTGTCGCATTTTGTTACACACCTCTAAAAACCGTGGCGTGGTTTGTGCCCTTGATTTGTGAGTGGTGAGCAGCTTGGCTATAAACAACAGAGTGATTTTTTTCGGCACTCAAAAATTTATCTTTTGGTTTTTTTCTGGCACTCGTAAATTTATTTTTGAAGTTAACATCAGTAAAATGCTCTATATGAATCTGCTAGGGAATATACTTTGAAAATTTTGTGACATGCGAAAACGACCTTGTTCCTAAATGAGTTTTTCCTTCCAATCTTCATGGCACCGTTTATGATGTGATTTGGTCCTAGGCTGGGGGGCCATGCAGGTTACTGAGAATAAGAATTGTTAACACCCAACCCAATCTCTTCTTCACCACTTGATTATCATGGTCATGGAAGTGTGTGTGCGTGTGTGTGTGTGTGCGCACATGCACGTGTGTGTGTGTGTGTGGGGGGGGTAAATACCAAGAGGGCAGATGATGAGGAAGAAATACGCTAAGATGAGATCATGACTAGGTGTTCATTTCTGTTTGCGTTCTCTATTGATATAAATAGAGAATTGCCCGGTTTGCCACAGAATTGTAAAAGGTTTTCTAAACAGTGGTTCTCAAAGAGTAGTCTTTGGACCAACGGCATCAGCATTACCTTGGAATTGTTAGAAGCGTCAGGCCCTGCCCTGGACCTTCAGAGCTGGAAAGTCTAGGGGTTGGGGCTCAGCAATCTGTCTTAAGAAGCTCAAGCATCTTGGGGCACAGTCACGTTTGAGAGCCACTGTTTTCAGCAACCCCCTCAAACCCAGATTTCTTGATGCTAGTGTAGGAATACAAGGCTTTAGGGTAGTTTGATACAAGCATTTTGATCCTGGCTTTTGAATAGGGAGGACCACTGGAAAAATAATGACAATGGCTAATATTTATTGAGTTCCATCCCAGTCCAGACACCGTGCTAAGTGTTCCATGAACATTACTCCATTAATTTCTCACGTAATTCCCAACTATCCCAAGAGGTAGTACTTTCTTCTCTCTTGTACAGTTAAGGAAACTGAGGCTCAGAGCAGGTAAATTACTTGTCCAGTGTCACACAGCTTGCTGTGCCTCAAGTCTTGCTCCTGCACACTGACTCCAAGCCACGCCATAAAGGCTCCCCCCCCAATTAGCTGCAGCTCTGGTCCTGGAGGCAGACTGACCTTTTAGCTCTTGGATTCAGCATACCACCGTTCCGGACCATTGCTGCCAAATTCATTTCCAGTCGAAGCAGCAGCTGGGTTTTGTCACAAACATGACTTTCTTAAGTGTCCTCAGCTGAGCTGAAGTTGCACAAAATCACTCATCAGATTTCTGCCAAGGCTGGAGATTTGGATGGGAATCTACAGGAGAGAATTCTAGCCTGGGATTGTGGGGGCAGCAAAAGTTTTCCTCCAGAGTCACCTACAGGGACTCATGTCACACGTATGTTCACTTTCAGTCTGTGACGAAGCAAGACATGTTGGGTTCCCAGATGCAAGCTTGAACACAAATGGTAGATGGGCTCCACTGTCGTTGCAGCAAGGGACAAACGGCCATTGATGGAGTGTTGCATGAGGCAGGTGTTTCCAATCGCATGTGAGGGTTAAGTCCTAGCTCACTTAATGGCGGTCTGCTTCCCTTACCTGCCTCAGAGGGCTGTTGAGAGATGGGTGAAGTGTTCTGTGACTAAGCTGCAAAGTTTGGCTCAAATGTGAAGAATGGTTGTACAAATACCGCGACTTGAATAAAAATGCTGGTGTCTGCATCAGAAGCCAGGTTCTAGCTTATTCTCTCAGTTACGATTGTGTGACTTGGGCAAGCCTCCGAAGAGCTCCGTGTCACTCCGTCACCGAGACTGGTGTGAATGGTGATCTCTACCATCTCTCTGCACACCTGGGCTAGCTGTGAGCTGCAAAGCAAAACTCATCTACTGATGTTGACCCCACTGGCCGCATGGCAAGGTTGTAAGATGCTGGGGGCTGGGGGTGGATTTGTAATATAATAAATGCACTACGGAAATATATCTGTACTCTTTTTCTGCCTCCGTTCCCTTCTTATTGAGACAGGTAAAACACGCTACGAAGGGCCTCGTCAAAGTGGTCCTTACTTGCCGATTGTGACTTAGCAGCTAGAACGCGCTGAATGTGATCCCTCACTCCATCCACTGCTGACCGCTGTCTGGTTGCCACATGTGCCATAGAATATCTCAGGCTACAATGACTCCCCCATGCGGGAGGCCTGCCAACACCCACTGTCAGTTCTTTCCCTTTTGGTACTGAATCATGAAGGCCTCTCCTGGTCCTCTACTTGGGGCACTTGCTGCTGAGCCTACAGTCTTTCTGAGTACAAAGACCAGTACCCCCACCCTGACCCCACCCCTTTCTTAAATTAGTATGGCACCTAGCACTAGGGTCTGAATTCACCTTAACTATAGGTGTTTAAGAATGTGTTGTACATCGGGGCGCCTGGGTGGCTCCGTCAGTTGGGCATCCGACTTCAGCTCAGGTCACGATCTCGCGGTCCGTGAGTTCGAGCCCCGCGGCGGGCTCTGGGCTGACAGCTCGGAGCCTGGAGCCGGCTTCCGATTCTGTGTCTCCCTCTCTCTCTGCTCCTCCCCTGCTCACGCTCTGTCTCTCTCTGTCTCAAAAATAAATAAAAACATTAAAAAAAAAAAAAAAGAATGCGTTCTACATCTTGTTAGGTGACACAGGTAACCGTGCCATCCAAACTCAGTGAGTCCGTATTAAACACAAGTGCATTTCAGGGTGTGTTAATTTTACATAAAATCTGGAGGCAGTGTACTGATGCCTGCATTTTACTTTGAAACGTGTCAAAAAAGATAAGATGGATTAATAGATGGGCAGTGTGGACATGAGTACCGTGGGCGTTAACGAGAGAACCTAAGTGGTAAGTCTATGAAATTCTTTCAGATGTGCTGTATGTTTGAATAGTTTTCACAATAAAAGGTGGGGGGGAAAGTAGTACTCTGTGCTACTCAAAAAGATGGCCTTTTAACATTTCAGGTGTCAAAGACTTCCATTTATTGTCGTTTTAATTTTTTGGAGAATCCAAATATCCCCTGTATTAATGGCAAACGCTGAGATGCCAGGTAGAGAGTGCAGGGTGAGGGCCGCATGGGTCAGCGGACTGAAGCGGGGGAATTGGGTGCATCCCTCCAGCTGGTTGTGGACCGACCTGGCCCCGGGGTAGTCCTCACCAGGTAAGAATAACCGACCACGGGGCAGCAGACGGCTCCCTCCCAAGAGGAGAAAGACAGTTCTCACGCTTCATGCATGTGAAAGATGAACACAACTTTGTGTTAAAGTAGCTAACCACGGGGCGCCTGGGTGGCTCAGTCGGTTGAGCATCCGACTTCGGCTCAGGTCATGATCTCACAGTTTGTGGGTTCAGGCCCCGCATCAGGCTCTATGCTGACTGCTTGCTCAGAGCCTGGAGCCTGCTTCAGATTCTGTCTCCTTCTCTCTCTGCCCCTCCCCCGCTCACGCTTTGTCTCACTCTGTTTCTCAAAAATAAAATAAAAATGTAAAAAAAAAAAAAAATTAAAGTAGCTAACCACACACTTGTAGACCTTATCCTACCTTAACGTACCTGTTATGAAAGCTATCAAGTCTAAGACAATCAGCATGCCCCAAAGGCCTGGATTGTTAGAATATGTTCCGTATTTCATGTAAGCTTTAAAAATACTTTAATCTGAACTAAAATTTTCCCTTCGTGTAGAACATCCGTTTCTCTAACTTTTTTTTACCTTTTACTTTTCTTCTCCAAGGTAATTGTTCGAGGTGGAGGGCACATTTTACCCTACGACCAGCCGCTGAGATCTTTTGACATGATCAATCGATTTGTTTTCGAGAGAGGATGGGATCCTTATTGATGGATAAGCTGCTGTCCTAAAAAAAAAAAAAAAAAAAAAAAGATCAGGGGACTTAATCTTTGAGAAGAAAACTTCCAAACCTGAAAATGTCGTATAAATAAGAAAAGTACCTTTTTATAGCTTTTTATAGCCTTAAAATGTTTCTCATCAATAAAAATTATCCTTGAAACAAGTAAGGTTCTGTTTTGGGTGAGAGATGGCTCATTATAAAATTAACTGTAAGAAAATGCTATGCGGGGGTGCCTGGGTGGCTCGGTCGGTTAAGCGTCCGACCTCTGCTCAGGTCATGATCTCGCGGTTCGTGAGTTCGAGCCCCACGTCGGGCTCTGTGCTGACAGCTCAGAACCTGGAGTCTGCTTCAGATTCTGTATCTCTCTGTCTCTCTCTGCCCTACCCCTGCTCACGCTGTGTCTCTGTCTGTCTCTCTCTCTCTCAAAAATAAACCAAAAAAAATTTTTTAAAGAAAATGCTACCCGTGATTAGGAATGGTATCTTGTAACTGAAAGGATGGGAAGAATGGATTCAGAGACACTGTTTCAGATGGAAACAGATAAACGGAAGGCGGAGGTCTTGAATAGGAATTTTAAATTCCTTCTAAGAGTGTGTGCAAAGTGCAGTAGGGGAGTAAAGTTGTCACAACATTTTGTTCTGTAAGTAACAATAGAGTTTGTCATAGTATGTACCTGGAAGTATTTCAGAAGTAGTATTGGGTAAGAGTATCTCATTGTCACTCCAAAGGAATGGGTGCCATCATGATGGTGGTGGACAAGACTTTGGAATGTGGACAGTCTTAGCAAGAAAGGTAGCTTGGAATTCTTTGAAATAGAAATTTTACATATAAAAGTTACAATGCACCAACTGGCAATACGTAGAGGATCGTATTCAAAGGACACACTGAATCTGTGTCTTTTCTTTTCTTTGTTTTTTTTTTGTTTTTTTTTTTTTTTTTTTGCTTTTTGGGGGTTTTTAGTTTGTTGGTTCAAGTGTACCCATTTACCAAACAACCTGCAGGCCGCATTAGTTATGAGCCGTTTTCAATTTGGATTTTAAATTCTGTGCTTCTTGTAGCCAAATAGAGAATGAACTAATTTTGTGTAATTGTTGGAATCTCAAAAAAATTTGAGATACTCTGGCATCAAAATATATACATTTATAAATATGCACACATTAGTAATTTTCCAGCTAAAATATCACATCTTGGCACATCTCTCCTATTTATGCATCATGTGCTCTCATCTCTAATTTTCTACAGCATGTTTGGCTTTTGCAACATCATTTCCCTCTCATATTACCCATTTATGAATTGGCTCACTGGAGAACTGAATTTAAAAAGTCAAAACTTATTCTCGCTGCAAATATTTTGGGTCTTTTCAACTTCTCATTTTGTGCCTGATTTCATTCAGGTTTGTGATCTTCCTTTTTTTTTTTTTTTTTTTTTTTAATAGATATATTTCCGGGGCGCCTGGGTGGCTCAGTCAGTTGAGCGTCCGACTTCAGCTCAGGTCATGATCTCGAGGTCTGTGAGTTTGAGCCCCGCGTTGGGCTCTGTGCTGACAGCTCAGAGCCTGGAGCCTGCTTTGGATTCTGTGTGTGTGTGTGTGTGTGTGTGTGTGTGTGTGTGTCTCTCTCTGCCCCTCCCCCACTCATGCTCTATCTCTCTGTCAGAAATGAACATTAAAAAAAATTAAAAATATATATATATATTTCCTTGTGCC
This sequence comes from Puma concolor, assembly GCF_028749965.1. Lineage (NCBI taxonomy): Eukaryota > Metazoa > Chordata > Mammalia > Carnivora > Felidae > Puma > Puma concolor. The sequence goes on from NC_141668.1 coordinate 49,342,377, forward strand.
CATGTAGGAGGAGTCGTCAAATCAAACATTCTGATCAAAAACAGATTTTAATTATTGCAGAGAATAAACTAGAGTTTTGCATGTGGCCCCACCTGCCATTTACATTGTTGCATTTAGTCCCAAAAATATGCAGTGGAAAAGGTACCAACTGTGGCTGGGAAAATGCCATGCGTGTCACACCTGCAGTGGACATTTCTGGGTATGTCACCTCACTGTCCTCGCTTTGCCAACTCCCAAAGGAGGCAGCCCGAAGAGACTGCTGAGGTTCCTTTCAGTTCACACGTCATTGTACTAGTGTCCATTTCACAAGGGTACCACGAGATGATATAGTGAATCTTCATTATTCATAGATGCCACGTTCATATGACCTGTTCACTAAAATGTATCTGTAACCCCAAAACCAATAGTTGCTCACTTTTGTGGTCATTCACGAACACGTACCAAGCGATGAACAATTTGAGTTGCCCAACGTGCATGTTCTCAGCTGCGGCCAAACAGGTGTTCTTTTTGTAGTCTATTTAGTGCCATGTGTTTTTTGTTTTCCTTGTTGTTTTTTTTGGTTTTTTTGTTTTTTTTTGCACTTTTGTGCTTTTTGTTGGTGCTTTTGCCATTCAAAAGGGTTCCTACACACAGTACTGAAATACCGTGTAGTATTCCCTCGGTGCAGGAAGGCTGTGGTGCGCCTTGTGGAGAAAGTACATCTGTTAGGTATTCTTCATTCAATCATGAGTTGTAGTGCTGTTGGCCATGAGTTCAATATTAATCAAGCAAGAATATCTATTTTATGAGGTTTCTTTCAACAGAAACACACGTAAAACAAGGTTGTGGATTAATTGGTTGACAGAAATGGGACCAGAGGCTAGTAGGAGCCACATGCTTCCTGTATGTCCCCCTGGATCAATGATTTAGAATTCACTAATTCAGTATCTGGGGAGATGTTATAGAAGATAACTAGAGTGAACAAAGAGAATCGACAGCATTTCTAGAACAGCAGAGGGACCAACACAAAATAATAGCTCAATAAATAGAAGTTGTAGGTGCAGTCGTTTTTAGTGTCTCACTGCCCCAGGCATAGGATAGTGGGGGGTACTGGGGGACGACCTGCCAGGTCTTCCCAGAGCAACCCGAGCCAACTCCCCTGAGGGTACAGTATTATAGAGACTAAATCTGGCAGGTATTTTAGTTTAAAAGAAGGGAGAGAAGAGTAGTTCAGAGACTAAAGGAAAACAAGGTTTTGAATTCACTTGGAGAGAGTCCTTTGTGTAAGAGAACCTTTGGGTGGGGTACACACTCTCCGTGGGACATTCAAGACAATCCATTAAGATGCCCCCTCTTGGTCCAAACATGAGACAGTCTGATGTCCCACATGGCTGCCATTACTTCGAGCAACTTCCACACAGAGAGGGAGCTATAGGGAGGAGAGGTGAGGGACCTTCTCGTGCTGGGTCGAGCGTATTGCCAATTACAAGTTCCATGCTGATATGATACTATTGATGGGATTCATTTCATAAAAACAAAGCCTTCGAAGAGTGGAATCTTTATAGGGCTTTGCCATTCGATGGGGAATGGCCCAGTAGGCCTCTCATACCCTACTGGTCATCTCATGGCAGTGTATTTAAAGAGCTGTAGGACCCGGGAACGAGTTGTGCATTCTTTCTTTGACAGGCGAGTGTCATAGACTAGCTGTCATTTTCTGTCATGGTAAGTGGCTATTGTTAGTATGTCGTCTAGCAGATATTTTTTTTTTTTTAACGTTTATTTATTTTTGGGACAGAGAGAGACAGAGCATGAACGGGGGAGGGACAGAGAGAGAGGGAGACACAGAATCGGAAACAGGCTCCAGGCTCTGAGCCATCAGCCCAGAGCCCGACGCGGGGCTCGAACTCACGGACCGCGAGATCGTGACCTGGCTGAAGTTGGACGCTTAACCGACTGCGCCACCCAGGCGCCCCTAGCAGATATTTTTTTAAAGTCAACACACACACACAAATCAATAAATAGTAAACATACAATCTGTCTTTTCATGGTAGAAGTGACATATCAACAATTACTGAGAAAGTCATTTCTTTTTTTTTTAATTTTTTTAAATATTTATTTTTGAGACAGAGAGAGCAAGAGAGAGAGAGGTCATGCATGAGCAGGGGAGGGGCAGAGAGAGAGGGAGACACAGAATCTGAAGCAGGCTCCAGGCTCTGAGCTGTCAGCACAGAGCCCGTTGTTGGGCTTTGACCCACGAACTGTGAGATCATGACCGGAGCCGAAGTCGGACACTCAACCGACTGAGCCACCCAGGCGCCCCGAGAAAGTCATTTCTTTTCCAAAGAAAGTCAAACTATGGCAAGAACGTTTTGAAAACAGATGTTTGGAAACGTCTCCATTTACTTTGTGTGGCACATTACAAGGAAAAAAAAAACCCTTATATCAAAGAAAATTTCAACAAACATCTTTGAATAAAGGATAGGTAGGATTGAAAAATGAGTTTGGGAAGCTAATAAAGTTTATCTAATGAGGCATTTCTTGCATCTGGATCTATGTGTCTCCATTTGTAAAGTGTCTCCTTCAGCTCTGATGGACTTTGAAACCAAGTGTCAGAGTAAACTGAACATATAACCAGACTTTGAATTGCTGTATCACAAAAGGGTGACCCTAGATTTTTCAAATATGACAAAGCATATTCAACACATTGATCCTATTTAAAAATATATTAGCAGTGATATTTTAGAAAGTAAAAATACTCGTGCTACTAAAAATCAAATACGGTTTTTAAAAATGAAGGATGTAAAATTTCATCTTTATCATTTTAGCGTTTCTATGTTGATTACTATTTTATAAGGTAAATGTGATTACAGTCGTGGCATGACTACAAATGAATGAATAATTTTTTTTTTTTGCTATGCCTTCAGCAACTTTTAAATGATGGAGTGACACATCCTTATGTATCTTTGGAAGAGCACTGTTTGAGAGGACAGAAAGAGTCCACACGTAACAAACTATGTTAAACTATGTACCAATTTTTTTGGAAGTTTATGTATTTATTTTGAGAGAGAGCACACCCACGCAAAAGAGACAATCCCAGGCCAGCTCCGCTATCAGCTCAGAGCCCAAGGCGGAGCTCAAACCCAGGAATCTAACCGTGAGATCAGGACCCGAGCCAAAATCAAGAGTCGGACGCTTAACGTGCTGAGCCACCCCGGCGCCCCATACCTATTTTGTTAAATTAAAAAAGCAAAGCATGTAACAATACACTATGCTTTCATTTATAAGAAAGGAAGGGAAACTAAATAAACAAATAAGAGAAAGAGGAAGGGAGGGAAAGAAACAGAAGTTTTGTAAAGGATTGGTGTCTCTGGGAAGATAAATAAGAGACTAGTAGCAGTAATGAAGGAAGGACTGGGTGTTGGTGGTGGCGGGGAGGAAGACTTAGGATTTTTATACAGTTTTCTGCTTATGATGTATGTGTATATATACTATATACACATTATAGAATTTATATACATATAAAATATATAGTATGTGTGTGTGTGTATAACTGGCCCCAGAATCTCAGAAAGAACTCCCCTCTGGTTCATTTTGCTATGGAGGCAGAGCCCTGGGATAGGCCCTGATGGACTAAATCTGCTCAGCAAAATCCCAGGGGTGTTTCCCGGACAACCTGACAGTGGGATGATGAGGGTGCCAGAAATTCGTCAGAAGGAGGGGTTAGAGGAAGCAAAAGAGGGAGACTGGCCATGTGTTGGCTGAGATCAGAGGGAGTTGGAATTCTACAGAGCCTGGAATTAGGAACCGATTCAGCACCGCCCTCCCCGCCCCCACGGTGCAGAAAGCAGTGGGGTTGGGGCCAGGAAGTCTTGCTGAAAGCTATTGCTGCCCTGTGCTGAGGGGCGGAGTGGGAGTGAGTTGATGTGACCTCGGACTGCCATTGTCAGGAGGCGGAAAGGCACTTCTGCTGCAATGGGCTTGCCTTGAGGAAGCCCACGGGCAGGTCTGCAAGGCTCAGCCTTGACCACCGAGGAGTTGTTCCCACATGGCACAAGAGGGGTTTGCTCTAGCTGGACATACCTAATTCTGTGAAATCAGAGGTAATAATAACAGCTATCCTGTCTAAGCCCTTAAAATGCACCAGATGCTCACAAGATATCACCAGGGAGATGGTTTTCCCATTCCACAGATGAGGTCATGGCCCCTCATTGATACAAAGAGACTTGCCGCCTTGCTACAACCCGTGGCAGGGCCAGCCCAGGTTCAAACCCGGGTGTCTCTCCTCCAACCCCATCATCTCTCCAGGGAGGAGATACGCTGCCTCCTGATCCCCAAGTGCTTTCGCACCTGATGATAGGGACAGGTAAGTGTCAGTGACCCTTGTGGGGTCAAGCGGTGTGTGCCTTCGTTAAAAATGCGCTTTATTTTGAAAGTGGCGTAAGCCAGATTCTTGGAAACGTTTAGATACGGTATCTGCTCCACCCACGAGGAATTCATGGACACTTGAATTACAATTCTTTGAAAAGTACTAAGAGCTTTAATAAATAATAAATTACAAATAATTATTTATTTATGTGCAGTGCTTAAATCATCTTTCCTCTTGCCACCAGAAACGTGGCAGATAAGGCCAGAAACCAAGCACAGATCCCGTGACAGACTACTTGACTTGAGCCCCAATTTATTTTGGAAAGTCCAATGTCCTCTTCCTTTCTTCTCGTGCATTCTGACAAGAGCCCCCCACCCCCACCCCCCCCACCCCCCCCCACCCCCCCCCCCCCCCCCCCCCGCCTCCTCTTACTGCTGATGATATATGAGCCACGGCTGTGTCGGTCTTCATGCCATTTAATCTTCTGGTTCTAAGCTCAGAAGCTACTCCGTGCTGAGCCCCGGCTGCAAGGATGCCTAGGGGAGGGAGGCTTGCCTCCACACCACCATCACACAGGAAGTTTGTACCCTGGGATGAAATACAGCGACCTGCACAGATGCGTTTAGTTTTCCTGCATCCTGTAATGGTTATTGCTAGTATAATTCCAAAGGTTTAAGAAACATCCAGGAAACAAACCTGAGAGTGATTCATTTTGTTGCCCCTAAGACGACCAGCCTGGAATGGAAAGCAGGCCGTTTGTGATGGATATCCGTTCGACCCCAAGAAAAGACATCTGTTCAATCATTTTAAAGGGATTTTTGGCAACTTGAGGAGTGTGATGCTGTGCTCTCTGCGTATTCCCCTGGGCCCTGTGCATTTGAGTAGGAGAGACCAGGGCTGTGGTTGCTGTTCAAATGGCTTTAACAGGAGAATTCATTGCATCTGGCCAGATCTTGGGGGCAAACAGAATTACTTTTCTTAAGTCTTTCGTTTTCACATTGCTCATTGCAAAAATTAAGTAACAGCATCCTCTCCCCAACCCCACACTACGCAGTGAGGACTACTGGTAACTCTTCCCAGGCCAAAGGAGAGCGGGCCACCTCGAACTCAGTACCACCAAGGCCACACCCAATGGGGGTAGACAATTACATCCCCCCCCCCCCAAACAACCCAGGGTGTTGTTACTGGAAGATAGGGGGCCTGGATGCTGGGAAGCCAAGAGCCAAAAAATGTCCACCACATGCAGAAGTCAAAGCTCAGTAGCAAGATTAAAGCCAGCCTCTACATTTTGACGTGTAGTGGGAATACAGGGTGGTAATTTTCCCACTATCCCAATGCCTATTTATAATCAACATTTACATGTACATCTATTAACTTTTGCTGATACTTTATATTTTCTTACATGAATCGAAGGAGAAAAGGGAAATAAGAGGCTAAGAGAAATGAGGACAGGAGAAGAGATTAGGAAAACCCAGATTACCCACGCCAGCATCACGAACAGAAATTCCCCCTGAATCCCTGGCCCATACATGCTTGCCATCTTATATTAGGATGTATCATATTAAACCTTCTATACAACAGGACCTTTTCTGGGTGGTGAAGATACAGAGACAAATTCGGCCCACTCCTCTGCCCCTTCGAACTGGGGGACAGGGGGCCATGTGAAGGGAAGACGGGCGGCCACTGCATAAATGACCATAATCCCAGAGTGCCAAGTACTCTACTGGAGGAAAGTACAAAGCCCTTTGAGAGCAAAGAATAGAGAGTGACTAAAGACTTCTGGGAAGAAGGAGTTTTCCAAGAGTCTGCCTTCTCTCCTCTTACCTGTATCCTGTGTTTTGTTGCAAAATCCGAATTCTCAACTATCTAAACTCTTGTAATGGAGGAAGTAAACGGGCTGATTCCCACAATCAACTGATAGGAATAACCCCCTAACAACCATGCTATAGTTTTCCCATCTTGTCTCTATGGAATCAGGGAAAGACCTAGAAGACTGTTCCTTACAAGCCCACTTGTCACGTGGCTTTGGCGGCAAGCGAGAGGACACTACTTTATTAAAATCCCCACACACAGGGGTGCCTGGGTCTCTCAGTCAGTTAAGTGGCTGACTCTTGATCTCAGCTCAGGCCTTAATCTTAGGGTTGTGAGTTCAAGCCCCATGTTAGGCTCCAACCCCATGGAGCCTGCTAACATAAATCAATCAATAAATAAATAAGGCACCTGGGTGGCTCGGTCACTTAAGCATCTGACTCTTGATTTTGACTTAGGTCATGATCTCGTGATTTGCAAGTTCGAGCCCCGTTGCGGGTCCTACACTGACAGTGAGAAGCCTGCTTGGGATTCTCTCTCCCGCTCTCTCTGCCCTTCCACTCCTTGAGCTCTCTCTCTCAAAATAAATAAACTTCAAAATAAATAAAAAGAAAAGAAAATCCCCGCACACTATACAGTAACATCTTGGGACAGGCTGTCATTTACCCGTGTCCCATCTCCCCTGAGAAGAGACATATCCTGTACGGAGATGGTTTTGAAATGGTCCCGTAGTGTGACTCACTGGAGGGAAATGCCAAAGGCTTTGGAGCAAAAATAAACAAAAGTGAACAAATATGCCGATTCTATTTAAAAAAAAAAAAAAAAGGCTTGGAGTGATGTTGCACGAGAAAATTGAAGCGGACCTTGGACAATCTGGAGGGAGTAGTGGACAAAGATCTCGTTTGGTCAAATGAGGTAGTTTGTTCAGGGTGAAATTTCACCAGCATGTACTTTCCTGGGCTGTGAGGGACAGAGGAAAAGGGAACTCTACTAAGGCACAGCTCCCTCAAATATGTCCTCTCTGCCCCTGAAAAAAAATCATCACATTTGTTGGGCTAGAACCTAAGAATGGGTCCTTAAGTTCTAGTTTCTTACGTAATGAGAAATGCAATTCTCTTTTGGCCTCATAAGTAAACCAAGCTCCACATAGCATTGGTTCTAGATCATTTCTTCCCTTCCCGGGTGGTCAGAGAGAAGAAAAAAAAAAAAAAAAAAAAAGCTCCAGCCCAGGGAGCATGTGATTGCAAATGTTGTGTGATTTCCAGCTCTTCAGTGGATTTTTTTATCCCCCTTGGGCTGGAGCAGAGTAAAAAGAGTTGAGAGCCACATATCCAACTTGGAAATACTACAAAGATGAGAAAAAGGATTCAATAATCCTATGTTATTAGGATATGCCCAGGTATGAAAGTTGAAATCGGGTGTTTTAATACTAGTCCCATAGTTCTCACGGGATCGTCTTTTTAGTGAAGACCATATCAGTAAGGCTAAGAATGCGGAGAGGTCTGCGTTGTTCTTTCCTACATCGCACTTCATACAACAAGTCCCTAAATCCCCAATAGAGGTACCACCACATAAAAACAAAGATCAGATCTAGAGAGACAAGGGAGGCGTGGAAAAGACAAAAGGGGATAAACAGAGAGATGTCTTCCTGAACCACCAGAGGGCAGCACGCAGTGCCCACCCCAGCGTGAAGTGGATTTTCAGCTTCCCCTTTCTCACCTGCTCCGGTTGCAGATGCAACAGTGACCTTGAAGCCCGAAGTACCACGGGTCTTTGTGATGAGCTCTCCCCACCCCATCCCACCCCTGCCATCTGCCTGAGAGCAGGCGAAGATGAGCTTCTCTGGGAAAAGAAGTTCAACACCGGGCAAGAGAGCACGGGAGTCGGGAATGCTGGCCGTGAGTAGGTGCTACTTTTCCAGGTTTATTATGCTGGGGGATTCTGGCATCTTGATAGATTCCTAAAAAAGCAATCTCTAATGGATGGTCTACAACGTATAAGGAAGAGAGCAGAAAACACGGAGAATGGTATAATTAAAATATGCCTCAAGCTAGATATATGATTTAAAGGCCATTTCTTCTCGTGTCTGATCGGACAGATTTCATAAAACCACCAGGATTCTGTATTTATGGAGAGAAAACTTGACGCTGCGTGGGTCTGCCCTTTTGTTTCCTGGGAACAGACTCATTTTATGTTCCCCGGTGCAGCTGTTTCAAACGGTGTCCACATTCAAGCTCCAGTGTGACCCAGGGACAGCTCCCCTTACTCTCAGCAAACAGCCCTGCCTCCTTCTATACTGAGACAATCAAAGCAATGCCGACACCGGATCCCTTGGTTTTCGTCCCCAACCCCAGCAAAGGCCTGCAGCATCCTTACCCACATCCCCTTCCCATCAAGGGAAAGACCGCTCTTCTGAGCGCCCCGCCCCCAGCGCCAACTTTCCCGGTGGAAACTCAGATTCCACATGAGCAGCCCGTTACCTTTCCCTCGCGAGCCAGCAGCTGCTCTTGGTTTTTCCTCATCTGCAGAGAACACCTCCATTCCTGCCATCACCATCCTTCCGGTGCCTTTGACATTGAACCAGTGGTCAACCCTGCCTGTGCTATGCCCTCCATATCTTTTGCATCTCTCTTCTCCTTCTGCTTCCTAGGTGACAGGAATGCTCTCCCTGCTTTGGCCTTCCCAATCACCAGCGCCGACCATCAATCCGTCCTCGGTAGTGTTGCCATTTCATTTTCTAACACACCCTTTTCATCTTCTCGCTCTATGACCCAGTGGCTGCCAAGTAACTTTCAAGTTAACGTCAAAACACCCTGACTTTGAGGGCCTGTCACGCCATGACTCCAACCTACCTTTTGGGGCACTTCTTTTCCCACTGCTCAAACACATCTGGTCGGACGGGATCATTTGCCGTCGGCTATACACAACCTGTTTCCCTTTTGCTTATGCTTCTCTCTCTGTCCCCCACACTGCATGAAATGAAATACTGCCCAGCCTTCCAGGCTCAGTCACAAGGGCAAGATGCCTTAAGTCTTCCTTTTTCCTGGGTCTCACTCTTTCCACTCCGGTCTCAATGGAATCATGTTCTTCTCTGCATTATCTGTCCCACTCCTGCAACCTGCATTTCTGTCTTGTGTCCGAGTTGTCTGAAGTTCTCCCTTTCGGTTCCCCACTGGAGCAGGTAGCAGACTCCACATCCTTTGCCTCAGGGAGGTAAGTGGCAGGATGAGAAGCAGAAGGATTCTGGCTTTTGTTCTTTCTCTAAAAGCCAGAGGCCCAAGGGGAGGGCAGAGTTTGAGAAAAGCTTAGTGGTTTAGAAACACAGTGGGGAAACAACAGATGAAGAAGAAATCCCCCTAGTTATGGGGAGGAGCAAGTTCTGTGGGTTCCTGGCAGAGGCCATGTTGGGGCAAGCCCCCAGAGAGGAAGAGCCTTTGGGTGGAAGCATCTGGGGAGCTGAGGCTACAGGCACTGACGTTTTCAGCCTTGCCCAGAAACGGCAGATGGCCATCAGGCATGAAGGGGCCATGGGGACAAAATGTGGTTAGGTTGATTAGCAGTGTCCCTTCCTCAAAGCCCTTGTCAGTGCACTAGACTCTTAGAATCTTGACACCCTCCACCCCCTGAGAAGGGGTAGGGAGGGAAGAATTCAGTTATTAACTGAAATGAAAGTTCCTACTGGTGCAATGGTGTTGGGGTCCGAATTTTAAGAATATTGTAAAAAACAAAGACACTATATTTCTGAATGCCTGAACTTGTGCACTGATATTCTTGATATACGGAAAACGCCTATCATAACTTTTCCATTGAGGAAGAGAACAATATTTATCGAGGGCCCACTATGTGCCAGGAACTGGTCTAGATGGTAGAGATCTAGCAAAGAACACGACTGAAGACCCCTCCTCAAAGCCAGTACATTTCGGTGGGAGATCAGTGTTCAACTATAGACGTATCTCTGAAGATATATATTGACAAGTGTCATAAAGAAAATCAAAGCAGATGAGGGCATGATTGTATCGGGTGGTTAGAAACAGCCTTCCTGACGTGCTGACATCTGAGCGGGGTCTGAAGGAAGGGCAGGCAGGAGTCTTGCTTGCATTTGAGAAGACACATTACCGACACTGCAGGAAAAGCAAGGGGTTCTGGTCCTGAGAGGGGAATCAAAGCTCAGCGATCCGATCCCGGAAGAAGGGCTGGTGACATCAGACCCATGGGAGATGGCAGATCAAGCTAAAGACTTGGGACCCGCCTAGCTTTGCTTCCCCCATAGGGCGCCAAACACGGGAAGTATTTATTGACTAAAGGACGGACCAAGTATGGCTCTGTGTGCCACACTGAGAAGTAAAAGATAACATAAAAATATGAACAAATACATAGAACCCCCAAAATGACCCATACGCCCACGGCCAAGACATAACCAAATATAAATTTTAAACATTAATACTCGTCCTTCTAGTCTTTTATTATTTATTCTTTGTTTCACATTTGAGACAATACTATGTCCTATTAAGTTTTAATATCCTTTAATTCACCGAGATTCAGTGTGCATCTCTAACCGGACCCAGTCCCTTGGGCAACGTGGTTATAAGGCAACTCACTCCTCCAAGGGCCAACGGAGGTGCTCGGTGACCACTGACTTTTACGAGGAAGGGGATGCTCAGACCACAAACCTCGTAGACTGAGATGGAGTGACAGCATGCTGGCCCGCATGGCCCCGGCTGGCCGCCGGCTGAGGGATGCCTGTCTCCTCCCTAACACAGGGGATGTCCTTGCCTCACGGTGCACAGGATTTGTCATCATTAGCAAGACGATGCCTGCGAAACTTTCCCCTCCACATTTGGGCTCGAGGCATTGGAACATTTCCTAGAGAGGCAGTCTGTTCCCTTTCTGTCTCTGCTTTTACCTCCAGTAGCTGCCCCCAGCTGTTCCTAATTCTCTCCCCCTGGTGAATGACTCAGCTTGATTCTGTGTCTACAACGTGTGGCTTCTTAAAGGAGCCAGACCATTTTGTAGCACAATGACATGTAGCCCAAATCAAAGTAGCAAAACCACCAACGAGCACAACAATAAGTTGGAAAACATAACATCTATTTATGTTCAATGTCCAGGATTATAAGCTCTTTGGTCATGAAAATAAACATGTGTCTGGGTAAAAACAAACAAAATCAGAGAGGACTTACTAGAAATCAGGCAGCAAGCCTAAGCACTTTCCGACTTGGCCTCCTATTCTCGCATATGTTTTGGGAGGGCTCTTTCTGGAAGAGCCATGGGGCCCGTGCTGAGGTGTGCTCTTAGAGCCCAGAGGAGACAGGTGTGTTCATGGCCAAGGGGGAAAGCCCACTGGGTGTTGTCTGAGTAATGCAGATTTTACCAGTGAACCACCGTTGTTACAGCCGAATGATGTTTTTGGCTGGTTGTTAAAGCTGCTTTTGCCCCTGAGCAACCAATGAATTTATTCGTCTTGAATTGCTGAAAGGAAAACAAACCTAAGGCAGGACAAAATTAACGGGAAGTTTTAGGAAGAAACACGACCCACCACCACCAACAAACAACCCTGTTTTGGCTGAGATAATTAGTGCCAGATGGAGGGGGGGGCCCAGGTGCCCAGACCGGGGGAGGGGGGGGACGTGTCTAAGGACAGAAGCAGCCGTACGTTAGCCAGCACAACCCGTAAGTTCATACCACTTGCAAAGCATTTCTTCCTCTTTCTCCCCCTCCTACATCTCTACCTCCTTTCTCTTTCCCTGTAGCCATGGGGATGTTCTAGGTTGGCACTCTTCCAAACGGAAAGGCACATTGTGACCGGGCTCACACCAAAACTCAGGAGTGGGGTGGACGGAACAGAGCAAAGCGCCAAGGAGGGGAGTCATGATTCCTCATCATTTTCCCCAGACTCTGGATTTCAAAATCAGACTCCCATCCAGAGATAGGAAAAGTTGCATTTGGCTGCCTCTAGGGCTGTCCCGTAATCAGTTCACGGTGGGTTGTTGGATGCTTTGAGTTTAACCAGACCTGCACATGTCCTCAGTCTAATTCCATCTTGTGCCTCCTAATGTCATCATACGTAGCCTCTGGCAACTAAGTCATTTTCCAATTGCCGACATCCTTTCCCTTCAGCACTCATCCTGCCAGAATCTTTTACAGCTTCATGTTCTGAATCTCCCCAGGAAAGGTATATGTGTGTGTGTGTGTGTGTGTGTGTGTGTGTGTGTATGTGTTTCTTTAGCAAGATGGTTTCTAGAAAACAACCGTTTCCATAGGACAAATGAATCTAAAAGTCCTGTTGATTACAATCGACACAATACTGAAGAAACTCAAGGATCCTAGTGCTCCATTAAAGGAAAATAATGTCACGGAAGTCCTTTGTGCAGTATTTTTTTATTTATAGTTTTTATCACATTTGCCACTTCACCCATTTGGTGAAGAACATTAGTTTGTTCATATCAACACTTTGTTAATGTTTCAGTTCATTCCAGAGGCCCATACGAGGAGCTACGTGAACTCTGTAAAGACAGAGATTTTGCTCTATTATGTTCAACCCTGTATTTACAGCTCTTGGTAGAGTACCCGGCACTTTGTAAGTGTTCATTAATATTTATTGTTGAATAACTGAGGTATTTTCTAATGGGAAATGGAAGTCTGCCCACCTTTTAAATTTCGTGGTGTTTTGGGTGAAACAGAAGTGTTTATCTATCTTGGAGTTAAGAAGGAAAATTCTGACCTAGTTTCACTCTTAGGAAGCAATGAGACTCTTAAAACATGTTTACCTAGCTTACTTTAAATTCGCAAACCACCACTAGGTATTTAGAAAGTCAACCCTTGGGGCGCCTGGGTGGCGCAGTCGGTTAAGCGTCCGACTTCAGCCAGGTCACGATCTCGCGGTCCGTGAGTTCGAGCCCCGCGTCAGGCTCTGGGCTGATGGCTCGGAGCCTGGAGCCTGTTTCCGATTCTGTGTCTCCCTCTCTCTCTGCCCCTCCCCCGTTCATGCTCTGTCTCTCTCTGTCCCAAAAATAAAATAAACGTTGAAAAAAAAAATTAAAAAAAAAGTCAACCCTTTCTTCCATTCCAAATAAAAATCCGATTTCATGTCAAGCACTACTCCTTTGTCAGTTACAAGTTAAGTCCCACCAGCAGTAACGGATTGTTCCCCTACCTTATGCAGAAGATGATTCTGGACTCTGGTACAAGGGCTATACTTTACATTCAATACGCCAAGATGAAATTTTGTCAGTTCTCCTCACGTTTGGGTAAACACAGCAAAAGTGAATGTATAATTCTGAAAATACTCCATATTGCGTTATTCTTAATCATCCCTAGCTATTTGAGCTAGTGGTCGAGGATTGAAGAAAATATAAAATTCCAAACTCTGCTTTTCACAGTTAGAAAAACACACACACACACACACACACAGCTGATTTAATAGAACTCCCACAACTGTTGGCCAAATCCCAGATGGCCAAATCACAGCATGGTTCTGAAGTGAGTTTTTAGAAGTCTGTCTTACTTCTAATGAAATTATATCCTAAAACCCAGGCTGCTATATCGAATCTTTTCCCACAGAGAAAAGTCTATTCCGAACATGTTGACAGCTAAAGAGAAAGCCGGCCGTACTCCCAACAGGGAAACCGGCTGGGACGAAAGACGTAGGGCTGAATCCTTTGACTGAAATTCAGAGGGAGACTTACGAGTTTCCTGGGTTTCCTTTGAATCTGAGCGTAGGGAGTATGCACCAACAAGAGGTAAAACTAATTTGTGATGATGTCAGATGTGCAGCTTCTAAGCTTGCCTTCCACTTCCCAACCCGGGTGTGGAATCCCAGGAAAAACAAAGCATGTGCATTAAGAGATCTCCTATGTGCTGTCGAGGAGTTGGGGGCGAAATTTCCATGTTCTTCCTGTTTTGATAGTTTTACAATCAATGACTGTGAAATCTGTGTACAATCCAGTTGTGGACGTAACCCGTGAATGTGGCTGTCTGGTGAACGAGCAAATCACCGTCCCACTCATCTCAGCTAACTGCTGCTTTGTTCAACACAAACGATTTTGTCAACGGTATCAGGAGTGACTGAAACAACGGTCGTGTCTGTTCGTAACGGAACAGTACATGCAATAGCCATTTCGTTGCGTGTCGTGACTATTACTGAGATAGAAAAAGTAAAAAACGTTCCTTTCCATGCGGCCTCATGTTTTCTTTCACCTGTTCGGAAATGTAACCCAGGCACATCTTCTAGGACTCGGCCCCACAAACAGGAAATGGGATTTAACAGCGTTTAAGCTTCTGAGAGTTCAAATGGATTTGGTTATTGACTCCTTACCAGTATTAGCCGGCTTATTAGAAATGTATTTCGTTAATTTGGCTGACAATTGAGGTTGACGGGAGAACAGCATGACCACCAAAAGCAGCTTTGGGTTTTGCCCTTAATGAGAAGTTTCATCCCGGAGCAGCCTGGATTTACCAGGGCGTCGTGCTTTAAGGGGATTATGCTGAAGATTAGAGCAGTGGAAGCCTCGTGGAACAGGACTGGATATTCATTTTAGGACTGCAGTCCTGTGTCCCTATGGGCCAAGATGCTCGAAGGTTTGAGGATTCTGGTCACACTCTGAGTTGCTGCGAAAGTGTGGAGCAGCTGAAGAAAAATCCTCCTAGAAAAGCCTGAATGGGGGTTGGCGCGGCAAGTCTAAACAGGACCCAACCTTTCGCGTTTTAGAAAATTCGAACGCGTCTTAGAGCTGGAAGTAGAATTGTCAGAACTCCCCCAAAAGATGAGAAGGGAGCAAAAGTGCTGGTTGATTAACTAAAGAAGATAAAATCGGGAAACAGAGCTGTGGGGTGGTGTGAGCAAAGAGCAGCAAAGGCCTCCATTCTTTAGGCCAGCGGAACCCAGAGTCAGGTGGCTGAGATGTGGCCCGAGGCAGCCTCTTGGGGCTGAGGCCATTGTGCTGGTCTGGGCAGCCCTCCAGCCCCAGGCTGAACCAAGGGGCCTGGCTGCACAGGCTGAAGGAGATCACCGCCCACAAATCATTTACAATGTTTCATGATGAAGGAAAAATGGCTTTGAAGCAGCACTGGCACCATGAAGGGATCTGGAGTGAGACCAATAGTAAAATGACCAGGACCTCGATTTGAACCACTAACCTATGGGGCAGCATTGGCTGTGTCATCAGTTCCTTCCTCAAGAGAAAGCCTGAGCCCGTTCACAGGAAGGAACGCGGGGCTCTTTCCTGGCCGCCAGTCAGATGACGCGTTCAGATGGCATTCATCATAAAGGGGAGGGGTGCTGCGAAGCTGTCCCCCAACACACACCAGGTTTGCATATTCAAAAGGCAACATAATACCAAGCCTCAAGGTGCTTCCCATTCACTTGGAAAAGATAAGGCTAAGACACACAGGGACAGTATTTTAGAATACTTATTAAGCAGTAAGTAGCCAGCTGCTGGATTCCAGAGTCTAGTTTAATCCCATTTCAGCCATTTAGAAGTCTGCACAAGAGCGTCGGCAGGTGTAATTCCAAACGGAAAAAGACACGAACGTGGCCAAATATATGGCGTGACAATATTTTCCTAAAATGGAAATGTCCTTAATGCTCTTACTGATTAAAAGAGAAGATGGAGGGCAACACAAAATATTCATTATCTGAGCCTTCTTATGAAAATATGATGCATTCCGGTTTTTTGTTTGTTTGTTTTGAACTGGAGAATGAGGAAGCTTGCTCTGTGCTGATACGGAAAAATTCCTGTGTCACTCAGTGTGCAAACAGGAAAGTAGGGACCATTCTATATTCTATATTTCAAGCAGAGAAGGATGCAATGTAGGAAACTGGTTTAAAAAAACTGCTGGAAAGGCTAGGGAGCAAAGAAAGAGGGGGCTCTTGCCTAAAGACAGAAGCTGCCACTGTCCCTTAGCTGGATCTTGTGAGTGGACACTCACTGCTGATGTTGCTGCAACTACCCCCCCAGGCTGCTGGGGTCTGTCGCGCAAGCAGTCAAGCCCAGTTATGTCCCTGCTGCTGCCTACAGCAGGGAGAATGGCTCATTTCTTCCTCCCGCACTGGAATCTAACACCAGTGCCTCCCCTTGTAAGAACCTAACATGAAATCGGCCAGATGAGCGTGTCTGGAAAAGGGGACGGCGGGTACTTCGAAGGATGAACTTGGACCCAACTGCCAAAAGACACACTCTGGCCCGTGCACCCTTTTGCTACATTCCCCTGCACCCATTCAACAACTATATTGTGCTTCCACCCAAAAGAACGCAACCCTATTCCTCACGCAGAGGAACGTAGGCTCACGCTCTCCCCCCAAAAGAGGGGAACACAGAGTGGGACCATGTGAAGGGGCAGCCTCAGCCACTGTAATCAGCTCTCAGTGATGGCAGTTTCTCTTCTCTTCTCATCACCATTGCACCCTGGATATTCTGCAACCTGAAGGCCAAACTGCAAAGTTAGCCACCACCAATACTCAATGTTACACATCACAAGCAAAGAAGAAAAGACGCATAGTTGCTTCAGTTCTTGTTCTGGTAACTGGTAACAAAACTGGTTGGTTGACGGTGATAAGAGTTGAATAATAATTGATGACGGGCTTCTTCCAACGTCCATCCCATGTTCCCTTCGCCTCGAACCCAAACCTCAGTTGTTTGGGGTTCTTTACTTCGCAGGATGACCTCAACCTTCATTTTTGAAAGGCCTGAGTTTTTTTCAAAAAAAAAAATTAATGTTTATATTTGAGAGAGAGAGAGAGAGAGTGAGTGGGAGGGGGACAGAAAAAGAGGGAGACACAGAATCCGAAGCAGGCTCCAGGCTCTGAGCCTGGACACAGAGTTCGACACAGGCACAGAGCTCGACGTGGGACTCGAACTCACAAGCTGTGAGATCATGACCTGAGCTGAAGTTGGATGCTCAACCAACCGAGCCACCCAGGCACCCTGGAACGGCCTGAGTTTTCAGTAGTCTGGCAGTTTGCAATTATTACTCCAGTAACTCTTAGCACATCAATGGGCTGAGAAGCACCCAAGAGAATTTCCTGGGCTCCAGACATAGTCTTTCCTACCACCACTGTGTCACAGCAACCCAATTCCTCTTGGGAATTCTGACCAATCACCCCAGCCAGAACAGTAACCCTCTTCTTTGCCTGTCAATTCAGTGGTGTAGGCAACTTGAAACGGGCAGACGGCACTACCTACTTCCTGTTCACTGGAACAACTGTATGCCCCTAGAGGAAGCATTCTCTTCTTAGAATAAAGACCTATAAACCAGCTGATCCGTGCTGCAAAGAAGGCAGGCAAATGTTCTTTTTTTTTTTTTTTTAATTTTTTTTTCAACGTTTTTATTTATTTTTGGGACAGAGAGAGACAGAGCATGAACGGGGGAGGGGCAGAGAGAGAGGGAGACACAGAATCGGAAACAGTCTCCAGGCTCCGAGCCATCAGCCCAGAGCCCGACGCGGGGCTCGAACTCACGGACCGTGAGATCGTGACCTGGCTGAAGTCGGACGCTTAACCGACTGCGCCACCCAGGCGCCCCGGCAGGCAAATGTTCTGAGTGATGTGCTGCATGTGAGAGTGAGGGGAAACGCTCCACTTTTCTCCCCTCGATTCCCAGATCCGTGTATCCTGACCATAAGAGACACAGCACTACTTTTTTGCTGCTGATCCAAAGTCTAACCCACATTCTGCAAGAAAGCCGCCCAAACTGCAGAGAGTTGTCTCCCAACGGTGCCATTTTTGAAACTTCAATGATCTACTCCTATACTTTATAATGGTAACTGCCTTGGGTCATGGAGCATATTTGTAAACCAGCGAGTCCTAAGGGCATGAGCCCAATTCTATGCTTTCTTTGCTGCAAAATCAGTTCTTTGGTCATAAGCAATGTTGTGTAGGACATCATGTCATTAGATAAAGCATTATGAAAATTAACAGACGGTGGGACTGGTAACAGCATTGCAGGCAGGGGATACACAGCATATTTAGAAACAGTGCCTAGGGGCGCCTGGGTGGCGCAGTCGGTTAAGCGTCCGACTTCAGCCAGGTCACGATCTCGCGGTCCGTGAGTTCGAGCCCCGCGTCAGGCTCTGGGCTGATGGCTCGGAGCCTGGAGCCTGTTTCCGATTCTGTGTCTCCCTCTCTCTCTGCCCCTCCCCCGTTCATGCTCTGTCTCTCTCTGTCCCAAAAATAAATAAAAACGTTGAAAAAAAAAATTTAGAAACAGTGCCTATTCCGGTAAGAATAAAATCATGCCTTCCGTAATGGAACGAGTTCAGTGTAATAAACTTGCTACCAGGTGGCTCAGTGGTCCCCCTGGGGAAGAATGCCACATCAGGGTTCAATACTGGTCTCTGCTGTCAGCAGATAAGGCAGTCAGCAGTGACAGTAGCCAGATCCACCTTGGGAAGGGTAAGCCCGTATTACTGAGCCCACATCTAGCTTCCATCCCTGCCCCAACAGCTATGGTCTGCATGAGTCTACTGAATACTCCTCAAGTGGCTAAGAAAAGGGCTGAACGACATCCACAGAATGGACCGTCCTGTCAAATTGATTAGTAAGTCTCATCAGCGAATACCCCATGGTAAGCATTCACACAGGACAGTGCCCATCAGCAAACCTCTTCCTCAGACCCCCCTGTCACCAATATGCCAATCAAACCATTAGTCACCCATGAATTGTGTAAATCCCTACCTCTGGTCAGCTCTCCATCCAGACAAAGTAAATAGTGGATGTGTTGGCCTTGAGAGAACTTCCCTTACCACCTTCCTGATGTGAGCTATAATGTTTCGACAGCCCAAATCCACCTGGTGCCTTCAAATTACAAGGGACCATCTGTGAACCTGGCCCGAATGTTTTCTTCCTGTGTCAACAGTCAGTTCCAGAAGGACACAGTTCAACCCCAATCTGGTAATACACTATTGACAATGGATGATGGATTGTGGCTGTGCGTATGCCCAATCTTACAGCCTGGGGGCTCAGTGTATTAGTTATCTATGGCTACGTGAGAAATTACCCTAAAACTTAGCGACATGCACTTGTTATCTCACATGATTTCTGGGAGTCAGGAACCTGGGAACAGCTTAGCTGAGAAGACCTGGCTCAGGGTCTCTTGCAAGGCTGAAGTCAAGCTGTCAGCGAGTGCTAAAGTCACCTCAACCTTAACTAGACATGCAGTAGACCAGGGGTTTTCAAATGGGAGCGATTTTGCTCCCCCAAGCATATCAGGCAATCCGTAGACATTTTCGGTTGTCATAACTGGGTAGTAGTCCTCCTGGAATCTCGTGGGTAGAGACCAGGGACGCTGCTGAACATTCTATAATTCTCAGGATAGCCTCCTACATGAAAGAATGATCGGTCTCCAAAACGTCAAGAGGGCTGAGAAACTCCACTAGTGAGCCTTCTTTTGCTCTGGCCCCAACGCAAAACTGGCCGCCTTGCGTGTTACACAAAACGTTGCCATGAACAATACACTCAAAAGGTACATGCTATCTTAAAAATCAAGAGAGGTACAGGGGAGCCTGGGTGGCTCAGTCGGTTGGGCATCCGACCTCGGCTCAGGTCACGATCTCACGGCTCGTGAGTTCGAGCCCCCCATCACTCTGTGCTGAGAGCTCGGAGCCTGGAGCCTGCTTCAGATTCTGCGTCTCCCTCTCTCTCTGCTCCTCCCCCATTCATGCTCTGTCTGTCTCAAAAATAAATAAACGTTAAAATTTTTTTTACAAAAATCAAAAGAGGTACAAAACATTGTAGCTCTTTCTCAGTGGTAGGTGGTACAAACTACAGCAATTCACCTTTCACTTTGGAGAGTAAATGCCAAATTTTCCAGACTACTGGGCCCCTGGAAACGCCACTAGGAAGTAAGCCTCTGATTTTTCTGGGGGGTTATTTCCCACCGTCTGGCATACATGTGTCTCATTAAGGTATCTAGGGTATGTGCTATGTCCTAATCACCATGTCAATAACATAATATATCAGCATGCTCTTCTGGGGACCATCAGGGTGATGGAGGTGCCTGCAGATCAGCTCTTATCAGAGAGCAGATGAGTCGACATAGGACAGTGAGGGTGTTTTGCTGATCCTGCTAGTTTGAAAGCAAGCTCCTGCTGGTAATCTTTGCTAATTTGGTAATGAGGAAGAAAACCATCTGCCAGATCAATGGCTGCATACAAAGTGCCAGGCGCGCTGCTGTGTCATCCAGTAAAGAGACTACATTGGGTCCAGTCCCCGAATAATTTTACAGGAACCCACAGGCCCTCCCCAATAACCTTCTCACTGCTGCACGTGCCACACAGATGAATTAAATCAGGGTATGACAGAACGAACCCTGTTTGTTCAAGGGTTAGATGGAAACCGTGGTCTCTGAAGTGCCCCCACAGGGATACGGTATTGCTTTCGGTTTACTCCAATTTAGGAACGGCAGATTCCAGGAAGCTTCTGCAAGGCCATGCCTCCTATCCTAAGGCTCACTGCTCAGGTTAGGGAATCAAAATGGAGTCCTTCGAGTTGCTGGATACCTATTACAACTGTATTCAGGAGTGGGAAAATAACCATATGCGGATCAACGGACCCACTGGAATCCTGTGAGGCAGCCACAGGCCAAAATTTCATTTATCCCTAGATAACCATAAGTGACCCCCACCCCTGGTGCTCCAGAGGCATTTTGGGCCTCTGGAGGTTAGCGCTGACTCAGAACCAATGTCCAGAAATCCCCTCAAGGTCTGGCTGGCTATTCTCCCCTCGTCAGTGCACAGTCACCCAGTGAATGACTGCAGGTCTTTTGGAAAGACTTTAAAGGAAGATTTATGCTAGAAGCTTACAAAATACTATCCAGCCCTTTCTTCGTCTATAATAGAGTTCTCAAACCTGATCATGCATCAGAACGAGCGGAAGGGCTTGCCGGAATGCAGACTGTGGGAGCCACCATCAGAGTGCGTGTGTCAGTAGGACTGGGTAGGGCCTGAAAACCTTGCACGTATCACAAATTCCCAAGTGATGATGCAGCTGCTCCTTGGCCAGAGTTTGAGAATCAGTGATCTCCGGATTTCTGTATCTCTGAACTGACTCAGGTCTGGGACTTGGGTGATAAACAATGACTCTCCATCGAACAACTTACGTTTCTGTTCATTAGACCTGGAGATTTCCTAATTACATACATCAAGCCATCCTTAGCCGACTGCCCATCTATTTCGGTCCCAGGGCCACTGAGAACAATGAGCCAACGCTAAAGATCCCTGGGTGCTCAAATACTCTGCTTGCTGCCTCAGGCACTATGCCCGTCACAATAACAGCACCCACCTCGCTTCTAGCTGTTACGGGCTGCCACTTGGCTCTGGCCCTGCAGAAGCCTGTCATCCACTGAAATCAAGAAGTTTATTGTAATGGAGACGTCTTCTCCCATTAGTGGGTCTCTTAAGAACCCCTGGGCAAGAAAGAGAGCTCAAAGCCTCTGCCAGGTCTGGAGAAGCTTGACAACAATAATACCAATTGAGAAAGATCTTTCCCCTTGGTTATCACTCTGTCTCCCCAAGTCCCATCCTGGAAGGACCAGAAACCGTGGCTAACATGGTGGTGGTGGTGGGGAGGGAGGGGTCATAGGGTAGAAGCAGTGAATGGGCTAAGAGAGAAGAAACTGATCACAACCCCATCCCTACTGAAGGCTTCTCACTTGCTTAAGGGACAAGAAGGGGGCTTATCTGCAAAGCAAGATTTTGATGGTTACATGAAATTTAATTACTAAAATAAGAGTATATTTTGTGACTTGAAGTGACTGGAGATCCATGCGTCTACTATTTTGATAGTGACCAGAGAACTCAGGTGTCTCCCTAAGTTTCCATCCAGGTGGTAGTAAAGAAACCTCCCCGGGGTGGCTTATAAAAGACCCTGGGAAAGACAAGTAAGGTTGCTTCGTAATTGGACCCTCTACGACCCGTGTGTTCAATGTACCTGCTACAATGGCAAATGATGTGGAAACACACAGAGGTGGTTGCAATCTCCATAGAGAAGGCAGAAGATAAAAGAGCATGCTCCCAAACACAGCCAAGGCTTCCCAGATTCCCAAGGGACCTCAGAGACAGGCGGCTGTGAATGGCACCATCACGAGCAATGAGGATTCCGCCATGGCCTAGAAGCACACTCATGGGCTTCTACACCCTCCTGGCTCTCCCCCTCACCTGACTGCTTGAGGGACTCTGCTAATGTGCCCACACACTCGTGCCCACACAGGAGACTGAGTGAAATGAAAGACAATCTCACAGGAGTATCCTGCAGGAGGCTCAGACTTTAGGTACGCCTGAGTTTCATTCCTGAATGTCCCCGAACCATTCTTTGGAAAGTATATCATTTCCTCTCATTTTGGCAGATGATAAAATAAGCGTTTTAAGTAAGGCATTCACATATATGGAGAAGTCTGTTTCTGTATTCTGTTCTCTTCCTTAGACGCATTAGCCTAGGCTCGCGCTGGCACCAGAAGAGCGAAAAGGCCAGTGGGGCTGGAGTGAAATATCAGAGGGGAGAAGAAAAATAGGACAGGTCAGGGAGGAATATTCTCAGGGGTGGGAGGAGACTCCTGTTTGGCCTTTAAACTCCGAGTGAGCCACTGCAGGCTTGTGAGCAGAGGGTGAAGTGATCGGGTAGGTGTTAACAGGATGAATCTGGCTGCTGTGTTCTGTGGAGAACAGGCTGTGGGGCGCATGAGTGGAAGCAGGAAGTTATTGAAATAATCCAGGTGAGAGATGACAGCTTCCTGGACCAGGGTACTGGTGGTGGAAGTGATGAGACGGTGAGAATCTGGGTATATTCTGAGGGTCGGGCCAGCAAGTTCCCTAATGGATTGGATGTGAAGTGTGAACAAGAGTGAGGTCAAGGTTCTTGTCTGAGTAACGGGAAGGATGGAATGACTACGGCCTAAAGTGAGATAGAGTGTGAGGGGCACAGGTTTTAGGAAAAGACCAAATTCTAGACATGTTTAACGTGAAAGATCTCTGGTATTTAAGGAGAGATGTCCGATACATGAGTCTTACGTTTTCCAGAGAGATCCAGGCCAGGGACAACTTGGGGCCTTTAAGACAGACACAGTATCTAATATCTTATGATTCGATTAGATCACCAAAGGAGGGGGCAGAGACAGTGGTGAGATCTAAAGACTGGGACCTGGGGCATCCCAACATCAAGGCATCATGGAGATGGAAAGAAACCAGCAAAAGAGAGCAAGAAGGAACAGCGTATATGGTCGGAAGAGAGAGTATGGGATCACCGAAGCCAAGAGAAGACAGTGGTCCAAGAAGAACGGATTGATCAGCTCAGCTGCTGACAAGAGCGGCTGCAAAGCAAGAAGACGACCAAGAACTCACCACTGGATACCTGGTGACTTGCCAAGAGCAGTTTTGGCAGAGCGGCGGGGCCGAAAGTCCTCACTGGAGAACTTTCTAGAAGATGAGCAGAAGTGTTAGAGACCGTAGACATCATTTTTCTGGGAGTTTGGCTACAAAAGGGAACAGACAAATGGGGTAGTGAGGGAGAGGACCAGCAGAATCAATGAGTAGCTTTTTTTTTCTTTCTTTTAAGATGCAAGAAACGACAGTACGTCGGATTCAGGCTGGAGTGGTCCGGTAGAGAGGAGACACTGGCGATGTAATAGGGAAAGGAAGAAGTGTCAAAATAATGTATGGGCAGGCAAACGGGCACTCTCAAACACTGCAGGGAAGCTGTATACTGGTTCAAGGTTTTCAAAGGGAAATTTGGCATTATATATCAAAATTATGGATGCAGGTATCCTTGAACCCAACAACTGTATTTCCAAGATTCGATTCTGCAGATAAGCTAGCATCTGTGTGCAAAGACGGATCAACCTTATTTATTAGAACACTGTATATAATACCAAAGCCTGGAAAACCTTACATTTATATTGATAGCGCATGGTAAATCCATACCTGAAATACTATGCAGCACTAAAACTAAAGCAGACCTCTATGTTCCGTTCTGGGGTTACCTAAGTGAAAAATATCAAGGTACAAGAAAGTACTTGATTTGCTTCCACCTGTGAAAAAAAGCAGGGAATAAGGTGATTATTAACAGAAAGATACAGTTATACATAAAACATATGTGTATGTACATAGAACATTTCTGAGAGATGAGGATTTACTTTCCATTGGATATCCTTCTCTAAGGTTTCAATTATTTTTAAGAAGTGTATTTATTATTTTTCACTAAAGATTACTACAAAGAAAGGGGCAACTGGTGGCTCAGTTGGTTAAGCGTCGGACTTCGGCTCAGGTCATGATCTCGCAGTCTGTGAGTCTGAGCCCTGCCTCGGGCTCTGTGCTGACAGCTCAGAGCCTGGAGCCTGCTTCGGATTCTGTGTCTCCCCCTCTCTCCCCCCTCCCCAGCTCATGTTCTGTCTCTCTCTGACTCTCAAAAATGAATAAATGCTAAAAAAATTTTTTTTAAATTTTAACAAGATTACTACAAAGAGAAAAATATCTTTTGCTAGAAAGAAAAAAAAGCAAATTTAACAATTCTGTCTGTGCATTATTTTATGAACATAAAGGACACTTTCTTCTATAACATTTAAGGGAGAAATGCCATTCTCTTCTAGACTGTTCTAGAAAGTAGAGGGGGGGAAAACCTCTTCTAAACTGATTTTTACTGAACCAGCAATGTCTTTATTCAATAATTTGCAACACTGGAACATAAACTTTCATTATGTACATGCAACTTAAAAGATTTTTAGTTTCAGAGTGTATTTCTGTGGGACATACAATAAGCATCCAATAAAAACATGTTGGGTTGAATCAGGTTGGTAATTAGATGAATGGCAGCCCGAAGCATGTGGGAAATGGAATTGAAATACAAAACATCATTGAAGTTCCCTTCTTTGAAAGTTTGTAGGTATGTATGTCTGTGTGCTTACTACAGATTAGCATCTGTTCTTTTTGTTCTCAGTTTACTGCACAGAATATAAGGGGGCTATGAACTAAACCAAATGGCCATCTTGATATAATTTAGCAAACTATTTCATCATATCATTAACAATGAAAAAGTTATCAAGTAGCGGGACACCTGGGTGGCTCAGTCAGCCCCGCGTCGGGTTCTGTGCTGACAGCTCGAAGCCTGGAGCCTGCTTCGGATTCTGTGTCTCCCTCTCTCTCTGCCCCTCCCCTACTCGAGCTCGCTCTCTCTCTCTCAAAAATAAATACTAAAAAAACAAATTTTTGAAAGAGAAGAAGTTATCAAGTAGGGATGGAAAATAAAATGAGGAGAAGACCAATTTCCAGAAGCAGAAATCATTCCTGAGACTGGAGTCTGAGAACGCACCCATACTGAATTAAGAGGGTATTTTAAACATAAAGGTACTCAAATGAAAAGTCCTTAAAAATAAAGAACTGTGCCCATTAGGTACTTCTGAACAGGGAAAGTAGAAATTCATCATTTTTAGTGTCTGTCAGCATGGAATCTCTTGTTTAGTACTTTCATGAGCCACATTCATATTGAAGACCACATCGAAGCTTTTGATGGATGACAAGACCTTGAACTGCCTTCTGAAATACCGAGTAAGACTACATTCCTTCCTATGTTTTTAGTAGTAAGCATACTTATCGTAATCAACTCTTTTGAAAACCAGCACTCTGTGCTACCTAATAGCATCATATATAATAATCCTCTTGTTTCTCAACCTTAAGCATCAGGGATTCTCTGCTATTTATTTAAGCTTGTGTGTTTTTTCTTTCCCTGGTTTACTGAATTATTTATTAGTTACACAGGATTCATGCTCTGTGTTAAGTGCCACTTCTCTTCTGCGGCTGGAACATAAGTACATATTCAATTTCATTATCAATTTAAAGCTCACCTGAAGCTAAGGAGGTCATCATTCATTGTGATGGAATCGCTGGGATGGTCGTATATTTTCAAAAACATTAAGATTTTGTTTTTAATGTTGGGTCTATTTGCTGCTTTTTTGTTTGCTAATAGACAATGATATACAGGCTATATATGAAATCTTTACACGGCGGTGCAATTATTTGTAGGCAAGATCCACAACTTGACAGGCTTCCGAGATGAAAAAAGGTGAAATTCGGTTCGCTGGCAAAATGTTCATCTTGAATTCAAACAGGAAATGATTGATGGAGCATTCTCATACCTGTATGCAAGTCGATGCAAGGGGCTGCAGACCACTGTTTTTCAGACTTTACGGTGCATACGAATCAGCAGGGGATACTGTTACCATGCAGAGTCGGATTCACAGGCCTGGGATGGGACCAGAGATCTTGCATTTTTAAGAAGGTCCCAGGTGATGCTGACGCTGCTATTTCCTAGACCTCACCTTGAACAGGAAGGTAGAAAGCAACGGTCACCAATCCTGGGTGCACATTATAGAGGAACCTCAGAGAAATATACATGTCCAGGTTCCAATTCACATCAACTGTATGAGAACTTCTGGAGATGATTTTTTAACGTTTCCCAAGTGGTAAGGACTGAATGTGTTCCCCCAAATTCATATGTTAAAACCCTCATCCCTTATGTGATGGTATCTGGAGACAAGGCTTTTTGGGAGGTAATTAGATTTAAATGATGTCATGAGGGCAGAGCCCTCATGATGGGACTAGTATCCTTGTAAGAACAGATACCAGAGAGCTGTGAGACACAGTGAGAAGATGGCCATCTGCAAGCCAACAAGAGGAACCCAGATAGGCTGACACCCTGATCCCCGACTTCCAGCTCCTAGAACTGTAAGAAAATAAATCTCTGTTGTTTCAGCCACCTCGTTTATGGCATTTTGTTATGGCGACCCAAGCCAAGGCACAGGGAGAGTCCAACATTATGCAGCCTAGGTTGACAACCATCGTTGTAAAGAATAGTGAAGTAATACAATCATAACTTTGTTGTAGGATGCTTTCACCTACTGGGGAGCTAAGACATGAGCCTATAAAAGTCATTGGTACTCAAGTGTAAGTGCAGGCCAGAGAGGTAGAGTATTAAGAGATTCAGAACAAGAGTGTACCCAGGGTGGAGATGATGAGGGAAGAAGGCCATCGCTTCTTCAAGAGTCCTGCTGAGGAAAACATTTTTAAGACTGAAGGTATAATTTACATTATACAATAAAAGGGCTGCACAGACATTAAGCATTGTTATGACTTTGATCATTGTATACACTGGGTGTACTCATTACCTCAATCAAAATATAGAACACTGCCATCACCCTAGAAAGTTCATTGGAATCCTGTCCAGTCAATTTCCACCATTCACAGAGGCAAACACCATTCCGATTTCCATCACCGTAAATTAGCATGGTCTGGTTTATAATTTCACATAAATGGAACCCACGGTATATACAGTTTTGTGTCTGGCTTCCTTTACTCAACATAATCATCTTGAGATTTATCCACATCATTACATGCATCAATATGTGTAATCTCCTTTTATGGCTGAATGATATTCCATGGCATAGATACATAACAATGTGCCTACCTTCCTAACTGTTGCTGGACCTTTCAGTTGTTTGCAGTGTAGGGCTATTAGAAATAAAGCTACTGTGAATGTTCTTCCTAACGTTTTTTTAAAAAAACATATTTCCATTTCTCTAGGGTAAATACCTAGAGGTGATCTTTCCAGGCTATGGGATAAATGTACATTTAACTTTATAAATGAATTGCCAAACGGTTCCCCAAAACCGTTTGGCAATAATTTTATGCACCCACCAGCAACGTGCATGAGTTCTGGTTGCTCCATTTACTCACCTTAGTGTTGTCAGCATTTTCTAAAATCTGCTCACCTGTGTGACAAGACCAAGACTTTTGAGAAGCAATTTAGCAAAGTAGTTAAGAGAATGGAGCCCTTGGGGCGCCCGGGTGGCTCAGTCCTTTAAGCGTCCTACTCCTGATTGGGGTTCAGGTAATGATCTCTTGGTTCATGAGTTCGAGCCCCATGTCCAGCTCTGCTGACAGTGTGGAGCCTGCTTGGGATTACCCCACCCCACCCTTCCCCTGCGTGCATGCACTCTCTTTCTCTCTCTCTCAAAAATAAATAAATAAAAATTTTTTTAAAAAAGAAAAAAGATTAAAAAAAAAAGCATTGAGTACTTGGAGGATAATCTAGAAATACAAAGAAAGAGATGTAATAACCCTTTGAACAAGCAATCCCACTTCTAGGAATCTGCCAACATTTTTATCTGCTCAACTGTAAGAGATAAAGGCACAAGTTTATTCCCTGCAGCACTGTTTGCAATAATAAAAGGTTAGAAAGAATGCAAATATCCAGTAACAGGGAACTAGTTGAAATAAACCACAGTATACCAACACAATGGAGTTCTAAAAAGTTGTAAAGAAAGAATGAGGAAGGATTGTATGTACCGATATAAAGAGATCTCCGGAATATATATCATTAAGTGGAAAATACTTTTAAAAAGCAAGGGTATGTGTACAAAGAAGGGAAGGATTAAATTAAAGCTATATATCAACACACACACACACATACATATATATGCAAAAAAAAACTGTAGTAGAATGGACATATAAATAAGGAACTAATAAAATATGGTCATGTGTAGAACAGAAAAACAAAGTAGAGGGAGCAGGGGTAGAAATAGACTTTTTAAAAATGTTTATTTATTTATTTTTGAGAGACAGAACACTAGCAGGGGAGGGGCAGAGAGACAGAGGGAGATACAGAATCCAAAACAGGCTCCAGGCTCTGAGCGCTCAGCACAGAGCCCAACGCGGGACTCGAACCTATGAACCTTGAGGTCATGACCTGAGCCGAACTTGAACGCTTAACGGACTAAGACACCCAGGCGCCCCGAAATAGGACTTCTTTGTGAATATTTTTCCATAGAGTTTTGATTTTGAATTGTATAAATGCATTACCATTAAAAAATTACAACTAAGGCATTCAATTGAAATAAGTTTGCTGTATTTTATTAAACTCTAAAAAAATTCACAACCAAAAAAATCCTAGAACTAAAAAGCAAACCTGAACATGTATCAAATTAGTACCATAATCACACAGAAAAATTGTGGAAACACACTGATCTCATGAAAATCTAGGAGTTCATAATGCTACTCGAAAAGAGACAAGCAGAAATCAGTGGTCATCACTGAGGCTGTTATTAACCAATTTTTCCCTTTGAGAATTGACCAATGAAGAAGCACTTCTCCTGCTTCCCCGGTTTGAAATGTTTTTCAGGGCAACCAAATAGATCTAATGTAATTAGAGAGAGCTCTTCTTCACTAAGGAGTAGTGGCTAATAAATGTAGGAGAAATGACACCATAAGCTATATTCTGGAAAATGTTATGTATCCAAAAAATGACTCTAGGGATGACGAGGACACCACGGTCAAAGATACATGTGTGAAGTACAAACGACAATTTTCATAAAACATGAGCTCAAGTCCTAGCTCTGTCACTAAATAGCTGTGTGACCTGTGCCAGTTATTTAAACTCTCTCTGCTTCCACTTTCCACGTGGGGTTGTTGCAGGATTACATTATTGAACTTGTGCAGGGCTTAGAACTGTGCCTGGCACACAATAAACACTCTGTAAATGCCAGTCGGTAATGGTTGTGATTCTGGCAGGTGTTTGCAGACACCTGTTTCAGATGGAAAACCACTCTGGAATTTTAGTTAAGCTGGTACTTATATCCCATTACTTAGGGGAATCACAAGAGTCATGTACTGATCATCAATGAGTTTCTGACACCCAAGGATACTAGAGGAATTAGCCTGAGGATTTCACTATTGGAATTTTCACCAAATGGCTAGGTTTCCAGGAAACATCCCATCAGCGTTAGCACAGTGGCTAACCAATATTTTTGAAGCATCAACAGCTTTTTAAGCCCAGAACTGTCAATACGCCAAATGGTACTTACAACTATGGGTTTCTACTGCTCGTATCCTGATGGAAACAAATGTCTAATAATTTCCTAGTTTGACAACATGGGGGCAAAGCAAACAAGTTTTCCAGGACTGTGAGAGACGGGAGACAACTTCGGTATATGTTTCCCTGCCAACCGTGGAGTCATATTAAACCAATCGGATACCATGAGTTGTCGAGATCAGTCAAGCTCAACATAGAACATCACATTCAAAGAACTTTACCTTTAACACATTCTAGTAATATTGAATAATGGTCCATGGGTTCCTTAATGTTTCAAGCTGGAGGAGATTTTAGTGATCATTTTAATCCAGTGTTTCTCACTGTAGGTTAACAGTCCTACCTGCCAACCCCCATTTCCTTGTTTTCTCTAGTATTTCCCAAAGCCTTGAACATGCTATCTTGCACCGTGACTCTCCAAGACGGAGACGTGGTTTATGGTCCATGCTGACCGCAGAACTCCTTTTTTTTCCCCCTCATAATCCTTTAACTTCACAAAGGCTACTACTGATGATACAACCTTCCGGGCAAACGCTGATGTGTTATAACCACACTTCATAAAGCATGACACCCACAGTGGTCAAGTGATTCACCGTGTGAGCTAACTGATGGCCCAGAATCTAGGCCTGTCCATACAGCTATTCGGGAAGAACCTGAGGCTGAAGACGGAGTGCTCTGAGCCCAGGCAGCCTGGGGTAGAGCAAGGAAACAATGAAAAGACAGAAACAGAACTTACCAGGAAAGATAGAAGAACGGTTACCTGGAATGTGCCCTCCTCCTCTTTACTTTTTGGCTCAACTGAACATTTATTAGAGACTCGCAGTTTAAGAAAAGGCCCCATTTGGGGCACCTGGGTGGCTCAGTCAGTGAAGTGTCTGACTTCTGCTCAGGTCATGATCTCACGGTTGGTGAGTTCAAGCCCTGCATCGGGCTCCATACTGATGGGTCAAAGCCTGGAGCCTGCTTCAGATTCTGTGTCTCCCTCTGTCTCTGTTCCTCCCCCACTCATGCTCTCTCTCTCTCTCTCTCAAAAATAAATAAACATTAAAAAAAAAAAATTTAAGAAAAGGCCCCATTGAGCGTTGCAACACCGAAAAGCCATGCAAAAGACACGGTCCTGCCCTGGAGGGCCACAGATTCTCACAGAGAAGACTTGCATGAGGTTGAAATGTTAGCAAGAATCTTGTTTTCCTAACTCTGGTAGTTACTAAGCACTTTCCCATACATTTCCCCAAACGCGTACATTGAGCAAGTATGATCTGTCCCTTCATATAGGTGAGAAAATGAACCACTGATCAGAAAGACTGAGGTGGCTCAAGGTCAGAGACCCAGCCAGTGGACTCCGTCTTCTGCTCACCCTGTACACATCACATGGGTAGTTTATGACAAATGTTTGGCTTTTTTATGACATCTGCAAACGCTTTAGGGGTTTTTACACTGTATACAGTAAATTATTTGACTACCCAAGATTATTTCCATTATCAAGATTGATTTTTTTAAAGAGGTTTAGAAGCAAAAACGTTTGTCACAAGGAAGGAGGAAGGACATGTCAGGACAATGGGAAAAGCAAGACTGAATATGGTATCATGTGCATTTTTAGGAAGATTTTTAACTGCAAAAACAAAGGCTCACTGTACAACACTGTGATCATAAAGCAGAGTGCGAAAAAACATCTGTCCTCTTACCAGCCAAAGAAAAGCGGCGTTCAGCAACCCCTCACTCCCCAAAATTTTAAGGTCATACACACTATAAAACTTGACAACGTACAGTAAGCTTTTGGAAATTCTGTAGTTCTACATATCTTTCAGTTGGTAACCACCACTTTTTCAACCCACAATGTATTATAGCAGACAATGAAAAGGATGCTCAGAACGTTCACATTAGCAATGTTATCAATTATATTTCAGAAATCAAATAGGGAGGCACGGGAGTTGGAGGAGTGTCCTATGTATCCATTAGCTTTCTATCAACAGAAATATGTGATCCTGCCTACAGCAAGGCTCCAGTACTGTGGCTGGAACCTTTGTTCTTGCATCTCACTCCAGCATATGGTGCTACTAAGCATAATCAAAGTGCAAATCTTTATAGAAAATTACAGAGACTCCAAAAAGGGGCTGGGTACTCCCTTCCTCTAATTTCCTTTACTGCCATGTTCCGGGTCTTGAGTAAAAAACATCTGGTCTTTTGATGAAATCTGCAAACACTTTGAGGGTATTTACACTGTATATAGTCAATTATTTGACTGTCCAAGATGATTTCCATTGCTGAGATTGACAGACTGTTTCTTGCCAGGATAGAGCCACAGTTTTCAGCGGCATGGCTATGAAGTTGCCTCCCTTATTTTGACCCAATACGTGACATTAGAATAAGGAGACACCTGCAGCTCAGGGACAGATGGGGGGCGGGGGCTTGACATGTGTGCATCCAGGCTTTGAAAATAAATCACTGATAACTGACAGGATGGGTTACTAATCCTTGAAGTTGATACTCTTCAAAAGAAGTGCCCCCCCCCGCCCACAAATATTTGTAAGCCGTTATTTATAACTATTCAGATCAAGTTGTGAGAAAAATAGTACTTTTTTTCTGAACTGAATTCCCTTCAAATGTGTCCATCAACTTACTGAAGAGAAGGGGAGAGAAATTCTGAATTATACGTTGAAAACAAAACTCAGGTTTTGTGAAAATCAATGACTTCACCCTCTCGCCAATGTTCTGTGAAGACTGGAGCCCAAAGAAACGGGCTCCAGGCAAGTTTGCAATTTGGAAGAACTTGGACCCAGGAAGGCTTTGTGTGTTGTTTCTCATGGTTACTGATTATATTGTGCCTAAGCCTTAAGCAGATCGTTTTTAATAATGTAGTTATTAAGGGAAAAAAAGAGAGAGAGGGATGGAGGTCTAAAGGACCATTCAAAAACTTTAATCAAGTACAGGCAAGTCTCCTTTCAGCTGGTGGGCACTGGCATGCTGGGCTGGTTGCTCATGGCATCCTTCTGTCCTGACTGGGGCTGTGCCAAACCTGTCTGGCTGGTGCTCTTACTGTACCAGCTGCTAAGTGTTTGAATATCACCCTGAACTGGCTTCGTGCTTCGTTCGTTGTACTTACAGGCATGTATCAACAGGGAGCCTAGCAAGGTCCAACTATAAAAACCTGAGGTAAGAAGCCAACGGCTTAGACTGTGGTCTGCACTCTATTATTATAGTGCTAGATCATTCCAGAAGTTAGCTAACTTCTCTAGTTCTTAGCACGCTCTCCTCCAAACTGGGATATGTTCATATCCTCACCTGACTGCCTCAGGAGACTTACGTTGAGGTCAAAACCAGATATTAGGTTTGTTTTTTACAATTTTGTTTTCAAAGTATTTTTTAACTAATTTCAAAGCAACACATGATGATCATACATCATTCAGGAAATGCCAAAAAAAACTAGAATGTAAATAATTATTCGTTTTCTTACCACATAGAGACAACAGCTATTAATACTAAAATTTTTTTTCTTCTAGATTTTTTGTGAAAACTCTCTGATAAGTCAACAACAGCTGCTGAGTACCACAGAAATGAAGCAAAATAAGGCTGCTGTCTTCCCAGCTGGGTGGGGACACAAATTGCTAAATAAATGTTATTACTGTAGTGTGAAGAAACCCAAATAAGAGAATATTGGAAAGCTGTACCATAAAATACAATTATAAGTCTGGTTCCTCGAGATGACAAATATTTTGGTATTTAGGAATTAAGAGACACTTTTAAAATTTTTTTTTTTCAACGTTTATTTATTTTTGGGACAGAGAGAGACAGAGCATGAACGGGGGAGGGGCAGAGAGAGAGGAAGACACAGAATCGGAAACAGGCTCCAGGCTCTGAGCCATCAGCCCAGAGCCCGACGCGGGGCTCGAACTCACGGACCGCGAGATCGTGACCTGGCTGAAGTCGGACGCTTAACCGACTGCGCCACCCAGGCGCCCCTAAGAGACACTTTTATACCTAAAGCATTTCCTTAGGCTACTGACTCCATTCTATCCAAGGGAGGACATCATTGGATTACCGCTCTAAAATTTCAGTTAACACAAAAACAAACTCTATCCTGCAGCCATAAACGGTATGTGGATTTGCCTTATTTCTTAAGCAAACAGCCAACAACCGCCTTTCCTTTTTTAACTTGCCAGAAGTGCCTACAGTTGACTGTAGTTCTTGTAGCAAAGCAATCTGTTTATGCATGTCAGTTTCAAACACTTTGGCATCTTTGAACTGATGGATGAGGATTTTCCTTGAACATAAAATCTAGTGTGCTGGAAGCAGTCACTTGCAAATGGCCTTACGCATACAGTTTTACGTGGGCTGGTATCTTCTACAAAGGCTTCAGTTCTTCATTATTTTCCTCGCAAAAGGTAATTGCCATTCCAGCAAATGGTGCTCACCGTACTCATCTATGAAGACACCACCTTCCCGGATTATCACCTATATACGTTCAACTCTCCACCCGTGCTGAGCTCTCAGAAGGGAGAGAAAGAGGTCTCCCTCATCTTTCTACCCCTGGGTTCCTAGCAGAGGAGACACGGAAATGTCTGAAAAAGCCCGTAAGAATTCTCCTTCAGTGACAATACCTAACAAAATACGTGGGAATGTGCTAACTAAAGATCCCTAGGCCCTATTCTGGAGGTTCTGAATCAGCCTCTGCGGGTGGGCCTAGGATCCTGTATTTTTACTAAGCCCCTCAGTTTCCTCCTCTGTAGAATGGGTTAACAATAGTTCCTACCTCGCAAGGTAGCTGTGGAAATAAATAAGCTACGTTACACCACCGCGTGGCACTCAGCCAGCACTATATGAGTGCCGGTCATCGTTACTGATGTTATTATAATACAACCAGCCATTCATAAGCAGGTATCTTAGAAATACCGTCTATTGGTTTTCTCAAACTTAAGTGTGCACAAAAATCACCTGGGGGCTCTGCCCCTGGAGATGCTGATTTAGTAAAGCCGATACCTAGTCAGGAATCTGCCTTCCTATTTGCTTAAGGTTGGGGGCCGTGGAGAACCCAGCAGATATACTGTAACCGATTGGTCCTCTTCTTCACATTCCTAATCCCCAAGGCAAAGAAACTTGCCTCTCAGACTGGAGCTAAGATGAGGCTCACTCAGACAGAGAAAGAGAGTTGGGGGGCTGTTTGATAAAATGCAAAAAACCACTGCAAGGGGTGCCTGGATGGCCCTGCAGGTTAAGTGTGGGACTCTTGGTTTTGGCTCAGGTCCTGATCTCACATGATCTCTCATGGGATGGAGCCCCTAGTAGGGCCCTGTGCTGATAGCATGGAGTCAGCTTGGGATTCTCTCTCTTCCTCCCTCCCTCTCTGCCCCTCACTTTCTCTGAGCGCACGCTCACTTTCTCTCTCTCTCTCTCTCTCTCTCTCTCAATAAATAAATAAACTTAAAAAAAAAGAATCACTGGGGATTCTTGGTTTCCTACTTCATCCATGTCAGGGGCCCTGCTGCCTGTCTCGGGCTGGCTGAGCCGGGGTGAGGCAACAGCTGTCTTCTCTGCAGGCTGCCTTGAGCAAGCTCTGGGAGACTGCTCCAGCAGAACTGGGCCGGTCTATCTCTCCCCGCAGCAGGGAGCTCGGCCACAGCAGCCTGGGTCAACTGGCACCAGGTCCAGGGGCTACTGAAGACACGGCCTGGAATCCTTCTTGCCTCTACAGCTGAAGGTCAAGGGAACCACAGATTGCTTGGGAAGAAAGCACTGCACATCCCTGGCAAGCCCAAGAAGATCCCAGGCCTGGGCAAGAACGCCCAAGAACGCTTACACCATACATACATGTCATGGAGCCAGCCCAGACTTGCTTATGCTTCTGACCCCTGCAAACACCCAGCGGTGCGCTTGAGATTTAAAGGGCAAGCTCTCCAAAAGCGAAACGACAAAGCTCTTGTTTCTCTCATGAACAGCATTCCCTTCTGTTCCTTCTGTGGATTATCCACAGCAATCCCTTCTGCGATTATCCAAATTCTACATTTAAGCATAATCAATACTTGAATCCCCCGGAACATGATCAAGCCTGGATCCATCCATAAACAAAGGCATTACATAGTTAAGAGATAGGCATTTCAACGGAGACAACAATGTCCTTGCTTTTGCTAAAAAGTATTGTTTTTTATAGAAAACTGGGTATAGGTTATGTTGCAATAAAGTAGAATTTACATTTTAGAAAACGCTTTCCTTCAAACTCCTGTTATTTTTCTCCTTTTTCTTTGTAAATCCAAGTATATGTACTTTTTCCCTCCCCAAAAGCTACATATGGACGGGCCTGTCTCTAACATTCGAGAAGCCCAGGGTTAGAGTGTGAGAGGAGATCCCTGGTCCCCGGCTCCTCCTCTCAGCTCTGGCTCCTGCATTACCCAGTCTCTCAGTGGCCTCCCAGGCATGCCACGGGAAATCCCAGCTCACACCTCCAGATTCTTTTTGCACAGCTGTCTTTTGGCCTTCACTTGGCCCGAGGCATATACCCACTTGTGGCATCATCAGCCCCCGAGAGGACAGATGGATAAAAGGTCTTCACAGCCTTAGGCAGTTGAGTAGGAAATTCCAGGGTCCCAGGAACCCTGAGCAGGAGTGGGGATATGGGTTGTGGGTGGGCACATACCTTTGGAAGCCTGGAATCCTGCTCTTCTGGAGAGGGACACAACCAGAGGAGGACTGGAACAAAGCCCTCTAAAGTGCGGGATCCAAGGGGGGCAAACCCTACAGGACTACCAAGAGTATCTATACATTGTATCTATACCTATGTATATTTCATGTAAGTGAACACCTTGGTCTGGATGTTCTATCAACTGCACACCCGCATTCCACACAAACCCACTGTCACAGATTTCAAGGTTCTAGAAGGCAGGAACCAGACAGATAACATTTTCTCTGCAGAGCACCTGCTTTATTTAGCAGAGATGCCTCTTGATGCTGCAGTACAAATATGATGAAGTCAGTGTCTTATGTAGAAGTCCTTACCTGCAGAAGTGCTTAAAAAGGAGTAAGGGAGTATTTATTTGGAAGTCCTTGTATGAGTGAAGTTGTGTGATACTGTTAAAAAAAAAACAAAAAAACAGATGTCGAAAAAATCTCATCAACAAAGACAGAAGATCTGGAGGTTCCTAAGGG
Source organism: Puma concolor (assembly GCF_028749965.1). Taxonomy (NCBI): domain Eukaryota; kingdom Metazoa; phylum Chordata; class Mammalia; order Carnivora; family Felidae; genus Puma; species Puma concolor. The sequence continues at coordinate 49,379,511 of NC_141668.1, forward strand.
CCTCTCTCGCATGGATCTGCAGGCTCCCAGCACTTTCCTCCTCTGGAAACCTTCCTCAAGCTCTCAGTCCAGGCCAGGTGCCCTCTCAGGACTCCTATAGCTACCCCCGCCCCCAACTCCCACAATGCTTCTCACTCGGTGCTACACCCGCTCCTTGCCCATCAGCCTCCCCACTGAGCTGTCGCACCCTGGAATTTGGCACTTGGTAGAGTCTCACTAAATTCTTCCTGCCTGATCAACCAGCATTCAAAGCAAATGCAGTTTTGGAGTTGCTATGATAGCTCTTCACTACCAGGGGCTCTAGGTACTGCCGAATTCAAGCAAAACACTGTTTTAACTCCTGGAAGAGAGAGATGGTCTAAAAATAAATCAAACACCTGAACCCTGTAGCATTACAGAAATGGAGACCAAGCCGGGGGGGGGGGGGGGTGGCGCATAGGAACATGGCATAAATGTACTCTGAAGGATTTAAATGTCATTCATTTTTATTCAACGTTTATTTTTGGGACAGAGAGAGACAGAGCATGAACGGGGGAGGGGCAGAGAGAGAGGGAGACACAGAATCGGAAACAGGCTCCAGGCTCTGAGCCATCAGCCCAGAGCCTGACGCGGGGCTCGAACTCACGGACCGCGAGATCGTGACCTGGCTGAAGTCGGACGCTTAACCGACTGCGCCACCCAGGCGCCCCATGTCATTCATTTTTAAAGTTGACCTCAAGTTACATGCCTCTAGAAAGGGAAACATTTGTTAAAAAGACAGTAACCACACTTTTTCAGAAAGCATTAATCTGCGCTGAGCCCCCATATGTGTTACCACTTCATCTGTAGATTTCAAAGTCTTACTGAAACTGACTGAGGGCACAAGCAACACCTATCAAAAGCTGTGTATACTTATTTGAAGTATGGCACACTATATCTATTTTAAGCAAGGTTAACTATAGGTGGCAGATGGATTACTTCAAGAAAATGGAACGTTATGGAAAAGCAATTGTCTTTTGACAGAAACCACGTACGATATTATTTCTACCTGCAGTCCAGCACTACCGGAAGGAGTGTTAAACGCCGGGCAATAACACCAAAGACACTGAGAAATACTGAACATCTGCAGCGATCTGATGACTTTGTAAATCTTCCTTAGAGGCACCTATAAAGGAAAGACACTTCAAGTGGAGTGACTGATTAGTCCAACTATAGAGGTCCCCTTATGGGACGCTGCCTGCCCTCATTCTGCAAGTTTTCTGCAGATGCAGGAGGAGAGGAAGCTTATGCAAAGGGATGGGGTCTGATCTCTGCATCTCCCTCTTCTGTGTTACACCTCTCTCAGCTTCCAACCTCTTCTCTGCTCTGATGGCTGTGTGTGCAGTCCTCACACCATAGACTCAAAGCAAATGCTGTCATGGCTCCATCCCAGCTAGATGCAGTGGTTCCCTTTGAAAGCCAGTAGCTTCTTACCATGCTATCCTCTGAAACAACGGGATAACCTCGGTTGCCAGCAAGGACTTCTGAAAGTCCTCCTAACAGCTTCTGGGGCCCAACACAGGAAGGCATATGCTACACTGTGCCAGCCTGGGTTTCACCCACTAGGGCCGCCATACCTTCCTAAAGAGGCCTAGAGTCAAGACCTAAAAAGGTTTCAGAAATTTCTCACAACGAGAACTAAAAACCAATCTATGGTTTATCTTGTTAAGACAGAAACTTGGTTTCCCACATTCATCCTTTATTTGAAAACTCAAAGCACAGCACAAACTTGGTCTGTTCATTGTGCCCCGAAGCGGCATTTCATACTGACCACCCCCTAGCTCTCCTCCACCCATCCCCCTGGACCCTGCTTCCCCAGAAGTCTTGGCTGACCATGCAGCCAGTGATCTCTTTCCTTAAATTCAGAACTTGTCTCTATCAATTGCCTACACGAGGCTAAATGAGGAACTCAGTCACTGCCAAACACCGGCATTACTAAAAATCACCTTGCACCTCAACGGCTTTCTCTTACTACTGCCTTCTATTATTACTCAACCTTTCTATGCCCTCCCTACTAATCAGCCTCTTGAGGTGAGGATATGTCTCCTTTAATTTTTCACGCAGTAGGTCCTTAAAATCACATTTTCTGAACATTTGGGGCAGGGAGGGGGAGAGAAGAGGCCTTTATTTTTAGCAAGGCAGTTTGCATGAACAAATACTAAAACAGCTATTCCTTGCCCACCCTCATTCTCAGCAGGGGCTGCCCTCAAAGGAGCTAGTGACAAATGCTCCATTCTATATTGATAAGTGCTAAGATTCCCCCCCTCCCCCCGCCCCCCATCCCGCCACTAAGCCAGGCCTAAGAACTTCTGGGGTCTAAAGATTTTGAAGATCACTAGAAGTCCCAAGCATCAAGGGGTTGGGCCCCACCCCCGCAGGCAGCAGTTACCAGAGGGTCAATGAAGGTTTTATACATATATATATGCACACGTGCAGAGCCTACCCCAAGGCCTGTACGACTGGAGGAGGATTAATGGGACTAAATCACCAAAATCTGACAGAAACACTTCCACAGCGGTAGAACCAGTTCTGAGACTCTCCAGGCTCTTACCTACAGCAGGGCCAAGCGAATACTCGGTTCAGATCCCTAAAGGAGGCGATGCCTCTCCTGGGCTACCTGGACAGCCACGTCAAAAATCCAAACACCCAACATTCAGAAGGGGCTGACCTGGCCTCTTCTAGCCCACCGACAGCTCTTTGTAGCCAACGGGGTGCTGCCCTAAACGTCTTACAGAATGTTTGCGCAGTCCGTGCTGCCTGAACTTCCCGCAGGGTGGCACCTGGAAGAGCAAGGGACTTAAAAACGAGTAAGAGCATCCGTGCTCCCAATGCTCCGAAATGCCTGGTGTACTCATCTAAAATAAAAAGGTCTCTGTCTGCAAATTCCGTTTGTTGGCCGGGTAATCCACCCCCGCCCCCAGCCCTGCGTCCAGGGCCGACCCGTACAGCTGTTTTTAATCCCTACTTTTCTCACTCGGCGTCCCCGGCTTGGGCTGACCAGACGCGGAGCCACTTAGCGTTTCCTCCTCCCCCTGTCGGGGTCTGTCCTCCCTCCGCCGTCTCCTCTTTCTCCGCCTGCATCCCCGGGGGGCAGAGTGTGGGAAGAACGAATTTCCGCCCGGTTTGCCCGCCACTCGCCGACTTGGGTCCCTTCCGGACGCAGCCTGCGCACCCCCGGCTCCTCCCCCGGCTGTTCCACCGAGGCCGCGCTCCTGGTCCGGGACCGAGAGCCAGGAGGCGCGAGCTGCGGGGGCCGGAGCCGCCGGGGCACAGCAGCCAAGCCGCGCCCCGAGGAGCTCTTGGAAGGGCTCCCGCCTGCAGCTGGGGAATCCGCTCGGCGGGGAGAATCCGTGCCAGGGAATCCAGCTCTCCGGACTCAGCTGCAAACAAAAAGCTCAGGTCTGACTCCCTCCCTCCCTCCGCCCCCCGACGCACACCCGGAGAAACAGTTTTGTGCAGAAATGCAACAAGTAGCACCCGGAGCTCCCGGAGCGCCCCGCGCCGCCTGACTTGGCTGGGGGAACCCGCCTGCAGAGACCCGGGCCAGCCACCGGACAAAGGGCGGAGGAGGGGCTGGACCGCGCTGCGGAGTCCGAAAGAGGCCATTTAGCGACTCTGGCCAGGCCAAGGGGAATGCAGAGGAGACATAGAGCAGGCGGGCCAAGAGGACGATCCGGCCGCAGCACGCAGGACGGGCGGCGATGGAGGCTGCCCGCGCCGTGCGCTTCCTACTCGTGGTGTACGGCTGCCTCGCGCTCCCGCCGCGGGCCCAGCCCGTGTGCCCAGAGCGGTGCGACTGCCAGCACCCCCAGCACCTCCTGTGCACCAATAGGGGGCTCCGCGCAGTGCCCAAGACCAGCTCGCTGCCGAGCCCCCAGGACGTGCTCACCTACAGCCTCGGCGGCAACTTCATAACCAACATCACGGCCTTCGACTTCCACCGCCTGGGGCAGCTCAGACGGCTGGACCTGCAGTACAACCAGATTCGCGCTCTGCACCCCAAGACCTTCGAGAAGCTCTCGCGGCTGGAGGAGCTCTACCTGGGGAACAACCTCCTGCAGGCGCTCGTCCCGGGCACTCTGGCCCCGCTGCGCAAGCTGCGCATCCTCTACGCCAACGGGAACGAGATCGGCCGCCTAAGCCGCGGCTCCTTCGAGGGCCTGGAGAGTCTGGTCAAGCTGAGGCTGGACGGGAACGCCCTGGGGGCGCTGCCGGACGCGGTCTTCGCCCCCTTGGGCAACTTGCTTTACCTACATCTGGAGTCCAACCGGATCCGCTTTCTGGGCAAGAACGCCTTTGCCCAGTTGGGCAAACTGCGCTTCCTCAACCTCTCTGCCAACGAGCTGCAGCCCTCCCTGCGCCATGCAGCCACCTTCGCACCGCTGCGCTCCCTCTCCACCCTCATCCTCTCGGCCAACAGCCTCCAGCACCTCGGGCCGCGCGTCTTCCAGCACCTGCCTCGTCTCGGCCTACTCTCCCTCAGGGGCAACCAGCTCTCACACCTCGCGCCGGAGGCCTTTTGGGGGTTGGAGGCCCTACGCGAGCTGCGCCTGGAGGGGAATCGGCTGAGCCAACTGCCCGTGGAGCTGCTGGAGCCTCTGCACAGCCTGGAGGCGCTGGACCTTAGCGGGAACGCGCTGTCAGCTCTGCACCCCACTACCTTTGGCCACCTGGGCCGGCTGCGCGAGCTCAGCCTGCGCGACAACGCGCTCAGCGCTCTCTCCGGGGACATCTTCGCTGCCAGCCCGGCCCTCTACCGGCTGGATCTAGACGGCAATGGCTGGACCTGCGACTGCCGTCTGCGGGGCCTGAAGCGCTGGATGGGCGACTGGCACTCACAAGGCCGTCTTCTCACGGTCTTCGTGCAGTGTCGCCACCCCCCGGCCTTGCGGGGCAAGTACCTGGATTACCTGGATGACCAGCAGCTGCAGAACGGGTCTTGTGCGAGTCCCTCGTCCTCAGTTTCCCCGACCGTGGAAGGGCTGCGGAGGCCCTTGCCCACAGCCGCCGGGGAGGAGGTGGCGCCCCCTGCAGGTGGCCTCGCGGAGGAGCTGCCGCCGCAGCCGCAGCCGCAGCCACAGCAGCGCGGGCGATTTCTGCCTGGGGTGGTCTGGGATGGGGCCGCCAGGGAGCTTTTGGGCAACCGCAGCGCTCTGAGGCTGAGCCGACGGGGCCCGGGCCTCCAGCAGCCGGGCCCCTCCGCCGCTGCTGCCGCGGACCCGGCGCCACACCCTCTGGACCTGCTTCAGAAGCCCGAACGGGGACCTCCGACTCCTGCAGATGCTGCCCATGCGGAGCCCACCCCGACGGCCGCACCCGTCTCTGCGCCATCGTCCGCTGGCGACCCCTGGCAGCGCGCGGCAAAGCAGCGTCTGGCAGCGCAGCAGCAGGAGAGCACCGCCCAGTCCGACGGCGGGGTCGGCCTGCCGCCGCTGGTGTCTGACCCGTGCGACTTCAACAAGTTCATCCTGTGCAACCTGACGGTGGAGGCGGTGGGCGCCGACAGCGCCTCGGTGCGCTGGGCCGTGCGCCAGCACCGCAGCCCCCCGCCGCTGGGCGGCGCGCGCTTTCGTCTGCTCTTCGACCGCTTTGGCCAGCAGCCTAAGTTCCACCGCTTTGTCTACCTGCCAGAGCGCAGCGACTCGGCCACATTGCGCGAGCTGCGCGGAGACACACCCTACCTGGTGTGCGTCGAGGGGGTCCTCGGGGGTCGGGTCTGCCCGGTGGCCCCCCGTGACCATTGCGCTGGGCTGGTCACCCTGCCAGAGCCTGGGAGCCGGAGCAGCGTAGATTACCAGCTGCTGACCTTGGTCTTGCTGGCCGTCAACGCACTGCTGGTGCTCCTGGCCTTGGCGGCCTGGGCGTCACGCTGGCTGCGGAGGAAGCTGCGGGCTAGGCGGAAGGGTGGGGCCCCTGTGCATGTTAGACACATGTATTCCACCCGACGTCCCCTGCGCTCTATGGGCACCGGGGTGTCCGCCGACTTCTCTGGATTCCAGTCCCACCGTCCGCGCACCACCGTGTGTGCTCTCAGCGAGGCGGACCTCATCGAGTTCCCCTGCGACCGCTTCATGGACAGCGGCGGCGGCGGCACAGGTGGCAGCTTGAGACGGGAAGATCATCTTCTGCAGCGATTTGCTGACTAGATCCAGAGCCTCCGAGGTTGTGGAACCTTCTCTTTGGCCTTGAGGAGCCACTTTCCATGGAACCCCTCAACCCACCTCAAGGGGAGATCTCATTTTATCAGAGTTTCTCCTTTCCCCCTTTTGTGCATTTGCCAGACGAGTCAAAGGGAAAGCCGATTCGGCAACCCCTCGCCACCCCCAGTTCCCAGTACCCGCTCATGAAGTGAATGGGTGGTACTTGGTCAAGGCCAAGAGTAGGGGACAAATGGATGATGGAGCTCAGACGGGGGGAAGCCTTCTTCTACAGGGAGACCTTGGCACAGCTGTGGCAATGGCCTTTGTAGCACTGCGATACAAGAGCCTGTCCCCTTTTGGGGTAGAAAAGGGTGCTTTTGCCCCCAGTGTGGCCAGAAAGAGATTTGGGTGCATGCTCTTTGTTTGTTCAATGTGAAACGAGAGTTTTGTTCTATTTAAGGAAAAAAGGAACTTATTTAGTATTACAAAGGAGGCTTGGCAACTTGACTGCACTGGTCTGGCGGTCTCGGCCAAGAAGGTGATGTTGTAAACAGGTGGTAAAGTTTAACACACTCACCAAGGAACTCTTTCATGTTGGTTAATAGAACATTCAGGATAATTTAATGTTTAAATAATCAGAGACGCTATTTTTTTTTTCTTTCAGGAATGTGAAGATCTCTGCCATGTAACAAACTGACAATAAACTCAAGGACTGTTTTAGTTGAGCTGAGTGGTTCAACTAGTATTTTCTTTTTAACATTAACACCGCAAGAACATTCGCTGACCTTGGGGTTAACTAAGGTGACCTACTTTCTCAGGAGAAGGCTGCGCGCAAGACTTCTCTGTCAGGGTTGCTCCTGTGGCTTTTTAATTTTGTTTTTCTGAACCTGTATATGCAGAAGGAAATTTCAGTGCCAGAACTTGATAAAAGAATGTTAACTAACGCGTGCGTAACCAATGACCCCGCAGGGAAGGGCAGCCTTCTAGTTCACGTAACCGCATCTCTGACAATGTGTCCAGATTGGAATGAATACGATGTGGTACTTCTTGTGTTTTTATCAGTGACACGCAGTTGAGGGTGCCCTGCTTCTCTGGGGTTGCACAGTTAAGTGATAAAGGTAATTTCCTAATAGCAAGGAAGCAAAAGGTGATGGTCAATTGATAGTGTGACGCTCAATCACAGCAATGTCTTACTCTATATAGAATAGAGAGGAAGAAATTATCGGGAAAAATGTGAAAAAGTATACATCAGTGGTTGTCTGTTTCTACTAAAGCCAGAAGGTTGTTAGGAGTACTTAAACCTCACTGTGAAATAATTATATATTTTGCGAGTTAATCCCTCCACTACCCAGTGTTGTACCACGTTATTAAATCTTATCGTTTAGTTACTAATTGCAGTATTTCTTTTAAAATGTTGTTTTGCTTTAAATTTAGAATTAGGCTCCTTTATTTGCTCCTCTGTCGTTTTCAACTATTTGGGACACTTTGGTCCCCTGATATTTATGAAGTACATGTTTATCGCTAACCGTAGTGCTTTGGTTTACATTAGCAGTTTTGTGTGTGGTCTAAAAAAGCGGTCCCAGAGAAGATCTGCACGGTTATACTGTCCATGGTTATGGATTTATTGGCAGTGGGGTGCCGTGGAGGCGACTACAATGGTGCTAAGGCTAACAGCGAATCTTCTATTTAGGGCCTTATGCCCCTGATGGTCCTGATGACTCAGGGAATCTATCCTAGACCGGGGGTCCTTCCCCAGGGCTCTCCTTTTATGTTTGGTCCGTTGAGCCAAACCTGCCCTTGGCCCAGCAGCTGAGCAGGGACCCAGGCATCTAAATGAACTGATCTGTGTTCATGTTCAGATGAGTGAATGTCCAGACCACTTAAAGTACAGCTGCTTCTCTGATAGTCGTATCTGTGGGGCCCAAACTTGACCAACCACAGGAAAGAGGCTGTCATTCTTACTCTGCTGCCGAGGCTTGTGACCGATCCCGAGCCTATTAGTACGCAGGAGAGGAGTCGTTCACTCTGTTTTGCAACCTCCGGGCTATTTTGCACCCCTGGTGCCCCTAGTTTTGTTCATTTGTACAGTGATGGCATCTTTTAGCTGTTCCTTTGCACAGCAGTGAAATATTGAGCCCCACTGAAAGTCTGGAAAAGACCTCTGGACCTTCCCACCACCCACCCTTTCGTAGCAGAACATCACTGAAAATACTTCACGGAAAAACAGTAAAAGCTATGTGAAAACAGTTCGACTGGAAAGTCTTTCGGTGGGAAATGAATAAATGTTATATGTTGTTATGTTCAGTTATGTCAATAAACCCACTTGCTAATGGAGATGTTTTATGGTCGGAGTTTCCAAATATTTTATACGCTTTCATAATGATCCGCTGTGGTTTTCTACAGCAGTTGTGATCGATGACAATGAAACATGAGCTTGAAGTCTATCTGTCCTCGTTCAGTGGTTTTTAATTGCCATTTCTACGGTAGCGTACAAACTCTATTTTTCAGGAATAGATAGGTGACTTGGTGCCCAGAGAAACAATAAGATGACTGTAAAAGCAATGGTGAGCTGTGATATGAAAACGCTGTTAATATACCAGTGACAGCAAGATGATTGGGTCTCAGCAGGCCTCAGCTGTTTAAAGGAATTGGAATTAAAAGTCAAGCCCTTTGACTCCCATGGTCAATGATAAGAAGGAGCTATCTTGAACTGGAGGTCATTTTTGTCATTACAAAGTTTATGAAAAGGTAAGTAAGCTTCCTAAAGAAAAAAGACTAAACTTTGCATGAGGTAGGAGTGTTCATTAAAGAGCCATTGAAGCCGTCTGGAATGTGGTTGGACCCTCAGCCCAACCTGTAAGCATATTACTTTCATAAGGCAGATCATTGTGCCATACACTGCCCGGTAATAAGTGGCACGAGATCAAAGCCCTCTCCCCTAATTTGCAAAGGCCTGGTTTTTACCGGAAGTACAGCAATGTGGGCAGCTATCCCATAGTAAGAAACCATTAAAAGAGATAACTGGTATTACTTGGTATTGGTACTTAGCCACTTCCCAATCTTCCTCTGAAACTTGGAAACAAATGACGATGAAGCATTCTAAATGCCAGAAATTTACTAAAGTCGACACCATGACCCAGGATGGAAACAGATTTCAACTCACTGTTGTACCTTCACTGTCCCAGAGAATTATAGCATCATTGAAGTTCAGTATGATTTTAGAAAGCGTTGAAAGCATTTCAGTCACCTGGGACTGCATTAGTTCTACGTCATCTCTTTGTGCCTCCGTTTCTGCGTCAGTGAAAATGGGTCCTGAGTCCAGAGTCCTGACTTCACTTTGCCACTTTGAGGAATAAGTGAGTAAAAAAGCATTGGACAGCACCAGTTCTAAGGCGGATGTTCAAAAATATTAGATGGATTATTAGTAGCAGCATTTTATGCCCGGGCAACCAAGTATTGTACGATACATTGTAGGAATGTCACTGCCGGACAAGGCATTTCTGCTTAAGCCCTAACCAATCAGAAACTGTAGATGATGAAATTCCGTGACCCTTCCCTTTGTTCTGGTTCGTCGAGGCTCTTCTGTAATTTAATATGGAAGGACAGCTCTTGAAATACTTTTCATTATTTCATTGTTTTTTTTCTTTCTCATTATTAAAAAAAAAAGGTGAATATACTAGTATTTGAGCAAACTTTTGTATATTTATTAAACTCTTGGCGTAAGTTCATTCATCTTTTAGACCGGAGCTACGGCTGTGTAAATGGCGTTGCTTCTCATTAACTGAATGACAGCATCTCCCAGTGTCCTTTTACTTAGTTTACTTAAAAGAATACTTTGCGGGGCGCCTGGGTGGCGCAGTCGGTTAAGCGTCCGACTTCAGCCAGGTCACGATCTCGCGGTCCGTGAGTTCGAGCCCCGCGTCAGGCTCTGTGCTGACGGCTCGGAGCCTGGAGCCTGTTTCGGATTCTGTGTCTCCCTCTCTCTCTGCCCCTCCCCCGTTCATGCTCTGTCTCTCTCTGTCCCAAAAATAAATAAAAAATGTTGAAAAAAAAATTTAAAAAAAAAAAAAAAAAAAAAGAATACTTTGCATGAACAAATGCTCCTCCCCCCCTTAGGGATTTCAGGTCACTTCATCCTTATCATGTGGCAAATACTACTCATCTTACATGGGAGACTGAGGGATTTGGAGATTATACTTACATTATTGTTGAAATCATTAGGGGGGAAATACAGCTTCCTGTTAACCTGGTTGCTTTGTCTTGGGGCAGAATAGCTAAATATCTCATTACATCCATTTGAGGGATTTTAAGCTACAGGTGGTCACTCCTTACTGGCACAGAAATGTGGCTTTATAATCTGGCTGTGACATGGCATCAGGTGCCAGACGGAAATAAATTGTCATGCGCCAGCATTTCCAACAACAGCGTCTTGTGACTCTAAATCCGTAACATTTTTTTTTTTTTTTCAAATTGACCAAAGCTTCATAGTGCTAGCTCCTTCCCCTACTCGGTCCTCAAAACCAACTACCACTGTGAGTAGGATGTGTTTCCTTCTAACAGTCAATTCTTACTCACACAAGTTGTGTTGTATAAGGTCACAGCAAACCTGGAAGGAACAAATATGGAACCCTTGCTCTGGGGGAAATTCACGTTTGGGTTCCTGTAAGTATCTGGTCACGTTTTCCTCAACTTCTCAATACAGAACCTTATTTGAGGCTCATTTCAGTTTAAAAACGCCTGGGTGGCTCTGTCGGTTAAGCGTCCGACTCTTGGTTTTTGCTCAGGTCATGATCCCCCCATTTGTGGGATCGAGCCCCGCATTAGGCTCTGCGCTGACAGCACGGAGGAACCTGCTTGGGATTCGACCTCCCTGTCTTCTCTGCCCCTACCCTGCTCCTGCTTTCAGGTGCTCTCTCACTCAAATAAATACACTTTAAACATATAAAGACACCTTATTTAATATATATGGTTGATTCGTGAACATTGAATTCACGGCCAACAGCCCTGTAACTCATGCCTGAATGAAGTTTACCTAACACGCATGCTTTCTTAGACACATCACTGCCGTCCTTCACTGAGAAACTCTAGGCAGCATTTCAGCGCTATGTTTGGGGGCCCTTTTAAACAGCAAAATCACACACACACACAAAGTAAGAAAGTGTGAGAAATGTGGCACTAAACAGACTGTGAAAAGCACACTTGTTTACAGTGGGAAAGCTGAAACAAGCAGGTGAAACATTGCCTCATTCAGCCTCAGCAGGAGGAATGCCTGGGTAACTCAAATTTTCCATGGCGCTGCCTGTGTCCCCAAATGGCCACGAACATACTGCAGAGTATTGATTCTGGGCTCACAAATTAACGTTGGCGAGTAGGAGCTTTCACAAATAACAATCTGCAAATAATAGAGATCAACCGTGCTCTTTATCTGCCCAGATCCGCCTCCTGGGACCCCACCCCCTTTCTCAGTGCCATCAATTACCCACTTTATCCCTGGGGCAACGTTTGGTCCTTTCAGTTGGTGACCACACCTAACATTCCATTTGTATTGTTGGCTACCGTAGCTTTGCCTGGTTAAAGGTGAAGGTGTGCCGAAGTTTGTTTTGTTTTGTTTTGTTTTTAACAATTTTAGTTTGAGATTTTCTGGCTATTCAGAGTGGTGTTCGCTCCCATGCTACATAGGTACAGTTTCTATTTCTTCCTTGGGAGAACATACCATATATTAAAAATAAACCTATGTAGGTGTCTTACCTCTGCCCACTTACTACTCCTGCTTTCTCAGGAAGGGCTCCACAAAGAAGAAATGGCTAAGTCCATCTGTAAACTCAGTATCTCCCTGGGCTGAGTATAACCCCTGACCCCCATCTGCTCTGGGCTCACTTCAGGAGACGTCAGCCTCTCTTCCCTTCTTTTACTGTGAAAGACTCTGGTACACTTAGACTCTACGGCATTCTTCCGTGTGCTAAAGAAAAACATGGCTTGCCCTGAGAATATGGTTTAGTTCTTGGAAGTTCTTATTTATGTACTCTTACTGACTTCACATGCCTCATTGAGTCATATTATCTTCCTATTTTTATTTCGACTGCTGAATACACACACAAACATAGCTTTTTTGTTTTTGCCTTATGCTCAATTCTACTCAGGTATTCCTCCTTGTATCGTGTTGTGTCGCTCATTATTACCTTCTCTCTTATTTGGTTCTATAACCAAAACTTACAATTTTATGTAAGGCCAACAGATACTTGAAAAGATGCTCAACATCACGCATCATCAGAGTGATACGCAAAGCAAAACTACAATGAGGTGTCACTTCACAACTGTCAGATGGGTAAAATTTAAAACACAAGAAACTAGTGTTGGTGAGGATGTGGAGAAAAAGAAACCCTCTTGCATTGTTCTTAGAAATGCAAAGTGGTGCAGCCAGTGTGGAAAACGGTATGCAGTTTCCTCAAAAAGTTAAAAATAGAACTACCCTACAATCTAGTAATCACACTACTGGGTATTTACCCCCTGTTATGCCCAGAATTCGTGATCCCCAAAGACCACTAGGGAGCAAAAGCAAAAGCAAAGAGCCTTTATTCGAGCTAGCTCGAGCTCAATCCCCTACCTGCACCGATGCAGTGGTGAGATACCAGGGAAAGAGAGCAAGTTTCAAAAGGACAAAGGTTTTATTGGGGCCTGGGGGCAGTTGGTGAGGTAATGGCTATGGCCTCAGCCGATTGGCTGGGGAAGGGTCCTGGGGAAGGGTCCGAGTCCTGTTAGGCAGGTGAGGGGGGGGGTTACTCAAGGGGAGGAGGTGTGGTCAAGGTGAAGGACACAGACCAAGATGGAGTCCGCCGGCATAGGCCCGCCTTTTCACCCCCAAAATACGGAAACACTAATTCAAAGCAAGGCATGCACACCCATGTTTATTGCAACATTATCTACAAAAGCGAAATCATGGAAGCAGCCCAAGTGTCCATCACAGACGAATGGATAAAGAAGCTGTGGTTTATACATTCAACGGACTATTACTCAGCCAAAAAGATGAATGAAATCTTGCCATTTGCAACAACATGGATGAAACTAGAGGGTATAATGCTAAGTTAAGTAAGTCAGAGAAAGACAAATACCATATGATTTGATTCACATGTGGAATTTAAGAAATGAAACAATGAGCAAAGGGGGAAAAAGGAGGAAAGAGAGCAGGGGGGATGGTTGAAATAGGGGATGGAGATTAAAGAGTACATTTGTCATGATGGAAAAAAAAGAAAGAAACCCAAAGTGGGATAACTAAAAAATATTTCTTAAATAACTTGTAATTTTCAACTTAAAAAAGGTTGCCAGACTCTTTCAAAAGATTTCTGTGTACCCTTTAACAAGCTTTACTAATTGTTAATATTTTGCCCCATTTGCTTTATTTTTGTCTCTCTCAACTATTTGAGAGTAAACTGCAGCCATCATGTTTCTTTGCCCCTAAATAGTTCACTTATACCTCCTAAGAACAAGGACATTCTCTTAAATAAACCTAGTGCAATTATCAAGGAAAAATTTTAGCACCAACAAAATGCTTTTTTTCCAATCCACAATCCATATTTAAAATATATCAACTGTCCCATGGGCCACCTGGGTGGCTCAGGCGGTTAAGTATCCGACTTCAGCTCAGGTTATGATCTCCTGGTTGGTGAGTTCGAGCCTGGCGTTGGGCTCTGTGCTGACAGCTCAGAGCCTGGAGCCTGCTTTGGATGCTGTGCCTCCCTCTGTTTTTCTTTGACACTTTAAAAATCTTTGTAATTCAGCTTAGATGACTTATATTGACCTATCTTTATATTTACTGACATTTTCCCAACTGGTTCCATCTGCTAATTATCCCTTTAAAGAATTTCTCGTCTCTAATATGGTTTTTTTTCCCTAGCATTTCTTCCATTTCTTTTTAAAAACATGTATAACTCTCTGTTGATATTCTATATCTGTTCATGCATGATGTGTAGCTTTCCACTAGATCTTTTAATATATTATCATTCATTGAATTAAAGTCCCTTTCTAATAGTTACATCTTCATCATCTCTGAGTCTAGTTTTATTGATTGCTTTATCTTTAAACAATAGGTTGTTTCTTTTGTGTGCCTCTTTGTCTTGTAAGGTTTGTAGGTCATACATTGATGTGCCAAATAGTATGTTTAACCTTAACGTTTAAAATTATTTCTTTTCAGAAGCATTTATTATGCATAGTAAGTAAGAAGTTCTCTTGATTCAACAGACTTGTTTTTGGAGCTTTTGCACACATAGACAGATGTTCTCAAGTTAAATTTGTGTAATAGTTTATGCTAATGCATGTGCAAATGAGCACCCATTCGCTTTTTACTTAACTCTTTTCTCTTCAACATGGTGTAAAACACAGCGACCCCTATCCAAATAAAATTAATGAGAGACTTCATTTGTAATGAACAGCTCTGTGAATAGATTACATTTAGGTGACATCTGAAAGAGTTCAAGTGAAGCAGGTTACAGAACTGTGTACTTTTTTTTTTTTAATGTTTATTTATTTTTCAAGAGAGAGAGAGGAACAGAGCGCAAGCAGGGGAGGGGCAGAGAGAGAGGGAGACACAGAATCCAAAGCAGGCCCCAGGCTCTGAGCTGCCAGCACAGAGCCTGACTAGGCGCTCAAACTCACCAACCGTGAGATCATGACCTGAGCCAAAGTCGGACGCCTAACCCACGGAGCCACCCAAGCTCCCCAGAAACGTACACTTTTTAAAGTCCTGTGATTGGGGCTCTTAGCGTCAGCGTGAGAACATCACCAATCATGGTATCATGAATTCTCAATTAGACAGCTTTCTCTACACTGCATTTGCTTAGAAAGGAACCCTCTCTTGTAAAAGGCGATGACCTTCTATTGTTCATGTTGAACTGGAAACAAATGCTCAATCTGCAACCAAACTGGTGGAAGAGGAGCACAAGGAATTATCTACAGTAGGATTTGTGTTTTGTAGAACGATGCCTTGCTCCCGGGAAAGACTGTGCAAACCCAAAACTGTATAATAATCACCAGGTCTCACAATTTTGGAGACAAAAAATAGCTCATGGCCACCGAGAAGATAAAAATACTTAATGTTCATATTGCCTACATCAAAGGTATTATTAACTGGCAACATGGAACAACTTAGAGGAGGGAGATGCTGTATTGGAGACTATATTTTTATATATATATAATTTCATTTATGTAAAGACTTAAAGTGGCATGACATGAAGTAAGTATGTAAGACCCAAGTATTGAGTATTTGGGGACACAGGGTGTTTAATTTAGTTAATTTAACAGATTCTTACAAGCACGTATTTTGTGTCAGGCACTACTTTAGGAGCACTCCTCACACGAAGTCTTCAGTCCTCATAATAACCCTCTGAGGTAGGTCCTGTTACTATCTCCCCATTAGAGCCAAGGAAACTGAGGCACAGAGAAGCTGTGATCTTTGACCCAGATTCCCCAATGGGGAGGTGTTAGAGTGGGTGCCGGCTCCAGAGCCCTTGCTGACCATCCTGACCCCCCCCCACCCCCCGGCCTCGTGTGGACACACGTGACGACTGGTAAAAACATCAGGGGCTTGTGCTTGTGAATATTTCTCTTTTTTCCCCCGATACCACACTTTAAAAATCATCTCGAAGTAGTTTGGCCTTTTTTTTTGGCCTGTTTTTCTCAACCTGTGTTGGGGGCATACATCAAGGGCAATATCCATTCATCTTTAAATATTTGATGAGCCACTGGCAGTCCGTCCCACAGACACAAACGCTTCACTCTGTCTTGGGTCACTGTGGTGTGCTCCGGGGTCAGTCCTTTCCACTGGTTTACAAGCTCCCTTAGGACAAGAATCTCCGCTGGTATTTCTCCTTGTGTTTCCACAGGGCCCGGCTAGCTTACGGTTGAGTCCCTGGCTACCTGTTTATTGGTGAATGCTGCAAGACAGCTGTTCAACCTTTTCCCACCCAGACACGCACGCTAGACTCTGTTCACATAAGCGATATGAACCTGTGTATTGGGGCAATTCATTTAATATAATTCCACTCCAATGTCCATTTATAAAACAACAGTGGGAAACTGATGTAAGAAGGAGGTATGACATGACTCCACTTTTTCTATCTCTGTTCTAGGAATACGCTTCTCAAAAAGTGAACGTTTGGGAAAGTAAACGTATTTTTCCCCTCAGGTACTCTTTATTTTTTTTTTTTTTTTAATTTTTTTTTTTCAACGTTTATTTATTTTTGGGACAGAGAGAGACAGAGCATGAACGGGGGAGGGGCAGAAAGAGAGGGAGACACAGAATCAGAAACAGGCTCCAGGCTCTGAGCCATCAGCCCAGAGCCCGACGCGGGGCTCGAACTCACAGACGGTGAGATCGTGACCTGGCTGAAGTCGGAAGCTTAACCGACTGCGCCACCCAGGCGCCCCCCTCAGGTACTCTTTATAGATTTCATGTTGCTGAGAATAAATCTAGAATTATATATCATTTATGACGGTAGTCCTATCACCTAGCATAGGGCATTTCACATAGTAGGTTCTCAATAAATGCTAGTAGATTTTTTTAAACTTTTTTTTTTAACGTTTGTTTATTTTGAGAGAGAGAGAGAGAGAGAGACGGGGGGGGGGGGGGCAGAGAGAAAGGGAGACACAGAATCCAAAGGAGGCTCCAGACTCTAAGCTGTCAGCACAGAGCCCGATGCCAGGCTCGAACCCACGAATTCTGAGATCATGACCTGAGCCGAAGTCGGACACTTAACCGACTGAGCCACCCAGGCGCCCCATAGATTTTTTTTTTAATTAAGCATTAGTACTATTAGGAAGAGCGTTACAATAGGAAGAATTTTTCATCACAGATCTTTTGGGTCTACCAAAACTTGAGTTTTTACTTTCTAGGACATGGAACAGAATATTGTTGTATACACGCTGGTAACTTTATTTTCCACCTCGTCTCCATTCTTTAGTAACTTCTTCCCCCACAGAGCCGTGACCAAGATTTTTTTTTTTAAACCCCAGGCACAGCAATAATTTATGAATTTCTTTCTGTACCAGAAAGACACAATAAGACAAGTGTTTTGGAGAGATAAGAAACATTTCAGTGACACTGTGAGGCATGAATTGAAGTATAGGCAACTAGACCCACCAGGTAAATGATTATCTGCCGTTGCCAGAGTAGGCAGTCTCAATGGCTGATGAAGCCACTGACCTTGGCGTATTTATCATCATTACCCCAGGGGACAGAAACCAATACATCTATTCTTGTGAATATCCATCCATAAAAGGAGGCCCAATCCAGTGGAAAAGAATTTGTGTTTATAGGTGGGGTGTGTGTGTGTGTGTGTGTGTGTGTGTGTGTGTGTATGAGAGAGGGAGAGAGAGAGAGACAGAGAGACAGAGAAAGAGAGAGAGAGAGAGAGAGCAAGAATGTTTCATTTCTTACGTTTTCTTTCCACTTTTAACTTCGTTCTATTTATACTGAGAAGGGAAGATGACCTCAGTCTCTCATCTGCGAGCTCAGATTTGTAACAGCACCCTGATCTGCAAGACTTCAAGGGGCATAGTTTTTCCTTATAAGGGAGCTGAATAAGGCTGAAAAACAAAGACAATCTGTCTTATCATCTCCCAGGCTATGATTGCTGTCAGATTAGGGGAGGCCAGAGGTGAGGGATGTGACCTTGGATGATGCTCCTGCTGTCTTCTGCCCAACCCCCCACCCCAGCATGGTGCTAACTGCTCTCTGGACTGGAGTTTCCAGGCAAATTTTGGGACCTGAGTTCACAGACAGCATCAAGCCTGCTTGGATGATAGTGAAGCAGAGCCCCCGTGGAAGCTGTTGTGGGGAGGGCGGTGCAAGAGGGAGGGGCCAACGGCTCTGTCCACAGCAATCCTGGGACAAGGTTAAGAAGATGAGAGAGGCTTTGTTTCCAGAAAGAAGTGGTTGCCATTTAGTTTGCTCAGGCTGCTGGGGCAGAGTAGCAGGAATTGGCTCAAGCAGAAATGTAAGTCTCACAGTTCTGGCGGCTAGAAGTCCAAGGTCAAGGTGTCAGCAGGCTCCATGCCTCTCTCCTGGCTTCTTGTGGTTTTCTGGCCATCTTTGACATTCCTTGGTTTATAGACCCATCGGCCCCAGCTCTGCCTTCATCTTTTTGCGGTGCTCTCCCTGTGCACCCATGTGTGTCCAGATTTCCCCCTTTTATGAGGACACCAGTTATCCTGGAGCAGGGACCCACTTTGTAATGACCCCATGTAACAATAATTCCATCTGCAATGGCCTTATTTCCAAATAATGCCACATTCCGAGGTACTGGGATTTAGGACTTCGACATCTGAGTTTGTACAATGGGGAGACAACACAGTTCAGCCCATAATGGAATTCAGAATCCAGTTGATTCAGTTGGGGGAATCTTCTTATTAATTCAAGGAAACAGGAAAAGACATGAAACCAAGAGAAGAAATGGTAGAACAGCTCATTTTTTTCTAGCAAAGAATCAAGGCATGGGAAAGTGAAGCCTGGGGGGCAAGGTGGTAGGATTTCTTCATCGTGTGTGGGGACGGTCATCTTTTTGAGGACACTGGCAGTATCTGAGTTGAAATCTGATCTATGGGTCAAAGAGGACCTAAGTCCCCAAAGCTTTTGCAAACTCCCGGTGGTATGGGAAATTTAGCTGCCCAGAAAAAAACTACCCAAAGTCCTTGGCCTAATGCCTTCAGAAATACAGGTGGGCTTACCGGAGGGGCCTTTCTCCTTTTCTTTTTTGTCCAATATGGTGGGAACTATCAGAGAAGGAGCGGCTGCTGCAGAAGCATCCCACCATTTCAGCCACTTAGCTGCCTAATTGTCTGCAATAGGCCAAAGCACGTTATCTATTTCCTTGACAAATGCCAAGGTAGGATGAAATTCAGTTAAGACTGGGTGCCAAGTGCCTTGTTAGATACTGGTATATGTTATCTCAGTCCTCACAGAAGCCCATATTATTATTCCCATTTTCTAGATGCAGCAGTCAAGGCTCAGAGTTCAGTGACTTTTCCCCGGGGGCTCACAGGAATCCTGCATGACCCCATGTGTATGCCCTCTGTATTCTTTTCACTCTGCCTTGCTGCTTCCCTAAGTATTTGAGGGTACATCTTTGGAGAATGTGAATTTTTTTAAAGATACTAAATATCACATGGAGGTAAGAATTCATTTCACTCCTTTGAGCCTCTGGTGTAAAATGGGGAGACTGGATTCAGAGGATCTCTGTGCATCCGTGTAGCCCTAACATGCGTCTAAAATTATGATTTTATTTTCCTGTTTTGGACGTAAGAAGAAGAGGATGTAGACTGTCCATCTGGGTTTTTTTTGTTGTTGTTGTTGTTTGTTTGGTTTTTTTTAAAGATGGAATTTCAACATCTCCTTGTGGAATTTCCTGGTTCTCAACCAAGTATGTAGGTCCCATCCCTCAGAAGCCTGTCTATTTTTGACTGCGGTGGGATTACAATCGGGTTATTTGGGGGGGGGGGGGCAATCTCTTTGGAGCCTCACATTTTTGTTTTCTCTTCTTCAAGTACCTCTGTGCTTCTACTGCTCCCTTGGAACTGACTGCATGAAGCCTGGTTTGCACGAAGCAGTGGCCAAGCTCCCTGGGCCAGGGACACACGCCCGCCGTTCCAGGCTGAGATCGACTTCCGCTCTGGGCACATCTCCTGTGGGCCCGCGAACAGGCTTTGACTGATTTAGCTCAGAACACTCGCTTGTTTGTGGATATGGTAATGACGCCAGTAAAATTCAATTACTGTATCCCAGAGGACCGCAGCAAGCGATAATAAATTAGGGAACATGAGCTTTGGAGTATCTGAACTGAAATTATAATGGGGCTATTGAAAAACAAACAAACAAAAATCGCAAGCATTCATTTAATAATAGATGCTGCAGTTTTCCCCACCAAAAATTAGTTCATCAACGAACCCTTTGTTCTTGTCATAAAAGAACGTGACTTAGACACAGCCAAGGACATTCTATCTTAATTACTTGGTATTGTTGTCGCCCCCCCAGAGCCCACCTGGCTTCAGGGTAACTAGTACAAGGGGAGGAAGTAGCTGCCTGCCAGGGTCCCCCAAGGCCGCGGCACTAATCCATGCTGGGCCCACAGATGCTCGCAGCCGCCCATGGCCTTGGGTTTCAGGTTGCCATCCAGGGCTGAGGTTTGAATGGAGGTTGTAATCTCAGAAGGTCCAGCTAGCACTTAACCACTGACATCCATCAAGTATGTCAAGGCTCGCATTGTCTCATTAATTTGAACCAGCTTTCCTGCTATCAGATCCTTTTTCATTTCTAACCTTTCCACCCTGCCTTTCTTCCTTTGCACACAGTTTATAGCCTCTCCCGTTTGTGCCTTCCGTCTGTGAGTCGTGTGCTACAAGGCCACTCTTGAGGGGGAAGAGGTGCCTTTGCGCTCCTCCATGCCACAAACAGGACTTGTGTGTCTCTTCTCCAACGTGAAGGTCAAGCACACGGATGGAGAAAGAACATTCGCGGCAGTCTGGATGTGTCTGCAGACTCTATTCTGCAGATAATCTTAGAGCTAAAATTGCTATCTTGCCTCGCTTTGTTTCCTTTCTCATCCAGATTCCAACCTTCAAGTGTATAATGCAGAATTGTTGAAATGATGAGCAGACGAGATAGGAAGAAGATAACCAAGGTGCTAAAAAAGTACTCCGAATTAGCAGCAGGTCATTTTCCACCTGTAGAAAATACCTTTGG
Organism: Puma concolor; assembly: GCF_028749965.1. Classification (NCBI taxonomy): domain Eukaryota; kingdom Metazoa; phylum Chordata; class Mammalia; order Carnivora; family Felidae; genus Puma; species Puma concolor. The sequence goes on from NC_141668.1 coordinate 49,400,397, forward strand.
GGGCAGCTCTGAGACCAAGCCCCTTGGTTGGAGAACTGTTCCTCCCTCCCCACCACCACGGAAGGCCCGTGGACGTCGGTCATGCTTACTTTACATGACCCCATGAGGCCGGCTGAGTCAGGACCCAAGCTGGACACAACAGAATCTTGCTCTAGGACCTAGAACGTGTGGGAACTTGGAAAGGCTAGAGCCCTGGAGTTTGGGGCCTTCATTTTCAGCCATGTGTACAGAAAGCAGGAAAGCGAGGGGGTAGAGTAAGTTTTGCCACGAATCAGAGATGTTGAGAGAAGCAGGCCATAGTCATGCAGTCCTTTGATAAAGGATGACCCTCCCTATGGCCTCCCCCCAACTCCTTCCTGACCATGTTCTCTCTGTAAGACCTTGTACCTAACGCTGCCTCTTAAGCCTCAACCCTTCATTATCTCTCAATCTAATTAGCCTCGTGGCCAATGCCTGTTACATGTTCCTCTCAGGGCCTTGACCATTTTTTTTTTTCCAATATACCCACAGAGTATAAAATTTTAATATATTATTTGATCAGAGACAAGAGAACTAGCAATCTGTGGCACACTATCTGAGGACTTGTCAAAATCAAGGGTGATTCTTTCCATCACAAAGAGACGGAAGTTTCAGGACATCAAGAGACAAAAAAGCAGCCAAAGGATTTTGCTGTCCCTTTATTTCCCGTGAAATACAACCCGAAGCGGTGTTCATATTTTCCCCACACTGCTTCCTGTCCTCTGCCAAAGGAGGGACTTGATCCAATGTCCCAGCTGTTCTGGGGCCTGCGCTGGGATGGCCGGGTTGGAAGGGGGGGACACACAGGTTTTACTCTCATGCCAGCTACGCCTGGGGCCTCTGTGTGGGCAATCAAGGGACCTTCCCTCGGGCAGAAGCCTGTGGAAACATCCAGTCTGACGCCTCTCGTTTGGCACAATGAAGGGCAAATATCTCTCCATTATCTACTGGAAAATGAATGAGCAAACACAATCTCTAAATCAAGGGAGACTTAAACAGGAGATCATATTTCCTATTCCCTAGGTGTTAGTAATATTCTGCAAAAAGGTCATGGGTCTTGGTAACTACGTTAAGAACTATGGTCACAGTTTATTAACCTCTTATGTTCTTTGGAGGAAAAAAAAAATCAGAATATAAGGTGTTTGGGCCAATATAACACAAACCTAGGCATGCCAAGCTCTGTGTGGGGGTTTTACAGGTACCTTATTTAAATGTCACAGTAGTTCTATAGTATGACCACATCACTATGAATTGTCTAAGAAGTTTGAGTGGGTGCCTCAAAGGCCACACAACCGGTAAGTAGAAAAGCTTTTAAGTGAAAAATCTGGTAAAAAAAAAAAAAAAAAAAAAAAAGGTCACATAGCTGGAATGTGGTCTTGAATTTACCTTACCCTTAAACCCATCTTTATTCCATTGCACTCTAATGCAGTATTTCCCAAATTTGTCTGGTAAGACTCCTCAGTGTGAGTGCTTGTTAAAACTCCACTCTCTCGCTCTCTGCCCCTCCCCCTCTCACTCTCTGTCTCTCTCCTTCAAAAAATAAACATTAATTTTTTTTTTTTTTTAAAGGAGTGCCTGGTGGCTCAGTCAGTTGAGCATCTGACTTTGGCTCAGGTCGTGATCTCGTGGTTCATGGGTTCGAGCCCCGAGTCGGGCTCTGTGCTGACAACTCAGAGCCTGGGGCCTGCTTTGGATTCTGTGTCTCCCTCTCCCTTTACCCCTCCCTCACTCACACTCTGTCTCTCTCTCTCTCCTTCAAAAATAAATAAACATTTAAAAAAACAATTAAAAAAGAAAAAAAAAATCTCCACTCCTGGGTCCAATCCCGCTGCAGATCTAATAAGCCAGAGTCTCCTAGAAATGGGGACAGGAATTCACCCTAGGTGAATCTGACCTAGCAAGTTAGGTAAACACTGCTAAAATGCCTTAATTTCTTTTTAACCTAGTAATTCTTGGCAAGGTGTGTCGAAAAATGTCTTCTCTTTTTAATAAGCTTTTTATTTTGGAATAACTTTAGATATGCCTGGAAGTCGTAAAGATGATAGAGAGCCCGTATACTTTCTCCCATCTATTTCCACCTAATGTGAAGATCTTACACAACCATGGTCCATTTGTCAAAACTAAGAAACTAACACTGACAAATTACTGTTGACTGTGTTAGGAATCACTTGTCTTGGACACGGAAGGAAAGGAAAGACAGGCCAGCCCAGAGTCCCTTTTTTTTTCCTATTCCTCAGTGAGCTGAAGGCACACAGCATTGGTAGAAGATGCGTGATTAAGAAGCAAGTTGAGTTTAGCTCTTTGCTGTATCTATTGCAGGAATGAAGTCCCTTCTCAGCAATCAGACTGTTGACCTTCCAGAAAATGTCAACAGCACTCTGAAGGGACCCACGATTACTGTGAAGGGCCCCCGAAGAACCCTGTGGAGGGTTCCTCGGTAGAAGTCAGTCTCCTCGGAAAGAAAAAGAAGAGGCTCTGAGTTGACAAATGGTGGAAATGGAAAAGAACTGTCTACTGTTCTCACTATCTGTGGTCACCTACAGGCCATGGTCAAGGACTCTACATTGGGCTTCCTTTACCAGATGAGGTCTGTGTATGCTCGTCTCCCTGTTAATGTCATTACTCAGGAGAATGGTTCTCTTGTTGAAATCCAGAATTTCTTGGGTAAAAATCGGGGCGTCTGGGTGCCTCAGTTTGTTAAGCATCAGACTTTGGTTCAGGTCATGATCTCAGGGTTTGTGAGTCTGAGCCTCTCGTGGGGCTCTCTGCTGTCAGCACAAAGCCTGCTTGGGATCCTCTGTCCTGGCTTTTTCTCTCTGCCCCTCCCCCACTCACGCTTGCAGTGCTCTCTTTTTCTCCCTCAAAAATAAACATTAGGGGCGCCTGGGTGGCGCAGTCGGTTAACCGTCCGACTTCAGCCAGGTCACGATCTCGCGGTCCGTGAGTTCGAGCCCCGCGTCGGGCTCTGGGCTGATGGCTCAGAGCCTGGAGCCTGTTTCCGCTTCTGTGTCTCTCTCTCTCTGCCCCTCCCCCGTTCATGCTCTGTCTCTCTCTGTCCCAAAAAATAAATAAATGTTGAAAAAAAAAATTTTTTTTTAATAAAATAAAATAAACATTAAAAAAAAATACATCCAGAGACCTCGGCTGAGGCCAGGTGTTGTTTGTTCAGCATCTCAAGCCCAGACAGATGAGTTAATTCTTGAAGGAAATGACATTGAAACTGTAGCAAACTCAGCTGCTTTGATTCAGCAAGCCACAACAGTAAAAAACAAGGAAAATTTGGGGATGGTTTGTATGTTTCTGAAAAAGGAACAGTTCAGCACACTGATGGATAAGATCTAAGTTGTCCAGCTACAGAAATAACAAGATTCCAGATGAGTTTTCAGACTTATTTGTGATATTTTAAAGATGCAATAAAAGCTGTATTGATTTGGAGCTTTTTCTTAAACCAATAAAAAAAAAAAAAAAGAAGAAGCAAACTGAGTTTATTTCCCACAGGATTTACACTCTTCTGGTAAGAACAAAATACATATGCATGCACAGGCTATGAAATGCAAATTATGTAACTTCGGTGATTTCATAGATGAGTTAAATACACTTCGTTTTTATTTTATATTCTAGAGTTCTTTTTTTTCTAATGCTTATTTATTTATTTTTGAGAGACAGAGAGAGAGAGAGAGAGAGAGAGAGAGAGATGCAAGGGGAGGGACAGAGAGAGAGGGAGACAGGGAATCCCAAGCAGGCTCTGCACTGTCAGCATGGGGGCTGATATGGGACTTGAACCCACGAACCGTGAGATCAAGCCCTGAGCTGAAATCAGGAGTCAGAGGCTTAGCCGACTGAGCCACCCAGGTGCCCTGAGTTAAATACGCTTCTATTTGGGGGTGCCTGGGTGGCGCAGTCGGTTAAGCATCCGACTTCAGCCAGGTCACGATCTCGCGGTCCGGGAGTTCAAGCCCCGCGTCAGGCCCTGGGCTGATGGCTCAGAGCCTGGAGCCTGTTTCCGATTCTGTGTCTCCCTCTCTCTCTGCCCCTCCCCCGTTCATGCTCTGTCTCTCTCTGTCCTAAAAATAAATAAACGTTGGAAAAAAAAAAATTAAAAAAAAAAAATACGCTTCTATTTGCCTTTAGAACTGGCATTGCAAAATTCACACTAACAATTAAAAATTTTGTTTCCTTTGCTTGGCAAGGCATTACAGAGCAAATAAAAAATACCGTGACTCGTTGAGGGAGAGACTGGGGATGACGGGAAAAAAAAAAAACTTTATACTTCAGTTCCATAACTGCACTTTTCCCCTACTTTTTGGACCAGGGGCTCCACATTTTCATTTTGCACTGGGTCCCACAAACTATGTAGTCAGTCCAGCTGATCCCTAGTCAAGAGGCATTGTCCTAACTCAACGATCACCACCGTCAGAAAATGGTAGTGATTGTGGCGGCCAGACAGACAAGTAGAAAGACGTGTCAGGAGAAGGGGACCTTCTGCCATCCTTGGGCAATAACAACAACGGAGGGGGTTTAGTCTCCCACATGCACCAGCCCAGGTGGCTATTGGCACCTCAGGGTGATTCCCGGTATTTTAGCACTCCTAGATATGACCCGGGGCAGTGGGATCCTGGTTGGACGTACCCAGTGGCCCAGTGCTCTCTGATGCAGAGTGTGCAATGGCAAATGCCACATCAAGAAGCAGTTAAACACTTGACCTGCCCCGGGCCTGTGGCTTTTGCATGTGACACTCTGTATAACACTGCTTAGTTATTTTTGTGCTCCAGTGGGCAGTTCTTCCTTTTTAGCTCGACTATTAAATCAAAGAAGTATCCTCCGCATCTCCAAAGCCTGCTGATTCATTAAACACAGAATGGGGTGTTTCTGTGAAAAGGCAGCGCGGTGGGTTTGGGACAGCAGCTTTAATTTATATCTGAAAACAAATTAGGCTAATGGAGCAGAACAGCTACAAATGCTGTACAACCAACCTGCACCAGGAAACAGAACGTGGCTCTTTGGCTAATTAAAGGACACGATGGCTCTCTCTTCCACTGTGAAATTTTTTTGCGATGTGTCTTTTAGGATCAGGTGCTTCTTTTAAAATAAGAAGCGGGGGTGGGGTGGGGTGGGGCGGCGCCTGGGTGGCTCAGTCGGTTGAGCATTCGGCTCAGGTCATGATCTCGTGGTCTGTGGGTTCGAGCCCCGCGTCAGGCTCTGTGCTGACAGCTCAGAGCCTGGAGCCTGCTTTGGATTCCGTGTCCCCTTCTCTCTCTGCCCCTCCCCTACTCACGCTCTGTCTCTCTCTGTCTCTCAAAAATGAATAAATGTTGAAAAATAAAATAAAATAAAATAAAATAAGAAGGATCTCCAGCTGGTGATGTGAGGTCTGTCCTCCCCGGTGGAGTGAAGCCACGCTGCTGGGACACATGGAAAGAGACTCCAGCCACAAGCATGAGGAATGACGCTTCATGTGTCAAGGTGACCACTGGCAGCCCTGGGCATGGGCTTGTCCTGTGTCACCCAGCGGTAAGACTCACGATCAAGCACCAAGCGCAGTTAGTAGGAGGCCCACGCAAACATGCACCGCCCAGAGCTCTTCCCTCTGTGGAAATCAGAGCAGGGGGTTCCTCTCCCTTCCCCCCCCCAACAGGCCTCTCACTTGGCTTCTCCCAACCCCCAGTTCTCTACACCTCTTGTTCCCATACTCCGTCTTCAGCTGTCCTCTTTATTGTTTTTTCCTTCCCCTGCACCCATGTGATTTCTGCCAAGGTGGGGACTTTCTCTACCTTGTTCCCGGCTGTGTCCCGGTCCCTTACATGTTGCCCAGTACGTGCTAAGGGCTGGATCATTATTTGTTGACTGAACTGTCAAGTGCAACAGTCAAGCCTACTTCTCTCCATGCCACATCCTTAAAAAACCCCTGCGCGCAGATATATGATGCACACCTCCCCAAATTTGCACGTGTGGTCCCTCCCTCCCCTTTCTACCTGTTCCCGGCTCTTCTCTCTCTGTCTGCATCCTCCTGGAGCCTCTACAACTCCGTAATGCCTTCCCGCGGTGCACACTCGATACTGAGCCGCGCTGAACGGGGCTTCTATAGTCCGCAGCCTCCCCCCAAGAAATACTAAGCAACACCAGATAGTGCCACTTGTGTCTTTTCCCCTATCCTGGTGCTTTCGATGTTTGAGGAATGTATACGTAAATGAGCTATCCAAAGACACACAGCTAGTTAGTGGCAGGGACCAGGCTAGTGCCCAGATATCCTGGTCTTCCATACATGGCACTTTGTTATTTCCATCAGAGAATGCCTCCGAGAAGCCCTTCTCACCAACTTCCCCCAAACCCACCATGTAGTTTCCGCACGTCTACAAGTGTCAGCTTCCTGGTACCCAGCCTGTATGCTGTCTTCCAAAAACAAACGCTTCCTTAATTCGTCGTCCTATTCCTCACATTGAATCGCAATGTCATCCGATTGATTAATTTTCACAAAGTGTTAAAGCACAGAGAGATCTGGGGCATGAAGAGTTGGCTGGAATTTACAGATGTTTTGAAGTTACTTACACCGAAGGAATAACATCCTGGGCACATTTGCAAGGTTTTTGGAGTCCGTTCCGTGAACACATTTTCTTTTTCATGAAAAATCTCAAACACACATAAAAATAACAGGACCAGTACATTAGTAGGAATAATACAAGCCTCGTAGATTCATCACTCAGCTTAACAATTATTAATGACTTGCAACATTTCCTTTTTCTTTATTATTCTTTGTTGAATTATTTTGAAGCATATTCCAGAGACGGTATATCGTTTTATCGTTCTTCAAAATGCCCCCCCCTTTTTTAACATAACCACCCCTAACAAATTAACAATAATAATTACTTAAAAATGCGATAAAATTTTCACAGAGGTGTTTGGAGGGGGTGGGTAGAGCTTCTCTGTACTCTCTAAGTGTATAACAGAACAGAAATAAACCCCACTGAAGGAAGAGGCCTGCGTGTATCCATTTTACCTTCTCAGAAATTGTAGATGGAAGTCTGAAACGGCCCAGACTTCTTTTCCTGGATGAGTGGAGCTTCACTGGAACTTTGTTAAGAATCTAGAATTTTCTCCTCTTAGGGTCTCAGTAAATGCTGGCTTAGGGGAGCTGCATTCTCTCTGGGGCCCATCCCCAGGCCATGCTTACGCTGTCCAGGCCCTTTAAAGCTGGCCTCTCTGTTCACCACCTACCGGCAGTCTCAACACCCTTTCATTTTCTTGGCCCTTCCATTTCATAAGCATAGTGACCAGGCAACAATAAAGAGAAGGTATTCGGATTAGTTAAGTGAATTAATATTTAAGTTTAAACTTTCAAAAATCCTGGTATCACCTATACGGGATCCACAGGGCTGGGGAGAGAGAGCTAAAGAGACCCCAGGATGGGAACCGCCTGGCAGAGCCTTTCTTGCCTCACCAGAAAGAACTTGACCATGGGCAGGTCCTCCCCAGAAGGTTCTCTGGCCGCTTCCAAGGGCCAACGCCCCGTCGCCGCTCACACCCTCCCAGATTTGGCAGGACCCAATTCCTCCCCCTCTTTCCCTCCTTCCTCCCACCCACCCCTGAAGCTCATTTCCCTTCCTTCTAGAGCACAGCTTGTTTTCTCTCGTTGCTAAGCAGCCTGGTGCTCTCTGGCAGTGCTTGCTGTCGCCTGTCCACTCCCGCCCTATTCCGATTATTCACATTAACCCTCTGTGACATAGATTAAAAACCTGGGGTTGGGTGACAGTCCAAAGGATCACATCAGGGGGCCAATGACAATCTACGCTTTGTGTTCCCTAGCACTGTATCCTCTCTGGGGTCGAGGAAGTGTGATGGCTGAGGGTTCCGAGCCCACACACCTGGCTTTGAGTTCGGATCCCGGCACTCAGTAATGGAGTGACCATAGTAACTTCTGGGAAGTTACTCACTCTTTCCAACTAAGCCATGGTCTTCTCGTCTGTGAAAGGGAATAACATAATGGTTGCAGCATTTGCCTCCTCTGAAGGTTAAATTACTTAAAGCGTGTCGAGGGCTCAGTATAGTGTCTGTTATGTAGTGAGAACTCACAATGTATTAGCTGATACTGATGCAATTTGCACAGCACTGCCACGTCCCGCATCTGCTTTCACAACAGTGTTAGTTACCTCGTGGAGGTAACCATTAATATTTCCATTTGGGGTGTGGAAAACACAGGACAGAGAGGTAAAGCAACTTGCTCAAAGACAAACAGCTAAACTAGTATTGGAGTGGGACTAGTTTTGTGTTTTATGTTGTCACTGGGTCCCAGACCCATCTGAGGCTTAAGATCAATCCCACCCGGACCCTTCTTTGGGGAAGGGAATTTATTTGGAAGCAATCAACCCCATAGGCTTTGTTTCCAACTTCGAAACAGTATAGTGTTTGAAGTATAGTATTTGATCAATACAGTAAATCCTCCCCAAGATGAAAATATGCGTGCATCCATTTCCATAGCTGGTATAATGAGAATGAACAGATGATTTGGGCTTCGAGTCAGACCACTAGGGCTGGAAAGGGAAAATTTGGCCTTGAAGTACATGGTACTGACTCACACCTGCAATTCACACTACGCATAGAGCTTAGGGAAGCCAAGCTTCCTAAAAGAAAAGGAAGAGCACATAACGCTATTCCTGAAAAAGCAGATAATGTTAAGTCTTATCTCTCAGCCCCTAAGTCTAATTACGATACTTCCTCTTGTTAAAGGTGGTGAATCCAGCCAGCTTCCAAGGACTCGGGAGGCTCAGATGTGATGCCTGAAACTCCTTCCCTTAGTTGTGTTTCGCAGCCCGAGGCTGCACTTGACCGCAGCCTGGTCCTGGTCTCTCGGGGGGACCTAGTGAGAGCCCTCAAGCCTTGGCTTTCTCCTCTTCTGGAAGATCAGCTCGAAGACCGCACGACACTAACGTGGCATTTGAGTACCACTCTTCCAATTTTTGTTACACCCTCGACCATTATTTAGTCGACATTTTCTTTGAGTGCCATCCTTTTATGATTAAAAACTTTTTTCGGGCGCCTGGGTGGCGCAGTCGGTTGAGCGTCCGACTTCAGCCAGGTCACGATCTCCGGTCCGTGAGTTCGAGCCCCACGTCAGGCTCTGGGCTGATGGCTCGGAGCCTGGAGCCTGTTTCCGATGCTGTGTCTCCCTCTCTCTCTGCCCCTCCCCCGTTCATGCTCTGTCTCTCTCTGTCCCAAAAATAAATTAAAAAAACGTTGAAAAAAAAAAAAAAAAACTTTTTTCAATCCTTGTGTGAGCCAGGAGAGGGTGGGCTTTGCTGAAGTAATAAACCCTGGTATCTCAGTGGCTTTCGCACAGCAAAGGTTTATTTTTCATTTGCGTGACATCCAACGTGAGTCGGATGACTGTGCAGGGCCGCTTTCCTTGAAGGGGAGTCTTAGCCAATGGCCCTGACATCCAGGCTCCCTCCATTTTGTAATGCCACCGCCTCAAGACGTGGTGAAGACATTCAGGACATGCTACCCCACCATGTGCCGCTTTGGTATATTGATTTTGAGTTGAAGGCCTTTGAAAAACAGCAAATGCGGGGAGAGACAAGGCTTACTCTGAATTCTCTTTATTTGCCTAACGACCTAGGTTCCAGAAGGACTCAATTATCCTAACCCTACTTCCCGAAGGCCAGGAAAGCTCGATTCTAATCGCAGGAGAGGAGACTGGATGCGAACACCACACCCAGGCAAACTGGGTCACAAAGATCACGTCTCCCATTTGTTCTTCCAAAGGCCCATTCATCTTTCCTAAATATCATTGACTCTCCCCTGAGTTGCCCTTCCCCCGCTTCCCCTGTTAAGATGACACATGAACTCTCATTGAGGTGGGGGTATTCATGTTTTTTCTTGTGATGCCCCGTGCACGTACTATTTAAAATGAACACATGTGTATGCCTTTACTTCCGTTCATCTGCCTGCTGTCAGTTTACTTTGTAGACTCAGCTATTGAACCAAGGAGGGCGGAGGGAACGTCTTTCCTCCCCGACTGTGGCATCCAGGGTCACGGAGGCAGGAGAGAGAGAGAGGCAGGAGGCCTGCACACTGGCTTAGGAGCTCTGAGCCCAGAAGGGAGGTCAGTTGTTTCTGCTCGCGTTTTGCTGGTGATGAGCTGTCCCGCGGCCCCGCTTAACTGCAAAGGGGCGTGGAAGTGGGCGTGAGGCACGTAAGGTATTTGCTTAGCACAACGCCCCGCCAGTGGGACGGAAATGGAAAGCTGGTGTTATCGCTTGCTGTGAATAAGAGATGGTCATAAATAGAGATAACGAGAACAACGTGTTACATTCTAGGAGGGTATTTTTGTCTGCTGAACACTCTGATTCTTAGATTGATTTTCTTGCGCAAGAGATATTGGGGGTGCAGGGGGGAGACAGCGAGAGATACCGGTGTTGAAGGCATATTCGCACCACATGGAGAGCCCTCTCTGATTTCCGAAGGAATCAGAAAGATTGCAGGATCACTGAAGCGGGAATAACTTTCTCATTATAGGAGTGCAGGTTTTGCTTAACACCTTGCCTCGCGCTGTCTAAAATCATCTCTTTTTCCACCCAAAAACTCCCAGTGGACACCAGGCGTCCACCTGCCATGCTCTGGGACACGCTGCCCTCATTGGACTGGGTCAACATCACTCTCCAAGGCAGGAATAAATATGAGCTGTATGGTGTGCCTGGTGCGAAGAGCACAGAGATGATGATTACCACCCCCACCCCCACCCCGAAGATCTCAGATAATGGAGAGACCGAGAAATAAACCAACAGCTCCAATCCAACGCACACAACGCATTTGGGAACCCCGAGGTGCTATTGCAGTAATCCCTGAACGACCGCTGATTTTCCCAGAAAAATTCTGTCACGTCCTCGTTGGTTTGTGTTCACTGTTTGATTTTGCTTCCTTTTAATTTTTCTTTCGGTGATGTCGATGGTATTCTATTTAAGGTAAAACCCACGGGTAGAAGGGGGAAAAACCCCAGCTAATGTTTTCTAGGTACTTTCAATCTAGCGCGTCTTGAGGCGTGAGACGCACTCAGGGGGCCACGTTGATAAGAAACATAAGGCCGTTTCAGGATGTGGGGAAGCCGGATTGCAAGTTGTGGAGAAGGCTCATAACGATGTCGGATCAATACAGCCGTTACCGACTCAACTCACTGAATGGAGGGGACAGGCGGCAAGCCCTGGGTCCAGCCCCAGGTCCTGGTGCTCCGTGGCATGTAGCACCAAGTGCCTTGTGAGCAAGTTTTCTTCTTGGGAAACTCAGAGAATTGGACGAAATGTGCAGTTCCTGAACTCTGAATGTTCATAGATGCAAAGGGAGCTCTCTCATCAAGCCTGCCCACAAGGGACAGATGACCTCGGAGTTCCTGGACTCTATGTTTAGCCATAGCCATCCCCTCATTTGTTATTCTAGCGCATTTGGGGGAAAATAGTATTAACCTCATCACTGCTGCTTCCATTTACTTCATACTTACTGTGTGCCAGGGGCTTTAGCAGTATTAATTAACTTAATCTTTTAAAAATGAGTACCGTGGGGCACCTGGGTGGCTCAGTCAGTTAAGCGTCCGACTTCGGCTCAGGTCATGATCTCATAGTCTGTGAGTTCGAGCCCCGCGTCGGGCTCTGTGCTGACAGCTCAGAGCCTGGAGCCTGTTTCCGATTCTGTGTCTCCCTCTCTCTCTGCCCCTCCCCTATTCATGCTCTGTCTCTCTCTGTCTCAAAAATAAATAAACGTTAAAAAAAAATTTAAAAAAAAGGAATAACTGACACACACACAAAAAATGAGTACCGTTATCATGCCCATTTTAGAGATGGGAAAACTGAGGCACAGGGGGGTTGAATGCGTTCTTCGGTATCCGGTATCTAGAAAGACGCAGGCAGGTGTTCAGTCCCAGGCAGTCTGGGTCCAGATCTTGCAGTCACTACCTTGCAGTGTCTCTAGGCAAGGGAGTTACAAGTGCTAATAAACAGATGAGGAATGTCATAGTGAGTCCTACAAAACAAGTAGTTTTTTGAAGATTAAAAAACATGAGACAATGACAGACGTTGCACATGTACCGGAGTGGAGTCCTTTTAGAGAAGAAACAGCATGGATCACACAGCGTGGGAGAAGGGGAAATGCCTCATATTGTTATGGACCTACCAGGCTTTAGGCACATGAACACATTTGCTCCTCCCAGCAGCCTCAGGAGGTAGGGCCATTACCACCCCCAGCCCAGGTCATACAGCTGGTAAGTGGTGGACACGAGGTCCCCCAAAGACCCAAGTGCCTTAGGGTGGAGCTGGTGCCCCAGACCACTGCCTGGACACCAGCAAGGGCAGGGATAGGGAATCCACATCTGTCGGTCGAGGAACCATGGGTCTGAGTGTGGTGACGGGGCAGCTGGTGACACCTTTGCTGGGGACATAAAGGGCGTCCTGAGTTCAGACGTCTTAGGGCCAATGCCTTGGGGTAAACGGGTCTCCTGGACAGGACGCTGTGCTGACAGGCGTAAGAGGGAGAGATGCAGCCGCCTTAACATAGTCCAATCAACCTGACGGGTCTGTTTCTGGCAAAGACACCCTGTGCATAGGGGACGCCTAGCGACAAGAAGAGTGTCTGGTCTTAAGTGCCGCAGGACTAGATTATACCCTTGTTTTGTGGAAAATCATCTACAAGCCACAGTCGCTCTGGACCAGGGTTCCTCACCTGAATTGTTTCCCCAGTATCCCTAAAATTTCTTCCAAGTCTCAGAACCTAAAAAAAAAAAAAAAAAAAAGGGATTTGCATACAGTACTTTATGTATGGAGTTGCTCAGCACAGCAGAGAGGAGGAGACACAGAATCCTAAGCGGGTTCCAGGCTTCATTTCATTTTTAAGTGCTTATTTATTTTGAGAGAGAGAGAGAGAGAGGGAGAGAGAGCACAGCAGAGAGAGAGAGAGAGAGAGAGAGAGAGAGAGAGAGAAGAGAGAATCCCAAGCAGGCTGCATACTACCGCGCAGAGCCAGACGTTGGGGGGGTCTGGGGTGGGGAGGGTTGAGGGAGGAAGGGGCTGGATGCCAAGACCCTGGGATCATGACCAGAGCCAAATTAAGAATCCGTGGCTTAGCCGACGGAGCCACCCACACGCCCCTCATCCAGTTAATTTTTGATATTTCGGGGAGTGTATGGCTATGGTGAACAGAGCTTGGAAAGCATACTCAGCGCACTTTACAATACGATTTTACTTTGTTATTTCACCTCCTAACGGGCGGAGTTCATGTCTTGCACCATACTGCCCCCTAGCGGGCACTTTGTTTCGTAGCACACAGAAGAAAGGCTCTAATAAAATGGCTTTTTAAGACCGAAGTCAAGCGGGGGGACTTGCTGGGGAGGTGGGTGGGGTTCATAGGACAACTGCAGCTTCTGGCTTAGCCGAATGGTGACCCTCCGGCTTCGCCACGCCCCCCCCCCCCCCCCCCCCGAGAGCGGCGCCCCACTCCTCCCCGAGCCCCACCCGTCTTCCTGCAACCCCACTCCCGCACATTCCGGCACCCATGACCCCTGGGTCTTTCCTGCCAGCAGACTAGGCCTCTTCTTTGAGGAGGGAATTCAAAGCTGTTTCCATTTGGAATAGAAAGAGCATCCTGTCACTAGAAACATCTGACAAGAAGCGTTTTATGAATGCCCAGAAGAGAGCTGCCACGTGAAAACTAGAAATGATTCAGCGGAAAAAATATGGATGATTTGTTGGTGCTGTTTCCGAGTTGGCCTCAAAAACTTCCCAGGAATGTCTTTCCTCCCAAGTGGAGAGTGTGCTACTTTGCAGGTGCCCGTCTGTTCTTCTCACCCAGCTCCGGACCTTTTAGTTAACGGGATGTGACAGGCCGCCCTGTAAATGCATGTACGTGTCGCCTCAAGAGCTTTGGTAAGCCGAGTGAAATTTCAGGGAACTAGAGACTACTCGAATGGCTTTCACTCAATAGGTGACATTGTGTGATTAGTAATCCTATAAAGCTTTTAAAAAACAATTTTTTTTAACGTTTATTATTGAGAGGCAGAGCATGAGCAGGGGAGGGGCAGAGAGAGGGGGGGAGACACAGAATCCGAAGCAGGCTCCAGGCTCCGAGCTGTCAGCACAGAGCCCCACACGGGGCTGGCCGCGGGGCTGGCCGCGGGGCTCGAACTCACCGCAAGATCATGACCTGAGACTAGTCGGAAGCTTAACCAACCGAGCCACCCAGGTGCCCCGCTTCACCTTCTTTACTTCTTGTCACTTGACTCGGTTTGACCCCAAGACCCCAAGGTAACAGGAGCCTGAGCCCCAACAGTCTGGTGATAGATACTACCTAAAAGGAAAGATGATCTCTGTGGAGGTAGATGTGAACCTGACAGTAGGAGCAAGAAGGAATTGGTCGATGCGACAAATGGTGAATTCAGTCTGGGCCAACAAGTTCGGCCTGGCAGGCGAATTACCCATCTTCGGATCCACGGATCTCACCTGCACTTACGGCTCTATAGATACGGCCCCCAAGATGACTGGAGGGGGCTACTGTGTGACAAAGAAGACAGAGGCTGCTGGAAACTTCCATGACCGGCAGTAGAATTGTTCAGGAATGTTTAATCCCTGCAATGGAGGAGCTGGATGAGGCAAAATAATACATGACTGGTCATCAGGGGTTAATAGAATCGGTTGATTCATGTTAGCCAAATGTCAAAAAAATGATAGCAGTAAAGTCTAGATGCTGTCTCTAGCCATACGGTGCCTGTGGCAAATGTTACCCTTTTGGCTTATTATCAGCTATCTTATCGAAGCCACTCTCTAAGTGTGCGAGAACTCTCCTCAGAGAAGAGACGTGTATTGAGAAGGTCGCTTCTTTTATTTATTTACTTATTTATTTTAGTTTATTTATTCATTTTGAGAGAGAGAGAGAGAGAGAGAGCAAGCAGGGGAAGGGCAGAGAGAGAGGCAGCAGCAAGTGCCATGCTGTCAGCACAGAGCCCGACACGGGGCTCGAACCCACAAACCTTGAGATCGTGACCTGAGCCAAAGTCAGACGCCCAACCGATTGAGTCGCTCAGGCGCCCCTTTGGAACCTCTTTTTTCATGTCTGTAAAACAAGGGTAATCAAAGAAGATGAAGTTTATAGTGCACAGGGCCAAGTGCCTGGCGTGGAGCAAACACACAATGAGCCTTTGCCTGATGGAGGAATTTATTTTAGAGTTTGATCTTGAAAGTTATTTGTGCGTCTCTCTGAATTTGCCTCACCCCCACCTCCCTTCACTGTTGACTGCAGGAGACGTTGACTATCAGTGAAAAATCCATTCCCTAGTTAATGTTCTCCGGCTTGCCTTTTATACTGTCTGTCGGATCCAATCCATCACGCATGTAATCATATTATACATTGCCTTCTCTATGAATAAGAGATGAGAGGATGGTATTTTGTTTGCTGCAGTTCCCCTATCATGAGAGACTAGATACAGGACGAAAGTTTTAGCTCCATGGCTGCAGGGAGGGTACAGATAATAAATCATTTCATATTTCCGGGATGGAAGACAGTCTCCTTGGGGATTCTGTGGCTGTGGAAGATGTGGTCTCTTCGCGATCAGTGTTTTGGATGCCAGTCTGCGCTGGCCAATGAGGAATGAATGGAGACCTTAGAGTACAGCCATATCCTCCTGGGTGGGGTGGGGAGCCTTCCAGAGTCAGAGTGTGCGAGTGGCTTAGGTGAAGTCCCTGCGGGCGTTAAACTCTCTCATAGGCATCAGTTAGGTGTTAGGACCCCAAAAACTCCTCAGCGCTGCAGAAGATTTTACAGTCTTTGGATGCTAAGAACAGCTACTTAACTTCTTAACATTCTAGCTTCCTTAGGCGTAAAATGGGGGATAAAATCTCCCTTACCTGTTTCACCGGATCACGTGGAGAACAAATGTATAATGAAAGTGAAAATGCCTTGTACATTCGGGGAGAGCGATGAAATATTACTATGAAAGTCAATAGCATTAATTACTATTATGTGCATAATTTTACAGACAACCCACATTTCAGCAATGGCTTCCACATACTTCTTGCATTTGCATCCTGGTGCTGCTTTATTGCATAGATAGGCTATGAAAATGAATTCTAAATGCTAAATACTGGATTCTCTCAAATTGGAGTAATACAGAGAAGGCGATTCATATACATAGTTTTGTTTTCAGCGTGGTTGTCTGGAACAGGTCGCTAAAACATTTCTCAGATCGATGAAATAGCGCCACCGTGTGGCATAAGGACGTAATGCCCTTCACTACTCATTTGTCTTTGAATTTTCATAAATAACGGCTTAGGAAATAAATATCAGAAAGCCTATTTCCTGTTTAAATAAAAGTAATTTTTATATATTTACCTGTAAGATGCATAGAATTCACGGAAATTTAAGGAAATTCAATGCAACCCCCCTCAGCTGCATTTGTGAACTACTCGGTAGAGAAAGTTATCCACTCGTTCTTGGCACGAACGTACTCGAATGTTTGTGAGTGATAACAAACCTAATATCCGCCACAATTCTGCCTCTGTGATGATGATAACTATGGAAATATACCTTTTCCAGGATATCTCCCTCAATTCAATTAAAAATTATATATAATGTGTATATTTCACAAAAATACTTTTTATTAGGGGGTCTATATGGTAATACATATTTAACAAAAAATATAAGAATAAAAAAGTTGTGATGTGTTTACAATTAAGACGCATTCACCTATGCTTGAATTAAGCAACTTAAGGCTGAAGCACTTTTGAAAATGATGTGATAGCCCTGGATCGGACTGATAGTAAATGGAAAAACCTGAGGAAGGTTGTATTTGTCAGGGAGAATACCACAGAGAGGATTGGCTAATTTTTTCAGTGGCGCATGAATGACAATAACAGTAACTCACTAAATACTTAGCAAGGCATTGTTAAATTTGGTAAGTATGGAGGAGTTCAATCATGACCCTTTAGAAAATTTTAATGGAATTTAAAAAGAAAAAAAACCTAGCCAATGTAAGCAGAAACATCTTCAAGCTAGAAGCGGAGCATTTGCCTGAAGTTCTGGGTATTCGGTAGTTAAATGCTCTGGGTGGCTGATGCCCTCTGGTGGCCATTAGGGAATTTACAAATTTAACCCTGAAAAAAATTTTTTTTTTAAATTCAAGAATGTACTTTTATTTTGCTGTTTCTCAGGCCCCAATACCATTTTGAGCTTGTTCATAGGCTTTCCTATTAATCTCTGGCCAGCTGCTTTGTCAAACATGGAGGTTATTCCTATCCCTGTGACAAATTCTTACCTCTTAACAATGTGGCAAAAATACATTTCTGCTCTATCCTGCCCAAATTCTTTTTTTTCCTAGTGGCTATCTCTATTATCTTCTTTTTTTAATTTTAATTTTAATTTTTTAAAATTTACATCCAAATTAGATAGCATACAGTGCAACAATGATTTCAAGAGTAGATTCCTTAATGCCCCTTACCCATTTAGCCCATCCCCCCTCCCATAACCCCTCCAGTAACCCTCTGTTTGTTCTCCATATTTAAGAGTCTCTTATGTTTTGTCCCCCTCCCTGTTTTTATATTATTTTTGTTGCCCTTCCCTTATGTTCATCTGTTTTGTCTCTTAAAGTCCTCATATGAGTGAAGTCATATGATTTTTGTCTTTCTCTGACTGACTCTTTTCACTTAGCATAATACCCTCCAGTTCCATCCACGTAGTTGCAAATGGCAAGATTTCATTCTTTTTGATTGCCGAGAAATACTCCATTGTATATATATATATATATACCACATCTTCTTTATCTATTCATCCATTGATGGACATTTGGGCTCTTTCCATACTTTGACTATTGTTGATAGTGCTGCTATAAACATGGGGGTGCATGTGTCCCTTCGAAACAGCACACCTGTATCCCATGGATAAATGCCTAGTAGTGCAATTGCTGGGTTGTAGGGTAGTTCTATTTTTAGTTTTTTGAGGAACCTCCGTACTGTTTTCCAGAGTGGCTACACCAGCTTGCATCCCCACCCAACAATGCAAAAGAGATTCTCTTTCTCCGCATCCTCGCCAACATCTGTTGTTGCCTGAGTTGTTAATGTTAGCCATCCTGACAGGTATGAGGTGGTATCTTATTGTGGTTTTGATTTGTATTTCCCTGATGATGAGTGATGTTGAGCATTTTTTCATGTGTCAGTTGGCTGTCTGGATGTCTTCTTTGGAGAAGTGTCTATTCATGTCTTTTGCCCATTTATTCACTGGATTATTTATTTTTTGGGTGTTGAGTTTAATACATTCTTTGTAGATTTTGGATACTAACCCGTTATCTGATATGTCATTTGCAAATATCTTCTCCCATTCTGTCACTTGCCTTTTAGTTTTGCTGATTGTTTCCTTCGCTGTGCAGAAGCTTTTTATTTTGATGAGGTCCCAGTAGTTCATTTTTGCTTTTGTTTTCCTTGCTTCCAGAGACGTGTTGAGTAAGAAGTTGCTGCGGCCAAGGTCAAAGAGGTTTTTGCCTGCTTTCTCCTCAAGGATTTTGATGGCTTCCTGTCTTACATTGAGAACTTCCATCCGTTTTGAGTTTATTTTTGTGTATGGTGTAAGAAAGTGGTCCAGGTTCATTCTTCTGCATGTCGCTGTCCAGTTTTCCCAGCACCACTTGCTGAAGAGACTGTCTTTATTCCATTGGATATTCTTTCCTGCTTTGTCAAAGATTAGTTGGCCATACGTTTGTGGGTCCATTTCTGGGTTCTCTATTCTGTTCCATTGATCTGAGTGTCTGTTCTTATGCCAGGACCATACTGTCTTGATGATTACAGCTTTGTAGTATAGCTTGAAGTCTGGGATTGTGATGCCTCCTGCTTTGGTTTTCTTTTTCAAGATTATTCGGGGTCTTTTCTGGTTCCATACAAATTTTAGGATTATTTGTCCTAGCTCTGTGAAGAATGCTGGTGTTACTTTGATAGGGATTGCATTGAATATGTAGATTGCTTTGGGTAGTATCGACATTTTAACAATATTTGTTCTTCCTGTCCAGGAGTATGGAATCTTTTTCCATTTTTTTTGTGTCTTCTTCAATTCCTTTCATAAGCTTTCAATGGTTTCCAGTGTGTAGATTTCTCACCTCTTTGGTTAGATTTATTCCTAGGTTTTTTATGGGGTTTTGTGCAACTGTGAATGGGATCGATTCCTTGATTTCTCTGTTGCTTCATTGTTGGTGTATACAAATGCAACTGATTTCTGTGCATTGATTTTATATCCTGCAACTTTGCTGAATTCATGAATCAATTCTAGCAGTTTTTTGGTGGAATCTTTTGGGTTTTCCATATACAGTATCATGTCATCTGCAAAGAGTGAAAGTTTGACCTCCTCCTGGCTGATTTGGATGCCTTTTATTTCTTTGTGTTGTCTGATTGCAGAGGCTAAGACTTCCAATGCTATGTTGAATAACAGTGGCAAGAGTGGACATCCCTGTCTTGTTCCTGACCTTAGGGGGAAAGCTCTCAGTTTTGCCCCATTGAGGATGATATTAGCGTTGGGTCATTCATATATGGCTTTTATGATCTTGAGGTATGTTCCTTCTATCCCTACTTCCTTGAGGGTTTTTATCAAGAAAGGATGCTGTATTTTGTCAAACGCTTTCTCTGCATCTATTGAGAGGATCATATGGTTCTTGTCCTTTCTTTTATTGATGTGATGAATCACATTGTTTTGCAGATATTGAATCAGCCCTGCATCCCAGGTATAATCCCACTTGGTCATGTCTCTTGTAAACAGCATATAGATGGATCTTGTTTTCTTATCCATTCTGTTACCCTATGTCTTTTGATTGGAGCATTGAGTCCACTGACGTTTAGAGTGAGTACTGAAAGATACGAATTTATTGCCATTATGATGCTTGTAGAATTGGAGTTTCTGGTGGTGTTCTCTGGTCCTTTCTAATCTTTGTTGCTTTTGGTATATATATATATATATATATATATTTTTTTTTCCATCTTTTCTCCCCTCAGAGAGTCCCCCTTAAAATTTCTTGCAGGGCTGGTTTAGTGGTCACAAACTCCTTTAATTTTTCTTTGTCTGGAAAACTTTTTATCTCTCCTTCTATTTTGAATGACAGCCTTTCTGGATAAAGAATTCTTGGCTGCATATTTTTCTGATTCAGCACACTGAATATATCCCACCACTCCTTTCTGGCCTGCCAAGTTTCTGTGGATAGGTCTGCTGCAAACCTGATCTGTCTTCCCTTGTAGGTGAAGGACTTTTTTCCCCTTGCTGCTTTCATGATTCTCTCCTTGCCTGAGTATTTTGTGAATTTGACTATGCTATGCCTTGTTGATGGTTGGTTTTTGTTGAATCTAATGGTGGTCCTCTGTGCTTTCTGGATTTTGATGTCTGTGTCTTTCCCCAGGTTAGGAAAGTTTTCTGCTATGATTTGCTCACATAACCCTTCTACCCCTATTGCTCTCTATTCCTCCTCTGGGACCCCTATGATTCTGATGTTGTTCCTTTTTAATGAGTCACTGATTTCTCTAATTCTTAAATTGTGCTCTTTTGCCTTAATCTCTCTCTTTTTTTCCGCTTTGTTATTCTCTATGTCCTCTATATCTCTGATTCTTTGTTCTGTCTCACCCATCTTTGCCGCCACTGCATCCATCCGTGATTGCAGCTCAGTTATAGCATTTTAAATTTCATTCTGGCTATTTTTTACTTCTTTTATCTCTGCAGAAAGGGATTCTAATCTATTTTCAACTCCAGCTAGTATTTTTATTGTTGTGATTCTAAATTCTGGTTCAGACATCTTGCTTGTATCTGTGTTGGTTAAATCCCTGGCTGTCGTTTCTTTGTGCTCTTTCTTTTGGGGTTAATTCCTTCGTTTTGTCATTTTGAAGGGAGAAGAGGAATTCATGAAGTAGAAAAATTGAAATAAAAAATTAAAATTAGGGCGCCTGGGTGGCGCAGTCGGTTAAGCGTCCGACTTCAGCCAGGTCACGATCTCGCGGTCCGTGAGTTCGAGCCCCGCGTCAGGCTCTGGGCTGATGGCTCAGAGCCTGGAGTCTGCTTCCGATTCTGTGTCTCCCTCTCTCTCTGCCCCTCCCCCCTTCATGCTCTGTCTCTCTCTGTCCCAAAAATAAATAAACGTTGAAAAAAAAATTTAAAAAAAAAATTAAAATTAAAAAAATGTTAAAATTAAAAATTAAACACACACACACACACACACACAAATCAAATAGATGATGCTAGATCCTAGGTGTGTTTTGGTCTGGGTGTTGAAAGTGGCTTGACAGATTAGAGAAAAAAAAGGGGGGGGAGAAAAAAAAGGAAATCATTTGAGAATTTGAAAAATGAATATTCTGAAGTAGATTAAAATGAGATGATGGGGGTAAAATAGAATTTGAAAAAATATACACAAAAGTAAAGGATATAGTAGAAAAAAATTAAAGAAAAATATTATTAATAAAAATTAAAAATAAATATGAATTTTTCTTTTACTGTATTCAAGAAAAAAGAAAAGAAACAAAAAAGAGAAAAAAGAAAAAAAAAGAAAAAAAAAGAAAATAGTTTGAAAATTTGAAAAGGTGAATACACCGTAGTAGACTAAAATAAAATGATGGAAGTAAAAAAGAATTTGAAAAAATTTACATAAAATCAAAAAATATAGTAATAAAAATTAAAGAAAAATATTTTAATAGAAATTGAAAGTAAAAATGAAGTTTTTCTCTTTCTGCATTCAAGAAAAAGAAAGGAAACTAAAAAGAGAAAAAAGAAAAAGAAAGAAAAAGGAAAAAAAGAAAATTGAAAATTTGAAAAGGTGAGCACACTGAAGTAGACTAAAATAAAATGATGGAAGTAAAACAGAATTTGAAAAAATTTACATAAAAGCAAAAAAATATAGTAATAAAAATCAAATAAAAACATTTTTAATAAAAATTGAAAATAAAATGAATTTTTTCTCTTTCTGTATTCAAGAAAAAGAAGTGTAAAAGAGAAAAAGAAAAAAGAAAAGAAAGAAAATTGAATAGATGGTCCTGCTAACAGATTCAAGTAGGACTGAAATTATTTCATTTTCCTCTAGAAGTCAGTCTATGTAGTGTTTTAGAGTCATAAACTAAGCTGGCGGTGAGACTTGTGTTCTTGAAGAGTGAAGTTGGCCCAGTTGGGCGGGGCTCAGTGTAATGGCTCTGCTCTCCACTAGATGGCGCTGCTAGCCTACTGGGGTGGATTGTTGCGGCACTCGTAGGTGCGTGTGCGTATGCGCATGCGCGGGACCGGTGAAAATGGAGCCACCCAGGAACCCAGTCTGTTCTCCCGGATCAGCAATCTCGCACCCATCCTCTGTCTTCAGCTCTCGTCCACTCCCCGCTTTTTCACTCTCCATGACCAGGCCCCAGGCAGTACCTCTCTCCCGAGTTTTGTCTCACTTGCGGCTGTTTTCCCCGGCCCCGTACTTCCTAAGGACTGAGGCTTTGACCCGTTCCGCCCCTCTGCAGGAGGGTGTCACCGAGCAATGGCCAAACGATGGCCGAATTTCAGCTGCACCCAGGAACGCTTTCTGGACCCTGCTGCTGCTGGTGCCCCGAGACTACAGCCAGGTGCCAGCCCGCCCCAGAGGAAGTTCACGAGACAGTGTAGCAGCAGCGTTTCAGGGATTATGGAAAATCACAACACACGTCTGGCACCAGGCTTCACCCTTAACGACCTTGTTCCAGCACCAGCGAATGTGGCCATTCTCTGGGGTCTGCTGGGACCAGGTGGCTTCAACAGTCTCTACCAAATGCCCTTCCAGCAGTGGAACCGCTTTTCCCCGTGTGGCCTGAGACCCTCCCGGACTCCAGTCTGTTCCTGGGGATTCACCCTTCCCACCAGAGCACTGCCAGGTATTGAGCTGTGGAGTTTCAGCCTTTGTGCTCCCCTTGTTTACAGTCTTAATGGAATTTAAACCCTCTCCTTTCTCCTTTCTCCCTTCTCCCTTTTAAGTTTAGTCCCTGTGGCTATTTCCAATTTTCCACTTTCTCTCCAGCTGCTTTTGGGGAGGAGTGCTTTTCCCATATCCTCTCCCCCTCCCTAATCTCCAACCTCTCTCCGCCCGCAAAAGCGGTTCTCTACCCTCTGCGGCTTCTTGCTCCCCAAATTCACCTCTCCGTGCTGCGTACCTGCTAAATTCCGTGGTTCACGTTGTGCAGATTGTTGTGTTAATCCTCCAATCAGTTTTCTAGGTGTGTAGGATGGTTTAGTGTTGGTCTGGCTGTAGTTCAGGGACGTGAGACACACAAAAAACCTCCATGCTGTTCCGCCATCTTGGCTCCTCTTAACCCTGAAATTTAACAAGTAATGAACATACCAGGACACCTGTTGGTGAGTGCAGAGTCCTGTCCAAGGACACTGAAGCCACCGGTGTGTGGCCAGTGACGTACAACCATCTTTATTCTCATTAAATCCCTACTGTAGATGAAAGAGATAGTAAGTGCATTCAGATCCACTGATGTGTTAGGATTCAATATGGAATGTGGAGTTACAACCTATAAAATGATGGGCGTTAACAGTGGGCTGACACGGCCACTGTCTGTTTTCCTATTTTAGCTGTTAAATCAAGTGGGAGCAAGCATTGAAAATGCTAAGTAAATCATCAAAAGGGTAAACAAACTGGTGTATTCATTTGATTCATTTAAAATTGAAAGGTGATTTTTGCACTACACAACACATTTATATGCATGTGTGCGTGTGTATGTGTGTGTGTGTGTGTGTGCGCGTGCACATGGGAAATTGCAAAAGGATACACATAAAATTGTTAATAATTGTGACCTCTGGGGAGGAGTATCAGGACAGGAGAATGAAAACTTGCTTTTTACTTTGTCATTCGTTCATGAACACAAACTTGTATTTCTTTCATCGTAAGACAATCTTAAGGGAAATAAACAGATTTAAAAAAACAAAAACAAACTTATGCCCTTTGAAATAGAACATGCCCTGAAACAGAGATGTTATAAGTTATTTTACTATTTTAGAAATTTAAAATGTATAACCATATGTATTAGTTTTGGTGAAATTTGTATGAATTCCCTAGTATTTTGCTTGTTCCTTAAGATGAAATGGAGTTTACCTAACCATAGATCTAAAATATTTTCATTACCTGTTGTGAAGCAGTTAGGACAGAAAATCTGGAATCCTTCTTTTAAGTCACAATTTCACTATTTCCGTGTTTGTTGGTCTTTTTAAAAAGTTTCTTCTTTACAAAACTGACACGAAAGGCAAATAATGTTTTCTAGACCGC
Source organism: Puma concolor (assembly GCF_028749965.1). NCBI lineage: Eukaryota > Metazoa > Chordata > Mammalia > Carnivora > Felidae > Puma > Puma concolor. Next base: position 49,424,665 of record NC_141668.1, read on the forward strand.
ATTAAAAGTAACTCTGATGCCATTTATTTATGTGCCACAATATTTAAGGTGGGTTTTTTTGGTTTTGAAATCTATACAGAATACCAAAGAACAAAATAAAAATAAGCATGAGGGATAAGGAGAAAGGAGAAAAGGGTAAGGACATAAAAAGGACCACATTTGAAACACATAAAAGCACATGAGTGAAAATGAAGATCCGTAGAGCTTTTGGTAAGGGTGAATCCTAAATTCAGTTTGGACTTTGCCAACAATTGAAACAAGGAAGAAATATGAAAAGTTCCAGGAGTCACAGGCCCATGAGACACAAACTAATCAGTAGTTACAGAGAAACAACAGCTTCTGGGCTATTAAAACAAGAAAAAAATCTGCCCCTGCTCGGCTGGATTCTAGAAATATACGATGTTGTTCATCCATTACAGAAGAAGATGGGATACGTGTGCTAGAACATGCCTTTATCCTGGGCTTGAGGCGAGACTGACTGTTAGTCTTCAATCCCTCAGAGGTTTTCACTGCCCATTTTTAGTGGTCTCTGTGTGCTTTGCCGAATCTTGTCCGCAACCCCACCCTGTCCCTGGGACGGGGAGGAGGGGGCTCTATGCTTTCTCCATTTCTTCCCAGTCAGACTGTGCTCCATGGAATGGTTCTGGAAGACTCCATAGTCATGCATAAGTGATTTAGAATACAAGTGTGCCCCCTCCCCCTTCAGGCATTTGGATTTATTTTTTGTTAGAATGGCAGCTGGGTAGGTGGGAGTCATTCTTCATTCTTCATAACAACGTTTCCACTTCACTTGGTGACACACGGGTTAGCATCTCCTCTGACTCTTTCCTGTATTTACAAATTCTCCTTTGGCTGTGGAGATCACAAGTGAACCCTAACGGATTAAATTATGTCAACTTTATTTAATACATCCTGGTTCTATCTTCCACATATTTTATTCTAGAATTGTTTATTTTTCTTACAGCCATCACCCGCTGATAATCAGGTTAGGGTCTACTATGACCCCATCATCTTCTAAATCAGTCTTGAAACCTTGTAAGGAGTCCACTCATTCCCACTGGCTGTTTGTCATCCCCTCCCCCTCTCCTGCTTGAAGTGTTCATTTAGCATCCAAGTTCACACATAAAAAAACACATTGTGCAATGACAGACTGTGATGCCCTAACCCAGGGCAATAAATGGACTATTCATCTCACCAACGTCTTGGCCTAAGAAGCAGACTTGAAAGGAAAATAAACAAAGTTGTGAGTTGGTATAGGTGGAACCCTCCAGATTTCCTTTCCCAGACAGCACCAGGCAATTAGGCCGAATGCCCATAAAAGTGTAGGTAGTGATATTCTTTGCTTCTGCAGTTTTCCTTTATAGAAGGCAGGAAAGTGGTGGTGAGTCCATCAAGTTACATACACTAGGTAATGGATGGGTCAATCCAAGAAGCCAGAGACTCTCTTTAGGACCAGTGTTCCCTTAGTTATTTTTGGTCATGAGCGGATGATCAAGGTCTAAGAGCAACAAACTTTATGATGTGGGCACACACAGACCAAGATCACTGATGTCTTGGGGAGGGATCAGTGCTGCCAGGAGCCCAGAAACATCTCATCCCACCTTGGCCCATCTGATGCAGCCTTCATGTCTCGCCACATTGCCCTCCCACCCCTGGAATGTACTATATAGTGAGGAAGAACTGGCATGCCTCTTCCAGAGGAGGTCCATGTATTAGACCTGCCATCAAAGAGCTGTTTGGTCCTCACGAGGAACAGAGCTGTATTAGGTCACAGGTTTTGTGACCAAGGAGGTGGCAATGGTGCAATTCACCTAAGTGAGAGGAAGTTCAAGTTGTAGACTCTGTCCCTGTCATCATCCATTATTATGTACGTGTTTATAAATGGGCATGCGCATGGTAGAGGCTCAATGTATACCCTAACGATGCTTTTGGCAAATGTTTTATCGTTCAAGTATTTTGCTTAATAGAATTCAATGCTAGTTGATTTGAGGCGCAGAGGTTTGCAACTGATTACCTTTACGGTGGATTGATCTGTCAGGGTAAAAATGGCATTTTAATCTTATTTGCTTTTAGTTTATATTTGCTTGAAAATGCCTATAATTTGCTTTTAAAATAAAACTGTAAGGAAGCATAACATAGACACAAAAATGAGAATGTATAACTCAATGAATTTTCCACAGTGAACACCCCAGTGTAACCAGTTCCTGAGTCAAGAAATGGAACACCACCAGCATCCCAGGGGTTTCCTCAAATCCCCTCCCTGATACAACCCCACTTCCAAGATAAATATTAACCTGACTTTTTAAAAATATTTTATTGATTGATTGATTGATTTAGAGAGTAACCAGGAGAGGGGCCGAGGGAGAGGGAGAGAGAGAGACAGAGAGACAGAGAGACAAAGAGAGAGAATCCCAAGCAGACTCCACACCAAGCGCAGAGCCAGATGTGGGGCTCAATCCCATGACCCTGAGATCATAACCTGAGCCAAAATCAAGAATTGGATGCTCAATTGACTGAGGCACACAGGTGCCCCAAAGATTTTTTTTAAGTAATCTCTATACCCAATGTGGGGCTCAAACCCACAACCCCAAGATCAGGAGTTGCCTGCTCTACTGACTGAGTCCACCAGGGCCCCACGTTAACCTGACTTCTAACACCAAATATTAGTTTTACCTGTTTTTTTGTACCTTCTATAAATGAGATCATGCAGCTTGCACCATTTTGTGTTTGACTTCTTTCATTCATCATGCTCATGATGGTCCTTCAAGTGCTTGCATGTAGAAATAGCACATTCATTCTCTTTTCTGAGTAGAAATCCATTCTATGAATATATCACCATTTATATATTTTATGGTAATGTACATCTGGGTTGTTTCCAGTTTGGGGTGATTGTATATTCTTAGACTTGTCTTGGGTGGACACATATATAGATGTTTCAGTTTGATATAAAACCAGATTGTCGCACTGGGTAATGGGGCATGCCAATGTTGGATTTAGTAGACCATGCCAAATCATTTGCTACAGTGGCCACACCAAGTTCAGCTCCCCAGCAGTGGATCAGAGCTGAAGGTGCCCCACAACACTTGGTATTGTCAGTCCTTTCACTTCTGGTCATTCCAGTGGATACGCAGTGGTACCTCAGTATGGTTTCCATTTGAATTTCCCTGATGTCTGATGATATGAAACACCGTTATATATGCTTATTTGTCAGTTGAATATCCTCTAAATGAAGGGTCTTTTTGAGGCTTGGCCCATTTTTCTATTGGGCAGTCTGTCTTTTTCTTTTTAGTTTGTAGAAAGTCTTTATATATTCTCCATGTAAGTCTTTTGTGAATATGTCCATTGCAGATGTCTTCTCCTCCCTTGTAATCTGCCTTTTCACCCTCATAATGGTGTCTTCTAATGAACAGAAGTTCTTAATTTCAGTGCTATACACTTATTCCCCGCCCCCCATAGGTAGTGTTTTTTTGCGACGTGTTTCAGAAATCTTTGCCTATCCCCAAGGTCATGAAGATATTCTCCTAAGTTCTTTTCCAGAGTGCTTTATTGCTTTATGTTTGATACTTGAGGTTATCATTTATCTGAATTGTTTTTGTGTATGGTGTGAGGTAAGGGGTGAGGTCCCTTCCCTCCCCCACCCCCAACCCCTGTATGGTTATCCGACTAGCCCGGCACCATTTGCTGAAAAGTCTGTGCTTCCCCACTGCCCTGTGGTGTCATCTCTGTCAAGAATCAAGCAACAAGGTAAGGGTGTTTCTGGATTCTCCGTTCTGTTCCCTGGTCTACTGGTTTATCCCTATGCTATTACTACACTGTCTTAGTTGTCTATAATTTATCTTTAACTTGTCTGTGTCTTTTTGGTTTAGGCACACCCCTTATTAGCAGCTTATAATTAGATTTAGGTTCTCTAAACCCACCTTGGAAGTAATGTCTTTTGAAAAAGGGGTTTTATGAAACATTTATCTTTATTGTTATAGTTGATACTTTTGGCGTCATTTTCTGTTTTGATGATTTCACATTTCATCTTCTTTTAATTTTTTTTTTAATTTTTTTTTTTTTTGAACGTTTATTTATTTTTGGGACAGAGAGAGACAGAGCATGAACGGGGGTGGGGCAGAGAGAGAGGGAGACACAGAATCGGAAACAGGCTCCAGGCTCTGAGCCATCAGCCCAGAGCCTGACGCGGGGCTCGAACTCACGGACCGCGAGATCGTGACCTGGCTGAAGTCGGACGCTTAACCGACTGCGCCACCCAGGCGCCCCTCGTTTTTGTTAAGCGTCCGACTTCAGCCAGGTCACGATCTCGCGGTCCGTGAGTTCGAGCCCCGCGTCAGGCTCTGGGCTGATGGCTCAGAGCCTGGAGCCTGTTTCCGATTCTGTGTCTCCCTCTCTCTCTGCCCCACCCCCGTTCATGCTCTGTCTCTCTCTGTCCCAAAAATAAATAAACGTTGAAAAAAAAAATTAAAAAAAAAAAAAAAACACCTGAAAACGAAATAAGTTTACCTGTTAAAATCAGTAAGTGTACAAGTATTAGCTTCTTCTCGGTCATCTTTGGTCTCTGCTCTGTTGCAACTTTCCTTCGGTTTCCTGCACTTTATAGGTTGATATCCCTGTCCTTTATAGATCAGTCTTTTATGGACAGTTTGTCTCCATAACTGTCACCTCTCCTTGGTTCCTCATTTTGTCCTTTCTCCTGATCTTTTAATTTTTTTATGTTTATTTATTTTTGAGAGAGAAAGGCACACACACACACACACACACACACACACACACAGAGTGCAAGTGGGGGAGGGGCAGAAAGACAGAAGGAGACACAGAATCCAAAGCAGGCTCCAGGCTCCCAGCTGTCAGCACAGAGCCCAATGCGGGGCTCTTAACTCCCAAACCGTAAGATCATGACCTGAGCTTAAATCAGATGCTCAATCGACTGAGCCACCCAGGTGCCCCTTTTCTCCTGATCTTTTACAAGATTTCTCCACCTCATTGATTTGTTGTCCTAAACCATCATTTTTACTCTTGGTCATTTCACTGTTAATTTTATTTTTGCTATTGTAATTTTCGTTTTTTAGTAATTTGGCCTGTTTCTCAGTCTCTGAGCCAGGGATCAGACCGTACAGGAAGCAAGAGAACCTATTTCTACCCTTGTTTTTTTTTTTTTTTTTTTTTGGTTTGGCAGGTTGGTTCTGCATTCCTGGCAAACTCTGGGCTTTAGTGGTCTCATATTTTCAGTCCAGCTCCACAATCTCTGTAAGTTCCTAGAAAATCTTCCCGAGTTATGGCCATAACTTGACTCTTAGTTTTTCTTACTGTGATATTTATATTATGTGTGAAGTGGGATAGATATAGTAGAACACGGAGAGAGATTTCCTCCACTGCTAACAGCTAGAGGTACTGGAACCTCTCCCTCCAGCATCGTATAGACTGTATCTTTCTAGCTTCTTACAAATACAAAATACAGTTTTAAATAGTCATTACTCTCAACTTAGAGGTTTCACGTTTCAGCAATCTTTCAACCTTGGCTCTTCAGTAATCCTGACTCACGGTCAGTGCCATTCATTCACTCTCCCTTGGAGCAGCCTCCTTTATGAGACCGAGGCTTGCTTCTTCCGATAGATATACGTTCTTGCCTGAGTCATTCAACTGCTGATGATCTTGGCTTCCTTAATCCAAACAGTGAGGTGCCTGAATTATACTCTCTGATTTCTTACAGTTTGAAACACCATGCTTCTGTGAAATGCCACAAACGGTCATTCCTAATTTTTTTAAATTGAGATGACAGTGATCACTGAACAAAACCAGCTTGCAGAAATCATAGTTCTTGGCAATAATAATGTGTCCTTCCTAACACCTTCTTTAGTTGACTTGCCCAGAAGCCACTGGCACTGTAGCAGTGAAGGGCTTGTTCGTAACCAAAATACACCTGCTCTGCCTCTTTTTGTTGGATAGGATTACTGGGTTACTGGGTCCCCACTAGGTACACTTGTTTATTAGAGCTTTGAAGTTGCCTCTTCACAAGGCTTCTATGGAAACAGTGCATGGCTGACATATTAATCCACTCTTTGAAGACAAGAAAGATCCTACAGTAGGGGTAAGGGAAATCCTTTAAACCCTCTGGAAAGGTAAAAGATAATGAGACATCAGCGACTCTAGAAAACTTGAAGTTATGACTTATATTCTCTTTCACGTGCGTAAATTGTCACAGTTTTTCCTACTATTCTATCCAAGAAGGGAGATATATCTATGTAGTGTTTTGTTTGCTTATTGAAACCAAAATCAGGTCCTTTTGTAGAATGCCACCATAAAAATAATCTGATGGGTCATCTGATGGGTCATTACAGAAATATCCAAGATGTGAACAAAGGAAAATAAACTCCAAGTCTGAATATTTTATCTCCATACTGCTGAATCTGGCCTTTGGGACAGCTGCAGAATTGGTGTTTCTCTCTCTGACTCTCTGGAACTGTGTGCGTGGAATGTGGGCATGGGGACACACATGCAAGATGGCACCGGGGTGGCGGCTTCTCTCTTTCACCATTTAAACGACTCTCTATGAGGGGCGCCTGGGTGGCGCAGTCGGTTGAGCGTCCGACTTCAGCCAGGTCACGATCTCGCGGTCCGTGAGTTCGAGCCCCGCGTCGGGCTCTGGGCTGATGGCTCGGAGCCTGGAGCCTGTTTCCGATTCTGTGTCTCCCTCTCTCTCTGCCCCTCCCCCGTTCATGCTCTGTCTCTCTCTGTCCCAAAAATAAATAAACGTTGAAAAAAAAAATTTAAACGACTCTCTATGAAATGAAATAATTGTTTTAAATGTCCAAAGAGGTTTGGGTAAAGATTTCGAGTTGTTTCCTCCAAAAAGCTTTTTAGAGTCCATCGCGGGAATGGTTTTAGCATCAAAGACATCGTTTCCAGCCCGTAAAACGCCACTTTCATCCACAATGAAGCAAACTTTAATCCTCGGGAAAGCAGGGTTAGCACAGACCAGTGGTATTTTAGTACCAGGCATTCTCGGTAATGACCTGTAAGATTTTTTAAAAAGGCTCCACTGGTGAATTCAGGGGGAGGCAAAATGAAATGTGTCCAACACCCCGGCCAGCCTCTAGTCGCCTCGCATCTTAAATGAGAGGCAGGTGTTGTTCTGGGGCCAGGTGACACAGTGGTCATAAAATCCACACATATCTACTTGAAAGTTGCAGGGCGCATAACCATTGACATCAAAGGCAGCCTTGGGGTCTGCAGTGATCCTCAGCCAGGTTGCCCAGACACCCATGGGTCAGAATATTTTTAAAACAAGAAAAGTTGGTGAGGAGAGTTTGCAAACAAGAGGCTTCCGTTTTGAGGTTCTTCTAGAGGCGAATGAAATTGTAAAGCAATTGAAAAATAACCAAAAACATGTAGCATTGGAGGCAAAGGAGTACAACTGGTATTTAAAATCTGTCCCATGAGAGTCATCACTTTCTCAGCAAAGCCTTGTGGATTGTTTGCATGAGGAGCAATCTTAGGGATTATCCAACCCAACCTCGGTGCCCCAGTTATCCAGGCCACAAGTGCGTATTCAGTCCTACTATGCACCAGGCAGAGAACTGAGGTGTAGAGATCAGTGGTTTTCCCAGCATCACACCGCATCTAATACTTATCTAGGTAGGTCCCAAATGCCCCCCAAATTTAGCTGCCTAAACCACTTAATAGCTTATGGTTTCTGTGGATCAAGAACCAAGCACAGCTTGGCTGGGTCCTCTGCTTCAGGGTCTCCTCACAAAGGCTGCAACCGAGGTGTGAGCCAGGGCTGAGGTCTCATCTGAAGGTTCACCTGAGGAAGAGTCCCCCTAGCCAGGCTCATGCATGTCGCTGTTGGCAGAATTCAGATCTTAAGGTTGTTGGACTTTGGACTTTGGTTTCTCATTAGTTGTTGGCTGGAGGCTTTCCCTGGTCCCTTGTTGCTTGGGCCTCTTGGAGATGCACTTTATTTCATCAAAACCAGGACGACAAGAAGTCTGCTGGCAAAATGGAAGTCACTGTCTTTTGTAACCTAATCACAAAGTGACCACCGTCACCTTTTCCCGAATTCTTTTGGTTAGAAGCAAGTCACTTGGTCCAGCCAAGGAGAGGGGATTTTATGAGGGCACTCAAGAGGAGAGGATTATATAAGAGTGTACATACCAGGAGGTGGGGATTATTTTAGACATTCTCCTACTATGCAGAGTAAATGGTAAGACTTAAAATATACTACAGTGTGCTTTCCACCCTGCAGGCAACATACTTTAGGTACATAACAAAAAAGAATGCATTCCCCTTTTCTGAGCCATGTAGAGTGGTATCTGCAGAGAAATCCAGTTGATTTTTGTTAATAATTTTTTAATATCCCACCAATGACTTACAATTTTAAGGGAAGTGATTTAAAAATGTTTTCAGTATAGCAGTCATAATTCAAGGGGCCCTGTCTCCTCACTCTCCACTTTAACCCACTTATATTAGGGTGAGCATATAATTTATCAACCAAATGAGGGCACTTTGTGGAGTGAAAGGGGTTGGTATGACATTAAAAATTACAAGAGTAAACCAGGGCCAGCCCTGGTAAACCTGACCGTATAGCCCCTCTACTTACATGCAAATGCAAGAAAAATCCTCATCCAATTAGGAAGCCCAAACTTGAATGATGAGGAAGGGGAGAGAGGTGGAATCAACCCTGACCTTTGGTGGGGCTATGGATCTGCAGACAGATAACCGCCCCCGTCCTGCATCTGACTTGGCTTCTCTGGGAGCCTTTTAATGAAATTAAGGGTCATTAGAAGCCCAAAGTGTTTCTTTTTCTTTAAAAAATTTTTTAAAGTTTTATTTACTTATTTTGAGAGGGAGAGAGAGAGAGAGAGAGAGAGAGAGAGAGAGAGAGAATCCTAAGCAGGATCCACAGGGTCTGTGTGGTGCCCAATGTGGGACTCGAACTCAGGAACCCTGAGATCATGACCTGAGCCAAAATCAAGAGTTGGCTGCTTAACCAACTGAGCTCCCAGGAGCCCTTTCTTTCTTTCTTTCTTTCTTTCTTTCTTTCTTTCTTTCTTTCTATTTTTGAGAGAAGGAGAGAGAGCATAAGCAGGGGAGGAGCATAGAGGGAGACAGAGGATCAGAAGTGGGCTGTATGCTGACAGCAGAGAGCCCAATGCAGGGCTTGAACCCACAAACTATGAGATCGTGACCTGAGCAGAAGTTGGCCAGTGAACCGACTGAGCCACCCAGGCACCCCTAGAAGCTGGAAGAGCTTCTTAATGGTTTTGTATTGCCTCTCCTTGTTGTCACTTCTCATTCCTTTTTCTGTTAATTTAATGAACAAATATGAAATGCACCTTGCCTCCTTCAAGGTTTTGCGACAGTTCAGTTGTTCTTCAGCTCTTTTATTTCATCTCATTTTTAAAATTTCCAGATGCAGATTGGGTTATTTCCTGATACAGTATTGACAACAGATTTCAATGGAAAATGATAGTCCAGTGTTTCATTAAATGCTTGCTTAAAAACGAAAATCTGAGACATCACTGTCTATTAGTTGTCGGTTCCTCTGTCTCATTTAACACTCATACCAGATACTTCCAAATTAAACACATAGTAGACATTTTTAGAACTTGATTAAGGGGCGCCTGGGTGGCGCAGTTGGTTAAGCGTCTGACTTCAGCCAGGTCACGAATTTGCGGTCCGTGAGTTCAAGCCCCGCGTCAGGCTCTGTGCTGATGGCTCAGAGCCTGGAGCCTGTTTCCGATTCTGTGTCTCTCTCTCTCTCGGCCCCTCCCCCGTTCATGCTCTGTCTCTCTCTGTCCCAAAAAAAATAAATAAACGTTGAAAAAAAAAAAAAAGAACTTGATTAAATTGACTACTTAAAGGCAGCAAGCATGTGAGATATTTATTGAAACTCATGGAAATATTGTCTGCAAAGCAAGCATTTCTTTGGTTAAAAAAAAAAAATCTGTTGAATGCTTTCACTGAGAAACAAAACCTGGTAAAAATATTTACTTTGTTTGAATCAATATACTCACTACTTTAAACAGAGTCCTCAACATGGAAATCACTTGTGTATGCCCAGGGCATCAATTAAAAGTGAGGTCAGACAAAGAAAGACAAATACTGTATGATCTCACTTATATGTGGAATCTTAAAAAAAAACCCGTGTATTCATAGACACAGAAAATAAATCGGTGTCTGCCAGAGATGGGGGATGGGTAGAGGGCAAAATGGGTGAAGGTGGCCAAATGTACAACCTTCCAGTTATAACATAAACCAGTTCTGGGGATGTGATGTACCGCATGGTGACTATAGTTTAAAAGAAATAAAGTGAGGTTTAAGACAGTTTCTCCTAGGGGCGCCTGGGTGGCGCAGTCGGTTAAGCGTTCGACTTCAGCCAGGTCACGATCCCGCGTGTCCGTGAGTTCGAGCCCCGCGTCAGGCTCTGGGCTGATGGCTCGGAGCCTGGAGCCTGTTTCCGATTCTGTGTCTCCCTCTCTCTCTGCCCCTCCCCTGTTCATGCTCTGTCTCTCTCTGTCCCAAAAAAAAAAAAAAAAAAAAAACGTTGAAAAAAAAATTAAAAAAAAAAAAAAAGACAGTTTCTCCTATGGAAGACTTGCCTGCAGTATAGAGTATGTATGATTGAATTTGCCTATGGCGGCCTCTTGAGGACTCCTTCCATGTCTGAGCTGTCCATCAGGAGTCTTTTATTATTTTCTAGCCCCTCAAACAAGAAAACCATGATAATGATCATAATTCCACCTTCATACCCACCTGACCATCTCTGTACTTTTCTTTGTGTGCATACATATATATATACATACACACATATATATAATATATATGTATATAACATGTACATATATAATACTCTATATATGTATATACTGTATGTATATATAATGTATATAATATGTATATATAATATGTATATAATATACCTAATGTGATATGATATGATAAATATTTCAAACTTTACAAAAAGGCATACAGTCAAGCGCACATTATAATCTCATTTCCGGGGGCAACCATTATTAATGATTTCTTATATATCCTCCAAGAATTTTTCTATGATATGCAAACATATAAAAATTTGCATGCATGTTCTTCTCTCTTTCTTTCTTTTTACACAAAGGGGAGAATATTATCACATTTGAAAAAAAAAAAACAATTTAACACTATACTTTGAAGATCTTTCCAAGTCAGTACTTATTTGTTGATCTGCTTCATTATCTCCAGCAATGCCCCCAAGTATTCCACTAATGGGGGTACCATATTTAATGTAGCCAGTCCTAAACACGTAGGCTGCTTTCTGTTATTAAAAACTCGCTGCTGTGAACATTCTTGTCTTTGTGTGTGAGTGCAAGTGTATCTGTTTGTAAACCCCTAGAAGTAGAATTGCTGAAACAAAGGAAATATCATTGTAAAACTATGATAAATATTGCCAAGCTAATTGAGTATCTTTCTACTCAAAATATCTCCAAATATAGCCAATTCATACTTCCATCCACGGAAAATGAACATGCCATTTCCCTACTTCATTAACTTGTGTGTCACCAAAACAGTGTCACTTCTCTCACAGGTGAAAACGTTCTTTTTTTCTAAATTGATTTTCTTTCATTATGATTATGGTCAAATATCTTTTCAAATATTTGGATTCCACTTATATTCCATTTTCAGTGAACAGCAGGCTTTCAGATTACTTGCCCATTTTTCTATCAGATTGTTGGCTGTCCTCACTCTGAAATTAAAAGTTCTACCAGCTTGGGGTGGAATTTTTACATAGATATATTCCAAATTTATATAGATATATACCAAATCCTGAATCAAGTGTTCTTGGGAACAATCTAACCGCCATAATGTTCTTATATACAATTTTTATTACCCTTCAGCTGCTATGGCTTTGGGCTTTAAAAAATACACAAGGCCTGTCTTTTACAGAATGGATTTCAATTTTTAATGTCAGCTCTTAAGAAGGCCTTACTCCTATCTTTCGCTTAATGATGTGCTGGCACTCAGCATCCACAGACGGCATTTTGTTTCTATGAAAGCATTAACTCTATCTGGTCCTGGTTTTCATTGACTTTCTCTGGATTGCGGTCAAATGCTGTGGTAATAATAAAAGTAATTCTGTGCTTCACTTTGAAGTGTTAAAGCTGAGGGTCACTCGGACAGGCTGCTTTTATTTGGCCAATGCGAGGAGGCTTCATGAAACTGGGGCACACGGGGTTGTCCTGATCTCGCTAATGCAAGTCTTCAGAGAGGCTATGCAAATAGAATGTGTTTATCCATTCTTTTGATTTATATGTTTTCTTAAAGGTCATGATTTACATTCTGGTTCTCCATCTCTCCTTGTGCTGCTTTCTGAGAAATGCAAAACCTGTGAGGAGAAAACTGTATTTGGGGATCTGGCTTTTGAGACATTTTCAAGTGTAACTCCCATTATTATCACCAGAGGTGGGGCTCCCTAGTCCTTCCTACACCAGCCAAATGCCTGGAGGGGAATGGATTATCTTCCTGTCAGTGACTCCATGGGAGATATTCTCAATGGTTTATGCATTCTGGCCGGAAAATGCTCCCTGCAGACATGTGGGGAGATTTCTTCCTGTGTTCTCCAGCAGCGGTCCACTGGGATTGAATCTGGCTCACAAAATGTAAACCCCATGTACTGTAAAGAGAAGATCAAGGGGCAGCATTGGCACTAAGTGGTTGTTCAAAAGTTTCCAAATGCTCTAGCTTTTCAAAAACAGAGAGTGAATTCTTGCCGCTTTAGCCTCAGGGAATGCTTTAAGAAGGTGTCTTTAAACACCCACACAAAGTGCCCAGATTTTCAGAGGAGGGAAAGGAAACCATAATGGGAACAATGCTATTGGTTCCATGTTTGGAGAAGAAAACAGAAAGGCGATAAATAAATAAATAAATAAATAAATAAATAAAGTGCAAAATCTTCCAAAGCAGACCTTCATGTTTGTGCAGAAAGCATTTGCAAATGCAAAGCCAGGCAATGGATAACCAAAAAATTGGTAGCTCACAAGTATCTCCTTCACATGTAATGGCATTGCGTTACAGTTTAGATATCTGTAACAGCTTTCGCGATAAAGCAAGGGAGTAAGCTTGGTAAACGAATAATGTGCTTTTGGAAAATTAGCAAGAAAACTCTTTGAGTGTGATCCAAAGAAACGAAAGAACTTTCTGAAAACATGTTCGGGGTGGAGTCCTTTCTGTATCTCAGATTCCGGATCAGGAATATTGGAAGATTGATGCCATTAGCCAGTGTACATCCAACCAGGGCAGCTTTATCACGTAATGTTTTTCTGGTTGTTCTACAGAGCTTGAAGGACAAAAGGTTAGCAAACACTTAAATTACCGGGCACATTAAGCTTTTGTTTTGTGATTCTTAGGCTCCGGGGAGGCCTACAATTTTGGACTTGAGCTGATAAAAGGCAGATTCAGGGAATTATTTATTTTGCTCTTTTTCCATCTGGGCTTCCACATTTAATTGAATGGATTCATTTGGTGCCATTTTTGTTCCCTTTAGAATTTTGGTCATGAAAATTAAGAATCATAACTCTAATATCTCACACAGCCTGTGAGTAATGGCAGGATGCTTTATGGCTCTGACCTTTCCAGTTTTCTAAGTTTTGATTTGCTGAGTTCTTTCCTCCTCTTTCTTGCAGTTTACTTATTATAATTATTAATGAGGAAGCAGAAAAATGACCATTCAGTCAAACTTTAGGGAATGGAACATAATAAATGGTCTCTGTCTAGGATCTAACATTTGCCCCTAAATACAGTAATTATTAGGTTGCCTGATGATATGCTGAATTTTACAAGGCTCTTATTAGGGGAAGAAAAAGAACATAATAAATCCACTAATGTGGGTAATGACTGGTATGGCAATTGAAAATGGTTCAAAATTAACCCACTCCTTTTTTCCATCTTCTACATGCCCTCTGGGTCCTAATATTATTCATCATATAGTATCCTTGCTTTTCTCTCATTTCAAGCAGTTCTGCATTGCTAAGAAGCTCCAGAATTGTTTGCAATTAAGTGCTATCTCGCCTAACCCAAGCACTGCCAACAATTAAACAGAATCTGTGGGAAAATATAACCAACTTGCATTAACAGATTGATTCAAACGTTGGCCTGTGAGCCCTTTGTATCTTACCCATTGTTAGCTCCCTGGCGCTCTGAACAGCATGGGACCAGAGAGGTCCCCCGTGAGTGGGAATTTTTAGCATTATCTCCAGGTATTCAGTGATCACTGCTGGAGGGCTGAAGAGCCTAGGTTTCTCTTTAGGCTTTTCCACTTCTATGGGAAAAGGTAGTCGTATATTAAATGCAGGACTTCCTATGTGCCTTTTAGAGAAGCCAACAGACAAGAGGTGAATAGGGGGCATGGTGAAGATTGAGGCAGGGAGAGTACAAAGAAATGTTTTCTACTTCATTGTCTCAAGAATATTTGCGGTCTGGCGTTCACTGTTTGCAATGTTATTGCCTACCTTCTAGGTTGTATAAAACACTGCATTTATACAACACAGCTTTGGAAAAAATTCCATTTCATGTAGAGATGTAATTATTTGTTGAGGCTAAAACTGAAAAGAGTGTTGGATTGAAAAGAAACCTTAATGTCACCCAAAATCTGTTTTCCACATACCTCCAACTGGTATTTGCAATTTTTTTTAAGGCTTAATTGAAATCAGAGTGTAGTGGAGAAAAGTCAAACTAAACTAGGACCAAACACCAGCTCTGCAAAACAAAATAAAAACAATGAAAGAAACAACCAACCAAATAAACAAAAACACACCAAACCTTTAGTAACTTACAAGAGAAAAAAAAATCGTCAACCTAATGAGGATTACTTACCAGAAAACAAGAGCAAACATCATACTGAATAGCAAAATATTAGAAGTATTAAAAATGGAAAAAAGAAAAGGATGTTTTTAATCACTGTGTAATTCAACACTGTATTTGAGAGTTTGCCAATGTCATAAGACAAGAAGAAATTAGAAGTATAAATAGAATAAGAGGAAGAAATAAAACTGTCACTATTGCCAATATGATTGTTATTATGGGCTGAATTGTGTCTCCCAAAATGTATATGTTGCAATTCTAACCTTCAGAATGTAATCATGTTTGGAGATAGGGTCTTTAAAAAGGTGAGTAAGTTAAAATGAGGATATTTAGGGTGGGGTCTAATCCAATATCACTGGGATCCTTTAAGAACAGAAAACTTGGACACATAGAGACACCAGAAACATGTGCACTCAGAAGTGTGACCATTGGGGGAACACAAATGAGAAGCGGCCATTTGCAAGCCAAGGAAACAGGCCTCAAAAAATCCAAGCCTGGGGTGCCTGGGTGGCTGAGTCAGTTAAACGTTGGGCTTCAGCTCGGGTCATGATCTCGCTGTTTGTGAGTTCAAGCCCCCCTGTTGGGCTCTGTGCTGACAGTTCAGAGCCTGGAGCCTGCTTTGGATTCTGTGTCTCCCTCTCTCTCTGCCCCTCCCTCACTCACGCTCTGTTTCTCTCTGTGTCTCAAAAATAAATAAATGTTAAAAAAAAATCGAAGCCTGACAAACACTTGATCTTGGACTTCTAGCCTCAAAAACTGTGAGAAAATAAATCTGGGTGGTTAAACCACCCAGTCTGTGGTGTTTGTTATTATGGCAAACCTGGCAAACTGATACAAATACCTGTTTCAAAATGCAACTGAATCAAATAAGCTCAATAAAGTAGCCAGAAAATGATCAACATATAAAAATCAGTTGTGCTTTTATACACTATTGCACCAGGGAGAAAAGAGGTCCCATTCAAAATACCAACTTGCAACATAAAATAAACACCTAAATATAAATGCAACTGAAAATACACAAGACTTAAACATGATAAAATTTTACTGAAAGACATTAAAAAGGCTTAAGCAAACAAAAATATACCATGTTCCTGAATAGGAAAAATTAATTATAAAAATGACAATTCTGCCCCCAAATTAATAAAAAATTCCAGTGCAATTACAATGAAGTTCCTCCTGTCAAGATTTTTTCCTAAGGCTTAGTAGAAAGGGTCTAAAAATTTATAAGAGAAACTATTAACATTTCATAAGAAAGTTTTTTTTTTAAATTAGAAGACAGGGGAGAATATTTTCCTATTATCTATCAACATACCTTAAAGATATAGTAAATAAATCGATGGGTATTCATTTAGGACTAGATCAAAGGAACAGAATAGAAAACATTCATGTGCTTATTATAGTGTTTCTTTTTTTTTTAATTTTTTTTAACATGTATTTATTTTTGAGAGACAGAGAGAAGACAGAGTGTGAGCAGGGGAGGGGCAGAGAGAGAGGGAGACACAGAAGCTGAAGCAGGCTCCAGGCTCTGAGCTGTCAGCACAGAACCCGACACGGGGCTCAAACTCATGGACTTCGAGATCATGACCTGAGCCAAAGTCCGATGCTTAACAAACTGAGCCACCCAGGAGCCCCTAGTCTTTGCAATGAATAGCTAAACAGTGTCTATTTAATAAATGATGTTGGGACAGTTGACTTGCCACTGGAGAACAGTACAGCTAGACTCCCACTTAACACCAGGAATTTAGATTTCAGATAGCTTAAAAATAAACCCAAAGAACTACCTGATGAAAATATAGGAGATACTTTTCACCGTAACCTTGAGGCAGGGAAGGCCTTAAAGACACAAGACTCAGATCCCTAACTAAAACAGAACAAAACAAAAAATGTGTATGATATCATAAATATATCATAAATAAAATAAAAAATCATGCAACAAGCTTGGAAGAAATAGTTATATAACAGGTAAAGGATCAATAAGAAAAATTTATGAAGCATGCCTACTAATTAATAAGAAATGACCAAAAAGCTATCCCCATAAGGACACAGGAAACAAATTGTTAATTCACAGCAAGATGTACCATAAGAGGTCAGTAAACTTCAGAATTCTGAGCCTCATTAGTAATCAAGTAAAACAATGAAATACCAAATTCTGTTACCACTGGTAAAAATTGGAAGGATTTATATGTCAAGGGTTGGCAAAGATAGAGAAAATGGTAGTGACTACTTCTTGAAAGGCAATTTGACAATATCTGTCAAAATTAAAAATTCATCATATGCTTTAACTGGGGATTCCTCTTCTAGTAATCTAGCCTAAAGAAATACTCACACGTGCACAAATATGTACGTACAAGTCACCAGAGTGGTCTATGTAGCTACAAATAATTGGTATATTATTTAATAAGTTTGTTGGTACTGCCATGACAAAGTACCACAGAACAGGTGATTTATTTCTTCATGGTTCTGGGAGCTATAGTCCAAGTTCCAAGTGTTGGTAGGGTTGTTTTTTTTCTGAGGCCTCTCTTCTTGCAGATGGCCGTCCTCGCTCTGTGTCATTTATATGGTCTTTTTTCTGTGTGTGTCTGTATCTTAATCTTTTCTTCTATGGACACCAATCACACTGGTGTAGGAGTCTCCCCAGTGACCTTATTTAACCTAATGACATCTTTGAAGGCCCCATACAGGGGCGCCTGGGTGGCTCAGTCGGTTAAGCGTCCGACTTCGGCTCAGGTCATGATCTTGCGGTTCGTGAGTTCAAGCCCCGCGTCAGGCTCTGTGCTGACAGCTCAGAGCCTGGAGCCTGTTTCCGATTCTGTGTCTCCCTCTCTCTCTGACCCTCCCCCGTTCATGCTCTGTCTCTCTCTGTCTCAAAAATAAATAAATGTTTAAAAAAAAAATTTAAAGGCCCCATACAAATACAGTCCCGATACAAATAATACAAATACAGACCCTATACAAATAAAGGCCCTCCAAATACAGTCACATTCTGAGGTACTGGGGGCTAGGACTTCAACATGTGACTTTTGACGAGACACAATTCAGCTATAACAGTTGAAAACACTCTTAAATACAAAATAGGAAAAGGTTACGGTGCATTCAGTCTGCACTGAATGAAGTTGACTTATGAAAGATTTTCAAAATATTGTTAAATGAAAAAGGAGTCACAGTGTATGTGTATAGTATGATTCCAATAATGTAAAAAGAAGACAGAGAAATTGAATGAGTGCACATATCAATGTATAGTTTGAGACAGAGAATTAAAAGGGAATACACTGAAGCGTTGGGAATGGCTGCCTTTGCTTGGGGAAGGAAGTGGAAATGTGGCTAGGGTGGAGGGAAGCATAGCAGATAAAGGATGAATTTCATGTTTTTCTCTCTATGTGTTTTGATTTACTTGAATATTTTACAATGGGAATGAATTCTTAAATTACCTAAATACCTTACTTACTAACATGCTTAACAACTTCATAATAAAGTGGCACATGCACATACAGAAAAGGAAATTTGGAGTTTGGAGTTGAGCAAAACAGAATTGATAACTATTCAACACCCTTGACACCCCAAATTCCACTCTCCAACAGAGTCCAGAGCTGCCCTAACTCGAAGTCTCTCTTCTCTGCTGTTTTCTACCATAAGGTATGTGAACTGATGCCCTGGTCAACTGGCAGAGCGATGTCAAAGTGTAAGATTCCAGGCTCTGGGCTGATGGCTCAGAGCCTGGAGCCTGTTTCTGATTCTGTGTCTCCCTCTCTCTCTGCCCCTCCCCCGTTCATGCTCTGTCTCTCTCTGTCCCAAAAATAAATGTTGAAAAAAAAAATTAAAAAAAAAAAGTGTAAGATTCAAAGGAGGAGCTACAGAAAACGTCTTCCGGCTTTCTCTAAGGAGGCATCGCCAAGAAAATGGTAGCAGAGAAGGAGTGCTAGCAAGGCTAGGCTCTGATGAGAGAAAGAGAACCGAGGTCTTTTTTTTTTTTAAGTTTATTTTTTATTTATTTTGAGAGAGAGAGTGTGTGTGTTAGAGGGAGAGAATGAGCAGGGAAGGGGCAGAGAGAGAGAGGGAGAGAGGGAATCCCAAGTAGGCTCCGCTCAGTCGTAGACTCCATCCCACAACAGTGAGATCACGACCTGAGTCGAAATCAAGAGTCGGACGCTTAACCCACTGAGTCACACAGATGCCCTGGAGCTGCTGTCCTTCTGGATACTCTTTACCTCCCTCTGTCCTGGGATCCTAGGAGCTGTCAATGAAGAGTTCGGGGCAGCAGCTGGTCCTGGAGCTAAATCCCCAGAATCGGCTGGGGGTGAAGCCGCACTGGTCCAGAAGTTCTGCGCTGGAGCTCAGCACGAAAGTAACGTGGTGGACTGGAAACCCTAGCCTGGCAAAACTATAATCGACATGGCTGAATGTGTGCCATTGCCCTTAAAAAACTTAGATCCCAGTATAACACTCAGTCATTATTAGACATGTCAGAGTTTAAATAAGAGCAAAAATAAATGATTGGCTGTTGTATTGAGGGTGGCTTTTAAGGCCACCACCTACTCAGCTAAGATTTATGTTTTTCTAATTCCAGTTTCTGTCCCATAGAAACTGCCATGGAGGGAGTGGGGATGGCACCTGGGTGGCTCAGTCGGTTGAACATCCAACCACGGCTCAGGTCATGATCTCACAATCGTGGGTTCTAGCCCTGTGTCTGGGTCTGTGCTGACAGCATGGAGCCTGGAGCTTGCTTTGGATTCTATGTCTCCCTCTCTGTCTCTGTCCCTCCCCCACTTGTGCTTTCTCTCTCTCAAAAATAAATAAACATAAAAAAAAGAGAGAAAGAAACTGCCACAGGGAGGCATATGGATGGGAAGAAAAGCTTTGAGTGTCAACATACATGAAAATTCTCACAAGATAAATCAATTTGCAACCAACATTTTAAAGAATGCATCATTGTGGATAAGCAGGTTGTGATTGTGGAGCTGTCTAAAGGGGGAAAGATTTGAACTGTGATTTCTGGGACATGGTGGGAGTGGCCAGCAGTCATGAAAGAGGGAGGTTGCTTCTGCTGTAGGGAAGGTCAAACAAAGATGTGGGGTTTGAGAGCATGGCCAGTGGATGTGCACATGGAGAGGTGTCAGTTGGGGAGGACCAGGGCTTCTGATAGAAAGTTCTTTAGTCTTCTGTGGGGCTTATACTGATCTTCTAGTATTTATGCCTCTTTTTTTTCATATGAAAGTATCATACATTAAATGGCCACCCACCTTAAAAGCGTTAAGAGAAATTGATGAATGCAATCAGTAATGTATTGTGAAATGGCAATACCTTTATTTACAATTTTATGCATTCTTCACGTATTAGGGTTATTAGCCCTTTGTCTAAGATACATGTTGCAAATATTTTCTCCCTGTTAATCAGTTGTCTTTTGGCTTTTTTAAAAATGGTATTTTGTTTGTTTTTGTCAAAGAAAACCTTTTAGTTTTTATTAGTTAAATTTATCTCCCATGTCTTCTCAGACTGGCTCTGGATTTTAAAGTCACTATTAGGAAGACTTTCCTATATTGAGACTACAGAACAATTCACCCATATAAATTTCTAGTACCTTATAATTTTATTTTTTTTATTTTTTTTATTATTTTCTATCCCCAGACTATTTGAAGTTTATTCCTATGTGTACTGTGAGACATTGGATTTAATGTTATCTTGTCCCAAATAGCTCTTCAGTTTTCCAACATAATTTATTTTAAAAGTTCATCTTTACTTCAGTAGTTTCAAATGACACCCTTGTCATATACTATACTTTTATATGTGTTTGAATTTATTCCTGGATTTTTTTAGTCTATTCTATTGCCTGTGTCAGTACCACACTGTTTTAATTATAGAGACTTTATAGTATGTTTTAGTGTCTGCTGGTCCCCCCTCATAAATATTCTTTTTCAGTGATTCTTGATTATTCCTGCATGTTTGTTTTTCCATGTAAACTTTGGTATCAACTTAACTCTATAAAAGAGCTTGTTGGCATTTTAATTGGGATTGCAATGCATGTGTAAATTATCTTAGGGAAAACTCACATCTGCATAATGTTGACCTATTTTGTTCAAGGACAGAAAATGTCTTTCCACTTGTTCAAAACCAGTTTTTACTGTTTCAGGGGTTTATTAGAAGTATTTTCTATTAAATTTAATCTTATGTATTTTTGATGCTAGTATAAATGAAGTTTTTTTCTACCACTATATCTTCTAACTTTTCATTGTTTCTGTGTATGAAAACTATTGATTTTTAATATTAATTTTATACCCTGCTACCTTCCTGAATTGTTTTATTGTTTGAGTTTGTTTCACCCCCGCTTCTCTGGGGATTTCCTAGTATACTATCATATTATCTCCGAATAGAGATTGATCATTACGCTTCATTTTACTTCTTCACCCATTCTTATACCTCTAATTGATTTCTCTTATCTAATTGCATTGGCTAATGACTCTAGTACAACGGTTAAGTAGAAGAGACAGTGGTCATCCTTGCTTTGTTCCTTATCTTAGTAAAAATGCCTTGAAGATCTATTGGTTTTACCTCATCAGTGACTCTTCTCTATCTTTCACTTTCCATTGTCAATGATAATGCCCTGATTCAGACCTTATCATTCGTTTCCTGGACTGTTGTAGGTCACCTATCTAGATTCCCAGGCTCTCATTTCACCTATCTATCTCCCTTCTAATCTACACTGTAGGCTGCTATCAGAGGTGGTGAATCTAATACACAGCTCAGAGTATGCAAAGCTCCTCAAAAACCTCACCACTGCTTTGTGAGCAAAGTCCTAATATGAAAGTGTGGCATTCGTGATCTGATCTCACATTATATTCTCTTCTACAACCTCTCCCCATTCTTATTTCATGAATCTCTTATCTAGACATTCACCTTTATACTTTAACTGATGTTGTTTTCTCTGATAAAAACAACCGTTTCAAATTTTTGAAATCCTCTCATTTTTAAACCTAGCTAAAGTGCCGTCACCTCCTCAAAACATTCCTATTCCTTCAAGTCAGAATTGTTCTTCCTTTATATCCCATAGCATGACTTGTAACAATATTTAGCATTTATCTTATATAATATTATGAGTTAAAATATACTGAGAGCTTACTGTATGCTAGAGGGAGTTAAGCTCTGGAAAATCATATCTCATTTATCCCTTCAAATTCAATGAGAAAGACATTGCTATATCCATGTCATTTGAGGTGGATAAATGAATAGTGACTATCTCAGTACCTTCTATGAAGTAGACTCTTATTAAATCAATTTTGCTGAAACAAAGAAGCTCTTTATTGGATGACTTCCATTGGCCTGGAAGTCTTATTATTAACCAGAGGTCAATTCCTCCTTTCAGGAAATTAAGTCAAGGAAATATTTATTGAACACTTACCATGTGAGCACTTGTAGATTTCATATGATCTTTAACACAAGTTCTATTATTATGTTTCCCACTTTACAGTTGAAGAAACTGAGGTTTTAAGGAAGTTAATGAACATGCTCATGGCTACACAACTAGTAAGTAGTAGAACTGAAACTAGAACTCATGGCTTTCTGTCTCCAGAATTAGAGACTTTAACCATTATATTGTCATGCCTTAAAGGGCTAATGATAATTAGAATTGGTTTCAAATTTGATATTCAAAGTACCTGGCACAGACCACTGTTTGTCTCTTTAAGTTCATCCTCTTTTTCTTCTTGGAAACATGGCTTCCCAGCTGGAAACTAAATTTCCCAGGCTCCTTTGCAGTTAGGAATAACGATACGGCTGTGTTTGGCCGATGGAATGTAAACTGCTGTGATGTGAACAATTTCCACCTCACTTTTGTGAAGGAAAATTATTTGCTTTCTATTTTCTCTCTTTTCCTTTCGCAAGGGTGGGGTGCGCTTTTTGTTATGGCAGCTTAGCCTTTATTACCCTAATACACCATCCATTCCAAATTGATGTTATCCACGCTTTTCTGAAGACAATTTGAAGTTTCTCCTCGTCAAATTCTCAGAGTGGGGGACAGATAGACCAAACAGGTACTTGTGAATGCATCAGTAACAAACCAGGCATCAATGAATAAATTACAATACTAATGACACAGCGAAAATGTTTTTCATCATGCTTTATGATTCCCAATTAGAATCTCTTTCCATTGCAAACTTCATTTCTGCAACCAATATACTGTAATCGACACTAGCTAGCAATCCAGCCACAGAATGTTAATATTTTTCTTCAGCTAATACGGAACAAGCCCTGAGAATTTAATGAGATAACCAGCTGGGTGACACTGAATATATTCCTCTCTGTTCTCTGGATGCACAAAGTGGGGAAGAAAACTGCCCCATCAGGGGAATAAAAATAGGAAGACACCTGGACAGAAGATAATGAGAACCACATCAGCATAGAGAATGGAGAATAGGCTCCAGAGGACTGTTCAAATACCGAAGTGTCGGAATAGGAAAACTGTCCAAAGGAAAAATCATGTTTACTCTATATGTGCCATGAGCCAAGGTGAGGCTTGGTTTGAAAGGCTAAAAGATTTAGGTCAGCCGAACACACACACACACACACACACACACACACACTCCTAGTTTAAGGATGAGAGAATGAAAGGGTAAGAAAAAGGAAAAGAAGGTAGGAAAGAAGAAAAGAAGGAAGGAAAAAAGGAAGCGAGGGAGGGAGGAAAGGGGATATATGGAGAAAAACAAAAACATACTACACGAACTGTATAGATAGGTTAGTTCATGTTCCTCCCTTAGAGGTCATAAAACGTTCTTGCGGGCCTCCCTCTGCAATGTGTGACACACCCAAAGGAAGTCCGCGACGGGTCTCAATGACACAAGAATCACACCTCATCTCAAGGCCTTTCCAGCTTCTGGCAAGACTTTCTGTGAACTTTACACTTAGGCAGGGCTTTGCTTCTTAGGCAGGCACTTCCCTTGTACAAATGGGAAAAAGAGCCAGAGGCCACGGAGAAGCATCTTTGCTGCAAAATCTGACTTCTTTGGGCGTTTTATGTTTTCTAATGGCACACTTGCCATGTGCCCATTTATACTCACAGAGAGTTAAGGACTCACATAGAACATTTGCTTCTCGGTCCCCCAGGGAGCACAGGAGGAGGACTGGGATATGCACCAACCTCCCCAGTGACAGAGCAGGTTTGGGGTCCACGGTCAAGCGGGACATGGAGCGACCAGGGCTTCAGTGGTCTCCAGACACACTTCAGTTTCCTAGTAAATTCCAACTTTACGATCCTCCCTCCTTCCTGGCAAACGCAAGTCTTTCACTTTTTATACATTGGTTTGTCTGCTTGTTTTCCTAGAGGACTTCAGCAATTGGTCCCTTACACTGGATTTTTGTTTAGCTATAATAGATCTTAATTATAAATTTGCAACAACATTTATAATGATTGCCCAGAGAAAGGAATACAAGCCTCTATAGCTCAACATTTAATGGAAGGACTTTTCTTTTTCCATCTGAAGTCTGAAATGAGCTCATATTTCATGGCTAAATATTTTCTGGTGTGAATCATTTAGAGCTCTTGGTTTGCCCTTTTAAAAGCATCATTGATAAAATGCTAAAGAGATACATTTAAACATTCTTTAACAGACTGATCTTGAGAGTTTGTCTGGAGGACTGTGGAAGATAATAAAACAATCTGTTACTTACAGGCTACTAGAAGGGAGGAAAGAAAGAATTAAAAATTAACCCAAAACATGGCAAGAAGAAAATAATAAGCGGCACAAATAACAAGAGGGACACAGAAAACAAATGGCAAGATGGCAAATTCAAACTTGAATGTATTGGTAACTAAATACAAATGGATTTAAAACTCTAAATAAAAGACAAACTTTGTTAATGAATAATAAAACAAAACTCAAGTATATGTTATTTACAAGAGACTCCCATTAAGTATAAAGGATACAGAAATACTGAAAACCAAAGATTAGAAAAGGATATAAAATGCACACATTAAGATAATGGAAGCTAATGTAGTTATCTTTCTGTGACAAACATTGGACTTCAACACAAGCAATATGTGGTAAACACAACACAAGGTAAAGAGGGATATTTTATAAAGATAAAAGATATAACAATCAGGAATTTTTATCCAATACATAGCATAGTATCACATTGCATAAAGGAAGGACTGATAGAAGTAAAAGTAGAAATAGCCATCTGCACAATCCTAGTTGTACTTTTTATCAAACCTCTCTCATAATAGAATAAATGAATCAAGTTTCGGTTAATACATAGGAAATTCAAAAAGCCAGAATAACTTTACCAAATTTCCATGGAAGGAACTCTGCACCCAGCATCTGTAAAATAAACATTCTTTTCCAATACACATGAGACATTTACCAAAAGAACTCAATACTTAGCTGTAAAGCAAGTCTCGCCAAATCTCCAAGGATGGAAATAGGCTATCTGAATACAGTGGAATTAAACTTGAAATAAAAAACCATAAATAACCACTATGGAAAACTCCCCGGATGTTTGGAAATGAAGTAATACACATCTGAATAACCCATGGGTAAAGATACAATTACAGTGAAAAACTTAAAAATTATAAGTTGGACTAAAAGAGAGTGAAAATATGACACATAACAACCTATGGGATGCAGCTAAAGCTGTAATTAATGTCAAAGCAAATTAATGTCAAAGACAATAGAAGGAAACAATAAAGATAAAAGGAGAACTACTGTAGTAAAAGATAAATATGTACTAGAGAAAAATAAAGCCAAAAGTTGGCTCATTGAAAAGACCAGCCCCTTTTGTAGGTAACCCTATTTGAGAAACCAAGAGAAGTGAGAGATTACCAACACGAAGAATGGGCATTTCTACAGAAGACCTCAAGTGTGTAAGGAAGAAATGGTATTAATTTTATAGAAATTCCTCCGGAGAACTGAATTTTGAAAACATCCAACAAAATAGTTAGAAAGTGTCTAACAAGGGGCGCCTGGGTGGCGCAGTCGGTTAAGCGTCCGACTTCAGCCAGGTCACGATCTCGCGGTCCGTGAGTTCGAGCCCCGCATCAGGCTCTGGGCTGATGGCTCAGAGCCTGGAGCCTGTTTCCGATTCTGTGTCTCCCTCTCTCTCTGTCCCAAAAATAAATAAACGTTGAAAAAAAAAATTAAAAAAAAAAAAGAAAGTGTCTAACAAGATGGAAAAAGCATGATCCTTATGACTGCTTTGCATTTCTTCTGGGAATACAAGGCTGGTTTAACATTTGAACATCTACGGAATTCATCACATTGTCAGAATAAAGAACACTCAGATAATAATCTCAATAGCTGCAGAAAACTATTAGGTAGGATGAATCCCAATTTGTGACAAAAAGTCTTGGCTAACTAGGAATTGAGGGGGACTTTCACTATTCTACCAAATTTTGGAGAGTATCTCCCCCCGCAAAAAAAATCTGCCTCCAATTTAGTGTGGAAACATTGAAAGTTTTCCTGTGAGGTGGCAAATGAGACAAAAACATCTACTGTCATGGCTTCTATTCAACCTTGTACTGGGACGTCCAGCCGTGACCAACTCCAGGGCAACTGAACCTCAGGAAAAGGTTAGCCCTTTGAAGAGGAGAATCCCAAATCAAGCAGCTTATTTCTAGACAGGACTGTGGTCTCAGAGTAGTCGCACTGACAGACATGAGGAGGAGTCTTACAGGATCTCTGAGAACATTGAGGAAGGACATGAAGCCTTGGGGACCTCCTGAATGTGGGGAGAGAGAAGGTAAGAGGAGCATAGTGAAGCCTCTCAGAGAACTGAGGACGCTTTTGAAGGATCTGAGTGGGTGGGAGAGTCATAAAAATATTTCAGTATACTTATTTACAGTATTAATTCTTCCTCAACTCTTCTCTTTTTTTTAATGTTTATTTTTCATTTTTGAGAGAAAGAGCACATGCGAGTGGCAAGGTGGAGAGAGATGGGGGGGTGGGGGGACACAGAAGATCTGAAGAGGTATCTGCACTGACAAGCAGAACCCATGAACTGTGAGATCGTGACCTGAGCTGAAGTTGGATGCTCAACTGACTGAGCCATCCAGGTGCCCCTATTCCTCCTCAACTTTTAAGAGGCATTTTTGTTTGTCCTGCTAGATTTCCAGGTCTTTGTTGTTCTCTAAGAGGAAAGGGCTGGTTAGCACATGTAAGAGGGTACTGCAGCAACCTGGGGCTGGGTGGAGAGGTGGCCAGGATTGGTTGGAAGAGGGTTAAAGAGAGGACAGCAGAACATATGAACGGAACCCGGAATCCAGAAGTCTGGCTTTGTGTTTGGTCAGGATAGAGGACAGCGATCTGGGAAGAAGCCAAGGTAAGTAGAATCTGCAGAGAGGAAATGGTAAAGGGGATTTTTAGAAAGAGAACTCCAGTGAAGACCTATTATATATTATTGTTCAAAGCTTGCTGAAATAGTTTGGGGGGAGGGCAAACATACCAAGTTTTATTCAAACTTCTTACAGAATATCCTCTAATTAGGGTTGCCAAATGAAACCCAGGATGCCCAGGTAAATTTGAGTTTCAGATAAACAATAAATACTTTGTTTTAGTGTTAGTATGTCCCCAATACTGTATGGGACTGTTAAAAGATAAGCTGAGACATATTAGAATTTTTAAGAGTTTACCTGAGCAAAAAAAATGGTTAGAATAGCGCATCGCCCAACCGGAAGTGGTTGGTAGCCCTTCACCAACACGACCATGGGGACAGATGTTCATGGAGAAGAGAAAGAGGCAAAACAAGGAAATGATTGATTAGCTATAATCTTAGCGCTTAGTTGGCTGTCGTGATTGGTTATTCGTAGTGTTTCAATTTTGTCACCTTGAGGTATTGACAGGCTTAAATTTCGGCTTGCTTCCACGGCCTACAATAGCATTAGAACCACAGTTTAATGGCTCCTTATTTACTTCATTTAACAGAATAAACTTATACCAAAAGGACAATTAGTCACTTATATGTAATTTGTTTAACTGGACATCCTATATTTTTATTTGCTAAGTCTTGCAACCCTATCAATGTAAGAATTGTAAATGATACACAAGAGTTTTTACTATAACATCACCATCATTTGTGCATGGCAGTGGTCATTTGCGTTTTGGTAGATATAAATACAGCTGTAAAAAATTTTAAATTATACTTATTTTCTCTTGATAAAATTTTTTCTAATTCACCGGGGCCAAGGTGCTTCTTAATAAACAGTTTATGTTGCTAGTAGGCGGCTGGGTGAAAAGATTTTCCTAGATTGTAGGGCACCAAGAGAAGTGTGACTGAAAATAGGTTTTATAAGTAGAGAGAGGGGCGCCTGGGTGGCTCAGTTGGTTAAGTGTCTGACTTTGGCTCAGGTCATGATCTCCTGGTTTATGAGTTCAAGCCTCACATTGGACTCTGTGCTGACAGCTCAGAGCCTGGAGCCTGCTTTGGATTCTGTGTCTCCCACTCTCTCTGCCCCTCCCCTGCTTGTTCTCTCTCTCTCTCTCTCTCTGTCAAAAATAAATAAATATATTTAAAAAATAAGTGGAGAGAAAGCAGGGTTTACAGGAGCTATGGGACAGAGAAGAGAGGAAGGTGGAAAGCTGGGAGCACCCAACACGAGCTTTAGAGACTGGATTCTGAGCTACACTGAATTTTTGTAATTTTCATTTGACAGAGAGAAACAGAGAGAGGGAGACAGGGAAGGAGGGTGTGAGAGCAGGAGAGAGGGACAGAGGGAGAGAGAGAGAGAATCTTAAGCAGGATCCATGCTCAGCTTGGCCCTACTCTCAGTGTAGGAGTGGAGCCCAGTGTGGGGCTTGATCCCACAACTCTGGGATCATGACCTGAGCCAAAATCAAGACTCGGGTACTTAACCAAATGAGCCACCCTGGTGTCCCTGAGCTACACTTAATTTGTAACCATAGCAAAAATCAAACTTCCTTTTATTGTTTTCCCCCACCCCCACCGAAGCTCATTAATTGTGACAGTTTTTCCACCTTGGCACACGTTAAAAGTACTCTTCGATAGAAGACCCACTGTTTTCTTGCTCAAGCCAAAATTACTGAAAAACCATTTCCCTATCATTTTAACGCTGACATTTGTTATGGTAGAGGATTTTGATTATTGGTTTCAGTTCTCTTCTTCTCATCTCTGTTATTTTGCTCCCTGAATATATTTCCTGTCTCTATTTCCTTTTTCTGATTTCTAGCCATTTTTCCAGTTGATTCCAGCTCACGAACCATGAGCATGTTCTCTCTAGCAGGTGATGTGTAAGTGTATGTTGCCAGTTCTTTGCACATGTATTATTTCTTTGTAAACCAATTTTCAAAAATTTTTTGAAATATACCCTTAGTTAGGCACACATTTAACAAGTTCAGGACTCCTTTTATGTGCTCTATCACATACCGGACTGAACTGCGAGTCCTGTGTGTACTCTGTTCTCTCTCTTTCTGCACCTACGTAAAGAACATAAAACTCCATTCATAAACATGACTTACAATACATCCTAGGTACAACATTTAAAAGAGTTTTCGATTTGTATAACTATATCTCCAGCAAAGAAGGCCGAATAAACAGCCTAAGGAGTCAATGTCACCATTGAAAAGAATTTATTCAACATTCACTGGATGGAAAATGCTCAAAAGATTTGTGCTGTTTTTACAGAGTGAGTTATAAAATGTGTGGTCCATAGAGAGTGGAGAGTTTATATTTATAGCAGAGTGCCTAAGACCCCTGCCCCCACCCAGAAAACTTCAAGCTCATCCAATCACCTTGTCTTAGCTTTATAAACATGAAACCCTGTATAAATAACACTGAAGAAATGCGAAGACATGTTGGCATTAGAGCTGCTTCAGAATAAACACAAAAGTAACATTTTAATGTGACTTTATTTTCTAAAGGGAGCCGAAAGGGTAAATCGTTTGTGTGCAACATATCTCAACTGATGCCTTGAAGCAAAAAATGGAAAAGTAAAGTCACATGTCACCAACTGCATCAGAATCTCTTGGAAATCTGAATTACTTGTGTTTAAAGCAACAATATTTCACTCTCCTGATAATGGAATGTATGTGGCATCTAGAATAACCAACAAGAATTTCCAATACCGGTAACCTTAGCCCTCAGGAGAGGAAGCTAGATAAGAGATACTATTTTTAAATAAACAATTAACATCTTTTCTCTTATTTTTTTTTTGCTTAAAATGTTTGAAGCTCATTTCTCCCCTAAAATTCTAGTTGTAACTTAACTAACCAGGAAGCCCTATCAGTTCCGAAGATTTATAAAGTCAGAGTAATTGAGATGGTGCAACTTTGGTACAGGAGAAGACATGTTGATCAAGGCAACAGAGTAGAGGGCCCATCAGTGTCCCATGTGCATGAGGCAATCTTCCTATTTGGAAGAGGTGGTCTTGCAGATGGGTAAGGAGGTGGATGGGGGGATCCCAACCTCATACCACAGGCAAAAAAAAATGGGTTAAAAATTATTTAAATGTTCAAAGCAAAACTTTAAGACTCTGGCTTAGGAGGCCAGTGAAGAGAATATCTTGATGAAGGTAGGGTGCGTATAGATCTCTTAATGAAGACACAATGAAAAGTTCAATACGCTTAACTACTTTCAAAGCTGAGAATTTGTCAAAAGAACCCACAAAAGCGAAAAGACAAGCCACACAATTGGAAAAGACTTTGCACTTCACATAATTGGCAAGAGATTAACATTGAGTATTTATAATGAGCTATAATAAATCAGTTAGAAACTAACAGAAATAAGAAAATAAGCAAAGGGAATAAATAAGCATTTTGCTGACGGGGAAACATACATGGTAAATTCAATTGTGAAAAAGTGTTCAACCTCATCATTAATCAGGGAAACACAAATTAAAACTGTAACGTGATTTGTTTTCTATCTGCTTAATTGGCAAAAATGTAGAAGCCTGACAATATGGTATTGGTGCAAATACCATACCCCACTAGTGACTTATAAACTGATACAACCTTTTTGGAATTAAATTGCCAAGGAAAAAAAAGCCCAAAAAACATTTGAAAAGCTTATAAACCAGAAATTCCACTCTGAGTTACATATCCCAGAGAAACTCTTGGACACGTGTACCTGGAGACACATACAAATTCACTGAGAATGGAATTGTTCATAACAGCAGAAATGGAACCGTCTGAAATGTTTATGAACAAGAGAATGAATAAGTAAGCTGTGGTATATTTCTAATAAAGTTTATTGTGGATCAGTGAAAATGAATGAACTATAGTGAACTCCGAAGCATGAAAGAATTTCAGGAACATGATAGTGACAAGGTACAGGAGATTACATGCAATGTGACACCATTTTTGTAAAACTCAAAGAGGAAGAAACCTCAGAAATGTATCCTGTTTGTTCCAGAATTCACACAGTGCGCGTAACCATCTTTTTTAAAAGTAAGAGAATGATAAACACAGCATTGCGATAGCAGTGGATGCCCTCATACACTGGTTTTTAAGTTGAGTGGTGAGGTCATGGGTGGCAGTTTATTTAAATGTTTATTGGGGCGCCTGGGTGGCTCAGTCGGTTGGGCGTCCGACTTCAGCTCAGGTCACGATCTCACGGTCCGTGAGTTCAAGCCCCGCGTCGGGCTCTGGGCTGATGGCTCAGAGCCTGGAGCCTGTTTCCAATTCTGTGTCTCCCTCTCTCTCTGCCCCTCCCCCGTTCATGCTCTGTCTCTCTCTGTCCCAAAAATAAATAAACGTTAAAAAAATAAATAAATGTTTATTTATTTTTGAAGGAGAGAGTGTGAGTAGGGGAGGGGGAGAGAGAGAGGGGCAGAGAGAGAGGGACAGAGGATCCCATGCGGGCTCTGTGTTGACGGCAGAGAGCCCGATGCAGGGCTTGAACTCACGAACCTTGAGATCATCACCAGAGCTGAAGTTGGAAGCTCAACCGACTGAGCTACCCAGGCACCCCGGGGGGGGGGGCATTTTATGATCATGTTGCCAAGTTTATATACCTGACATCTATTCTCTTTCATGTATCAATTATTTCATTATCAGCAGAAGCAGCAGCATCTTCATCAAAGAATCATACAAACTTTAGAGATATGGTGCCCAGCTTCCTTCCCTTTTTGAGGGCTAGGCCACAAGACCCTCCCCAAAAGCTTACCCCTATTAATTTTTCTCAGTGGCTCCACCTTTAGAACACGTGTATTCCCCCATTCACTGGCCAGTGTCCTATTGTTATGCCCAGAATTCGTGATCCCCAAAGACCACTAGGGAGCCGAGTCTGATGCAAAAGCAAAGAGCCTTTATTCGAGCTAGCTCGAGCTCAATCCCCTACCTGCACCGACGCAGCGGTGAGATACCAGGGAAAGAGAGTGAGTTTCAAAAGGACAAAGGTTTTATTGGGGCCTAGGGGCAGTTGGCGAGGTAATGGCTATGGCTTCAGCCGATTGGCTGGGGAAGGGTCCTGGGGAAGGGTCCGAGTCCTGTTAGGCAGGTGAGGGGGGGGTTACTCAAGGGGAGGAGGTGTGGTCAAGGTGAAGGACACAGAACAAGATGGAGTCGGCTGGCGTAGGCCCGCCCTTTCATTCCCCCCTTGTCATGTAGCTTAGGGACCCAATCATGGGACCGGCTGCATTTATGGTGACAAGGGGAACAGAGTTTGGAGGTTTACGCAAAGTTCTGGGAACCAAGTGTCCCTGAGGTGGCTCTGGGACGTCTGATTAAGTATTGTCCCCGAGCTGGTGTCTATGTTCTGCCAGGTGATGTTTTGGGGGGTGTGGGGACTCCCGGCAGCATGAGCAATGACAAGCAGAGTTAACAGAGTTACCAATATTAGGTAGGTCAAATGCGCTATAGCTTGAGCTTGAGCGGGTTGTGTTGGTCCCGACTGATGGCCCATTGCGTGACAACGTCCTTCCGGATCGAGGAGGGGTCCGCTGGCTGAGCGTGGGTGTGATGGACCCAGGTCGCGATGCCGTCTACCTTGAGAGCGGTGGGGGTTGTCAACACCACGATGTAGGGTCCCTTCCAGCGCGGCTCGAGAGTCTCTCGGTGGTGCCTCTTGACGTAGACCCAGTCTCCCGGCCTGTACTGATGAGGTGTTGGGATCGGGCCAGCCTCGTAGATGGCACGGAGGCGCGGCCAAATGTCCTCATGCACCCTCTGGAGCCCGCTCAAGGAAAGAAAAAGTTCTTGATCTTTAAACTCAGCAATAAGTTCAGCTCGGAGGCTGGGAATAACAGGGGGTGGCCTGCCAAACATGATCTCGTAGGGAGTAAAACCCAGAGTGTAAGGAGTGTTTCTAACCCGGTAAAGGGCGTACGGTAGGAGAGTCACCCAGTCCCCGCCAGTCTCCATGGTTAATTTGGTAAGGGTCTCTTTTAGGGTTCTATTCATTCTTTCTACCTGTCCTGAGCTCTGGGGCCTATAAGCACAATGTAATTTCCAGTTTGCCCCCACCGCCTTGGCTACTGCCTGTGTTACCTGCGAGATAAAAGCTGGTCCATTGTCTGATCCTACCATGGCAGGAAAACCATACCTGGGTAAGATGTCTTCTAGTAGCTTCTTAGCCACCGTCTGAGCCGTTTCATGCTTGGTTGGGTATGCCTCCACCCAGCCAGAGAAGGTGTCTGTAAATACCAGGTCCTCGTGTAGTGCCTCGTCGAAGATGGTGGGTGAATTTTTGAATCCCTGAGGTAGCCGTGTCCAGGTGAGTTGCCCACTGTAGCCCTCCTCCGGATCATGCCACTCGAAGGCGAACAAGGGTTGGCTCTGGGGTGCCAACGACAGACTGAAGAAGGCATCCTTTAAATCTAGTACAGTATACCAGACCCTGGAGGGCGCCAAGGAGCTCAAGAGAGTATATGGGTTGGTAACAGTTGGGTGTATGTCCACGACCCTCTTATTTACTTCCCGGAGGTCTTGTACCGGTCGGTAGTCATTTGTGTGAGGCTTTTTGACCGGCAGTAAGGGGGTGTTCCAGGCAGACTGGCAAGGAACTAGTACCCCTAGGCTTCGTAGTCTCCGGATGTGTGGCGGGATCCCCTTCCAGGCCTCCTGAGACATGGGGTATTGTTTGATCCTTACCGGACTCTCTCCTGGCTTGAGCTCTACCAGGACTGGGGTCCTGTGAGTGGCTAGTCCCATCCCCCCTGTCTCTGCCCAAACCGAGGGGAATTCTCGTAGCCATCTGTCTATATTATTCTCTCTCAGGAGCGCCTCCTGGTGGAGGAGGTATTCATCCTCCAGTTTCATGGTCAGGACCTGGATGGGGTGGCCCTTGCCATCGGTGACCTGAGGCCCCCCTTGTCTGAAAGTTATCTGAGCTCCAATCTTGGTCAGTAAGTCCCGTCCTAACAGCGGGTAGGGGCATTCTGGTATTACCATAAAGGAGTGGGATACCCGGCCCGTTCCCAAATCTACTGTTCTTCGGGTAGTCCATGAATACTGGCTCATACCAGTTGCCCCTTGTACCCAGGACTTCTTGCTAGCTAGTTTTCCTTGCGGGGTGCGGAGGACCGAATGTTGTGCTCCGGTGTCGACAAGGAAGTCAATAGGGGTCCCCTCCACTTTAAGAGTTGCCCTGGGTTCAGGGAGAGGGTCCGAACCCCGACTCCCCTAATCACTTAGTTCATCTAGCTCTAGGACTTTTACTCGATCAGTCTTGCTTCCCTTCCCGCCGGCCCTTTTTGGACAATCTCGGGCCCAATGCCCTATCTCCTTGCAGTATGCACACTGATCCTTCTGCAGCCTCTGCTTCCCCCCCTTGGTGGTTCCTTTACCTTTTCTTGCGTCGTCTGCCAGCTGCTGGAGACGGCGGTCTCGTTCCTCAGGGAAGTCAGCAGTGGTAGCTAGTAGTATTCTGGCCAGGTCTCGAGTCTGCTTACTTCTGGCAGCCGCCATGGCGCAAGCTGCTTGTCCTCAGGAGGCTCCCGGTTATTATATACCTTTTCGGCTACCACCAGTAAGTCCTGCAGACTTTTTTCTCCTAGTCTATCTATTTTCTGTAATTTTCTCCTAATGTCTATGGCTGATTGGTTTACAAAGGCCATGATAACAGCTGCCTTGCTTTCCGGAGCCTCTGGATCCATGGGGGTATAGGTATGGAATGCCTCCATGATCCGTTCTAAAAAGGCAGCCGGAGATTCATCTTTTCCCTGTTGTACATTTCCTACCTTGGCCAAATTGGTTGGCTTTCTAGCAGCCATTCGGAGACCCCCCATTAGAGTCTGGCGGTAGACCCAGAGCCTCTCCTTACCTTCTGCCGTGTTGAAATCCCACTGGGGCCGAGTTAAGGGGAAGGAGGCATCTATCTGAGCCTGGTTGGTGGTGGGATTCCCATCTGCGCCCGGAACTAGTTTTCGGGCCCCATTGAGGATTCTTTCTCTTTCTTCAGTCGTGAACAGGACCTGCAAAAGCTGCTGGCAATCGTCCCACGTGGGCTGATGGGTAAACAGAACAGAGTCTAATAAATCAATAAGCCCTGCCGGTTTCTCGGAAAACTTAGGATTCTGAGCTTTCCAATTGTAGAGGTCACTAGTGGCAAAAGGCCAATAGTGATGGGGCTGATTCCCCTCCGCGTCTGGGGGTCCGGTGGCTCGCGGGGGCAGAATAGTGGAGTCGGCGGTGGAGGCGGATTGCCCCCTCTGAGCCCTTTGTCTGGTAAAGGGCGGGCTTCCCCCTGGAGTGTTTCCGCCTCCCGCTCTTGGAACAGCGTCTGCCTCCTCCGGAGGGGGAGGATGGTGTTCTTCCGTCATCCTAGAGGGGTTATACGGGGGAGGAAAAATTCATTCTTCTTCAGTACCCCCCTGTAGGACAGGGTAGAGGGGTGCTGAAGGCTGGGTAAGACTTTTCCTCTTCTCTGTCTCCTGCAAAGCAAGAATGGGTTTTGGCTCCAGAGGGAGCAGGGTTAGGAAGGGCTTAAGCCAAGAGGGTGGGTCTTCTACAAGGTCCTGCCAAGTGATAATGTAAGGGAGCTGATCAAGATGGCCCACCTTAGGCTGAGAGATGATACTCCTGACTCGGTGGATGGTAGGGAGGTCGAAGGTCCCCTCTGGTGGCCATCCGACATTGAAAGTTGGCCACTCGCTAGAACAAAAAAACTGCAACCGACCCTTTCGGACTTCCACACTGAGGTTGTTAGCTCTTCCCCTTACATCCTTAAAGTGATCAATCATAATACTTAGAGGAGTAGTCTGAGTGTGTCCCATAACGTCCGTCCAATAAGTCCACAGAACAAAACAGAGAAACACAAAAACAAACAGAGGGCCCCTAGAAAGTCTTCCAACTCCATGGAAGCAAAACTGCAAGCTAGCTTAGACCTTTGAGGGGATTCCATATCCCTCCAAAACCGATGAGGGGATTCCACGTCCCTCCAGAAGGGAGAATCGGAACGTCTTCCGAAACTCCCGGCCCGTGGTCCTCCAGTGCGTCCACTTAGACCGCGTCGGGCACTACCAGAATTCCAGAAATGAGTTCACACAGAAAAGACAGAACAAACAGACACTAACCGTGGCCAGTCAGGCTCTCCAGGTCGGGGGTCCCTCGGGGTTCTTGGGGATCCCGGGCCGAGCCCCCAAATGTTATGCCCAGAATTCGTGATCCCCAAAGACCACTAGGGAGCCGAGTCCGATGCAAAAGCAAAGAGCCTTTATTCGAGCTAGCTCGAGCTCAATCCCCTACCTGCACCGACGCAGCGGTGAGATACCAGGGAAAGAGAGCGAGTTTCAAAAGGACAAAGGTTTTATTGGGGCCTAGGGGCAGTTGGCGAGGTAATGGCTATGGCCTCAGCCGATTGGCTGGGGAAGGGTCCTGGGGAAGGGTCCGAGTCCTGTTAGGCAGGTGAGGGGGGGGTTACTCAAGGGGAGGAGGTGTGGTCAAGGTGAAGGACACAGAACAAGATGGAGTCGGCTGGCGTAGGCCCGCCCTTTCACTATTGCCCATTCTTCTCTCCAACACCCCTTGGACTCTCGGCCTAGGTGGTCCTCACAGGTTCAGGGACACTCATAAACATGCAAGCTAGCCAGAACCAGTTCTCCCAAGACCTCCAGCCTCAGATCAAGGCTCAAGTCCCACTGGCTTGGGAGAGGAGGTTGGACGGTGGGCCCCAAGCAGTGCAGGACCCAGAGAAGTCTTTGTGGAGACGGCAGGTGAACAGTTCTGATGCCCGGGCAAAGGGAATACGAAGGAGACTTACAGACCATTTTGTACTCTATTTAGTCAGCCCTTAGGGCTCTTCCGAGAGGGTACACCTTACGTAGCCCAGGCTCGGGCAGATTCTGAGCAAGTAGGGATAAGATTAGTAACATTTTATGCTTGCATAGTGCCTTGACTGAACTTGAATTCACGGTGCCAGGCTTCTGTGGATTATTTAAACAGACAGATTACATTTTTTATTGCATGCTCCTAAGCTGAATTTTACACCTGGGTCGTGGGAGATTGAATAATTGGTTCTATTTCTTTACTCTTCTCTGTATCCACGGCGTTTCCCACATGCCTTTGTAGTTCTTCCTGCTAGAGATGGAGGGGAACCCCCTGCCCCTTGACTAGGGTACAGCCCTGTGATGTGGAGACGCACAGGGAGAGAGGACTACGCTGGTGACAGCTGGCTCCTCCCAGACAGATGAGAGCAGACCTGGTTGGAACCCGCAGGCTGGAGCCAAACCCCAGTGAGATCCGCAAAGTTGCCCCAGCCAACCTGTAGGTGTGCGTGATAGAGCACGTGTTTATGGTTGTATGCCACCGAGTTTTGAGTGGTTGACACAGCATTGTATTGTCCTCAGGTGACTGATACACTCGTTGAAGGATTACATAGCCTTCCAAGGGATATCAAGTACCAAAGGGACCACTCGGCAGTAATGACACTTTTCACCACCACCACCATCATCCCTTATCATCGTCATCATTAGGAAGGCAATAATAATTGCTCCCGGCTCTGCTTCCTAATGGCTCTGTAATCCTGGGCAGGTTTCTACTTTAAGCCCAAATTTTCTTATCTACTCACTGTGCCTACCTCTTGGGGATTCCTAGTGCTTACTCACCTGTTAAAAACTCTGAGAAGTTCTATAGTAAAGAAAGCTTTAAATTTCTTTAAGTTGGTTTTCCCCAAAGTTGTTTTACCATGAAATCTTTTTGTTTTCAGAAAAGCATTTAAGGGGTGCGTGGGTGGCTCAGTTGGTTGAGCGTCCGACTTCAGCTCAGGTCATGAGTTCAAGCCCCACGTCGGGCTCTGTGCTGACAGCTCAAAGCCTGGAGCCTGCTTCAGATTCTGTGTCTACCTTTCTCTCTGCCCCTCACTGTCAACAAAGCCTCACTTTAACTCTCCAGTTGTAAGCATTAAGTCTTGGGTAACTCCTCAAATACAAGCAGAGCTCAATCCATTTAAAAGTAGAAGTTTGGAGTAAAAATTATACTGCCTACAGAATTACCAATTTTCCCTCTTTTTTGGGGGGGGGGGGGTCCATGCACACTGTTCCTCAAAGCCAAAACATCATCTCTAAGCCCTTGCCAAAGTACCAGATTCATATTTGCTTTTAATTTTTTAATATTTATTTATTTTTGAAGGAGAAAGAGACAGAGTGTGAGTGGAGAAGGGACAGAGAGAGAAGGAGACACAAAATCAGAAGCAGGCTCCAGGCTCTGAGTTGTTAGCACAGAGCCTGATGCCGGGCTTGAACTCACAAGCCGTGAGATCATGACATGAGCTGAAGTCAAACGCTTAACTGACTGAGCCACCCAGGGGCCGGTAGACTCATATTTTCTATTCTCTGGCTGAACGTTTTCACCAGCACTTGAAAGTCAGAATGCCCACAGTTAAGCCAGCCATCAAGGGGAATGGCTCTTCCTGGTTTCTTCACTATAATGACAGTGCCTCTGTCGCTGGGCCCTGGGCTTGAAATCTCAGAGTTATTGGTCCTTTGTTTTGCTTGCTTTTTCTAAGACCAAGCAGTTACTGGCTGTTATAAATTTGATCCCCTCCAGTCACTTCCTTTTTATTTCTGATACTCGGGGTCAGGGGTGGCAAACTTTTTATGCACAGGGCCAGATGGTAGAAATTTTAGGTTTTGCAGGGTCATGTGGTCTCTATCACAACTACTATGCATCTCTGCCATTGTAGCTTTAAGGAAGGCATAGACAGTATCTAAATGAAAAGGCACAGCTGTGTTCCAGTAACACTTTATTTACAAAACCGTTCTGCCTGAATAGGGTGGAGAGCTGTAGTTTGCTAGCTCCTGCTCCAGGCCAACCTTCTTCATCTTCACAGTTAAAATTTGAATTTGTTTAGGGATTTATAGGCTGGTTTTTGCATGTGTATGTGCATGTAATGCTTTGCAAACTCCCAGTCAGTCCACACTGCAAACATTGTCTTAGTTGGCAGAGGAAGAAGGGATTGAGTTTGGAGGGATTAAGAAACTTCTACAAGTCCCAGAGATAAGTGGCAGAGCCAGGATTCAAACCTGTTTTATGCCAGAAATTCTAATGCTCTATTCATAGAAATTGTCTAGATCACTGAGTCGCCATCTTCTGCCTCCGTCTTCAACATTTGGCCTTGTAAATGACCACATCATTTTTCTAAGTTACACCCTGCCTCTGCTCAAAGGCTTCATTGCTTTCTATTTCTCAGCTGGGTACAGGCTCCTTATCTTGTCCTCAAGACCTTCCACAGCAGAGTCACAATTGCCTTTTCAACAATAGCTGCATGGTTGTCCTGTTGGAATCATGGTTGTCACCCAAGGCCTATCACCTTCACCAAGTTTCCTGTGAAGAATTATCTGATCTACCCAACTGTTAGGGGTTGGATTCTCTGGGAAGCAATCTCTGAGCTGAGCTATGCATGCAGGATGTTTATTAAGGAGTCCTTGGGGTTGACACCAGTGGAAGGGAGGGGGTGAAGCAGATGTCACTGTGAAGGCCCAACAAAAGATCAGTCAACACATGGGGAGCTCTGGAGCCAGAATTGTCCTTAAGAGGTATCCCAAGTTGAACCAAGATGGCCAAGTTTTTACTTCCCTTTCAGGCAGTGAGTGGATATGGGCTTCTCAGGAAGGGGTATGACTTTGGACAAGGTGGTTCTCTGTAGATGAGACAGTCCTTAATAATTGAAGGTTGTATGTCCCCAGCACTCCCAGCAGTGGGGACAATGAGCACTTAATTGAAAGGGGATCATCAGCGTCCACCACATCACACGTATTTTGAATTTCTTTGGGACTCTTGGATTTGGAATTTCTTACACAAATTAGTATAATCGGCTCTGTACTACAGTTTTGGGTACACTTGCATTTCCATATTTCTGTTTCCATTTTTCTCTTCTTTGGGGGTAAAGGAGACAGTATGGAAGGAGCATGGACTTCCAAGTCAGATATACCTGGCTTGAAGCTCAGCTTTGCCTCATATTAGCTGCGTGGCCCTGGGCAAACACCTGAACCTGACTGGGCTCCTGTTTCTTGGTGCAGAAAATCATAGTAGCATCGTATCATGAGTCGCCACAAAACCCCCACAAAATGGCAAATGCAAGTGCTTGGCTCATGGAAACTGATCAAGTGTTAGTTTCTTCCCTTTTGAGCGAAGAGACTCATTTTGGTGTCAACCGAAAAGCAATTCTCAGAGTGCCATGAACACATCAGTCACTCGATACATCTTTGCTGACTTGAATCTTTGAAAGTTTCTTTAAATTCATTCCTACTATTGATATGAATTCCTCATATATAGGTGGCCTGTCTCTGTTGGATCTAACCTAGAGACTCTGGAAAACAAAGTAAGTGAAAGAGAGGGAGAGGTGGGGGTGGAGTAGAGAGAGGGAAGATAAAGGATCTTTTAAGATTTCTTTGTATGGGCTTGAATGTCTGTGGGTGCATAAGGCCATTGGGACCAATGGGTAAACACTTCATGAGTGTCTCACTGGAAATCCATCATTTAAAAACTGGCTGTCTTAAGAACCATAGGGCAGCAACAGAATCACAAAAAAATTAGGCAAGGCCTTTGTTCTCATAGTTGGCAGTGCTTAATGACAGGTCTGGCCCTCTCTTTGAGGCTGCAATCTCTTTTGCACAAACAGCAGTAAATGTCAACTCTGAAAGCCACCCAGTTTGACAACAAATGATTTAAGCACTAGGGGTGACAAGAAGACCATATTTTATTGAGCCATTGAGCTGGATTTGAGGACTACTTTCTGGCATTTTATATCAGATGGGCAAAAATGCCGACAGTTGCAGATGGGAAGTGTCAGCCTGAGAGTGTGTGTGTGTGTGTGTGTGTGTGTGTGTGTGTGTATAAACATATATATATATAATCAGCTTGCAACAAAGGATAGAAACTAGAGCTGACTTTCCATATTTTTTTAAAAGAATTTTGGCTATTCTCATAGTCCATATTCATGTAAGTATAAAATTCCAGAGAGTGATACTGTCCTAGTCCCAGTTAGAAGCTGATCATGGATCTTGGATGCTATCACTTATAACTTTCCAAGAAACCCTTGAAATTGGGAAATTGGAAACAACTTCTTGATTTATCTGAAAATTCATCATTTCAATGGAATATTATAAATGAAGTTTTGCAATAAATGAAGCTTACTAACACATAATGCCTCCTTTCTTTTTTTTCTTTTTAAGTGTTTATTTTTGAGAAAGAGAGAGAGAGAGAGAGAACAAGTGGGGGAGGGGCAGAGAGAGAGGGGGACAGAGGATCTGAAGTGGGCTCTGTGCTGACAACAGAGATCCCAAGGCGGGGCTCGAACTCAGGTACCGCGAGATCATGACCTGAGCCACCCAGGAGGCCCTCTCCTTTCTTATCTTAACTGCTATTGCCTTAAACACAAAGCCAAAGCATATATTTGTGAAGGCTGCACCTTGCACAAAGGTGCCTATCCAGGTAGATGGGTAGGGACTGAAACCCATGTTTAGAAATCAAGCTCTGGCTGCATCCATTACAAGGAGATGCCTTTTTCTAAAAGCTCAGATGCTTTCACTGACGGCAAATAATTTTCACTAATTTGGTTTCTCTTTACTATGCATAAAAATTCAAAAAAGCTCTGAGAAAAGTAGATACTCTCTGGGGGAAGGGAGAGGGGGGTTGGTGGGTATGAGTATGAAAGAATTCCCTTGCAGTGTTGGAACTGTTCTGCCCTTGACCATGGTGGTGAATACACAAATAGGCACATATGATAAAATTGCATGGAACTTATACGAACATACACACACACACACACACAGATGACCACAAGTAAAACAGGAAATCTGAATAATATCCATGTCAATAATCTGGTTGAGAGATTGTTCTATAGTTTTTGTAGGATGTTATCCTTGGGGGCAACTGGGCACAGGGCTCATAGGATCTCTATTAATTTGTACAACCGATGTCAATCTGCAATTATCTCCAATAAAAAAGTAGATGTTCCAGACTTCACAAGTGGCTATGTCTTTTACAGGGTGGTCCTTCTCCTATCTGTGGCAGAGCTTTAACTTACTCAGCTAGTGGGAAAAGATGAATGGCTTACCCTGTTTTATTAATAATAACATGACTTGGCCAGGACAGGAGGGAAATTATTCTTGATCACTGTCTGTGTGCATTACAATGACCTTATCGTGAAGATTTTTTCCATTGACATTTAAGAGAGAATATAAATATGGGTGTGCGTGTTTTAAGCAAGCCCCAAGAGACAGGAGCTTGAGATTACAAATCTTCAGAAGTGTTTTAATAGTCTGTCAAACTCAGTTGACAATGTTTTATCAATTATGGAAGCTATTTCCATAATGATAAAATTAATGGTTTAGAAGGAGATGGAGAATTTCTTTGACATCTAAGCACAAAAGTCATCCCCAGGGTTTTGCATATAAATCAAACCCAGTGCTCCCTCTGTTAATGAAGAGAACCCATTTCAAGAGCATACTTCAGTTCCAGAAATATCATTAGTCGAGAAGGAAATAATAAAGAAGTTACAGGGAAATGTTCCAGGATGTCAGATACAAGGCAGTCCAGATTAAGAAAATATTAAATACTAACTAAAATGAAGTCAGATGTTGCAGAAAACACATGCCACTCTGGTGGTGGTTGGGACTATGGTTTTCTTTTCTTTCTTTTTTTTAACGTTTATTTATTTTTCAAGACGGTGGGAGGGGCAGAAAGAGAGGGGGACAGAGGATCTGAAGGGGGATCTGCTGACAGCCGAGAGTCTGAGACAGGGGGCCTGCCCTCATGAACGGAACCGTGACATCATGACCTGAGCTGAAATCAGACGCTTAAGCAACTGAGCCACTCACGTGCCCTGGGACTATGGTTTTCATGTTCTTTGTATCTTCAGTTTGTGTAAAGGACTTCAGGGGGGCAGAGAAAGACTCCCCCCTGTATTATCTTGTCTCCCTTTGCCCATGCTTCCATAACTCCACAGTCAGCCCTTTTGGTTGTTTCATTCAGTTTTGCTTTTGAGAAAAAAATTGTAGCCACGTTGACCACCAGCACGTCTAAGATAATATTAGGGAACCAGTTTTTAAATGTTTGTAGTGTTCCGCGATCCTTCCCTCTTTTCACTTCTTAATTCTGCCTCTTTGTCTTCCACCCCTATTGTCTGTTTCAGATTTATTTAGTAATGCTCTACCACTCTGGAGGAAAATTAAGGATGAGCCCCTTTATCCCTTAAATAGCTTTAAAGTCAAATAAATGAATACACATTAAATGAATCTGACATAAAATAACATTTTTTTTATTTTCCCAAGCTATTTCACAGAGGGATAATATCCTTCCAGAAGGCACTAAGTGCCCTGGTGCTCCTGTAGTAAAACTGATGGTTTCATTTATTATTGTTAATGCTAGCAATGAACTTGACCAGATCAACCAAACCCAGAGCCTTTCATTACAAAACCTCAAGAGGCAGAAGCTGACGCCAAGAAGAGGCAAATGGAAGATGAGTTTTTTTTCCCTCCATCTGCCATGCTAGAATCACAGAAAACTTAACTATTAATCTTTGAAGATATTGTTTTCTTATTATTTGAAAATAGCAGGGTTGAAGTGCTTGGCTGGTGATCATCTAGGGAATCTACTGATTGGGGCCAGAAAGATAGATCAACAAGGATCTTTGCTGAATAAACAATTCTTTTGGAGACCTCGGCCAGGGCTCATTTATGTTTATTTTCTTCTTTCACCTAACAAATGGAGCATTCGGAACTTAAGGCCTTTGAGGACAGGGATCATTTATCTTTTTATCTTTTAGAAGAATGAATTCCAACATTGAAGCTGGACCTCCTGAATTTCCACCAAATGTGACCATGTTTCTCTCTCATACCTTCTTTTCCTGTTCCACTTATTTACCAGACC
Source organism: Puma concolor (assembly GCF_028749965.1). Classification (NCBI taxonomy): domain Eukaryota; kingdom Metazoa; phylum Chordata; class Mammalia; order Carnivora; family Felidae; genus Puma; species Puma concolor. Next base: position 49,468,740 of record NC_141668.1, read on the forward strand.
CTTCAGAGGATTCCCCTGGCTCTTCAGATCTCAGGATAATGGTTAAAGTCCCCAGTGTCACTTTCCAAGCCCTGCATGATGTGTTCCTACCTACTTCTGCAGCCACACTGACCTCTTGCCTTTCTTGACCCCCTCAAGCCCCTCATTGCCATGGAAGGCCTCATCATGTCCTCATGGGAGTCTTTCCTGAGCCCCTTGACCAGCTGATCCCCCATGAACGGCACTCAGAGCATACACCTCTCCTAGCAGCCCCCATCAAGTAGTAATTTCCATCTATTTGTGAGCTTTTAAAAATTAATTCCTGGCGTCTTCATTCAACCATAACTTTCTTGGTGGAAGCAATGGTTTCTTTTTTCTTGCTTTGCCATTAAATCTGCAGCACCTAGCATTGTGCCCAGAATGTAGTGAGTGTCCAATAAATGTTGAATAGTTTCGTGACTGCATCATGCAGAAATATTTTATTGCTGGCCAAGTTTGGGCATGGGTAGGAGAGAGAAGGAAGGGAGTATGGGAAAAGCAGAGAGAGAGAGAGAGAGAGAGAGAGAGGGAGAGAGACAGGGACTATATGGTATATTTAAATATTTTACAAAAGCAAAAAAGGATCATGTAATTATATCCCCAAACTGTACCATATAAACCAAACCCATGTAAATATGCAGGGTCAATTTTGCTGTTCATTCATTCAAAAAGAAAAAAAATGTTTCTTGAGCACCAACGAAGAACTATGCTCACTGTCAGGGCCACAGGAATGGATACAACACTGTAAGTTCCTGCTCTCAGTGAGCTTGAGCTCTATATTTGCAAATAAATATTTAATATATAGCTGGTGGTGGAGCTCCATAGAAAAATAAAGCAGGATGAGAAGACAGTATAGAAGGTGCTAACCAGGGTGGTCAGAAAGGGCCTCTTTAATGGGGCAGAGACTGGAGTGAGACCAGGAAGGAGATTTGTAGATGGTGGAACAGTAGCGTTGGTCTGAAATCAGAGCAAGTTCAAAAGCCCTGAGGCAGTAGTGTGCTTGGTAGAGGCACAGTTAGGAATGCAAATGCCTTCTTCAGATGTGGGGCTTTTAAATCTTACTGCTCATGCATTGGTGCTCTTCTTCGGCCTTCTCTGGGTAGGTTCTCTTGGGCCTGGTGGGGGAAGGCTGTGCTCCTTTCAGCCATGAGGAATCTCAGTTAATTTGCAAAAGTGTCCAGCAACCAGGAGATTTGAGGAGTCTTGCACCTGATTCTGTCTTAACCCTGACTTATTGGCCATCTACCTTTCTCTTTTGACTGTCTTCATCTTGCCCTTTATGCCTGACTGCCGAGAGTGTCCTTGCTATCTCTTGACTGTGACACTCAACCCAAGGCGGCTAGGTTGACTGGACCTGGGATCAGGCTCTCCATGGTACTCACCCCTTCTCAGAGCTGCTACTTCAGACTTCACTAGGTTCTTGGAGTAGAACCAGCATGGGTTAGCCATCAGCAATCCTTGCCAAGGCATTATCTGGTAGATTTTCAGTGGTAGCCTTCCAGAAAAAACTTCAATGTCAAAAATACCAAGTAATTTCCAGGGGTGCCTAAGTGGCTCAGTGGGTTAAGCATCCCACTCTTGATTTCAGCTCAGGTCATGCTCTCAAGGTTCATGAGATCAAGCACCGTGTTGGGCACTGACAGTGCAGAGCCTGCTTGGGATTCTCTCTCTCCCATTCTTTCTCCCTCCCACACTTAGGCTCTTTGTCGGTCTCAAAATAGATAAATAAACTTTAAAAAAATATACCAAGTAATTTCCAAAAGCATGCTTCCTTAAAAGGAGGTAGAAGATGTTATAATGCAAGAGAAGTGGTTGATTCTACCTAATATGTCCCTGACATAGTCTCTACCTTATCAGAACATTGGACGTGATTAGCAATGTCATTGGCAGTTTTGTATCTCCTGGGGGAGGGAATTCATGCCATTGATGGCTCCCTGGGTCTGTTCTGGATGATACACCTGTAGAAAAGGATATGGAAGACAAACAACACCACCCTTCCCTCAGAAACATATCTTAATGCTCAGGAATAATCCTGGAATCTCCTTGGCTGGTTTCTGTCTTTCCTCTGAAGCATGACAAATGTTTGTATTTCTCTTAGGAAGACACTGCTAATCTCGAGACAGATAAAATAACATTCAGTTTCATGGAAGCTTGGTTTTTAACAAATGCCACTACACATTTCTAAAGGCTGGTGGAAAATATTGTGACAATGGTGTAGTGGAGAAAGTAATATTTTTGCCCTAACATGCTGCTAAAGTAAACTCAAATCTTGTAACAAGGAGAAATAGTATCGCCTTCTTCTGAGCTTGGGTAAGACAGAAGGAACTCTTTAGAACTTTTAGAAGTTTTTACAAGATCCAGTTTATAAGGATCAACTATGAAATTACCAGCGAGAACTTGGATTCCAGATACATATAGGATCCAATAGTACATTCAAGAAAAGCAACAGGTGAGGCCTCTCATGACCTTCCTGCTATCAATAGCACATGTTCCATGCTTAGTGACAATTAGTTATCCGGTTATCGATAGAAAGTGCCTCTTTTAATGTTTGTTCAACCTAATAGGTGGTTGTATGAACGACAGTTTCTGCTACAGGACTTACTGACACGTCAAACCAATATTTATTAAGCAAAATGGTACATTATACCGATATCTATTCCTTTGTTCATATGTCTAGTTTGTCCTGTTGAAAGTATAGTGCGTAGAGATTAAGGGCCTTTAAGTGGGTCTTTATTTGTTGCTTAACTGAAGGCAATGATGAATATCCATGACTGCACGTACCTTTTCTGATGAACACATACAAATATAGATAGAGTACATACGGACACTGGTAATTTAAATAATAGAAGTTCCACACTAATGCATTCAGGTTATACTTACCATAATTTATAAAATGAATGAATGTGCACAAAAATATAGATGGGTTGAATTTTGTGGTGGCCCTTCCTTCATGTCTGGCTGCCCTTTTCTATTGGCATTCCAATTCTCTCTGGGAGAATTATGAAATCCCAAGGCCAGTCTCCCAGGAGATGTGTGGTGTAAGCATCCCCTTGGCTTAAATTTGTCAGAAAAAAAATTTCTTTTGCTTTTAGCCAAGAATCCTAACTGATGTACCCTTTATGAGGAACAAGGAAAATAAATAAATAAATAAATAGTGGTCAGCATTTGAGGTATATTTAATAACTGTTAATCTGATAAAAAACTAAAAAAAAAAATCTTTTTGGTTGGTATTCCAAAATGATCCAATGGGAAAGGAACTTTGCATTTATGCACATTCGAATTAGGCATCACATTATCTTCCTCTCAACAGTAACATATTCTCTTGTTTCTTCTCCATAAATAGCAGATAGGAAAATGCCGTATCTTGACATCAACGAACATGGTGAAGTAAGCGGGTTAATAGTCGTGCTTCATTTTAAATGTCTTTGGACGAAGGGTGCTTCATTAGAACAGCAGATTATTATTACTGACTGCTCACTGGGGTATGAAGAGGAGAAAAATCAATACTCAATAGTGTTTTCTAAATCCCTATGTAGTCTGACTGGAGTTACTTCATTTTTTTTAAAAGTGAGAGTGATGAGCAAGAAAACAGCATACAGGAGGATGTTTCTAACATTTTTTTCAATGTTTAATATTTTTTCAAATGGTTATTCGTTTTTGAGAGAGAGAGAGAGCACAAGTGGGGCAGCAAGAGAGAGGGAGAAAGAGAATCCCAAGCAGGGTCTGCGTTGTCAGCACAGAGGCCCACGCCAAGATCAATCCCACGAACCGTGAGGTCATGACCTGAGCCAAAATCAAGAGTTGGACGCTTAACCAACCGAGCCACCCAGGCGCCCCCAACCCACCACCTTTTTTCGAATGTTTATTTATTCATTTTTGAGAGGGAGAGAGAGTGCATGAGCAGGGAGGGGCAGAGAGAGGCAGGGAGGGAGGCAGGGAGAGATCTATCATTTAAAAAAAAAATGATCTTCTATTTATTCTCCTCCACTATCTACTCATTAAAACTTGGCACCCAGGCAGTTCCAGTGGTGGCAGGAAATTTCTGCCCCCTCCCTCCCCACATACTTAAATTTTGCCACAAGAGCACCTTTTCCAGGGACTACTGAGATAATGGGCCATTTCCTCCTAGTGTTATTTGTCCAGGATCCATAGAATATTCGATGTAAAAGCTACTTTAGAGATCATTTGGTTTAAACCTGTCATATACTGGAGGAGAGAACAGAAGTTAGTCTAAAAGAACACAGGTAATTTGGGTGTGGGAAAGGAGACAAGAATTTTATTTCTAGACATGACTTCAATCCTTTCACTGAAACCATTGAATTTCTCCCACAGGAATCATCTTAAGGCATGGTTCTGTGGTCAGTGCCTTACCTGGTAAAACCGTGTATTTGCTTGATGCTGTAGGCAACACTGTCCAACAGAACTTTCTCCAGTGATGGAAATAGTCCATATCAGCACTGATGATGTGACTCATGGGCCTGTGTGACTGAGAAACTGAATTTTCCTTAACTTTTTGTTGTGCAAGTACAGAGAGTTTGCCTATATCCTTCTCCCAGATTCCCTGTGATGTTGACCACTCACATAACCCCACTGCATTTGTCAAAATGAAGAAATCAACCTTGGTACAAAACTGTTAGCTAATCTACATGCTTCATTCAGATTTCACCCATTTTTCAACTATTACCCTTTTGTTCTGTTTTAGGATCCAACCCAGGATCCTACATTGTCTTCAAAGCCTTAAAGACGTGAATATTTAATTTGATTAAATTTAAATTTAAGTGGCCACATGTGGCCAGTGGCTCCCGTAAGGGACCGTGCAGCCACGGAGCGTGCAAAACACATTCACATCCATTATCTTCTTTAATTCTGACACCAACCCAACGAAGAGCCATTATGACTCCCAAGTTATGGTGAGGGAAATTGAGGCCCAGAGAACGTGTGACTTACTCTTGTCACATCACTCGCGAGTAGCAAAGTGGATGAAAGCTTCCAGGGTTTTCTGACCCTTAGCGGCACGCATTTTCTGCTCTACCACAGCTGCTTCCCCACAGTGACACGTGTGACTTAAAACTCACAGGAGACTCTGATGTAACATTTATTGCTAAGATATGTGGAAAAATCTATATGTCTTAGGACATCTTTTAAAAAGCAAACAGCCCTTTGGAGTGGAAAAGGTCTCAGTATTCTGGAAGAATGGCCCCTCCTCCCCTTGACCTCTAGATAGATGTTGGATCCGGGTCCCCAGTCTTGGGACCTCTTCTGTATTTACACTCTCTCCTGAAGTGATCTCATCCTGTTCTGTGGCTTTAAATAACATTTATAAACTGATGGGCCCCAAATTTATATCTTCAGGCCAAACCTTGCCCTGAAACTCCACCTGCTTCCTTCCCATGGTCATGTGAATGTCTAATGGCATCTCTAACTGAGAATTCTTAACATTGCGCCCTCCCTAAGGCCCCCAGTCCGGGCTTCTCCAAAGCCTTCCTATCTCTATAAATGGCAGTACTGTTATTCAGTTTTTAGTTACTCAGGCTGAAAACCTAGAAGTTGTTCTTTATGCCTTTTTCTCTTACTCTCATTTGTAACATCCAAACCATCTGCCAGGGTTGTTTCTCCAAAACGTACTCGTTGTCATCCAACTCCTTTGAGGTCGTATCCTTTCTCACCGAGGCTGTCACCCCGGCTTCCTGCTAATCAGTCTCCATCAGATCTTGCGATTATTCTCTTTCGAATCATCTCACAGCTTCCCGTTGCCCTTAAACTGCAATCCAGCCACACCGTGATGGTTCAAAAGGCTCTAGATGATCCCCTATCATCTCTGTCTTCCTTCTCTCTATTCTCCATTTATGACGTTCCAGCCCAACCAGACTTCTGGCAAACTGAAAACTCAGGCCCTCCAAATAAGAACTCATCCACCTCAGGGCTTTGCAGCTACTGTTCCCTCTGCCTGTAAGTTCCACCTCCAGATCTTCGCGTGGCCGTTTCATGTTACGGGCTTAACTGTCACCTCCTCCTGGAGACGTTCCTGACTGCCCACTTGCTCTCTGCCACCTTGCTCCAGTTATTTTCTTAGGCGCAGTTGCCCATTCTGAAATGATCTTATTGTCCTTTTTGTTCCCTTGCTTATCTTCAATTAGAACATCAGCTCCCTGAGACTAGAGACCTTACCTCTCTTGGTCACCATTATCTCTAGCGCCTGTAAACGTTTGGTCCACAGTAGCAGCTCCGTAAATACTGTTGAGTGAACGAGCGAAAGAAAGCTCACACGTGAACATTTACCTGTTGGGCTCTCAGCCATAATGAAAATCCATTCCTATTGCCTGGTGAGTGATTTTCAGAGTGGCACTTCAGGGTCAGCCAGTTATTGGGTCTGTCTGTCTGGTAAGATCACTAAAGCGGTCATGAGGATCACAAAATGACACGGCAGAAGTCAAAGAAACATTTTTTTAGATAGGTGAGTTTAGGCGAAGCTGCAGTAACAAACACCCTCCAAACCTCAGTGCAGGCTGGGTCACTCTCTAGGGCACTTCTTCTCTATGTGGCAATGCAGGAGTCTAGACCATGTTACGATGCTCTCATCACAATAAATGGCTTCCTGGTCTCACAGCAGGCAAAGAGAACGCTGACAGTTCTCACACCAGCTTCTGAATGCCTTGGCCCAGAAGTGACAAACACTATGTCTGACCACAGCCCATTAGCCAGACCTGCCCGTGAGACTGAGTGATTGCCAGGGGGCTTGCAATATGGAGGCATACATGTCTATTTGGTGAGTGGAAAATGTCTCCACAACAGTCCACCCTTGAACACGTAAAACTACAAACACCTCTCCAAGGGGGCTTATCTAAAGTCCCATCTAGTCATAGCATCTAGCTCTTGGTCCAGGATCTTGGGGGGATATGCCAGATGTGACATCTCCATCAGGGCAGGATGCAGCTTACTCTGGTCCGGAGACCTGTGACCTAAAGTGACTTTATCTACCTTCTCCCATACCCAACACACAATAGTGTCATAGGGAAGGGTAACCACAACACACACTCCCTTTTGGAAAAGAGAAGATTGTGAGGTATAGAGTGGTCTCTGGTCAGTAACAGGGCCCAGACTTCAACATGGCCTTTAGTTCCACCTCTGGAAGTTTCTTCCTTTCTTGTTATTTTCCTTGGTCAAATAGGAAGTGAGTTTTGGGGAACACACTCTCCTAGAGATATACATGCCTTTCTCAGCCCATTTCTTGCTTGTAAAGTATTAAATCTCAAATAGTCTCTTTCAAACCAACAGCAATTTTCTCATCTATCTGCTTCCAGTCAATTCTATGAGCCAGCAATGACACCCATCCTTTTTTTTTTTTTAATTGTTTCAGATAAAGGATTTAATGTTTATTTCCTTGCTTTCTTGCCTCCACTGCCCTCCATGTCTCAACTTCATGATACTGTCCACTTGGGTGGTATCATCACTCCTTCCATAGGATTTTATCCTGAGTCTTTTTATCCAACAGGAAGATTCTATGGAGCACCACACCATTCGTCTAATTCTTTTCCCGGAGTTTCTTTGGGCCAAATGTTTTCTCAGTATGATTAGGAATCATGAAGTGGTCCCTTGAATAAATGTATCAGGTGTCAAGTTTCTAGAATGTATCTTCCTTCTTTTCTTCTTGTAAAAGAGTCAGTTCCTTTTTGAGCTCATCTCTTTCTTCTCACACTTCAGGACACTTAATCTATAGCAATCCCATCCCCTGAAGCTATGGGCTCACAATCCTGTGATCTCCTCCATTACTGCCTGCGACAGACTGCACAATATGAAGTACTATTTTCCCAAAATTGGACATTAGTTTCCACACTGCCCACTGCCTAACCGCCCAGGCAGTGCTGCATATTTTAATCCTGAGTACTTCTGTTATTGCAGCACCCGTGGACTGGGCGATCTCCAAGATCCCTTTAAATGTCCTATGATTCTAAAATGATGCAGTTTGCTTCATCCTATAGTAAAATCCTGTTGCTAGAACACTATTGTTAAGCATGTGCATTACACCCGTAAATAAATCAGGATACAGAATAATATTGAAGTACATTTTCCTCTTGCGTGTGCTTAAAAAGAGCAGGATAATAAGGAGGGAGTACTGTGATCTGAAGTTGTAAGTCTTCCATAGTTTTGGTGGGATGGTACCATGTCAATCCGGGAAAAGGAGAACAAGAGACAGGGAACAGCGGAAAAGGCAATCTCGTGTGATAAGGGAGGGAGGAACAGATTGCTAAAGAATGTAATTGAGAAGAATAATTCCTATAGCCGAGGAGGGTGTGGTGGGCAAAGGCAGGAAGGACTCCACCTTTTTGAGTCTCCCAGGCTGCTCAGGCAAGGAGTTTATGGCAAGCTTCAGCAAGTGACTCAAGAAAGAAGCAGGGTTAGCAGTTAAAGCTCAGGGTCTTAGAGAGCACTGGTAATGCCAGGCTTCAATGACTTTCTTTAGGGGGATTTGAAATTCTATCAATCCTGGGCTTTGCAAGAACCTTAGCCAAATTAAGGGATGGGACCATGGTCATGGTAGAAACGGGTGGTATAGTGAGAACGGTAGGGACCAGGGCCAAGTGGCTTGACCCCTTCGAGTGTCACTTTCTTTCTCTGTAAAATGGGGACAATAAAAATACTTAGATTGTGAAGAGGAATAAATAAGATAATGCACGTACCTAACGTAGAATTAGTGCTGAGCAAGTGTTAGTGTTGGCGATAATGATGATGCTGGTGGTAATGGGGCCATGTAGGAGGTAATAAAGCTTCTCAGCCTTCTCTGTGCATTGTAAGCGCCTGGGAGCTTTTAACAACTCAATGCCTGGGAGGCACCTCGCCCAGTAAATCAGATATGCGGGGAGCAGGATCCAGATATCAGTACTCTAATATCTCCCTTGTTGATTCCAGTGTGCAGTCAATGTAGAGAAGCCCTGCTTAAGGGCTTCTGGGGAACAAGGATGATTTATTAGAATCAAATGCCTCAAAAAATAATAAAATAATATAAAATAATAGAATAAAATAAAGTAAAATGCCTCTAAAAGCATTTCACACAGGTCAAATTTTCAGTGATGTGACGAAGGATGGTCCGTAGGAGTCATGGGTGTGGATCCATTCATTTATACAGTTGTTCCATAAGTCTTTCACTCAATCCTCTGAACAAGACAGAGAAGCTGTTCTTGGGGAGTTAACAGTCAAGTACAGAGCCAAGTGATAAGACCAATCCCAAATGTGAATAGCAGTGGCTTCAATAAAAAAATGGATCACAAAGGGATCTCAGCAATTTTTATTATGGCTAATTTGTTTTATTTGTTATTAATTTTTTTAAGTTTATTTATTTTGAGAGAGAGAGAGAGAGAGAGAGAAAGAGCATGTGCAAGTGGGAGAGGGGCAGAGAAAGAGGGAGAGAGAGAATCTCAAGCAGACTCCACGCTGCCAGCCTGGAGCCCAACGTGGGGCTTGAACCCACAAACTGCAAGATCATGACCTGAGCTGAAGCTGCACGCTTCACTGACTGAGACACCCGGGGCCCCATGGCTAATTTCTTTTATAAATTTTTTTTTCAACGTTTTTTATTTATTTTGGGGACAGAGAGAGACAGAGCATGAATGGGGGAGGGGCAGAGAGAGAGGGAGACACAGAATCGGAAACAGGCTCCAGGCTCCGAGCCATCAGCCCAGAGCCTGACGCGGGGCTCGAACTCACAGACCGCGAGATCGTGACCTGGCTGAAGTCGGACGCTTAACCGACTGCGCCACCCAGGCGCCCCTGGCTAATTTCTTTTAAAAGGAAACACTGATATCAAAACATCAAAGATTTCTTCAATTTGGCTGGCAAGGATGTGGGCATTTTAGACTTTCCTTTTTTTGTACACTTCTCCTTGTTTGGAATATTTCATCAAAGAAGATAATGCCACATTAACATAGAACTTAGGTGCTAAGTGCTTACCTAAGTGCTATGATGGGGTAAGATTAGGAAGCAGTGAGAACGAAGAAGAGGAGGGCCACCCAGAGTGGGTGTAGGAGGGTGGGGGGGAGGGTCAAGGAAAGCTTTCAAGAAATCATTGACGGGGTGCCTGGGTGGCCTGTCGGTTAAGCGACCAACTTCGGCTCAGGTCACGATCTCACCGTTTGTGAGTTCGAGCCCCGCATCAGGCTCTGTGCTGACGGCTCAGAGCCTGGAGCCGGCTTCAGATTCTGTGTCTCCCTCTCTCTCTGACTCTCCCCCACTCACACTCTGTCTGTCTCTCTCTCAAAAAGAAACATTTAAAAAAATCATTGACACTTATAAAATAGGAAGGTGTCACAAGAGGATTTGCATCTTAGCGAGAACTAGGGGAGAAAGCAGAGATAGGGAGCTGGAGGTATCATTAGAAGACCATTTGGCCTTCATGTGAAATGTGTAAGGCCTGGCTAGACTAAGGCACCTACAGTAAGGATGGGGAGGAGGAGGGGAGACCAGAGACGTCCTGCTGTGAGCCGATAAATTCAGATACAGATGCAATTGGACGTGCGGAGTAAGCAAGAGGAGTTCTGGAATTCCTCTTGCATTCCTGGGATGGGCTTTTGGGCAGACATAGTTCTTGGCATAAATAACTCAGCTAAGGCTTTCAGGATGAGCAATGGACTAGAAGCGAGAGAAAGTTCATTCGGCGAATGGTGCTTGTGGTACATCTAAGTGTCCACATCAATAGAATACATGGGCTCAGGAGAGAGGTCCAAGCCTGAGATGTAGGTGTGGGACCATGGTGTACATCCAGTTCATCTCTTGAGGAAACGGAATACATTCACAAAACAGGATGACCCATAAAGGGCCTTTGAACACACCTGCTTTATAATCACGAGGATTGGGATGAGAAGAAAATTCTTCCAAAGAGGGCTGAGAAGAAGCAAATGGACTGATAGCAAGTGAGATCAGGAAAGAGGTCTGACCATGCCCAGGGGAAGGTGTGACTACCAAGTGGAAAATAACCGAAAAGGCAAAAAACCATGGAGAAGTCGACCGAATACCCACGAAAGGTATTACTAAATATAGCAATTTATTTGCAGGCCAATGGTGATTACAAAAGCCATTTCAGGACGCCAGGCTATAGAGGGGAACTTGTAGCATGAAAGGTACTCATTAAATGGTTGTTGGATTGCAAATGCTCTGGGTTATTGCCATCATGGAATAAGCCTTGAGCCTCCAGGCAGGGGTAGGAGATGTTGGAGAAGGAATGAGGTCTTTTATGGGGCTTCTCGGTCTGGCCCAGGAACAGTGGTTCTGCTGATGAATCTAGAGGGGAGACTGCCTTTTCCTAGCCTGGTTGAACTTGCCAACATTTTTGCCAACATTCTGCAGCTCTGATCCATTATCAGTAAGTGTCACCCGTTAGCCATATATAGAAACAGCAAGCAAGGAAAATGCACTGTGGGGGCGGATGACTCAGGGTGTTTGGCAAAGGGATAAATAAGCATTTTACCTTTAGTGGTGATAGATTGAGGGCCCTCAAGGAAAAGACTGCTGTCTGGTTCTCCTCATCGCTCCTCCTCCTACTATACTCTTGTATAGCTCCGAGCACACCATCACTAACACCCACAATAAACCATTAATTAAAGCTAGCTTCTGGACCAGGTTTGAACAGCCCAAAGTTGCCCCATGGAGCTGGGTGTATGTACAAGCGAGGTTCACAAATGATCACAGCCATCGCCTCTCCCATTTACCCACCCAACTTAGTAGCAGGTACTGAAGCCCAGATGAGGGAAGAAATCGTGTCAGCTCTGTTTCTGGTTGCATCTCCGGAACACCCTGCATTACCCCTACCACCGGGAGACAATCAGAAAATACTGAATGACAGTTGGGAGGAATTTGGGTGGAATCTTCTGGCACTCTGAACTTCCTTCATGCTTTTTCTGATTTCAGCCATGGGAGTTACATCAGCTATGGTTCAACCAGAGACATAGAACGAATACATACATATATAGTAAGAGGTTTATTACAAGGAATTGGCTCATACGATTGTGGGAGCTGGCTAAGCAGGCGCAAAATTCGTAGGGCAGGCAATCAGGAAGACAAGGTCACAAGCAGAGTGGAGCCCGGTGGGCATGGCTGAAGCTGTTGTCGCCAGGTACACTTTCTCCTCTGTCTCCGTTTCTCTGGGAAGTCTCGGCCAGGCTTTTAAGAGCTCCCAACTGATTAAGTCAGGCCCGCCCAGACTATCCAGTATAATCTCCCTTATTTACAGTCAACCGATTAGTGATTTTAATGACACCTGCAGAGCCCCCTCAACAGTCACATCTAGATTAGGGTCTAATGTAATAACTGGGGGCTTTAGCTTAGCGAAATTGACATCAAAAAGACCAACACGGGTGTTTAAGAATAATGTGTTAGAGACCTTGTAGATGAAAGAGAAAATAAGTTTGTGTGTGGTCAGAGAGAGAGAGGGAGAGAGAGAGAGAGATAGACGAAGCTGGTTCTGGAAGTTGGGGGACCTCCTTGTTCTCCCTTTGGAGTCTGGAATCTCACAAAAGCCTGTTTGGGGGAAGGTCATTGGTATCTAACATATTGCTCAGGGAAACCATGAGGTTCTATAGCCTTAACACATGGAGGAAGAACCCAGTCTGATGTTTTAGGTAGGCGATGGGCCACCAGAACCAGCAGCTCCCCCTTACTTCTTTCAAACACACAGCGCGGCTCTGTATTTTCCTCCGGGGCTCCCCGCGCCAGGTGAATTTCTCCATAGCGGCACCAGAGGGCGCGCGAACTGAGGGAAAGGCCTCGGGACGCCAAGAGGACCCAAGCAGGTGCTACCACGCCGGCGACCCAGACCTCCCTGGCTCCGGTATGGCCCCTTCCCAGGGACCTCTCTTACGCCCACCTTTATGTGCCCGTTTCAGGGATGAGCAGACGGGAGCAAAGAGCTAGCAGATTCGCTTTCCTTCGTAAGGGGTGGGACGGGGCGTTTGCTGCGGAGGGAGGTCGTGGACCCAGGACAAGGGAGAAGAGATGGGACTATCTCTTGCCTCACCTGTCAAATCATAGGCTCCTACCTTCTACTCCTGAAATCCGTGGGCAACTTGTCTTCGTGCTGAGAGTGTAGGAAGGCCCGCTGTCCCGGGAGAAAGGCACCTGGCGTCCACACCCAATCCCATCGTCCGCCCCTGAGACCACCCGTGGGTGCCCTGCACCCCGGCTGCTGAAGTTTGCGGGCAGGTCTGCCTTGTCTCCCACTCAGCCGCCCCTCTCATCAGCAGCCCCACACCCTAAAAATCAAGGGCCCAAAGCAAACAGTCAGGTCTTTTCTGTAGGTTAGTATTATTACTTTTAATCTTGGGATTAAAAAGAATGTTATTGCAGCTAATATCATCCATCTGTCCTATCCTCTTCCCTCCTTAAAAGTGCAGAGTCTTAATAAAATGCTTTTAAAGGCAATATAGATGTTGAGGGAAAGAAAAATCACTAGAGGATTCCCACCAAGGTTTAATGCAAGGGCCTTATTAAAAATAATCATGGGCATGGCTTTTTGCAATTCTCAAAGGTGGATGGCTACTAAGGACAAGTAGAGTAGATCAGACAGTTGGAAATTATAAAGAATGGCTGCTGCACTCATAATTTGCACAGTAGGGACATTTAAACACTCAGCAAAACTGAGCAATAAACACATTGCTCACTGAGATATAATGGAGGTCAGGGAGGGAAGCCGTGTTCTTCTTTTCTTGTCTGATGTAGGCACCTCGTGGCCTCAGCTTATGTGTGGTTTTGGAAAACTCTGGCAGGAATGAGTGTCTGGGAGACTTCTCAGTTGTCAAGAAGTTCTTACATTTCCCCAAGAAACTCAACCTACGTTCGTTAAGCCATGTCACAGAGCAAAGAGAATCAAATATTTTTTTAAGACTGCAGCTAATCCCGCAACTGAAACATGGTGGAAGGAATCCCACATAGGAAAGTTCTGTGAAATTTTTATAGGAAATGTGCAAAAACGTTGTGTTTAAATATCCTCCGATGAGGAAAAATCGAGATACACACCCCCGCCAAAAAAAGAAAAGAAAAGAAAAAAGACACCATGATTTTTAGCCATCTAGTCTCAGACCTGCCCTCCTAGACTTCAATGAAATACAATGACATCTTTTTTGGAAAATATTTGTATATCAGTGAAAGCAAGAAGATTCTTTGAAAGATGTGTGTATTTGAGTAAGGCCAAACCTTTTATTATTTATGCTTTTTTCATTGAAGTCGTAGGCTCACATTAAGGATTTTCTCTCCCTTTATAAGCATCAGCGCAGTGCAATAACTTCCTTTATTTGCAATCAGTATAATCCAGGGTTAACAAAGAACTTTTTAAAGAAAAAATGTGCCCTAATGAATTCAGTCCTTCTTTATATGCATTTTTATATGCACTAAATATATAAGGATAGTGTGTCCCTGGTAAAGTTGGTTTCTGCTGATGGGGTAACCCAGGTAAATCAACATCGAGTCCATAGCACATTATAGGTTCCATTTTATTGGGTTTTACCTTCAGGTAAAGACTTCTATTAAGAATGTACAAGTGCTTGCATACCTAACGTGCCTTGTTTTACACAGTGCTGTATACATAATCTCTTTAAAAAAATTTTTAATCAAAGCATGCTATACTGAATACATTTAATTGGAATCCAGTGGTTAAAAAATATAAAAATTTACTGCTGTAGCAAAGTTTTGATTAGTACTTTCCATGAGCAAGTGTTGTTGAGTAAACTCTCTAACAGTCTATTTGCATTCAGACAAGAACGGACTTAGCAAAACAGGTGACGCTTTCAACTGTACAAATATATTATTTCCCATAAATATTCCTAATGAAAGAGGTGGTCTGTTTCAGAGGAAGTTACTGCAGTGAAGACTTTTAAATGACCGAAAAGAAATTGTTCCCAACCTTGATAAGTATGGGCATGGAGGCTTGAAGGTTGAGTTATTAGGTGTGGAAAGGTAGAGTCGCGAAAACCTCTCCCACGTACATTCTAAAGTAAACTGCCCTACAACGTGGCAGAAAACATCTTTCATTGCCATTCTCTTACATCAGAATCTTACCCTGTCTTCCTCCATCCAAACAAAGTGAACTCAGATACAAAGAAAGGGTGTTTTACTCTAATGAAACGTTTCGGGCAGATGAGAGTTTATGCTGGGATTTCTTCACTTGACTGTGCTAAAAATTTTTTTTATATAAATACAAGAAAACAAAAGAGAAAAATAGGAATACTTCTAACCAAAATTCAAATGTAAACAATTTTCAATGCTCAGAATTTTGATTAACCTTCATCTGACATTTAGCTATCAGTTTGGACTTTACCAGTTAACAAAGAAAAGTAAAAATAAGATTCAGGTTTGAAAGGGTATTTTTTTGTTCCCCTTTCCCCAACAGCGATTATCTGATTCAAGAAGGGCTGTGTTTCTCTCCAATTGTATGCTTAAATCTGGAATCAAGATGGGAGCACATTGTCCCACCGGCTGTTTCCTAAGTAACAAGTCAGTGTTCTGTGTTTCATAGACGGCAGACCTCTGATTTCACACACTGAAGCGTGGAAAAGCCCCATGTACTGGAGCCAGAGGTCTGAATCCAGACTTTTCTAGTACATAGTTTCAGCCTATTCTTAGAGTTAAGTGCAGTGAATATCTTCATTTGTATACTAGCGTTATATTTGGGCAGATTCCTAGCTACTATAATGCTCTGTGTGTATGTGTGTGTGTGTGTGTGTGTGTGTGTGTGTGCATACACGTTTGGAATTGGGGGCACAAGAGCAGTGGGGTGGGGGCAAACAGAGAGGAAGAATCAGGGACACAGAAAGCCTCTGCTTTGGGATATTACACGTCCTCCTTTTCTACTATCTTATTCACAATGAATTTAAAGAAGAATAACATTATTTAAGGAAGTAAATCTCCCTTTCCTTCTTTCTTAAAATTGGTCACAGTTAAAGCAGATGATCTACTCTGTCTCACGACTGTTCAGATGTGATGTTTCTATTCTCTGGCTTACTTTTTGTGCATGATACACGCACACAAGTTTTCTGCTCTTTAAACCTCATCACTGTTGGCTGACAATGAAATTGGGTATAACATCTCATTCTTCGTTGCATCCTGATGTTCTTTCTTTGTGAAATTGATACCTCTCTGTAATGAATGTAATTTAATGACAGGAGCAAACAACGCTAATCACAATGCTATGCACGAGAAGGATGTTATACCATAAGACTACTTTGCAGAAAAAGGACATTTCGTGTTGGAATTGTTTGATTTGATTGTGGTGAAAAGAAAATGTTAGTGTATTCAAATCAAATCAAATAGTAAGCAGTCAAAAGCAAAATATGTAAAAGGATCTCAATTTTCAGAGGAAATGTACTGTATTTGATTACTACTCATTTAACATTCTGCCAGTGTAAATTTCATTAATTAAGTAAAAAATTACATAAACTGTTAACCTTGTAAGTTATTCAAAGAAAAAATTTTAGTTCAAAGCCTGAAGAGAATGCAATTGTGTTACTTTTGGTATAAAGAATGCTTCTTCGTGTTACTTCCAAGCGGGTTTAAGTGAATGACTGATGGCTTCCATTTCTTTTTTTATTAAATTTTTTTTTAACGTTTATTTATTTTTGAGACAGAGAGAGACAGAGCATGAACAGGGGAGGGGCAGAGAGAGAGGGAGACACAGAATCGGAAACAGGCTCCAGGCTCTGAGCTGTCAGTACAGAGCCCGACGCGGGGCTCGAACTCACGGACTGTGATTTCATGACCTGAGCCGAAGTCGGACGCCTAACCGACTGAGCCACCCAGGCGCCCCCTTTTTTTTTTATTAATTTTTTTTAGTGTTTATTTATTTTTGAGACAGAGAGAGACAGAGCATGAACAGGGGAGGGGCAGAGAGAGAGGGAGAAGGGAGACACAGAATCTGAATGACAGCTTCCATTTCTAAGAGCTTTATTTGCGTGTAAGGAATGTACTATTATGTGCATTAATATAATATAATATAATATAATATAATATAATATAATATAGTAATGTATAATATAACAATATAATAATAAAAGCCCTTTAATTATGAACCTGTGCTGTGTTTGTAGCTGCACGCAGTGGGCTTACACAGGGAACAAGAAAGATGCAGTTTGTCCCCTAGAAGGCACAGTCCAGTGGCTCATTTAGAAAAATTAACCAATTAACCAAGTTTTCACATGATCCAATTTACTTGTTTAATAAGTATTTCTTAGTAAATAACTCTCAAAAGATAACTTCTTTTTTTTTCTTAGAGTTTATTAATTAATTAATTTATTTATTTATTTTGAGAGAGAGAGAGAAAGAGAGAGATCAGAAGCCAGGGAGGAGCAGGGAGAGGGAGACAGAGAATCCCAAGCAGGCTCTGCACTGTCAGTGCAGAGCCCAATGTGGGGCTCAAACCCACAAACTGAGATCATGACCTGAGCTGAAACCAAGAGTTGGATGCTTAATCGACTGAGTCACCCAGGTGCCCCTCAAAAGATACTCTACTGAGTGACAAACTACTTTTTACAAATTCCAAATTTGTGGCATTTGAATTAATGAAACATTTCTAAAACATTTCCAAAACTGTTTAGGTTGAGAATTTTAAAACATCCCGGATATGTGGTCTAGCCATTCTTTTATGCCAGCTTTATATCTCGAACGTGACTTCATCACCTTTACCAGTTGTTTTGCACTGTCTTCCCCTTTACAAGTGTCTTTGAGGGCAGACAGTTTTATAGACAGCTCAGGATCTTCAGCATTAAATGACAGCATGAGCTAACACAGTTTAAATTTTTTTTTTTTCAACGTTTTTTATTTATTTTTTTTGGGACAGAGAGAGCATGAACGGGGGAGGGGCAGAGAGAGAGGGAGACACAGAATCGGAAACAGGCTCCAGGCTCCGAGCCATCAGCCCAGAGCCTGACGCGGGGCTCGAACTCATGGACCGCGAGATCGTGACCTGGCTGAAGTCGGACGCTCAACCGACTGTGCCACCCAGGCGCCCCGAGCTAACACAGTTTAAAATTGTGCTAAAAGTCCACCTTTTAAGAAAAAAAATTTTAATTGAAAATATCATTTTAATACAAAGTAATAGATGTTCTAAATTAAAATAAAGTCATACCATAAAGGAAAGTTTAAAGAAGAAAATAAAAGTCCATTGTAATTCTGTCAAACACTCAGAAATCAGCATGGGTACCATTTTGACGTATTCGCTATTTTGACATGTTTGTCCAGATATTTTTCTATGGATATTCATATACCTTTTAAAAACCAAAATGTGTGGGGTGCCTGGGTGGCTCAGTCAGTTAAGGGTCTGACTTCAGCTCAGATCATGATCTCACAGTCTGTGAGATCAAGCCCCGTGTTGGGCTCTGTGCTGACAGCCCAGAGCCTGCCTCAGATTCCGTGTCTCCTTCTCTCTCTCTGCCCTTCCTCCGCTCATGCTCTGTCTCTCAAAAATAAATAAAAGTTAAAAACATAAAACCCAAAATGTGCATTTATGCTATACAATCTAACTGACTTTTTCACTTAGCAGTATATCATGAGCATCTTTTGATACAGATAAGTACAGAAGCCATCACTATTCTCAATGCACTTTAAAGCATTACACCGTGTAAATATAACAAAATTAATCCAATCAACTTTCTGTCATTAACCATTTATGTTCTTTTCAGGGTTTGTTAGATTGTTGGTTGGCTGCTATGTATGAAATACAATTAAAAAACATTTATTTTATTTTATTTTATTTTATTTTATTTTATTTTATTTTATTATTTTATTTTTATTTGAGAGAGAGAGCCAGAGTGTAGCAGAGGAGGGACAGAGAAAGAGGGAGACACAGAATCTGAAGCAGGTTCTAGCCGCTAGCCATCAGCACAGAGACTCAAGTTCAGGAACCGCGAGATCATGACCTGACCTGAAGTCAAACACTTAACTGACTGAGCCACCCAGGCGCCCCTGAAATATAATTTAGAAAGTGACTTTGTTTTTTGTATCTCCTTAGAAAGAACTAGTTTTAAAAACCCCATATACACAATCAAGAGGCCATTTGTGGTCACATCCTGATTCTGCTTTCCTAGATGTTTCTAAGGATCTGCTCCCTAAGATGTATACTTGTGAAGTGAATTTTGTTTCTTTAATGTTCAGAGCATCAGGAAGAAAAATCATAGAACATGTGGATTCTGCTTGTATTCCTTATGAGTCTGGGAATAAGACATTTTCCCTGTGTAGAAAGCGATGGCTTTCAGCACACTTATACCGAATAATCAAAAAAATACTGTCAATTTAAAATTTTGATGACTTCATATTGCTATGAGAAAAAAAAAATCTATTTCTAAAATCAATTACTCTGTTACATAGGCAGCACTGACCAAGTTTAAGAGAAGTTAAGAAAAACCTACTGTCTCTTTAGAAATGGTACCTAATTGATACAGTGGACTTTTAAAAAGGATGGATGTTTTTTAGATGTCCAAAGCACAAGATTATTGCTTAAGGAATCAAGAAAGCAAAAAGAAAAGTAAATGACTAGAACATTTCACTAACTGCCTATATTCTTTATTTCATCCCCCAGAACCTTGAAGGAAAAACAGAACTGCGTTCCTCAGCTCTATCCTTTCTGCTCATTTCCTGTCACCCAAGATGTGATTTTTCAGTGGTGGTCTCCATTTTAATTCACATATGGCTGCTAGATCAAGGGACTGACATTATCTAGAAATCTGTGAAGTAAAAAACATCCAAGACCCATTCCCTGGGGGCAGAAAAAGGAGGGTAGAAAAAAAGGTGTGTGTGTGTGTGTGGGGGGGTGGAGTGGGAATCTCTAATCAGGGTTCTCTGTTCATTGTTCTAGAAGGTTCTAGAATGAACAGGAGTGTTTCTGAGTGTTCCTGAGTGAACATAGATTCTAATGCTGCTGTACATTTTTCTTATTTCTTTGTCATCTCCATTTATAGACTGAATTAAAACCCTCAGTCCTAAATGAAAACCTGGCCTTCTGCATGGTTGGGGAGGAGGCCAGAATCTCTGCCTTGCTGCTTTTTATCTCCATCATCTCCTGCCAACAGACTGCCTCGTATGTAAAGCCACATTTGGCTTACTCTCATGAACATTATGATTATAGCCTAGGGTTGCCTGAATAACATCTTCCTCTGTCATATTTTGATAGATCCCTACTCTTTTTCTAACATAGATGAGGAGGGGTGAGCCACTTAGGGGAAGTTACTGTTTCTTTCTTGAGATGCTCCGTGAGGAGAATCCATTGGGCCAGGGTGGGGCTAGGACCCGGCTGAAATCTTGGCGAGAGCCAGTGGGTGGACCCCACCTAAAAGCTGACAGAACACAAGGTCCTGGTCCAAGCCGTTCCGCAGACGTAAGCCATTGCCTTCCAGTTCCAGCTGATCTGGCTTAGTGGATGAAATGGCATCTTTCCCTGAGGAACTTCCATTCCTGAAATTTCACTCAAGAGATATGCTGCTTGTGATAACAACGTGTCAAAGAAGTCAGCCTTTTACACCCAGACCCTGGGTGACCTCAGATTCAGGAGACATACCCACAGTCCTTCTCTCTTTGTGGAGAGAAGCCTCCTGGGGGGGGGGGGGCAAAATCCCTCTCTCGTTTGTGGTGACCACTCCGTGCTTACCACAGAGCTTGATGTCTGGGGTGGAGAGCCTGGCCACATGGCCTTGGGGGGTATGGGGGGACGAACTAATGCTGGAGGCCAGGGCTGCTGATGCGATTATTTATTATTTCACTGAATTACTGCTGAGTGACAAGGGCGCTTTGCGTTCCTGCAGGCTGGCATCCATGGAACATATTTTTAACATGAATCGCTAAAGAAATAACAAAATATGAAATGGCTAATTAAAGAGCCATTTCACAAAGGTCCTGCCTGATGACAAGTTTTTTGATCAGTCTCACCATTTGCTAATTTCCAAGTGGAATGAAATCAGAGTCCATGAATCCAGGGCTCAAAGCTGGGGCTGGGGGTGGCTGGGAACAGGGAGAGAAGCAATAAGGCTGAACTATTGGATATACCTTACTGCATTCATAATGTTTGAGTGAGTTCATTGTATTTTGGAAAGCTCTGTGTGGCCCCTCAGTTTTTGGTGGGAGGTGTGGACCCCTAGTCACAAAGCAAGTGATTCTAGCCTATTATGGTATTTCTAAGACTAAGTATTCCCTTTTTAATGTAAAACTCAATGCCCTTGGCAGATTTTTTTTTTCCTCCTCTTTCATATTAACCATGAATAAAAACTTGAGTGAGTCTTTTCCTGCAGTGCAGTGAAATGTTACATTGTTTTCTGGGAGATTTTAAAAGCCTTCAAAGCAGGTAATCATGTTCTGAGGTCCATGAGTGATGAAGACCAAAGTCTCTATTAATCTTTGTGTGAGTATACCTTTGGAGTTTATAGAAAAGAGGAAAAATGGACAAAGAGTGTTTTCTCCATTGTGTGACAGGCTAATACTTAAACAGCTCCTTACTTAGAGGTCGGTTTCCTTATGTAGGGAAGACAACACCCTGGGAGCTTCCACAGCTTCCACAAAAGATCTCTTAAGCATTAGGAAGGAATATTATGAATTGCCCTATTGTTTGCCTTTGACTTCTATAAAGGGAGAAGATCAGTCCCAGCCCAGCAATAGAAGTACGCACAAAACAGAAGAGAACACGAAGGGACTTCGGTTTCCTTTTTATCTCAATACACACGGGCTAGTGAAATGACATCGTAAGTCATGTTAGGATTCTATTTCCCTTAGCATCGCGTACCACTGTGGGACCTCTGTGTTTTGGTAAGCGTTCCGCTGCACCAACAAACTGTCCCCAAACTTAGTGGCTTAAACCAACCATTTTATTTTGTTCACAATTTTGTGGGTCAGGCATGCAGGAAGGCATAGGCTGGGCAGTTCCTCTCTGATTCACAGAAGTCAGCTGGGCCTGCTGGGACTGGAGACCCTTTCCAAGGTGACTACATCCATGTATCTTGTACCTCTGTGCTTCTCAGCCTCTCTCCTCCCCCTCTGTTCTCCTCCCTCTCCTTCCTCCTCCTCCTCCTCTTCCCTCTCCTCCACCACCCTTTTTCTTCTTTTTCTCCTCCTCCTCTTTCTTCTCCTTCTCCCTCTCCTCCTTCTTTTCCCTCTTGTTTTCTCTCTCTCCCCCTACGCATTGACATCTCTTCTGCTAAGCCTTCTCCATGTGGCTTGACCTCTTCCCGGTATGGTGGTCTCAGAGTAGGCACCCTCCTTACTTGGGGATTGGCTTCCAAGAGGCAAGAAGTGAAAGCAGCCAGGCTAGGGAAGACCTCCGATGATTTCACTGCTACGCCCACGAGAAGTTGACTGGTGAAAGCAGTCACAGGGCCCACTCACATTTAAGGGCTGAAGACACAGACCCCTTCTCTTAATGGGAGATGGACAAGGTCACACTGCAGAAGGGTATGTGGGATACCGTCATTTTTAGAAACTATGTAACAGTAAGAAACAAAACTCTGACAGCTCTGCTGAAGAAAATTTTATTGTAGGGGCGCCTGGGTGGCTAATTGGTTAAGCGTCCAACTTTGGCTCAGGGCGTGATCTCACGGTTCATGGGTTCAAATCCCGCATCGGGCTCTGTGCTGACAGCTCAGAGCCTGGAGCCTGCTTTGGAGTCTGGGTCTCCCTCTCTCTCTGTCCCTCCCCTGCTTGCACCCTGTCTCTCTCTCAAAAAGAAATAAACATTTAAAAAATGTTTAAAGAAAGTTTTGCTGTAAACATATCACCTATGGAGTCTTCGTTTTCTACTCTGATATCCAAGGATGCATTTCTTTCTTAAATTTTCAGTCTGTGTCCATTGGGAATCTCCATGCAGGTCACCTCCTCTCTGAAGCCCACCGGGCAGTCTGCCATGCCTCCTTCAGGGCTCCAGCACTGATGTCACTTCCATTACATCACCTGTCAACCTGCTCTGGTGCTACCTGTCCATCCTCACTGATGGACTGTGAATTGAGGCAGAAGTTGTGTCTTATTTATCACCATAATTGAGAACTGAGTGTTCTTTTAGAATTTTAGCTTGCGTGAATTCTATTGATTGACTTATTAAGTGAATAAATGTCACCCTGACTCCAGGAGCTTGGCCCCGGAAGTTCATTCATGTCAGTTCAGGAGAGAGTATAGACTAGAAATGGAAGCACGGTTTGCCTAATAGGAGTGTTTTATTTTGTAGGAGCAGCATGGAGAACCTGTGTTTTCCGATGCAGAGGTGGGGATGTAGAAGCTATTAAAGCAGGGAGAACCAGCTTCAGCTGGCCATCTTTCACCTTCATTTTTACTACATTGGCTCCTGGGGACAGCTCATTCATGAATATGGCTGCAGTGAGGGTGACCCCAAATGGGTTCCTTCTATTATTCAGACCATTGGCATATGTGGATCCCCCAAACCTCTTGAGTGGATCCAGAGTAAAAATTTTTTGCTTCTGAAACCTCTGGGGACTTAAATGTAATGACATATATGTATTTGTGTGTGTATGTATATCTCTATCTTTCCTGTATGTATGTATGTATCTATCTATCCATCTGTCTATCATATCAATCTATCATCTATCTGTCTATCATATCTATCTATTATCTATCTATCTATCTATCTATCTATCATCTATCTATCATATCTATCATCTATCTATCCTCTATCATCTATCTATCTATCAAGAGTGAGACAGACAGAGACAGAAAGATAGAAAAACTGCTTAAAGTATTACTTTGATAATACTATTAAACATTACAGCTTTGTTGCAGGAAAATAGAACTACTCTAACCCTCCTTAAATCTGGGTCATATTATGGAGTATTTTATTTATAAATTTTTTTTTCCAAATACATTTTACCAATGAAAGAAAAACCCAAGGATAATGCCAGGAAGATTTTCCTACTTGGAATTGGGGGTGAACCAAACCCACATCTTCTTCAACTGATAATACCACTGATAAGAGAGAAGTGGACGGGGGCGCCTGGGTGGCTCAGTCGGTTAAGCGTCCGACTTCGGCTCAGGTCATGATCTCGCGGTCCGTGAGTTCGAGCCCTGCGTCGGGCTCTGTGCTGACAGGCTCAGAGCCTGGAGCCCGTTTCAGATTCTGTGTCTCCCTCTCTCTGCCCCTCCCCTGTTCATGCTCTGTCTCTCTCTGTCTCAAAAATAAATAAACGTTAAAAAAAATTTTAAAAAAAAGAGAGAAGTGGATGAGTGGTGAATAGCAGCTAACTAGCCTATTTATTTCCAGAAAATAGGATTTGATTAAACACTCTCTTCAACAGTTCTTACCCATCAAAGAATTAGAACCACTCTGCCTCCCAAGTACAACCTCTCAGGAGGAAATGATCTGGAAGAGAAAAAATTTTCTCCACCTCAAAACAGGAGTAGGGAAAATATGGAAACAAATATTTTTGGTCTTGTATTTAGTAATTTTAAAATTCCATGCTCAGCACTCCAATGACTCCTCCTCCCCTTTAGATTGAATGATGTTTTTTTTGCTCAGAGAATTCTAATGTAATTTTTGATGTCTTAATCACATTTGTTTATCACCTTTTTCTTTGTTTATCACCTTTGAGACTTGCCTACTGTCTAGAATGAATAGCTTACTTGCTAAATTAGGGGCAAATGTAGACAAAGTTTGTGCCCCCCGGTTGGGAAAGAGATTAGAATGGCCGGATCCCAAGGGCACGTTGGCAGTCCGCTCTGAGCAGAGCATCTGTGGCATCACAAGTGGATCCAATCCAATAGGAGACTCAGGAAGCTCCTTTCAACTTCAGCTTATCTGAAGGCTTACCTGGCAAAGACTGTCAGCTCTAGGGCCACCCACTGCGTGTGAGTCAGAAAATGTCAGATTTGGGAGAAAGTGGCCCCACCTAATCAAAGGGATGGTGGCACAAACAGGGAGCCCTGTTCGACTGCCTGAAGGACCACATCCCTGTGGTTTGGGGGCAGAGAGCTCTGCTGGGCTCCTGGAGGGATTGGCTCTCCCAGTGTCAAGTCGGTGCCGACATCAAGGAGGAGGCCAGGAGCTGTGCAGCTGTGCTGTGCATTCTTGTACACACGTGCTTTCCAGGGAGCTTGCACCTTACGTGTTCATCACATGCCAGAGAAGCTATATGACAAGAGTGAAGGCCATAGGCTGTGCACAGTTAGACAAAATATTCTTGCATGTGGGTCTCAGGGTCCTTAGGTAAGATTTTCATTTTGAGCTGGGGCAGCTGTGTGTGTGTGTGTGTGTGTGTGTGTGTGTGAGAGAGAGAGAGAGAGAGGGAAAGAGAGAGAGGGAGAGAGAGGAGAGAGAATATGTATAGCTCTGACACAGAAATTAATGACATATATTCGAAAACATTTCTGAGCTCTTTCTCAGTGCTAAGCTGTACGCTAAGTTGTAAGGGATCATAGAAACGAGTAAGGTGCGACACTGATCTCATAAATGCCACAATCTGGTGGGAGAGAGAAACACACATATAAATATTGATATGAAGCAGGCTGTGAAATGTGCTACAATAGGACAAGATAAAGCACTGTGCAAGTAGAGTAGATGGGTGGATGCATTTTAGTTGGCAATATCTCGGAAAGGCTTTCTGGAAGTATGGGCAGTGGGCCCAGGCTCGGAGGATGAGTGAGTTTGGCAGGCTCCCTTGGGGCAAGGGAGCCAGTGGCAGGATTCCCGGCAGAGGGAACTGTATGAACAGCCATCCAGGGAGAAGGTGCAGGCCCTGTGTGTGGAGCAGCATCACTGGGATGGTGTGGGGGCATAGGGTGAGGGTGGGGAAGAGGCTATAGAGAGTGTAGAGCGAGAGAAGGAAAGGTAGTTCCGGTGACACTGTGTGATCACATCTGCAGGCACCGAGTTACTAAATCTGGACTTTGCCTGGCATGTAATGAAGGGCCACTGAAGATATATGACTTGGGGCAGGAGTGTGTGTGTGGGCATGTGTGTGCACGCCGGGGAGGGGGGGGGGTAGGCAGGGCAAGGAGGGAGGATGTGAGGGGTCCCCTGCTTTGGAAGGGGCAAGCAGGGGAGACCAGTGAGCAGGGTATTGTAGTAACTCAGCCCAGAGATACTGAGATTCTACAAAAAGGAAGAGAGCATAGCAAAGAGGAAGCAGATTCAAGGTTTATTATGAAGGCAAAATTGCCAGGGTTTGCTAATTAGAGCTGGGGGGTGAAGGCATAGAAGACCTGTACAGGGGCCCCACGGCACCAAGCCGGGCTGAGATGGAGAATCAGGAGGAAAAAGTGTGAACATCCATGCATTCATTTATTTATTTTTCTTTTTTCTTTTTTTTTTAATTTATTTTTCATTTTTTAAAATTTACATCCAAATTAGTTAGCATATCGTGAAGCAATGATTTCAGGAGTAGATTCCTTAGTGCCCCTTACCCATTTAGCCCATCCCCCCTCCCACAACCCCTCCAGCAACCCTCAGTTTGTTCTCCATATTCATGAGTCTCTTCTGCTTTGTCCCCCTCCCTGTTTTTATCTTATTTTAATTTCCCTTCCCTTATGTTCATCTGTTTTGTCTCTTAAAGTCCTCATATGAGTGAAGTCATATGATATTTGTCTTTCTCTGACTAATTTTGCTTAGCATAATACCCTCCAGTTCCATCCACGTAGTTGCAAATGGCAAGATTTCATTCTTTTTGATTGCCAAGTAATACTCCATTGTATATATATACCACATCTTCTTTATCCATTCATCCATCGATGGACATTTGGGCTCTTTCCATATTTTGGCTATTGTTGGTAGTGCTGCTATAAACATGGGGGTGCATGGGTCCCTTCGAAACAGCACACCTGTATCCCATGAATAAGTGCCTAGTAGTGCAATTGGTGGGCCGTAGGGTAGTTCTACTTTTAGTTTTTTGAAGAACCTCCATACTGTTTTCCAGAGTGGCTATACCAGCTTGCATTGCCACCAACAATGCAAAAGAGATCCTCTTTCTCCACATCCTCGCCAGCATCTGTCGTTGCCAGAGTTGTTCATGTTAGCCATTCTGACAGGTGTGAGGCGGTATCTCATGGTGGTTTTGATGTGTGTTTCCCTGATGATGAGTGACGTGGAGCATTTTTTCATGTGTCGGTTGGCCATCTGGATGTCTTCTTTGGAAAAGTGTCTATTCATGTCTTTTGCCCATTTCTTCACTGGATCATTTGTTTTTTGGGTGTTGAGTTGGATAAGTTCTTTATAGATTTTGGATACTAACCCTTTATCTGATATGTCATTTGCAAATATCTTCTCCCATTCTGTCACTTGCCTTTTAGTTTTGCTGATTGTTTCCTTCACTGTGCAGAAGCTTTTTATTTTGATGAGGTCCCAGTAGTTCATTTTTTGCTTTGGTTTCCCTTGCCTCCGGAGACGTGTTGAGTAAGAAGCTGCTGCGGCCAAGATCAAAGAAGGTTTTGCCTGCTTTCTCCTCGAGGATTTTGATGGCTTCCTGTCTTACATTGAGAACTTTCATCCATTTTGAGTTTATTTTTGTGTATGGTGTAAGAAAGTGGTCCAGGTTCATTCTTCTGCATGTCACTGTCCGGTTTTCCCAGCACCACTTGCTGAAGAGACTGTCTTTATTCCATTGGATATTCTTTCCTGCTTTGCCGAAGATGAGTTGGCCATACGTTTGTGGGTCCATTTCTGGGTTCTCTATTCTGTTCCATTGATCTGACTGTCTGTTCTTGTGCCAACCATGCATCCATTTATTAGCATTTATTAGCATGTGCAGCAAATTGTTACTGAACACATACTTGTATGTTATATGTATATGTACATATACTTGTATATTACTTGTATATTACTTGTATATGTATATGTATATGTATATGTATATTATATGTATATTACATGTATACGTATAGTCTTTGTCCTGCATTCAAGATCACCTGTCCTTTGCCTTTTCCTATGATTTCAATGCCATAGGCACAAATACTTAATCTTTCTTAACTGAAGTCCCCAGATTCAGTGACTCTTGAACCTAGTTAAAGTAATAAGTGACAATTAAGGAGTCACTTTTCAAGAAGTGTGTAGGGTATTTGGGCTCTGATCTTGCAGGAATCCACACCTTGGGAATCTCTCCTTGCATATCAGCACTGCAGCCATGGCTAGATTATTTTCCCGGTCCTTGGAGACTGGCCTGATCAGGTTCACCAACGACTGGATTCTTCTTGGTATTTGCTTACATAACACTATCAGGACACATGTCTTAAATATTTTATCAGGTTTAAAGGGTAGTTTTCATAACATGGCATTGTGTGGCCTGCGGAACCTACTGAGGAGGGAGGAAGGAAGGGTCTTGGCCTATACTAAGTGACATAACTGTAATCCACATTCTGATATTAAAAATTTGATTAAGTTGATAACAAGACTGCAGGTATAAAGACAGTGGCTTTCCCTGTATCGTAAAGATAGCTATTAAAGCCCTAGTGCACTTTACTTAAGTGCATCTCCCTTAGCTAGTATAATTGACTCCTGAGCATAAAACCACACGGTCCTGACCTGTGTCTATGCAGCCCGCTGGTTCTGGAGAACCAGGCATGGGCTAATTGCATGATTTGGCTGTTTGCATACCAAAATGGAGTTCAAGTGCTTCTTATAATAAGTGAACGCTTGGAAGCAGAGTGGAAATTTATCCATTAGCTGAAAAGCAGAATGCACTATAGGATGAAAAAGAGCCTCTCTATTTGATTATTAAGTGTTTTGTAATCTGAAGCTATAAGTTAACAAGAATAAAATGAAATGACCCAGGAGCAGAACGTTTTTCTAAAATCTTTAAAGAAGAGAAGCAGCACCACCAGAGCAATTGTCAGGCTCCTTTTAGGTTTTTTTCTAGCCTGCCAGCTGATTTAAAAACAGTGTCTGCTTTGAAAACGTTCTCATATAAATATTTCAGTGTTTCCAACCAATTATAATTATCCTAAGAAACAATATTTCCACCTGACTCTTTAAACAATGAGATCTTCAAGTTTTGCCTTTGACTGACTGGCTCTGAGTCTCATGATCCTATTGGAAATACTTGCCATAAATATGTTTTAGATTTTCCTATGGAAGCTCCTTGGCTCTCTTGGCCTAAACTGTCTTCCTGATCGGTCAATCTGTCCTTAAATCAGTAATTTTTAAATGTTTTAATGGTTGTTTATTTATTTATTTTTAACTTTTAAGTGTGTATTTACTTTTGAGAGAGAGAGAGACAGAGCATGAGAGGGGCAGGGCCAGAGAAAGGGAGACACAGAACCAAAGCGGGGCCCAGGCTCTGAGCTGTTGGAACCCACGGACTGCAAGATCATGACCTGAGCCAGTTGGATGCTTAACTGAGTCACCCAGGTGCCCCAAATCAGTAATTTAAAAAAAATTTTTTTTTAATTTTTTTTTAACGTTTATTTATTTTTGAGACAGAGAGAGACAGAGCATGAACGAGGGAGGGGCAGAGAGAGAGGGAGACACAGAATCAGAAACAGGCTCCAGGCTCTGAGCCATCAGCCCAGAGCCCGACACGGGGCTCAAACTCACGAACCGCGAGATCATGACCTGAGCTGAAGTCGGACGCTTAACCGACTGCGCCACCCAGGCGCCCCTAAAAATATTTTTAAAGTTTATTTATTTATTTTGAGAGACAGAGAGAGAGAGAGAGAGAGCAGGGAAGGAGCACAGAGAGAGAGAGGGACAGAGAGAGAATACCAAGCAGGCTCTGCACTGTCAGCAGAGCCCGACATGGGTCTCGAACTGATGAACTGTGAGAAATCTAGAGTTGGACGCTTAACCGACTGAGCCACCTGGGCGCTCCCCAAATCAGTCATTTTTAAATCTGAGTGGGCATCCAAGTCACCTTGAAGGCTTGTTAAGACACAGATTGCTGGGCCTTACTCCCAGAGCGTCTGGGTTAAAAAGTCTAGGATGGGGCCTGAGATTTTGCATTTCTTGTAGATTTTCAGGTACTGCTTGCTGCTAAGATCTCTTAGCAATGTTAGTCCAACGGGCTGAATGGAAGCTTTTCTGTCAGGATAACTGCAACCTCTTCCAGTTTTCGATTAATCAGAAAACTACTTGATTTCTATGAGAAAGGAGACTCTTCACTAGTGCCTTTAAGCAGAGTAGTGGTAGAGTATTTGCAACAACATGGATAAACCTTGAGGACATTATGGGACGTGAGATCGGTCAGACAGAGGAAGACGAATACCGTATGATGTCACTTATATGTGGAATCTAACCAAGCCAGGCTCCTCTGAAAACAGAATAGAATGGTGGTTACGAGGGGCTGGGTGGTGGGGGGCAGAGGGAAGATGTAGTTTAAGGGTTCAAACACTCAACTAGTGTGTTAGTAAGTCCTGGAGATCTAATGCACAGCATGGTGAATACAGACAATATGGTACCATGATCATCAAACTTGCTAAGAGACTGGATCTTAATTACCCCCACCACTAAAACGAAAAGATAATTATGTGACCTGACGGAGGTGCTACAACGGCAACCGTATTACAATATATAAATGTGTCAAATCCACATGCTGCCCACATTAAATTTACACAACGGTGGGGGCGCCCCTGGGTGGCTCAGTTGGTTCAGCGTCCAGCTTTGGCTCAGGTCACGATCTCACAGTTCGTGGGTTCGAGCCCCTCATCGGGCTCCGTGCTGACAGCTCAGAGCCTGGAGCCTGCTTCGGATTCTGTGCCTGCCTCTTTGTCTGGCTCTCTCCTATTCATGCTCTGTCTCTGTCTCTCTCAGAAATAAATGTTTTAAAAAATTTGAATTTCACAATAGTATAAATCAAATACATCTCAGTTAATGGGGCGCCTGGGTGGCGCAGTCGGTTAAGCGTCCGACTTCAACCAGGTCACGATCTCACAGTCCATGAGTTCGAGCCCCGCGTCGGGCTCTGGGCTGATGGCTCAGAGCCTGGAGCCTGTTTCCGATTCTGTGTCTCCCTCTCTCTCTGCCCCTCGCCCGTTCATGCTCTGTCTCTCTCTGTCTCAAAAATAAATAAACGTTGAAAAAAAAATTTCAAATACATCTCAGTTAAAAATAAAGAAATAATAAAGAAAACATGGTGGAGTGATGTAACTTCAAACATTGGACTCTATTCCTGGGAAAAGGGCTTGACTGTTGAAATTCCTATTTGTGAGTTTTATCTATCAGCAGAATGAATTTGCTGCTTTACAAATGTAAAGTAGGCATTCGGGATGGATGATATTTCCCCTGATGTAGACGGGAGGCCAAAGTTAGAACCAA
The DNA here is from genome assembly GCF_028749965.1 of Puma concolor. Taxonomy (NCBI): domain Eukaryota; kingdom Metazoa; phylum Chordata; class Mammalia; order Carnivora; family Felidae; genus Puma; species Puma concolor. The sequence continues at coordinate 49,499,950 of NC_141668.1, forward strand.
GCAGTGTTCTTGGATGAAAGGGAGGTCTGATGCGAGCGTTCAGGTGCAGAGTAGAAAAGGAGCAGAGCAAGGCTGAATTAGAAATGAGCAGTGGGGGCCTTTACCTGCACTAGTGAATACATGTGGTCTTCTTAGACCCTTTGGTTCCTTTCCCATTACTTTCATGACCAAGGTCTCCACACTGAGGCTACCTGGTGGACAAAACCTATGTATAAGAGCATTTTTCGAACTCTAACCGATCATCAGTGACCCGGGTGTCTTGTTACAATGCAGATTCTGGTTCATTAGGGCTGGGGTGGGCCCTGAAAGTCTGCATTTCTAATCAGTTCCCAGGTGATACCAATGTGGGCGTTCACCAGGGCGGGCTTCACGGCCTTGCACCAGTCCAACTTTAAGGGCAAAGCCTTAAAGCAGCAGGTTGCTTTTTTCTGATTTTTCCTCTTACCTTATAGCCCTGCCATCGGCGTTTGGTTGGCTTGCGTAACTACAACTACATGCTAAGCCAGTGGAGTTATGTTTTTCTCCCTTTGTTTAAGCGATCCCGGTACTGCCTAGTTCACAGCTGGAGACTGTTGAGCAAACGCTCTCCTTTGTTCATTTTCACATCTCTCTCTAAGACAGGCATCATCTTCCTGCGCTAAAGTGTTCGTTTGACTTCACTTTTCAAATGAATCTTGGCTTAACTGGTTTCTGGGTTTTGGAATCGACTCTGGGTTTTTGGGCCTTCCCCTTGATTCTGGGCCACAGCTGAAATAGGACGAAGCAGGTGGTGAACCCCATGGCTGTCTTTGATTCACCAGTGGCCTCTAGCCTAGGGAATGGATAATACCGGGTGGTTCTTTTTACATGGCACTCAGCTTTCTTCATTTACCTAAGTGCCATCCTTTTCAATGCCTGACGTATATCCAACCCCAGTGAGTTGCTGGGCAGGACAGTTGAAAAAATTTTTATTGAGCACTGTATGCATTTAGGCCCCAATGAGGATACCAATCTAGCTAGGTTCTCAGGTTGGCCATAGCCCAGGAGAAAACCTCAGAGGCAAGCGGAATTTGTTTAGGTGAAGCCTGAAAGAGAGGGTTCTATTGGCCAGTGAACGAGCAAATGAAGAAATATTGCTGGTATAACGGCAATGGTGTGGCAAGAATCAGGATGATCAGATTAAGCTTTCTTCCATCTGATCCCGTCAGAATCCCCCCATCCATGTTAGGCAAAAATAGATCTGGCCGCTTTCATGAAATTTGCAACTTTCACGAGCTTTTCCTCCAGTCACCATATTCGGTAATTAGGTTTTGCGGCTAGTATAGGCCAAGTTCAAGTTTCTTAGTCTGAAGTCTTTTCCTCACTTTTGGAAAACAAATATTTCCTAAGCACTGTGTTGGCCTTCTTGTAGCGTCTCATAAACACCTCATGAGATATAAATTGTCCTGATTTTATAGATGCAGGAACCGAGGCCTTGAGAGGTTGATTTGCCAGGTTAAACAGTCAATGACAGAAGCAGAGTCCAGGCCTAGAAATGCTGACTTCAAGTCCATTGTACTGGCTCGTGGGATTTGTGCACTTAAAAAAAATGTTCCTCGAAGCTTTATTCATTTGCAATTTTTATTTTTATTGTCCCTGATGTATTTGCTCTGTACTTTACTGTTCAGAAGAGCTTTAGAATTGTTTTAAAAATAAATAAAACTAAGTGACTTTGGGGGATTGGTTTTGGAAACTCTCTAGCCAAAATCTAAATATTTTAATCTCTTATTAGTTAATGCTATTATGATTTAGTCAAGAAGTGGCTCAGGCACAATTAAGTATTATCATGCCATCATTAATGTTTAATGCACAGTGTTTGGATTTAGAGACTATTATTGTAGTAACTGGACCTCCTGGTCCAAAGTGCCTGGAATTTGAGAGGCAGGCAGCTTACCCAGGCACACAGATCAGGCTGCATAGCTGGGACAATGTTGGAAGATTTTCATTTGAATGAACTAAAAAAAAATCAACAGGTAATCGGTATTAATTTACCTTTGACTTCTAGTTAAATGTCACCTTCTCTCCCTTTCCTGTTTCATTTTTAAAAGAGAATTTCCTTATTTTGTTGTTCATATGGACTCAGTTTGGGGGACAAAAATATAGTCACTTCCTAGGAAAAATGGCATAAGAAACCAATAGGGCCAATAGGAAAAACAAAACAAGATAAAACAAAACACTGGTCTGGAAATCAGGAGTCTGGTGTCCACTTTCAGGTTTGTGACCTTGAATGGGTCATTTTACCACATCTGGCCTCTGATTCCTTATTGCACAATGAGGAAGTTAACCTAGCTGTTCTCTGGAAGCTTCTTCTAGTTCTGAGTCCTGCTTTGCGAGTATTGCTTATTCCTATTAGACAAAAGCATGAAAGTGAATGTGCCTCCCTCCCTCCCTTCCTTCTTCCCTTCCTTTCTTCCTTTTGCATTAGTCAAACTAGGTTAACTGCTATTAGAAAACAATCTTAGTGGATTAACAAAATGGAAGTTTACTTCTTGCTTCTGCAAGAAACATGGTCCCCTGTAACTGCCCAGGATAAAATACAAAAAGTTGGGTGAATGCATAACATTGTCTCATCCACATTTTATTCGTTAAACAAATATTAATTGAGAGGCTAGTATATGTCAAGTGCTATAGTTAACATTGGAACATGACAGACCATTCTCTTCTTATGAATTTAAAAAAAAATTTTTTTCAACGTTTTTTATTTATTTTTGGGACAGAGAGAGACAGAGCATGAACGGGGGAGGGGCAGAGAGAGAGGGAGACACAGAATCGGAAACAGGCTCCAGGCTCCGAGCCATCAGCCCAGAGCCCGACGCGGGGCTCGAACTCACGACCGCGAGATCGTGACCTGGCTGAAGTCGGACGCTTAACCGACTGCGCCACCCAGGCGCCCCTCTTCTTATGAATTTTAAAACTAGCCAGGGAAATTTAAAAAAAAATTTTTTTTAACGTTTATTTATTTTTGAGAGAGAGAGACAGAGAATGAGCACGGGAAGGGCAGAGAGAGAGGGAGACACGGAATCCGAAACAGGCTCCAGGCTCTAAGCTGTCAGCACAGAGCCCGACGTGGGGCTCGAACGCACCAACCGTAAGATCATGACCTGGGCCGAAGTCGGACGCTCCACCGACTGAGCCACCCAGGCACCCCTCTAGTCAGGGATATTATATGTGCATGTGTGTGTGTGTGTGTAAACTACGTATATATGCAATATATATGTAGAATATTATTAATCCGGGGATTGAAAATAGTATCACAAGGTAATGATAGATAAGTTTTTTTAGAACGTATACACAAAACATCATTCTCAAGACTTCGTGTGCATATTTATGTATTCTGTCATTTAATCTTCACGGTAACTCGCCAAAGTGGATGCTGTTATTATTTTTGTTTTGCGTATTAGGAAACTGAGGCACAGAGAGGTTAAGGGGTTCGGAGAGCTAGAAGGCAGTAGAGCCAGCTGCAAATCCAGCCTGTTTGACACCAGAGTCCGTACTCAGTCTTGCTCTTCTGAGAGCTTGTGCCTGACTGTGACAACGTTCCTCTAGCAGTAACTTTCTTCATACTCGCTCATAGTTAATGTGCTGAAAATTAAGGAACTCATGAATGGGGATGTATGAAGGCACTTTGTAAGCTGGGAAGCATTAGAACACGGCATATTGCGTTCTCAAACCACACTTGGCCTCAAAGTCTTTGAAGGCTTCCTGTTGTCTCTTGCTTAAAGTTTAAATTGTTTAGTCCTTCAGCAACTTGCCTCTCAGTCTCTATCTTCCCTCCTCTTTTTTTTCCCTGCCACACTAGACAGATCACCTTCCCAGAATGTAATCCAAATATTGTCGGCCTTTTGTCTGTCCAGTTTCAGTACATCAACCTTGGGTATCCTGGGCCAGCACTAGGTTAAGTCACCTCTGTCCTCTCCATACTACGGCACAGTCAGTGCTAAATCGGTGCTTGACAAATTAAATCAAAGGTAGAAAAGTAAGAGGAAGGGAGAACCGTAGATAATACCAAATTTGAGGGGATCAAGGCAGACTCGGGTCCCCCCCCCCCCCAGGAAAGGGCAGAAAGAATGGTTTGCACAAGACATGTTCCTCTTGAAAGTCTTTATTCTCAGAGGCTGGAGATGGCAAAGGAACGATAGGAAACAGTGTGGCCACCCCAGTTCAGCTAGAATGCTTGGCTTATGCCTGGCCAAAAAAAAAAAAAAAAAAAAAAAAAAAAAAAAATCTGTTCAAAATGGAGTTATTTGGTAATGTTGTTATTAAGGTAATTGAACCATACCACAAGACATCTGGAGAAGGGAGCCCCGCCTGGAGAGGCTTCACTTAATTACTTTGTACTGGGGGCCAAGTCTTAGCATACCTTCAAAGGAGAGCTAAGGAAATAAGCACACAATTACTCAATGTCTTGAAACGAATACAATGGAAACTTACATTGTGGCAGATGCTGCTGGGCTCCCAGGCTTCTATGCGAAAAAGGACCTCCGTGCCTTTAGGGTGGTGGCCTGTCCACCTCTGGGGATGGATGGTGGGGTCTCAGCCAGTGCTTCCAAACATTTTTCATGACTTGACACATGGAAAATGATTAAATTTGCACAGAACTCTGTGCTAACCTGGAGGGGATTTGGAGGCATCATGTGGCTTGGAGAGAATGAATCTATTACATTCTCTTTGTATCATATAATTGTGATAAAAAAATAAAAATATTTAGAAAGATATGAATTCTTAAATTTAGTTAAAACTTCCAAATAAAATATTTTCTAGTGTTTTAAGATGAGAAACTCAAGCTTACTTCCACAAACCAAAAAAAAAATTTTTTTAATGTTCATTTATTTTGAGACAGACACAGAGTTCAAGTGGGGGAGGGGCAGAGAGACAGAGAGAGAGAGAGAGAGGTGGGGGGGGGGGGGGGGGAGACACAGAATCCAAAACAGGCTCCAGGCTCTGAGCTGTCAGCACAGAGCCCGACGCAGGGCTCGAACTCACGGACCATGAGATCATGACCTGAGCCGAAGTCAGACGCTTAACTGAGCCACCCAGGCGCCCCACCACAAACCTAAATTTTAATGATCAGATTTTAGGGCTGGAATGATTAAATACGATTTCTCACCCAGCGTCTTTTTTCTTTTTTGACAATCTCTTCAAATTCGTGAAAGCCATCACAATGTTGCTCAAATTGGCAACCCAACACAACCTAGAAACATATTTCTAACAATTCAAAATTTGTCATAGTTGAAATGACTTGTTAAGCCTGACATTCTTTTGACAAATACAATATTGAAGTTTTATCTAATAACGTGAAGGTATTTTAAATCTCAACCGTTCACACCAAGTAGGTAAAAATCCTGATGAAGCTGTAATTTTCAGGACACACAAATGGGAATGTGTGAAAGCACTTTGTGAACAGGAAAATGTTGGACCACAACATGTTGCATGTGGCTCATGTAGGTTGGCTGTTCCTAAAATGGGACATCAACTGCACATGAACAGAAGTTTCTGGTACGGGGGGGGCTGAAATTGAGGGTAGTCCACCTGAGTTGTCCTGCCAGGAGCCCCTATTAGACTTCCCTGACTCCTAGGCCCTAATGACCACACTGTGCAATCTCTTTCTTGAATACCTGGTATAAAAACCTCTCCAGCAGGCCCCAGACCACTGTCCTTATGCACCATGGCGGACCCCGCAGCCGGGCTCCAGTGCGTACCTCCGTGGCCAGCCTCACCATGTTGCCAGCAAGTGCCAGATGCTTACCACCCGATGGGACCTCAGAGTATGTCACTGGACACCACTCCTCTCAGACCACTCCACGAGGTGTTCTGGAAGGCCCCATGTGCCTAGCCAGAGGCCATCAGCCAGAAAGGCCTTGCTATACCAAGAAATGACCGTTTTATATGGCTTAACTGTAACCCACTGGCCTTATGCAACACAGCACGCTAGTTGGGAAGCTTGGGTCTAAACAAGCATGATGATCCTGTTTCCCACTATTGCAGCCTCTTTTTAAGTGGAGAGTGGCCCGGTGACCTAATACTGGCCAGGAAAACACAACTGGGTTGGCCAGGGGTAGGGGTAGCTCTGGGATAGTTTTTGTTCTCCAGATTAAAACACAGCAGGGAACGTGCCTGGTATTGATCCTTCTGCCTCCTTTCTTCCTTGACTGGGGATGTGCTCTAGAGGTTCAGTAGTCATCTTGTGATCAGGAGGGGAGAACCATGAATGGGAGGCCAAGAGGGCTATAAGCTGCTGGTGCTGACATCATGTCATTTCCAGATCAGTGCCAAGCACCCTACCTCTAGATTTCCTATTACGTCAGAAAGATAAACCCCTGTTTGTTACGGCCCCTGGAAGTCAAGTTGTCCATTATTTTCAGTCAAAAGTGCGACTTACACATTTTATTATGTGCCTTAGGACATGTACAGAATGAAAGGTATTAGAGTTCTTTATCCATTCATCAGAGTATTTAAAACAGTTCCAATTCAGGGAGCCTGGGTGGTTCCGTTGGTGAAGCATCTGACTTGGGCTCGGGTCATGATCTCATGTTTTGTGAGTTCAAGCCCCGCATGAGGCTCTCTTCTGTCAGCACAGAGCCTGCTTCAGATCCTCGGCCTCCCTCTCTCTCTGCCCCTCCCTTGCTCTCTCTCTCAAAAATAAATAAAAACATGAAACAAATAAAAGTAAATAAAACAGTTCCATTTCTAGGCAAGTATAATGCTAACTTGGTGAACATTCCTTAAGAAGAAAAGTAGCGTGACTATCCTTCAGTACATGTAGCTTGTCGGTCTAGGTCTAGGGAACCACCTCTAATGCATGTTCATGTGTGTGGAATGAGAATGGGCTACATCTGTTTGCAGTGACATTCCATCTCCTTTCCTCTATCAGTATGGCAGACGCTCAAAAGGCTGAAGAAGCTCTTCTGGTGGTTTCTCATGGTAGTTCTAGGAATAGAGCATCAATTAGACCTTTGTGGCTTCTAAGAAACCCTCCTAAATTAGCTTAAGCAAAAGGAGAGATTTATCATATGGACCTTGGGCTATCTTATGATAAAAATATGCCATGAGGAGGGTCGTGGTTGCAGTGAGCCATTAAGAACTATTTCAATAGGAAATGACCATTTCCAGAGCTCTCTCTCTGCTTCTGCTGTTTTCCGCTTTATTTCTCTTTCTTGCTATAGACTGAGTTCCCTTACCTGGCAGAAACCTGGATCCTGGTAGGTCCTAAGTTTTATATCTTTTTGATTCCAAGCTATGAGAGAGAGAGACAGAGAGAGAGGCTGACTCTCTAGGCCCCCATCCCAGTATCTAGCTGTTGGGGCTCCTATTCCATTGTGAGTTAGAGGCAGAGTATTAGACTAAGAAGCTATGGCCAGAGGCTTGGACTGTGGAGTCTCCTGGAGGAGCCAGATGATGGAGTGGGGGGGAAGAGAAATTTCCAGAAAAAGGTATGTTAGTGGCTAAGTTCTGTAGCTAGTCACCACGGAAATAATTCCCACTTCACTCCATGTGTGTTTATACTGACAAAGGAGACAAGTGAGGAACAGAAATCTGTGTTTGTTGAAAGCCATATAGGAAATCAATGGGCAGTTTGGTATTAAAAGGAAAAACTATTAATTCTTACTCCAGGTTGTTATATTCTTTTAGGGTCTTGTTCTAGTCTTCTTGGTAGCAATTCTTACGGTTTTCGTGGAGGCTTATTGATAAAAGCTGCCCTGTTTCCTTGTCACAAAGCCTTCTTTCGTTCTTACAGTACCTGGAGGGAGCTTTAAGACAAGAATGTTTCTTAACCTCACCCTGGAGACATTACGCTGACCTCCTTACAAACAGAAACACACTGGAATCAGGTATGGAGATTATATATATGTATATATATATATAGCCATGACCTTTCTTGGAAAGTATAACTGTAATCAGTCAGGTTAAGCAAGAGCATGGGAAATCATGGTAAACATGACAAACTAAAATCTGTCTTACTCTTTTTGTTTAATGCTTATTTATTTGTGAAAGAGAGACAGAGTGTGAGTAGGGGAGGGTAGAGAGAGGGAGACACAGAATCTGAAGCAGGTTCCAGGCTCTGACCTGTCAGCATAGAGCCCGACGCGGGGCTCGAACTCACAGACCACAAGATCATGACCTGAGCCAAAGTCTGGCGCTGATCTGACTGAGCCACCCAGGTGCCCCTTTCTCACTCTTTTTGATGGTTAATTTTTATATTTTGGATATTATGGCTTACAAACTGAGCCATAATATCCAGAAAATTTCTTAGCTTTGTAAAATTAGCTTTATCTAATCTTTAATGAATATTCTGTTTCAATTTCAAGCTTTCAATAAAACAATAACTCATCAACCATTCATTCATTCAATCAACATTTGTTGACATCTACTCTATGCCCAACTTTGCATTAATCTCACTGTACTTTTTCCTCTTGGTATGTCTTAAGGGTAAATGACTAGATTTCTATAGATTGTTTTAAAAATAACTACTTCCCTTTGAAATCATCTTCGCACTTCCTTTTTGGAAAGCCAGTTTTGCCCCTAGAAGTAAGAGCTTTCAATACATATAGCCCTGCTTCCCTAGACATAGTTGATTGTACTAGGATTAAATGCCTGACCCCATATGGTCAATCAGATTCTCTCTCCTGGGAAATTGGAATAGAAAGATGGGAGACTGAATTGATGTTGGGTGTTTGAACTAGAAGACCAAAGATCTGCTGGAGGCTGAGGCTGTCAATTTGGAGGAGAAATGATGGGCCCACACAGAAACAATTAAGTGAGTGTACAAACCAGTTTGCAGAGACAGAGAGAGAAAGGGAGGGAAAGACAAAAGCAGAATCAGGAATGATATGGCCCAAGAGACAGACAAGCCAGAGAGATTAGTTATTTAGTGACTTTTCGGAGTTGTTGGGATAGTTGCTACAGTACCAGGAGGGACCCCATGAGCTACCTCTTAGGTCCTAACAAGAAATCCACCTTCGCTCAAGCCTCCTTAACAGGGTTTCTCTTTCTTTAAGTAGATTTACTCTAAGATTGATCCATATAAGCAAGCCAATTTAAGTAGAGAGTACTCATTTAATAAGACGTAAATGTAGTAACAGTAGATCATGGACTTATCCGTGTAAATACAATACAATCAAGCTTAGATACTCAGAACGATTTTCTTGCTATAAGATTAGTAAGGAGTTAGAAATGTGTGGTGAAAATAAGATCTTCGTTTTTAATTCATTAAAAAAAAACAAACAAACCCATGGGCAGATCTCTTTCTGAGAAAGAGCAAGTCACTTACAGGGGACCTTTTCTAGCCCATCGGGTCTATGTGGATTTATGGAAGATGGCTGACAATTGCTACGATTCAGCCTCCCACTGGTACAAAGAAACGTGATATAAGCAAAGACACAGTACCTGGCAACATAGTAGATGAAACTCAGTGGTTACTAAAAGATTCATGACTTAATTTTCAGGTTTAAATATGACCATTTTCAATATGATTATTATGTTTTTCAGGTCTACTATCTAGAAGACTATTTTTCAGATGCAACAATTTATCCATCCTTTCAGCCATTTTGAAAAGCCATCTCTCGTTGCCAAACGAAGTGCTTCTAAAGTGTGTGAGTCTAAACCCAGATTCTGTATGTTTAAAATCAGTACTTTTTTTCTCTTTTGTGGCCTAATTTTCATGCTTGTTTTGATAAAATCCACATTACTGCCATGAGAACAGATCTCACCAAGTGTCTTGTTTTCAATTGCTTTAAAAGGGGGGGGGGGGGCTCATCATGCTCCAGAGTCTTATGATCTCATAGTGAAGATACTTAGGTTCCAAACCACAAGGCAGGTTGTTTTGATAAAACCTTGTTTTTGTTGGATAAGAAAATACGTAACGCAAAATTAAAACGTGACCCAGCAACCAACCAATAACCAACCACAAGAGCAAGTATAAGAAAAAAGGATGTTATGAAGCTCCAGGGACAGAGGCATGAAACATAGAATGGAGATTAGAGCTGTCCATCTTCAAAGTATAAATGTGGGATCTTAACATTTTTTTTTTAACCAATAGTAATGGCTTTGAAATTGCAAACACGGGTGGGATAGGCATTAGAAAGACTCTCTTGGGAACTATGAGTGTAGTGAGTGGTCTAAATGTAAATGTAACAGATGGGATTGCCATTAGAACAGCAATCATCCTCCCCACCCAAATTGTTTTTCTGTCCCAGTTTCCAATATCCTGGCAGGCTACGTGGAAGACGACACATCCGGGTTCTTGGTTTTAAACTAGGACTGCTGTGGTCACAGGACCAAGTGGTTGGGTTGAAGTGCTCTGAGATCAAGAAAGAAGACAGAAAGGAAACAGAAGAGTATCCACTCGACAGGCGTTTATTGTGTGCCCATCGTGTAGGACTGCTCTAGATCTTGGGTCACAAGGGTGAACGAAACAAAATGCCCTTGTGCTTGCGGGGTTTACATTCTACTTAGAGGAGACAGACAATAAAAAACAACTACATAAAATTGACCAAAGTCTGTTAGATACTGGTAAATGCTACAGAAAATACAGTCTGCGCAAGGCAGGAGAGAATGAAGAGTGAGGGTGACATAATTCTATAGAGGATGGGCAGGAAAGGCTTACGTAGTAGGGAGGCAGATGAGGAGGTGATGCTGCTATTTGGGAGAAAACATTCTGCGTAGAGGGAATGAACAGCGTGTGAAAAGACTCTCAGGTGGATGGCTCAAGCGATGTTTGAGGAACTTCAAAAATATCAGTGGAACTGGAGAGGTGTGAGGGGGAAGAAAAATGGTAGACATGGGTCGGGGAATTAATGGAGGGGCAGGTCATGGAGGGCCTTTACAGAACTTAGTAGTGAGGAATTTGGCTTTTGCTTTGAATGAGGGGAGAAGTCCTTAAAGAATTTTGAGCAGTGGAGGGACATGGTCTGACTTCCATTTTCAAAGTTTCACTCTGGCTGCCAGTCAGGAGAATATTGCAGGGATCCGGGTGAGAGGTGCTGGTAATTTGGACAGAGCTGTAATGGCAAATCCAACATGATGGTTGGATTCTGGCCATGCCGATGGATCAGACATTGAATATAAGAGAAAGAGGAGAGTGACTAAAAAATTAACGAAAGAAGTACAGGGAAAGAAAGTAGAAGGGAAGGAAGGGGGGCAGGGTTGATATCTGGAAGACATCGAAAGGGGCTAAGACTTTAGCCTTAGGACTTCTCTGGAAGCCAAGCAAAAAACTCCAGGAGTTGACTGCCTGAGTGGCCAGTATGTGCTTCTTGGTTCCTAGAAATCCTGAATGTGAATTTATGCTGGCCATATTTCTTGATTATTAAAATCTGTTGACCCCCATGAGAAGTTGAGTCGTGTGCCCAACCCACTGTGAGTGTGTTAGACTGGTGGCCTCAGGTGGGAAGTTGGATGGAAGAGGCAGTGAGAGGGTAGTGGTGGTCTGTGAAGGAGAAAAGCTCACCTCCTTTTGTCCCTAGATAATCACGACCCCGAAAGAGTAAGCTTTGGTTTACAAGGCATGAATGAGACCACGTGCAGAATAGATACCGTTATCCCCAAGCCCGAATTTCATCATACGAAAGTTACATGTGTTATTTGCATTTGAGTGCTTTATTATATTGGAATTGCAGTGATATTATTAACATTTGTACAAATGCACAAAATCTTGTCTCTTCTTGCTCCAAAGAGATGTAAAAATCTGACCTAGTTGAACAGTCTTAATGAACTCATTGTCCATTGATAACAATAAATGTGTTCACAATGCAACAAAAAGCTTAACATAAAATTGAACATATTAAATGCTGCAGCAAGTATTTACACGTATGTACCCCCATTTTTTTTTCTCCTTCCAGTAAGGAAGGTGGTTGCTTTACAAATAGACAGACAAACATAAATGCTTTGCTGTTTACAATTACAAACAACCCCCCCAGTCCAGAACTTAAAGTGACAGCACCTTTTTTTTTTTTTGGGACTTCCTTAATTAGCACTTTGCATAATGCTAGACTTTTTTTTAAGTTCCATATTTTGGACAATATTTATGTTCCAATTATCCTAGAACATGGTGTTTGAACTGAGCCATTTTTTTCCAGGCCTTTTCAGAAGATCCCAAACCTTATGTCCTCTCCAGGGAGAACATTTCAAGCTTATCATTTCTCCAAGACAAACCTCAAAGGCAGAACTCCTCTCTCCATGAGGCAGGTGTGATTTAGCAGAACGTAGAAGAAAAGAGGGTGAGTAGGTCTTCTCTTCTACTGGCTGGCTGGTTAGGAGGGGTTCCTTCTCTGAAATGCCCTCCCCTACAGCACTGCTGATACCTTCCATGATCTCCTGTCCGTGACATTGGTATTCTAAGGAGACAACTAGAATCTAATGAGCTTATTGTGCATAAGATTTTAATGATATACTTAAAGCTAATTTATTCAGGTTCCACATTCTCAGTCCTGAGGCTAAAATGATTCTGTTTTTTTAAAAAAAATCCTAGAAAGTTCTATAGCATGAAACTCAATGTAAGAAATCCTAAATGCCCTAAGAAGAGCTTTCTACATCCTGGCTTCTAATGAGCTAGATATTGTAAGTTGGCTGAAATGTAATAGCTGATCATTACTGATTCCCCTCTGATGATAAGCTTGGAAAGGTATCAGAGTGTGCCACGTAAGAATATTAATCTTTTAACAAATGCTGGCAATTTGGCCTTACCCCCCCCCCCTTCAACTTGTGGTAAATAGTTTCTTTTTTTTAAAAAATAGACAATTTATAAGGAAAAAAATATATAAACACTCTTTAAGCAATTTGGCTATAAGCATTACATCACTGAAAAACTCCACAAGAAATAGTAAAATATTTTGAGTTGGACATACACTTTTTTGTTTTCACGACATGATGAGCCTAGGGTTTTCTGTTCTGTTTTTTTTTTTTTTTCTTTGTTTTGGTATTGAATTTTACTTGGACGTTTATTGCTTCAGTGTCTTCTTGTCCTTTCTTAGATTATCATTGTAAAACAGAGGTGCTGTCCCTAATGACGTCACAAGGCAACATTGTATTTTTGAGACCTAGGAATGACACAGACAGGGCCACTGTTATTTCAGCAGCCTCAGAGAGACAATGGCTGGGACAACAGTCCACGTGCACCACGATGCACAAAAGAGTAAGTCTCCTGGCTCATTCAGGACACTTTGGTTTGGAGAATGAGATAGAAAATTCTTAAGTGTAGCTTAGCTGCTGCCTCACATCTGTTGCATAAGATAACATTAAAAAAAAAAAAACAACATGCTATGAATAAAGGGGTAAAGAATATAAACTGGCTCTTCTTGGTATTTCCGTAGCAGGATTCATCTAGGCTGATGTGAGGAACCCGACTTTACGCAAATGTACCTGGTACAAATATTCTGTAAAGTATTTTAAACGGTGCAGCTCAGAGCCTTAGGGGGAGGGGGTGGGGGAGTTGGAAAGTGGGGAGCAGAGGCAGGTTTAAGGGCTCCGAGGGGGTCTGAGGGAGAACAAGAAAAACAGAAAGGGATCGAGAAAGCTAAAGTGCAATTTTAAAATATAAATTATCTTAAAAGCAGAAGAGAGACTCTAAATTGCTACTGCTCGCAGAGGCACAGTTTTATTCAAATTTAAATGGGTTGTTTCCTTTTCCTTCTCAGATATACTGCATAATGGAACTTGAATGGCTTAAAGCTAGGGCCCATTGTTTGGCAAAAGGGCAAAAAGAGCACGAAGGAAGCTGAATAGCGCAAGGCATTCTAGGAAATTGGGGTGGGGTGGAGAGAAGCAGAGATGAAGTTGTTTTTACACTTTTACAAGAAAGTTGTTCCAGTCGTGGTTACTGATTCCCTTTAGCTGAACTCCGCTTCCTAAAGGAAAGAGCTTACTTTAAACATTAAGAAAAAAATAAAAAAAGAGAGAGAGAAAGAAATGTGAAAAACAACACTGTTCAGAACATAGATTAAAAAAATAACTCACAGAGCAATAACAAAATCCTTGAAATTTCTATGCACAGAGCTAAGCGAAACATTTCCACCAAATGATGGAGAAGAGCCATTTGAAACCCTGAAAAATGAAGATATACACAAGTAGAGAAGTTTATTATGAACTAACACTTTAAAAACAAGTAGATCCTACGGAAGAATACTGTTCAAATGGAATGTTTTAAAATAACATTTATTAATAAATATCTTATAAAATTCTAAATTAATAGATTCCTGTTCAAATTTTGCTTTGGTCCTTGAATTCCACTGTATACACGCATACATACATATATATTTTCTTAGATGGTTTTTATTAACCAGAAAGAAGCACATTCTATCCTAACTGGATGGCTAGTTTGAGAGCAGTTACCGATGCTTAAAACTCCCCAGCCAAAGGCTGGTCTTTCACCGCAGCTGGTTTCAGATTTTAACGGCAAACTCAACTAAGACGCTAAAGTTTACTTAACGGGCAACAAAAACCGCCTGCACATTCACCGTTGACGCCCCTCTGTTCAGAACATGTGCTGCATTTGGTTCCTTTGACGGGATAGGCTCCAAAGAGCATTTGCTCCAAGTCAGTCACCCTGATTGTAACAGTTCGTGCGGTGATACCACGCAAACTGCTGTCTCTCACAGGCCGCGTTAACCGCTGGGACTCGCACACGCTGACACGGAGGGAGGAGAGAGATGGGTGGGGGTATCGAAGGGAAAACATCAGCTCCACACAGGCTTTCAAATGAGTATGTTCGCCCATGGCCAGGGTTTCCCTGTACCCGCCCTGGCATCGTGTTCTGGGAAATGTCTTCAGAAGGAACCCTTAAGATGTGGATGCCTCAATTTAGGGTCACCTGGTAGAAATGCCACCGGGTGCCCCTATCTAAGCTGCCACGTCCCATCACGTAAGGCAGGGGAAGCGTCGCAGAAATGTCCAGGTAGGCTGGCAGTGACTTCAAAGGCAGACGCTGCCAATATAAAAAAAAACAACCAAAAACCAAAAACCAAAAAACGCAGGTGAATGAGGAGAGGCAGTGTTGCAGGACCCTTCCCTCCTCTGCATGGGTGCTCTGAAGGTCACTACAACGGATTTTTGAAGATATGGGTGCATGACCCATATCTAGATCGAGTGGGAGAGGAGAATGGGGCAGCAAAAAGATGTTTTCCCACATTGGCAAAAAATGTAGGGCAAGGAGGGATTTTCAGGCAGACTGATTATTCTACGGTCTGGTGAAGGCTGGACCTTCTGGTGAAGTACTTCTCCTGATAAGCCGAGTGTTGGATTTGACCAAGGAGCCTTTCTGTTCAGGGTTTCAAGAAGCCTTGACAACTAGCTGGCATCTTCCATTTACTGTATTTCCACACTGCTAATGAACATACCTAAAGGCCTCGAGCATAACAAGAAGACGGTTTATTCTAATTATACGTTGAGGCCCGTTTGCTAACGCGTGTGTGTGGTTGGTTTGCCTACTTAGCATAAAAAACAGACATAATTGAGCTCTATATAATGCACATCAGTCAAACTGTCAAGTTGCTGAATTAAGAAAACTCAGGCAAGTTCTTCACTACAGAGGCTTTCAGTTTAACAACTAAATATTCAATCAAGAGGCGGAGCAGAAGTAAAGTAAACCATAATTTTAGTGACAGCCCACTTTCTGGACATTCTGATATTACCAGTGGATTTTTAAAAAATCCATTTTGTTAAGTGCTATGCATGCAGTAAAGAAAAAAAAAGTTATCGTTCACTTAAAGCAAGAAATAAAATAAAACTAAAAAAATTTTTTTTAATCCAAGCAAACATTTCAATGAGCTCTTTTTTTTTTCTTTTTCTTTTCTTTTTTTTAGAGAGACACATAGACGGTCCTAGAAAGGAGTTTTGAAAAAATTAAATTTAATTTCAGAATAGAGATATATCTTAAATATTTCTTAGGAAGCCAGTTAGGTTCAACCATTCAGCGGTTAAGGCTGGGATTCAAAACAAAACAACTATGAATTCAGTATTTAAAATACTTAAAAAAAAGATATGTTTGTCTAAAATATAATAGAAAATCCTTTTAATTTGCATTTCTTTTTTCTCTTTCTTTTTAACATTTTTAAAAATTTTTTTTTGGTTTTTTTTTTTTTTTTTGGTGTGTGTGTGTGTGTTTATTTTTTGTTTTGCTTTTGCTTCTGTTTTGATTTTTAGACCATATATCTAGTCATGAGTTTCCCTGGACACTCAAAACTTTCTTTTGAAAGCACTGCATACATGAAAAAAAAAAGGTTGATAAATACTGATTTAAAAAGTAAGTTATTAGATAAAACTGAAACTAGTTATAAAAATCATGCTTCAAGACTCTCATATTTTCTTTTTTCTCCAAAATAGATTCTTATGCTACAGGGAGAGATAAACACATATACACACACCCACATCCACACATGTATCTTTCCCTTTTTTGAACTCTTATAAAAGCGACACCTTTTGTAAAATACTATTATTTAAATCCCATGAACACACACACACACACACACACACACACACACACACTCATGTTAGGACGTCAAGCATTCAAATGGAGATGAAACACCAGCACCTGTCTACACTGCTAGAGAGAAACATTAGCCCGTTACTTGTGAGATGTGATATTAGCACACATTAGCACAGTAGAATGGCTTGTTTCAAGGAGGCACAACCGTGGTTCGGGACTATCTGGTTTTTATAATGGGCAAGCTGATGAAAGTTGTTGAAAATATAAATCAGAATTATTCAGAAGAGTAGAGTAGCCATATCCACGGGATTCTTGAAGCAGCCAAAAAAGGCTTTGGCTGTTCTGGGGGCGGCAGGGGGAGGGGGGGGAGCTGAAAGCACCCCTACGGGAACATCAGGTTTTCTTTCTCTCTTTGTTCCTCCAGTAGAGCGTGTACTTTCACCCACCAGAATAGCAAAGCCAGTTCCATAGGCTTAAGAGAAAAAAATAATTAATAAATCTTAGTCTATTAGCAGCTGATGATTGACCATTGTAATCTGTGTAGTGAACAGAGCCCTTCTGAATTATTATATAGTCTATGGATTTTTAGCCTTATAGACAGGCCATATAAAGCCGGTTGTAATTCGAGGGTGTGATGTTACAGCCCACATCATAATTTGGACCTTCACAATCAAAGCTTATAGGCTCCCTTCCCTGGTGTCTCCACAGCTGGCATTCAACAGTGTTTCACCTATGGCTAAGCCACCTTTTATTTGTTCTGATTATTAAAAACATTAAATCAGGCACATTAAACCTCTCTTGCTTACCATTTTATAAAAAGCAAGAGATGAATGAACTCCAGCTGTGGGTCACAGGCAAGGGAAGCAATGGCTAGATTCGTATTTTTTTAGATTTACTTGTGTTTTTTTTTCCCTTTAGGCATTGTTTTCTTCTTTACCTGCAATGCTAAAGGTGGAAAAATAAAACAGAAGAAAGTAAAAATGAAGAGTACACAGGCGGCCCAGGAAAAGGTGGAAAAGGAGAGGGAGAGTGGAGAAAATTGGAGGGCAATTCAAGGAGGTGGACCAAGAGGAGGAGGAGAGGTGGGGAGATGCTTGGTGGTTTTATTTGGACATCAGTGGATCTCATCCTTTTTTTTTATAATAAGAGGAAGACAAATATGGAAAAGGCTCTGTGTTCATCTGGAATTCTGGCGACATCACAGCGCAAACTCAACATGTGTTACGACATCATCAGACTCACCACCCAGTTACCTTGCATCCGTTTTACGTGACATGTGGGCATGCCTCATTTTGGCTAAAAGCTGCGGTTTAACAAGATGCAATGTTTCAGGCAAAGGGTTGGACCGATAAGAATGAAACCATGTCTATATACAGAAGGAGTTCAGTTTATAAACAAGTTCACTGGTACCAGAAAATTGGAGAAAAGCACCAAAGCATTTCCCAAGCTGATAGATTAATTAATTGCATAACTCCCTTTTTTCTTATAGGACTAAGTATAAAAGACGACATTTCCATAATAACTATAAAAATGAAAGCCAGTCTCTGAAGGGCTGAGGAGTCTTCCAGGTCTGAGTTAATTCTAAAAATGCCCTTAAAGGAAAGGACGCATGATATGCGACAGCTCTTCTTGGAGGCAAGGTCTGACCCAGTGGTGGATTTTAAAGGATGGGATTCAGGTCTGTTCTGTGAGTGGTGAGCTGACTGAGGGTGGAGCTTCCCACCACCTCGCTCACTGCAGAGGAAGTGGTGACGGTATTATGTTGGATGACCTGGTGCTGAGAGCAAGCTGGGATGGGGCTGGCGGGAGGACTGCTCTCCGGACCTAGGAAAAAGCACACACACGCACACACCAATATAGCTCCTCTTGGGCGGACCTGTGGCCTACTCGGGAAAACATTACTAGATGTTTACCAGAAATGGAAGAGTTTCACACGTGTTCTCCTGGACGTTAATTTCAAAACTTTATTTTAAATTGTTGTCACCAGCTATGCCTTCCCACTTTATAGCTACAAGCAAAGCCATGCTTTCTACACCAGCAGAATGATTTCACGTGTTGGAGTCTTGGTGTGTGAACGTCCCCATTTTTGTATTTTCAAGTAGCCATCCGCATATCAAATGTGGAAACATACTCACATGTGGTGGGAGAATCTGTGTTGCTCAATCTAAAAAATTATTTGAAAATGAATTGACCTTCAGCCATGAATCCTTGCTCCTCCCACCATCCCCCGCTCAACTAGCATTTAACTTCTTGACATTCCAGATGCAGAAACTGGGGTCTAGAGAAAGGGGTCCACTTTACTTATTGGAACACCGAGATAAGGTCACTCACTTTTCAGCCCAGCAGCTTATATACCTTACGGCACTGGATGCGATTCACCCAATGCCTGTACCCCAGCCCCTGGATTTCTCTGGAAGGCGGCTAGCCCACTGGTAGGTGGGCTCCAGCAAGTGATTTTTCTACTGGCTGCAGAATTGGAATTCGGTACAATTTTACAATGTGAAATGGCAGGGAAAGTCTAGCCAGAAATTATCAGGAGGGGCATGGTGATGGGCAGGGGTCAGAAAAGGGGGATGTCCCTGGTGCAACAGTCTGGCAGCCACTGAAGAATTCTAGTATGATTTCTGCCGGGGTGTGCAATCTACACTTTACTTTTGCTCTTTCAATAAAATCCAATGCAAAATTAGTGGCGAAAAAAAAAAAAACAACTGGACACTGAGAAAAGAAAAAAAAAAGTCAATGACTTACTTAGATATCCTTGTGATTCTTTCTGCATGGCTGTTATTGGACAGTCTTTATGTGTTAACAACAACTGTTTCAGCTGGGCCACCTCATTTTTCAACATGGACACTTCATTCTGGAAAGAGACATATCAAAGCCATGTTGGAAAGACCAGAGAATACAAGTCTCCATGCATTCTTTTTTTAAAAAAAAATTTTTTTTTCAACGTTTATTTATTTTTGGGACAGAGAGAGACAGAGCATGAACGGGGAAGGGGCAGAGAGAGAGGGAGACACAGAATCGGAAACAGGCTCCAGGCTCCGAGCCATCAGCCCAGAGCCTGACGCGGGGCTCGAACTCACGGACCGCGAGATCGTGACCTGGCTGAAGTCGGATGCTTAACCGACTGCGCCACCCAGGCGCCCCATGTCTCCATGCATTCTTAACAGTGATATTGGCAAATTTTCCTGTTGTGTCCAAAAGACACTGAGGATGATATTCAATGAGATTCGCCTGAAAACGTGTACCTTGCCTTTAACTTGGCCATCACATTTACCAGGGACTTTCTGAAAAGACCAGACTTGTAACTCAAGAGCTGAATCCTATTAAAAGTCCAGAGCACCCCCTTTAGGTGGCCAACTCTGGAGCCAGGTTACATGGGTGAGAATCTCCATTCCACACTTACTGGGGGACCCTAGGCAGGAAACATAAGCCAGCTGAGATTCAGCAATCTTGTATATAACTGGGGGGGGGGGGGGGGGTAAAAAACCAATATAAAGTTTTTTGAGTTGTGAGGATTGAATGAGGTAATATATGTAAAACGCTCTGAATATTACCTAGCACAACACTAAGCAATCATTGAATTTAGCGAATCTAGCTGTTCATAATAATCATCTTCACACTGTCTGGTAAGCTCGGGCCAATATTCAGTATGAGAAGAGTGAATGTGACACATGCATTGGGAAGAACTGAGTGGCAGAATTAGTGGCTTCATATTGAAATGTCCTCAGAATAAGCCAACTCATCTACCATCAGATTTCCCAAAAGAATTTCCAAACAGGCTGTAGTTCAACAGAGCACATCCCTGCCGGATACCTGCTTAGTGGAAGGCATGGAAGCACATAGAACAAATTGTTGATCCTCTACTGGTGGGGTGAGGTCAGCCCAGGAAGGGAGGGGCAATGAAGTCTTGGCCATGATTAAATGAATGTGATTGGTTCATTAACTATTTTGGCTAATTTCAGCCTATGAACTCTGCCATCAATATCGGGGTGTTACGGATTGCGTGTGTGTACGTGAGCGTGTTTCTTCTTTACTTAGATCAGTGCCTCAAATCTCTGCTTTATGGAGTAGTTCACAAAGACAGATTCATGGCTTTGGAGAATAATGTGCTTGGCACCACTGTCTACAAATGTAGATGCAGAATAGATGGTTGATTCTAAGGTGCTTCCACTTGATAAAAGTAAATTGTAAACGTAGCACTATCTCAAATAAGCCATTTTACAGTTGTGATAAATAATACCCTCTCTCTGGCTAATGTTCGTTTGTGGCTTCCAGGCATTGTACTCCACATGTGGAGACTAAAACAAAACAAAACAAAACAAAACAAAAAAACCATGCACACAGAAAAGGGTGTTCTAACATTGCTGTCATTACGTTGCATCTACACTTTCAATATGAACTTGGCTTTCCGCGCATGTATTTATCACCTAAAAAAGTAAGTTTGGGATTCTAGAAGTTAATGTAAAGAAATTTTTTTTGAAACATGTTTTAAAGAATACCTCCCATTTCCAAATTCATTTGCAAAATACATTATAAGTAACCAAATGTTGAGTAACATAAGGAACAAAATAGTAAGAATCTCATCTACAAAAGCTTTTCTCTTTCTTCTCCAAATTTTACAAAATAAAAATGCCTGAGAAATTAGCATTAATGATGAATAAATCACTTAAATGTGAAAATTGCATCTTCCACCTCTGAAGAAGTGTGGTTGGTAAAGGGGCCCGATCAAAGCCAAAAGTGACCCTTGTCAGTGGGATGGATAACTTTATTTAGAGGACAATTTATTTTAGCCTTAAGTACTAATTCTTTCCTCTCTTATTTTATGCCCATTTAAATTCAGACAGCCTTCCTTGCTTTTCCCAGATTCCCTTTGCTTAAAATAGCCTGTGTAAGAGAAAGTTACTTTTAGACCATTAAATAGAAGGCAACCCCTGGTTAAAAACCAACCAAACAAACAAAACAAAACGAAAAAAGGAGAAAAAGAAAACTAAGATGTGTGTGTGTGTGTGTGTGTGTGTGTGTGTGTGTGTGTGTGTGTATGTGTGTGTGTGTGTATTTGGTCTCAAAATGAAATGTCAGCTTATTCACATTTGGATTACAGACATAGCACTTTTCTAGAATCACAACTGCTAAGACACTTGTGTACCCTAAGGAGAAACTCTCAGCTGCAGTTAATGCAGACAATTGCTCGTAGAAAATGGAGTCAAGCTCCAATTGGTAGTAAATCCTGCCACACTTTTCTCCTGTGATCTAGGAAACAACAAATAAGGAAAGTATTTAAAACAAAACAACGGGCGCCTGGGTGGCTCAGCTGCTTAAGCGTCTGACTTCGGCTCAGGTCATGATCTCGCGGTTTGTGAGTTCAAGCGCCGCTTCGGGTTCTGTGCTGGCCGCTCAGAGCCTGGAGCCTGCTTCGGATTCTGTGTCCCTCTCTCGCTCTGTGCCTACCCTGCTCGTGCTCTGTCCCTCAAAAATAAATAAATGTTAAAAAAAATATATATAAAAAAAATAAAACAAGATTCTCTTGCTTTCTTACACTTCTAGAAGAAAAAAAAAAAATCCCACCTGGTGGCCATCTTGGAGAGGTTGACCTTAGCCTCTGCTTCTTCCCCAGCTATGTCCTTCTCAGTCCCACCTTTTCTAGGCAGTGTTCGATCTCCCAGGCACAAAGTGTTCATTGCCCCTTCCTTAAAAAAGCACTTTGAATTCCGTTCTTTGGGTTTCTACAATCACAAGGAGCTAACTGGCTACAATACTTGGCACACCCCAAATCATTC
This sequence comes from Puma concolor, assembly GCF_028749965.1. Lineage (NCBI taxonomy): Eukaryota > Metazoa > Chordata > Mammalia > Carnivora > Felidae > Puma > Puma concolor. The sequence goes on from NC_141668.1 coordinate 49,522,165, forward strand.
CACAATAAACCTTTTGCTTCCACGAGAGGCCACAATAAAACAGCACAGTGTATGTGGTGTCTTAGCCTCTAACCAAAGCCCCATACAAAATAGATAACTTAAGTGGCCCTCTTTGTCTATGAATAGCAAAGCACTTCATTAGTAAACGAATACGTCGTAAGTATAGAAACTGAGACCCTGGGAGGTTGAGGGTCGGTAAAAATGTAGGAACCTGAAGACTGCCATGATAACTGATCATCCTTTAAAGATAATAGGTGAATCATGACGTATTTCTTCAAGTGATGTGTTGGCAATTATGTTATTTAGAGAGGTTATGGTTGGAAAAGGAATGCCAATTAATATTCTCCATAAAGAAGAAAAACCAGCCTCTTGTTTAGATCAGAAACACGTAATTACGGGGCTTATAAGGGCAAATTCAAAGTCTAATGGCCACAGAGGCACTAGAAATTCATGGGACAGCTTTCCAGCAGGAAAAAGAGTTCTCAACAGGGATTTCAGAATAATAGGGTTTGGCCTCCCAAACCGCTACACCAACCTACTGTAAAACAAGACGGTTGAATTAGTTCTCTAGTTCCCTCCAGCAAAACAGTTGGTTAGCCTTTGAATGTTTCTGCTTTGCCTTCTGTTGAGAAAGCTAATTACCTAATAGTCTAATGAAGGACTTGATCTTGATTTTTTTATTCATTAATTACTTTGGTATTCGCATCAGTATTAGTATTTGGTATGCTCAAATACGCTTATATTTCAGGTCTCATATTCCCTGAGGGAGACAGTTCTTGAACCTCCTGGGCTTCCAAGTCTTAGGGCAGATTCCAAAGCGATATCTACAGTTGCATTTTAGTGCAAAACTTCGTGTCCGTGGATGTGTCCATACTGTTGAGAGAGTCTGCAGCGCCTTCATCAGATCCCAGAGGAAGCCTCTGGATTAAGAAAGGTTGACAATCACTGCCCTAGAGAAAGCAGCGTGAACCGTGTGCTGTCCACATGCATAATCATCGTAGAGTCTCCATACAGACTGATAGAGGAAATGCTAGACTATATTTTTAAACAAAAATCTTTTTCAATGGAACATTAAGTAGAATCACCTTGAATTCATTTTGGAAGAGAACCACCAGATAGCAAATGTTCCAGAACGCACGAAAGAAATAAAATATTGCCTGCAGCTCTAGTAGGGAAATAAAAACCAGGCCTTCCGGAGGCAGTTTCTTACTCTGAATTACCTTGCTTTATGAATTGGGGCAAGTCACCAATTTTTTTTTTTTTTCTCCCCTGTGCGGGTGATAAAAATCGTTCTAGGTCTTCACATAAAAGTACTCTGCTAAAGCAAAGTATGAATAATCAGTATCAACTCTCCTGCTGAAATCATCCCTTCATTTTTTCGAAGCGAGTTTGGGTTCGCTACGACTCTAAAGCAGTTGGCCGTTTAGAGAGGGAATGCAAGAGGCTAGGGGCAGCTGGATTATCTGTTCTTTAACCCATAAGGTTGTCTGGGGATGAAAGACAACCCCTATAGAGACATTCAATACCATAATAGCCTTTAAACAGGTACCCCAAGAAGTCCCTAATAGCTACATTTGCATTTTGGGGCTTTGAGGATACCACTTTGTTAATATGATAAACCCAGAATGCTTTTTGGTGCAAGCCGAAGTCAGTGCCAAGAAAATAATTATCAAAATGGGCCCTACAGTAGAGCCCCTCCCCACTTTTTTTTTTTTTTTGGTAGATTAAGGCTGAGGCCAGGTTTGTTTCACTCTAAAACAAAGGACTTTCAATTTGTAAGGCAACAGTTCCCATCTGGCCTATTCTCTTGCCAAATCCCAAACCTGGGCTCATGTGTCTAAAATTTCAGCAGCGACTTAGACCACGTGTCTTTGCACTAAAAAAGAAAAGCAATTATTTCCGTGGGTGACCAGATGATTTCCATATCATCTACTGCACACAAACAATCCACTGAGCACCACGGCAGTAGTTGATGAATTAATTCAGAGCTGATCTAAGCCATGCTGTCGGAGAAAAGAACGTGGGTTCCTTTCGCTTCAGAATTTTCTACAGTGAAAGACCCCAGAGCAGTGGGTTAAGTCAAGGGAAGACTTGCTTGGGTCATCATCCTACCACTTGCTGATTCTGACTTTTGGGAAGACGCCTCCTGTTTCTCCCCACATAACATGTCAGATAGGGCAGTTTCGAATATTTCCCTCAAATCTTATACCTGTGTTGACCTCTTGGGTACAAATTTGTTGTGAGACAAGGAAATTGAAGTCTGGGAGTTTGATTATGTTTTCTTAGGTCTGATTTTTCCAATCTGAAACTCTGCAGCCCAACCAGAAGGTTCTATGCTGGAAAACAACTCAAAAGTGGCAGCGGGCCATCCGAGACCTTGGATATTCCGTTTGGCTGGAGTTTGTTTGCTTAGCACCTTCCATTTCTGTTTACTTAAAATTTGGCTCACTGGACCAGCCTCAAGAGAGACACCTTTTTCTTTTGACAAAGGTCCAGCAAGACAAGACGGAAAGGGTCATTCAAAGGTAGCAGAATCTGCATATCCTCTCCAGCATCACAAGGCAAGATGTGGAGTGCTCTGCGTCACAGAAAACACAGCATGGCTGTGGTTTCTGTCCTTCGGAAGCTAAGCAGTGGTTGGAAAACACCGATAATTTAGTTTTTTCAGAGACTGTCCCTTCCTTGGGTGCTGCGTTAACAACCAGAAATATTGGTGCCTGTTGATTGGCCCAAACAGAACTTTTTTTTCCTGGTTTTCAGGGGCTAGAATTCTAGTATCTTTTTTTACTTTTGCCAGTATGGTTGTACATGGTGCAGATTCATGGAGTAGGGTCTCGTAAAGGGGAAATTTACCTTATGTCTTTTGTAAAAGCAGTAATATACAGGCGTATACCAAGTCATGAACATATCTGACCGCAAAGGAAAACCAGCATCTTCACTTTTCCAGGATCTCTGCTAGTCTCTCCCCCCTTCTCTCTCTCTCTCTCTCTCTCTCTCTCTCTCTCTCTCTGTTTTCAAGCTCCAGGACCACAGTCAGTATGCCCAAGTAATTCTGCAAGGGCTCATTTTTGTTAAAACTGATTTAAACATTTGTTGGCAGTGTTATGTGCCAGCTGGCTGTTCATGGCTCCTTCATCTAAGGCAGTGGTTCTCAATCCCTGGGTGATTTTGCCCCCACAGGGGATATCTGACAACGTATGGAGACTTTTTGGTTGTCACAACTTGGGGGTGAGGTAGAGGATGCTACTCATATTGAATGGGTAGAGGTCAAGGGTACTGCTAAATACCTGCGAGGAACAGAATACAACAAAGAACTATCAAGTCGCAAATCGAATAGTGCCAAGACTGAGGAATCATGCCCGTTTTCATGGTCCTCTTGCAAACCTCAGAACTGGTAGCAAATTCCAGGGATTCCCACACCTCCGTCATTGCAGAACCACTGGCTGGAACATTTGCCAGGCCCGCATGCACCAGAATTTTTATTTACTCAACATGTTTGTACAAATTAACTCCTTATTTAATAATTTAGCCTCGTCCTTACTAAGAGTATCTGTGAAATTGAAGGTTTGATGTCCTAATTACATTTTTTCAATACACCTAAAAACAAACCCATGATTACTATGAATGTTAAAAGTGCTTGTCCATCTTCTACCTAGAAGCTTCTCACATACGACTGTGGCTGTTGGATTCTAGAACTACAGACTTTCAAGCTGGTGTAACTTGTGAGGTGTTGAGTCCAGCCATCCCACTGTGGCTTGACTCCCTTCAATCACATCCTTGCCAAGTGGTCAGGCTGCCAGTTCTTGGACACTCCAGAGGTGGGAAACTCGCTCATTGATTCAACAAGCAGATATTGAGAGCAGACACTCAGGAGCTCACCATGTTAGCTTGCCACTATACTAGAAATAGGGGGTAGAGAGCAGGGGGAGAGGGCAATAAGGTAAGACACAAGCCCCCCACCTCATGCACATGCAGCTCTAAGCCACTGGGAAGAATTATTACTTTATTTCCCCCGCATCTGATGTGTATGTTTCCTATTTTCTTTCTCATGTCTATCACAAAAAAAGGATGAGAAATTTAGGGGAAAAGGTGAACATACGTATGCAGTCCACATATAACCCAAACTTTCTTTATACATTTCCAATGTATACATTGGATGCTCCGAGGTCACTTCCGTTTAATGGCTTGAACACGCAAAAGCTTTGGGGATTTGGCAGCCTTATTGTTGGTTTCTAAGGATGCACAGAGAACCAGGTGGGGGAAGGTGAAAGTTACCTATGAACTATTAAGATACAGAGTCTCCCCATCTGAGGCAATCTTTTCCCCCTTCCCTCCACTCTTCCGCCATTTTTTATGCTCCTAGAAGCACTGGGCTATAATCCACAACTCTCACTGCTACCCCGGCACTGCTTGTCACATAATCTAGTAGGCCGCTCTCTTTCTGCTGGTGGAGAGGGCATTCCTTTTTGTGCGGAAACAGATACCCTGAACGCATCATCTGTACAGCATGAAGTCTGCTGGAGAAGCCCTGGGCACTAGAGTTCCCTCCCCTTCTCTCCCAGAAATGGCCTTGTTAGAAACCGTGCCCAGTTGAGCCACTGATGAAAAGCAAAACTCCTGTAAGATTCAAAACATGTCAAGTTTGAAAATGAGATGGGAACATGGCTTTTCCCATAGAGCAAAATAATAACTATAAATATCCCTTTCCTCCATTAAACAAAAAAACATAGATAATCTAGTGTAAGTCAAAGCAACCCCCTCACTGGTGAATATAGAGAACTGCCTTATAGTTGAAGATTTATTATGTGCTAGGCACTGGGAAAACTGCTTGGTAGACATTAGTTCACTTATTACTCCCAATGACTCCATGAGGTTATTCTTCCCATTTTATGGAGGAGGACACTGAGGGCCAGAGAGGTTAAGCACAGCTACTTGCTGAACAAGAGTGCGAACCTCCGTCTGACCAAAGCCTGTGCTCTTAGCTCTGTAACTCAGTTGGGCAGCTTCTCTCTCCTCAGAGCTTGATTTAAAACCGAATGGTTATTGGGGCGCCCGCGTGGCTCAGTCGGTTAAATGTCTGACTCTTGATTTTAGCTCAGGTCATGATCTCATGGTTTGTGAGTTCAAGCCCTGCATCAGGTTCTGCACTGACAGTGCAGAGCCTGCTTAGGATTTTCTCTCTCTCTCTCTCTCTCTCTCTCTCTCTCCCCCCCCCCGCCCCTCCCCTGCTTGTGCTCTATGTCTCTAAAAAAGAAATAAATAAACTTTTTTAAAAAAATTTTAGGGGCGCCTGGGTGGCTCAGTCGGTTAAGCGTCCGACTTCAGCTCAGGTCACGATTTCCCGGTTCGTGAGTTCGAGCCCCGCGTCGGGCTCTGGGCTGATGGCTCGGAGCTTGGAGCCTGCTTCAGATTCTGTGTCTCCCTCTCTCTCTGCCCCTCCCCCATTCATGCTCTGTCTCTCTCTGTCCCAAAAATAAATAAATGTTAAAAAAAAATTAAAAAAAAATTTTTAAAAACCATCATTCAAGAAAACCCAACTAAACGGTTACTTTGTTTTGTCCAGTGTCCCAGAATTAATAAAGCTTGAGGAGGAAGGCTGCAGTCGCTCTGTGAGCTAATGTGCGGTATTACTGCTTAGGTCAACAAGCGCCTGCTGGGGCAGGAAATGCCAACTGTACACAGGGCCTTTGAGTCCTGAGGAAAGAGACAGTGGCCTGCACCTGAAGCTGCATGTTTGTCTGGGTGAGTTCTTCTGCTTTCTTTTCCAGTGACATCACCCAGACCTTCCTCTTCTGTCTGCAGCGGGTGGCAGCGGCCCGGTTCCGTTCCAGAAATTTCCTCCGCCTCTCGTCGGGATCCTCATCCACCACCCTTCGCCGGCGCCCCCCTGTGGGCTGGGGCGGCTGTATTGTCTGGGTCGGCTGCATCTGTTGTGTCGCTGGTGAAACCTGTTGGGCATGAGAGGGAGGGGCGATGGGGAAAGAGAAGGAACACACTGGGTGAGAGAAGAAACCCAAGCTGGTGTTGAAATGCAAAGCACAGAGTCGACTGCTTTAGCGAGCATATTGAACTTGTTTTCTAAGAACGAAGTAAACAGTGAAATCACGCTCGTGAAAAGAAAAAGCACCGCGGAACTATCTGCTGTGATATTTTGGCAAGACGTAGAAACGACTTGGGAGAGAGAGTTAAATAGATTTTTCCCTGACAGGCATTTGGCTGAATCATGTCAGGGGAAACACTTTTTTTTCCCTCTCCTTCAGATGTTAAACATGTCTTATTTAAGGTGTGTTTTAAAAGAGTAAAATGCCAACGCAGGGCTACAGGTGACAACAGGGAGGTCATGGTTATTGTCACCATATTGATGAGTCTTCTATCATCTGCAGAAAACTCCTTCCGGGCAAGTTGTGAGCTCCCTTCTTTCTCCTGGTGTTAAAACCGTGTTCCTAGAACTCACTGCTGGGACGTCACCACCGCTGCGACTCCCTATCAAAAGAACCCTGTGAGTCCCAGAAAGCAGATGAAATCCTATTTTCACTATTTCAGAGCTCTCAATGCCAAGGCCTCGCTGGACTGGCAAACTCCAGATGGGTCCACCTGTTCCTTGGAGCTCTGCCTCAGACAGGCTTTTCCAGGTGACTGGAAGCAGGGCTTATGCAGTGGATGCCCAGAGCAGTGCTGAGCCCCAGCCGTCTGTGCAAGAGGGACAGAAGGCTAAGAGTCACCATAGATTCACATTGTAAGAAAACCCCGGAAGTAGCAAAGCACTTCATTAAAAACTTTGACTATACTTATAGATTCCTCCTAAGATCTGCATGGGGCTCAGCAGTATCTAAAGTTTTGGAGACCTACTGCCCATACAGCTTCATTTTCCTTCATGAGGTAGACACACAGCACTGAGTGAAATTTCCACCACGGAGTCTTTATGTGTCTGGACACCTAATGCTTTTCCCTAATGCAATCCACTCCTTCCCCCCTTTCTTCGTTCTCCATAAAGGGTGTTCCTCCCCCCGCCGCTCCCCACCGCCCTTCTCATTCTCAGTCACTCAGGCTCACGGCTGTAATATCTATAAAGTTGTTTTACAAGAGACATTTAACCTACGGAAACAACATGCAAAAAAAGTTCTCAAAAGGAAGCGCAGCAATGTTTTCTACCACATTCCAATTCTGCGATTGGAACCAATCTGAATGACTGTAATTGCGCTAATAATGGCTACCGGTTGACATCAGCTGACTGAAAGTGATATATTTTCGCCTTAAACCTCTATCAAATCTTATATGACGCACTGTAAAAGAATCGGGCTCACGGCTGAAGTTGGACTGCATCTCAGTAATTTTATCTAACCCATAGACATTTTCTAAAAGTGCTTATCGGCGATCCCTTTCCTCCCAATCACAGAGAAATAACAACAAAAATTAACTGTCTAGGGTCTTACTCACCAGAGTGGTCGGTGAAGATGTAATCCTCGTTATTGGCAAAGGTTTAGCCTTGTCATTTCAGATGCTGACTGCTAAGCTAAGCTAACTACCTCAAAGCAAAGCATTAGGAAGGAACTCACTAAACTTGGCTATTTTGACCTGCACCATTTCTTTTTTTTAATGAATTCCCGATGTCTAATTGTCAGCCCTGGACAAGATTCTCAAGTAGGCCAAACTGGGTTTGAATCTCCACTGTCGAGACCTCTCATCTGGTCTTGTATTCTCCTACCCCAACTTCAACCAACCTTTATCTCTGACACTCTTCCTGTGCCTTTACCCAAAAGGGTGAGCCATGTGGTGGTTTTAGGCTCAGTCCAAGTTCAAGGTTTAAAGTGTAGTTTGGACAAGAGAAATTCCTGGTGACTGAGGCGTGACACCAGGACTCTGAAATCACATCTTTATATGCAAGAGAATCCTAAGGAGCCAAGAGAAATTGCAAATGCAACCCTGAGCCCAGAATTTACGTCCCATCTAATTATTGTTGCTTATTTTTCTTTTTAAATAGAATTCTGTTGGCGTAGATGCTCTGAAACTTTTGATAAAAAATGATGTATTGTTATTTCATAAAGACAAATTTATCCCAAGTCATATTAGAATCTCAGAGTCAGAAGGACCTTACTATACTTCTGTTCCTAATGCTCTAATAATCATACAATTGAGCTATATGACAAGATCTCAGTAAATCAGCCAAGTTAACACAATTTAAGAGTGGCATTTTGAGTAATGTCTAAATGATCTTGTTCAAATTTTAACACCACCAACCTGTACCCTTTCTCTTTAGTATGGGATTAAAAAGCAACTGTTTGTGCAGCTAATTATAATAGCAATTAACTAATTGCATATACAATTGGCCACTTACTGACTTGAAAGGGAGGGCAATTGGCTAATTGGTAATTAGCTAATGAATGGCTTTTATATTCAACTTGTTAAATATTGTCTGTTAAATATTAACTGTTAAACTTGTCTGTGAAGTAACTCGCCGACAAAGGCAACCAAAATTTAATGCTATAAAATATAAGTACACATTTATGTGAATTTATTTGCCTATCTTTGAACCTGTAGTTTTCCTTCTCCCTTCCAATGTCTCCATGGCGTACTATTGCATTTGACTAAAAAGGTGGTTTGGACAGCATTTTATTGCTAAACCACTTGTAAACGTCTATCATATTACTTCCGTTTGGAGTTAATCATGGCTAGTATGTATTGAAAACTGTGCCGAGGGCTTTACAGACATTCTCTTAATACTCCTAGGGGTCTACGAGTTTCGTCTATTATTACCCCATTTTGCAGATGGGACAACGGAGGCTTAGGGAGTTTGGCTGACTGACCAGAGTCGCCCAGCATATAAGATGGGGAATGAATGACAGATTTCTCACTCCAAAGCCAGCACTCTTACTTGCTATATAGAATTCCTCTAACTACGTTTGCAAATGTAAGCTTACCTAATGAATAAGCTCATCTATTGAATAGATCAGAGAGTTGCTTGTGAATGACCCATTTTGCAGATGGCTGTCCAAGTTTAGTGTGTGTAAGAGGAGGGGGTTCAAGAGCTCAAAAACTGCCTAGTGTGAGGTCCAGAGGCAGACGATGGAAGAGACGGTGAATAAGTGTTATATTTGGCGAACCCAAGTTCCCAACACCACTCTGACCCAGCTGGTTAGAACCCGGCAGTGTGGAATGGGTGGAGGGGACTGACAAAGGTCATCCTGCTTGAAGATCCAAAGTGTCTAAGGCTAGCCATTCTCCTAGACATGCCCTTTGTCCACTTACCAAAACTTACCCGGGTACACGGACCCGCCTCTCTTCTTGGGCTGGGTGACATAATGTCTGCCTGGTCCCCCAACCCTCTTTCAGTTGAGTCTAAAAGCTGGCTTTCTTTCGAGCCACTTCTGGTGACTCTCCACCCCTGGGATTTGGCCTTTCTCTAGAACCAATCATCTACTGAGCTTGGCTCTCTGACTACTCCCTCCAACGCATTTCACATTAGGTGGGATGAGTCACCTCTCTTCATCATTTACACAGCACCTTATGCCCTAACATCCATTACCGAGCTTCTTTGTCTGGAATTGTTACTCTTTAGATTTTTAACACTTGGTGCTATTCGGAAGACTGTCCGTGGTATTTAACTTCCATTTGACACGTGACAAAATTGAGTGCCTATGTTCTAAAGCACTGCAGCCAAAACCATGGCCGGAATTAACTTATTTTTCTCATTCTCTATTCAAATCTTTCTTTACATGCTGAAATTCTTCCTAATCGTCCCATTTTTTAGAGTTAACTTCGTGACATGAGGTTCACATTTGCCCCCGGGGACCAGGCCTGATATTTACCATATTATTTCTAGAAACTATGGTCTGGGAAGGTCTTGCAGGTTATCATTACCTCCCAGGAAACGAACAGAGCTCCCCAGAGTGTCACAAAGAGCACCCAACCTCGTCACACAAGGTTGCTGCCAATGGGCCCCCGCGTTAGAGTTGCACTGATAACAACAAGGGGGAAAGAGATCATGAAAAGGGTCTACCTGTGCTTGGTTGCCGGAGTGCAGGGGTGGGTGTGGCGAGGTCTGGTGATGTGCAGGGTGTGCGTGAAGGTGGGAGTGATGATGTGGGTGGTTCTGCTGGTGATGGGGTTGAGGGTGAGGATGGTGGGCTGGGTGCTGGTGCTGGTGCGGGTAGGGGTGATGGGCTGGCAGCGTCTGGTGCTGATGTGGGTGCGAGTGCATGTGATGGTGTGGCGTCTGGTCCTGCCGGGAGCCCATCATTTCCATCATGTGTCCCATGGTGTTCATATTCCCATTTGACATGGCAGCGGGGTGGTGAGTCAACGCGGCCTTCAACCTCTGAAACAGAACAAAACAAGAGGGGACAACTGAGGTCAGTCATGGACAGAATAGGAATTTTGAAACGATGACTCATATTTTCAATTCTATGATGCATCATGGTACTACTGTTAACAATTTTTTATTGGTTGGCAGTATGGCTTATGGGAATTTCAAATTTTCATGTATATTGTATATGTCAGCTGTACACGTTAATTCAACTGTCACAGCAAATGAGGAGGACACCCTGTCAAGAGTTAGACAGTCTACCCAGAGGCATTTCCTACTGATTTCCCGCTATCGATTATTCATCGTATCCTATCGGCAGCTGAATGGAAGAGTAAACCAAATAAAACCAATCAATACAACAATGCCACCGAACCAAGGGCTCATCTGACAGGGCGCTGTGTTTTGTAAGGGTCACAAGAATAAGAGATTTCTTCCTCTCAAAATATTTCTCAAATACAAAGAGGAAACGATTTCAAATTTCAGAATATGGGAATGGTATGGAGCCCTTTTAGGGCTCCAAATGAAATTCATGATCTATAACTTTTGAAGGCAGTATGCAGGTTTTCTCCATTTGTTACCATGATATTTCTCATAGTCCCTCCCGATCACCTAATTTTTCTCACACAATAACTTTCTTCCGGTCTTTGGGAAAGACGGGAGGAAAGTGGAAACATTTGGAGTATTGCATTCTATAGCTTCTTTTGGTGGCCACATCAACAGTCGTATTTCTAACCCCAAAGCATTGTCCATTCACAAGCAAACAGTCATGTACACAAATATCGTCTACCTGAATCTAAAAGCAGGGATCAGCAAAATGCTTCTATAAAGAATCGGACAGTAAATATTTTCACCACCACATGCCTTACAGTCTCGGTTGCAGCTACTCAATTTTGCCCCCAAAGCAGCAACAGATGGTGTATAGAGGAGTGAGCATGCTGTGTTCTAATACAACTTATTTAGGGCGAGGAAGTTGAATTCCGTGTAATTTTCACATGCTCTTCAACTTTTGACTTTTCATCATTTCAAAATGTAAAAACCATTTTTTAGCTCATGTGCTGTGCAAAATGAGGCACTGGGCCAGATTTGGCCCACGGGCCATGGTTTGCTGGCCCTGATTTAAAGAATCGGTTAGTTGGTAATCAGCTTAGTCACAGTTTCTTCAAAATTGCCTTTTCTTGTACACAGGCAATTATCATCATATCCTGAGGGGCACAATGTGCTAAGCACTGTATAATATAGTTATTCCTTGTAAATGTATCTTCTGCAGGGATGATAGTCTGGTTGACAAGCTCACACTGGCTTCACGAAGTATTTGCTACAGGACTCAAGTTCTCCCCTGATTTGTGATTTTATCTGATTAATGATGGTGGTGCGCAGTCACTGTGAAAAGGAAGAGTTAGATTTGAATGAGGGTCAAAGCAACCATGTTCCAGCCCTGTTTAATATTAGCATTTCTCAACTGGTTAGAGTCCGTTGTTGATAAATGCCAACTGAATTCATCAAAATCTTTAGGTAAACAAACGCAAAGAGCCCCCCACTTGTAAAAGAAAAATAAAAGGGAGGGGAGTATGTGACGGACTAGATCTTATTATCAGATAATCACTGAAAACATTTCCTGCATCCAGTCTCAGTAACCACTAAGCCTACCTGCTTCCTCTTTCCTGAGTACCAGCTACTGACCTCCATCATATTAATCCCGCAGAAGTTAAACTTCCTGGATCCCTGGGAAAGATTAGACGCAGGGTATTGTGTTTATTATTACTAAACGGAAAAGCGAACTAATACTCCTCATCTCTAATTTTTAGAAATGATTTCATTATTTTTATAACAATGCTCATTATAAAACATTTAAGCAATGCCTGCAAGTACAATGAAGTCCGCAACCGATGACCCAAATGCGTTCTTTGCATTTGGTGGGTGAATGGCATTCCAGACAACTCTCGATATGCATATGGGGAGACAGAGGAATAAGTAGAATAATGTCATCACAGTGTAACATTAGCATACGAAGTAAAAACTAAAATGAATTCCTGGACTTCAGATACATGTTTCTTTATCCCAAGAAATGTTTCTAAATGACATCTCCGAACTTAAGGGTGAAGAAGATTATGAAGAAGATTATAGTGAAATCACAGTGTTTTGTTTTCTTTTGTACGTTTAGAAACTGACATGTTGGGCAGTCTTGATAGACCTTCTCAACTATTCTTTGCAGTTTCATTATTACAACAACATACAGCTATGTAGTAAAAAAAAAAAAATCAACTACTATAAGAATATGAGGTGAAAAACTAAAAGACGCCTGCCTACCCTTTCTCCTCTAAGCTCCAGTCCCAAGTAACTTGCCTTTGTTCTCTTTAACAGTGTATCTTCGACACCTTTCTCTATCATGACAAATGGCTGATAACAATGGCAGGCATTAATTGAGCACTCATTTCATGGCACTCCCCATTCTATGTTTCACAAGCATTAACTCACCTCATCCTCAGAACAGTCCTGCAAGGCTAAAAGAGAGGCCAAGCCACCTGCCCAAGCTCAAGCCACCGCCGCAGAGGTGTAGAGGTGCGCTTACCCCAGAGCCTGTTTTCTAAACCGAGAAAGAAGGTGCCGGAAGGCATACCATGCACACTTGCCAAAGACCTCGTTATAAACTGTGTTATGCCACCTCCTTATCAACAAAAGAAAGGCAGAAAGAGGAGACAGGCCAACAATCAAACGACAAGGCAAGGTGCCATTGCTGCATGGTCTCAGCACACAACTGCAGATCTGGGATATACTCTTCCTGAAGCTTGGCAGATGGAAGGGCGAATGGTAAGAATTTCTAGGAAGCTCCAGTGCAGCAGAGGATCATGGAATTAGCACGATCATCTCCCTTGCTACCTTTGTGAAAAAGGGATACTTGTCTCCTCCCTGCCCTGTGCCCCAGACACACAGATCTGAAAAAGTACATGTGTCCTTCTTTTCTGCCCCACTTCCTAGCGCTAAAGGTTATGACCCTTTTGTCTTTCTAATGTTCAGAGGATGATACGGGGTATGCACAGACACCGAGGAGTGTGGCCATGCCTTCCCGTCAGCCCTTGCGCTTCCGACACAGGCCACAAAGGCCTTTGCATTTGATAGTCTTTTTGCCTGAAATGCTCTTTCCCGTTCTCAGCTCCTGGCTTCTCCTCGCAAAATTTTCACAAAAGGAGGGTGCATTAACCCTCTCTGGATACATTTTCCTTGAAAAAGTAGGATGGAAAACTGAACAGCTGTTCAGCAGTGGTTCACTATGTTATCCCTTCAGTGCTACACACAGCTTTTCCACCTTTCATCAGGAGCAAATGGAGCCTGACAAATAAATACTATCGGCCAGATCTTCATCTCTCAAATAATTAGCTTGTCCTGTTAAGGGAAATTACTCGATGGCCTCAAGTCTATTCTTGCATGTTTCAGGCCAAGACAACACCACTGGTGAGGCTTACAATATTCCATTTAACTAGTCTTTCCTCAACAAATATTTATGGAGCTTCTACTGTGTGCCAGGCACCGTCTTAGGCACATCATTGTTTGCCCCCTACCTGAAGGAAACAGGAGATGCAAACAACAAAACTTTTTCAAAGCTCTGGAGAGAAAAACACACACAATTCAGCAAGGAAATGAAGACGTGAGAGCACCCCTTAGAGACCCACAGGCCTTGGGGTTGAGACCACCCTCCAAGCACAGCCTGTGTCATTTTTGAAGGAAAGCAGTGCCGAGAAATAATTATTGGGGCACTTCTCGAAGTTTTGGAGCCTACTGCTTCCCTGCGTCCTGGTACCAACACGAATCACTACACTGTAAACCATTAAAATATACCAAATATAGATATTTGTACCCCACTCTTTTCGGGATGATAAATCACCATTAAATGAGTCCAAGCTGTATTTCCCAGAATGATTTTTCTTTTTGAAGCCGAACTGTGTCTTGCTTTAAATAACATTCCACCCGATGCCAAGAAAAGGCAAGGGAGAGAGAGGAAAATTGAGGAGCAAATAAACATATATTTTCCCCCTGTAAAAACCAGGGCTCTTACTGAGGTGTGACTGCAAGAAAGAAAGAAAAAAAAATGATTCTGTTTACTCTGTATTATCATCCTCCACCACATCCATTTATTTGAGAGAGCAAATCGGGAGAGACAAGGAGAAGCCGGACACAGCTGGTTTCAGTCAATAAGGGTCATTTTCCTTCGGTCTGTGTATTTTACAAGATCCTTGCTCACTGTTCCCGATGGGAGAGTGGTGGGCCTGCTGCCCGGGATCTGAGTCCTGGTAAGTAAGGAGCCATCTACCTGGTCCCGTCCTGCGCTCGGCCACCAGGGCTCAGCCACGCCCCCTTTTCCAGGGCCAGCTCCGGGCGGTTGCACAGCGCGGCACCTTGTGAAGCCCAGGTAGGCGCGCACGTCATTACCGCCACATGGGTGCCTGCCTGTGGGCCTGCGTGAGCACACACGCACGTGACACACCCACCCACACCCACCGCAGGCAATTTATCTCCCATTAACAACTCGCTCTTGCCAATTAGAAACATTTGTGGAACCGTAAAAACATTTCTTCTCCATCTAAGGCGCAGCTGATTGCTTATGTTTTACAGACTCTGAAAGCCAAGCCGAATTAAACATTATTTGAAATTCAGCTGGGTGGGGGTGGGGGGAAGGTTGGAGCATTCTTTGGAGAAAGGTTTTCATTAAAAACGGCTGTTGGGTTTTGTTCCAGAAAAGAATGTGATAACATCAAAATGTAGTGTTGCTGAGTTGACCACAAGTAAGAGGCTGTCTACATAAAAACAGGGCAAAATCCCTGTTCGTATTTCCTTTCCAATACAGGATAATTGCCATCAGTGGCCTCCCCCAAGGTATGGCTTGAAATGTACGTAATTTCTCTTTTTTTCTCTTCCCCAAACATCACCGATCAGATGAGATGGGTCAACACAGGCTTCTGAAAGGTCCAAATGGTCACTGATGTGAGACTGGAAACCTTAGCCGGAGGTGTACTTGAAATATCAATGACTACTAACTTACTCTAAGTGTCAAGGATTTCTGATTTTAGGTCTCTGAATTAGTAAAAAACAAACAAACAAAAACACCAAAAAATCAAAAAAAACAAAACCCGCTATTTCTCCACTGAATTTTATGACTACATGTGGCCAGTTTGGATTCCAAAATGCTTCCCAAACTTGAGAAGGGATAGGGATGGGCAGAAAGAGACCTGTCACATAGTGCCGTGGGTCAGTAACATAAACTTTGAGCTTTATTTTGCCAAGATAGAAATAGTTTTGATGTCCAGATTCACATCTGGGCTTCAAGATGTCCACTGAAAATGACTGTATAACTCTAATCGCTTACTGGATCTTAAAATGCACATTTATTTCAGGATCTCCGTTAAGATAATAAGCTAAAATTATGCCTGGCTTAATCGCCTGGAATAAAATATGCTTCTTTCAAAACTTTCACAATGTAACTCAGCTCTGATGGTTTCATAATTTAAGTATTTCTGCTTTTGGTGTGGTTTGGTGAGTACAATTCAAATAAGGCTCCCAGGTTGGAAGGAGAGATTACCTGCGAAGGGCAAGATGCTATAAAGTCTAGCACGAAAGAATATTCATAGTCTCTGTCATGTTGTCATTGAAAAGCATTAACTCTGAAAATATTAGAGACCATGTAATTAGTAAAAAACACAAAGAAAAAGTATTATAAATCATTACTCTAGTACACGGGAAAACGATGCAAGGGAATTTCACAAGAATGAGAAAAGCAGAACTCCAGCAGTTTTAATAAAAGCAAGGAAAAGATTTGGTGTTTGATTTCAGTCTCCCATTTTCCACTTGTGGATACAACTTCTAAAATGAGGTAAAGCAGACCTAAGTGCTAGATGAGACGTTAAACTGTGGTGGTTAAAAAGCCAAACAACCCCCTTAGCAATTTCCCTGCCAGCCTTTTTCCCATTAATATCCAAATCATATATTAATTACAGTTTTGCAAAAGCGAGCCTTCGAAAATTCTTGTTAAATGAAATTAATTAATGCACGCTTAGAGAATTATTTCATTTCAGATACCTACCACCTCCCCGCCATCTCTTGGACTCTGTGGCTGCCTTTTATTTTATTTTATTTAAAAAAAAATTTTTTTTAATGTTTTTTATTTATTTTTGAGACAGAGAGAGACAGAGCATGAACGGGGGAGGGGCAGAGAGAGAGAGGGAGCCACAGAATCGGAAGCAGGCTCCAGGCTCTGAGCTGTCAGCCCAGAGCCTGACGCAGGGCTCGAACTCACGGACCTCGAGATCGTGACCTGAGCCGAAGTCGGACGCTTAACCGACTGAGCCACCCAGGCGCCCCTGTGGCTGCCTTTTATAAGTTCAGCAGGATGGTGAGTGTTTTAAGGGGATGTACATTTTAGTGAATTTCAGAACAAACTGATGTTCTGACAGCAGGAGCCAGTCTTAAATTCTGCGATAAGACGGCTTTCAGTCCTTAGGTAAGTAAACCTCTTCGGCTCTGGTGCCTTAATCTGCCTAACACATGAGGGCAGAATCAGAGAGAAAGGATCTGAGTTCAAGTCAGCTAAGAGGTGGGAATCTACTGGAGAAGTGAGTTGTAGGCATGTCTACAATTAAAGAAAGAAAGTCATATAAACCATAAGCATACATAGAATAATTAGTGGAACAGGCAGGGTGGAGTTGTTTTCTGGGCGGTTAAACCAGTTTCTGATGAAAAATAAGAAAATGTGCTATTAAAAAACACTTTTTTCTCGGCATTAAAATATATGCTTTACTTTTGATTTTTAAAATTGATAATAGGGGCGCCTGGGTGGCGCAGTCGGTTAAGCGCCCGACTTCAGCCAGGTCACGATCTCGCGGTCCGTGAGTTCGAGCCCCGCGTCGGGCTCTGGGCCAATGGCTCGGAGCCTGGAGCCTGTTTCCGATTCTGTGTCTCCCTCTCTCTCTGCCCCTCCCCCATTCATGCTCTGTCTCTCTCTGTCCCAAAAATAAATAAAAACGTTGAAAAAAAATTTTTTTAAATAAAAAAAAATAAAATAAAATTGATAATAAAGCACAATGGAATATTCATCACCCATTAAAAGGAATGAATGAAGGAGTGAAGGACATGCTACAGCATGGAGGGATCTCACAAACATTCTGTTTAATAAAAGAAGCCAGACACAAAAAGTCTTATCTTGTGTGATTCATTTGAAACAAAATATCTAGAATAGGTAAATTCACAGAGAAAACAGATTAGTGGTTGCCCAGGCCTGAGGGGAGGGGAGAATGAAAAGCGACAGCTTAATAGGTACAGCGTTTTCTTTGGGGGTCACGAGAATGTTCAGGAACTAGATAAGGGTGATGACTCCGTACAATATTTTGAATGTAGTAAATGCCACCGAAATGTACATTTTGCGGTCTCATGATTACATGATTGCATATGGTCTGTATGTCAATTAAAATTATTTTAAAAATAAAGCAAAATAAGAATCTCTCAACAGGGTGTCAACAGAAGTTCTTGATTTCATCTGAGAATTACTAATCTTCAATTTGATGCCACCTGAAGTAAAACACTGCATTATGAGTAATAAAAGCCAAAAAGATCTTTTGCCCTAGAATGGCTACCTTCACTGCCAGATTTTTAGTCCCTGTCTCAGGGACTTTGACTCCTCTGCAAGACGTTGGTTCCCTCTTTTCCCTGGAACTCTGTCATCTTCTAGCTGGCTCAAAACTACAGAGAAGTTTGCCTCCAGGGTTGATGAGGGGGGTGGGGGAGAGGGGAAAGTGGGTGATGGGCATTAAGGAAGTCATCTGTTGGCATGAGCACTACGTGTTGTATGGAAACCAATTTGACAATAGATTGTATATACAAAAATTAAGTAATTAATTAAAGATTTAAAAAAAGTATTAGAATTCTTATTTATGTTACTTTATCTCTCTACATGATGTGCCATAAGCTATGTGTGGCACATTAATAAAATGATTCAGATAAAAAAAAAAAAACTACAGAGAAAACACAGAAGCCATCAAGGAGTCTAAAGAGAGAAATTTAACAGGGATCGGGTAACATCTTACGCTTGCTTAACAAAAACAGAAGAAAACAAAACAAAACAAAACACGCAAAACCCCACGACTGTCCCAAGGCGGTGGAATCGGTGGAATAACGGAGGTCGCAGGAATTTCACGTGAATTTGTAAAGCACCATGAATGCAAGGCACACATCGAACCAGCTGATGTGACTCTCGGCTGTGTCGATAAAACTGGATCAGGACTGAACGCAAGAGAGTGAGAATCCCGTTTGTCCACCTCCGCACGGGCGGTGAGGTGTGCCATACAAGTCCATGTCCCCTGTATTCCTGCCCCCTCTCTCGGAGATCTGGGCATCACACCTACTAGGTGTTGCATCTTCTCCAGGGGAATATCCCAGTTCTCAGCTGGCGGACATACGTGCCTCTCCCCCGCTCTGTAATAGCACTGTGATGAACACCCTATTTTGAAAAAGTGTTTGTTTTAACGTACATCTGATGATCTGATCAATCCAGTTGGGTTCAGCTTCTAGGCAGAGGTGACAGTGCTGATGGCAGTGGTAGTCGTGTGTGAACGGGGGCTGGGTGTCTGTTAAGGGAGAGCTAAAAGGAGAGGGGGTGCGGACACCTGTCGAGTATCAGCTTTAGTTAAAGAGCCTTTTCTCGGGTCTCATTTTCGTATTCTATCGATACCCCCGTACCGAAGTGAGAGACTGCCTTATTATATAGTTCTAGGGGTCCCTGCCACTTTGGGGTCACCGAGCTTGTTAAGCACTACGGGATGACCTCGGGTACTGACTTAGCTCTAGCAGATCTTACAGTCTCCTGGCTGGTTTCCCTGGCAATTTTAAAGGTGCTGAATCCACAGTGGGCTTAGAATAAATATTTGTTGATTGCCTGCCTGCCTGCCGCCTGCCAGTCTCCAGGAGTGGTGCCTAACCATGGAATGTCTTTGAAGCGCTGGCCTATAATTTTCTCTACAGAAAGAAAACCTTCTGGTGGTGGTTGCAGGGAGAATAATGCCCTTTGTCTCACTAGCAAACACTCCTCACCCCCCAAAAACCCAGCACCTGCAAGCCTGGGTAATTTTAGGTGAGGGCTTATTTCCAGCTTTTATGGAAGAAGAAAGTTCTATTGGAAAAAAGTAATCCTTTGTTATTTTATTTTGGACGAGCTTTTAATCAGAAACATAGGCAGTAACATATGTTAGAAAAATATATATGAAACATAGAACTTTGCATTTGTAACTCGCTATGGAAAATCCATGCTAATGCAACATTAAGTTTGGGGTTTTAATTGCACAGGAGTCAGAGAATTCAGAGTTCAAGTTCCCACAGCAGGCTTCACTCCACATGTGCATCCCAGGACGCTGCCTGAATGGGGTGACCTAATTATTTGGCAAAACGTAGTGCAATGAAGAGCGCTAGAAAGGATTTCTCCTCACTGTGACACTTCCTATCATCCCAACCAAGAGGGACAGTGGTCGACTTCAGCTACATAACTCGTACCCTTGATAACGTACAGCAGTCTTTGGTGACCATCAGGGCGAACAATGTCACCGTGATGCCAGAGGTAGGACGTCCAGGTCTTGACAATGTGCCTCTCCGGTAGAGCCGCCAAGTAACCACCATGTCACCGGGTTCCCCAGCAGATGGTGCCCCATGCCCTTCCAAGGACAGCTATGTGGCGTGGGCACCGTCCCCCTCATCCTTGCTCTATTGCCAGAGGATATCTCTTAGTAATGCAGATACTTGAACTCCCGAGTCTGAAAGTCTGACGACAAGGCCCCCCAGGGGATTAGACGGGCCTTCTTGGACACATCTCTGCCTGGTCCTGAGGAGACTTGTCCAAGAGAGCTGTTCTACAGTGTCGTCCTCCAGCTTCATTGCAGTTGTTGGAAGATGGCAAGATGTGTGCTACTGTCTGTCGGAGACATAAGGTGTCTGGCCAAGGGGACCACAAACTCATCATAGTAAGAAGAAGTCTCTAGGTATTTCTCTCTAATTACGGGTAGCAGGTTGTATGAAATATAAGGTGTCCTGTCCCTTGGTATCTATTCCCAAGTCTGTCTAGCATGTTCTGTGTGTGTTCAATTCTGTCTTTCTCCTTGGTAAAGTGGTAATGGTACCTTCTAGTCCTTCATGTCTCCATTGCCTCTAGATCTGATCCCTGCCTGAGTTCCGAAAAGTGTGTTAACACTGACATGGGAAGAGGGGAAGAGGGAGAGGAGTTGGTGGTAGTGGGGGGGGGGGGGGGTGGGGGGGAGAGAGAGAGGGAGAGAGAGATTGCAATAAACTCTGATTCCCAAAGTGCTGCTTAGCCTCCACTGGGGACTTTGCAAGTGTTAGTGGTCTAGAGTCACTGGACCAACAACTGAATCAACCAGTTGTGATGGCTCTACTATACCAAGAAGAGTTCCAGGTCTGTCTCTGAATGATCTGGATTATAGGGTGCTCAGCTCAGTGGCCCTTGGACAACACAACAGCGCGTCTATAAACAGCCCCCAGGCTCTGAGCACATCGAGAATCCTTGACGCCACTTAGGAGCTTCCTGGTCTCACTGAGCGGAGAGGGGAGGACCAGGAGAAACCTGTAAGAGACTCAGAACGAAGATGCACCCTCACTAACAAAAGCTCTCACAGCACAACCTTTGGTACTTTAGGTAAACCACACCAGAGAGAATAAAGTTGGGCTTCGGGAAGCCACAACAAAACATCAACTTTCCTCTCTAACCCCCGTGTGTCTACATTTAAGGCATTTCCAAGAGGAGCCATTTATAATTCACGGAGAATGTAGCCACTGGTGTATGTATAGAAAGTTAAGCCTAGGGAGAGTTTGTGAATTTGGCCTTGAGAAGATGATGGTGTGGAAAGAACACTTCCAACCCAAAAGCGAGTAACAAACAACTTCCTTCTGAGCTGAGGTGCATCCAAATCATGTTGGTTCTCACACGCGTGTTTTAAATTCCCTTCGTAACCAGGTATGGACAAATATCAAGTATTCTGTGCTCTTCTCTAGGTTTAGAGTTTTCTCTGAAGTTTTTCTTTTTTTGTTTCAGGAGGTCTGATCAACAGGATCCGTGAACTAGTGGGCATTTTTTTGAGAGTGGAATTATAGGCCCTTGCTAAGCTACCTTTTTATGGCTTTGTTTCTATTGTCTCTGTGGTATACAATTCAACGAACCAGAGATCTATATCCACTATTTTACTGTCTAAACACAAGTAATGGGGGGGTTGGAGAGGGGAGAATGTGGAACCATCTCTTTAAATCATATTGTCACAACTGAGTACCATTCTAAAAACGCCAAACAGAAAGTGTTCTCGTTGATTTATTAATTGCAAATGACCTAAGAATTGATCCCAACAAGCTTAAAATATCATTTTCGTGATCTGTCTTCTTTCCAGCTCAAATAACTTCATTTCTGTCTCCAAATTTCTCTTCAGCAACTGCTCACCAGGAACTAACAATAATATAGTAGCTTGCCCTAAATCAGTACCTTCCTTCTAGAGAGAGCGAAACACTTTGCAGATAGTAATCCTCTGCGGTAGGTAACAAAGATCACTCCCCATGTTCTGGAGATGTAGGAAATTCTTGTGAAGAAATGTTAAGTCATCTGCTTGGAAGCTAGTGCAGAGAAAGGATTTTGGTTTTATTTTTTTAAATATTTTTTTAATGTCTATTTATTTTTGAGAGAGACAGAGTGTGAGCAGGGAAGGGGCAGAGACAGAGAGAGAGGGAGACACAGGATCCGAAGCAGGCTCCAGGCTCTGAGCTGTCAGCACAGAGCCCGATGTGGGGCTCGAACTCATAAACTGTGAGATGATGGCCTGAGCTGAAGTTGGACGCTTAACCGACTGAGCCACCAAGGCGCCCCTGTTTTGTTTTGTTTTTGAGATCATTTTATTTTACTTTGTTTTCATTTTTGTAGATGTTAGAAGCTCTTCTTAATTCCAGTATAGTTAACATATATTGATAGTTTCAAGGGTACAATACAGTGATTCAACGATTTATGCATCACTGGGTGCTCATCAGGACAAGGGCACTCCTTAAGCCCCATCACCTATTTCAGACGTCCCTCACCCACCTCCCCTCTGGTAAACCATCAGTTTGTTCTAAATACTTAAGAGTCTGTTTCTTGGCTTGTCTCCAGTCTCTCTCTCATTTTCTCTTTGCTCGTTTTGTTTCTCAAATTCCACATGAGTGAAATCATATGGTATTTGTCTTTCTCTGACTGACTTATTTCACTTAGCATTATACTGCAGCTCCATCCATGTCATCGCAAATGGCAATATTTCATTCTTTTTTATGGCTGAATAATATTCCATTGTGTATCTTCTCTACCCATTCATCATTAGATGGATACTTGGTCTGCTTCCATAATTTGGCTGTTGTAAATAATGCTGCTATAACCATCGGGGTGCATGTATCCCTTTGAATTGGTGTTTTTGTTTTTGTTTTTTTGTAAACAGAGAAGGGATTTGAACCTGATGTTCTTTGTGGTGCAACCTGACAGCTCGTCTGGTTAGAAGAAATCTAATGGATAATAAAGAGCTTGGCGGAGAAGTCAGAAAGGAAGGAAAGAAGCAAAAGC
Organism: Puma concolor; assembly: GCF_028749965.1. Classification (NCBI taxonomy): domain Eukaryota; kingdom Metazoa; phylum Chordata; class Mammalia; order Carnivora; family Felidae; genus Puma; species Puma concolor. Next base: position 49,545,078 of record NC_141668.1, read on the forward strand.
ATAGAGGGAAGGGAGGCAGACCTAGAGAAGAGTAAAAAGAGAGAAAGGAAGTCAGCTCTAGTTGGAAGTGGAAAACACACTCCACCCAAGTGCTCTAATATTTGTATTTATTAATTTACAATGATAAGGCAGAATACTTCTAAAAGAGAAGTGGATACGAGATTAAGGCAAACTGTCCCAAACTCAAAACAAGCTCAGTTCCCTTTTTTAGAGAATTGTCCATTTCACCCTCATTTCCAGATAAATTCATCACCAAAGGGTATTATCAAGTGGTTTCTTCTTTTCGCACACGCTAGCAAGAGACAGTCTGGATTTAACGTGGCAGATAAGGCAGGAATCACATCTTGCAGGGTTGTTTTTTACGTGGAGAAAATCATAGATAGACACTTCCCCACTTCTGTAAGCTTTTCAAACCATACGTGGTTAACCAGAGGCTAACAAAATGGTTAACCAAACGTGTCAACCGCTAAGCCAAGTGGAAACAGTGATGGCAGTTCAAGCACCGGGAGTTGTTCTCCCATTTCCGGGACACATTCCACCCAACATCCAGCCTGACTTTCAGAATGGTGTCACGTTTGAGGAGCATGTTTGGGGCTGCTGTCTTCACATGCGTGAAGCCCAGCTGACCAGGGGAAGGGCCGTCTGCATTTCTAGAGTGCTTCTTCAAAGCAGCTGTTGCAGCTCTGGGTAGGAATTGAGACGTTTTCTCCAGTGTGTCCACATTAAGTGAGCTCACCATTTAGCTCTGGTCTGACTAACTGATGGGACCAAACCCATCAAGTGGGAATCTTTTTAAAGTAGGAGATCGATTGTTATTCTTGGTACCATTTCAGTGCCTGCTACTTTTTCCTCTTTTTTTTTTTTTTTTTTCTTTTCTTCTGCTCCAAAGTATCCTTTGATTTCCTTCCAAAATCCATTCACTACGGGAAGTATATCATTATTAAGCTTCCTTGGTGGGACACCGAATACTGTATGTTTCGCCAAAGAGGACAACTGTCCGTAGGTAAACACTAAACTTCTTAGAGTTGGGTAAAATTTGCTATTTAGAGGAGGTCTATTTTTTTTAAGGCACTGCATTTATTTGTATTATTTAGTAGTGCAAAATTCTTTCTAGAAGTAGGAGGAATATGTACTAAAATCCAATGTAAACAAAGAACGAAATAAATATTATCCTCTTCCGTGACCAACCCCAACTATTTCTCCTAAGGACAAAACAAGTCTTTAAATAGGAATCCAACAAGAGTAAATAATCTAACTGCTTTGGTTGTTTCTTTCAAAATCTTAAACTCAGTCTGGGTACACAACATTCCTCTACTTGGTGATTTTGTTTTGTTTTGCTTTTGAAGGCCTAAGAAATTTTTTTTATTATTTTTTTAATATAATTTACATCAAGCTAGCTAACATCCAGTGTATACAGCGTACTTGTGGTTTCAGGAGTAGATTCATCGCTTATATACAACACCCAGTGCTCATCCCAGCAAGCGCCCTCCTCAATGTCCATCACCCACTTTCTCCCTTCCCCTGACCCCACCCCCTCATCAACCCTCAGTTTGTTGTCTGTATTTAAGAGTCTCTTATGGGTTTGCCTCCCTCTCTGTTTGAAACTATTTTTCCCTTTCCCTTCACCCATAGGGTTCTGTTCAGTTTCTCAAGTTCCACTTATGGGTGAAAACATACGATATCTGTCTTTCTCTGACCGACTTCTTTCACTTAGCATAACACCCTCCAGTTCCATTTGCAACAGTGCTTGGTGATTTTGGATGGAAGAGTGGAGAGACATGGACAGAGGGAAAGTGGACGGAAAAGGAGCGTGCCTTCATTCTTTTAAGTGTTTCTTCTTTCCTCCCGGATTAAAAATTTTTAACCAGTTTCGGTTTTTAATTTAGAGTGTATATCACAGGACAAAAATCAGGAACTCCCGGAGTATGTATTCATGATCCCTGCTGATTACACCCATACTTATTATTATTTTAATCTATCTTTTGAAATAACTGACTTCTCTTTGAATGCTAATTTTAGGCCTTGTTTCCTATGCAGAGATAGAAGCACTCTTTCCATTCTATTGCTCTTGGCTTGGTTTTGATCTCAGAATTCAGATCTTCGTAATATCAGCTGCCAATTAATTAAGTACATTATCAAAAGGGCACCACAACAGAAAACCTTTCACCTAGTCCTAATAAGGTGTGGTGTTTCCAAAGCACAGACCATTTGAACTCAGTAAATGGATCTGTTGGTAAGACTGACCTATTTTAAAATCGAGACACCTCTCATGAAGTGTGGTGATGAGGCTGGATGATAGGGTTGTAGCATCAGCCTAGTTGATTTCCTTCTACATGACCATAACTACCCAGGAAAGGGGCAAACATCTCAGGTTAAGTAAATTGTGATCATTTCAGAACTTGATGGTTACAAATATCGTGAATCAGGCATGATTTAGATTTCGATTTAATACTGTCCTGAGTTTCAAGTCTGGCTCAAAGAACACCTACAAAACATCAAACATGCAAACAAACTCAGTGCAGTACTTGCGTCTCCAGCAACAGATATAGGTGGATTCTGTTTATTTTGAGAAAATAAGGTTGTCAGGACAACTGACTGAGACATTTCAAATGCAATTTAAAGTCATACTCTGTAGTACACTAGAAAAACAGTGAGCCTACCATTTTAGGGAGATTAACACGTCAGATGCACATCGGAGATTTCCACATCCCGTGTTGCCAAAATAGATGCCAATTTAGGAATATGGAAGACTTAAAGTAATTGAATCTTTCACTCTTATATGCTCTTGGGGAGCATGGGTGATGTGAACAGCCTGAGCTCTGATGCGCTAAGGCTGGTCATTAAATGTTCCATGACATTTTTTTTTTTTTTTTTAACCAGAAGAGGTTTAACCTGGCTCTCCTTCAGCTAGGGTGATGGCAGCCTCCCTCCCAAAGATTCCTTCTACCCTTCCAACTGGCAAACACTTGCTTCATTTCCTCCTGTAGACTAAAGATCATGCAGAATGGCTGGCTGAGCCTTGCAGCTCCTCATTCTGCCCTCCACTGGTGTTTGGGGGGCGGGGGGAACCGCTTATTCTTTCAACACACATTTAATGAGCATTTACTCTGTGCACAATAAGAAATACGAAGACAAAAATGATACTGTTCGTTTCCATAAAAAGCTTGAAATCTAGTAGATTCCATTGCCTGGGAGGTACCATGACATTACAGATTAAATGGGTCATTTCTTTTTTGTTTGTTTGTTTGTTTATTTTCAGAGGGAGGGGAGAGGGAGAAGGAGAGAGTCCCAACTCAGGGCTCAGTCCCATGACCGTGAGATCATGACCTGAGCTGAAATCAAGAGTCAGACGCTTAACCGACTGAATCACTCAGGTGCCCCTAAATGGGCTATTTCTAGCGAGATTTTTAGATCAGGGTTAAAGTACTATCACCTAAATTAAATAGATATGGTTTGTGTGCTCTGGGGCTAACATTTTTTAAATTGTAGCATATCAAACATATGTAGTGAACCCTGGCCTAAACTGGGACTTTTAGTCATGGATGAACCCAGTGGTTCTCAACCAAGGGTGATTTTGCCCCTGCCCCTGGCAACATGTGGCAATATCTGGAGACATTTTTGATTGTCACCACTTGGGGGGTGGGGTGGCGCCTGGAAATGTTGCTAAACATTCTGTAATGCACAGGAAAGTCCTTCACAACAAAGAACAATCTAGACCAAACTGTCACTAATGCCAAGGTTGAGAAACCCTGCCTTAACCTGATTGCCAGGTTAACCAAACCACGACTAAATGGCACTTATCAACCAATTATTTATTTTATTACTCTGAAGGGTACACCACAGGACCACTGTGATGTGGGTATTAAAATAGGCTTGCATCAAAATCCAAGTAATAACAAAACATCTTCTGTGTGACATTTCCTCTCTGTCCTTCATGAAATTCACCACCTCACTCTGGTTCATGAACAGCAGTGATAATAACAATACAGAGGATTTAGTTTTCCTAACCATAGGCTCTAAAGACTGGAAGAGTTTTAGAGCCCACCTGGACTGAAACACACATTAAAATTTATTTATTGATTAAGATATACTTCACAGATCAAAAAGCTGAGAGTCAGAGAGATTAGAGGCCATGGTGATCGCATGACAGGTTCAAGGTTGGAGGCAAATTAGAGCCCAGGCCTCCTGACCTCCAGTCCCGGTCTCCTCTGCTCCCCTGGAGACTAGTCTGGGGCTCAGCTGCATCTTGAACATTAAATAAGAAACAGAAATGACATCTGAAAATGTGAACTAGCCCATGTGCTGTGTATTTTCCATGGCATTGGATCAATGTGTTCTGAAGCTGGGCTACTTCTTGTAGGAGCCACAGTGACAGCATCAGCCATTGTGCCATGAAGGAACCAGGAGGTGGCATCTGTTAAACCCACAGACATGTGCATCTCCTCCGCTGGAGACGAGCACTCTCCTGGTAGAATCTGCCAGGGCAGATCCTAAGAACTTTTAGGGAGTGTTATCGAGAGCATAAACATACTCTCCTTCACCAGTGGCGGCTGGGGTACTTCTCTCCGGTTTCTTCCTCTGACTTCCTAAAATGATTACTGGATTGTATTTTTACCTTCCAAGTAATTCCAGCCCCCTGTGAAGATCTTTAAAGAGAAGTACGCAAAGCTTCAGGCTTGATAGTCTCCTCTTAGTAATTTATTAGTTTTGTGTGTGGATATGGCCTGTACAATGGGAGAAGAGGTATATGGTCCATTTGTCTACCAAAAAGCAGTAAGAGTGGGCTCTGAGTTAGGTAGTGAACTTAACAATTCTACTTTCAAATAATCAAACCCAATCCAGAGATTCCAATGCACATTCTCGTCAACCTTGTTAGTAGACAGACTCAACATTTATTTAGTCAATAAAGGTGGGGAGGAGGTCCTCCCTCCCACCCCTACCCTACCTTCTATCTATAAAGAATTTCAAGAGGAGCCTAGAAATATGGACATCAAAGTATCTGCATGACTCTTCCTTACTTCATTTCTCCTCTCAGATATTTCTGTAAAATAAATATGGGGTATTTCAAAGCAACGGTAAAGTTTGACTTTTGTGTTGTGTTGCTCATTTTCTTGGGGGAAAGGCATGTAAAATGGATGGTCATGAAGTTTCATACAAGTTGGCTGTCTCCCCTGTCAGCCTACTGACACTACCACTAATATTCTCCTTGAAACGATCACCATCTGTCCCCTACACTATTGGATCTGCCTCATGACCAAGGAAATGAACAAAGCGTGGGAAATGAACAGAGTGTGAGCATGCATGTGCGTGTAAGCGCCTGCGTGTCGGATGAAGGAAAGGGGACAGGGGAGGAGGAAGGTACCATGGCATATAACCAGGCCCCAGAAATAATGCTCAAGTCTGCTCTGAGATTTTCCTATGGACCTTTAAACAGGATCCTTGTTGGAAGTTTTGGATTCTGTCCCATGGAGTTTCAAGTGCATTCTTCGGGGGCGGCCAGTGACTGTTCCACAGAGGTGTGAATGTCCCGGAGTTCTACAAGCACAATACTTCACATTGTTGGTTCAGAATTACTTTAATTCCTCTTTCCACCACCCCACCCCCATCCCCATTAAGAAGCTGCTAGATCCACAGACAGGCCTAGCTCAGCCAGGACTGAAAAGCCCAATGAAAGCCACAAAAGGACCTGCAGTTAGTGTTCCAGTGTAAGAATGCAGTCAAATAGTAACAAGGAGCATGGTCCTGATTTTTGCTTGGAATGGTCAAAGTCTGCCTTAAGCAATTGCATGAGGTTTGCTCAAAGAGCTCTATTTTCCTGAAAGATAGAAAAAAAAAATAGCCATCACTTTATCCCATCTCCAAGCCCTACCTAAGTGTAGAGGATAAAGGCTGTACTCTATCTGGACAATAAAGCACACAGGCTCCAGAAAACTTCCTCGGAAATGCAAGTGTTTGGAAGTCCATGAACCAAAGAGATCAAGAACCCCTGCATTCGCCCAGCCTATATCTGTTGTCAGTTCCCGATCATCCTCTGCAGATGATTTGTATATTACTATGCAAGGCAGTATTCTGAAATGAAAGCACCTCTAGGAATTAGGGTGTTAAACTGGGATATACAACCCAGATGCTTCCCATCTTGGGTCAACCCCAGGAGGTCTCCGCACGACGGAATGAGACAACACAGAGGAGCCTAATGATGTCTACGCAGGCATCTAGCCTGATGGTGACTGTTTATTTTTCTGACTTTGAGAAACCGTCCTCGGGAGCAGCGGAAAAATGAAGGAAGAAAAGTCTCCTTAAATTGGACAGAACCTCTTGAGAGGTTTCATGATTCTGGTGAACAGCACTAAAGAACAGCTTACAAAAATCACTACCTTTCACAACAGTGACTTGAAATCGGGTCTTAAGATACGGAGAAAAGAGAGGGAGGAGACGCCAAAGAAAGTTGTAAAATGCAAATATGGGCGAAAAGTGACAGAGTGCATGCAGGCTGATATCCCCTAAGACTCTGGGGAGCCTTCACTCCAGAAAGGCCCAAAGCTGTTTGGCATTAGAGGTGGAGCAAGAGAAAGCAGACATCACAACACTTCGCTCGTGAACCACATCACACTCCCCTCCCTTAACGAAAATCTTGTGGGCTTAAACCACAGACTCCTAACCGAACGTTCCCTGCCAGGGCCGCCGACAACTCAAGCGTTCCCACAGGCCGGCGCGGACTTTTCGGCATCCCACCACCCTGGGCTTAGGGATCCATCATCGGGGCAGCCAAATACGTTTCTCCACCCAGAGCCACTCTCGCCTGGACCTCAGCCAAAGTGACAAGACCAGGGCGGGGGAAAATCCTATAACTAAGTGAACTGAGCAGGAGGGTTGGAAGCAGTGAGAAAGGGTTCAAGTGGCTAATTTTTCCACTTTCCCCTGCTGTGGTTAAAGCAGTGACAGATAATTTATCACACATTTTGGTTGCACGCCAGCTGGCCGTAAAAAAAAAAAAAAATAAGAAAGAGTTGTTTATTAATTCAATTAGCTGGCTTATTTATCAGGGCTAGGTTAGCAGGGGCGGCGAGAAGGCCAAAGGATGCCCGTGTCAAGCTGTCGCTTGCAGGCCCTGCAGGCAAGTGGAGACATGCGTTCCTACCCCCCAGGATTTGGAGCGTCGTGCTAGCTGTGTTTACCCTGAACACTTGGTGCGCGACAAGAAAGCCCATCAATTGTAATGAAATACTAGGGTGGGAAGTTACTCAGAACAGGACAAAAGTCGTCTGAGTGATGACAGCCATCAGTGTTTACCACCCACTCAGCGGCCACTTTCAGAGAAAATGCAGCGTCCTTTCCGGGCTCATTTTGGTTGTTGCTGCTGCTGCTTCTTCTTCTTCTTCTTCTTCTTCTTCTTCCTCTCTCCTCCTCCTCCTCCTCCTCCTCCTCCTCCTCCTCCTCCTCCTCCTCCTCTTCTTCTTCTTCTTCTTCTTCTTCTTCTTCTTCTTCACTCATTGGTGATTATTAGCACAAAAGGTTGCCAGTGTATAGCAGTTTGTCCAGACCACCACTGCTCAGGATCATAGAAATCATTCATTCAGTAAATGGCTCGTCAAATAAAGAAAATCCACAAATTTTTATTAACCGCTGCTTTGTGCTGAGCTCTGTTGATAACGCTTTTACTGATGTTACCAGATCTACCGGGTCCTCGTGTGGTGGGTAAGATGTGCCTATCTTACCACGAGTCAGCTAAGGTAGAAATTTTAGTTGATTCAACCAATGCCTCCCCAAGGGTCTGAAATGAGATGTCCCTGAAGGCCCCCTCATTTCACTGCAGCTGTGCCTAAGACGGTGCTTTTGGTGGGTCTAAGCCAAAAGTCTCCTTGGTGACCCAGACTATACATTTTCTGCTGATCCTGGGGTGGTGAGTAAGAAAGAAGAGAGAAAAGAGAGAAAATGTCTACAGTTTTATTGTTTTGTTTCAAAATAACCTCATCATGAGAAATGGTTCTACTGTATACATTTGATTTTGGTTTTATTCAGAATATAACAGTGTCCCTCATTAGCCTGACAACTGAAGTGCTTTATAAACTTGAAGAAGGATGACTTTTGGACTGATACATAAGTATACTAATTTTCACATGTAATTTGGAAGAAGTGATATTCAGGATTAAAAAAAAAATAGGGGAGAGGAATCATGATATAAGAATGTGATAAATATTCTGGCTAATCTGCTGGTTAATCAGGCAGCAAACGGGACATGACCGTGGTGCCAGTAATAGGACCAAGATGGCCATTTTAGTGGGGACATTGCATATTAAGGGGAAATTTGTGAGCCTACACCAGGACTGAATCTAGGGAGAGATGAACAAGATACCTGTGTGTTCTACTGAATGCTAGGATTTGGGGAATATATTATGCTAGCTTCTCTATATCATGCTAAGAGTTAAACCTCTCCACTGTTCCATATCCATCACTAATCATGGGGGGCAAGAGCCTTTCCCCAACTTCCGGAAATGTCATGCCATCTTTATTTTTCCTCTCTTCCTTCCTTCCCTCCCTCTCTGCCTGTCTCCCTCCCTTTCTTCCCTCCTTTCTTCTCCCATTCATGCAGTACCAAACTGGAGAGTGAAACGAAACTTCAGGTGCACAGGTGGACTCACAACAGTATCACCTCAACGTGACTCTTTTGGCCTGTCTGCTCCCTACAAGCCTATATTGTCCCTCTTTCCTTCACCGTTGGCTAACTCTGTCTTTGACTCCTTCTGAGTTGCTTCTCCCTTGACAATTTGCTGGTTTCTAAAACGCCCCTGAGAAATACCATGCCCGTAACATGACCTCTTCTTGATAATATTTCCAACACTTGCCTACAATATCTTTTAAAAAATGTCTCTTGAGTTGAGTAAAATTCAGGAATTAAATCCCCTCTTCCCATTAACATCTTTCGCCTCATCAGGAGTGACTGGGTTGGGAGTTTCTGCTTTCAAAAATGGGAAGAAAGTTTTAGGTGGCGATGTACTAGTATTTCTTTCGCTTCTTCTTTTTATTTTCAGATCAACTTAAGTAAAAAGAAAATAATTTTAAACTGGTACATTTTACCTAACTTTGGGTATTCTCCTATTTTTCACATGTGTTCAAATTTCCCAGTTACACATGCTGCTTCTATTTTCTGTTGCTGATGATATATCAAACGGGACTTCACACAATTTGTGTGACAATTATATGTGGAGATGGCAAAAGCCAACAACAGACTGATCATCCACGTACTTTTTGAACTTTTTACACCCTAAAGGATTCTGGGTAAGTCTTTAAAAAATTTATTCAGCAGTCTTGGATAAAAAACATTCTTACTGTTTTTCCACCAAAATGACAGACAGATGCATGGGTATGCATATACATCTATTTTTGGTTGAGCAGTTGATTTCTATGTAGGAAAAACTGCTCAGTTTAAAGTTTTACATTGTTGAAACCTAACGTATTTTTGGATTCAGCAATATCTCTACTAAGTTTCAGCTTCTAAAGTTTATTTTCTATTTTTAAAAAAATATAATAGCCCAAACCCTCTGCTCCAGCACAGTCTAAGCACTAGATATAATATTCCCAGGGAAAAAAAAAAGTAAATTCTTGTACGAAACAATAGACCATTTGATTGATAGGAGATTTCACAGAAGAATTCCTAGCTTTTCTTTGTAACTATCTTGTCTGGCTTCTCAGTTTATTCCAAATGGCAAAGCACACATTTAAAAAGTGAGAGAAATATAGAAAAGGAGGTAAATATCTTTGTTTTGTAAAGAAACCTCATACACACTGAAGGTTTGGCTTCTCACATTCGGTAGGAAAGGCTGTGGATGATTTCCCCAGAGCTTTGCTTGACCCATGAAGGTATTTCTCAGATTGACTTCTGGAGTTTCCTTCCAGAAGATTCTTACGACTGAACACAAATTTTACATTTTGAACCCAATTCCTTTAAAAATGGAAACACTCCAGATAATTTCACTCGTGTAGATTTGTAAGACCGCGTATTAACATGCTAGCAACTCTTAATTTTCCCATTACAGCCTATAGAACAGCTCTGTGCAAATAAGACTTATAATTTCCATATAAATCAGGAAAATTAAGGATATTTCAGGACTTCTCTTCATGTTTTCCCCCGAGAATGGGTATCCCATCTGCTTTGCTGAATGCAGGATAATCGAAGGGCACTGATCTCTCCAAATGGCTTCATTCATTACTGTCTCTGGATCCTCCAGGGCATCTGCCCCTAGGAAGGTCACTTCAGCTACACTCTGGCCTCCCATACGTTAGAACACAGCCGGTCCACACCTCCTTTAGGACGTACAATGTTTGGAGAAACATTGACTGGAATGAATATTTCTCCCCTTGGAGTTCAGTATTACAGAAATAACATAATTCTATTTCACAAGTTCCAATTTAAAAGGCATTCAGAATCTAGCACTATTTTGGCTAAGACAGTTTGAACATATTTCACTATTTTGCCCTCATAAATATGAACCACGGTGCAAAAGGGGGGGGATGGGCTGTAGCTACTGAATGCTGAGAGAAGAAAAGCGTTTTCTGGGTATAGACTTCAGTGTATTTCAAGGAACACAGTTGAAAGAACCACTAGAACCAAAGTATGGGTGTGATCTCTACAGGCTTGATTTTGAATCATTTTAAGATAGCATTGATTATGCTTTGAGCTGTGAAATGTCTTTTCCATTACTTAGGTGAAAGCCATTTTCTCCATTTAGAAGGAGAAAATGGTGTCTTCTGTGGTGTAGAGCACACAGATTTCATTGGGGGATTGTCGGTTTGGACAGTGCAGTTGACATCCAACTTCTGTATCTCCGAAGTATAAAGGCATCAGCGTCACATTGCAGGCTGCAATTTCCTTGCCCCAAACACAGAAACCAACCAAATAGGCTTGTGGGAGTTGGCAGGGAGTATAGAAACGCAGAAGACTTGCTCCCACCCTCAAGACTCTTACCGTCTAGTTGGAGGAATAAAAAGCGTACACACCAAGGCCAAACAGTCAAATTCGTGGAAGGGATGAGTTTCAGAGGAGACAGAGTCTGACAGCATCTGGGGTGGCCAGGAAGGTGAGTCATGGCCAGACGTCTTACAGGACGATTTGAAGGGGACAGATTCCAGGTTTCTAACAAAGCTTGGAGACCTCATCTAGATAACAGTATGAGCTTCCTGGAAGAAGTCTCCTTCTCTTCCTCCGTTCACTGCCAAGGCTCCTTATTTACTTTAAAGTGACCTCAGATGTTTATTACCTATCTCTGTCTACCCTTCTCTTCCACGATGCCTTTGTTCCTCCAATTTCGTCTATAAACAGAAAAACATGGTCACGGCCACCAATTAAGTGCAGTTGGGGTGAGCAGGCCTCGATGAGGGAGTGAGCGTAATTTAGAAAAATGCATTATTTGTGCTGTAAGAATACTCACTTTCCTCCCTTCTCCTTTACCTAAACAAGGGCTATGCAGAAACAAATAATTCGAGTTAATAAATATCCCAGGGTAACAAGTCCAGTGAGCCCATTTCTTTAATTTTTAAACTGTGGACTTTCATCGTGTCTACCCGCCCCCCTCTCTTTTCCTCTGAAGCGAGCTGGGTATGGCAGGCTATGTTCCAAAACAGTACCCTTTACTCTTCTTCCAGGAAAGAACTTTTCAAATAAGGTCCTAAATGCTCATACAGTATTAGTGAGCACACATACACCTACACATAGTTGACGCTTGCCAACTCCTGACATGGGAATTCTCAGAAGCACACCAAAGTCTCTGTTTGATTTAAATTTATTTTTAATCACATAAAATCCAATTTGGAAAATTGATGCATGGGATTTTCTGAGTCACCAGAAGCTCTTTATAAGATTGCAAATGCATTGAGAAGGAAGAAATCTGTCTTGGCATGGCTGGTGTTTCACAACAGCGGTAAAAATGATGGGTTTCCTCAGTTTAGAATGAATGAGTTTTAAAATCTATAAAAATATGCTATTAAATCCTAACATAAAGTCAAAATATATTTGATATGTCTTAGTCATGAGGAAGAATTGAAGGAAAAAAGTAGTCAGTGTTTTGAAATAAGTTTATTTTGTTAAGTTTCTTTTTCAGTCTTACTTAATTGCCTAAGCAATATTTATTATTCTGGATCATAATTATTAATTTTAATAGTGATCTTTACTCTCTACGCCCAGTCATATTTTGTTAGTTTTGGCAATATACTACAACATTTCCCATTTCCTTAAGGAGTTCCCAAAAATGATAATGATAAATGCAATTTGAGTTCATTTTATACTCCTATTCCTTATTATTTATGTGCCCATGAAAGTAGTCTGTATATCCGTAAATGGATTTCATAAGGAAAGGCATGAAGATATTTATTAAATCTCACTAGTTTTGTATCTCCAACATGATCAGGAAGCATGGATTTATAACAATAATCAGTTTTAATGATAACTGATAGTCAAATCTTCAAAGGCGGGAAGGGGTAATTCCCTATCCTTACATATGTAATGTGTCAAAATTTTTTAAAGTGTTATTTGGCCCTTCTCTGCACAGTTATTGTAATCCTGTACTTTCAAGTCAAAACTTACTGCCTTGTCACTATCAGACTTAAGTATTACACAACTTTTTATTAATTGCACATTACATTACAAAGTACAACCATAAAACTCTTTACCTGAAGATGTGTATCTGGTTCCTACAAGTTCCCAGTATTTTCTCATGAAATGTTCTTGTTTGCTATTCTTTTCATGGGAAGAGTGGGTAGGCTGTGTATGCCTGGGCCATCTTTCCCACCATAATGTGAAAACAAGTTAAAGGTATTCACAATTCCATATGGAAACATCAACAAACGATACAGAAAAGACCAATAAACTGTTCTCCATCAGGGGGATGGTCCCATAAATCACAGCACATTCATATGTAGACATGTCATTCAACCAAGGAAATCATGTTTTCAAAGAATTATTTATGCACAGACAAAGGACCGAAAGAAAATATTCTGTCGACAGTAGTCATCTCTGAGTAACTGGGTTACAGGCTGTTTTCCTTTATTTATTTTATCTTCTTCTATCTTTTTGCTGCATTTCCCAAAAAATTGTCTTTGCGATTAACATGTATCTTTCAATCAGGAAAAAAATAAGAACAATTTATAAAGTTCACCAAGGATAAAAAAAACTTGAAAGAAACGGTGTGAAGGCTTATATTTGTGCAATAAAAAAAGCCTCCAAAATAGAGATGATTCACAAGTCCCAGAACTTTCGGTGGGCAAACATCTGGACAGCAGATTACTTTGTTCTTGTTCAGATTGTTTTGCAGTGGGGCTTGGAGAACTTCACACTTCCCACTGTCTTATTTTTTTTTCTTTTCATTCAAATATGAATCACCTGCATTGTTACTGCAATGAGTTACATGAAAAGTTCTATATTTTTAGGGTGGGGGTGTGTGTCTTTTTCTGATAATCTTTTTCTATCAGAGCCATTTATGTTTGGAAGATAAAATAAATTAAGAGGGAAATAACCGTACAGATTTTTCACTACAGTGAAACTGTATCAGATTGAGGTTAAGTAGGGATGCGACCTGGAATGAGACGATTTCATTCAAAAATGGAAGGGCAAGTATAAAGCTATTAGAGAAACAATGTCGTGATGTGTAGTGATGTATGTCCTGACACAGAATCATACAGCGAGTTCAGACACTGTTTTAAAATTTAGAATGTAAGCTGGGGTCCAATGATAACAATGAAGCTGGGAATGTCTTTGGAGTGTTGAGCTCCTTAGGAGAATGTGCTGGGTAAAATGGTGCTGCTGCTTTGGGAAACAGTTTGTCAGTTCTTCGAAAAATGACACATCGGATTACCATATGACCCAGCACTCCTACTCATGGGTATACACCCAAGAGAACTGAAAACATACCTCTACACAGAAACTTGTACACGGATGTTCAAAGCCACGCTATTCGTAACAGCCCAAACGCACAAACAAGCTAAATGTCCGACAGTTGATGAATGTGGTATAGCCGTACGATGGAATATTATCTGACAATAAAAAGGGATGAAGTGCTGCCACTTCATCATGCTCTAACTTGGATGGCCCTTGGAAACCTTAGGTAAGTGAAAGAAGCCCACCACCAAAGACCACATGCTGTATAATTCCAGTGATAGGAGAAATCCCAAAGAGGCAAATCTATACAGACGGAAGGAAAATTAGTGGCCGCCAGGGGCCGGGGAGGGGGAAGGAGTGACTACTAATGGGTAAAGGATTTCTTTGGGGGTTAATGAAAAGGTTTGAAATTAGTGTTGATAATTGCGCAACTCTGTAAATACACTAAAACCTACTGAATTGTGCATTTTAAAAGGTAAATTTTACGGTATATCAATTCTATCTCATTTTTAAAATTTGTTTTTACCTCTATCATTGGCCTTTGTAGTATGAGATGCAGTTCCTCCAAACGAAAGGCAGAGATAATATGATTTTTAAGTTTTTTTCAAAGAACTTTCAGGTTCTGGGCTAAAGACGTCAGTTTTGTTGACTATATTTAGATAGAAACATAGAGAATAAAAAATTTCTTAGTCTTCTCTAGTAAACTCTGATGGCTTTTAAAACAGCCTTGCTTAAGTTTCCAGCCAAGGGAATTACAAAATCTAGCTTCTAAGCTGTGCTCATGGGACAGTAACATAACGTCAGTTTCCTCACTTGTCAAAAGGTGATAGTACCGCGGACTCTTTGCAGGGATTGAATTCAAAAGAACAAACATGTATGAATCACCTACTGGGCTCACCGGATTGTAGCAGGCATTGTGGCAAATACGAAGATGAATAAAGTGTAGTCTCTGCCCTCAGGAAACATTTAATCTGGGGTGCCTGGGTGGCTCAGTCGGTTAAGGGTCCGACTTCGGCTCATGAGTTCAAGCCCTGCGTATGGCTATTTTGACAGCTCAAAGCCTGGAGCCTGCTTTGGATTCTGTGTCTCCCTCTCTCTCTCTCTGCCCCTCCCCTGCTCGTGCTCTGTCTTTCTCTCAAAAATGAAGAAACATCAATAAAAAAAATGAAAGAAATTTAATCTCATAGAGGGTAAAAATAGATCTTAGGACACAATAATGATGTCATAATAATGATTTGAAAACTTTTTTGAGCTCAGATGAAAATGCCTTAAGTGTGTACCAACAGAATGATAAATAAGTTTTGGCGATGGATACCATATAACAGTAGAAATGGACCAACTATGAGAATCAACATGATAAAGCTGATAAACATCAATGTGAGCTATATAATCAAGTTTTAGAAAAACACATAGAGCATAAAAACGTTTACATAAATCTAAAATACTCTATGTTATTAATACTGTAAAATCCCTTATGTTATATATACATAACCTTAACTTCACGTATAATATATAAATTATATCTATTATATGAGGATATCCATGGGAATGATAAATACCAAAATCAGATAGTGGTTCTTCTAGTATTCGGGGGGCTTCAGCACCGTAGATGGTGAGCAGATTGGCGATTGTTATATTATTTCTTGTACAGTTTTGTGTATCTTAAACGCTGCATGATAATTTAAAAATATTACATTAGAGAAAAAGTCACAGGTCAGTTTCTGTGGAGGGATGCCAGGGGATAAGGGAAGACTTCCAGAAGGTGGTGCCTGAGCTAGACCAAAAGGGATGCATGATTTCCACAGAGAGAAAGGGAAGGCATTGTGGTTGAAGGGAATAGTATAAACAAATTAAAATCACAAGGTTTTCGCATTAGAGACCACAAGGTTTCTTAAAGCCACACAAAGCAATTTAGAACTCAGGTTCTTACGGAGTTTTGAGCTGCGAAGCACAAAGAACAAGGAGATTTTTATGAATCATAGTGCCGAAAAGCATGATACATGAAAAACAAAGCATAACCAGAATCTCAAACTGTGTTTGGAGAGTTGCAAACTCGTTCTTTCTTCTTAACAGTGAGAACAAATTGGGATGCCTGGAATATACCACTTGGGAGATGGTGGGAGAATAATTTTATCCACAAGTATTAAGTTGTTGCCTGAGGACAGCTGAGTAAACAGTTTGCCGAAGTCTGTTTGACGACTGCCAGCTAGTTACACCCATAATTTCATCTCTATTAACAAAAACAACTCATACTGTCGCACTGCCCTGCTTTGGCTACCCTGTGGTTCACAGTATTTGAATTATGGAGTGTCATTTGAGTAACATTCTATAGCAGTGGGGGCTGTGTTTTGATGTCCTTTCGTTACCCACCCCCACTCTGCTGATTTATGGCACACCACGCAGAGACCTAAATCAAAACTAGAAAATACGTGTGAAATAATGCAAAACAGAGTCGCGGGGTTGGCAATTCGGTAATTATACCTAAAGGGAAAATAATTATGTAATACCGTATGGCGAGAGTCAGTCTCAGAATAACAAATGCCCATACTGTAAATGCAGAATTCTGGGAAGAACACTCAGGGTCTCTGAAGAGGAGCTGAGGGGAAAAGTTGCCTTTTAAAAGGACCCAGAGTCACCTTTGTGAATGATATTTGGCCGCTGATAATACTGTTTACAGACGTGAGTAAGAGAGGTGACATAGGCCTAACAAAATGAATGCCAAAAAAAAGGGGGGGGGGGAACAGCGAGAGTTATTTATTGTTTGAGCTCACTCTCAACTACTACTTGCTGTAGCCAAGGATTTTACCTATCGGTTAAAATTCTGAAAGCATGAAAGCTACTCATTGATAGAAATCAGAAAACTCTCCACATATTCACAGCAACCACGAAATGGAAACTCAGTCAACGTTCAAAATGCAACAACAACAACAAGTCTATCATACTGGAGACCTTTCAGTTAAAAAAAAAAAAAAAGAAAGATGAAAGAATTCCTCAGTAGTCGAGAATATAAAACTCTCCCCTCGAAGTCTATCAGTTAATGAACAACCTCGGAGTAGAGGGAAATATGAGAGAAATGACCCGGGCAATCCTCCAGCTTAAATCTGCATGTTGGAAAACAACTCCTCATCCACCTCTCTATTGTAAAGCCCTGGCATGGGAACTGAAATAAAAGATGTTAGGAAAAGATTAGGAGACTAAGGCTTTTACAGGCTGACTTCCTCATTAAAAATTAGCTCTGAATTTAAGTGTTCCGTAAGTTCCTCAAACCACTTACCTGGGTGGAGCCATACTAGGTGAAGTTGTGTGAGCTCGGGGGACAGGGGTGTCAATTAAAACCATTCCAAACAGGAAAATCAGGAAAGGATATGGCTTTCTTTAAGACAGGCCTTGGCTCCTGGGCCAAATCTGGCCGGCGGTGTGATTCTGTAAATAAAGTTTTATTGGGACACAGCCATGCCCAGTCATTCTTGTATTGTCTACGGCTGCTTTTGAGGTATAACGGTGGTCTTGGGCAGGTACAAGCATCATATGGCCCACACAGCAAAAATATTGATTATCTGGCCCTTTTGAGAAACACTTTGCCTACCTTTGCTTTAGTTTACCAGTTATCTGGAATAGCTTTCGTGGTTAAAAAGTTTTTAGAGTAATAATTTACAGGAATTCCTATTCAACTGGGCACAACCTTTAGGTAGTTATGCTTAAGCTTTAGAGTAAAAAGTTACTTCTCTGGGTCCTTTTTTTTTTTTACTTCCCTAATTAAGGATAAATATATATATACATATATATATATACATATATATATATATATATATACATTATAGCTTAATTGAATATATATATATATGTATATATATATATATATTCAATTAAGCTATAATATTTGAAATGAGGTCCTAATTTTTTTTTTGCTCTTCACAAAAGAATGACAATAAAAGTAGGTCGAGTTCAACACAATCAAGTAGTCTTAAGATGATTCCTTTTTGAAAACCAAGCTATTTAAGGGGCGCCTGGGTGGCGCAGTCGGTTGAGCGTCCGACTTCAGCCAGGTCACGATCTCGCGGTCCGGGAGTTCGAGCCCCGCGTCAGGCTCTGGGCTGATGGCTCGGAGCCTGGAGCCTATTTCCGATTCTGTGTCTCCCTCTCTCTCTGCCCCTCGCCCGTTCATGCTCTCTCTCTGTCCCAAAAATAAATAAACGTTGAAAAAAAAAAAAAAAAAGAAAACCAAGCTATTTAAGAGAGTATTAATGAAGAAATTAAAAAGGAAATGCTGGAATAAGGGCTTAAAGGAGGAATGTACGTGCTTGCAAATAATAGTAACCATTTCTAAAGCTCTTTAACACATTGCCTTGTAATAAGTCATTTAATCCTTACAATAACCCAGACATTAGATATCACCCAGTCCATCTTATAGTGGTGAACTTGAAATCAACGAGGTTTCGAAAGCTGCCTATAATCACTTGACTAGCAAAATGGTAGATCCGAGCCGGATCACAAGGGTCACCTTCAAAGCTAAACGCTTTCCATTCTCCACGGCAATGCAGGGAACCACAGAAAGAGGTTTTGCTTAGGAAAACTGAGCTCTCTAATCTTAAACCTCAGTGAGCTTGGACAAGTCTTTTAGTTTCTTCAGCTACCAGTGAACTCATTTAAAACAATGACTGACGGTATCATACAAACTATGTTATACAAACTATAGTTGGTCGGAAAACATCTTTAAAAGAGAATTTACCTTCCTGTGTTTCCTTTATTCATAACAATTCTTGCTTCTTTCTTTTCAATTATTTGCCAAGGTGAATTGGTAGGTTTTTTTTTTTTTGTATGGGGTGAGTTCTGTGGTGGACACACCTGCCCGCACCTCTCTTCACCATCTGCTGACCCTGGGAGTCAAGTTTCAGGTGATCCTGAGCTCACAGCCTCTTTTGGTGGGTTTGGCTTCTCACCTCCCTTGGCCCTCATAGGTGCCCTGTTCCCCATTAGATCTTTCCCAAAGCAGTAGCCCCCTTCAGCCTGCCCAGATCACCCTGCTTCCCCCATTGCTCTTTTGCTCCAGCATCCAAAACTCTGTGTTAACCTGAGCATTTTCTAAACCTGAACCCACAGGTTCCAGTGTCTGGCAGTCTGAAGTAGAATCTCTCTTTAGAGAGAATTCAGGAAACTCCACCAGTGTCTGCTGTCGGAGGAAGCAGATTTTATAAGTGAAACAACTCCATGTTCCTTAAAGTCCAGGCTGGGCAGCCAAGGTAGGTGGCGGCCCCAGAAAGTGGGTGAGTTTCAGAATGAAAACTACCCTTTGCCATCTGGTTTTTAGCAGGCCAGAAAGAAAATGGCGACTTGCCCCTCATGAAAAGTTGACTGCCAGGGGAAAATACGGACTCACACATGAGCCTTGCAAAGGAGGGATGGGATGTTCTCTGACTCCGTGGAGCACAGTCACTCAACCTTCTTTTCAATGACCAAAGAAAAAAGTTACAAGCAAGGAAAATGTCTTCTCCTGAGAGATTGGACCCCACCCATCCACCCACCCACCCACCTACCCACAGGGAACTGTAAATCAGATATTACCGGCACAGCAAATTGGCAGCCAATGTTTTAAACATTATGAAGTGCCAGGTCTGGGCCTCAATACAGATACTTTTTTGTTTTAGGCACTTGCCTTTTAAAAATGTACTTGGAAGTTTCTGGAAGGGGTATGGCTATGGATGAAATGCCCACATAGGGAGAGCATGATGGGAGAAGGGATGTCCTGTTTCTAACATGTGCTAGGAGCCCGAGGTGGGTGTCATTATCTTCCTATTAAAGATGAAGAGGGGCCCTAACAGGAGGAGGAACTTGCCCAGGCTCACTTGTGAGTAGAATCCCCCTATTCCAAGATGGCTTACTTGACAAAGCAACACTGACTGAATATTTCCCTGGAAAATTCCTGGGAATTGTGACCATGGAATTTCAAGCCTTGTCTTTCTCCCCTAAAGGCAAAAACATTTTTTCATTTCTGTTTACAGAACCACTGGGGCCTTAGAGATCAGTTCATCTAAACCCTGTCACAGAGCAAAGAATGAAATTGAGGTTTGGAGATGTAGGATGATTTACTCAAAGACAGAAACTAATTAGCAACAAAGCTCTTCTTTTTGACCCCGCTACTGTTTCGTATGTTTTTATTTTAAGAGAGAACACCTCAGTTAGTAAGAAAAAGAAAAAAAAGTACCACTGAGGTCGAGACTCAAAATTTAAGTCGCCTACATTTTGTTTACAAAACCATCATAGTATCATCATTCATGTGACTGCCTTTCCCATACTTGGGCTTTTTCCTCATTCTTCTGAGTTATTTTTCTGGTTATGAAAACCAAAACAGTAAGTGGACTAAGCAGTGAACGAAAGGATCATGACAAAAGGTCTGCAATGTACCCCCTCACATCCAACAAAAAGCATTCCACTCTTTCTCCTCGTCCTTTATTCAGGAAGGTTGGCTAATGAAGAAGATGTCTTGGCAGGACCACAAGAGAATGTGTAATTGCTCTGGGTTAAGTTATGTTTCTCTTTCCCTACTCCCGACTTTGGTGGTGGGGCTAAGCTTACTCGCAACTAAAAGCAGATGCTTCAGGTCACCAGGCAAAGGGCTTCCAGAGATTCCCAAGAAAGTTTGCAACCAGCGTGTGCCTCAAAATGGCCACAATGCTGCTCTCAGAGGCAGGACAACAGACTGGTGTGGCTGAAGCCCTATTGTGTGCACGCGTTTAATCTCTCCACTTCTCTCCACTGGTTCCCCTTCCTCACGGCTCACTTTTCACAACTCATCTCTTATGGGACTTTTTCTATTAGAAGTTAGAATGCAGCTGTTGGGAGAAGTTGCTGTCGGAGACCCTGCCCCAGTCTGAGCTTGGCTTCCATACCTGTCACCGGCCAGTAGTAGCTCACTCTGCACATGGTTGTATAGAATGACGGGGCCTCCTGCCAGTAATTGGCCCCGTCTCTCCACTGGCAACAGCCCTCCTTTTTGTTGTAATGGAAATGCCTGACTTTAAAGCTGGAAGAACGCTCCTAAAATCCTATTCACCTTTTAACTCTGACCCCAATTTTCAGCTTCCTGGATGGTCCTACTGAACCAAGTAATGGATCTCTTTATTTTGGTCATGGTGATACTCCAATTGACCCCATGGGGTCCAAGGAATTACATTTCAATCAGGTACCCGAGGAGCTTTCCCCAGTCCTCCTTAATAAGGAGTTAACTTTGAAACCTAATTGCACCCACTTGAATGTACAGTTAATTACTTCATAGCTGCCACAGGACAAATGCTTTGAGGCTCTAAGACATGTCCTTTACATGCATGGGAGGTTCATAAGCAAACAAGGCACCCACTGAATGAGGTTACAGCTATGGGCCTGCTCAAAACAGAACTAATTTACCTGTTTGAGTTTCAGAAAAGGGGAAAGAAGAGAAGATAAATGTCATTTTTCGCTACCTTCCTAACCCTTTGCATGTTAATGCTTCATCATTGAGAACAAAGATAGATTGTTTTTTTTTTTTTTTAGAGTATCAGAGGACTGAATTTACACCCAAGCTCACGAGTAGAGGTCAACACTTGGTCATTTATAGGACAGAATTTGAATACTCTGGAAGAATGGGAAAGGTCTTGCTTTGCCCACAAGGCAGCCTGAGAAGGAGAGAGGGTGAGACAGACTGAAGGCTACCCTCAGTGAATGCTGCTTAACTCAGATCCTATCAACGGGGTGAAACTGTCTCCTTGTGGGAAGATGGCCAACATGGTTAACTCATACGGGTGGGAGGAATTCTCTACATAGCATCATAAATGGCGAGACTAGATGGGAGCTCGTGATCAAATTTCAGTGTTTGCAGGACTTTCTTGATACTTGTCCAGAAGTGAATACTTAAAGCCTTAACTTTAAGTGAAGCGGAAGTTAAGAAGCAGAGCTAGAAGAGACTTTATGCAGGAATCCCTTTTCTCCAAACACATACACGATATCCTCAGAAGGATGCCATTTTATTCTCTGATCCAGAAAGGGAAAGCTCACTGACTACAGAGCAACTTATCCCACTCTGACGTAAGATCTGTCTTTCTGAAACTCTAACTCCTTCGCCACACTTATGACAACTTAGATTCGATACTGGAATTCCTTCACTGTTTCTGTGTGTTACAAGGTGTTCAGATCCTTTACCAATTTGGGTGAGGTAGAAGTTCCCCCCAAGGACTTTACCTCAATTCTACATTCAGGAGAAGACTAAAGCCTGGGATGCGAGTGCCTCCAGTAGCCACTGGTTACCTCCTTGAGTCTTCTCCATCTCCCACCCTCTTAATTCCCTCAAGAGTCTTTCTTCTGAGGAAAGGGAGGAAGTGTCCCTGCCTTCTACACGGGCACTACAGGCCCACAATACACTGCAGAACCTGCCGCCTCAGACTCTTCCTCCCCACCCCCCACTCCTCCATTTCATGATAGACGCAACTCAAACTCAGTTCTGCATTTTTACCAGCTAAGTCCAACATGTGCAAAATCCCACGGCTTTATAAACGATAGTACTGTTTTCTATACTTATGGGGATCTTTTTCAATTGACCAACTTTCAAATATTTTAAGGACACTTGGATGGTTTTTCTAAAGGAACTTTCATCAAATTTTACTTTTTTTTTTTACAATGAAGTTAATATATTGTAAACCACCTGAATGGATACAACATCCCTTACACAGAAATTAGATTTTTGGATGGGCCATGAAAGGACTGATCTTTAAGGAACAGCTTTAGGTTGAAGGGGCTTTAGGCAAAATGGGCTGCTTCTGTCCCCTAGTTGGGAGCTTTGAAGCAGTGGCTGGAAGAATACAGATGCTTTGCAACTTCATAATTTGAAAGCAACTCGCTTTTATATGGAAAAAGCCACATAAAGAAAATTGAGGGCAATAGGAAGCGTGTTTGCCAATTCACAGTAGGCCTCCCCTCCCCACCCCCTCAGGTTAAAGGTTAAAAATGCTCATCAGTCTATGCCATGTCTGTCCTGATTCATCTTGGAAACTTTGAGTCTTCAGGGCCATGTTAGGCTGAACGGTTATTTTGCAACATCTCTAATCAGAACCATTGCCAAGCAAAATGAACCCAGGTTTGTTAAGATATTTACTAATAGGAAGATTCCTGAAAGGACAGAGCAAAGCTCAAACGAAGAAAACAATGTTGTGAATATAGCAACCAGAGAGCCTGGCTGACCCATCTTACAATTTCCATTCATTTTCTCATTCTCTCTCTCTCTCTCTCTCTCTCTCTCTCTCTCTCTCCCTCTCTTTCTCTCCCTTTCTCCCTCCCTCCCTCTCATGTTTTCTGACTTGCCAGTGACATACTGCCTATAGCTAAGTCTGATACACATAATCAGAATTAAAATATATTCATACATGGGATTGGAGATGGGCAGTGAGAACTTTTAAACGGGCTAAGTTACTTCGGTACATAAATCCCGAATGAAGTCATTTTGATTTTTCAAAATTAAGTCATGACGTGAAGACGGAACATAGGTTCCTGAGCAACTCTCCTTCCAGAACTTGCCTCCTAGCATGCAGGTTAAAACCAAGTGTGCGTCACTCTTTGTTAAAACCAACACACAAACAAAAGAAGCAGAACTACACATTAGGGTAGAAATACTGTCAGGCTCTGGGTTTGAACTGGTGCACAAATGACTTGTACTTCATACTTTCTTGAGATTCAAAGGTTGATCTTACCCTGACCCCCAGAGTTATCTTAGAAAAGAAACCTTGC
The DNA here is from genome assembly GCF_028749965.1 of Puma concolor. NCBI lineage: Eukaryota > Metazoa > Chordata > Mammalia > Carnivora > Felidae > Puma > Puma concolor. The sequence goes on from NC_141668.1 coordinate 49,568,695, forward strand.
TGAGGAGGCAAGTTTGTCCCTGCATTTTCCAGTGAAGATTCAGGCAAGGAGATCCAAAAATCTAGATTTACCAAGACTTCCTGACCTAGAGCCTGGGGAAAAGGATTCTTCATCATTCCCCCCAAGGCTTAATTATTCATAAAAGCTGCTCAGGTCTCCATCTCAACCATCGGCTCAGGTCATGATCTCGCGGTCTGTGGGTTCGAGCCCCGCGTCGGGCTCCGTGCTGACGGCGCAGAGCCTGGAGCCTGCTTCGGATTCTGTGGCTCCCTCTCTCTCTGCCCCTCCCCCACTCATTCTCTGTCTCTCTCTCTCTCTCTCTCTCTCTCTCTGTCAAAAATAAATAAGCATTAAAAAAATTTTTAAAAATCCTTTATCAAGAACCAAGTAACCTATTTAACAAAAATCCTGGGGCATGAAGCATCATTTTTTTCTTCTTTTCACAGACTATGTTTTATTTCTTATTTATTTAACCAAATGATTTTTAAGTAACTTTGCAGAGCTGGTGTACAACATAAAGAAAATAAGTCTAGTGGCTAAACCGACAAATAATATTTCACGAGATCTTATAATGCACTAGACATAGGCTAAGGAATGTACAAATATTATCTCATGTATTTTTTTATTTGGTGTGTATTAAGACTTATAGTTTACACTTTGGAAAACTGTAGCTCCAAGTCTAAGTGACTTGTCCAAGGTGGTAAACTCACATTAGTCTGACTTCAAAGCCCTTGCTTTTTCCCGCTATACCACCCAAAGAAAACTTCTGAGGTTGGAGTCAGTGATGATTTGTGGTTGATTTCCACACTGACCTGCACATAAGCATTAGCTTTAGCAATCTGCCATCACTGGGGAGACAGAGGGGGCTTGAAGCAGGGGGGTGGCCATATTTGGAAACATGCTCTACGCTTTGCTCCGTTTACTCTCTGAGGGCACATTACTGTGTGCCCATCATTAATAGTGCTGGGTCTGAGATCTGGTGCAATGTATGAGAAACAGATTTTCTGCTGTAAATACAAACAGGCTAAGAAGAGATTCCTTCTTTTCAGCCATTCATGTCTTCAGCAACATTCTCCTCTCTTTTCATTGCCAGTGCTGACTTTCTTTTCCAGTTGTTTTTGTTTTGTTTTTCATTCTTTTTTTTTTTCTTTCTTTCTTCTTTCCTGTCTAGGTTATGTCATGGCTCTACGAGAAAGATAAAAATAGAGGTATACGCAAAGATACGGGTATGGCAAATGTGATTTTGTGGTACTTGCCTTACTTGAGAGAAGAATGCCAAAGGAACACAGCCAAATATCGAATCGCACACCTAATATGCATTTATATCCTAAATCTTTGAATGAAATGTTGACAGAGAATCTTGGATAAATATTTTCACATTTTAAGGTGTTGGATTTGCACAATACTAAAACGGCGAGACATACAGAGTCTTATGTCACTGACCTTTAACAAAAAACTCAGATTGTGTTCAAATATGCCCACTATTGTCTCTGCTCTTTACAGATTCCATCATGACACAAGTGACAACAACAGGTGAAATATTCAAAGGCTAATTTGCAATAAAGTCCACTTTGGGACCCTATCCAATACTTTACGATTCAAAATAATAAAAAATGCCATTCAACTAAATACCAGAGAGATACTCAGCTCATCCTTGTTACCGTTTTGATGACCAACATTTTAGATTATAGTTCATGGCTATATAAGCAGAGAATCTGACTATAAAAGCAAAATTGTGTTTGGCCAGATAAGACACTGAAGTGACTAAAAATGATTTATGCGACATCAACAGAGTGTAAGCGACTCTTCTAAAGCTCATTATCCTCAGAAAGAGGTTCTTCACAAGAAGGGAAATAGAAATTGCCATTAACATTCATACTCAGACATTAAAAAAAAAAGAAAGAAAGAAATTCTCACTTCTGAAAATCTGTGTAACTAAAAATGCAAGAGATATATGAAGAAGGGTTGTATTTCTCACAGGAAGATAGCAGCTTTATAAATCAGTAGTATTTGCAAAGAGTTTTAAAAAGTGGGAAAGCATACTATACAAATAGAAATCAAATAAATTATAGCTCAGACTTTCTTTTAACCCACCAGAATCAAATGGGCTAAGACCGTCCAACAGGAATATTTGCGCTAAGCAAATATTTGTACATATAAACCCTCTCGTTTTAGTTTTGATCTTTCTCTTAAACATCATGAATTTTACAGCTTGGCAAAGTGTTGTGTTTGCCATCTAAAACCCAGATGGCTAATGGTAGATTGAAAGGGTAAACTTTTAGGTCAGTCTTCTTAAAAGAAAACCGGGGCCTTCCCTGAATTTCAGCTCTGGCTTGTGTGTAACACCACGTCATTTTTATAACGTTACCGTTGTATCATTTATTGCCAGGTTGAAATTTTTAAAAATAACAAGTGACATACGAAAATGATAGAGAACATAGGAACAAGCTCAGGTCAATAGAAAAATGATTTTTATATCCGACTGAGTGGTCACTGAAGGACACTTCTCCCGTACCGTGAAATGTATTTCTGCACTACCCTCATCAAGTAAAATAATCCCACACTCCTGATTCTCCCATGTTTTCAAATCTTATGAATAATAAGAAAAATTCAAGAAACCTTTCCAACGGACATATCTGTGATCAATCACCAAGCCCCACAATCGGAGCAGGATAATTTATAGGAATATTAAGAATCTACTGAAAATATGTTCAAAGGCCCTTCTTGTGGTCAGGTCCATGCTCCAAAGGGTCTATCTAGGCACAGGATAAGTGTCTTGCAGCAGGCCCAGCTTCTAAAGGCTAAAGTGCAGGAGAATAGTGGAGAGTTTGGGAGTAAAGGGTGTTGAAATGAATGGGGGACTTCACAATTTCTTGACAATATTAAAGCAACAAGCCCAAGAGGTTCATACTCCTGAAAACTAAAATTTTCTTCCCATCCTCAAGCTCCTAAGAAAGAGTGGCCTGTCTTGAAAAGCAAATTATAGGGGCGCCTGGTTGGCGCAGTCGGTTAAGCGTCCGACTTCAGCCAGGTCACGATCTCGCGGTCCGGGAGTTCGAGCCCCGCGTCGGGCTCTGGGCTGATGGCTCGGAGCCTGGAGCCTGTTTCCGATTCTGTGTCTCCCTCTCTCTCTGCCCCTCCCCCGTTCATTCTCTGTCTCTCTCTGTCCCAAAAATAAATAAACGTTGAAAAAAAAATAAAAAAATAAAATAAAATAAATAAAAAAGAAAAAAAGAAAAGCAAATTATAAAAAGGGGATTCCCTTTGAAATTGCACTTACAGCCCTACGAAAAGAGATCAATATGTTTATACAATACATGCACACCCAGAACTTGAATACCTGTCAATAAGTTACTAAGGATGCAGAAATCTATGTAAGGGATTTTCATGGTTGTGAGCACCAGCATGTTTTTATATTAAAGAGCAGAACAGATCACCGGGAAAGGCTCACAGGACAAACGAGAGAATTTCTGATATCTGATCACCCTTGAGAAGCTCCGATACTGATGAACACATATGAACACATATCCCTGCTTTAAGCAAGGATAGGCCTCTGCCTGTTATGATTCCCCCCTCCTTTTTTCTAAGTTCCTGACGATCTATATCATCCCTGGGTAAACTCAGCAAAGGTATGAAACAAGCCCCATGTGTAAGTTGAATGCTTTCATACATAAAATCTCTGGGACTGTGTGTTTATACTAATCCAGGATTCAAATCAAGAATCTCCAACAGGTTTACTGTGTCTCTCAGCTCTAAAGCAAAATGAAGCACTAAAGATATAGAAAAATAAATGGATGAAAAGAAATGTGCGGTCTCCCTGTTTCATACCATCTAGAGGTGACTTGAGAGGCTCACAAAGGGAAAAAAAATGCCAAGTGTCTACGAAAGATAACTATTTTGCTGAGGGAAAGAAAAATATACTTACATTTACCAAGTGTCTGTTGTATTTGCTTTTGTGCTGTGTAGGAGGGAGGGCTCAAGGCACATGATGTTCTCAGTTCTAGGGGCACAGTGATATGGTAATACAAACACTTATAAGATGACCACTAAAATGATGTCAAAGCCTTATGTTGCTTTAAATTCCGGATCATCACTTGTGCTTCAGCAGGGATACATGCAATTTCACTAGTGAGTGTACAATTCCAAATCCTTGTCAACGTCAATAAGGACAACAAAAAAAGGTAATAAATATTTGTCCCCGAATTCAAACCAAACACAATATATTAAAATTTTCTTTTAAAATTACAAGTAACTTACTCTGCGTGACTTGAAGATTTGAGCACATCGTTCAGACACCTAAACCCGCATAATTCTGGCCACACAAAATTCGCTTTTGCGAACTAGTTTTCATTTGATATTCGGGTTTTCTGTGAAGCGTGAGGTGTCTTCAGTCAACTGACCCCAACTGACAGTCAAAAGAATAGTCCAAATGTGGAAACGGTGTTTAAGACACCAACGCGGGCTGCATCATTGCAAAGCACGGACATAAAGCTTTCATTTCAATGACTTGCTGGTAAGTTTACCTTCCTCCTCACCGCAAACTTTCTGCCTCCAGAAGTTTGAGAATGAAGTAAGCTGTATCCTCAGCTAGTTATGTGAGTTTAGATTCACACTAGTTTACCTTTAGGTCACAAATTCATTTCTAAAAAAGTATCCTGCCTCCAAAAGCGACCAGAATCACACGGTTACACAAAATGGTTTAAATATTTAAGGAGTCATCGAAACCTTCTGAAGTCTTGGCACATATAGTTGGTTTATTTTCTTGAATGCTCACTTTTACCTCCCATACAAATATTTCCACCAGGCAAATGATAAACTCACACACATACACCCGTCCCCCCACCCGTTGAAAGTGACTACAGATAGAAAGGAAATTGGAGCCTTGCCCAGTCATACAAAACGTCAGCTATATGACTTTCTCCGGCTGAGAAAGGCCCTATTCTATTTGCATTTGTGATATTGGTACCCCCCCCCCCCCCCCCCCCGTCGCAGGGAAATCTTTAATTAAGGCTGGAGTTGAAATTTAATTCTATAAATGTACTGTGTGGAGATTTATGCCACATCTCTGCTCAGCAGCTCAAGAGGTAACCCACTCAGAAAACATTCTGCCGAGACCTCTTTGAGGAAGGGAGACATGCCTGTTGACTCACCATTTGCCTTGAGGCAAGGCCCCGTGAATTTGAGAACAAAAGGGACCTTAAAGATCTTGTCTGACACCCACAATTTTATAGAAGAGGAAACTGAAGTTCAGAACATTACTAACTTGCCCCAGGGCCCACCACTGGTTAGCAGCAAATACGATCTTCCCCCGCTCTAAGGAACACGTTTCACACCTAAGGAAACAGCTATATATAAAAATATATTTCTTTCCCTCTTAATTTGTTTCTCCTCTTGCCCTTGGACTCATCAGGCTTCGGCTAATTTTTTCAGAACCACTGGATATTAGAATCCACTTCCTTTGTGTCTCTTTCTAACCCAGTCAATCTTGCCGTGTCACGGTCCCCCCACCTGACGACATTCACTTTGGTTTAACGTGTAGGAAGCAGGAGGAAGTGTATGTAGACAGAGTCCTCAAGGGTCTTCCTGTGAGGTGAACACCCTTCACATGCTACCCTCAGTACAAGGAGGAGAATATACGTCCCTACCACTGGGAAATATTATGGATGATTAATTAGTTACCATTTGTAAAGCGCTTTGAAAATGAAAAGTGCTATTATTACACCTAATTAAATTTCTCCCTTATATATTCAGCAACAATTTCATTTGTATTTGTTTCTGTGCCAAAAATATAGCTGTGTGGGCTCAGAGATGCCTTAATACGAAAGCGAGTCACAGGTCTGTTTTGCTTCTGCTTCTTTTGCAAAAGAATTATTCATTTATCACCTCTTCTACACAGATCTGCCCTAAATGGGCGCACATTCATAAGTCAATGCTGTATTTTGGAGCGAAATGCCTTTTAATCAAGAGTTTTGTTGTACGTGGCCGAACGGTATACTGACAAGGCAAATGCTGATTCACAAAGAGACAGCCACAAATGATACTATATGCCTGACCTAAGTTAGGGCAAGACTGCCCATCAGATGAAGGCAAACAGGCAGAGGCAGCATTGGTTGAAGCAAAACCTTCGGCGGGTCTGAATCATTCCCTCGGATCTTCAAGGTGGTATCGTCAGTAGGACCTTGTAAACATCTTTCCCCGCTGGTTAGGCTACTGTCTTAACCTGCCGTGATGCATCAGAAATGTGGAATAATTTGGTTGGTCTGGTTTTGCTGCCACATGTAGATACCCAATGGAGTCTCCAGGGAGAGGAGAGAGAGGTATGTGTGGAAACTCAATCTGATTTAGAAATCAACGCTCCTGTAGGTAATGTTGTGTTCCAATAAAGACCTGGAAATACAGACTCAGGGTGTAATTAACAGAGTTGGGAAATCAACACGCCAGAAAACTGTTGATAGAGAAGTATTTCTATTGTTCAAAACATGTTTGGTGCATTAGGAAAACAAAACCAAATTCTTTCTCTTGGCATCTACCTTGAAAAGCACATCAGCTAATGAAGGGGGCATCAGGGTTGACATCATAGCATAACCAGCAGCCTGAGACCCATTCGTATGTGGTTAGAAGCTAAATTCTAGTCTCCTGCTGATGTCATTAGTCAAACTTGCATTAGTGATGTGGATTGGCAAGCTTTCCGTTTCTTCCACATAATAAACAACCCTGGCACACCACAGACAAACATAAACCTGAGCACGTCGTGCATTCTGCAAAGTTGCGTGGTACTTGCATGCCAGGCAGGTCTCATTGCCAAAGCTGCAGAAGCAGAGACAAGGGGGGAGTGATGACACAGGACCCTCCTAGTTTGCAGCCTCCCTACAAAGGCAAGTGACCCTCCATCCTGGCGTGAGCACAAATGAATGGCAATGGTTTTGCCGCAAACTTCTTAGCTAGAAATGCTGGCAGCCAATTCTCCACTTGGTAAACTCAGCAGGAAATAAAGAAAACGAAGCCCTCATTTAAGGAACATGGTTTGAACTGCATGAATGTGTACATTGTAAAAATCTAATTGTGCATCTATAATTTCCGACAGACTGCACATATCTACTGTAAAAACCACAAAAGTGCACTGCACATCTGCTCTAGCTATTGAAATTCTGAGACGGCATTCTTCAAATACATTATTCTAAGAAATCCCATGTAAGTATAAATAACCAAAGTCAGACTTCACATATCTGGCAAAAGTAAATGTCAAAATTGGGTAAACTTATATTTTATTGCTTCTTCTCTTTATTTTGGAGCTATTTCCTTTCTACTTGGCAAGTTATACAGTACCTTAGCCCAAACTCAGTTGAGTTTCCAATACAATCTCTGTGGCATATGTGTTAACAGAAGTATGCTGGATAGGTACTCTAAAAGCTCAATTAATTCTGATTTACCTGTTTTAAGGGAAAAAATGTCCACGTGCATGAGTGGGCCCATACACTCTCTCTCTCCACACACACACACACACACACACACACACACACACACACACACACATATCCACTGCGTGTATAATCTCTAGAGGCTTCTACTGAAGTGTTTTCTAACAGGGGCAGCAGTTGAGCTAATCACCCCAGTACAAATTAGGGGTGCTCAGGACTGAACCATTGCTCTTCCATTGGCCTCTTGACAGTGTGTGCTTTTCATTAATGCCATTCCCTCAGTGGAATTACTGACGCCTCACTTTAAATACACTTTTCTGTAAGTCAACTAACAAAACTAATTAGGAACTGTGAAAGGCTATATTGATAGAGTAAAAATATATAAAACAGCTCTGACAATTCTCCTAGAGGACTCCATACATCATGGGACTTGGTGCTCGACTTTGGGCCTTTTTTTTTTTTTTTTTTTTTTTTTTTGGCTAGAATGTAAATAAACTGAAGTAAAATCTCAGGTTTTAAAGTGACTTTAAAGAACCACACATTTCCTGAAAGAACCATTTTCAAATTACGTATAAACATGTTTAATCAGGCTTTACTGCTCTAAGTGGCAGGGGGATTTCACAGGGGCCTGAGTCAGTGACCTAGAGACCCCAGCAGCGTCTACCTGAGGCTACTAGGCTGATCTGTCTCACCACATTGACAAGTTAGTTCAGTCACAGCTAACTTGACTGGCTTTGCCCAGTGGACTTCCTTCCCTTCACATACCACCCCTCACACTTCCCGGCTGCCCCAACTGGTCACGTGAGGATGACAGTTATTCAACCAAGGATAACAAGCACCACAACACCATCGGAGCAGCACACGGGGTATGGCGGCCCTGCTAAACCAACGGCCATGCTGTCCTTGGCACAAAGGCATCGGGGCAGAGACTTCTACAGGCTGCTGCTTCTTTCTTACGTGTTCATCCCCAGAGATGACAAAGGATGCAGATACATGTGGGCACAAACCCTATCCCGACGCTTGCTAGTTATTAGTCCTTTCTAAGCCTCAATATCCTCGTCTCTCAAAGGAAATACAATGACAAGGACAAGAGACAACGATGACTGCCGTACTAGTAACACCCCTACTCCTCATGGCTCGTGGGTTCGAGTTCTGCCTTGGGCTCTGTGCTGAGAGCTCGGAGCCTGGAGCCTGCTTCAGATTCCGTGTCTCCCTCTCTCTCTGCCCCTCCCCTGCTCGCACTCTGTCTCTCAACAATGAACACATGTTAAAAAGAGTTTAAAAAGATACTATTACTCCATGTATTTCTATTCTCATCTTGCTGTCTACGGTTACGTTGGCATAGTAGTTAGAGGCAAGAACGGTAACAGCGAGACTCCTAGGTTTAAGAGTCCATTCTGTTTACTTACTAACTGTGTAACTTTGAACAGGCTAATCTTTCTGGGCCTCAGTTTCCTCCTTTATAAAGTAAGGATGGTATTAGGAAATATGTCATAAGATTGTTCTAAGGAGTCACAATATTTATAAAGTATTTAGAACAGCGTCTGGCTCAGAGAAAACACTATATGACATTATGCTGGAAAAATTAGCATGGGTAGTTGATAACTGGCAATAACGTAACATGATGGGCATTAGCTGTGTTTAACTTGGTGCCTATATACACCATATTGCAGACTGCCAAAATTCATTTACTAATGGTTGGTCACACAATCTTGAAAAGGTGAGTGCCTGAACCAATGATCCATAAAACCACCAAACTGTCGTGACCAGCAATTTAAGCACGATGTGAGAACAGCCAGCTGACCACCCCTCCCCGCCCCCCACCTCTGGAAACTGCTGTCAAGTCCCAAGAAATATCTCTAAGGATCAGTTACACAGTTTGAAGTATATGGTTGTGGCAGATACTAATCAACAATGTGGCCCTTGAGGAGGGGCCATTTTGGAGGGCACCAGTGGTAGTCACGTTGGTTAGGGAAGTTCGGGGTTCTCAATTAACATTTCTGGAAAAGAGTCATTTCTAAGTACAGAATAAACAGGTATCCAACCCACTAAAATGCCAGGGCTCCTTAGATGCAGCTTATTTTTTACCGAGACAGGGAGCTGCTAGACCCTTCTTCTGACCGTTACTCGTCTTCCATTATACTTCTCTCTTATGGGCAGGGCCACCAAGTAACTGACCCTCAGCAAGGCCAGGAAGTGGCCAACAAGCAGGTGAGTTTCTCAACGTAGGAAGGTCTGCATATACTGGTACCATATATGCTAAAAATTCTGGGCTTCTGCACCTTCCTATGATCTGTAGGGGAAAATCTATAGCACTTACATATACGTTTTTTTGAGAAGACAGAAATGTGTTTCGTTTCACTTTATAGCTCCAGGGGCTGTCATGGTGCCCAGCACATGGCAGGTTTGAATAAATATTTGCTACATGAATGAATGAATGAATGAATGGACGGAATTGAAGATCTTTGAAACACTTTGAGATCACACTTTAGCCTCGGAGACATAGGGATGTGAAAGGCTACCTGCATATCGGGCGGGTCGTTGGCTGGCCGCATCCATTTCATTGTTTTCATAGTGAGCAGCTGTCAGGATCCGTGTTCCGCAGCCTTCCACAGACATGAGCCAAGTTCGTGGTTTAATCATTGTTTAACACTGCCCAAAGTGGAACTTGAAATATTCCTAACTTGGTGAGGTTCTTCCCTCCTTGTTATTGGCTGCTATGTGCTTCGTGCACATCACTGCCAGATTCACCTCCCAGAAAAAATGACTCATTATTGCCTAAAAGATAATGGCCGTTTCCTTAAGTGGGCATTCCAGAGCCTCCATGGTCTGGCTGGCACCCAGCGCACTTTTCCAACTGGACCTCCCATCTCTCTCACATGGATGGGATCTCTCAGGTCAACACGTCTGCCACTGATGGGTTTGGTCATCTGTCAGTTGATTCGTCTAGTTGAAAATCTGTATCTTGAGCAGCTGTTATAAATAAGACATCACCATCTCTCTCTCTTCATCCCATTTTCCTCAACTGAAGGAGCCAAAGCTTGTTCCTCCTTCAATGACCTGTTCATTTCCTGCCTCCCTTACTGGGTCTTCTCTCTATGTCCACCAAGTCCAGAAGCACATTTTCCTCTGCTGAACTTCTATAGCATGCCTGTGCCCCACTGGTCATAAACTGCTTTGCATTATTCAACTTCCTGCCCCCCCCCCACCCCGACTTCAGCAGAGCTATAAGCTTCTCAAGGGCATGGATCAGATAACTCCCATAATGCCTAACCTTAACCTGGTCAAACTTAAGCTTTCATTTACCCCCAGTACCGATTCCTGAAATGCAATATATATAGGCTACGGTCATCTTAAAGAACCAGGCTTACCTATTCTTGGAGTTTAGTTTCGGGAGGGCTTTTTATGCAATGGGGGCTTATAAGCTAAGCCCTCAGGTGAGACAGTTTTCACGGAGAGCTGTTAAAAAGCTGTTGTTCTTCTAGGGGTGATGGTGCCTACCGAGGCAGATGCAAGCAAAGGCATGGTGTCCACTATCTTTAAAATATCTTATTTAAATGGGATGCTGCTTGCTGTCACGCGGAGAGTGAAGGATCCCTCTCCACTGTAAAGCAGGAGGTGAAAAGCTGGGAGAACTTGTTGGGGCGGCGGGGGAGGGGGGGAGAGTTTTTTCCAAGTTCTCCCAGCTCAATAAAGATGGTATTGGAGAAGGGCTGTTTGCCAGCCTGCTGTTGGTAACTCACTTATTCCTTCAATGGAGTAGGTCCTGTAGGGGAAATATGAACTGACATGCTTCCTGATCCCATCTTCTGGTGACTTAGCTCTGAGACGTGAGCCTGCCCCTGCTTGGGAAGGACACACAGAGCAGTGGAATTTCCATACCTACAGCAGAGATCCTTCCTGGATCTTGTGACTGAGCAGTAGAAAACGGGAGGCACCGTCTTTTCCTCTGAGAACAGGTGGCCAAGGTGTATGTCCCAAGGAGAAGACACTCTACGCTACTGTGGTTCTGGCCCCATGTCACTCCTTGTACCTCTGGCTCTGTCTGGGAACACTTGGATTATTCATGACACGCGGGGCATCGCTACCCACAGGCGAGTCGGGCTGCCGCCCGGCCCAAACACACGGAGGGCCTTTGGTGTGAGAATGGCAGTTCTGTGGCTTTAAGAAAGCTGGTGCGCCCTGCAGCAGGAAAGCCTGTAGATTCAGCTGTGTTCTTACCTCACTTTCCCTTCTGCAGTGACCTCACCCTGCCACAATGCTACTATTCATGCAGATGGAATGGACCACGGCATACAAAAGTTTCATTTAGTCACATAAACATGAAGATTTAGCCTGTTTGATTAAAAATGAAAGCTAGATGTTTGACTTTCTGCAATTTGATGGGGCTGAATGAGGGTTTTTTTTTTTTTTAAATAAGTTTAATTTTAAAGACCAACCTTGAAAAGAACAATAGGAAAAACATATCCTCCCCACCTTTTTTTTTTTTTTTTTTTTCTGAAAAACTGTTCCCTGGTAGGGTTACCCTGCCTTCATCCTTTCTTGTATCATAGTCCTTAAATCCCATAGAATTTTCTATTCACTGTTATAAAGTCAACCATAAAAAATACAGACATCAAGTCTGTTTCTCGAAATACATATTTAATTTTTCAAATTGTGTTCATTTTATTTAACCAAGCGGTTCATTATGACTCTCTGAATGTGTATGTGTGCATATGCATACACATAAATATTTCTGAGAACAAACTCAGAAAGTGCATGCCATTGATTGCTTTCAAGGTCATAATCTACACGGAGCTGAAGAGAAGACCTGGGAAGAGGTTTCAAAGAATCCACCCCCGGAAAGGACACCCGTGAAATTATTGCTAATTTTAACTTCTCAAAAATTCCTTCTTGTTGTTCTTAGAAGAAGACTAGAAAGGAAGAGTTGGGAAACAAGTAAGTATAAAGAACAACATAAATATCACTCATGATTCTAACACCTAAAGAGAACTTTCTGATATACTCCTTCCAATTGTGTGTGTGTGTGTGTGTGTGTGTGTGTGTGTGTGTGTGAGAGAGAGAGAGAGAGAGAGAGAGAGAGAGAGAGACAGAGGAGGGACATATTGTGTAGACATAATTATTTCTATTTTTTTCCACATAGTATATTACTGTGATCTCCTGAGCATTTTCTTCTGACATTATTTGTGTTTCTTTCTTTTTTTTTTTTTTTTTTAATTTTTTTTTTTCAACGTTTTTTATTTATTTTGGGGACAGAGAGAGACAGAGCATGAACGGGGGAGGGGCAGAGAGAGAGGGAGACACAGAATCGGAAACAGGCTCCAGGCTCCGAGCCATCAGCCCAGAGCCCGACGCGGGGCTCGAACTCACGGACCGCGAGATCGTGACCTGGCTGAAGTCGGACGCTTAACTGACTGCGCCACCCAGGCGCCCCTGACATTATTTGTGTTTCAAAAACATGATTTTAATTGCTGTATACCTCTCCACTCTTTCCTTATTATTGGGCATTTACCTTGTTTTCCATTTCCCAAACCACTCCCCAACACCTGAGAATAGCACTGCATTGAATATCTTTGATCATAAATCTCTCAGTAGGTCTGCCATTATTTTCTTAGAACTGAGTCTTTCAGGTGGAACAGACATCCTCAAGGCTAATACCTTCAAAGGACTCGGTACGTCTTGCCAGATTGTTTTCCAGAGAGTGGAATCATGTATATGGCATATAATTGACATCCTCTTGGCCTATCTACTTTGGTGTTAAGTAGGTTATAGATAGAACAGCCTCTCTTAAAATATTTCCCACCAAAAATATATATATTTTCCTAACCTCTAACTATTTCTGACAATAGAAAAAAGGTTTCCCTTTAAAAAAAAAAAGGACAAAGAGTGCGAGATAAACTCTAGTTTCTTCTTTCAGTGACCTACCAAGTATGAGAAACTCTACTTATTGTTTTAATTATATATGGGGAGGAGAATATATTCATGCATTATTTAAGAGAGCATGCATTATCCTCAAAGAACACATTGTAGCAGACATTGCCTCAAAAAGCTGTATAACTATCAACATTTATTAGGCACGCCATATTTTAAATGTCCTACAGCTGAGATTGCTATTTAAAATGAAATCCTGTGGTGAATTCTTTGGAAAGGTGAAGAATCCTTTCTTCATGCAGGAAATTATATCGGTATTTATTTCACAGGTTCAGATTTCTATGTGAAGATTTTTCTCAAAAGAGGGAGTACCTAAGTCTCAAAATATTCTCTTGAGATAATTAATTACAAGGGAAAAACAGTAACTTGAGAGTGGAGAAACTAGACTGGTTAAAGGTATCACTTGAACTGAATGAGCAAGGTTAATATCACCAGTAAGAAGATTTATCATTGTCATGTACCCCCGATGTGATACACCAAAAGGGTACAACATCACCTCTGAGGTATTCTAAAACATGCATAATGTCAATAATTATGAGAAAACATCAGACAAACACAAACTGGGGACATTCTATAAAATAACTGGCTCTTAAAAATGCCAAGTTCAGGGGCACACGGGTGGCAGTCAGTTGAGCATCCAACTTTGGCTCAGGTCATGATCTCATGGTTCGTGGGTTCCAGCCCTGCATTGGGCTCTGTGCAGAGAGCTCAGATCCTACAGCCTACTTCAGATTCTGTGTCTCCCTCTCTCTCTGCCCCTTCCTGGCTTGCTCTCGCAATCTCTCTCTCTCTCTCTCTCTCTCAAAAATAAATAAACATTAAACAAATTTTTTTAATGCCAAGTTCATACAAGATTGAGGAAAAGACTGAGAAACTGTCACAGGTCAGAGAGACCAAGTACAAATGACAACTAAATGCACTGTGAGATCCTGAATTTGGTGTTAGAACAGAAAAAAAGACATAAGTGAGGTTGGGTGCTGGAATAGAAACAAGACATTAGTGTGAAAAGTGGGGAAGTTGGAATAAAGTCTGTACTTTAGCTAATAGCATTGCACCAATGTTAATTTCCCGGTTTTGAAAACTATACTATAGCTATATATGTTGTTAACATTAGGGAAACCTTGCTGGAGAATATGGGAGAACTTGGTACTATTTTTCTCAACTTTGCTGTAAGTCTAAAATTATTTCAAAATAAAAAATTTAAAAATTAGCAATTAAGACATTCATAATGAAAAGAAAAAACACGATGCACCTAAAAGACACCAAAATCTCACATAAGGAGGCAAGCCCTATCTGGAAGGCACTGGATCCTTTCAGATATTTGCAAACCACAAGTTACTCCATGACTGAGCAGAAAATCACTGTCCATCTGAAATGGCTAATTTAACCTGTCTACTGAAATCTGACAACATGTTATAGACAAAATCCATTGGGTCTTCACATGGCCAACATGTAAATTGCTCGTTTCTCTTTTCTGACAAAACGATCGTCATGGCAATCCCTTCAAAGGGAGTCATGGCTTTCTTAGAATGCTGAGAACAGCATCTTGGTTAATAAACATACACGGAGAAGAAGCGTGTCCCCTCTCCACTCTGTCCCCACTGGCTCATGCTCAGTCCACTTGTGCTACCTGATACTTCCCAGACTTGTGGGCGACCAAATGGCTTCCTGTGTTGGCTAGTGAAGAAGGCACAAAATCGCCTTGATATCTGGAAGAAGCCTAGAGAACCTAATCCAAAACCTTTCATCCAGGAATATGTTATTTAATTCCTGATGAGAGTATCAACTATTCCATTTCTACCCTTAAAAATTTTTAAATCTGCACTCAACCCAATGGATGGTTGAAGGATTCCATAGGGATAATTAGGCCTATGCTTAGCACAGTTCTGAAAGCTGATGGAAACCTGAAATTTCATTATCTGATAAATTCATTCCATAAAAATTAGATTTCAACTCATGACACTCAATTACACGTTTAAAATGAATATTTAATTTGATAATTATTACATGCTAATTATGTATAAGTGTATCATGGAAAATATATCTTCTCTGGGTTTAATTACCACATTGCAGAAACATCAAAATAAGATTTAATTCATGTATTTTAATCATTTACTAATTAAAACATAATAAGTATGAGAACTACAAGCATCCTTAAGTCCAATAAGAAAGAGTTACATATCTCAGATTCAGGCTCAAAATGTATTTCTTATATTTTTTTGTGTAGCAGACACCTATGGTATAGATTTAAAGTGATCAACATACAGTCATCCTCTTCCTTAAATAAAATTCATGAGTTTTCTTGTCAGAATTTGCACTGAGTGAAAAAGCAAGTTCAGACAATTCCATACAAGATACCATTTCATATAAAGCTTAAAATCAGCAAACTTAAATGATACCGTTTTTAAGAAACTCATATATGCATGATGAAACTATGTTTTAGATGCTGAGGAATGATGAGCACAGATTTCGGGATAGTGGTGATCTCCAGGGTGAGGTAGGAGCATTGAGTATGGAAGAGCACACAGGTTGTTAGAAATGGCAGGTGTTCTAGTTCTGGGGCTGGGGGATAGATTCACAGGTATTTGTTACACCATTGTGCTTTATAACACACATATGCATGACATATATTCTCATTTTAGAAATATGAGAGGAGAAAAGCTTATTTCCATTTGAAATGCTGTCTATCGCTATGACCAACAGTTAGGAAATATACTTGATCATTTGCACACATTGATTTATAAAAAATTTTTTTTGATGTTTATTTATTTTTGAAGGAGAGAGAGACAGAGCGTGAGGGGGGAGGGGCAGTGAGAGAGGGAGACACAGAATCCGAAGCAGGCTCCAGGCTCTGAGCTGTCAGCACAGAGCCCGACGCGGGGCTCAAACCCGTAAACCACGAGATCGTGACCTGAGCCGAAGTCGGAGGCCCAACTGACTGAGCCACCCAGGCGCCCCGCACATTGATTTATTATTAAAAGTTATATTTTGGGTCTAATATACCTAGAAAAGATATAGTGTACTTTTTTATACTGTGCATGTTACCAAAAAAAGCGATTAGTTGCCAAGAATGATGTCAAATTTCATCTTTTAGCCAACTTCTTGGCCAATTGGATTCTACTTCTGAGACATGTAAAACTATTTATCTTGCACAAAAATCTGGCAACTGCATTAAACACTTCTACTCATACTGATGTATTAGGTACCCCTAGCAACCTAATAAACACAAAAGAACCTTAAAGATTGCCTTGAAAAATCAACTGATTCCATCATTACGGACACTTGTAATGAGACCTGGAAAATACAGATGACATTTGACAGAACTCAAAACAATAATTTAAAGTCTGTTTAATACCAGCATCTCTGGCCTTTTGTTTTAACAGAGACAGCATGCAACAAGCATGCGAAAACCGATCAGATTTGACCAGTGCACAAACTGCCTCACACTTTACAGTATCCCATGATTTCTTGTCCAAGAATAATTTCCTCCAAGTTAGTTGTGTTCAGCCCACTTCTTCCTACTGTGCCTTTAAGCAGGTGGACCCCCTAACAACTGGGTACCACCCAGTAGGGCTTGAAGCAGAGGAGGCAAGAGTGAGTCAGATCAGAGGAGTGCCTTGTAAATCAGCCACATGCAGCACTGAGACATCCATCAGGGCGGTGTGCCCCTTTCTCCACGGCTGCAGTCATGAAGTCATGGGCCTGCCATGGGGCTAACATATTATTAAAATAAATCATTGGCCTGGAGACTTGAGTTTAAATGCCAGTTAACTCATAAGTAAATGGGAAGAGCTGACTTGTCTCACCCAGATCACTGTTTGGAGAAGTTACTGAAATTACCACTCTGTGTGGAGGCCTTGGTTTTCATAGATGCTGAAACACCCAGAGAATACGGGGCTAGAGTATGTGCCTTATAAGACCAGACTTAGATTCTGCTTACAAAATCCCCGTCCCCGTCTTCTTCCTCAAGGATGGCCGCAACAGGCTTCAGTAGAAGCGTGAACTCTCAAGACCTTTAAATGCTCACTGACTGTTCAAAAACATCACAGCCACCAGCTCTTTGGTTGCTCTCTTTGCCGCTGCCCAACAGCAGCTACGACCCTGGAAGAAAAATGGCACTGAGATTTTCTTCCTCTCTTTCATGTTGCTGCTTTCCAGGCAGCATCACCCAGAGACACCCAAGCTCATGATGTCTGGAGGGCCAAGACCTACGAACCACTCTGAAATCCTAATTGCATGCTGGGGCACGGGCAGGCTTCTCTTCCTCACTGGCATGCCGTAGTAAGTCAAGTCCGTTTGAGTAGAGACTTCCTTGCTCAGCAATATGCTCCAATGCCAAGTTCTAGCTTCATTTGTTCCGCGGATAAGAAGATCTCACTCCTCGAGAATGAAGTCGACTCCAAAGCCTGCTCAAGGCATTTAGAGAGTCTTCTCCAGAAGTCCGAGATTCTTCTTGTGTCACAACACTAAGCGCTAGCACCTTGCCCTCCTTGGCTGGGACACATTCTCTCTAGTTTCAAAGGGTCATGCTCAGACGCAGTCTCTGCCCTCAAAATCGCCAACTCTGGTTTTGAGGAAAGAGATTTCCCCTATCCACACGTGTTCTTCCTCACGATGACAAGCAGAGTTATAACTTGGATTTCAAAGGAGTCTTACGCATCTCTTTGCTTGCCTCATTCATAGAAATCCAAGATGCCCACAGATCTAGAGATTTATCACTAAATTTGGCTTGTATAGGTCTGGATTTGCAAAGACTACCATGAGAGCGCCACAGGCCTTGCCTGTAGGAAAACAAAACAAAACATTACACTTCAGCTCCTCACTGTCCTTGTTCCAAGCGACCTACAGACATGTTATTAAAACATGGCCTATTAAGTCATTATTTTTGAACGTGCTTATCCAAAGCAATCAGGTAACAAAGCATAATCTGAAGCCAGCCACATGGCCACCGGCCCAACTGGAATACATTCACGGACTCTGTCATATTTTTCTAGCCTTTCCCCTACGGAGACAGACACCATCCACCGCTGTGAGCAGTGACTCTAGAGGGGCTCTCCTGACACCTTACAGGATCTTATCCACCTCCTGCATCCAGTTGAGAACGCTTGTTCCTTCAGGGAGGGATGCTGTTAACAAATTAAAGGGCGAAACTGGTAAACAAAGGCTGTTTTTCATGATCCATTACATGCTGGGAGGCTTTAATCTTTGTGTCATGCCCAGTAGGATCAAGCCATGCCTCACCGTCATTTAGAGCACAGGCCACAGGCAATGTGTCAGCTGCCCAGCACAATGTCTTGAACCTTCCTCAGAGGGAGAAACCGGAAACAAAAAAAGCCTCGTGGTCCTTGCCTAGGTGTCTGGCTTCAAGTTAGGGTTCAAGAATGTGTGAGTGTCTTCTCTCTGCTCAGCTCTGGAAGCAGAAAGGTGAGTCCCTCCACCATTACAGATTCTAGACAGCTGCCAGCCATCCCATATGACATTGCGTCGTTCCCTCACTTAAAGGGAATTGGGTGTAACTCCCTTAGGACAGAATTCTGCCATGCTGTGGATAACGGTTTTGCTGGTCAGTCACTTTGCATCTCTAAATGCTTCCTTCTCATTATGGGGTTCATTTTGGCTTTACTTTTAATGAGGAGTGATTGATGAAGTCATTATCTGTTATAGAAATGATGCTGCTGATAAATTTAAAATACAGGTGATGAAAGGCCATTGAATCTCAGACCGGGTGTTGCTGTGTGCGCTTGCCTGTGTGTGTGTGTGTGTGTGTGTGTGTGTGTGTGTGTGTGTGTCCCTTTTTCTCTTCCTCTCCATCTGACCTTCTTGTTCATATAAGATTATACACATCAGCAGCCCTCATATTACCTACCTACAGCACAAGTAAGGAGTTCCAGAACTGCCGCAGGAAAAGAAATTCTTATTTCTAACATGAAAAATGATGAAGATAGAAGCTTAGCAAATAAGGTATTAAAAGAAAAACCTGTGATTTTTTTTTTTTTTTTTTTTTTTTTTTTTTTAGGAAGAATCGGAGTTCTTTTGAACTGGAACTATATTCTACAGTGGAGCCTAAACCTTCTGGCTTTATCAGCTTCCTTGCCCTCGAATCCTAAGAAATGTCTGTGAACCACTAACATTTTCTCAGGAGATTTCATTACTGAAAGAGCTCATTAGTAAAGACATTAAAATACGAATTACCTCATAAACTATTTAGTTGTGTACCCAGGGGGAGTGTGTACTTACTAGGGCCTGGGCTTTTCACAAACAGAGCTCATCAATTAAGCTTTATTAGAAACTGAAGGGAGTCTTAAAAAGATTGGATAAGCCAAGGGCCAATCACAAAAGGACCAGACAGGAAAAAACCATCTTCTGTGACGCAACTGCTAATGTTCCTTTGCAGCTTTTGGGTAGTAGAGTGGGTCATTCAAACATTCCTGCCTTGGGCCAGAATCTCCTCAGGTTCAGTGTTTCCTATATATCAGGGGCTCCTCACAACTTAATGTGCCTCCGACCCACCTGAGGATTTTATGAAAATGGAGGTTTGCATTTAGTAAGTCTGATGTGGGGCCAAAGATCCTGCATCTCCAACAAGCTCCCAGGTGACACTCAGGCTGCAGGTTGAGGGCTCCCACTTTGAACAGCAACGTCTCAGATTATATAATTTCGCCACACGACATAGCTCAAGTAGCCTTTGTGGTGTTAAAATGGGCCGCTCCAGACGGATGCCACACTGAACATAATTTTCCTTGTTGCCCTCTGTGGCGTGACAGAAGGAGAAAATTATGGGCAGACTTTCCTTCTAAGCGAAATTTCTTTTCCCTCAAGTCACTAGCGAATTTATCTTTGCTAATATTACTGGTGAAAGTTACCCATAACGCTAAAAAAAGGGGGGGGGGCTATTGTGAAATTAGCTTTGAAGCTCCTCAGAGACCAACTTCCAAAGGACATTCTACAGCAACATTTTTCTAAAACGATTTTTCTTTATGTTTGAGAGGCAGAGACAGAGCGCAAGTGGGGGGAGGGGCAGAGAGAGAGGGAGAGACCCAGAATCGGAAGCAGGCTCCAGGCTCCGAGCTGTCGGCCCAGAGCCCGACGCGGGGCCCAAACTCACGAACCTTGAGATCCTAACCTGAGCTGAAGTGCGACGCTCAACCGACTGAGTCACCCAGGCGCCCCTCTACAGCAACATTTTTGATAGTCGGAAGGAAGGGCAGAGATAGCTTTCATTTTCCCCTTGGAATAGGAAATATTAGGAAGGCTGGACAGACTCACACTAAGGCACTGAGCTGGCAAGGGGCTGGACTTCGGAGGAGCACTTATGCAGGCTCTCAGAAGAAGTATGCGTTCTTGGGCAAAAGCGGAGAGCCAAGGTGTCCTGAAACAGGAAAATGTTAATCCTGAAAGCGCTGGGCTGAGCTGTCCTCCCTGGCCTCTTAGAAAACAGCAGCATTCACTGCCCCGCTAATCATGCCACTTCTGAAGAAAAACATCAGCACTGCTTCAGTGGTCAGATCAATGGCTGCGGTGGAGGGGGGGAGCGGGGTAGGGGGGAGAAGGAAATCTCTCTCCTGTCTAGACAGCTCCAAGCCAATGCCATGGCAGCGGCGTGCTCCAGCAGTGTGCACACATCTACCCTGGGCCGCGGGGCTCTGCTCTGCCGCCGCAGAAACAGGTTTCTCAAGTTCACAGCAGAGGCAACAGCCACAGGCAGAGGTAGGCATGCGTGTGCTCCTTCTCAGCTCTCAGAGTACAGCTGGCCTCTTCAGGGAGGATCATAGCACTGATCCGAGAAGGTCGACCTCAGCATATTCCGAGCCTGAGCACAGACTCATACGGAGGGGCACTGACCCACTTGCCAAATTCCATGCTTTTCCCTAGACCATTGAGCACATGGCTGAGAATATGGCCAATGAAGAGCAAGTAACCCGTTGGGTTAGGAATGTAGAGATAAGGTACAGGAACTCCAAAACCTATTCCTGGTTCAGTGGCTGTCGCTAGCCACGAGGGAAGGACTCAGGACCCATATTTCCTCCCTCCACCCCTGTTAACCATTACACTTTCCGTCTACTTCTGAAATACTAGTTAATACTACTAAAATACTACGTGTTTGCCGGAACATGGTTGAAAGAGCTGTGTGAATGACACATGGACAGCTTTCGCCTTCCTCTCAGGAAGTGCTGGGACTAGGGTGAGCCCAGAGAGATGCCAGGGCAAAAGTTTAAGGGGATACTCGCTCTCAAACTCCTGCAAATGCTTCGGTGCAAAGTCATTGCACGGCACCGAGAGTGAGTGCCTTCTTAAATTGTACCCTGGGCACCTCTCTTGCCTCTTTTTCCTAGCTCTGCTTTTAAGCTTCAGAAATGGGTCCATCTGCAAGCTATGCTTATCAAGGAAGAGCTCTTTATTGTAGAGGCCAACACAGCACTGTCAGGCTTTACTATTCCCACAGAACTTCCCTGGAATTAGAGATCTGATTTTGCAAAGGAGAATCATGGAGTGTTGGTCAGCGTTCTGCTTAAGATTTTAAGATTTAGGTAGCCTTCGGATTACTTTTGGAGACTGTTATGGGCTGAATTCGTGTGTCCTTCCCTTGCTCCTCAATTCATATGTTGAAGTTCTAACCCAGAGTACTTCTGCATATAGCCAGATTTGGAGATGGGACCTTTAAAGAGGTAATTAAGGTAAAATGAAGTCATATGGGTGAGCTCTAATCCAATATGACTGGTGTCCTTATAAGAAGAGGAGATCAGGACACAGACATACAGAGGAAGATCCTGTGAAGACACACAAGGTGGCCATTTATACGAGCCAAGGTGAGTGACCTGGTATAAGGCCGTCCCCCAGCCCAGAGGAACCAACAGATTCCTCTGACACCTTGATCTTGAACTTCTAGTCCCCAGAACTGTGAGACCGTAAATTTCTGCTGTTTAAGCCACCCAGTCTGTGGTGCTTTGTTGGGGCAACTCTAACAAACCAATACAGAAACGAATCAGTTTCCTAAGTGTTCTAAGGTCCACTTCTCTGTCTTTTTCTTTCTTCAAAAATATCTTTGATTGCTATGGACAAGTAGCCACAGTACCCTAGGGTCTACTTCGCCATCCAAGACTCAACTCTCCTAGAGTGAAAGCAAAAGAAGAAAAAGAAACAGTCTGTGATACTGGCTGAAAATGTCCCAAGTATATCATTAGCGGTGAATTAAGGTTGCAGGGGCAGTAACTTACATTTTAAAGTATCACGGATATACTTTCTAGGTGGGCAAAAAATATTAGAAAATGTTGGCGTCATTAGTGATGAAGAGGACTTGAAAGGCTTATCCTCTAAGATGAAGCAAGCATATAGAATTGCTTCAATTAGCTCAACCCTCAGAGGGGAGAGATTTCACCTTTCTCTAGGTCATCTCCATCACTCTTGTCTTTGGTTTTGATGCTAAAAAGAATCAACCAATCAATTGCTCAGACATCAAAAAGTCACAATGTATCAATCACATGTGAGAATGGCACACTGCGGCTATTTTTAAGAGCTAGGAAAATGTCAACAAGTCGGTAGGAGATTGCGTGCCTTTGCTAATGACGAATCTCAGGGACATCGATTTCCATGGTCATATGGTCATCACTCCCCTGGTTTCTGAATCTAGCAATGTGTGGAACAGTCATCATGGAGCTCACAATAATAAAAGAAGAGAGAGTTCAAAACACACCTAATTCCAGAAGTATTGAGCTGTCATTTAAAAAAAGTAATACAATGTGAGTGATAAAGGTTCACTCTGCAAAAGGCTGTACCAGGGATAATTTCAGAGATAGGCTCCCCTCAGGGAGATAAACGTGTTCCCTTTCTTTCTCCCTGAAGTCCTGGTGGCTGTCTCCATGGCAAATAACAAGTGCTGTCCCTCGGGGTGGGGTTGGGGGTGGGGGGTCCTGTCCCATACTACTCCATTCTTTTCTCAACACATGGAGACAGTCTCAGATACATGATAGAATAAAAGGCTTTTGTGGGCAGTCCTGGGAAAGTAACCATCTCTGACATTTCTCATGAGGAAATCTGTGTTTTGAGTTCTGAATGACTGACTTTTAAACTCACTTTGGGAACACCACTCCTGTGTGAGAGTCAGGCCTGCCTTTAGTGGAATTATTTGCCGAAGATCCACCTTGGGGTTCCAAAGGCGGCACTGAAATCTGCTCAACCCCGCGGCACTTTTGGTGACTCAACAACCTTCAGTCAAATAGAAATCAGTTGATTGAACAAGCGTGTAGAAAATCCACTGTGCAGCCAAGTAAGGTGTTCATGATGTCTTCTTGGTCTTGAGAAGTTCAAGGTATAAAGTCCAGACAGAATATTGTTATTTTGAATTTCTTTTTCCTGCGTTGATATCAAACAACTTTAAAATTTTTTTTTCAACGTTTATTTATTTATTTTTTTGGGGACAGAGAGAGACAGAGCATGAACGGAGGAGGGGCAGAGAGAGAGGGAGACACAGAATCGGAAACAGGCTCCAGGCTCTGAGCCATCAGCCCAGAGCCTGACGCGGGGCTCGAACTCACGGACCGCAAGATCGTGACCTGGCTGAAGTCAGACGCTTAACCGACTGCGCCACCCAGGCGCCCCTCAAACAACTTTTAAATAAATTTCAGAAATTACATATTAAGGGATAATGGGGAAAAAATTTTTCCTTTCCCCCCAAACTATTCATGCCATACTTCCAGTTGTCTTTTTGTTTTCTAATGTGTTAGACATTCTGGAAGGGTTTTCTCCTGGCAAAGGACAGAGGAGAGAGCTTGTATTATCCCGTTTTAAAGGAGATTTTAAATAGGGATCTGCAAAACTGTTTTTCACTTTATTTCATACACAGTTTCTAAAGACCTGATCTCAACCTGAATCTTAGCACACATCAGAATAGTTTTTGTTAAGGAGACCGTTCTCTGTCACCCTCTCGAATCCTTCTCTTTCTGGATGGCTGGAAGTTTTCCTTCGTGTACGGTCCTATGACTGGCGTTTCCCAAACAACAAAGTACATCAGAATCCTAGAAATGGAAGGACAAGTGGGTTTTGTGATAAGGAAGACCTCAGCTGCACTTCATAGGTTCTTCCAGCGGAGGAAAAATACCAAACACAGAAAGGAAGTGGTCATTGTAACTTCAGGGAACAAATAGCCAGGGAGGAGTTTCATGAGATCCGATTGTACAATTCAGAGACTAGAATTTATATATGTACATAAGCATTTACTGATATTTTCATTGGATCTGCCTAAGTCATCTGCCCCATAATATGCCTCACAACTGCTTCCAAGTTCCCTCACCTATTGGCATATAAAAGCTGCTTTTACAGAAGTCTCCAGTTTACAGGCTACATATTGCCAGTGATTTGCATAATCCTTAATACCCACCCCCCCACACACCCCCATCCTTTTTTCAGCCACCTAATGCAAACAAGATCTGGCTCAAGCTTCCCTAAACTAATCCATGCTAACACCATTTAGAAGGGAGACTATTCCGTGTAAGTTGGCACAGCCGAATAAGCTCCCCATTGTATAAATGGCAGTCTTAGTAGAAAGACATTAATGAATATGCCAGTGGGGAGAGCCCTCAGCTTCTCAGTTGCTTGCTGAACCCTAACGCCGGAATAACTGTGCGAAATTTGAATGTTTCTTGATCCAAGGTAGGAATTTAACTCCACCTCCCTGTCTGAATCCTCACAGACCTCTTCAAGACCCAGATCAAAAGCAACAACTTCATGAAGATTTGAAGACTGGCCCGATCTTCCAATTCTCCTTCCTAACACCCAGTAATCAGTCTCTTCTGAACTCAAGATATAGGTTTTTGGTCATTTTTTTTCTTAAATTTTTTTTAACGTTCATTTATTTTTGAGACAGAGAGAGACAGAGCATGAACGGGGGAGGGTCAGAGAGAGAGAGGGAGACACAGAATCTGAAACAGGCTCCAGGCTCTGAGCCATCAGCACAGAGCCTGACGCGGGGCTTGAACTCACGAACCGCGAGATCATGACCTGAGACGAAGTCAGACGCTTAACCGACTGAGCCACCCAGGCGCCCCATGGTCATTTTTTATGGTTCCTACCTCACCCATATGTATGTAAGTTATTCAGAGGCTGACACTTTGTCTTATGCATCTTTGCAAAATCCATAGCTGTAACATAATAAATGCTTCTTGAATCAATACATACGCACATCTAAAATTTTTATAATAATTTTTTTTAATAGCTACTTTTTTTAAATGTCATTTCTTCCTCAGCGTCTCCAGGCTTGGACTCACCCCATTTATTCTTCCTGGAAAACCTTCCCTCTCCCATCCAGCCAATCAGCTTAGACCACTGCTGTTGAATAGAAATTTCTGTGATGACGGAAATGTTCCTTATCTCTGTAGTACAACATGGTAGCCACAAGGCTACGTGTGGCTCTTGAACACTCAAAATGTGGTTATCGCAACTCAGAACTGCATTTTAAATTTTATTTTATTTTCATGAGCTTAACATTTAAATGGTCACATGTGGGCAGTGGCCACTTTATTGGAGAATGCAGGAGAAAATTCTTCCGAGGGGTCTTCCTGGAGGGCATCCCCGGAAGCCTCACCACCACTGCCACGAAGGCAAATGAGGCACAAGCTTTGTACTTGCCTTCATCATAATATTTATCACAACATACTCAGTGGCGGACTGTAAGTTCCTAAAGGCTTGAGTTCTGTCTTATTTGCAGTTATTGCAAAATAACTAGGTTATTGCAAAACCTAGTATAATATTGGCATTTTAGAGGTGCTCAATAAAGATTTTTGAATGAAAAGCGGAACAAATGAGCTGATCGCTCAGTGGACTGGTAAAGACATTGCTTTATATGTAATAAATCTATAAAACAGATCTCTCGGAACCAAGTGAGCCAGGAACTAAGAGATTAATGGTGGCGATGTGACAAATTATCTTTGTCTGAGGAACACGCACGGCTCTTTAGCTTATCTTTCCTTACAAATGCAGGCCCTGTCTTTGCGTAACTGGAACTCAGGAACAACCCTCTTGTAGAGCCCCTGGTCATTAAGCCATGACTCTGTCCAGACTTGCTCTTTGAGAACATTCCCAGGAGATAAAGTTCGCTGCAATGATGGAGTGAGATAAACGCGCTTTTGCTGTGATCCCATGTTCTCACATACCCCATACTGGCCTGCGGAACAGCTGGACTCATTCACCAGATTGGAAAATAATCAGGTCTTCACACTCTGTTATCACGGCTATGGTTGTTCCAAAGGGCACGTTGGCAAAGAGCCTTCTTACCCATGTCCCAGAGACTCAACTACCGCCATTCACGGGACTGAGGGACTCTTCCTCTGCTTCACTAGCATTTCTTCCAAACCCATTTGCAGAGCATGAGGGATGCTCTCACGCAAACCAATAATGATTCTAGGTGTTTTGGAAAAAATTAAATGCCCCAAATTGGCACGCCACAACTCGTGTCATTTTAAGGGACATAGCTGGGTCTCGTGGCTAGACATATTCCAAACATTTGGATAATCTAAAGTAATTTGTACAGACACAGCAAAAGTCTATTTTAGGCCATGGAATTTAACATATATTTGTTGGTGAGCTTTGGTCCTTTGTGTAACTTCGGCTCTGATATTTGAATGTTATAAAATGTTTTCATATTCATATGTTTGGGGAACTAGCAAACCATAAAACAATACCATGTGTTTGAAAGTTGAAAATATGCTGCACTGAACTGTAAAATAATTTTAACTATTTAAAAGCATTTCTAAAAGTCATCTTTATTTTTACGTGTTTCAATTAATTGGCGAATTCAAAGCAACAGCTGTATAACTCCCATGGGGTTTCTCTAGTCCAGTATCTATAAAGAACACAGTAATTTAGCGCATTAATCAAAACTGGGAGTTAAATTCTACAACTGAACTCACCACCACTTTGCTGAGTGATCAAAGGTGAGGTACTTAATCGGTGAGGCACTTAATCTCTCTTAGCTTCAGCTCTCTACGAGACTATGGACTTTGCACAACTATGTTTTAGCCATCATGAATTAAACCAATAAAATAAAAAGAAGTACCCTTTGAAGCAGGAAAAAGGGGAAGAAATATATATAGAGAGAAGGAATACTACATGCCAAGTACTATGCCAAATAATTTCCGTGTATCATCTCATTTAACCCTCAATCTCTAGGAGAGGCCCTACCATTATCCCCTTTTTATAGATGAGTAAATGCAGAACAAAAAGGTCAAGCAACCAGGTCATGCAGCTAGGATTTCATTCTCAGCAGTCTGATTGTCAGGTCTTTGCTCTTAACGCTTCATTCTGTTACTCAAAGAGAAAACAAATTTGAAAACACCTTATTGTTAATTCCAGTTGAGAGCTGTGGCTCCCTCGAGAGACTAGCGTGCTGGTCTATGTGGAAGGTGTGAAAATGTTCTGCAGATCTTAAAACATGAAATAGAAGTCATTATTAACATTATTGCTAAAGATATAGAGACTTGGTATTCTCCAATTTACATTCAAGGTTTCAAGTATGAAAAAAAGAACCCTCAAATTCCACGACCTACAGTAATTTGAACTTCTGCCGGGGCACAGACTTGAACTGCATTGGCTACAGCTCTGAGTGGGGATTTGACAGTCAGTTTGGCCCTCCACTCAGGATCAGAATTACAATTTGGTTTTGTTCTCTGCTTGTTGCCCTGGGTGCAGGAAATGATGCACCACATGCGTGTGTTTGGAGATTCAAAATAATGCCAGGCAAAGCCCTGAGGAATGTCAGGGGCATACTGTTAAAAAAAAAAAAAAAGGAGGCCTAATACACAGTTGACACTAATAATGAATATTTGTCAATTGACTGTTGCTGATTCCATGCTTCCATTCCTACTAGAATCCAGTCACCATGTCATTTTTAGGTTGCCAAAGCAAAGACCTAGCATGGAAAGGTCAGATCCCAAAGTGGGGTTTAAATCCTTGGTCTGCCATTTGCTGCTTGAATGATCTTGGACACTATACATCAAGTCATTTGCCTGTGAAAACAGGGATACACTATTTATAGGATAGTTGTGAGAATTAAGTCAGATAATACATGTTATAAGTGCCAAGTCTATAGGACTTTATGTACAGTGCCTCCCTAAATCTTTACTACATGGAAATCACACAGTAATATGGCCTGTGCTCAATGTGTCTCATATTATTATTATATAATTAGTTACTCATATTCATTCATCTGATACAGAGATAATTTGTGTCAAATATGTGCTAGGTGTTCAGATCCCTCCCTTTGGGGAGCCTACGCACTAGTAAGGAGGTTACAGTCTGGTCACCAGAAGACTCACTCAACCTTAAAATAATTCTCCATTAATATCACCCCACAGGACTTAAGCTGTTTTATATTTTCTGTTTAACTTTCTTGCTGGAGAATGGAATCAGCGACATTTAACCATCCAGTCATGATGATAAAGTTTAATCAATATAGACCCATCTACTTACATAGTGACCGGTGAAATAAAACGGTCAGAGGTTGATTTCTCATAAATGGGATAAAAGCAGGATCCACATAATCCTGCCTCAGGCAAATGTGAAAGACACAGACGTATCTTCAGTTTATTTAAGATACTCAGATATATATTTAAATAGACAAAGGCTGGGCTAGATAAACACAGAAAATGTGGCAGAGCCACATTTATATCCCTAGATAAGTCAACATGTTTGTAATGAATAAGGTGAGTAACTATAAAAACCAGAAAACGTTCGGAGAATTTTTTTTCAAATTCTCAAAACACTGTGCTTCTAAGCAAAATCGTGTAAACCAAGTGAAACAACCAAAACAACTACTAAACATATTTTAAGGTATGTATTTTAAGGTCTTACAAACAAATGTGTAATGGGTAAAGTAAGGTCAGAAAGCCAGCTAGTTAATAAGAATTTGAAAAATGCAGTAGGAAGAGGACAGTCTGCTCCGTCATTTTCCCCCTTGGACTCCAATACTAGCCCTAATTAAGAAAAATTGCTGCGGAAAGTACAGAAATGTATCAAAGAGGAAACGCAAGTAGCCAACAAATATAGAAAAAGACGTAACATGACTCATAACGTAACAAATGCAAACAGAAAGTGGCAAAGATTTTGTTAAAAAATGATAATACTTAACACTTGTGTAAATGCCATAAGGTAGATATCCTCCTGTATTACACACAGGAATGAAAATTAGTATAGATTTTAAAAAATTGGCAATATATATACCATATACATACAAAGATTTGGCAATATATACACAAAGATTTTAAAATGTTTCAATCTCTTTGACCTGGTAATCCTAATTCTTGGAATTTATCCTATGGAAATAATCAAAAAGGTAATTCGATAATTTCAGATCAATTTTTTAAATTTATTTTTATAATCAAAGGGGTTTTTTTTTGAGTAGAGAAAAACCAAAAATAAAATAAAAATTTTAACCACTTAAAATTTTTATGTGACACCCAGAGGATAAATCATACGATTATAAAATGTTTTCAAAAGATACGGGAAAACGCTCATAATATGTGAAATTTTTAAAAAACAGGATATAAAGTATACATTCAGTGTGAGCTAATTTTGATATATTACATATACGAACAGGGAAACAAGAAAAAAATATTGTCATTTTAACGTATCTCCAAAAATTTGTCGCCATGTATTAATTTTTGACCAAAAGTCCATTGGAATTCACGAATTTATGTATTAAAAAAGGTACTAGAATCTTGGGCCTGCACCGAGGGGATTTCAATACTGAAGTATCACAGTGCCTTAATATAAAGCCATCTCACCCGTAGGAGGTACCATACAATGGGCTCAGAGGGCTCTCCCCGGGCTTCTCTGGAGAGGTGTCCTTGGCTGTGGCTGGCAGAACCCCAGGTACAGACTGATGCAAGGATTTAGGAAATTGTAGGAAGGATTCTCACCTGCTCAAATATCTCTCCCATCCACTTGTGATGGGTCCTGAAATTCTATCACTTGTGAATCAATCATCTAAGTTAAGTCCTACCTTATCCCTGGAACTTAAAAAAAAAAAAAAAAATTAAAAAGCCCACAGTGTGGGGTGACATCTTAAGTCACAGTACCATCCCCATCTAAATTAGTTTATCAAACTTTTCCTCATTCATTCTATCAACAAACATCTACTGGGCACCTAGAACATGCAGGAGAGATGCCAACCCGGGGACTTGGAGGGGAATCAAATTAGCCTCTGTTCCCTAAGTGTTCACAGGCGAGGTGAGGCAAGTACACGGACAATGATACATCATAAAGCTCCACAAGGAAGAAATAAACAAGGTGCCAATGCAGTCTACCCTTAGAGAAGGCAAGACTGCTCTCTACCTGAGGAAGTTGAGAAGACTTCACAGGAAAGGTGCATTTGAGTGGAGTCTTGAAAAAAAAAAGGGGGGGGGGGGAGTTTGCAGAGGCGAAGGAACTACAGTAGGACAAACAAGGCAGCCAGAGAGAGCAAGAAGCCTTTAGGAAATTGCCAGGCTCAGAGAGAGACCACGGTGTGCAGGGCTGAGTGGAGCAGGAGAGGCTGGGAGGGACACACGACCAGACCGAGCCCTTGGGTACCATGGAAACACGGGTGCATTCCCACGTGAGGTGCCAGAAGGGAGAAGGATGTTCCCGGAAAGGGTGCAAGGGAAACACCTGCCAACTCTGAAAATCTACCCGAGTGTGTTCCTGCTCCCTCTTATACTTCAGATCCTGGCTGGCTACTGGAATCACGTTATTGCCCTGCCTCTCTGGTTGCACTTTTAGGATCCAAGGCCACAGCTGGACGAAAATCTCATCTTCCTTAAACACATCTTCTGTTCTGGTGACTGCAAACACCATTTCAAAACAAAAATACTTGACATTTGTTATTGTGTGGGGCTTAGCCAGTCTGAGAACCTAGCGATTCATCATATTTATACCAAGGCAAACACGACAATCATATAATACTATAGTACCATAGTACAGCTACATTTTCACACTAGCAGGGGGATAAAAAGGCAATCTTAAAAGGATGCCAGGAGGGAAAATACACTGCTTGTTTGTTTTTCCCTCAAAGATTAAGTTCTCTCTTTAATTTTTTAGAAAAGAAAAATCCCAAAATGTCAGGAAAACATTACCCCTTCCATCCACCCCCATGTCTCACCTTCCATCCCCCTCAAGGCACACATTTTCTGACAGATTTTCTGTAGCTGCCACATAAAAAGCCAAATCAAGGCAGAGGCATCATCCCAAAGTGCAAAGCAAACTTTCGTTATTAGTTGGGCTGGCAAAAATCTTGGAAAGATACACAAATTCCAAGAAAAAGACCCAAATATATCTCTACAAAGCAGAACTTCCCCCTAACAAGATTTGTAAAATTTCCTTTTTTGTCCCCCCCTGCCTATTCTGACACAAGCTGAACTTACGTGCACAATGTTCCAAAGCAGACAGGGACACACGCACATGCACACGTACACAGAACACAAAGAAGACGTGCCTGAAAACTTTCTGAGAGGGGGTGTTCCGAACCGGACCATGTGCAGTGCTCTTGCCCAGATGCATCTGACTTCAGGCTTGGGAACATTAAACAAACACAAAAACAAGACCCGGCAATACGCGTGCTGGGCTGGATGACAGAGGCAGGGAGCAAATATTGGGATTGTGTTTCACCTATTGCCATGGTTACCAAAACAGGGTGGATACTGACAGAAAGAGAAAGAAATAAAACTGGGAAGACAATGAGTCCTAGAGGAGAGTGTCTGAATGTGTGTATGAGGAGCTGCTGGTGAGGGTGGAGGGGGGTAGCCAAGAGACGAGATCAGACGGAAAGGGTCTTTCAATACCCCTTTGTGTTGTGTGAGCGGCGAGCTGGGCCAATGCTCTGCGTCAGCACAGTACAGACCTCCGAAAGCCCCTAGAAGGTCCACGAACCCAAGGAAAACAGAGGAGACGTGGGAAGTTTAGTTTTGCTTGGTGGCAGACAAGATCAAGGCAGTTTGTCCTAAGTGCCAAGAGATGAAATACTCAGTGTGTATCCACACACTGGATGGTGAATAAGAATGAGCTCAGCGGTATCATGTCAAGAACCGCCCGTCTCAAGAAGGATTGTGGAGAAGTGGGCCCATTTCTTTGGGCAGTCTGATGGTTACCTTCACTTGCCAGTTGACATGATGCGAAAGGGAAAAGCTGATTGACCCTCTTCTCCCCAGGGGCTTTGCCTTGCTAGCCAGACTGCAGAAAACACGTCAGGAAACACTCCCCTTAGAGAATTCACTATCACAGCAACTAGCAGATGGCTTTCCCTGTCAATTCCCGCCTAGCACATGAAGAGCAAAGTTCTAGAAACTTGAAAATCCAGAAATTGAGTTCTAATTCCCCTTCTTTCTGGGAATTAGCTATGTGACCTTGGACAAGCTATTAACTTCACCTTCAAGCCTTTGTTTCTTAAAGGGAAAGGATTTTGCTTAAATGATTCCTGAGCTCCTTTCCTTCTTTGGAATTTGGTGATTCATAGGCAATTGATAATCTCTCAAATTCTTATTTTCAAAACAAATATAATCAAATGTGTAATCCCATGTATTTGAAGTTTGGATCAGCACATGGAATGTAATCCTGTAGAAATGTATTCTGTTCTGTAGAAATATAAATAAATGGTTGCTAGCTCTTATCAAGGATCTCATAATCGGATCATTTACTTTTTACAAAAAAAAATGGCATGATAAATTCCTAAATTCAACTTTCTATAGTTTAAAAGGGCAAAGTGGCAATCACATATGAATGGGGTATACTTTCAGCCAACAGAAAAGAGTTGGGGTTTCTGTTCACTCTTAGAGAAATATTCCTGCTTTCAATTCTTTAATAACCATAACTAAGCTCATATTCAGCATTTGTCCTGGCCAGACAGAAATATGGATCAGCCTTCTTTCCTGTGTTTAGTTGATGAGGAACAGAGAATCTAATAGGCATAAGCTAATAGGTAGCTGGGCCTGAGCTATTAATTTGAGCCTCCTCTTACTTTTACCACTGAGTTTTGTTTTGGTAAGAGCTTGCTTCTCTTCAGGATGAGTTACCATAGGGACACCAGAGACAGCGTGATAAAGCAGAAACAGGACAAAAACCACAGATTATTGGGTGCAGGGTGTGGTTATGCCACTGGATGATGCTGGAAAGGCCACTCAACTTCTCTGTCTATAAAACGAAGATGGTAATATTCCCATGTTTACCTTACAGGGTTGCTACGAGGCTCCAATGATATCTGTATACAGAAGTCTTTGCAATTTGGAAAGTGCCCCACTAATAGAAACTCATAGGATGATCATTCCCCGGCTGGCAAATCATAATGGTTTAGAGCCAGGACCAAGGGCCCAAAGCCAGGGTTCACATCCCAGCACATTTTACCAGCTTCTATGTTCTTCCCCAGTTACCTAACCTCTCAGTTTATTAGTAAAGGAGAGTAAGAATGGTATCTCCCTGGGGCACCTGGGTGGCTTAGTCGGTTAAGTGTCCAACTTCGGCTCAGGTCATGATCTCACGGTTTGTGAGTTCAAGCCCTGTATTGAGCTCTGTGCTGACAGCTCAGAGCCTGGAGCCTGCTTTGGATTCCGTGTCTCTTTCTCACTCTGCCCCTTCCCTGCTTTCTCTCTCTCTCTCTCTCTCACACTCTAAGATAAATAAACATTAAATTAAAAAAAAAAATGGCATAGTATCTCCCTCATCAGACTGATGTGAGGATCCAATGAGAAAACATAAGATGCTTACCATAGTTTCTGCCATATATACAAGTGCTTAATTAATGTTAACCAGTTACTATTTGCTACCAGGTTATTTTAAGAAAGCAAATTGCTTTTAAAATGCGATCCATCACTCATATTAGTGATAGCATAGATTTCTGTTGCTGTTTTTGTTGTCATGGAATCCTACATAATTCCTACTCATCTGCATACTGGACAGTTTTTTCACAGCAGCGAGGGAGGAGGATTCTGAAAAAAAGGGGCCACCTTGGCTCGGGCCATCATCATGTTTTGATCCCCAGCTACAGGGACACATGGCTTCTGGCATGATTCAAAAGTTAATGAGAGTTTCTTTAAAGTCAAACAGCATTTCCTGCCTCACCACAAAGCTTCTGAGAAGCAGACAGCCTATTCATTCACTGATTTTTTTTTTTTAATTCCTGGACTTTTAGGAAGTGAAACTGGGGGTGATTAAAGCAAATAGGCAAATCGAAAAGCGGCATTTCTCAAGAGTGCCAGAGAGATGTTACCTGGAGACTGTCTTTTCATGTGGATAAACTTTCCAGGCAACTCCATAGGGAGGCAGGCTTCTCTGTGATTTATCTGTTGGACAGTGGGTGGTCAAGGGGCACCGTAGGCAAACAGTTATCCAGCTCGATAATTAGGGAGGGGAAAGGCAAACACAAACACACCCAGGTTGACATTCAAAACAAAGTGGAGATTTGACCATGGATTGCTCACTATACCGCCCTAGCTCTTGTCTGCCAATCTTTCAGGAGGAAACTATGGGCCAAGAAGAGAAACACTGTTAGTCATTTATCAGTACAGCTGACGGAAAAAGCATCATGCTGGGTAGAAACGTGAAGGTCTGCACGGGGAGGCCCATCTCTGTGTTTAAATGATGGCTTGATTTCCCTGAGCTTTTATTTGCTTTTGGCATCCTCACTTGTGAGACGAGGAAGTTGGGCAAGATCTTCACTAAGTACCCTCTGCCGCCGAAAGGCTTTGACTTTCCACCTTTATTTATTTTTTTTGTTTGTTTCCTTCATTCGTTGATGCATAGATTTATGTATCCATTTAATAAATTGTAAACCTAACTAGAGCTGATGTATTGACAAGTCGACCACCAAAATACAGCATAGCTAGTCTATCACCATGGAAGAAATAGCATTTAGTATTGACCCTTCTCAATTCCTAAGAGGGCGATGCTAATCTAACTTCTATTTTCTCAGTAACAGACATATTGCTTTTCTCTCAAGGAAAAAAAAAAAAAAGCCAGATGTTCTTTCCAGCTGTCCTTCGAAGAAGTCAAATGTAGTCAAGTACTCTTTATCAGCTTGTTACTTTGCTTAGCATTTTCCTTGTTTTACCCTCTCCTGAGCCCCCCCTTGCCCCTTAGCCACCTCATTCCACCTCCATTTCCACTGCTACTGTTTGGTTCCTTCTCATTATTTTAATTCAACTCAACTCAACTAGTTAAATTCAGGTCTCACTCATGGGGCCTTTCTCAGTACAAGGAGCTTACACGATGCAAAGATTATCCTCAAGGAGATCCCAATTAGTTGAGTAGTGGGGGGACACACATGTAAAGTAAGAAACATCAAGATAAAAAATGTGTTTGGAGGACATTAAAAAAATTTTTTAAAGGGGCACTTGGGTGGCTCAGTCGGTTAAGTGTCCAACTTCAGCTCAGGTCATGATCTCACAGTTTGTGAGTTCAAGCCCCGCATGGGGCTCTGTGCTGAAAGCTCAGAGCCTGGAGACTGATTTGGATTCTGTGTGTCTCCTTCTCTGCCTCTCACCCGCACGTGTTCTGTCTCTCTCTCTCTCTCAAAATAAATAAACATTAAATAAAATAAATTAAAAAATGTGTTTGGAGAAAGAGGCAGGGAAGCTGAACCAGTCAGCGAGACCACAGAGCTCTGGTTAAACAAAGGGGCACATCCCAAACTACCAACCACTCCTCACCTTTCCCAGGTAATCTGGACGTCTACACTATCCTTGGCATCCTTATCTCCCATTTGTACGTAAACATAAATTAACCCCAATGAATTTGATGTCATCTGCTGGTTACTGTTATCTGGAAGCTGTATGATCTGGAAGCTGTATGATATTCTTTTTTTTATTTAACATTTTTAAGTTTATTTATTTTGAGAGAGACAGAGAGAGCACAAGCAGGGGAGGGGCAGAGAGAGAGGAGAGAGAGAATCTCAAGCAGGCTCTGTAGGGTCAGCGCAGAGCCCGATGCAGGGCTTGAACTCACAAAACTGTGAGATCATGATGTGAGCTGAATCAGAAGTTAGATGCTTAAACGACTGGGCTACCCAGGCACCCCCTGTATGATATTCTTATCTAAAGGGTCAATATTGTGATGAAGGAGCTTCGTCATTGGAGCCTGAGGTGTTAGCCTTCACTACGTGCTGTGTTGTTGGGCCAGTTTTTTAACCACTTGGAGCTTCAGTTATCTCAACTAGGAAATGGGGACAACAGCCCGGTCACGGTGGTGTCCTGAGGGCAAAATCCGATCACAGCTGTACCTACATACCTTCTCCTTAGTATCAACACTCCCTGGACTTCCCTAACTCTGTTCAAACTGAAGGTGAATTCCAGACAGAGTGGCCACAGCCCTCTCCAGAGGGTTTCTATGTCACCCTTCATTTTAGTTGGTTTCAGTATGGTAATCATCTCAACATTACTGAGACATAGGACAGGCATATGGACAACTTCCCCCCACCCCCTTATTTAGCTTCCAGTCTCATTATTGGTGGAAAGAAAGAAAGAAAGAAAGAAAGAAAGCAAGCAAGCAAACCTCTTTTAAAGCTAGATAGGATTGGTCTCATTCTCACAAATAGAAATGAACACAAATCTACGTAACTCTAAGAACACCATATTCACACCACGACAGAATCAGTCACACCCAGAAGAGTCTGGAAATGTGTCCCTGTCTGGTTTAAATGCCCCCTACCCTTTCTGTCTCCTTCTTTCTCCCCTTTTCCATTTCTGTCTGCTTAACCCCCTCATTTTCTCCCTTCCCCCTACGAATGTCAAAAAAGTCCATCAGGTATCCAGTGGATTTCTTTTCTAGAAGACCCCATTTTCATGGAAGACACCCACAGATCTCAGGGATCTAAGAACCTGTTGTTTGGGTGGCTGGAAAGATGGAAAGCTCTCACAGCTTTGAGTCTGCTCTGATCCCCAAAACAAAATCCAATATGCATGTATTCACTTGTTTGTTGCCTTAATTCTTCAGCAAAAGAATCCATAAAACTCAATTATAATCTGCCAGATTATGACAAAACCATCTTGGACAGATGTGACTTCAGTACACTGAAGTCCAGAGCTTGAGACCAATATACATTAAATGAAAAGAAGGGCACTGTCCTTCTTGATTTGGATGTCCCAGATTAACACACTCTACAGCTTGTTGGGGACACCTGTATTGCTCTCTTCCACAATAAAAATGGCCAGTTTACTGAGCAATCACTAGTCGGAAAGCTTCCAACAAAGCCGTATCGTTAAAGCAATCCTGTCTTAATCTTTTGTCCACCTCCAGGACCTCCAAGCGTCACCAGAGATGCAGGGTGATGGCTTTTGTCAGTGGCCAATAGAGAATGTGAAATAGACACTGTGACACTGCCGTCCCCCGGAGAATAGGCATGCAGTGTTGTGGTGTGGACGACGGCTCCCTCGCAGCTCTCTGGTTTCTCATGTGCTCCGAGAACACACCCCGCAGAGTGCATTCATCACAATAGCCCATGTGTGACCTTTGGAAAAGTCCTTGAAAACAGTGAAACAGGAGTCTGAGTTGAAATCTGGAATCCATTCCCGTCTTACACAGGAAGAAAATTAGGCATAGAACAACAAAGCCCATAGTTCAGAGAAACCTGGGGAGGCTCTGGCTGACATTAAAATCGTGGAAGTTTTTTTTTTTTTTTTCTCCATTACTTTGTCTTTCGTAAAAGCTTTTCATCTGAGCAGCCCAAAGCTGCTAGAAAATACTGTATGGTTAGTAGACGGCAATAACTGGCTTCTCCAGTGAATAAAGAAGGCAGAATAAGAACAGAGATGCTGAGTAATGCATTAAAAGCCAATTACTAAACACTTTTCCAGGCTACTAAGTAAATGCTATTCCCCCAAATATAAGTGGCTACCATTTCCCCCTTTGGAATAATGGATCGGTGATAATGGCGTTAGGGCTGGGAGGTTAGGACAGAGAGAAAAAAAAACCGTGCTCCCTAAGCCCTAACTCCATGATGGAATTCATTAGCCCAGACATCATGGATCTGGAAATATTCATCCACTTAGAGCATGAATCAGCAGAGTTGTGTGCTTGCTCAGTAAATTTAACTCGACAAACATTTGTGGGCTAACACTCTTTTATAGGTACAGACCAATTTCCTTTTGTCCCTGGCTGATATTATTCACAATAATTGGCCATATCATATGTTCTTATTTCATACGTATATACGATTATCAACCCGTACTCCCTCTGGAAGCATTCTCCTTCTTTGCCAGTAAGAAGAGAAGGGTAGGACATTTCTGAGTCAAGTGGTGGCATATAATCCAGTGAAAATCAATTGGCAGGGAAATTTGGTTTGGAACTGTGTGTAAGAATCCACCTAAAGTTTGTCTGGGAGGTCCCTCAAAAGGGTTACAGACCCTGAACCAAACAAGATGATTCAGAAGTAATCCAGCTGGGGGAATAGCATCGGATGCTCAGACCTAGAACACTTATTCATACATATGAATAAGTGAATTTTGTTCTTTTCTTAAGTACCTTCACAGTTCATTTTTTATTTTCCTTAAAAAAAAAAAAAAAAAGTAAATGGCATTACTCCGGTCTCCAAAACAGATGCCAGTTTGAACTTTACTCTGCCAGCAAGTATTTGGTTTGGCACCGCAGGGCTGGAGCTGAAAAAATATTTGCCGATTCCAAAAAGATTTAACGAGCTTTGCTGAAGATGCCGGTGCCATTTGGCATGTCACTGGGGCTGTGGCACGGCAAAGAGAACTCTCTTAACCACAGATTTTATTTGCCCAAGGTAGCCAACGCTGGGGATTCAGGCGCTTCCTTGAATCAAGAAGCCGAAAGACAAATGAGTAAAATTTCCAAGAGAAAAGTGACCAAAGCAGGCATTAAAAAAAACAAAACAAAACAAAACAAAAAAACAGAAAAAAACCTTGCTGCCATTGAAAATGAAGCCAGTAGGTTTTGATGGCTAATTTTCAGAACTGTCAATAACATCTTCATACCAGCCGTCAGACACGGTCTCCAACACTATCAGTCAGGAAACCAAATAAATCTCTAACTTGTAGCAAAGCTATTCTTATCCAATATCAGACACTAAAAACTTTGCTACAGTGTATTTTGTTGCCATCTGATAGCCTCCTAATTGTGGAGTCAGAGTTTAACTACATGAAAACTGAATGACCTACTTCAAGTATCTGTACAACCAGCAAATTTACCTTATGGTGCAAAGACAGACATGCATTGCTTTTATTAATATTTAATAGAATACCATGCATAATCTTTCCCTGTGATTGGAAAGACTGACCTTACTGCACATAAATCTCATATGTTAAAAGCCACTGGAGGTTGTCACCTGAAATCATGTATTTCAGTAAGAGGCGCAGTTACCCTGCAGGAAAACAAGGCTGTGGTCCTCTGAGTTAACGTCACATCTGACAACTATAATAAAAAATGAAAAATATTTCCGTACCAGTGTGTGCTGAAAAATCACATGTCTGTTTTCACGGATGTGGGGACAGGAAGAGTGGCACTGAAACTGTGACCACCTTGAAGAAGAGAAACTCTGGATTGTTTTCGTTAATTTCACATTGTGAGAAAACATACATATACTTGGGTGTATCCCACCTCAACTCCTATGGATCTCCCCAAACTTCTAAATGTCCTTTTCACTAAGGCCATGAGCCGATTCAATGCTTGTTCCATGGTCACCTGATGCCAAGCTTCAATAACAAATATCCTCAAAGAGCGAGCCAAGCTCTGTCCTGCTTTTCCACAGAAAAGACCTTTTCACCAAAAACGACGACGGAGCCATCTACCTAACTTAACTGAAATGTGGAAGTCAGAGTAGAAGTCAAAAACAAAGCCGCGAAACAACAGAAGGATGATGATAATTGTTATTTACCATTTTGGCTTCTGAATGCATTGGCTGGACTTGGGGAGAAGCACAGGGGTTGCTGAGATTTGGACCTTGCATTCCCAGGAGGTTGGAGTTCACTGACATTTGTCTCTCCATCTAAGAGAAAGGAAAGCAACAGAATCAGAGTCTGAGAAAAGCAGTCTAGGTCACAGACAAAGCTGCATTTCTCTTTCAAGTGGGTCATTTAGAAGCTCTGTGAATAACTCTGGAGAGAGACTGTGGTTTGGGGAAGGTAAGCAACGCACTTCTGAGCCTCAAACTCAAGGACATCAAAGAACTAATCCAAAGCCAGGCCTTCTATCGGAGATGCCCCATGCCAACCAGAACCATGTCGTCATGGTACGTTTACAAATAAAAGTATGGACTATTCCCACTTTTGCAAACCCTCCAACTGCCACTAGTCATGCTTCTTTTTATAACTGGGAAGAATAATGTATGCACAGAAAAGCACTGGAAAGATACCCACCACATGGTTATCTCAGGTTATCCATGGCTTCCCCCCCCCCCCGCCTCCTTCAGTTTTATGCAAAAACATGCGTCATTTTAGCAATAAGAAAAACACTAAATTAATTTAAAAAGTAATGCTCCCAAACAAGGTGGGTCTTCCTGGCCCCGTAACTCGTAAGCACGATTAAGATGACTAACAGGTATTTGAGCTGCTGTCCGGGCACAACTCCCCTTCCCTGTAAATCTAGTCACGACCCTACATAGCAGCAGCTTCTGGCCTTACAGCAGGGCTAGGGCCGGGGGTGGGTGAAGAAAGCAGCTGAGGGCACTCTATGACACGTGATTGACCCCTCCAACCTTGTCCCCCGGCCTGCCATCGGGTCTACAATTAACGTCGTTCAAGTACCTGTATGAGTTGTGGCATTTTTGTCTCCAGGGTGTCCCTGTTAAAGAGTCAATACAACCAGATCTCTCTTTCAGTTGGGAAAGAGTGTGTCTGATTGATTTGTTTTTTTTCTGTGTAGTAGAAATTTAGCACTTTTCAAAGAACTCGAGTAAAGCAAGTACACTTAATACTCAAATCACACAGAGAATAGAGTTTCCTCAAGAGGAAGAAACAAATTCTTCAATGCAAAAGTTCTTCCACTTGTCAAAGGATGGATAGAAAACAACGGTCAGAAATTTCAGGAAACCCAGGGGCACCTGGATGGCTCAGTCAGTTGAGGGTCCAACTCTTTTTTTTTTTTTAATGTTTATTTATTTTTGAGACAGAGAGAGAGAGAGACAGAGCATGAATGGGGGAGGGTCAGAGAGAGGGACACACAGAATCTGAAACAGGGTCCAGGCTCTGAGCTGTCAGCACAGAGCCCGACGCGGGCTCGAACTCACGGACCGCGAGATCATGACCTGAGCCGAAGTCAGCCGCTTAACCGACTGAGCCACCCAGGCGCCCCGAGGATCCAACTCTTGATTTCAGCTCAGGTCATGATCCCAGGGTTGTGGGATGGAGCCTCACGTCAGGCTCCGTGCTGAGTGTCGGGCTTACTTAAGATCCTCTCTCTCCTTCTGCTCCTCTCCCCTACTTTCTCTCTCTCTCTCTCTCTCTCTCTCTCTCTCTCTCTCTCTCTCACACACACACACACACACACATAAAATAGATAAATAAAAAATTTAAAAAAAGAATTTCAGAGAATCTGGTTTCTGCTCAAAGTCAGCTGGGGTAGTCTTGGAAAATACAGAGTTCTTTATCACTGGAACTCTTCCAAGAGTGGAGGACAGAAACCTCACAGACAAGAGTGGAGAGTCAAAGTTGAGGTAAATGTCCCCTTTGGGTCCCTGCCGTCCTTGAGTTCCATCCCTTCAATCCCTGCTGGGTCTGCCCAGGCGCGGGACTGTACTTACAACATTAATGTGTGGAGTAACAGAGGTGCTCACTAAATGACATGAGTGACAGGCGGACAGTCCCTGTCCCAGCAAAGCACCATTAG
Source organism: Puma concolor (assembly GCF_028749965.1). Lineage (NCBI taxonomy): Eukaryota > Metazoa > Chordata > Mammalia > Carnivora > Felidae > Puma > Puma concolor. The sequence goes on from NC_141668.1 coordinate 49,610,838, forward strand.
CTGTACCTGAGCCTGACAGAACAGACCAGTTATCTGGCAGTGGACGGTGGTGTGAAACTGCTTCAAAAGGAGCTATCTGGTGAAGAATTTTCTATACATTCTAGGGCATGACAGCAAAAACTTCTGAGGCCTTAGCGATTCAGTAAAATAACATGTTCACTCTCACATACGCCCTGAGTCTCCAGGTAGCCTGGGTATTTTATTTTTTTATGATTGCTTTTGTAATTCTGGTAAAATACGTGTATCATAAAATTTACCATTTTAACTATGTTTAAGCGTGCAGTTCAGTGCTATTAAGTACATCCGTGTACTCTGACCAGTAACTCATGAAGATTGCTCCACAAAATGCTTGTTCCTTATAACCGCCCCTTCCAGAGGCTGGAGGATAGAAGACTTGGAAAGGCACTTGACAATTCCAATGGGGGACCTTCACCTGGAGGCACATCAAGTCCAAATGAGCTTTTGCTTTCAGTTTCCCAGAAGGAAGGTCATGGAGAAGCACAAATGATTATCCGAAAGTTTCCAAGCTACTAGCCATCAGGCACTACGAGGACGTGAGGGCAGCTTACTTGTAGCCTCGGGTTTCCCTCTTTGTGGAAAAGTTACAGTCTGTGACTATTTCTACTCCATGACTCACAAATTCAACAGCATGTTGAAAACAGGCTGATTTCTCTACCTAAAAAAAAAACACAAAAACTGCATTTTTCCACCTTAGTGATTATAAGGGCTCAGCAAGAGCCTCTTCGAGACAACTATCTGGCGCTTATACTAATAAGGCTCTGCCTCACAAGTGTGCTCGGGTGAGGCGACTAGAATCAAGAAGTCAGAAGATGGGAGTGGTTTGCTGAATACTAAGCAACATTTAGCACTGCAGGTAAAACATCCAGATAAAGGTTTTTACCTTTTTTTTGGGGGGGGGGGGCAGGCTTCTCCTTTCCCCCTGAAACAAATCAGAAAACGGCAGCTCAAATGTCCACAGGTCACTGGGCTTTTGTAATGACACAGGAGGGTTCCTCTTCCCAAATTATGTCAACATTTGATGTTCAAGGTAGGAATTCACAATACAGTGAAATCCTGCCTTGTTGTTCACCACATCCCCAGGATCTAGTACAGCCCTTGACCCACAGCAGGTGTCAGCAAAAGTCTGGGGAACGAGTGAATCAATCCCTGAACAGAGGTATCATTTTGCTTCTGACCGAGGACCTTGTGAGATGTGGGGTCTGGCAGTGTGCACTTCACATGAGTTCAGAATCTTAACCTTCACCGACAGACAGGCTGATCTCTTATACCAAGGGAATCGTGGTTTCCCAGGGCAGGAACTCTAGAGGAAGACTATGCTTTCAAGTGCCAAAATCTTGGGGCGCCTGGGCAGCTCAGTCGGTTAAGTGTCTGACTTCAACTCAGGTCATGATGTCACGGTTCGTGAGTTCAAGCCCCGTGTTGGGCTCTGTGCTGACAGCTCGGAGCCTGGAGCCTGCTTCGGATTCTGTGTCTCCCTCTCTCACTGCTCTTCCCCTGCTCATGCTCTGTCTCTCTCTCCTTGAAAAATAAATAAGCATTTTTTTTAAAAATGCCAAAATCTTAGGACAGGAGCAGGAGACTTGATAACAAGGAAGAGTAGGCCTAGATTTCTAGAACCAGGGACTCGTAAAGTATCTTTTCTTAGCGATTTTATGATCGTTTTTATTAGTTACATTAGTGTCACTCTAAAACCAAGGTTTCTCAGCCTCAGTGCTGTTGACCTATTGGGCCCAAATAAATAATTTTTTTGTGGGGGCCGTCCTGTGCCTGGTAGAATGTTCAACATCATCCCTGGCCTCTCCCTACAGACCCCAGTAGCACCCTTTCCCCAGTTGTGATGGAGCAGCAGGATCTCCAGACATTTCCAAATATCCCCTGCGGGAGACAACCGCCCCCAGTTGAGAATCAGTGCTCTAGACTGATACTATTGTCATGGCAGCTGTCCGCGTCAGTGACAAGGGCTTGGGAACTCGTGTGGGGATAGCATCCCTGACTTGCTGTCTACACTGGCTCTTGATCACGCACCTGATCTTTTACTTGTATTCTGAAGCACCAACAGGAGGTCACGGTGTATAATGACGTGACATGGGGGAACCAGTGCGAGATGCCTGTTCTCTGCGCTCCCTGAGCCCGTGTCCCACCTTTGTCCCTGGAAATGGTACGGTTTACTCAAGTGGGACAAAAAGGTCACCGCAGTGGCCTTTTTCTAGTTAATGGATGGAATTTATGAAAGGAAACTAACGTTGGACAAGAGGGATTTACAGTCTACACGAAGACAGCTTATGGTGGGGGTCTTGGCGCAGCTGGCTGGGTTGAATAAAACCTGGGACAATGGCCTTGGTGGCACTGTTGCCCCTCCCCCTAAAGATGCTTACGGTGAGCAACGCAGGTAAAGTGTGTCAACTCATCTGTTCCTTCTGGCCCGGTTTTGCAAAGACTCTTTCTAGCCAGGACCATCCAATACTTGTCGTAGGCAGGTCCATTTCTCTGAATTTGGGCCTCCACACTCCTGCCCACCCCCCCCACCTCCACCTAGATAAACCAGCCAACTGCTCAACCTTCGAGAATCTGAGCTGCTCGGCGCAAGTTGCGATGGGGTTTGTCACAGCTGTGTGACATTAGGCGGCTGCCTTCAACTTCTTACCCTTTAGCTTTTCGCCTGTAAGATGAGCACGTCAATAACTACCGCGACCCCATTCCCACAGGATGGCGATGCCAGCAACGTGAAGTGACAAATGCAGACAATTTCTTAAAAATGCCCAAATGCTCTGCCAGGCATTGTTGATACTGGTGCGGAAGGGTTTTCGTTGAGTTGTCATATCACCTCTAGGGCTCTGAAAAACTCCTGTGGCCCCAGGAATAACGACACCAACCATGCTCCCCGAATTACAAAGCCAAGGAGGATGAAGAAAGACGGGGAGGGGATCCCGTGGAAGGAGAGCAAGGTTTGCTCTGGAATAGTCTGTATGTCCCTTCTAGGCGAATGCGTTGTTTTCAGAGGTGGGGGGTATAATATAATGATTAAGTGTAGACTCTAGAGTCATACCGCCTGGATCTAAATCCAGACGCTCCATCACTTACTAACTGTGACCTTCGGCCAGTGCCTCAGTTTTCTCGTCTGTATAATGGAGGTAATAACAAGGCGTCCCTCGCGGGTTTGTTGTGACGGTGAAAGCAGAGAATGTACATATCATGCAGGAGGTGACGGGGTGGGTTTAAAACTCAGCGATGCTGCCTCTCAGCCAAGCAAGCTACCTGCCTTACTCTTCTCATTTGAACAAAGGGGAATAGAAATAGTACGTACCTGACGGGATTGTTCCATGTGTTGATGAAATGCTTACGGGGGGACTAACACACGGTAAGCACCCGATAAATGCTGTGAGCATGCTTAGTGGAACATGATGCCCAGGACTACATATTAGCAGGCATTATGTACCATCATTATTACTTTTATCATGATAATTGTTACTCTGAGTCCTGGCTAGACCACTCCCTGGTGAGTTAGAGACACTCTGTATATAGCCCACGCTATACAGGCTTTGGGCGAGTCATAAAACACTGTGCCCTTGAACAAATTCCATTCCCTGGGTGTGGCAAGCTCGCTCGCCCGCAGGAAGTTGGGGCCAGGCCTCACTAGGAGAGCCCTGAAGGACAGGAAAGCCAGCAAGACACCTAGCAACAGACAACCGGGCACTCTACCCAAAGTAGCACACAGCTCAACTCTTCATCCAGAAGCAGCCACTCTCTTCCCAGCTTAGAGCTCAGCTTTTCTTTAGTGCCTTCAAAAGAGCAGGATTCGGTGGAAGCAAGAAGCACTTACTGGCATGGAGACGGCAGAAGATCCCGGCATTGTTGGGTTGGGCAGGGTCCCAGGCATGGAGGCTGGCATGGGCTGTCTCTGTCTGTTGTGGAGATGTAGCAGAGAAGATAGAGAGCCTGGGACAGGCCTGGTAACACAGACAAAAAGCAGACATTATTCCTGATGCCTTGGGGCAGGGGATTCACTGCCTGTGTCCAGACCCAGCGGGGACAACACCATTACATGAGCAACAGATCAGATCCTCTGATGGGAACCACATAATTGAGGATATTAGGGAAATAATAACAAATAAAACACAAGCCTGGCTTCCTCTGCTGCTTCCTAGTTAATACATCAAATTCCACTTCATTTCCTGACCTCTGTTATCTAACTCATGTTCAATAGTCAACAAGTCGGTAAATCTCCTACAACCCCTGCTTCTTAGGGAAGGGACTTGGGGGCGAAATCCTGTGTTTTGCTCAGAATTCTCTGCCCTTTGGGAGGAACTTAGACCCTGAGATCTGTGTGCGTTTGTTTTATCCACACTCTCTTAAGCCTCTGCCTGGAAGCCCTCCTGGCTTTGGACGGAACATACTTGCACCGTCTGGATTTGAATAGCCAACGTTAGTCATGAACTCCCAATAGAAATCTGTGTTGACTTTTTCGTAATTCTCCAGCGTGGGTGGAAAAAACAAAAAAAACAAAAAACAAAAAACAAAGCCAGGACCAAGGAACCAAAGGAACAAGACTGAGGTTCATGCCACTATAGCTGGCCTTTTTCGGGCAAGGCCTGAGCCCAGCCCCCAATTACCAATCCTTCATTTTATAATAACTGGAGGTGTTAGGCTGTTTGACAGAAACTGATTTTGGCCTGACCCGCAGAACTCGGGTAAGCATTCCTCGGGGGAGTACACAGTTTGAGCTTTTGCTTCAATTTGCCTGAGAACAAAATTTTTTCAGGAACTCAAATTGATTTAATGAGCCAGGGAATGTGTGGCTGAGGGAAAAAGGAAATTATTTGTGTTTATGAAAAATGGCAAATAAGTGACCTCCTCAGCTAAATTCTCAATCTCCTGATACTTTTGCCCCAGGGAGCTCTATAAATGTCAAACAGTTAAAGATTTAACAAATAAAACAAAACAAATAAATAAACAAACACCCCCCCCCCCGAGGACCTCTGAGGCCCCCATGTTAAGACACCTTATCCTGAATGCCACGAAAGAAGCTTCTGCTTCCAGAATTGATGCATTTTCTTAAAAAGAAAAAAAGATTCCCTCCTGCTAAGTGCTGGGTAAAGACGGCAGATGGAGGTGTTTGGTGTGGCTGGGTGCCTCTCTATGCTTCAGGGGAGGACAGTCCGGTCCAGAGTACTGTGAGAAGCCTCTTTGGAGCTCATGTGCCTCGCCTCCCGTGGCTGACTTAGGGCGAAGTGGGAGATTGAGACAGGGGAAACAATGCCAACATGTTCTTCTTTTGCATTGCTGTTGAAATTCCAAAGAAGATTAGGTTTTCTACTCCTTTTGCCTAATAGCTCCCTTGGGTATATAGCTAGCTATCACAGGCACATGCATCTTGGAAGGATTAGTCATAAATTGGTCAATATTTATATGTTTAAGAAGTTATATACATGAGGGGCGCCTGGGTGGCTCAGTCGGTTAGGCGTCCGACTTCAGCTCAGGTCATAATCTCATGGTTCGTGAGTTGAAGCCCTGCGTCCATCGGGCTCTGTGCTGACAGCTCAGGGCCTGGAGCCTGCTTCGGATTCTGTGTCTCCCTCTCTCTCTCTCTCTCTCTGCTCCTCCCCTGCTCACACTCTGTCTCTCCCAAAAGTAAACATTAAAAAAAATTACAAAAAGAAGTTACATACATGAAAATATAAAAGAATATAAAACCTTTACACGGACTCCATGTCAAGGTACACAAATGGCACCCAGCTTTATTAACGGAACATGTACATGAGTGGTTACACGGAGAGGCCAATGTAAGTAGCCTGTAACAGTAAAATGAGTGTTTTCAGAAAAGCAAATGAGTATTATGGGTATTTTTTTGACATGTGCCCTGGGGATTTCTGGAGTATAGATTAACAAGAGGATTAGTAGGGTCTTTGAAGGTCCTTCACATTTCAGAGTTCTAGGAAACTGCTGACGTCCATTGCTCCAAAATTCTATAGCAGGCTGTAATTTCACTGGGTCCTAAAGCTTATCTCACTCAGAGGTGGATAGCTCGAATCACAGAAGTATAAATGTGGCTCTATCTGGAAAGAAAATAGCTGTATAGTAATGCTCAGTTCCTCTAGGTGCAAAGTTAGTAATCTGAACTGCCCTGTTTTAAAATGAGAAAGACTCACTGAGAGCATCTCTACAGATAGGTAATCATCTATCCATCCATTCGCCTATAGATATCCAGGCAGATGGATAGATGTACACACATACATGTACACATACATATAGGTACATCTAAGCCTTCTACCATATGTCTGTTTCCCTAGTCACCAGGAGGAATGCTTTGGGTATAGACAGGGACAAGCAAAAAGAGATAACTGAGAACATTTTATTATGTTGATATGCCATATCATCCTCAGAAAGGAAGAGCGGCATAGTATCGTCATTGACATTTTGTTTCCAACATGGCATATTAATGATGATCTCGGTGATCAGTGTTTATTGATGAGCTATTATGAAAAAAGAAATCAATTAAACAGCGCTGATGTGAATGGAGATGCAAAAGTAATTAAATTTAAAATGAGTTTTCATGCTTCACAAAACTATGGAAAACTCCCAGTTGGATACAGTAGCTGGGGAATGGTATGTTTCATTTAATCAATGTTCTTATTAGATCAGTTGCTTCCACACCATGCATAGATGTACTAGATTTTTAAATAACAAGCATTCCCTCGTTAATTAAGAAAGCCTTTCAGGGTACTGAACTCCCTTGGAATTATAATAATAATTGCCTAATGGCAGCAGTCAAACCAGCTAACAATATATACTTGAAATAGAAATGGCTATTTGAGAACGCTGTATGTTTGGGCTCTGAAGAATTCTGAATTACTATTTTACACAGATTCTACAAACAATTTTCCCAACCTATGTACAAAACTGCGTCATTTTCTAGGCTTCTTGCTTGGGCTTTTAAAACTACAAACACTGAAAGAAAAAAAAAAATCCATTCTACCCATCACTGGGCATACAAAGGACTAGACTGAAGTAATTATGTAGCTTGGCCCAATAAATAATCATTTGTCCAGAATATTCTGATCACTGAAGCAAGAGTGGTATCGGAATAATTACATAAATTATCTAATTCCCCTTGTGTATACAGAAATAATTACTAACACATTGCACTTGCATGAAACTTTTTATGTTGCACTTATATAGTTTCATATTTTTCAAAATATTTTCACCTTCATGCGACTTGAAACAATGCCATGTGGTAGGTAGGTCAGATTACCCCTATTTTACTCGGAGTAAGCTAAATTCAGAAACATTTAAATGTGCCCAAGGTCACACGGGTCCTGAAAAGAAGCAGGACTTCTATTCAACTTGCAACATAGGGCTTCCCCCATCACACCTTGATGGCTCCCATAACTAAGTTATTATTGATTTTTTACACTAAAATAAATTCACGGTCTATTTCCTTTGATATTCACACTGCTCCCTGGACTTTGCAACGAAGTAGTAACATTCTGCAGTACTGCTAACACGAGAAGTCACTCATCCATGTGAAATTATGTTTTCTTCCTTTAAAAAAAAAAAAAAGAAACTTCCCAAACAACACATCAGTTAGACTCTGAAAATAAGATGGCAAATCGCAGTAAAGTTGTGAAAACAAAGACCCAACAGTCTTTCTCCAGTGCGGGCTTGTTGCCATGAGCTAATAATTCCAGACTTTGAGCAAGCCGAGCCTCCTTTTTAATAACCATATGCCTCTAGGTAAAGTATTTCTACTAAAAATTATTGAGGCATGGAACAAGGTAAGATGTGTGAGCTCATGTTGGATTGTTCAATTACTAAACTGAGTCCCGCAGCATTAAGAGTTTTCCAACTTGACAGATTATTCCTCTTTATACACTTGTATAAACATACTGCTTACGGCTGAAATCTATGTAAGCTTTTCTTTCAATTAAAATGTCAAGGATGACAGACTGTGTTTTCAGTGTCCTTAACAGAATGAAAGGTACCACAGCAAGCGATTTCATGTCCTCATTTTTACCCCCAAAGGATGTTTTCCAGTCTAGGGGTGTCTGAAAAGCAAGGTCTGGGTCTCCAGCCTTTGCCCTTGGACAAGCCCAACTATCTTTAAGGAGCTAAGGGCCAGTACTTTTTGGGGGGAAGGTCTCAGGAGGGTCGCTGTAGACCGCTTTCCTTTCCCAGGTCTTCAAAAGATACGTGGCACTCCCGAATTGTCTATGAAACTCAGGAGAGACAAATCTATCAGGTGTGTGGTCAGGCAAAGGGAAGAAGCAAGCCATGAAAAAAAAAAAAAAAAAACATAAGGTTAAAGAATTGGAAGATCATATTAGCATCAAAATGAGACCATAGACATCTAAGAGAATCATGAGGAGATAATAAATAACCACTTGGAAGGACGGGCGTGTGCAGAATCAGAAGCTTCAAGGCAATGAAATGGAAAGAAGAGTGGGCAGGAAGCAGAAGATCCAGAAAGCCACTGCCATTAGAGTTTTTGACTTTGGGGGACAGTCTTTCTCCACTTTGGGGCTCTCCATTTCATCATCTATTTAATGAAGGGATCAGACTATAGGCCATCTGGAAATGGCCTGAAGCTCTAAAATTTTGATTCTAGGGGCACCTGGGCGGCTCAGTTGGTTACTCATCCGACTTTGGCTGAGGTCATGATCTCACGGTGGGTGAGTTCAAGCACCGTGTCCGGCTCTCCGCTGTCAATGTGGAGCCCCCTTTGGATCCTCTGTCTCCCTCTGTCTCTCTACCCCTCCCCCACTCACTTGCACGTGCATGCTCTCTCTCTCTCTCTCTCAAAAGTTAACAAACATTTTTAAAGAATTAAAAAAAATAAAATTCAGATTCTAGATTCTGAAAATGAGATGTTCTTAATCTCTAGAGACTATATGTTTTATTATATAGTAGGTGGTCAGTGTCTGTACTAAATGGAACGGAGTCAGGATAGCACTTAGTTCCTAATGTCAAAAATACATTTGAAATATGGACAAACCACGGAAAGAATGTGTCTCTAAACAGCAAGAGAAATTGCTAAAAAGAACTGGATACATTCCAGGGGGGTCCACATTTCGTCCTCATTTAAAGGTAACGTAATTTCACACACAGACTTGAGAGAGAGTATTGCCCATTATCGCTGTATTTGCTTATAAAAAGATACATGCTTTCTTTTCACCTTAAATCAAGTATTGTGGCCTATCTTGGCAAACTACTTGCTGTCTAGGATGGGGAGACTGAAAAGCTAAACAGGGTGAATACAAACTCTGAAATCTTAAGAGACGGCCGTTTGTAATGAGAAATGCTTCTTCTATCATTCTTCTCCCAAGTGGAGTTTAAAAATTCCTATTTTTGTAAAGAAAACAAATTGCCGGAAAATCAAGTAGAATGTGAAATGGAAAGACAATACAGTTCATTTCTTCCACGAAGAATTTACATGTAATTTACATGTAATAATTACATTGGAAAATGGGAGTAAAAAGCAATGCCTCAGAAGATCGTCTGTCTAGGTTGGAATCCCAGCTCTGCCACTTACTAGCTGTGTGACCTTGGGTAAGTCGCTTGGCCTCTGTGTGCCTCAGTTTCCTCAACTATAAAATGGGAGGACAGAGATATTCACCTCATGGCATTAAATGAGTCACCACATATTAAATACAGTTGACTCTTGAACAAAACAGGCATTAGAAACCCCAACTCCTCATGTAGTCAAAACTCCACATGTAACTGTGATTCCCCCCACAATTAACTACGAATAGCCTATGTGAGAACATGAACTACTAATGCTAACAGCCTTAATGATAACACGAACAATCTATTAGCACATATTTTGTATGCTATATGTATTATATACCATGTTCTTGCAATAAAGTAATCTAGAGAAAAAGAAAATGTTAAGAAAATCATAAGGAAGAGATATCATTTATAGCACCATACTGTATTGATGGAAAACCATCTTCATATAAGTGGACCTGCGTAGTTCAAACCCGCGTTGGTCAAGGGTCAACTGTATGTTGAAGATGCTCAGTAAAATTAGTTGTTTTGTTTTTATTCTTCCGAAACACAGACCAAACTATAGATTAATCACTGTACTCCAATAAAGGAACTGGGGCTTCAGGCTGGGATCTTAAAGTTAGCACCAATCCTTAGCTTTAATTAAAGAACCACAGCAGCCTAACAAAATGCCTATAAAAAGGTCCCAAACTTGCTGCCTTTATAAGATATCTTTAAATATCCATCAACTCGAGATTTCCAAACCCTTCTGCGGAGGCAAATGGACTCCTCTCACCCACAGTTTTACAGAATTTCAAAATGATTCACACTATTTCTCAGAAAGGATCTTTGAAAATATTTCCTCAAAATGGAACCAAACTAGTTCCCCAGAGATCGGTTCTCAGTATCTTGTTTTTCCTGAAAACAATGACAAAAATCCAACAGAAGCAATAATTGGGAAAACAAGACAGCTATCTGGCCCATATTTTAAAAGACATCATTTTACCCATATCTTTTTTTGAATGAGCTCATGCTCCGCACCAAGTCTCACTGCCAAGCTCCTAAAGTTGGATGGCAAATACAACATTTCCCCTTTTAACAAATGAGGAATTTGAGACAAAGAAGTAGAAATATTTGGCCTGAGAAGAGGCACCAAAATATCAGCAGAATTCAATTAAAATATGTAGTTTCCATTTCAAAGCTTTCTTAGACTCAAGGAAGGACCTCTGGTAAAGATCTGGAACCTCTCTCCAAGATTTGTACCTCTCCCCTTCTCCCCTCTCCCCTCCCCCCACCCCCCCACCGCCCCGCCCAGTGCCACCTTTCCTGTCCTTTGGTGACACAGGCATTTGGGTGTCTAGGAAGATAATTTTGCCTTTTTATCTGTATCCTAGCCACCATCTTTCCTAAAAAGCTAGCAAAACAGCCCAATGAAAAACAGCAAATTCTCCAGCTCCTTAAGAGACACCGGTACGCTTGGCTTCTTGTGACAGAACTTGATATGACTCCAAGGCCATTGCACCATGTGGCCATTCACTGCCTCCCCAGCACATGGCCCTGGGCTCCACACCAGTGACATAGTGACTTCCTTCCAGTTTCATGTAAGTGCCACCTTCCTTCCTGCCACAGCCTTGAACGTAAGTAACCTTCACCACCTTCTCTGGACATCCACAGCAGGTCAGGGCCTGTTTTTGGAGTGCCCTCACCCTGCACTTCTCCCTAGTAACATTTATCACCAATCAATGAATACATGAATGAGTCAATCAGCGAATCAATCAAAAATCAAATTAAGCATCTAACACAAAGCGGGCCCTGTCCACGTTCATTTCAGAGTGGAACACTAGCTTGGCAAGTTAGGTCATTTGCCTAACAATTCATTTATAAATTCACAATCTGTGGTCACATGTTGAAAAACAAAATAGATGCGTGTCATGGTCTCTTGGAGTTTACCACCTCAGCTCCCCAGTTATAATTCTTCAGTGATTTTGAGTGATTTTTAAAAATGTGTCTGTTCCAAACCAGACCATAAACTTCACAAGAGGTTGTGCCTGCTCTATTTTTACTAATGCAGATCCTTCAGAAACCTAAGCAAGTGCATGGTACCTAGGAGGTGTTCATAAATACTTCTTGGGTTAGTAAGAATACAGATATTAAGGATCTCTTCAACTAGCAATAGATGTTGCAAGCACAGGGCTCAATAAATTATCTTTGCTAGCTAACGAGAAGAACTTCATTGATTTACAAGTCATGAGTGAAACTCCAATTTACATTAACAGCCTCATGTAACCCATTTCTGTTCTTGAAAAGCATAAGTGGTTACCCCCAAGGTAATCTGTACTTTTTATCAGTGCCCCTTAGATTAAGCTCAAGCCTTCAGACGAGTTCTAGACCCATTTGTTTTTGCATCAATTAAATTCATTTCCATTTGAAATTATATTCTAGGCATTTCATAAGAAAAGGCCAAGAATAATTCAGCCACACTCATCTGTCTCCAATCTATGTAATGTTTTAAAAATTGGATGCCTGCCCTGTAATAAGGCTGCACTTTATACTGCTCAGAGCTCTGGGCTCGGAGGTACCAGTTACACCCACACCACGGTCAACTAAACATCTCGTTTCTGCTTTGCACTGACTTATCGATATTGACAAGAACACTTTTGTAATCATTATCACCAGGGGTGTCGGAAATTAAATTTACCACGCAAGATAAATTTGGGCCTCCTTTTTTATCAATTTTGTACTACTGCTGCCTTTATTTTATAGATGTAGTATCTGATATCTTGGAAATGTAACCTCTTTTTCTTTAAATACAAGCCCGGCTGCGAGAGAGCCAATGGTAGTCATAAAATGTAATACAGCTAACAGAGCTGCACCCTACTGGAGCCTTTGCTGGGTTTTATAGCATAAATGCTGTATCTACTCAGGCAGAGGAGATGTTTACTAGTGCTTTCAAGTGTTTTAAACAGAGAGAGCAGGAATAGAAAGGGAGATGTAAATTTATGGCCATTCTGTTAAGACTATTAAATCAATCTCTTTTTTTTTTCTTTAATGACTGATTTCTGCACCATTAATCTGAATTAGTCATGCAGTCAGCCTGATTCATTTAAGTTAACCAAAAACACGGTTGGATTGGTTTCTGATGTACTAGTGTCACCACAGGGAAAAAAAAAAAAAACACGTTTTCAAAATCTGATATTTTTTCCTTGTAAAGAGCTAAAGGCTCTTTTAAAAGACCCTTTTATAAAAGACCCCTAAATGCCTGGACAGTCTGGCTTTCGCCATGGGTCGGGCTTAAAGACACGAAGAGATGGCTTTTCAATTAGCCAATAACTTCCCGGTTGCTTCAATTATTCATAAAGTTACACTTAGAAAAGGCAAGTAAATGCAGATCCAAAGACATGAAATAAAAGACGATTTTGAATGCAGGCTCAAATAAATGATATACATCTGGCTGCCTGGGGAAATTTTTTCTTTAGAGAGACGTATCTCTAAGTAAAATTTCTTCCTGTTTCTAAGTTGTTAATAAGCTTCCTCCTTGCTTCATAAGGACAAATAAGTAGCCCTCTGATTATGAGCCTTGTCATTTACATGTGATTGCTGCTTGCATTCATTCACCATCAATGAATTATTCATGGAGACATCCAGTGACACACTTGCCTGGATGTTCTGCAGAGGCAGAGAGCTCCCCGAGCTGACAAATGCCCCCACCCCACAACTCTTAAGTAGGCGATTCTGTTTTGGTTTCCTCTGGACTCTCAGCTTGTCAGTTATCATACTTTAATGAGTAATTTGTGGCGGACGCCACACCCTGTACAGTCGCCCCATACCTATGATCCAAATAGATAGTGTCATTTTGCAGCTAAACGACGGAAGCACCAACTGCGAAAGACTTCAGCAAAAACAGACGAGCTCTAGGAAACATCATCTGGACAACCTTTACTCATCCGTGCACTTTGCAAGTTCTCCCCACTAGGTCGCCCCCACTAATGCCTTTAACCTAACCTCTTCCTGAATCTCAAGGCAGGTTCTCGTAGACAGTTTTCAAGTACCTCGCCTGGGAGACCAAATTTGTAACACCCTCCACCCGGCCACTTGCCAGGATTATCTCAGCTCCTTAGGAGAAGGCGCTAGAGACGATTAGCTCCACAGCTATACTGGCAGGAGGGGAGATACGTCAGTGATGCAGGAGGAGGGGCTTAGGCTGGCTATGAGGACATGCATAAACGCAGGCTGCTAAAAGCCTGATTCCTCAAGTTCTGTTCTTAATGATAAAGTAACAGAAGTGCTGAGAGGGCAGCTTGTCCTCCAAGGAAGCACAGACAAAGACAGGGGCACTGCCTCGAGGCTTAGCCAACTCCTCAGTAGGTTACATCCTGACAGACAGCCGCAAAGTCTAAACAATGGCTGTAATCAAATAACCAGAAACCATAGGAGAGCCTAGAGAAATCCTTGTCAGACAGAGCTGAACATCATGAGGGTGGCGGGGAGGGAAGGGGGGGGCGGGGGGGGAACTTGGAGAAGGTTCCAAAGGCCCACAGAGAAATACTGAAAGGCCAGAAGGGAAGACCTAAATGGAAAAGTAAAAGGAACAAGACCGGGAGATGACGATAACGGCCTTCAAGTTTCCAAATTACTATATTCAGAGAATGGTGACCAGCTACTTTCAAAGCCAACCAAAGCAGAATAATAACTATAATAAAACAGCAGCACATGGGATTTACGTTAGAAGAAAGAGTATCTCCCAAGAACGAACAGTGTAAAACAATTAAATGGCTTACTGAAGTTTTGGAATTTCCTCTTATTAGGCTCTTAAAAAAGAGATTCGTCCCCGTCTGGCATGGTTTCTAGGGAGGAGGAGGAGGAACTGGCAGACTTCTCAGAGTCCTAAATTAGGTCTATTATTTTCACTGATTCCAGTCAGAGTGGCTGACAGAAATGATAGAGATAATGCTGGCTGCCATCATTAACCAGTAAATCGAATAAAGCGGCCTTGTGTGGCTGACAAGGCACAGGCTTTGGGCCACCCGCTGGCCCTGTCACGGCCCATGAGTGTGTGATCTGCACAAGTCATTTAACTTCTCTGTTTCCTCATCGGCAAAAGTAGGGCTATACTACCCACTTCATAAGTATGGTGTGAGGAAGCTTTGATAATCACATATGAGATGATATTTTGTATGGGTTTGTCCTTTGGAAGATGATCGATGTATATTCTATTCAACAGATGACTGATCTGGTTTAGAAAATAAAATTATTGCTAATGTCATTTTAAAATACAAAGGAAAACTATATTGTTATAAATTTCAGGGTGAAGTGGTTTGGAAAAAAGACCAGAAACTTCCAGCCTCTTCGAGGGATCTGACTGTACTTTTCTGTCACTATGAGACCTGGTATCTCCTGGTGTATCAGCATCTTGGGGAAACCTGCTCTGGTTTTTTCCAGGCCAGGCTGATCCCTACTCTGTGTTTGCACAGCATGTACCAGTCTCTTCACTAGACTGGAGAGAGAGTATCGCGAAGCACAAAGCTAGGGGCGCCTGGGTGGCTCACTCAGTTGAGTGTTTGACTTTGGCTCAGGTCATGGTCTCATGGTTCATGGGTTTGAGCCCCGCATCGGGCTCTGTGCTTGACAGCTCAGAGCCTGGACCCTGCTTCGGATTCTGTGTCTCCCTCTCTCTCTGCCCCTCCTCTACTCACACTCTGTCTCTCTCTGTCGCTTGACAAAATGAAACGTTAAAAAAAAAAAAAAAGCACAAATCTTGGCACACAGTAGGAGCCTTGTAGAGGTTTGATGAACGACTTGATGATGTTACCTAACTGTACATGGTCTTTCATTTCCTGGCAGCAGTACCTCCATGACACATCCATGACAGTCTTCTTATTAAGGGTCACGATAACTTGACACATTATCATGAAAGAACAGTCAGCTTATCATTGACTTGAACAAGGGGATTGGGGGAGGGGCAGAGTTTCTAAGAAACTGGTATCCTCCGTAAGCAACCTTTCCTGAGCTACGTTTCAAGTTCTCCCACTTTGCAGGAGCACTTATCATGAGCTAAATTGATATTAATCTCAAACACTTAATAAAATAACAGCAATAGAGTTCATAATAATGACACTTGGCACTTTGCATCTAAGGATCTCAAAGGATCTAGTCATGGGCTGGACACACAAGCAAAGAAGCCATTGTGCATAGCTTCCCTGTGGACACAGTTGATCCTATCATTAGGTTCTGAGATTGAGACTGTGGCCATACTATGTGCATAAACACACCCACTGCCCACAAACACCCCCAGACATCTACATGCTAAGAGGCAAAAGTGATAAAAAGACGACTGGCCCCAAATGCACCCTTATCTGTATTAGCTGGGTCAAACCTCGAAACGCAGATTTGTATTTTGATACACTTGTTTTATTAGGATATTTCTTCCAACCTCGTTCTTGCTGTATTTGTAGATATAAACTGGAAATTCCATGTCTGTTCTTTAAAGGCATGAAGTGTTAAAGGGCTTATTTTTCCTTTAAGTTCATTCTGAAGGAAATTTTGTTTAGGCTTAAACATACAGGAGTTTGTATATAAGGCGTCACTTCTAAGGCACTTTTCCCTTCCTTGGCGGCCTTGCATTTGCCAACGACAGTGACTTGCTCAGTTTCCCATATTATTCCCCAGACAGCCCTATTCCTACTTCCAAACAAATGTGGTATTTGGGGTTTCAAGTTTAGAATGTAATTTGGTATCATTTCAGATGTCTTCCTACAGCTTAATAAACATCTTCCCCAGAGGGACTTGGGGTCTGATTTTAATTTGTGGTAGGGTTATGGTCACAGTAAATGTCAATTTTAGCTATCGACAATAAGCCCTACTAGAAAGAGAAATTGTAAGTGAATGACAGTACATTTACAGGACGTGTGCCACATTATGCTTGCTCATAGGAGTTGACTATTCCCTAAGAAATCCTTTCACTGATCTGTAATGAAAGTCTGGTTTCTCCTCAGGGCTCTGACTGTCAGTCACTCATCGGAAGAGAATGTGCCAATCTGTAGACCAGAAAAAGTTACAGTGAAGTAACCAAGCCCTCCATGATATAGCTTTGAATCCTAATACCCCAGCGACACGTCACTGTGTCAGCCGGGTGATCCTGGGCTGTGTCCTCAAGATCTCCTCAGAGTTTCTATTTCTTCATGTATACAATAAGGTGGCTGAACCAATAATCTTCAAGGACCTTTTCAACTCGAAAGTTATGTAATCGGGTATGATCAAGGGTGGGTAACCTGCCTCGTGGAGAAGCTCAAAACTATTTATTTTGGAGAAGCAGCACGTCAGTAGGGGATGGGCTTTCCTCAAAGGTGGGACAAATGAGTAACTTGTCACTGGCCTCTCTTGGACATTCCCTATCCTTGAACAAAAGGCAGGTTCCAAAGATCACTGAGTACAGGTCATATTTAGCAGAGTAAGGCAGGAACCAGGGGTGCTGAAGGGTAGGAGAGGAGGGAGGTTTCTTCTCACATGTGAACAAGGATCCTTTTAAT
Organism: Puma concolor; assembly: GCF_028749965.1. Lineage (NCBI taxonomy): Eukaryota > Metazoa > Chordata > Mammalia > Carnivora > Felidae > Puma > Puma concolor. The sequence continues at coordinate 49,627,865 of NC_141668.1, forward strand.
TAGCATGTGAAATAAAGGTTTCACTCTTTTGTGCATCAAAGTTAGTCACATATTATTAAGCAGAATACCATTCTTTAGGAGAGGTAGGACAGGCCCTTAAATAAGCGATTCTGTCTGTTCAATGTGGTGCCATCAGGCCCCAATGGATTGGGGAAAAAATGGGCATTCTGAGAATGACAAAAGTCTTCCAAGTCTGACAGTTGTCGGGAAAACTGAGTAGTAAACGCTAGCTTGACCTACCTACTAAAGAGCTAAGATAGCATTCCCTAAGTGCCTATGTTGAGCCCTATGGATGATCTTGTCCATGGTGCCTGGGATGGTTAATTTTGTGGGTCTACTTGACTGGGCCATGGGCTACACAGATGGCTGGTTACACATTATTTCTGGGTGTGTCTGTGAAGGTGTTTCTAGAAGAGATTAGCATTTGAAGGGGTGAACTGAATAAACCAGATTCTCCCTCCAAGGGGTGAGTGGGCATCATCCAAGGTGATGTGGGCATCATCCAAACTACTGAGGTTCTAAATGGAATTTCAATAAAGGAGAAAAGTTGAATTATCTCTCTGTCTCTCTCTGTCTCTATGTCTCTCTGTCTCTCTCTGTCTCTCTCTCTCTCCCTCCTTTCCTCCCACCCTCCCTCTTTCTGCCTGATTGATTGAGCTATGACATCAGCCTTCTCCTGCCCTGGAATGGATACTTACACATCAGTTCTCTTGGTTCTCAGGCTTTTGGACTTGGACTGAAATTTGCACCACTGGCTTTCCTAGGACTCCAGCTAGCAGACAGCAGATAGTAGGACTTCTAAGCTTCCAGAATTGGCATAAGCCAATTCCTTACAATAAATCATATATAATATGATCGTATAATAAATTATATATAAGTGATTATATATGTAGCAAATTTTATTATATATGTATTCCATATCCTATTGGTTATTTTTTCTCTGAAGAACCCTGAGTAACACAGTGCTCATCTTTAGGCTCTTTTCTCTAGGAAGTGTCCCATATTTCTTTAAATATATTGGATGCAATGAATTAGTGGAATCTAGGCATTAACTCTGACATCCCTCATCCTCTACTTCCAATCATTCACTATGTTTTATCTACTCTAACCCCCAGATAGACCTGGAATCCATCCACTTGGTTCCATGTCCATTACCAAGATCCTAGTCCTCTGCACTACAGCCAGAATGATCTCCATGAACCAATGATCTAATCATGACTTTTCCTATTCAACGTTTTTCCATGGCTTCCCTCAGCATTTGGGATTTAATAAAATCATCCTTTACATGGTGTACCTCTTGATGTCTATAGTACTACTTTCCAACCTGACTAGATGTGTTTTACCCATCCTGGCTTTCATTCAATCCCTAGGATATGCCAAGCTCTTTCCTACCCCAGGGCCTTAATACATCCTATTGCCTTTGCCTAGAAAGGCTAGCCATTTGCTCTTCTGTTGACCAGTTCTTATTCATCCTTTAGGTCTCAGTTGAAATATCACTTTCTTAAACTTTTCTCTGACCCCCAAACTAAAGGTGCCTCTTATTTAGAGTGTCTCATAGCTCTGTATGTTTTTCCTTCATGCAATGTCTAATAATATGTTTATAGGTATGATTATTTATTTAGTTTCTGTCTTTACCATTACACTTCTACCTCCCTGATGGCAGGGCTATATATCTTTTGACTGCCAGAGGTAAAAATCATTCTGATTTCCTTTAACCACTGGGAAAATCTGTGCTTACTTACTGAAATATTCTACCCCATTTGGATACAGGAGGAAAAATACCATAATATAGCTAGAAAGAATTCTAGAAGTTAAGAGGATTGATCTAACATAAGTGTATACCACAGTATTTGCCTACATGCTATTAGTAATTGATCTTTCCACCTTTCTGAAGCTGGGGGCTATTTCTTTTGAGAAACACAAAAGCAAAAATGCCAAATGGAAATGTCCATTCCGGGGCTTATAATTTTTGCTTTAGGTCAATGTTGAAGCACTCAACTGTTCTTATGACAGTTAAGTGTTTTCCATTTTTGCCAATGGTTTCAATTGTTGAGGCTCTCCAGATGGGTCAAAACCCATAACTTTTATGTAAGGTTCCCAAGCGTTTAATATATATGCCAAGAAAACCTCTTCAGTTAAAATAGGGCATGAAGAACTATAGTTACATGTGCCTTGGACTGCTTTCCTTATAAGGTAGAACACTGAAAAAAGATCTTCTGGGTTTTTTACTCAAAAACAAAGTAAACAAAATCAGTGATGTCAAAGTCCAGTGTGGCTGAGAAAATTCATTTCCTTAATATGGTGTGGGCTCAGGAGTGATGGGGAGAGAACGGACATCCAGGAATGATGGTCTGCTGCAGGCTTCTGGCAAACTTTTTGGCCTATTGGTTCACAGCCAGTGTTTTTCTTCATAAATGAATTCCACATCTTTATTAAGTTAAGTATTTCTTTTTTTATTATTATTTGAAACATACTTTAAATATTTTGTTTTATGACGTCCTGGAAATTGATACAATTCCTTCCAGATCAAGGAAGATGGAAAAATCAATTACTTTTTTTTTTTTTACACTGGGAGTGATTATACAAAAATTATGCCCCAATTTATCCATTACTATGAATATCATTTGACGTCATGTGTGAACAACACAAGACAGCCAGAATTAAAGGCGTCTTTCCGATTAGATGAATCAGTTACTTTCACAGAAAAGCCCTAATGGTTATTAAATAGAAATACACCCCTAGTGTGAGTTGATTTGTAGAAAACTATGTCGTAAGAATTACAGATTTTTAAATTGCAATTAACCTTTTATAAGAAAAATCCCCGTAAGAACAAATCAGAAGACATCAAAAGCCTGACCTGAGTGTCTGATGTCAGATCCTTTACACAAACAAGTTATGGTTTGCAATCCAGAAACTGAATCTTATTAAAATGAATTTTATCTGGCATAGATGGAATTTCAATGTTGGCCTATTTACAGATGAGTTAATGGGGTTTATCCAAAAATGGAGGAATTTTTAGGGTCCTTTCATTCATGAGAACCATGGTTCAAAACGCAGAGGAGGACTGAGGGGAAAACATGAAGCCCAGCCCTCAGCAGAAACTAGAGTTGCCTTCCTCACACTCTTCAAAACCCAGTTCTCAAAACCTCCTAATGGGTTTCACTGTTTTCTTTCCTGTGCTTATCATAATCAGGGAACCACACATTTGCATCTCTAATGGACCCTTTTCAAAAGTGTGTTGACATTTCAGTAGGTTTTGAATAGCTCTTAATGCTTCTCTCAATTTGGTCAGATGCCACAGATCTCCTTATATGGATGGGTCTCAACATATAGACTGTCTGCTTTACTCATGGATTGTTGTGTGTGTGTGTGTTTTTTTTTTAATCCCTGGGAACCTATCTTAATTATACTCTTAAAAAAGTGAAAACTCAGAAGTCAGATGACTCAGAAAATGAGTATTTAGCTGGATATCCACATGCAGGGACAGCATCTTAACTACCTCTGTGAACTCAGACACAAGTCAAAAGCATCATCCCTTGTGTGGTAAATTCACTTTTTGGAGCTGCTATTTTTGTCAAAAGGAAATAGATATAAATAAGACCATCAAGATAAACATAGGTTAGGGGAGAAATCAGGCAGGGAGCTCATCATCTGAGCAAAAACTACACCACATTTTTTTTACTTCTTGCATTTTCTACAAGAACTGAGGACCCAGAGGGCTTGCAAAGGAGCAATTTCAGTCCCACCTACTTTCTGTGGCTTCAATAAAAAATGCGATCCAACAGAAACACAACTAAAATTATTTTTTAAGTTTGCTTTTTTAACTCAGTTCCTGCTATGTTTCAGGAACGGGGGCTGGGAGTGAATAAAAGATAATCCTGGCCCTTAAGAAATTCATCAGGAAGGAAGGAAGGAAGGAAGGAAGGAAGGAAGGAAGGAAGGAAGGAAGGAAGGAAGAAAGAAAGAAAGAAAGAAAGAAAGAAAGAAAGAAAGAAAGAAAGAAACTCATCATCTATTAAGAGAACTACACAAGGCAAGTAAGTATAATGGGTGTAATGGGAGAACCCCCCCACCCCAGCCACAATGATATCTAACACCATGGGGGTTTGGGGGGAAGGGTCCTAGAAGAAGAAATGAAGGAACTGCTCCGGGAAAGAAGAGATGTTAGCTCTGCACTGCATGTGTGTGCACACACACACACGTGTGTGTGTCCATGTATGTGTGTGTGAGAGAGTAAGGGAGAGGGAATATTGGTAGTAGGGGCTCCGATCTGAGTTAACCATCTGTGCAAGGCGGGTTGTTAAAGTACATCAACATAGGCCAAAAGTATATTAAATAATTACTGATGTTCATAGCTTAACGTGAGATGAAAACAATCTCTTTGGATGGTACCAATCCCTACCTAGAAATACAGGCTCTCTGCTGTGCGTTCACTCAGGCTGATCCCCTTGTAGACGCCAAATTGAGAAATGCATATATTTAGAATTTTTAAAACTGATATTCCAGTATTTTCTGTAGATGGCTGAGTTACAAACTACGAGAACCATTTGATAGGCTATTCTGCACTATTTGATCCTTTTTGAATTAGGGGGCAGTGGAATAAAGGAAGAGATTTGGGGTAAGTGGGAGCAGGGAGGTGCTGGGAGCTCCAGGCAGGGGCTCAGCATTTTTCAGAATCAAAGAAGCCCTTCTTGGCCCTATTATCCCTATATTAAATTGCGTTGGAAAGGGTAAAAATGCAGCGAGAATTTGGCCCAACTTTTACTAATTCTGAAGCCTTTTCCAAGACAGAAAGTTGGTATAACTGGAGTTTTCTCTCCCAGATTTCTAGTTTCCATTTCTTACTTTGAGCTCCATAAAGCTAGATGGGTATGAGTTAGGGGTGGGTATATATTTTAACCATCACTTTTATGCAGCATTTTCATTGGAGGTGCCCGAAAGTAGTTTTCTGTGTTTCTTGTGACTTTTACTCTCCCTTTTGGATGCTGCTTTTGCAACAAATTAACTTCAGTTCCTAGGGAGGAAGGTCCTAGCTCAAAGCACTGTGTCAAATGCTCCACTAACAAAATAATCCATAATAACGGATTTCCCCATTATTTCTAGCACAGAGTTAAAACATACAGATTTAAAGATAGGAGTTTTTTGTTTGTGTGTTTGTTTTGGGTTTGGGGTTTTTTTTGTGTATTTTACTTGTGTTTTTTTTCTTTTGGTCTATATGACTTGAAACCTTTTGAAAAGTAGGTTGTTGTCCCCTCATTTCTAAATCAATATTGGCAGTCACTGAATGCACCCTTTCTTTCAAAGGAAGGAAGGAAGGAAGGAAGGAAGGAAGGAAGCAAGCAAACCTTGGTGATCCCAGCTTAACTATGAAAAGGAAACAAGACGGCATGAGACAAGGTAGCTTCGAGCCCACGCCTTCCCATCCAGACTCTTTCACTTGCTTGCAGCTCTCACTCAAAACCCACTCCTTCTGTGCTTTTGCATATGAAAAATGAGGTTGTAAAAGTGTCAGCCGCCTTTTGACTAGCTAGTAGGAATAGCTAGTAAAAGCTAATTGGAAGCCATTTCATCCATAAGATGTACGGCTCTCAACCGATCAATCCCTGGGTCCTTAATCTGTTGCTCCTGAGTTTCCTCAGGCCGGTAAGAATTCTGAAGTGTGGAGAAGCTCTAAACCAGCTTATCAGATCGAGAAGCTATAACAGAATTCAAGTTTCCAAGACCATTCCCAGCAACTTGAAAACCTCAACCCATGCCCTGCCTCTATAATATATAGCATTTCCACACTGTGGCTGTTTTAATAAGCCAATGGATATTTCGCTCCAATCTGTTTGCTTTTAGTGGGCTTTCTTCCCCTCTCCAAAGAAGCTGGAATTATGCTGTCAGACAAATGACTAGAATAACCGTGCATTGCTCTAGACACCGATGAATAAAATATATCAAATGGTGCATATCCCTAGAGTGTATTATTCCACTTAGAAAATGGTATAATTGACTTTGGGTAGTGTAGGGGGAAAAAATCCAAGTATTTTTGAGTTGTAGGGTTATTTTCTGGTAATTGCCCAACTTGAAACTTTAGTTTGTCAATCAGACAGTTCTCTTAGCCTTATAAAGGGTTTTTTTTTCAGGGGGCAGGGGTGGTGAGGGGGAAGAAGAGGTTATTGAAGGAGAACTAAGAAAATGGCTAAGCCCCACAGGCCTTTTTTCTTGTCATAAAGTTGTTGTCAAAAAGATTCGCTATTATGTCTGGGATGGGTGAACTCCGTGGCATTTTGCGTTCAGTAAAAATGTCTCAAACCATTTTTCAAACATTTTGAGGTTTGGCAAAAACCTGAAATCCATCTTGCCAAGCACTTTCCCCCCTTAATTCTTAAACCCATGTGTCTTTCAAGGGAAATTTAATCCGTATGTTTCTGATTCATTTACACTTAACTCATCAAAATGGTGTTTTGTAAGAGCTATTTGATGTTCAAGAAGTCTTATGAGCTTCTCTTTTTATAAGTCTGAAAAGTCTTTCTTTCTGAGAACCAGAAAATTGTATTTTACCAGCTGTAAGCCAAATGATTTGAGCTGTGTTAAAAAGCAGGAACCTGCTGAATTTAGGAGGCAAAAAAAAAAAAATTGTGGACACGATGCATAAATAAAGGTCCTCACATGTCTGCCTGCTCATGCATCTGCCAAAGACCTTTCGGACTCCTTCTTCCCTGGAGAAGCCTAGACCGTGGGGTCTAAGAACAAGCTAAAAACTGACTCGGGGCACAACTATGGTCCTAGAGCAAAAATTCCCATGGGTTCCGAAGATCCCCAATAGAGAATCCCAGCTCAGAATCAACAGAAGTAAAACCTGGTGTGTTCCGTGAGATGAATCTATTACCTAGGAGATAAAATGGTCATTGAATTCCAGCACTAGAAGAGACTTATGAAATTTGGAGTCTCAAGGGCTCCTGAGAAGAGGCGCAGACGTGAGTTAAGGGAGCAGCTGTGGGCCAGTGGGGGCTCTGTCTTCCATGCTTGGCTTCCAAATGAGAGGATTTTCCAGAAAGTACTTGGAGAGTAAATCCAGTTTAAAATTTGTTTAAAAACAAATACCTGAATTTTATATGAGGACCCCAAGGTTTGGGGAAGGAATCCTGGAGTGTTGGGACAGAACTGGCAACATGCCCCGGGTCTCCTGACCATTGTCCATCATTCTTGTGACGTGTCTACCATGTCAATGCTTTTCCAACTCTGAACGTAGTTCATTAGTGGGTCAGTTGGTGAGGAATTGGTAAAATCAGTTCAATCTGACGTGACTAGTATCTCAGAAAAATGAATAGAATATCAGATATTCAAGAACGTCATACGCAGTAAAAATTAAGTACTGTTTCATCAAACTACACACACACACACACACACACACACACACACACACACGTAAACACACACATGTGAGGATACTGGGCTACAAGATAAAATATTTCTTACTGTCGTTCATATCAAAAAAGTTTCAAAGCCACTTTACCAGCTGCAAAACAAGACACAACAAAAAAAAAAACATGTTTCTTTTACTCGTAGTTCAGCCATTAGCAGTTTTCAGTTTGCCTCATTAAAGACCACACGGTTAAACAGACCCAGAATGATACTTCTCACCTCACGGAGGAAATCCTATGAATCACTAGCCTATTGCACCAAAGATGGTTATTTCACAGATGAGGAGAAATGGACAAAGAACAAATGTGTGGTGGAGGCAGGAAGGGAGGGGGGCCAGATATGTAGCCGAGAAAAGAAAGGGTCATCTTCTTCCTGAGATGATTTACAAATGACAGGAATGATTTCCAACTTGCATCCTGTGCAACAGCACAGGGGGAGCTTCAGACATATTAGCACCAGCATATTTCCAAAGTGCATTTTCCAAGCACTTAACAATCATTAATTAGTTAGAAACATCCTTTCAAGGTCGGGAGGCATAATAGTTCATCTTCACACAGCAGAGCTTTGGAGACTTCAGGGAAGCCGAATTGTACAGCACCTGGATAATTACTGTGGGAAGATTAATTGGGTTAACTGGCTGTGAAGAATCTTGTGATAAAGCATTATGAAAAACACTGCCCCCGTCACACTGTGAGATGTCAGAGCTGGCATCCTTTGTGCCTAACAGCTGAAAGCTGCCTCCATGGGAAAGGATGCAAAGTCATTAAAACAACTATGAATTACCCTTTGCTCTCTCTCTCTCTCTCTCTTTTTTCTTTTTCAGAATCGTAATGAAGTGACAAGTTTTCTGTGGTCACAGAGTGCCTGAGTCTCTTTGGGATTAAAGTGCGAAGTGGGTTGTGTTGGGAATTGTGGTCTAAAACCGGTCCCTAGGTGGGCAGGAAGAGGGAGGAAGCAGCGAGTTTCAGAGCCCAGAGGTCACATCCTGCAGGTGGGTGGGTGCTGGTTCTGGGGCGGATTCCAAACTCTGTCCTCATCAGACACGCACTCAGTGCAGTGAGGGCTGGTGCAGGGAGAGGGAGGAAGGCGAGAGTGGTGGGAAGCAGAGAGCCAGACTCCTGGACGGTTACCCCATCTCATTTATGGCCCAGGGACAGCACGCCCCACCCACTAACGAGACACCAGGGAGCTTTTGGCCGGAGGTGGAAAGCGAGCTATCTTGTCCATTTATTTCCCCGTCCCTCCCTCCAGACCGGAGGGTGGAGTCACTGTACTGCTAGGTGCCTGAATGACTCTGAGCTTCTCGAAGCCAGCTGGTCGGTCTCCCCTGTGCCCCTGCTCATCTGAGTCTTTCTTTGCTCTCTCCCACCACATCCTCCCCAGGAGCCAGAACTCAAAAGAGGCCCGAAAAAGCATACGCTTGAGCAAGAAGATGGAGCTCTTGGCACTGGGAAACCCAATGGCCTGGCGGGGCAGACATGTGTTTCTCACTGCATCCGAGCCAGGCCCTGGCCCTGCCACCAAATAGCTTTACGATAATTCATCTCTCTGCTGTATGGATACTGGATAATTCACCACATCTTCAGGTGGCCTCGATTTCTGAATCTATAAAATGAACGGTTCCGCTGAAGGATCTCTAGGGTTCCTGCCTTATCGATGCATTTAGAATCATGGGATTATTATTCTACCGCTAAGAAGTTCTGGATGGTGAGAGGGAAGCCTAACGAGCTGACGTCCCCTGTGACCTGTACACTGAAGCTTCCTCGTTGCCCAGGATGGAAGGAAGAGGCCAGAAAGCAGCCATGTTCCAAGCTAGGTCAAGAAGGGAATTCAGAAAAATGGTGTGGCTAGAGAGAGGCCACTGTGCAATCGTGTAAGGGTGGATACTGCCTGAGAGCAAAGTGAAGGCGAAAATGCAACGCGAGAGTAATTTACATCTACATTTACACTAAATGGGTTTATCATAATTGCTGTTATTATGATTAATTCCCGAGGAATTAAAGAAGATCAGCCTTTTATTGCACTGCGGCTGAGCTGACTGAAGTATTCAAACAAATAAGAAGGTTAAGAAGACACAGATGCAAAAGGAAACCTGCTTTATGCCATCTAAAAAAGAAACCTACTACTTAACTAGATAGAGGTGGGGGTTGGGGGCGGGGGGAGTGGGTAAGACCTGCCTCTTCTTGGCACTGAAATAAACTGCTTTACAGAGAGATCTGAGACCTCATTTTCTGGCCAGTGAAGAGGTCTGGTGACACAGAACAGGGTCCACAATAGGACTCTCCTCTCCCCTCTCCTACTGCTCACAGTCTCACCTGCCTTCTGTGACTCAGTTTACCTGTCGGGGAAGGAACTGCTGAATGACAGCATTTCTCTTTACCTTACTGATGCCCCAAATGTATCATCATCCAGACTTCCAAAAATGTCAACTGGTCCCATTTGGTCCCATTATTAAATAACTAACATTTACTGAACATCTACTATGCTGAGTGCTTTATAGTCACCATTTCATGGACCCTGTCTCGTAGATGAAGTAAATGTGGCTCAAAACTTTCAACAGACTGTCAACAGTCACATAGCTAGCAAGTGGCAAAGCCAGAGTTGGAACACAGATCTGACTCCAACACAATTCATAGGGCACAATCACATGGGCCGTATCAGATTTCGAATCAACGGGTTCCACCTCTGACAAGAGCTTGCTTCACAGACCTTCCCTTAGCAGTAACATGGACCCCACCGAGGGCAGAGTGGCAAAGCCAGGGGGGCCGCCAAGAGGTCCACAGGCTAGACGAGGCCAAGCTGGCCTCTTTGCCATATCAGCACATGTCCAGCTCAATAGGACTTCAATTCTTCAAAGATCTTTGATTTAAAAGGAAAAAAAAAAAAGTCCACGGGCTCCTAAAACACAGCAACTCATGGTAGGCATTCCAGCTTATGTAACACAGCCCATTGGCCTCATTTCCATCTCCCATTAAGATGAGTGATTGAGTCTGTGCATTAACAGATACCTTGGCATTCATTTGGAGCCTTATTATTATTTTTTCCAGGCTTTGTTTTTTTGGACACATCCAGTTCTATTGCAGTCATTCAGACGCCAAAGAAAGAAATCATACATAAGGTAGAATTCAACTTTTGGTATTCTGTGGAGGAAAGGAAGACTTTGCTGATAGCTGGATGGGCTTCGTCTGTTGTAGAACTACTGTCACGCTCTCCATAATGACTGCGGACTATTGATTAATTCTTCTTGGGGACAGTGTTGCTTCATCAGTCATTAAATAAGCTTTCTTGCCAGCGTAAGTGCAAGAAGAAAGATGTATGGACTTGTTATAAAGTGTATATGTACTATGTAGTGGGCTTTGGAGTTCTAAGGCAGGTCAATTTCAGTTTTCAGGGATGTAAGTAGCCAGGGAACCCGGTTTGTTGCAACGGAGACTCATGAAATACATAAATCTCTAAGCACTGGTGGTACTCTCTAAGAAGACTAGGAAAGACTGTTTACAAATCACACAAAAATTTAGACCACAGAATTTTGATTGGCTTCACCCACCCTGATTTATCAATGCCACTCATTTTCTTTCCTCCTCTCAGCTATTCCCCACATCCCTGGACTATGATCACTCATTCAGGTACTTGCACTCACACCTTTCTGCAGTCCAGTGCAAAGGAGTCCCCTCCAAAGGTCAAAGGCCCATGTAAACCAGACAAAAAGGGAGCAGAAAACAGAAGCCAGTGTTCAAACCACTGCTTCTTTTTTTTTTTTTTTATGTTTATTTATTTTTGAGAGAGAGAGAGAGAGAGAGAGAGACAGAGCGTGGGTAGGTGGGGGGTGGACAGAGTGAAAGGGAGACACAGAATCTGAAGCAGGCTCCAGGCTCTGAGCTGTCAGCACAGATCCCGACGCGGGGCTCGAATTTGCGGACCACGAGATCAGGACCTGAGCCGAATTTGGATGCTTACCCCAACTGAGCCACCCAGGGACCCCGCTTCTTTTTTTGTTTTTGTTTTAAGTGCAGTTCCAGATTTGACTATCCCACTTTCTATCAGGCACATGACAGTGCTCATTCTCTCTCATCAGTCCATACTAATCTCTGCCTCTTAATGACCTGGCCTTCCTGACCAACACTTAACTAAATAAAATGCGAGAAGACATTTTTATCACACAACTTGAAGCGGCCTGGGGCCCGTTTCCCAGCATAGACTCGGGGATCCTCGAATGGAGCCCCGGAGGTAACGTTTTGAGCCCCATTACCGCTACATGATTCCACGAACCTCGCCATCACAGTACTTTTCCACTTGCCACCTTTGAAATCCCCTTCTCTTGGGTCCCCAAACACCATTTGACCACCAGAGAAGACACACGAGGGGAGACAGCAAGCTTAAGCAGCCTCGCCCAACTCTCAAGATACACATTGCGCCCATACGGCACTCAGGTCCAAACCCCGTATTCAAGCCAGGAATGGAATCCAGTTCTCAGGAGCGAAATCACTCACCTCCATTACACTTCATTTCCCATTCACGAAGCCACAGCTGAGCATGAATGAGGACGTAAGTCTTCTCCCCAACCTCCCCCGTTTTCATCTCTCCCTCCACTCGGGGTGCTGGCAATTTGTCAGTCCTCACCTCGCTTTAATGCGAATGGTGCCTTTGCTTCTCTCGTACCTGATATGATCTCAGACCTGCTTGCTTTTCTGGATAAAAAGGAGCATAAGGGAAGACAGGCAAGCGAAGGAAGAAGGCTGAGTGATGTGTGAACAAGCGGCCCAGTTAGAGTCTGAAGTTGGTTACCTGCACAGAGCCTTCTCCCAGCGAAGCCTTTACGGCTATTCTCATTGTAGTAGGAGCTAAGACTTGACTTCCTGTGATCCCACTGCACGCTGTGAGTGAGATCTTAAAAGAGATCTCCACCCCTCCCAACTCCCATGGTAGGCATGGTTACCCTCATTTTACACAGAAGATAGAAACTATGGCACAGTGAGGTTTTAAGTGGCTTGCCAAAGTCACACAACTGGTAAGTGGAAAAGTGACTTGAACACAGGCACCTTTTGACCCCAAAGGCCGTGCTCTTTTCAGGAAACCCTACACTATTTCTCTGATCAATAGATGCTTGACCCCTGGTGCCAGAGATGTATCCAGCAGGGCGAAGATGAGAGGGCAAGAGGAAGAATGCGGCGTTTAGCACTGGCTGTGGTTAAGCTCAGGCATGGACAGTTGGCATTTCTCAGCTCCGTGCCTGCATACCGAGGGAACACGTCTGTGCCTCTTCTGTTGTGCCATCAGAGCCTTGCCTTGCCTCCCCCTTCACCTGCTAACATGTGAGGCATGGTCCCAGGGACCCCTATGGAGAGCAAAGGGGCCATTCAGGCCATGCCCCAAAAGAAGGTGAAACATAGACAATGTCACCAAGATTCCCCACTGACAAGTGCTGACCCGAGGCCCCCAACAGTCGTGATGGTGGTGCAAAGTTTGCCAGTGATGATGAGATAGACCTAGTGTGGCGTGAACTCAAGGGGTCAGAGCTTGTCTGGCCCTCAGTTTGCACACCGATAAAAACAACACACACGTAAACAAATAAAGCCAGAAAAACTGAATAAGGGCCGTGGATCACAGCAATGTCCATATTCTGGCTGTGATATTTACTATCGTTTTGTAAGATGTCACCGCTGGGGGCAACCGGCTAAAGGTACGTGGGATCACTATTACTTCTCACAAATGCACACAAGTCAACAGTTCTCTCAATAAAAATGCCAATTACAAAAACAATACTCAAACCAAAAACTTCAAACAAAACAATCTCCAGACAGTGGAGCTGACGATTCTTTGATTCTTACCCTTTCGGGCCACCCGGGGGATAAAGTGAGACAATATTCCTCTGACCCAAGAGCATGGCTGGGCTCACGCTCCTTGCCCTGCCTCCCTGTCAGTTGTAAGCAGGACATTTCTGATTATGGGTGAACAACTCAGAGCCAAGTCAACAGAGATTGTAATGCTCTAAAAAAAGAAATCATGCCCTCTTTATTCCTGAAGAGTCTCAAGCACACATTTGGCACTCATCAAACTTTGCACAATGACTAATAACCTTCACCGGTGGTTTCGTTTCAGCTCCGGATAATTCTTCCCCCCAGATAGGCATAGTTGTGGCCCTTCTCCCTATGCACAATTAAGCCTGGTCCAGAAATACTTTACAATAAGGCCACGGCCCTGGAATTTGGCTGAAGAATGGGGATATTGTTTGGGAAAATCATCTTTCTAAGAAGCACAAAAGTTTTGCCTTTCATATTCTCTGAAGTTTTAAAATGTAGCCTGCAATCTCAACTAAAAACTTGAGTTTGCATTAAAATGACTGAACCTGGGGAGCCTGGATAGCTCAGTCGGTTAAGCGTCTGACACTTGATTTCAGCTCAGGTCATGATCTCACAGTTCATGAGATCAAGCCCCCCACCTCCATTGGGCTCTGGGCTGACAGCACAGAACCTGCTTGGGATTCTCTCTCTCTCTCTCTCTCTCTCTCTCTCTCTCTCTCTCTCTCCCTCTCTCCCTGCCCCTCTGCCCGTTCCTTCTCTCTCTCTCTCTCTCTCTCACTCAAAATAAATAAGACTTAAAAAAATGTTTTTAAATAAAATTACTGAAACATATCAAAGAGTCATGTAATCTTTTGGGGGGAACAAATTCATTACAAATACTGTTCTGTATCACTATGAGTGAATGAAACATACATGTCTGCTGCACTTTCAGCATCATTTTATGCATCTGGGAAACTTGGGGAAACTTGCAGGATCAGTGAATTCTCCCTCGCTATTCTGCCACTCTTTTTGACAGACTCACCTACATAATCATCTCTCTTTGAGGACCCCTTGCAGGTAGCATCTGAAAACCTAGGCTTTCACAAGAGGAATCATCATGCCAAAAAGCAAAAACAAAAAACGATCTTCAAAGTGGAGAAAGACATGTTTCTCCTCACCCTCCTCCATTCATTGAAGGCACGAATGCATCTTGAATTCAAATGTACTTTCCTCTGAAAGGCTATGCCAAATACCTTTTAGCAAAACTTTTACAGACCACGGACACAGACACAGACACAGAACTTTCCAGCTGGAAGGGACTTCAGAGACCATCTCAGATTGGTTCCACACGTGGGGGAGGGGCTTACAGCCCACCTTGTCTGCTCCCTCATTTCAAAATGAAGCCCAGATGCTTTAAGTGATTTGCTCAAGGTCATCAGGATTTGCACTCAGGCCTCTTGACCTCCACCACACCATGCTGTTGCTTCCAAAAATTACCTCTACCTTCCCTGCCCCTTCCATCACTGCCCAAAAAAGGAGAGAGGGAAGAAGATCCTTAAAAAGTCACGATCAATTATATGCCAAACATGCAGTCAACAAATAAACGTAAACACCTCTCTGATACATGCCCCAGGCCTCATTATGCATCTCACTGTATGATGATCACAGTGAAATGAGCAAAGAGAAGTTTTGGAGTAGCCAGGAGTCAGGACTGCTCTCAGGGGGGCCGGGTCTCTAGTTGCAGAGGGCTTCAGTTGGTAACTATATAATGATGCCGGATGGTTTCAGAAAGTTCTCAGCCTGAGCAGTGCAACACAGCATTAAATATATTTTATGACACACACAGAAATGTGGTAGTAATTTTCAAAATATAAGTCTCTTTCTCTGGGTACACAAGATCCTGGAAGCATTAAGAACAGCATCGTCTGCCCTTCTCTCCATTTATTTAGTGTTAATTCCTGACTCGCCAACATTAACTGGCTGGGTCCAGACAAATCAATCAGGAAGTTTTCATCATCTCTCCCACAACCCCGGCATATCACCTTAAAATTAATTCAAGAACACAGAAGTCCCAGCGATAGCACTGGCTTAAGTTGTCACATAAAACAACAGAAAGTTAAAATCCTCAGGCAAACGCACAGGCACTGTTCACAGGAGCTGAAATAATGGGCAAAAGACGGCCGCTACCTCGGCCGTTCGGCATCTATTCCTGTAAAAGCCTACAGTCTATTCTTAATAATAAATGCAATAGCACACCACACCAAATCCTTTTCCAGGCATTTGCAATTCACCAGTTACACTGAGAAAGCACCCCCCCACGCCGTCACTTCACTTCGACCTTCTAAAAAGACAACCGTTTTGAGCCATTTAAGAAACACACACACACAGAGAGAGAGAGAGAGAGAGAGAAAGAGAGAGAGAGAGAGAGAGAGAGGGAGAATATCCTGGTGGAAAATAATACACAGCTGTGATAATATCATGTTTTTTTAAATACCATAATATAGTTTTACTTTTAATAATAAAAGATAAAAAAGGGGCGTCTGTGAATAATTAGAGATTGCAGTCTGAAGCTAGTTACAGTCACTGCAATTGATAATAAACTGAAAACCCCTTGAGAGCAGGTAAATGCTTTGCATCCCTGACCCCCTTGCTCTCACATTACTTAACTACCCTGCGGTTCTTGCATTACATCACCATTGAAGCGATTGGTTCCTGCATTTTAACTCTCTCCCTGTCTCCTCCGATTAGGAGCGACACCGCCGCAAAGAAACTTCGCCCGAGTTTGCTCTTTCTCGCTTCGCTTTTTATTTGTGGCCTCTTTGCTCCTGTCGCTCTGGCTTGCTCTGCCTTTTTTTTTTTTTTTTTTTTTTTTTTTTTTGCCCAACCCCGTCCTCGGTTCAACTCATTCAGGTCGCTGTGCTAGAACAAAAACTCTTATCAAAGTGAAAAGAAATGCCTCTTCGGGACACGAAGAGGAGCGGAGGGGCTGGGGAAAGAGGAGAAGGAAGAAGAGGAGAAACAAAGACGGGCAGAAAGGGGAGAAGGGGAAGAAAAAGAAGAGAAGGAGGGGGAACGAAGACTGGAGAAAAGAAGGTGGTAGGGGCAAAAAAAAAATTCTATAAAATCGGGAAAAAAGAAAATAAAATTAAAAACAAACCTCATGGACATCACTGAGGCTGAATTCCCTCCTGAGGTGCAGAACATGAGAGCTCTGGAATGAGTATGTGTAGAATTTGAGCCAAAGCTTAACTAGCCTGAGTGAGTCATATCCTTCCCACTTGATTCCAGGCCAAGCGATGATGTAATGCGCTGGCCCTTCTCTTGCGCCTAGCTCTGGCTCTCTCCCTCCGGCTCGCTCACTTGCTCGCTCTTTCTCCTGGGCTCGCCCTCCTCCCCCTTCTCCTTTTTAGCTCAGTGCTGGTGAAGTCACCATTTAAATCTGGCAGAACTGAAGCAAAAACTTCAATGTAACCAAAACAGCCCCAGGCCGAGTTCCAGACTCAGGGAGCCTTCGTGGTGCAATTGCCCTTAGAAACGAGTAAACAGAGGGGGAAACAGTGCCGCCTGGGGAGGGCCCAACAGCTGCCTCGTACTCAGAGAGGGACCGGGGGTTCTGTGGTCCACTGGTTCCGATTTAAACACAATATGCTGGTTACAAAAAAAAAAGAAAAAAAAAAAAAAAGGCCCCGCGTTTGGAAACAGGAGTGGAGACACCAGCAGAGGTGGAGTCCCAGTGGGTGAACCACCAGGTTGGAAGGACAGGGCTTGACCAACCAAGACAGGTCCCCAGCCCAAGCTTTCCTTCAGGTGACATGGTTTCCATTGCTCAAGGCTCCTTTTTTTTTTTTTTTTTTACTGGAGCTGGATGGGATTTTCTGTCACTGGATGCCAACCACCGGCCCTCCAGAGATTTCTCACATCTGACCTCCCTGTCAGCAAGGGCAGCCCCACTTTGGGGCCAAACACGCGCCTGCGTCTGAAGCCATCAAGAACTGGGAAATCATAGTGGCTTCTCCCCCCGGCCTGTGCTGGGCAGAAGGGAAAAGGCCCCCCTCCCTGGTCGCAAAACACAAAGCTTGTCTTTCTGAGATTAGCACCCCACTCTCAGGTGAGCTGTCCAAGGAAGAGGGGATTAAAACATGTCCATCCTCAAAATGAAAGACAAGCTATCCGTTCCTCTACCTGCTGGGGGTGGGGTGGGATGGAGGGGGGGGGGACCAGTGCAGGTGGGGCTGTCTGTGAGTTTAAAAGGATACAGGGAGAACAAACAGTATGTGTGTCTCTCCTTTAATTACAGAGTGAGGATAAACCAGCCTGGGGTGGTGGTGGAGGGGGGGTGGGGGGGGTGGGGGGGAGTCAAACATCACTTCACTAACAGCAGTGAAGCCCTTTCAACTGCAAATTCTATCCTTCACTTCACACTTCTGCCCAGGACTTTACCTAGAACAGTCCAGAGACTCGCTGCTTTGTTAGCACAACTTTTTCACCCTACCTTCTCTCCCTTCAATCTTCCTCTCACCCTTCAAAAAAAGGGAGAAAAAAATGTGATTTTGAAAAAATGGGAAGTTCACTAGAATTTTTTTTAAATACCACAAAAGCAGAAGAAAGGCGTGGGGTTGCAAGGTTTGTTTTTTTTTTTTTGGTTTGGGGGTTGTGTTTTTTTTTTTTTTTTTTCAAAAATAATCATAGCTTTTGCCAGAGTCTATTGCCTCTCATTGGTTTTGTGACCCATGAACTGAATAGGTGCTACAAACATTTGTATCGTCTCCTGTTGCCAAGCGGAGAGGATCCCAACTCCTAAACTCCGCAGTTCAGAGAAATCTCTCCGTTTATTAAAGATCTCTGCTGCTGGGGACAGGGCTGTTAATCTGAGTCCCTTGGAATTTAAATCACAGCTTCAGGGAATATTGCCGCACTCAGGGCGAAGAGTTAAAAAGCAAGGTTTGCCCAGCCGTCTGCCTGACCCTGGGGGCTGGGGTGGGGAAGAGCTTTCTCCAGCCGTCTGCCTGGAGCATGACATCCCCAATTGATGCTGATGCCACAGTTGCTGCTGTGACACCTTTATCAAGGCAGGCAGCTCTGAATTAAAGGTGATCAGCCGTAATTACAGCTGGCGCCACTGAAGCCTGTGGCCTGACAGCGGCAAATGTGGTTGTTATAAAGTTTGGTCCACCATGTCAGTGGCCTGTATAACTCATTTACGTCTGACTCGCCAAGCAGCTCTTGATTTTTCTTCTGATGCAGGGAATAAATAAAACAAACTCTTCAATCACTCCTACGAGCCTTTCTTTCCACTTCGAGGTAGGTTGACAAGATTTTATATAAACTACCGTCTCCCTTTCACAGGAGCCATTGACCATGATGGTTAATGTAAAGCTAAGGAGTCTGCTTTTGCCTTCTCCGCTCTCTGCAACACCCTCCCCCCCCCCCCCCCCCCCCCCCCCCCGCCATCCTCACCTTAGCTTTCGTATTTAAATGTTTTCTTTACGTTATTATTTGAAGCACCTCAAAATGGATATGCGGTAGAAGTTTTCCAAACTGCCATCTTCCTGTAACCTCAATGGGAAAATGCTCCGTCTAGGATCTTTCTTAGACAACATCATGGGGGGCAGGGTGAAGCTGCTAGAAAGAGGGTCCCTGTCCTTTTTTTTTTTTTTTTTCCCAGTGAAATAGGTAAAAGGACCCTGCGCTCTAGGTAAAGATGATATAAAGGGATTACATTTTCTGTGTAAGTAACAAAGGGAATGACAGCTTTGGCCAAAGCCGGGCACAGACTTCTGAAACACAGCATCTTCGCTTCTGCCAAGAGAGGAGGAAGGGGCTGGCTGGGAGGTTCCAAGACGGTGAGTGTGCCTCTGATCAGTGAGTGGTGCGACCAAGGGGTTCAGAGCTTCTATAACCCAGCCAGACTCTGAGAGCCCTGTACCTGACGACGATGCCTCTACAGCAATAAGGTGCCAGGACACAATGGCATTCCAATAAAACTTCGCTGGAGTGCTGGCCTGAGCTGCAAACAGTTTCAGAGTTCAAAGGGGTCTGAGTATTTACATTTGCACTTGCCGGTCCAAACGTAAGTACCCGCCCTGCCATTCCACAATCAGGCATGTTCACTGGCTGCTGGTTTCTCCCCACTTGAAAGAAACCCTTCTTTCCCATTTTCCTTCCTGTGAGCAGCTAATGATAGAGAATATCCTGTTCCCAAAAGGAAATTCCCCCCAACTCCAGAGCTTCCTTTTTCACCCATCTGGCCCTCTCGTTGACTCTCCCTCCCCCCCCCCCACCGTCCCTGCAGCCCCCTCCATGTCCTAGCCACTCTTCCGAAGAAGGAGGACTTTGCAGATAGGACTTGTGAGATGCTGTAATTCCAGCGGGAGCCTTCTTGAAAGTAGCTCCCGGCCAGCAGGCTCGGCCTCCAGATTAGCTGGCTTGCTCAGGAATGCTTGCAACACCCTCCTTTCCTTGTCATCCTTGGGGAGAGGGTGGTGGGTACCGCGCAGCTGTTCTGTGTAACTCACTCCCATACTCCCAGCTCCTGATGAAATGTTCGGCTCCAAAGAAGTAGAAGCCTCTGAGATTTGAGCTCAGGGTTCAGAATGCATTTGGACCATCTCCAAAACAACCCACTAGAAAAGGCGCAGCTTGGATGGCAAGACTGAAGGGCGCAAGGGCCGACTAAAGTAAACTGTGTGCCTGGGTGAATTTCTGAGCTCAAACGCCTGAAACACACAGCAAATATAAGAAACGATAGAGATCCTTCTAGAGAGAGCTGACTTTTTCTTTTTTTTTTCTCTTATAGGTTTGAATTCATTCTCCTTAAGGAAAGGCATATCATCTTCTTTCAGACGTTGTTTTTAAAATTTGACCCATGATTCCTTCGGTCCCAGGGGAGATTGAGGGGCCAGATAATTTCAGAGTTAAATAAGCTGTAATGACTATCACATGTACCCAGCCATAAACCTAGTATTAAAAATTATTCAGAAAAAAGTGGCATCTCTTCCTTTTTTAATTTACAATAACCATCCAGGTGGTTTTCTAAGGCCTCCTTTGCAAATTGCTTCCAGCGAACCTTCCGGTCACAGACCACTGCACACCCACGTGGTGTCATTCAGCATTCCCTTCAACTTGGGTGTCCCGTGTTTTCACAGTGGACAGAGGCTGAGGGGCTGTCTGGGTGACCTGTGAAGCATGCATCCTAACTCTGTGCTAGCTGGATCGGCTGGTTTAGATGGCTGGGCCTGCTAAGCCAGCTCCTAGCACTCCCTGGAAGAAAAAGAGACTGGGCCACCCTTGGTTACTTTTGTCTTGTACCCACTGCAACCCCTGCAACCCAGGCCCGGCACCAAGTCCTCTCAGGCAAGTTGCTGCCCTTTGCTGAGGCCGGACCTACTTGTAAAGTTCTGAAGTGGCAATGTTAAATGTGGCTCGGACAAAGGAATGCATTTCTAATGGTGGAGGCATCAGGAACTTAGGGGTGGGTATGGAGAGATTATGAGAGCCCTTCGATCAGCTCTAAAATATTATCACTGATGCTGCCTACTCATAGCAGTTTCCCCTAACTTCTCCATCTTTAAAACGTATATGTCATTTAAAAAAAACCCAACAGGGGCGCCTGGGTGGCTCAGTCGGTTAGGCGGCCGACTTCGGCTCAGGTCGTGATCTCGCGGTCCGTGAGTTCAAGCCCCGCGTCGGGCTCTGTGCTGACGGCTCAGAGCCTGGAGCCTGTTTCGGATTCTGCGTCTCCCTGTCTCTGCCCCTCCCCTGTTCATGCTCTGTCTCTCTCTGTCTCAAAAATAAATAAACGTTGAAAAAAAAAATAAAATAAAAAAATAAAAAACCCCAACAGTATATGTCATTTGTATCATTCAAACTTACCACAGCGTCTGAAAGGCCATTGATGCCCAAGGAATATTTGTTGAATAAATGAATGGTGAATGAATGAATGAATATGCTCCTCGGCTCAGGCATTACTTTCTCCACGAACGCCTTGCCAGACTATCACGCTGGGGTAGGACTGTCCGTTTCTCTAGTTTCCCATGGCATCCTGGACGATATTCTATTCCAGCAACAAGCCAGTTATGGAAAGTACCTATTTCCATGCCTGTCTTCCTCACGAGACACTAGCTTCTTCAGGGCAGGAACTGGCCTTATCCATCCCAGCATCCCGAGCACCTAGCAAGTGCCTAACTCACACATAGTAGGTCCTCAAGAAATGTGACTGGCCTAGGAGTGTGTTGGCAGCATAGGCTGTTCTGTCTTCCCTGAATATCTCCCCTCCCCCAAAGTCCTCTTTCCCTTTTGCATCCTTAGATCTTTTTCTGTGGCTTCCTGGAGATCTGGAAACTGGAAAACCTAGAATCATAAGAAAAATCCTAGGAAATGTTCTGGTTGCCTTTCTCTATCCCTGCACTATGCCATTCCTTCTTGAAGGGCCTAGATCCTTTTTGCTCCCCTTTTCCTGGATCCACATGGCCACGATGCCAGAATGGGTACCCTGAAGTTTTGTATCGGAGCAGCTGACGCTATGACTGTTTTCTCCAGTTTCTTACGTGAAGCATCCAGGGGAACTGAAACTTCAGGTAAGGGGACCGAATATTCTCCCAGAGGTCAGGGCACTGAAGTGCCCTCAGGAAAGGGAGGCTTCCACCAGGATTCATTCATCTCCAAAGCAATGGTGGTGTCGGCTCTAACCAGCAGTCCCTACAAGTCAAGGCACACACCAAAGAGTGGCAGAGGACAGGAGGTCAGAAATTTGTAGGTAAAGGTATAGACAGGATCAGAGCCTGCCGGTGTTGCCACACTGCAGTGAATTCATGTTGGGTGTTGAGTGCGGCTGGGATACGGCACATAATAGCAGACCGGGACTGGCTGAGGAGCAGTCCCGCTTGGGAGACGTGGACCAGCAAAGGAAGTGACAGAAAGAGGCCTCTACCACGGGCTCTGTGGATAACCTTGGTTCAGAAAGGTAATCTACCAAATTCCCCCCGGTCCCTTGGACAAGGTGTGGTGACCGGGCCAGTGTAGGGTGAAGCTGGTACGGTGCACAGGGTTCAGAATTTAAGGAGGTGCTTCCTCTTGGGTCTGTGCACGTGCGGGTCAGCATTACGACCCTTGCTCAGATGTTGAGCTGTAGGGGCCCCACTTGCCTCTCCTCGTCTGGGCCCCAGGGGTAAAATTTACTACTCTGCATCCTTCCTGAGCATCAGGAGGACTAGGGAAATGATAAGTGTGGGGGGACTCTAGGTCTATCTGGCCAGCTGTGGGGAAGACAGGTGGTGCCTGCAACAGACTGGGCTTTTCCTTGGAAGTGTCACCTGTCGCCAGTCTTTCCTTCTCAATGTCCTGTCCTTTAGCTTGCTGTTCTATTCTTCCCCCACTCTATTTGTTTTCTGCGTGAAATGTGAAGATTACGACTTTCTCTACCCATTCTGTTAGAATTTATGGAAATTGATACATTTTTCCTCGTTCTGTAGCTATCATATATGTCTTACTGACATATGTATACGTGCATATGAATACATGAGTGTAGACACATGAGTATACACACTTCTATATTATACATACATGCATGGATACATACATAGAAACTCACATACATGTGAATATATGCATACATATTATTCATCAGTAGCCAACATTCATGGAGCACATTCTGTGCCATGCATTGTTAGATGTCCCACAGACGTGAGTTCTTTTCATCCTCTCCATACCCACTATGCACTATGAAGTAGGCACTCCCATTATCCCCATATTAGGAAGAAACTGACTCAGGATTTAGTAACCTGTCTACAAACCCCAGTGGAGCTGAGAATTAAGCTAAAAGTTGCCTGATGCCAAAGTCAGGGATGTGACTGTGACCCCTCAGTGCACTAACACCTTCCACGACCCAGATGTTCCTCGTGAGCTGGCTAATCCGTGTGGGCAGAAGGAAGCAGCGTGCTGGGTCCTGGTGATCAGGATGGGAAAAGCGGGGGGGGGGGGGGGGGGGGGGTCTTTCCAGCTTCAGGATTCTGATCAGAGAGATTTACCGAAGGAGGAGGCCTGGAGTAGAGGCAGAGAAGAACGAAGCCTTTTTATGGCATAACCTCAAAGAGTTAGAAATGCAGGTGGTCACCCCTCTCGGGTGAGAGGATGGTGTTGCCTGCCTCTCACCAATCACCTGGGCTCCAGCACCTTCGTGAAATCTCATCAGGGGCCATGCTGAACTCACGCTGCAAAGTGAATACCTGTTGGTCTCCCAGCGACCGCACGCTGCTGGCGGCCAGGGTCCTTGCTTCTTGGTGGGTCTCCTCATTTCACGCGGGGGAAACCGTGTGCCTGCCAGAACCCGAGCCTCTTTGGCCGAGTATTCACGTCTGGAAAAGCAGTCCGTGGGGACTTTCACACTCAGTGAACAACGGTATTCCCTTGCATATTATAAACTCAAAGTATTGGAGTGTCTTCATTCTGAATATCTGCCCCCAAACACTCTGCAGTTGCACAAAAGGGCTTTCTGAAAAAAAATTATACTTGTTTGGATGATACCCCTGAAAATACACTCTACTGGTGATTTTCATTATTAGACATCTTTAAATAAATTTTCAAAAAAAACCTACAAAAGTAAGAATGAATTTGAAGAGGTTTTGAGCATATTAAAAATAAAAGGGAAGGCTTAAAGTCAGGAGTTGTGTTTGCGGTTGCGTTTTTCTTCCCAGAGACTCCTGCTGCAGGGCTCTGTGTGTATTTAGTAACTGACCTCCCGGTCCTCTGAGCAGAGAGGCTCCCCAGCACTGATTTACTCGGAGGGTTTGCAAGGAGTGCAAGCCCTCCGACATTTGTGCCCGGAGGGGATAAGAAGAATTTTTTTTGAACCCCAAGCATGAAGCTCTTGGGCCTTCCAAATGAAATTATCTATGTTTTTATGAACAGAGCCCCTGAGTTACAAAGTTGGTTTTGATAAGAGGGAATAAATGAAAGAGAAAACTGCTGACGTTATATTTTGGTTTCCAAGCCCATGTCCAGGTTCTATGGCCCCTCATAGGCTCAGGCACGACTGCAGGGTCTGTCCTGACACCAGACTCTCAAGTAGAGAAGTGCAGTCAGTCTTGCCGTGTGCTGAAATTTAGCTTTAAACTTTAAGAGAAGGATCACAGGACACTTTCATACACACTGGTATAGGTGTCTGTCTTTCTAGAAGTATTGTACTGTGGGATTCATAAATAGCTTGGTCTTGTCCTCTCCGTTCCTATGAGAGGAAAACTGAATATTATGATGTCCAAACGGTCTTTACGTTTGGGAGTAAAAGAGCCAAACCTTCTCATTCTTCATAAACTTCAGAATTCCTCTGACATTAATAGAAATGGGAAGGAATGTGAGATCCAGGCACCATCTGGGCCAATGGGAGTGCCCAATTCCTTTTGCTTAGTCCTCACCCCAACTGGAAAGCAAGCTTTTAAGCCAGTGTTGGAACATATCTTTCTTGGGCAACAAGCCTCCTTGAGATGCTAACGAAAACTGCGAACTCTCCATTTAACCATGGAGCCCAGGTTTAAAGTCCCCAAGAAAACAAAGCATGCTGTCTTTGTACGCAATTTCAAGTGAGGCTCTTTTACAGGTCAAGAAAAGCAGGCGCAGGCAGCGAAATCTCGATGCTTTGCAAGGCTGACCCCGGTCCTGGCACTATAATCTGCTGACCTAGGTTGTTTTTCTAGCTCACTGGTTCTCAGATTTGCTGGACCTCAGAATCTCTGGAGAACAGATTACAATGCGGATTTCCAGGTACTACCTCAAAGATTGTAACCGTCAAGGAGGACCCCAAGTATATGCATTTTAAAGCAAAACACTCTTGAGAGTTTGATGCTAGTGATCCATGGACCACGCTTCACGAAAGACTGAATTCTAGCTGGTCATCCTGTGGTCACAGAAATTTTACAAACAAATGAATTAATAGGTAAAAGAAAACACAAATAAATATGGGTATATTTTCCCTATAATTCAGGCTATAAAGGGGCTGCGGTCCTCTTTCACATCTTATTTTTTAAGGTAAAAAGTATAGTAATCTGCTCTAAAATCATCAGGCCTATAAAAATCGGCTATAGTGGCTTTTCCAAAACAGGATGCCTCCGATGGATGGAAATAAAACACATATTCACAGCGACATAACACCGTTTAAACGGTCTATGGGATTATGGTCCCAGAACCCCTGATAAGATTAGAGTTTCCTGACCTGTGGCTGGTTTTAGCAAGGCATTTCTCTCCTATGTTTACTATCAATGCTTCCAGATGTTTACTTTGCAATATTCCCAGTCTCCTGATGTGACAATCACAGGGAGGGTGCTTTGGGGAAGGGAAAGAAATATCAGTAGTCGCTGAAGAGTGCATTGCACGGTACAAGCCCACCACACCTTTGGCATAACTGGGTTATCTTCTAGAACTTTAGTTGAACATCCAAGAGTCGTGTCGGTTCTGTGTACTACAGAATGGTGCGGAATTCTGCACAGGGTCCCCTTCTCAAGGGTTCTTTACCCCTCCCTTTCTCCAAAGGATGTTTTAAAGTTTTTCAGAAGTCTTCTATTTTTATCCTTGTAAAGTGCCAGGAGCACTTGAGATGCGAAAGTGCCAGTCCCTCCTCAGACGCAAAAATTCGAATGATGGATGAAGGGGAATGAGGATCATGACCTGTGAGTCATCAAGGACTGCATCCAGTGCTAAGTAGGAATTAAGTGTCTGAATTACAATGATAGTCCTTGTATAATTTCTGTTTGACCAACTCTCTGTCATATCAATATGGTCACGGTGGCACCGAAACAACTATTAAAACAGACACCACACACAATTCCAAGGAACAGACAAAAGAAAAAACCTTGGTAGGTGCTGAATGTCTGGGAAAATAATGCTTCCAAGGAGGTATGGAGGTTCCAGGACACCAAGGGCAGTGAACATGAAAAATAATGACAGAGACGACAAGACGAAAGAGGACACTTAGGCGTTTCTTTGGTCACTTACGACCCTCTAAGCCAGAGGCCATCGCGCCCATTTCATTCTGATACTTGGTGAAATTTTACACCCATTGACTCAGAGAAGCTTTGTGTTGGTAGAAGAGGAAAGCCTCCAAGTTTGGGGAATAAAGGGATATTGGTCATTGTTCATGATTCTCATCTTTGAATAAAAGAATCTTGGGGTACTAATCCTCTTGAAAGTTCTGGATATTTTCAGAAATAAATAATCTATAGTTGCCAGCAAATTGCCCTTTCCATTCAGTTTAAAAAAAAAATGTCCTTCTTGTTGACCTCTCATAGTTGAACCCACTGTCTTCTTCGTCTCAAATCCGAGATGCTGCTGGGTGCGTGAGTGTACGTATACCTTCTCCCAAACCGAAACAGTCTCTATGATGCATGGTGTTGTAAGGTGGCACAATTCCACAGGGTCAGATGGTTTTGAGCCTAGAAGGCCTCATAACTTAGTCTGGGCCAGCTCCGTTTTAATCTGTCAGAGTTTCTGGTATTTTAACAAAGGCTATATGGCATTACCCGGTATCTCGACCTGGCCAAACCACAGCAAAACCGGGACCCTTTGGTTTCTATCTCGTTTCCCCTTTCAACACCTCTCTTTGCATTTCCCGATGCCCTTTTGTTCTTTACGGGCTTCCACTCATCTTACAAAAGATTTTAGCTGATAAAGGCAAATGTGCTCCATTGTATATGCTGACGATTCAAGGAAATGCAAAATCATAAGTTATGGTGGCACTGGAGACACCAGGCGAGAAGATGGGAGGGGACTGTCTTGGTATAAGGATGCTGCTGAATCTTTGGTTTCATGGGTCCGAGCCCCGCGTTGGGCTATGCTCTTGCAGTGCAGAACCTGCTTAGGATTCTCTCTCCATCTCTCTCTGCCCCCCCCCCCCCCGACTTGCACTGTCTTTGTCTCTCTCAGAATAAACAAAAAAAACTTAAAAATATATATATATGTGTGTGTGTGTGTGTGTGTGTGTATATTAAATAAAAAAAATTATAGATGGTGAAAATGGCTCCAAAGAAAATATAGCATGGTGATGAGAAGGGATGTTGGTATGGTGAAGTCTTTTAGGTAAGGTGTTCAGGGAAGTCCTCTCTGAAGGGATGGCATTTTGCCTGAGAATTGAATACTGAAATATGGAGGTGTGGGTGTGGATACGGAGGAAGAGGTGTACAGACAGAACAACCTGGATAACTGCCGAGGCGGGAAAAGACTTGGGGTGTTCCCTACTCAGAAAGGAGGCCGTTACCGGGAAGAGGAAAGGGGAAAGAGATAACCTGGAAGAAGTAGGGAGGGGTCTTGCTGGCCACAACAGCGTTTCTATTTCATTTTAAGGCAGAGAAAAGCCATTGGGAAGTCTAAAGGAAGGACTGACACGATCTGATTTTTATTTTAAAGAAATGGCATTAATTGCTACATGGAAAATGGATTGTCAGAGAGTAAGAATTCAAGTTTGGGGAATAGGGAAGGGATTTTGCAATTGTCTGGGCCAGTGGTGATGAAGGCTGGCACCAGGCTGACAGCAGACAACACGGTGGAGGAGGACAGAGCTAGGAGAGATTGAGGGACAGCCAGTAGCTCTACCTGAGTTGGCCACAGGAGCACGGAAGACGAGGAATGTGGGATGACTGTATTTTCAATCCCATCAAATGAGTAAATGCTGTTGCTATTAACCGTGATGAAGAAGCCTGGTATTGCATACGGCTCGAGAAGGGTCAAGAGTTTTGCTTTGCACAGGTTAAATTTGAGGGATCTAGTGACACACAGATGGAGAAATCAGGAAGGCAAAGAGGTGGGACTGTCTGAGCTCAGCAGGCGGTCAGGAGTGAAGATGTCCCTTGGGAATCAATTCTGATTGACTGTCTTTAAAGCCACAGACTGGGTGAGTCTCAGAGCTGAGTCATGCGGGACAGTCTTACAGTAAGTGCTGGGCAGAGGAGGGGTAGCTGGTGAGGTGGGAGAAAAAAGCAGGAAGAAGGCAGTGGAGATTCCTGGAAGTCAGTGTAAGTACAACAGTCACTTCAGAGGACCAAGAACTACACGTTTGTTAAAAATCACGTAATCAGGGTTCTGGCTGTGTTCTGCCTAGAAAAAGATTAGAAGGCAACACAGAGAGTCAGCTGAATGAGAGAATAGTTCCTCTTTTACCCTACTACTTTCCTGCTAACACTCCTCTTTCTTCCCTCTAGTTGTAAATACCAAGACAGAAATTATTGTAATGCAGAACATTGGAAGATTTAACTTGCCAGCAACAAAAGATAAGGAGTTTCAGAAAAAATTCTATCTGGGGCCAAACTCTTTTTTTTGTTTATTTATTTACTTTGGGGGGAGAGGGGCAGAGAGAGAGAGAGAGAGAGAGAGAGAGAGAGAGAGAGAGGGAGAGGGAGAGAGAGGGAGAGGGAGAGAGAGAATCCCAAGCAGGCTCTGCACTGTCAGCACAGAGCCTGATGCAGGGCTCAATCCCATGAACCCTGAGACCATGACCTGAGCTGAAATCAAGAGTTGGACGCTACACCAACTGGGCCACCCAGATTTTGGGGGCCACAATCTTTTAGGTACTCTCTGCCTGGATACCTTTGCCTTTTACAGTCGCTATTCATGGGGGACTTGAAACACGGTTCTAACACCCAGATAAATATATGCAGTTTTTATTAGCAAGAGATAACCTTCCTGTCAACAAGGGGTTCTGCTTTATTCATTACCAATTTTGAGATTTAGCAGAAATGATACAATTGAAATTACCCGTGGACCTTAGATGGAAACCTTCTTTTGTCTCAGAGGCCAGGGAGAAGACGAAAAAGAAAATTCAGAAACATGTTTTTAAACAATAAACTTGACTAATGTGTGTGATTTTAATAGCTCGAGGGCTTTTCTCACTTTCAGATCGGAATGTGGGCTGCTCAGTAGGTTGTAAGAGCTGCTTTCCAATAGTCACTGTCGAGAGAGCACAGGTATCGGGGGACAGGCTTAAAATGGGAGGTCCTTTTGGAATGTGTGATGATATCGATTATATTGGGCCCAGGAGGCCCTGGATTCGAGAGGGGGCGGAGGGGGGAGAGACAGAGAAAGACTTGAGAAATTTACCACTCAAATTTCAAAAACTTAATAATGTATTTTAAAATGTAAAAGTCAAATTGTGGGTGTTTTTATGAGGATCCTTATATTCCGGGTAAATCCAAATCTCCCTACAAAGCAGTGGCATTGGCTCTACATAAATCTGTCCCTTCCCTGAAGATGACCTATACTGACTTCTAAAGAGCAATGGGGGAAATCATGGGGGTGCAGGTAACCGCATAGTCTGTGACCCCAAGCGCTGCAATCATTATTTTAAGTTTGGAGGGACCGCAGAAAAATTCACCCCAGGAGTCTGATGCCCAAGTCTGAGTTCCCTTTATTGCAGCCCCGGGAGGCCTGGGTTGCGGGGAGGTTCTCCTTGATTTAATTCCCTGAATTTGTTCTTGGCTTTGGGCTCTTGGGAGTGGCAGTTGTGCCCTGAACAAGGTCAGTCGAGGGGCACTGGAAATGGCCCATGGAAACAACAGCTGGGGTCCAGGGCATGTCCCCTTAACTGAGTCAAGATGGCCAGACTCTGTCGATCAGAATTTGTCAGAGCCTATTTCATACTCCATTATTAAATGCCCTGATGTTTTTGTAACCAAATAAATGCATTATGAACAGGACCCTTTTCCTGCAGTTCTCTACAACATCCTGGATCTGTTCTTAGGAGTGGATAAAAAGCAGTAGTGACTGTGGCCACAATAATGCCAATTTATACGTGTCGTAAAGCAATCTGTTACCTCATTTGATCCCCCCAGAACTTTTCCCAAGGAGAAAGCTGAGGTCAGAAAGGTATAATAACTTGGTCAAGAACACAGAGTTCACTAGATCCCAGGTCTTCTGAATCTTAGTCTGGTGTTCTTTCTATCACATAACTTTTCTTCTTGTTGGGTCTCCTGGATGCATGTTGTTTTATTTTGGAAGGTGATTTTTGTATTTGGTTGGCTGGGGTGGTTGGAACTCTTCTCCTTTTTTTTTTTTTTTTTTTGTTTAACTGTAGTAAAATGTACATAACATAAAATTTACAACTTTAACCTTTTTCAAATGTACAGTTCAGTGGTATAGGTGAACTTTTGAGGTAGGAAAGAACAAAGAAGTGTAAGAAGAAGTATTATAAAAATAAAAGTTAATAGGTCCTTACTAAATGCTGAGCAATGTGCAAAGAGTTAACCTTCAATATCTCACTAAATTCTAAAAGCAAATCTGGCTGCAATTCTTATCCTTTTTTTCTACAGATGAAGAAACACAAGTTCAGAGAGGTTAAGTAATTTGTCCAAGGTCACACAGCTGGCCCTGGCCTTCAAGTCACACACCCAGGCAGTTGATTGACGCATTCACACTCTAATGCATCACACCTTGTTGCTTTTCCTTGGGGGCTGCTGTTAAACAAAACAAAGAAGAACTGAAAGGCCCAATTCTTCTTTCTTGGCTTCTCTGCCTGGTTTGAACCCTCACATGTTGATTGGCAACAGAGCAACCCAAGCGCTACCAGAATTTGAGAAGTACTTGAGACAGGAAAAAAGGCCAAAAGTCTCTTGCTTCTCCTCTGACAATCTGAACAATCAGGATCACTCTTTTCTAGTTGAAGCTAGCAACATCAAAGACTGGCCCAGGGTATCCAAATTATGCTTATGCTAAAGCAAACTGTAAGAGAACCTCATGTTTTTTGAGAAGAGATGATGGAAAAGCAGGAAACATGTTTCTAAATAGGAAGTGTCTGAATTCATTTCGCAATAAATGTCACTAAGTAACTCAAGCGATCTAGTACACACTTTTGGATAACAGGTTATCCAAAACGGGTTACAGGAAATGTAGTTATAACTTCATCCAAAAAAGCAGGCTTCTTATGGACTGGTGGAAAAAATACACACACACCATAAAAATACGTACACACTTGTGTATTTCTATACCAGTGAACTTCTGCTATTTTGACTCATACTGATGTGTATCCTCAGGTTTTTATACAGCACGTGGGAGATACAGAGAATTAAAAAGAAACTTTGGACAATCACCTCATAAAAGCTGCATGTGTCTTCGTGCCTTACTCTTTGTATACAAGTAAGCATTCATGGATGAAACACATTTATATTATTTTTGGATAAACCGTCAGCTTCTCTTAGTCTGCATTCATCACCGCAGAAAATATTTCCAATGACAGACACACAGCAGCACTTAGAATCCCAGAATCAGGCAGACAGTCTTAATGGACAGATAACACTTAAAATCACCTATTAAAAGCCAATGAACTCAAACACTCTTCAATAGATGTGCCGAATGGTCTTAAACACATTTTGCTTTCTTCTTCTTTTTTTTAAAGTTTTATCTATTTACTTTGAGAGAGAGTGCACGCACAGGCCCTAGTAGGCAAAGGGCAGACAGAGAGGGAGAGAGAATCCCAAGCAGGCTCCCCACTGCCAGTGCAGGGCCCGACACGGGGCTCCTTGAGATCATGACTGAGCTGAAATCAAGAGTGGGATACTCAACCGACTGAGCCACCCAGGCGCCCCCAAAACATTTTACTGACTATCGCACGTGGCAGGGAACACTCACGATGCCATCAAGAGGATGGCGGATGGGGGGAGAACTGAGAACTGGTACAAAGAGCATGAGAAGAAGACCCAGGGAGCTGGGGCTCCGCATCGCGCCCAGTGCATGGGTCCTCAGGGCAGTGCCTGGCTCCCAGCTGAGAACTACACCCTTATGGCAGGGCACAGGAAGAAGCAGACCCTAAGAGCAGATGAAATCACAGAAACAAAGATTCTTGACACAGGAAACAGACCTCCAGGGCTTACAGCAAAACAACAAATGCTTTACTCTGTTCCAGGAGCTTGGCTTGTGGCCACAGCCAAGCCGTCCCCTGACGCCCCTAACGTGAAGGTCCTGTGCTGGAGATGAAGTCCCATAGTGATGTTTTGTTGTTGTTTCTTTCTATTTTGAAATGATTTCTGATTTTCAGAAGAGTTGCTCCGAGCTTCCCCTCGTGTTAATTTCTTCATTAACCCTGGCACGTTTACAAAAAAACCTAGAAACCCACACTGGTGTAATGCTAGTAACTAAACTACAGACTTCATCAGTCCTCTTTTCCTTTTCCAGGATACCACCATAACAGGGCTTTAATAATTTTATTCCCTTGTTCAAAAACAAGCTCTCAGGGGCGGCTGGGGGGGCGCTCAGTCGGTTAAGCCTCTGACTCCTGATTTCAGCTCAGGTCATGATCTGGCGGTGCGTGAGATCGAGCCCCATGTCAGGCTCTGAGCTGACAGTGCAGAGCCTGCTTGGGATTCTCTCTCCCTTTCTCTCTCTCTGCCCTTCCCTTGCTCACTTAACTCTCTCTCTCTTGCAAAATAAATAAATAAATATTAAAAAAAAAAAAACAAGCTTTCAATTGCAAATCGAAGTAAATGTTCTTCAGTGATTTGGTTGCTTCCTGTATTTTTAGAATCATCACCACTAGTATAGGATACACCAACGTGTATCCTGTAAGGTTTGGCTAGAGCCAAACTGGGCATGTTTGCTTTCTCTCCGTATATCCTGACCTTTCCTACACCCACAAGTTTGCTCACACTTGTCCCTCTACCTGAAACATTTTCCAGGGCTCAGGGTTCTAAACCTTCTTTTAAAAAAAAACAAAAACAAAAACAAAAACAAAAACAAAAACAAAAACACAAAAAAAACAAAAACAAAAACATTTATTCATTTTTGAAAGGCAGAGAGAGACACAGCACGAATGGGGGAGGGGCAGAGAGAGAGGGAGACACAGAAACAGAAGCAGGCTCCAGGCTCCAGGCTCCGAGCTATCAGCACAGAGCCTGACGCGGGGCTCGAACTCACAGACGGCGAGATCATGACCTGAGCCGAAGTCGGCCACTTAACCGACTGAGCCACCCAGGCGCCCCACTAAATCCCCTTTAAGGCTCAAATCAAGTGCTTTCCCCTTCAAGAAAATGTTCCCAGTTCCTCAAGCCTGGTGTGTTCTTTCTGGCCTAAAAAAGCTCTGGTGTGCCATTTTGGTGCGTTTCTTGTGTTGCACATTGGTAAGGGTACCACCAAATGAGACATCAGAGCAGGGCAGGGTGGAGGCCAAGGCCTGAGCTGCTGAGGGTCAGTAAGAAAGAAGGCCCTGACCCCTGAAAGAGGAAAGGTAACAGGGGTCCCTGGATGTAGGCACTTCAGCGAATTTGCAGAGCCCCTCCACATCCTCAACCGCTGGTAGAACCCAATTCCTCAGAGGGCTTAAGGCCTAACAATATGATTTGATTCTCCTATAGACTGAAATCATATCATAAAATAAAAAGAGCAGGATATTTCCTAGCTCTCACATTCCATTACTTTAGCGGGAATAAAGCCTGTTTTCACCCAACCTCTGTGTAGAGGAAAACCTCACGCTTTGTAAACTTTTTTGTTTAGGTTTTTATATTTTGTCCTCCTTTTGCTAGTCTATTAAAGATTATATCGTAAATATACTTTTTCTTTTGTAGCCACACCTCAGGGGAAAACACGAATGTACCCTGATTATTGTGATTGTTTTGTATTTTTATAATTCTGCCTTCATATTGGCATCATTATGGTAGAATTTTGTATAGTTACAGATATATAATAAAAATGATCACTAAACAAGAAATAAAGCTTGACATATCCTGAGATGTTTTCAAAACCCAGACAATGTAAAAAGAATGTATGATGTGACCTCTCCTATTAGAATGCAGAACTCTTATTTTTCTTTTCTGCAAATGAAAAGATGTGATATGCTTTTTGTTAGTTTCCTTATACATCTCTTAGCATGAAGTGAGCAAATAAATTTAACCCAAACCGAACAGTATAAAGTGAGATCAGGCATTAGACCTAGGAAGGGACACCTTGTGAATGCGATACAATGTGATATAACCTGATGATAGGGCATTTTGCGGAAAAGTCTGATTTGTGTATATGACTATGCAATATTCAAGGCTGGGGAGATCATTCAAGAAGACGTATGATTAACTTCATGTGAGTACAAAGCAGACGTGCAGTTTTTAAACCTTTAATTATCTTGCACTCTGTAACTGTTTTTCTTCTGAAAGGCAAAGCAAACTCTTAGAAAATTCTGTTAATAAGAATTGAATGTTTCCCGCTTGCAGTGTTTTAAAAATCGAACACATCCCTCAAATAAAAATATAAATGTGGACTAATTTCAAGTCTATTGAAGAGATATTTGTTTTTGTTTCCTGGGCTTTGTCATTTTAGGGAGACAGGCTGGATGTGACTTCAAAAACAATTGTATAGAAAACTGTTTATTTTATTTGCAAACCTAGAAATATTTTGCAAGTTTACAAATAAACTAAACAAATTTTTCTCTTTTGTAATACTGAAAAGATTTCTTTTTTTTTTTTTTTTTACTGTTTCATCTTTGTTCTTTTATTTTTTTTACATCATCCAATGGGATTTACTTAGAAAATGATTTCAATCCCAAAGAAAATATTTAGGCAGATTTATTCATATCCTTGGGGTTTAAAAAAAATTTTTTTTAACGTTTATTTATTTTTGAGACAGGGAGAGACAGAGCATGAACAGGGGAGGGGCAGAGAGAGAGGGAGACACAGAATCTGAAATGGGCTCCAGGCTCTGAGCTGTCAGCACAGAGCCCGACGCGGGGCTCGAACTCACGGACCGTGAGATCATGACCTGACCCGAAGTCAGACGCCTAACCGACTGAGCCACCCAGGTGCCCCTCATATCCTTGGGTTTAATACAGATAGAAGCTGCCTGAGTGTATTTAATTGAAGAAAGGAAATATATTCACAGTTCCTCTTGCATATTAACAAGTGCTTTTTACTCCAAAACCCTCAAAACATTCGATAAGAACTTAAACACCTTCAAAACAGCTTCTAGAAAGGGACATAGTAGCATTTTAATTGCCAACAACAAAACTCGGTGGCAGTTTCAAGCCATGAGAAGGGCAGGGTAAGTGTTTACCAGAAGACACGCTGCAGACCATGTATCCTTGATGGCTCTGACTGGCAATACAGCGCTTGCCCTGGGACTGAGCCGGTCCACCCAGGGACAGCATGCCTCTGAGACCTTTGAATGAGGTTACGAAAATCTTCTGGATTTGTGTTGAGTGGGTCATTCATGGGCAAGTCAGAACTTTCCGTAGGACCCCAAGAGCATCTATGCTTGCTTCACACTCCACCTCAAAGCAGATCCCCAAATCTCGTCCCTGATGACCCCCACTCAGTTGAAGCACAATTTGTGACCATCGTGCCCCGATACAGTCAAATAAGGGGCACCACTGAGTTTCTTGAAAGGGTATGTGGCCTGCAATGGATCACTTCTCCCCTGTTTCTGCTGCTCCCTTCCTTTTTCCTTCTCCCTTTTTTGGGGGCCACCCTACCCTTTTATATTTTTAAAATCTTTTTTTTTTTTCTTTTAACCGAATATTTTTGGGGCTGATTCTCAAAAAAAAGCTGCACCTGCATATATAAAGGACCCGTTAACAGCAGGAAAGAAATGTGATTTGGGACTGGCTCAAGGCGGGGAACTACCCACTGAATCATCGCTGACACCTCCAGGGTTTCCTTGGAGGTCTCCCATAAGAACACGGACCCAGCCCAGCCTGGTTCAGCTTATGAGAGCTTAGCTGAAGGTGGTATGGCCACCAGCCATATTACTCATTGGGGATATTGAGTCATATACACTTATAAGGAGTGGGCACAGAACATTAAATATCCCTAAGGTGTTTTGTAGCTTGAATGATGCTGCTGAGCCCCAGAGTGATGGAACTCAATTCCTAATTCTGGGTATAACATGCAAGTTTCATCTCCACCATATGCGTTTCATGTTTATTTCCTAAATTTTTGGCAATCGCTCCTTGTAACAACGCTCCTGCGTTTCCAAATAGGACTGTTTGTTGTTTTTTGAGAGGTGGCAATGAAAAAGACAGCAAAAAGTACATTTCCTTAGACAGTTAAGGCCATTCAAGCCATCACGGGTGGAGTGACCTTTATTTGGGATTTTGTATTTGCTTAAGGTATAAGAAACACTCTTTGTTCTTCTTTGTGCTTTAGACTTGCCCCTTAATTCTACTTGGGTAAGTTAACCTCAGAAGTTGGATCACACAGTAACATGTGTGAGACTATATCAGACACCATTCAGGCTGAACGCAATTTGAATAATGGCTTTGCAAGGAGAAGAATAAATCTTCTATCTTTTATCTCAACCGCTAGTAGCTGAGACTTATCAGTTCAAGCCATTCCCCACCCCATATCCTTCCCAATTCCTCTTACTTACAAAGAGAAAAAAAAAATTTTTGATAGAGCTTGCCTGTCTGTTTTTCTCCCTACCTTCTTTATAAAGTTCCTAAATACATTCTTTTTAAGTTTCATTTAAACTGGGGCATTTGGTAAGTTGATAGTTATAGCATGCTCACAGCTGTGGGAAAACTGACATAAAAAATAACCAGCTCAGAAAAATGGCCCATGCGCAACATCTTTGAGTTTTTATGTTTTATTAGCAATTTGGACTCATTACTGTTTGGGGGAGGAAGGAAGGGAGGTAGATGTTTCTGCAAGTTGTTTCTTTAATGTATTAAGCAGAGTTTCCCAATCAGGTTTAATGCAACTCTGCCCAGTCCTTTTAGCTGGGCTCCAGGAGATCCAGGAAATGTTGACCACTGGCCCCCATATTCTCCTCCACCCACTACCCCCCTTACCTCCACACTCCCCCATTTTCCTTCCCTGAAATCCATTATCCAACAGCAGAGGTCAAGCTGAGTATTTCACGAAGCTTCATAGAAAAGTGAGATAACCTCTTTATCTCAACCCACTATGCCCTCTGATCTTTCCCAGCTTTTGTCTTCTTCTCAGTCTTTTCTGCAAAGGCAGGATTACCACTTGCAGCTACCATGGTGTCACTGTAGTTTTGAATTATGACAGCCAGAAAGAGCTGGGTAATATTTAATAGCCTGAGATCACAGACTTCCCTGACACAATACTTAGCCAGGTCTGTCCCTCTTTCAGAACTCTCATTATTTGTACATGTTCTATGACTTCTAGAGAGAATATGCTATCTCTAAAACTCTCTTTTCCTTTCCTTTTTGCTCTCCATGGTATTAATCATCCCCACCCCTCACCCATCCACCTGAAAGAGCTGTCCATTTTGTCACAGAAAAGCATTAATGAAGACTGTAAGAATTCTGTTCCCCTAATCTTTGGTGCCTCTTGGTGAGTCTTTGGAACACAAAAACAAATTGCATGCTGAAATGGCTTTCTGTAGCCAGATTCAGGAAAATCATCAATTATCTCATTGGGGGAAACATTAAATACACAGGTATCAAGCCTTTCAACTCAATTGCCACTCTTTCCCTAAGAACACGGGAACAAGGGTGATGGAAAAATGACAGGCACTACAGGAATCAAAAGAATGAAACAGGAAAATTCATTTACTCAAGCCCACACCCTCAGAGGAAGGAAGGAAGGAAGGAAGGAAGGAAGGAAGGAAGGAAGGAAGGAAGGAAGGAAGGAAGGAAGGAAAGAAAGAAAGAGAAAATGGGAGGAGGCAGGGATGGAGGGAGGGAGAGAGGAAGGGAGAGAAGAAGGAAGGAAGAAAGGAAGGAAGGAAGGAAAGAAAAAGAAAAGGGGAGGGAGGGATGGAGGAAGGAAAGGAGGGAGGGAGGAAGAAAGTAAATGACTGGTAATCCTTTTCATCTTTCCATAGACAAAAACGTATTGTAAAAGTCCTATAACGATTTGAAACTGGCAAAGATTTGGAATCTGAAATATCAAACCATACTCGAAGTGTTGAATTAGCTCGATAGTCCTTGATTTGATACATAGCTCAGAGACAAGAATGTTAATTCCACCTCTATCAACAAGACGACTAGTTCAGCTTGTTTTTCATGACTAGTTCGAGAGCTCTCGGGAGGAAAAATAGTAGAAGCTAAGTAAGCAGAAAAGTCCTGTATGATGGGTTTCTAGGGCAGTACGGCTCTTAATTGAGGTCCTGGGACCAGCAGCATCAGCATCACCTGGGAACTTGTTAGAAATGTAAATTCTTGGGCCCCACTCCAGACGTGCAAATCAAAACCTCTGAGGGTGGGGACCAGGAATCTGTGTAATTGCCTTCCAGGTAATTCTTCTGCAGGCTAACTTTGAGAAGCACTGTAAACATTCTTCCCCCAAAAGATTTTAGCCTGCACTTGGGAAGGAACAGTAATTACCAAGCCCTCAATGAAACAGCAGTATTATTAAAGTACATGAAAGAATATAAGACAAGGTGTAGAAGAACACATTTATTGTGAGCAAATGAGAGAAGAGAAAAGAATAAATGAATACACATACAAACACATATGCGGAGAGAAATCAAATCACCACGTGAGAATAAGCTTTCCGTCTCTGACAGCTCAGTCTAGAAACTAGAGATAGTTTCAACCGGAAAATATAAAAATGGAATTTTAAACCACAGGTTTATGGTCCCATCTTGCCTTGGGGAGACTCCTTCAGGCTTCACACACAAGGGGAGACATATTTCTCCAGGTAGTATCATATCCCCCCCCCCCCATTGACACACATGAGCAGTGGAATATTCCATAATAGAGGAAATGGTGATCTTTCAATGATATTGAGGCTTCACCTATATCCGCCTCCACATCTGTCAATGAGAATTAAATAGTAAACCCGATAGGCAAAACAGGCAGACAGGGGCTAACACATAAACCAAAGGCTCTCTCATCCCTTCTTATCTTCCTTGAGGGAAACAGAGACAGAGCTTGCCCAGGGCAGGAGGCTCCAGATAAGTTCCCTCGTACCTCTCACAGCACATTCACCGGTCAGCCCATCCACCCTGTTGTGCCGTGCGCGTGTGCTTGTGTGTGAGTGTGTGCTGTGCGCCTGTGCGCGTGCAGGGTCATCGTTTGCAGGTAAGTGTTTAAATCAAACTTCAGAGCGAGATGACAAGTCAGCTTTATGGTTTGGCCCCCAAAGACTTGCTGTGGGGAGCAAAAATCAACAACCCTGGGCAGCGCAGGCTTCAGCGGGCCAAGTTTAACCACCGCCATTTCCTGCTGAGGCAAGCACGACAGCGCACTTAACCCACATTGTGTTTGGAACTCCTCTCGGTGGCATAAAATACTGAGCTGTGGCAAAGCCACCTGGTGAAGTTACTCACCAGTAGAGCTTTTTAGGCACTCAGGAGGTCTCTGCCTCATAAAAGGCCAGGTCCCTTGAATATCGTGTCCAAACCATCTTAGGTTGTCTTTTTGTTGTTGCTCTTTTTTTTTCTTTTCTTTTTTTTTCTTCTCTCACCTTTTCAGTCAAGGTTGGTGACTGACCCACAGCAGTAAGGCACCATTTCAACTCACTAGACCATCATCAGAGGATGGAGCCAGGCTTTTCTTCTGTTTGCTCCCTTTTGGTTCCTGGTAATGATCTTAATATGTTCTCTTGATGATCAGGAGGTCTGTGCAGCTGGAAGAGCAGCATATTTTCCTGCCGTTCACTAAGGGGCAAGCACATTGTCCCTGGGGGCTGGCATGCGCAGATCTAATATGAAACGCACTCATAGGAAATGGATCCAAACAAAGAACTGTGTTTCCCTATCACGCGGTGTTTCTGCCCGAGTACAGCATGTCAGTTTCCTTCACAGCTGGTGTGTGTGCCTATTGTTACAGGACAAGCAGTAGCCATTTATAATGCTTACAATTTGCCTGCAACTTTCATATTAAGTCCTCATTACCTTCCCCTTAAAAACAATGTATTAGATTTCAAACTTGGTATAAATGCAAGGGAAGAGCAGTCACCCAAACAGGATCCTCACTACAAGGACAGGTGAATGAATGTGCTCTGAAGCTAGAAAGAATCAGGAGGAAGTTGAAAAACCAATCAACTGTTGCTTACTTAAGAGAAAAATAACACTCGGAATAAACCAAAGCTTTAATGAATTTTGTGTCTCTTTCAATAAAGACAGGGAGTTTTATTTATGAAGTTAGGTCTCTCTAAACCTAGCAAGTAATTTATGCTGGCAGATATGCAAATAGCCAAGAGAGAAGAGATAATGACTTGAGAAACTTTTACTTTCACGCAGGAAGAGGGAGAGGCAGTTCCAATGACATAGAGACTGGGTTCCATGGAAGCTGGGGGGCTGGGTGGTAAAGAAAGGACAATAGGTATGGGACAATATTTATCCCCATTAGTATATTCATTCAAAAAACATTGAGCATCCAGCAAAAATTATACAAATAAGTCATTAACAATTATGGCATAATAAATGCTATGGGACCACAGTAGGATGTGTCAGGAGATTGGCCACTGGGAATGGAGGATGAGGAGGAATAACGCAATTGAAGAAGGCTTTACTGAGAAGGAAACATTTGAACTGGGGTTTGGAAGCCAGAGAGAAACACAGCAGAAGCAGGAGATATCAGACCCTTGAAGGAAGAGCCATGTTTTCATCTTTCACACCCCAGCAGCACCCCTCCCATACACGTGGTTCAGCCTATAGCAAGAGTTCAATTGGTGCTGGATGAATGAGTGTTGAAAAACATTCACACAGAGAAAACAGCACACAAGAAGGCAAGTTGCTGCCAGAGTGGTTGGCATGTTCAGGGCCTGGCAAGTAATGGAGAATGGCTAAGGGCAAGGTTTGTGGAGACAGAGAAAGGGAGGAAAGTAAGCTGAGGTCAGATTGTGAAAAAGCTTTGTAGGTAGTGCCAAGAAGAATGGCTTTTTCCTCTGGAATCCAGCATTTCTCACGATGTGTTTTGGGGGAACACTGGTTCCACAGAATATTAATTTAAGAATACAAATGGGAAGAAGAAGGGGTAGGTAGTAGAAAAGGAGCAGGAGACATAATTCCACATTTAAATAAGTTTAGGAAACATTTGGTTAAACAAAATTATCCAGGCATTTTATGGCATGATTTCTCAATTTTTAATAGAATAGTATTTTTTTCTCCAAGTCAGTGTGGGCAGTACTAGATGGTGGAACTTATATCTGTTGCAATTATGCATTTGTTTGAGTAATTATTTATCTCTATTTCCCCCAATAAGATTAGCAACTCCAGCAGGACAAGGACTAACTCTGGTTTTTCTCACCATTATATCTCTTGTGAATAACAGAATATCTAACACATAGTAGATGCTCAAAAAATTGTTGAATGAATAAATGATAGTTTGGCTGGGTATAGAATTCTAGGTTCAAAGTAAATTTCCCTTTTTTTTTTTTTTTTTTTTTTTTACAACTGTACTTGTTTTCTAGTAACTAATGTTTCTGATGAGTAGTTTGAGGCCATTCTGAATCCTATTCTTTTATTGGTAAGGAGGGCCTTTTTTCCTTCCTTTAAAAGCTTATAAAATTTTCTTTTAACTTTTATTGATAAGCTATAAGCCACAATAGCTATGTTATTCTATACATAACATAGTCTTGACATTAGCATAAGGATAAACATTATTTTTTATTAAAATTTTAAAAAAAAAATGTTTATTCACTTTTGAGAGACAAAGACATAGTGTAAGCAGGGCAGGGGAAGAGAGAGAGAAGGAGACACAGAATCCTAAGCAGGCTCCAGGCTCTGTGCTGACAGCAGAGAGCCTAACGCGGGGCTTGAACTCACAAACCATGAGATGATGACCTGAGCCGAAGTCAGACACTTAACCAACTGAGCCAACCAGGTGCACAAAGGATAAACATTATTGACAGGGGAGAAGGAAGAGTCCCAGTAAAATCAATTTATTTGAATGCAGTTCTTTTGTTCTAATGCCATTCCTGCTCTTTGGAATTACTGACTTAAAGTTTGGAGCAGGGCTGAGGGACCTGGGGAAAAACCTATTTGCTCCTGGTGTCTTGGGCAGCAGTTTAATCTACTTTTTCTCCTCTGTTCTGATAACATCTTCTAGAAAATCCTCAAAATTTTGGATCCAGTGATGGTGCACTTTGTCATTTCTCAGTGGTATTATAGTTTTATTCATATATATGAGTTTCATTTTATTTATATATATATATATTTATAGATAGATAATTTCAAGGGAGGCAGCTTATATGCACTTGTTTTGTCATCTTGAACCATGTATATGTATTTCATTTTTTTTCATTTTAAACGTTTACTAGAGATATCAAAATTATAATGAAATTTAATTCAATTTTATCTGATCCATATGGAAATAGATTTCTTATGTGTGTAAATTAGGAGGCAGGCTAAAAACTAAAAAGAACTGCAGAATTTGCTGTCACAAAATGCTGTGTATTTATAAGTTGCTTTGTAGCTCTTTCTGCCAAAGGATACCACAGGATCAACAATAAAATGTTGGTCCAAGGCTTTAGGCTCTTTGCATGCAAGTCATATCTGGCTATAGGACAGCATCACAGCATACTGAAAGAAGAATAAAGCAGCTTCAGAAATGGGTTTAGGAAAAGCATTTTGCAGCTG
The DNA here is from genome assembly GCF_028749965.1 of Puma concolor. Lineage (NCBI taxonomy): Eukaryota > Metazoa > Chordata > Mammalia > Carnivora > Felidae > Puma > Puma concolor. The sequence continues at coordinate 49,670,497 of NC_141668.1, forward strand.
ACACCTTAAACTTCCTCCTTAGTGGAAACAGTGCCTTGTTGCCTCTTTTGGAGCCCAGTTTACCCTCCTTGGCTTAAAATATCCAACATCCTATCAGGCATTTAACTCTGAACACCATTTCCATCTTCTGAAGTGCCACAGGAACTGACTCCAGCTGCTAAGGGGACTTTCCAGATACTAAATAATTGCCTGCAACGGCTTTCCTCATGCGTGTCTAATAAACAGGAAAAATCCCGCCTGCCCAGTACACTTATTGAGGAGATTGTTTAAAACATTGACCTTCTTGCTCATTTGTGAAAGCAGTGAGTCAGTAGGTCAGTGTTCCGAGGCAGACAACCAAATCAAATGTTCATTCTTGATTTGGAGGTCCCTCAACATGAAGACTTATTATAAATTATGACCTGTGTATTATATTTAGTTCAATGACTTAAAGCTTAGAGAGCCAGTCAATAGAGGACTATAGAGAAAGCATTCATTTACTGCAAATGGTCTATAGCATATCTCAGTGCCGCGTGGGGTTTTTTTTCCTACGACAGTAGGCTGTTATCTCTACCAGTGTTTGTTTCCAGTTGTGCCGCAGCTGTCAGCCCTTTTCTTATCCCCCTCCCCAAACTGGAGACTCAACATAGCCTTCCCATCACCCCTGACTTTAATCAGCTTGGAGTCTGAGAAAGCCAGGCTGCATCCTCCTGGGAACTCCATGAGCTGCTGGTGGGCTACTTGGCCAGACCTCAGCGAGCTGTCTATTTGATAGTGTCTCTCACGTTTCTGTGTGCAAGAGTGCAGACGTGCTTTGTTCAAGGATGCCTGAGCTCCCCAGTGCAGCTGTAAGGACTGACTTCTCTTGCAAGGAAGATAATTGCTGTACGCACAGAACAGAAACTCTTGCCTCCTCCACCAGTGTTAAGCATCTCTAGCCTGTGTGAAATTGCAAACCAAAGTCAATCTAACAAGTCTTCAAAACAAAATAAACACCCAAGTGGGTTCACCGGCAGAGGTAGATAGGAGCTATCGTCTTGACCAATAATGTTGTTTCTTTCTGGGTTCACACAACCACAGAGTTGATCACGAAATGAATTTTACTCCTTGGCTTTGGAAATTTTACCCTCATTCTTTGGAAAACAAAAGTCTGGGGCATGCACGGGAGAAATGGCCCCCAAAAGCAATTAACAACTCATCCTATCATTTGTCTGGACCCGTAATTATCCCTGGTGTGCAAGCCATGCTCCACCCTCATCAGTGCATTTATTTATACTGCATGCTCTGCATTAAGGAGGACAAAGGTGTGGAGTAAATGATGCTCACAGTCGCTAATATACTGTTTACGCAAGAGTAACATAAGATAGACTATAATGTGCCTGCTCAGTGAGCAGACAAGAAATGGAACCCAGCAGTTCATCATTTTGTTCAATCAGTGTTCTCTGTGTGCAAACAAAGAGATTTATACACACAATAAAGCAATAAAAACATCCTTCAGAATATTTCTATGAATGAGTTTATGACTGCACTCTAATGAGCCATGCCGGCATATATCTAAGCAGCTGGCTTAGGATAGCTGATTGGTTCCACCACTTTACAAAGGAGACACAATGACTAGAATAGAGAGCTTTGGAACAATTTTTTTTTTTAATTGTAAGCCAAGGGGTGGGGAGGGGGTTGGTGAGGAGTAGAATTGCAGAGACAAAGGGGATTCAGTGCAGCACTAATGCCACCAGACAGAGTTGTCAAAGCAGGCTCTGGCTTCATTCCTGAATTCCTCTTGACCTGACAGGTTATATTTAGAAACCAATTGTCCAGAGACATCCCCTTCAAACTTTGAATTGGTTACCTACTTCTCTAATGCATGGCACGAAAAACTTTTTTACAAAACATCCACTATATGCTTAAGACCCTTTGTGAGTGTGGCAGGTGTGGGTAATGGGGCTGGTGCCTTACAGATGGGGCAGGTGTATTTTCAGAAGGGATTATGTGTGCTTGGGATCATATCTGCATAGAAACATATTCCATGCATCCCACTGTTTACAAGTCTCTTGAAAAGCTCCTCTTCCCCTATTTTTCTTCTTTCCACAATAAATAGTCTCATGTGTTGTCTTATGATCTGGCTGTCTTGCAATATTTTTCAAAAAAACGAAGATACTGAAAGAGTTAAAATCTTCTTGGATACAAACCTGGCTTCTCATAATCAAGGAGGAACACATTAAGAACAAAGTGCCCTGGAATAAAATGCTGGTCAGTTTCTAGCATGAGTGAAAGTGTGACTGAGCAGAGATGTACTTTCTTCGGAAGGTCTCGTCTGTTTCTTTACTCCACAATCCTTTCTTCCAGGATGAGTCCAGGAGATCCTACCGACAACCACTGACGGTATATGTATGCAGTACAAATCCAAGGCTGTGCCCAGTTAGCCTGTTTGGCACATTGATGTGCCCCATTTTACAAAATTTGGATTGTTTATACACCATGCTGCTGTGAACATCATTTGATTTTAACTCCGAATATTGCTTTTTTTATAGCAAAGGAAGTAGTCGTTAGGTGCAAATACATGAGAGTGATTTTTTTTGGAAGGTTGCATGCAGTGGTATCACTCAAGAGCCTAAGCTCCACCATACTGACTCTGGGACTGAGAAATGCTGTATTGATTTAGTTGTTTTAGGCAGAGTATCTCAGTAAGGGTCTCCTCAACGAACCTCAGCATCATAATTTTTTTTTAATTTCAGTTGAACTACCTTAAAAAGATAAATTTGTGTCTAATTAGAGTTCAGTTCTTGTTGATAATGCCTCACTGTTATTGTCATGATATTTTTATATGACTGAGCTACAGAGGAGCACAGCTGGGCTGAATTTTAGAAAAGTAACTAAATATACCTCCATTTTTTTTCTTTTAATCAATAGAAATATTATTCAATAGGCTCAGTTTCCTCCATTAAAAAAAAAAGTTTTATAATGTGTTAGTGAACTGTTGGCCTTGACGGGGATTAAACCCCGGCTGTTATTCCTGTTAAACTCTTTCCACACAGCTCAGTTGACTCAGGACACTGACCATCCCAAATTGCATTGTGGGGTAAATCAAGGACACAGGCAAAACCTTCTGGGGGCGCCTGGGTGGCGCAGTCGGTTAAGCGTCCGACTTCAGCCAGGTCACGATCTCGCGCTCCGTGAGTTCGAGCCCCGCGTCGGGCTCTGGGCTGATGGCTCAGAGCCTGGAGCCTGTTTCCGATTCTGTGTCTCCCTCTCTCTCTGCCCCTCCCCCGTTCATGCTCTGTCTCTCTCTGTCCCCAAAATAAATAAACGATGAAAAAACCTTCTGTTCATTCATTTGCAAATACGACGCCATTATGAAAGCTAAACTCACGCGTATCATGACTAACAGAAGCATTTTAAATTTCATTTCATTTAAAGACTTTTTGGTGTAACTTTAAAGGCAGGCAAAAATTGAAAGAGTAATACAATTAAAACCTAAGTAGCCCCCACTGAAACTAAGAAATAAAATATTACAGATAGATGTTCACCTGTAACCCCCTCTGGGTCTTAGTCACTCCCCCTCCACCAGCTATAGGGATCACGGTGTCTTGAATTGGGGGATTATCATTTCTATGCCTGTCTGTATACTTTTGCTACATGCATGTGTACTTTTGAAACTCTCGCTTTTCAGCCAGGAGGCCCCGTTGGTTTCCACCGTGACGCTTGGTTATGTAGGAGATATTAAAATACAGTACTTCTTTAGTTTGTAAATATATTGCCCATATGGCGCCCCATGCCTCTAAACCATTTGCAAGCTCATCCCTGGTGACCTTATTCTCCAAACACAAAAAACAGAGTTCCGCAAAGGCAAATGAATTATCCAGGGTCACGCGTCATCTCAGTAGCAGAAAACACCACATGGAGTGCTCCCACCCTTGCCTCCCACTACTAGCCTATGATGCTGTTGTGCTCTAGGGATTCATAATATATTTATAAGTGCTCCACAATATGTAATAAATCATTATGTATTGATTTAAACAGTGCCATTTGCAAGCCTCAGAGCGCTTTACTGTATTACATACATAAAGGAATCCAATCACTCCGCCAGCCACTGACAAGCAGTAGTTAGAAGCCCGGGCTCCTAGAGCAGTGTCAGCAAAACTCCACAGCAAGCTGAGAACCAGAAGTGAGTGAGTCACATCGACTCCTGTAAGCAGCAAGCCTTGGCTAATTGCTGAGGGAATACGCACTATAGCGTATCTTAGATTTTTAACTGTTTGGATAGAGAGAATCTTTTATTCGTATAAATCAATGTGTTCCTTAGAGGTCTGCTGTGGTGGAAATTCCACACGTGTAAAGCGTATTGGCTACTGGAAATGAAAGCTTTAAACAACGCACTAAAGGCAAGTGAATGGGAAAAAGCCACACGCTCCTATATGCAGCCTCAAGTGACAGGCACCTGTCAGTCTCATTAACATGCCCGTGGAGCCAAAAGAAACTCCCAAGGTCAGGCCTTGAGATTTAAAAACTCACTCTAAAGGCTGTGGTGTGTTAAAGCCTGTTGCACCAGATTTGTGAGAGCCAATTGCTAAATATTCAGGAACCCTGTAACGGTCCTTAAACGGTTGGGAGGCAGAAATGGACCATGGTGGGAGCGCGAGATCGGTAAATCCTACAGATCAGGACTTTCCCCTGCAGCAAGTGGTTTGCCAACCCACCACTGCTTCGTCACATCCCTGGGGTGGTGGGGTTTGTGCTTGAACCTAATGTTTCCTGGATCCTGAAAAGAGTCTTTTGAACGGCTCACAGATCCATTCACAGATAGTTGTTATGGAAAAACATCTTTGTACCTGGCTGGCAAGTAATGTAAGGGGATGTCTATCGTGTTCTCCTGGATGAATGGAAAACTCCCATTTTCCCAAAGTGTGAATCAGGAAATGGCTATCATGGAAATAGCTACTTCTGAAGAAATAAAATAAATGTATAGTGAATATTTTCACCCACATTCAGTCAGCCTCAATCAAACACTACTTGCCTTCACGCTGGAAATCTGAAAGGGCACGCCGTGTCAACACATTGACAAGTTACAGAATTACTTCTGTTCCCGAGAAAATCTCCAGCACCTCAAAAATCCCATCGGCCCAAAGTGCCTCGAAGGGAAAAACGGCACATGTTCATAGAAGTTTAGTGAAAACGCCCACTTCTACTCTTCAAATGGTCACTCTAATTTTATTATTTATGGGTGGCTCTTCCAGAATCAAAGTTGCTGTTAAAGTGGTAACTTCACATCTTTTGATTACAAGAAATATTTTCTGGTCCATGTCAACATTTTGCATGGAAATTATCCAAGGTAATTACCCCAGCTCCCTGCCAAATGAAACACATTGGGTTACTTATTTTCCTAATTTTAGTTTCTTTCTAATTTTAGTTGCTTCCTAATTTTTGTTTCACTCCTGTCTGGGGGTACAGGGCTCAATGCCGTACCAAGTCTCGCTGGAAAGGATTTTCATAGATAGTAGAAACAAGATTGAATTTGGAATGTCCATCACCACGTTTTTCACCTTTTGGGCACGTGTGCAAAGGCAGCTGAACACCAATCATTTATTAAATCAGATCTTCCCTGTATTTACATGACAGCCTGCAGTGAAACTATATACTTGGGGGGTGTCACAGTAGTCCATTACGATCATCCGCTTCGCCGGGGGGCACCTAAGCCTGAGAGAGTTCATTGCCAGATGGATGGGGGCAGGGGATAGTTATGTCATAAAAGTTTATTGAGCATCTGAGCTGTGTACAAAGCTGCTTGCGTGCATTTTCTGCAACCCTTACAACATGACTACAAGATACTATTATTCTCATTTTATAGATGGGGAAATTCAGACTCCAAGAATGGAGAGGGACGACACCAAAAGTATAGGAGACAGAATTCAGTCTCTTTTCACTATGCCACCTCCCTCAACACAGTGCCATCTTGACTAGACCCCTGAATGATCATCTCCCTTCCCTATCTGCTTTCTAGAAGGTCATACGTCTGACATTGATAAAATTAGGACCACTAAGAGTTTAGATTACTGGAATAAATTTCTTTGAAGCCATAATGTGAAAACATTTCCACTATAGCTTTAAAGCAATTGGAAAATGGGGACTTTCAAGGAGCAGAATTACAAATTATGAAATGCCATCCAGTTGTTCTAGCTGTAACAGCCATGAGTGATAGTAACAAGTTGTTACTTACTAGGTATGAGAAATTAATATCAAATTTGAAATATGGTTTGCTATATACATTTACCTTTAAGACAAACTTGTCGATTAATTATTTTGGGAGTGAGCGATTACTCCACAGCCAACATACATAGTTTGGTGATTTTTACCATTTTGCCTAATAATAATGTGACTGCCTTTGACTTTAACCACAAAAAGCAAGTAAGTTAAACGTTACTGATTCTATTTTACAAATGAGGAGTTGAGGCTCAGACGGACACGGGCATACCTCATTTTATTATGCTTCTCTTTATTGTTCTCTACAGATACAGCTTTTTAAATTTTTATTTATTTATTTTTAATTTTTTTTAATGTTTATTTATTTTTGACAGAGAGAGACAGAGCGTGAGCGGGGGAGGGGCAGAGAGAAGAGGGAGAGAGAGAATTCTAAGCAGGCCTCACACTCAGCATGGAGCCCCAATGTGGGGCTCGATCTCACGACCACAAGATCACACCCTGAGCCAATATCGAGTCAGATGCTTAACTGACTGAGCCACCCAGGAGCCCCTGACTCAGTTCATTTCAACATTCACTTCATTGTGGTGGTCTGGAACCAAACCCGCCACATCTCTGAGGTATGTCTGTATAAAGCAGCCCAGCCAGAAATGATAGTCAGCTCTTATGATCCTCTCTAGTGCTTTCCCTGTCACATGACACAGAACAGTTAGCTTATAAAAGAAGAGTGAAAACACAAGAAGTAAGCGTAGCACTTCTGATAAAGAAAGAATGAATTCTGGCTCAAAATACAACCTGTGGAGTTCACAATGCAAACAGCACCTTGAATAGTTTGGATGGCAGGAAAGAAAGTTAAGCAAAATGTTAGGTCTGGCACAGGTTGGTACCCAGTGCCTGGTGGATGAAACAGGACCGGAAAAAAGTTGAAACAGAAATAGAAAGGCCCAGAAGTCTTCCTAAACCCGTGTTTCAAGTTCATTTGGGGCTTGTTCTATAGATTGCCACACATACCCTGCGACAACATTAATAAAGCATCTCCAGAGGCCACTTTTTGAATGTATGCACTGAGAAACACTCTTTCTCTCCATTTGCCCCTTCCCTCAAGAATGCAGTTAGAGCCCTTTGTGTTATTTTTAGCATAGCCTTCACCACATTCTAAAAAGACAGCAACAGTAGTATTCTAAGACAGCCTCTAGTCACTACTGTGATTTTCAAATAAAATCTACCTGGCCCATGCTGAAGTATATTTGTGAAACCATATATTTGTTTTACAGGTTAATTTGCCAGGAGGTGTAAACCTGCTTTTCCTACTAATTAAAAATTAAAAAAAAAAAAAATGGTCAAAGCAAAATCGTATCCTCCAGCCATGAGCTGTCTTTATATTCTCATTCTCCCTTTTACCACCACTGCCAGCTCTGGATTACTGCCACAACTGAAAATAACCTGCAAAAGGGGTTTTGTTCCCATTCAGCATGGTACTTTGTTTTCCAGGCCACAAACCCTTGCCATCTTTATGGGAATGCAGTAAACACGTCAGAAAACTTCAGTCCAATATGCCAACATCCAATAATCAAAGGTGATTAAAATCACCATTTGTTTTCTCTTTTCCAAAAAGATAATTGAATTTGAGATCTAAAGAGCCATCTGCTACCAAAGGTGTCTTCCAGTCTAGGTGAATGCACACTTCGTTTGGATATTCTTTTTCCTTGTTACGAAGGAATATGTGCTCCAGAAATTTCTGATTTACTTTGTGTTATTGAACAACATAACCTTCTGATGATTTGTTTCCTACTAATCTTAACGTTAATTTCCTATGGAAAAAAATATGCTAAATTAATTCTTCAGAGCCTGGTGTTTTGATGTTTCAGCGTTCCACTTGGAGGGTTTGAGACAACCTGGATCTACATGATTGAAACAGCGTAATTGTGGCCTGGCAGAAGCAATCAGTTCAGGCAGCTAAATGATGTGTAAATGGAAATGGCCACACAATGGATTTGACCAAGGCAATCAATACTCCTTAAGAAGACAGAAAAAAACAAGCCGATCAGCTGGGCTATGGTCCCACTCAGTGGCTGCAAGTGGATACAATTTACAAAGAATGTGTACAACAGAAAACCTTGCCCCAGAGAAACTGGGTTTTTAGGTAGGTGTATGTGAAATGCCCAAGTCAGCACCTGGCTAAGAGAAGGTATTTAACAAATTTTACTTGCCCCCACTTTATTCTGGTCATAGAATTTTTCTAGTATTTCATTGGATTTTGCATTTTAGTACCAAGTACAATCACCATAAACAAATATTGGAGACAATTAGCATGTACACAACTCAACTCAAATGGGAGCCCAAGAAAGTTACATACCGGCTTTGCACAGTTTGTGGGACATAGGCATTAATCAACACGTTTTAAAAGGGAATGGTTTTCAATTAGCAGAACTTCTGTTCCACTTCACAGTTCTTGATATTGTCCTGTTTTCTGGTAATCAGCTGGCTAGTCAGCTCATTGTGTAGAGACTATTATAATTCTGATATTTACATATGGCAATAAAGCAAAGGTAAATAATTTGTTCCAAAACTCTATACTCTATCTAGCATCTATCTATCTATCTATCTATCTATCTATCTATCTATCTATCTATCTATCTTCCTATTTATCTATCTACCCATTCATTCAATAAATAACTATTGATTACCTCCTATTTACTTGTACAGCACTACAGAAGATACAAGAGAAGATAGCTCATGGTCTCTTGCTCAAAAAAAGTTATAGTTTACTGGGAGGTTGGTGGGGGAAAAGTCTTGAATGAAAAGGCAACACTATCCTTCTCGGTTCCAAGTCAAAAAATGCCAAGTGGGTTGAATACTCTCTGCTAGCTTAGCCGATCACCTGTACTTTGGACCATGTGTCAGAGGTTGGCAAACTTTTTCTGTAAAGTGCAATCTTTGCCACCAATATGGCCATTCTGTCTCTACTGTGACTCCTCTACGTTGTAGCAATAGATAATAGGTCAGTGGCTGGGCAGAGCTGTATTCCCAATAAAACTTTATTTGTAGATGCTGAAATTTGAATTTCATGTAAATCTTTGCATGTTATCAAATGTCATTCCTCTTTTAATTTTTCAAGTCATTTAAAAGAATAAATACTATTTTTAGTTCATGAGCCGTCATGAACACAGATGGCAGGCTGAACTTGGACCAAGGGCTGTGGTTTACAAACCCCTATCTTAGTTTGAAGGAAGGCATTTTGGGGGCTTCCTTTCTTGGGGAAATCTTGCTGGTAGCCAGGAATCACAGGAACTTCAATCCACTGCTTTGTGTATCGTTCACCTTTGGCCACATACGGGAAGGCATCCTTATAATCCACGCCTTCCAGGAAAGCACTGGGGGCTTTCTGCACACCTACCGAAAACCAGTCCCTTTCCCTCCAGGGGCTGGCACTGGTGGTAGTGTTCCGTTTAGACTCCCAAAGCACAAATACTTTACTGGTACATCAAAAATATTCAAGGCATAGCTCTAATTAGAAAGAGCAAAAGAGGGGCGCCTGGGTGGCGCAGTCGGTTAAGCGTCCGACTTCAGCCAGGTCACGATCTCGTGGTCCGTGAGTTCGAGCCCCGCGTCAGGCTCTGGGCTGATGGCTCAGAGCCTGGAGCCTGTTTCCGATTCTGTGTCTCCCTCTCTCTCTGCCCCTCCCCCGTTCATGCTCTGTCTCTCTCTGTCCCAAAAAAAATAAATAAACGTTGAAAAGAAAAAAAAAAAAAAAAGAAAGCAAAAGAAGAGAAGCTTCAGAAAAGCGCAGGCTTCCTGTTTTGTTTCTTTTCAAATAAAAGGATCTTCGAGTATATTATGGAAACTCAAAGGAATATTTTAGTAACTCTTGATAACCAAATATTTAATAGCAGTTTTCCAAAGCTATCATCTTATTATTCCTCTTATACTTCATGTGGTCCAGGTTTGAGAGCCATATGCCTTGTTCACTGTCCCCATCCCAGCGTTCTGGTTTGTGAATTGAGTTGAATACTCCTTTCCTAAGATCATAGCCCATCGTCCTTCTATCTCCTCTTCAAATGAAATACTACCAAGAGAAACCACACATGCTGGTGCTAATCTGTGGTCCCTTCTCAACATGAATTCCTTGTGATCCTGATTATCTTTTATCTTACCACCTAGAATGACAGTCTTTATATCCTCCCCTCTTGCCAGGTGGAAACCTCACCATCTTGTAGCCAACATACTTTACATTAAAAATAGCAAACTTTTAATGATCTATAGGAATCTCAAATATTCCCTCTGGTTCTATACGATGAACCTGTGATTCTTCATAAGGTACAGTATTTGCTAGCTCTATATGGCTATTCGGTTTTAAGTTTAAACTAGGTGACATTAAATAAAATTAACAACTCAGTTTCCCAGTTGCAGTAGCTGTATTTCAAGTGCCTGACAGTCATTTTTCCATCACTGCAGAAAGTGCTACTTGACCATGCTGATCTAGGTGAAAAAGTAGGAAGACAGTAGGTATGATGGTCAACCTTCCTGATTTATTTGCGTCAGCTCGGAGTTATCCTGACCGATTTAATTCTTTATTTCTCCGGAATAAAATTCATTTTTTAAAGTACAATTACGAACAATGTGTTAGTATGAGAAAGCTCCACCCTCCAGTCATAGGCTAGGATGCTTTTCTCTTTCAGCCTTCTATCTTCCATGTTCAATGTTAGGAATTAGCGAAGTAATTTTAACCACACACCCATGGTCAACAAATGCCCTTTTAAGGAGTTATCCAGCACCCAGTCTACCTGCCTCTTTTGGGGGGAATTCCTGTTGAAAAAGGTCTTAGTGGAACACGTGATATGCAGGCTCGGTCAACCAAATGTTCCACCTGAGCCTACAATCCTGGGGCAAGTGAGGTCAAGAGAGCGCAGATGGACCATTGGTGCCATGTTTGTGACGATGTCTAACGGTGGTGGTGGGGACTGCCCAGGGGCAGCAGCAGTGATATGGTGGCCAGGCTGTTTCTGCTGCAAGCTTTCTAGGCCATCTGGAGCTGCTCTGGCCTCTGCCTCGTTTACAAGGTTGAACCCCTCCAGCCTCTGGCTAATTCCGGGAAACCAAACATCCTTTGAATATATTCCCTTTTTCATCTTCAGGTAACAGGAGTGTGTTTTTTCCTCTTAACCACCAAGCACCTCTACTGATACACCACCCAGGTCACCTCCTGGGTTATTTCCACATTCTATTAGCAACTGTGTCATTTTAATCTGGTTTTCATCCAAAGAAGTAAGTTCAGATGCAAAGGATTCTGTTGTTATTGCCATTGTTGTTATGCCAGGGGCGGCTTTTTAGAAAATTTGTGGTCACTATTAATTGCAAAATAAATAATGTAGAGGCCCAATTGGAAAAAAAAAAAAATCTCCCTTGCCAAAGGGTTACTTCGGCCTACAAACAAAGATGGGAGAACCTAAAGAAAACGTATTTCGAATTCTTTGTGTACTTCCAACCTGCCCTCTGGGTTTCTGTGTCAGAAACATTCTTCCCTCTCTGAAAGATTTCTTTCTTCTAAGTTTAAAAGCTTTGTTCTCTGTTATCCTTGGTTAATGCTATCGTGGCAACTGGCACTATCTCTCTTCAAAACACATGAAATAATCCTGCTCTGAAGGCACCTAGGGGATAGCCTTTTGCACTGTTAACACAGCCATACCCCAGTCTGTGCAAGTGGGGATGGCTTTGAAAGATAAAGCGTGTATCACTTCCAATGGTTACTTCAAAATACTTCAGGAGATGACAGCATTGGGCCTCCACAGAAAGGTGTGACTGATGTTTCTCTTTCCTACATCCTCTCAGTTTTCTTGAGATCTCTGGACTGAAACATTGCTCATGGAAAAACAAGGTTGGGAAGATTTCTCCTTGAAAAGGGAGTTTCAAGTTCTTCTAACTGCCTGGCAAAGAGATTCTTCTCTAAACAGAAGCAGCCTCATTTGCACATCAACGTACCTCCTGGTACATACCACCAACTGATGGTGTGCCCTTTCAATTCTTCCTGTGGCCATTAAGAAAGACAAAAATCTCTAAACAATCATAGCATAAAGAGTAAATGTTCTCCCCCACTATCTTCCCTGCCTCCACTTCCTCCTCCCTTAGAAAGAAGGTAAAAATCACCATCTATAGAACATCTATAGTTTTATGCTAGCATCCAGAGAGATCACATCTTTGGCCACTTGGTTCTCCTTTATGAAGATTCAAAGGTAAATAGGATTTTATCATGGCAGTACTGATAATATGAAGAGATGCACAGTTTTTAGGATAAGGTGAGAAAATTATTCCTAAAGCCACCCACCTCTCCATGGCTTCAACTCCTTCTAGGGCTTACTCTTTATTACTCATCTAAAGGCTGAGCCAAAACTCAACTGCAGAATTCAAAAGGGGCACCAACTGGGGTAGAAGCCGAACTTGACCTGGATATTCCTATCTTGAAAGTGGCACTGGAGATCTTCCATCTAAAAACAAAGAGTTGGCCATGGTCTGCCAGAGAGTTTCTCCCATGTCTCTTCATGTGTCTGTGCTCTAATAGGTGCCAGCGCTCCCTGGATTTTGCATGCTATGCTCAATGGTCATCATTCACAGGAAGAGCAATCTGGAAAAACCCAGTATAAAGTAGTACTGGTGGGACTACAAATCTAACTAGTTTTTGAAAAAAATAATCGAATATTGAGCATCAGCAGGCATTCTTAACAGGCAAACAATTTAAATGCAGATAGATGCACTAGAATCCTTCTGGCTTTTCTTTTTCTTTTCTTTTCTTTTCAAGTATCAGTGGTATCTGCCACTAGAATTTGAAATTGGATCCTAATTGTGAATCCCTTGACACACTCCCCATCCCTCTCTCCAGGTTCATTCGTGTATAATGTTCTTTGTTCCCTACTTTGCAGGAGGGTGGGATACTGTGAGCTTCAAGAAAGGCTCAAGTTTCTAGATAGAGTTTTATTTTTGCCATAATGGAAATTGATTTCATTGATAGTCTAGTCCCCCCAAAATGGGTTCACATCTGAATAATCTGGAAGTCCCACTGGTAAACTGTAAGCATGTTTTTCTGATGCTATTCTGGAAAGTTTGAGGGAAAGGCATTCATGAAGAAAGATGATCAGGCATCAGTCAGCCCAAAGCTTGTGTGCGAGGCATATCTACCAATACACCAATAACACTCATCCCAAGACAGTATATTGCATTATACGGACTGCTTTCTTGTAAACATTTGCCTCTAGCCCAACATAGTGATGACGACGGTGGTGGTAAAAGCTGACACCTCTTGAATCTTACTATGTGCTAGGTACTTTCCAGCCTCCTTACTTGTATTATTTCATCTGGTGTCATAACACCTCTGGAAAGAGATACTTTTTTTATCCCCATTACAGATCAATAAACATAGAAAGGACTTAACTCTTCTAAGGCCATTACCATCCCACTCAAGTTTGAGAGGATGTGTGTCTGAAAGTGTGTGTGTGTGTGTGTGTGTGTGTGTGTGTGTGTGTGTGTGTGTGTAGGGGGTGGCTGAAGGTCACTATGGGAATGAGGTGGGCACTCCAAGTGAATGGAGAATTAAATGTTCTATTCCAGTCACTTGGAATAGAATAGGAGTACCAAATCACAAAACACCTTGAAATTCAACTCCAGCCTTTTTAGTGACCTTGGACAAATATGCCCTAAAATTAGCTGGAAGATTCCTTTGGGGATTTGCATGTGTTTTTAGAAATTCCTAAGAAAGCTGGCTAAAAGGGCAGATCTGTTACCTTTTGGATTCTTAGATATACTCACTTTATTACATAAATTAAGTGAGAGTAAAAGCTCATAAAGTCTAAAAGTCGAATCCAGTTGCTACTGCAAACCTCCAGAACCTGTCAATTGAGAGTTGAATCTTGAGACAACAGGCTTCCTCATAAGGTGTCTAGAACTTTGGGGGCCAGCCAGGCCAGGGTGTGTGTGTGTGTGTGTGTGTGTGTGTGTGTGTGTGTGTGTGTGTGTAAGAAGGAGGAAGTTGATCTCTCAAAGGTAGTGCCCCAACATGAAAAATAAGGGTTAAAATCCGTTCTCTTTTCTTTCTGGAAAATGTTGAATAAGATCTGTGTATACGCTGGGCCAAGGTTAAGGCATGATTGTTTTCAATCACTTCAACAAAAATGCGAGTTATTATATATGCACTTTTCTATCTGCTCCCACCTCTATCCTGGTTGCATGCAAAAACTCACAAAGGACAGTTTAGTCAGCTAGAGCTACAAATCTCTCTTAACAGAACTGGGATGAGGCTAATCTATGAGCCATCAATTAGAACATTTCCAGCAAAAGGAGTGAAGTTCACATCTGAAGTGTCCACAGTGGCCCTACTAAGTATTGTCCCATCGTAGGTCAACATGTCTACTCTTTGACAAATATTAACAAGCTGATTGGCAGATCACATTAAAGCACTTACATGGAGAAAAGGCCTTTGTATGTGAAAGAGCAAAATAAAGTTCAGCTTGAACTATTTAAAAAAATGAAGTTGGTAAATGCTTGATTCTGTCGCACTAAATAGTTATGTTGGTATTAGTAACAGCTTCTCACTTTCTGGAGTTTTAATTATGTCTCTTGGGACTGAGAGAAGGGTGAGGGCGGGGGATACAGATTTTAACAGCTTATTTGGTTGCTGTCCCTACCTTTACTGCTGTTGAACTGAAAAATCTCCACAGGCTAAAATTCTTTACATTGCAAATAAAATAGTTTTTCCCTGGTTTTTATCAGCCTAGGTCCCACAAGGAACCGACAGCCGGTTTATGTCAATGAACAAGACTTATTGTTTTCAGATTTATTTTTTTATAGCCAAAAAAAAGTTGGTGTTGAGCTTAAAACAAAGGCAACAAAGAACAATGAAGACTCTAATTTGGGGTTCCAACACAATTGCTGGGCTGAATAAAGGCCATCTTGCACCCAGCTATTTGTGGGAGAACTCATTAATTTTGGTGCTTCTCTTGAACTTGCTTCACATTATGGCATGCACACACACGAACACATACACACACATGCACACACATGCTTTTCTTTTTACCCAATGGGCAGATGTGTTTGCTGTGTGTGCATTTCTGCTTTCCATGATCCATCCATAAAAACTAATGAGATAGGGAGTGGAGGTCAGAGAAGAAAAAATAAAGAACCAAAGAGAAATCCTGAAAGACTTAGAGTATTTAATATTTTATCTGGGACAAGAACAAGAACATGACAACACTCCTTGCTAAGCTGGATTTATAAAATCTTTTCTTCTGTGAGTCTATCTAACTCACCATTTCATTTCTCCTAGAGAAAACAATGTAGCTAGAAATGTGGGAAGACCCCAAGTATGTTTTGCCCCCCAGAAATAAATGTTGCTACTCCTCTACCCTTACCATGCCAGAGGACAAGTCCCTTCTGGAAGAATGGAAAGGGATGGTTTGGAAATCGAGAGACCCATGTGCTGGTCCAGCCTGACCCAAGTGCTGGTCCAGCCTACCACAAATTTGCTCTGTGGATTCTGGCAAATCACTAAACTCCTTTAGTCCCAGTTTCTTTATCTGAACAAAAGGACAATCCAAGAGGACTGTCTGGGTCCGATATTTCTTGATTCCATGCTTTCTTCTTTGAAATTTTAGACCCATCTTCCATAATCCAAGGATGGTCCCTCTCCCCATCACCTGATGGGATGATTTGTCATGGTCCTTCACACCCAGCTTCTGGATTGTTCCCATAGAACTTATTCACCATCAGCTGCTGGGTTCTATGGAAATTACCTGGGACAAATAATTTCCTCCAGGGTCTTGCCCTGGGGAGGAGGTAAGAATTAACAGCTCGAAGAAGGGGAGACATGAGTTTCATGCATTTACAGGAGGTATAGAATTTTAAAATGCTGTCCTGTCGCATTCCCAATTTCAAGGCTCATTTTCTTCCAGCGTGTGGCCAGCTCATATTTATTTTGTAATCTCTTTTAATTATGGAGCTTATCATATGAAAGTTACTTCCATAGCTCTTCCTTATGGTCACCATAAAATTAAAAAATGTCCCTAGTCTAATTTTTCTTAATCCAATTTTGTTACCAATAGTCATTTGATAGAAATAACATAAAAAGAGCGTTTTTTCCCCCAAATGGTAACATGAAAAGCCAAGCACCTGTAGTTTGGGGTAGTTGTTGAAATTGTGATTTCTGCCCTATTGTTGTTTTGAAAGATGTTTGGTAAGCTTTTGGCTCCTATCACCGTGGTTTGGGCTTTCTTTTAGTCCAGATGTGACCAAAGTCAAAATGCCCCGCAGACACTGTCGCGGAGTTCATGTGGCAAAAATGGAAATTTCTAAGTAGTGTTGGCCTGGTGAAGGTTGCCATCCCACTTGCTTGGTGTGAGCAGCCTGGGTAGAGAGTGCAGTCGGGCTCTGTGGCTCAGGCTCTTGGTTTACTGTTTAGAACACCACCGTTTGGGGCTGTGGTGACACAACAGAGCGTCACGCTCACTCACCTATGAGGCTCTAGCCCAGGTAATCACGGAGGTTAACATTTTCAAACAAATTCTTCCCAGACCTGAGACTGCGGGGCCCAAGTTTTACCCAGAGTGGAGAAGAGTATGAAATAAAGGGGGATTCTATTTCTCTTTTATATCCAACTGATTGGTGCGTGCGCACACACACGCCCGCTTTCCAGTGTTTGTGGAAGACCACAAACATGGCCAGTTGTGAGTTCCTGTGGTCTCTGTCGGGACTGAGAGGTGTCTATTTTGATTCCACAATACGGCTGCTGGCCTCAGGGTTGAAATGCTTTTAAACGTCAAAGGAACCCCATTCATAACAAACTCTTGCCTGTCGCAGTTCAAGCACAGTGGAGAACTGGGTCCTCCTACACAGCAGATAAGGCAGGACACTGAAGATTCCTTGTTGGCTTTGGATGAGCATCAGATAAGGCTTAGTGTAGTCTTTGGTCCACATTTCATGACCACCTTGCATTATTCAACGTCTAGTGAGAAGCCAGGCAGCAAGAAATGATGGATGCTTTGTTTTCAGTTCGCTCACACGCTATGAAAAATTGAAATACGGATTCCTTGTATTGAATTTGGATACATGTTCATTTCTCACTTTTAGAAATAAAAAATGTACTTTTGAGGTAAAACATAATAAATGCCACAAAAATCCATATTTCTTTTTTCAAATATGTGTTATTATTTTTTTCTCTTTTTAATTTTATGTTTTAATTTACATCCAAGTTAGTCAGCATATAATATAGTGCAATAATGATTTCAGGAGTAGATTCCAGTGATTCAAATAACACCCAGTGCCCATCCCAACAAGTGTCTTCCTTAATGCCCCTTGCCCATTTAGCCCATCCCTCCACCCACAACCCCTCTGGCCACCCTCAGTTTGTTCTCTGTATTTAAGAGTCTGTTTTATTCCCCTCCTTGTTTTTATTAAAAAATCCATATTTCTGTCTCTTAGTTCATATCTCTTGAGACACAAAAATGAAACCTACCAAGATGCTTACTCTTCTCTAGAGCAAAGTGTCAGTTGACATTTTAATACAGCACATTTTTTTTTTCAGGAATTTTTGTTTGGTTACATTCTGATGTGTTTTTGTTTTTTATTTCTTTATTTTGAGGGGGGAGGGCAGAGAGAGAGAGACAGAGAGAGAGAGACAGAGAGACAGAGAGAGACAGAGAGAATCCCAAGCAGGCTCTGCACTGTCAGTGCAGAGCCGGATGCAGGGCTTGAACTCACGAACCATTGAGATCATGACCCGAGCCAAAATCAAGAGTAGAATGCTTAACCGACCGAGTCACCCAGGCGCCTCATACATTCTGATTGATTTTAAGAAGAGGCTCCTGCTTGTATCAGAATACTGGACATATTCTAGAAAATGCTTAAGGCCAAACAGAAATAAGACTAAGGCAAAGAAACTTACCTGACCCTCACTGAGTACCAGAGGAAATTGGAATCATTATGCGGAGCCATAATTATTCAGTTGGTCCAGAGGAACAAATGGTATGCGGCATTCGTGAAGCATAGCATGAAGGCTACTGGGCTGGAGGTGGGCATTAACACGTTCCCAGCTCAATATAGCCCATTCCGAAATTTTCTCAAAATGTATTTCAAATAAGTAGATGTGCTACTTTCCCTCTCATGCAATACATAATCAGAGAAAAAAATGGATACAGACATTTCACTTCTTTGGAATTTAGAAGGAGTATGCAAAATATTCTCTACTTATAACCTATCCTCTTCTTCAGAGGGGACAAAATGTCCGGGTTTTGCTGTCGCATTTGCTATGTGAGTTGAAAATTACTGGGAGTGGGGCGTCTGGGTGGCTGAGTCGGTTAAGTGTCCGACTTTGGCTCAGGTCATGATCTCACAGTTTGTGAGTTCGAGCCCTGCGTCGGGCTCTGTGCTGACAGCTTGGAGCCTGGAGCCTGTTTCGGATTCTGTGTCTCCCTCTCTCTCTCTCTGCCCCTCCCCTGCTCACATACACACATACTCTCTCTCTCTCTCAAAAACAAACATTAAAATAAAATAAAATAAAATAAAATAAAATAAAGTAAACGAATATCAGAAGGCTGTGTGGAGTATATTATTAATACAAGTTGTAATAAGATTAGTTGCATTGCTGTATTTTCTCTCATTGAAGAGTAAGAGAGAAAGAGTATATATACTCTAGTAACAACCAACTCTGTGTGACACATCCAGGCATACCTTGTTATTGTGTTTCACTTTATTGTAATTCACAGATAGTGCGTTTTTACAAATTGAAGGTTTGTGGCAACCCTGCGTCGGACAGGTCTACTGCCATCATTTTTCTAATAGCATTTGCTTACTTCATGTCTCTGTGTCACATTTTCGGTAATTCTTGCAATATTGCAAGCTTTTCCATCGGTATTATATTTGTTATGGTGACCTGTGATCAGTGATTACAGCTCCCTGAAAGCTCAGATAATGGTTAGCTTGTTTCAGCGATGAAGTATTTTTAAATTAAAGTGTATGCACATTGGTTTTTTTAGACCTAATGACACTGCACACTTAATGGGCTACAGTATAGTGTAAACATAACTTTTATATGCGCTCAGAAACCAAAACATTCATCTGACCCGCTTCATTGCCGTGGTCTGGAACTGAACTTACAGTGTATCTGAGTTGAGTCTGTATATGTTTGATCTCTTTCTTTAAGATTAAGTTGAAGGAAGTCTGGACGAAGATATTCTTTAAAAAAATGTATTTTGTTAACGTTTATTTATTTTTGAGAGACACAGGGACAGAGTGCAAGCCGGGGAGGGGCAGAGAGAGGGGGAGACACAAAATCTGAAGCAGGCTCCAGGCTCTCAGCACGGAGCCTGATGTGGGACTCGAACCCACAGACTGTGAGATCATGATGTGAGCCGAAGTCAGATGCTTAACTGACTGAGCCACCCAGGAGCCCCCAGGACCAAGATATTCTTGACCAGCACTACAGTGATACATATTACAGGTTCTTAGCCCATGTCTTTGCTGACAGACCTCACAAGAACCCTGCATCCGGCATTCACAAGCCCAGACAGTTGATAAACATTGGGAAAATCCAGGAAAGACCATTCATTAAATGTTGTAAATCAATGTTTACAATGTTCTGCCAGGGAAAGAGATCCTGCGGCTAATGAGGCTAATAATGAAGATTCCAAGAGACACCTATTAAGTTAGCAAAAAAAGATATGCCTATCTGCAATTTGATAAAGCCATGCAGTTTCAAACACTGAGCTGTCTGAAATCCTTTTCATTTCCAAACCTAGTATCTGTTAATCTTCTCCGGTCAAACCATTCTCCAAGCATTGTTGGAAAATTACAGTGACCCAGGAAAAGTAAAAATGAAAACTGTAAATCACTCAATGCTTTACATTTAAGCATAAGTTCTTGGGGCGCCTGGGTGGCTCAGGCGGTCAAGTGTCCGACCTCAGCTCAGGTCATGACCTTCCGGTTCACAAGTTTGAGCCCCGCATCAGGCTCTGTGCTGACAGCTCAGAGCCTGGAGCCTGTGGCAGATTCTGTATCTCCCTCTCTCTGCCCCTTCCCCGCTCACACTCTCTTTCTCTCTCTCTCTCACCTCTGCATTTTCACACGGCCAGCTCTTTATGATCCTTGGATCTTATGTGTAATGTCACATTTCAGATAAGCGTTTCCTACCTAACCCATCGAAATCATCTTTCTCTCCTTCCTCCCTTACTCTATTCTATACCGCTCTGTGATGACTGGTAGTCATCACAAATTTTTATTACACACACACACACACACACACACACACACGCATGCACACACACACACTTTATACTTATTATTAATCTTCCTCACTTGTCTGTAAGTTCCTTGAGAGTAAACTATTCTAGCAACCTCTACATAGGAAGTCCCTCATACAGCGCCTAGCAAATGATAGCCTCTCAGGAACTATTTCTGGAGTGGAAGCTTGAATGAATGAAAGTTATAGGGGGCGCCGCGGCAGCTGGCGACATTCTAAGCTAGGAAGCATCGTGTGACCCAATGTGCATTTGAGAATGTGCATTGTGCATTTCTAGCTGCAGGAGTGTGGAGGCTGGGTTTGAGAGACCACTTAGGAGGCCACAGAAGGAGCAGTAAGACACAGCTTGAAGGACGAGTAGTAGGATTTGGGTTTGTGGAAAAAAGAGAGAGGAACCACATAATTAAAGTGCTAGGCCTGAGTCACGAAGGAGAACCACTTTGACCACTGAGGCAATAAGGAAAGATACACAGGGGAGGGCCTGCAAGGTCCCTAGAAGTCAGGCCATTCAACATTTTTGAGCAGTGGATGAAAATGGACTTTCCCAATGCATAGCTCGTAATAATTCTTAAGGAAAAATTGTCAAGGTGATGTAACAATATGTACTTTAAAATATGTTTCCTTAAGAAGAGAGGGAAGCATGAGGAGATTTAAATATGTTTGGCCTCCCCATGATAAAATATCAGTTTACTTTAATCCGTGAGCATGCATTTATCTGTTCCACTGGTCTGAAAGGGAAAGGACATGATTAAAGCTTTGGGTGAAAATAGGTTTTTAAAAAGAAGCTCCTTCTGGAGCCAAGAGCTGCCAGTCGCTGTTCAGAGACAGGCGGGATGGGTAGATTAAAGCTCAGACGAAATGCGTGCGGAAATACGCCTGCCGTGTTAGACGGCTATAATGGGAAACACCAAGATCACACTTATCAAACTCTGAGAAATAGATGAGGCTCAAAATTGTTATCAATTACCTTCATTTTACTTTTTATTCTGGGAATCTTGACTGATCGGAGAGCCGCGAAGGCAGGCTAAGATTTCAGGCTCATCGATTTTCTTTTCACCCTTTTGTTTAAGAGCCAGACTCCTGGCTTCAGATAACAGTGATTTAGAGATTTGGTCTCATTTTATAGGCAGCACAGAAGTTGTGCTGTCCAATAACTGGAGACAGGCTAGATTATTATCTTTTAGATTTGAAGATGCAGGACTAAGGGGACCCAACGTGAGACTCAGGGCCACTGCCTCTATATTTATTTCTTTGGACGAGCTCATAAAGCCCATACGTTCATAATCTACTTTCCCTGCTCCCTCTACTATGAACCCCCACCATCGCTGCCATCACTGTTAGATTCATACACAGCATGGCCAGCAAATTAAAAGAACACTAGTAAGTTTCAGATTCATCACTGTCAGCCCGGCCTTAACCACCGCGTGAGTACCTTACACGGGGTAGAAGTGATATTTGTTTATAGAAGGGATGCTCTATCTTCTCTCCAAATGTTCTCCCCAAGTATTTTTCTAGATGTGGATGTAGACAGAAGCAAAAGCAACTCCAGATAACCTAGGAGTTAAAGCTAAAGGAATATTTACGGCGCTGAATTTTCTACCTTTCTTTTCTTTCCACACACACGCACATATGCACGCACACATGACTGAATCCTCCTTTTGTTAAACTGATCGAGCTTCTCATCTGCGAGAAATAATTTTGTTGTAAAAGAGTTTTGCTTGTTTCATATTAGTATCATCAATATTCTCGTGGAAGAGCAACACGTTCAATAGAATGTCAGTGTGGTGGGTAAAAGTCTAGATTCTGGCAGATTCTAGAGCCAGGTGGTCAGAGTTTGAATCCTACTTTTAGGACTTATTAGTTGTGTGACCTTGAGTGAATGACTTCACTTCTCTGTGACTTAATTTACCCATCTGCCAATGGGAATAATAATAATAATAATGCCTACCCTGCGTGTTTATTCTAAAGATTAAGTGAATTAATATCTTTAAAGTGCTTGGAGAAGTGCCTAGAACCTGATGAGAGGTATAGAAGTATTAGCTCTCATTATTATAATTTGATCTCTTGCCACATTCGTCATTCAGCCATGGAGTATCCATTATATGATAGATACTGTTCTAAAAACTGGGGACACGGGGTAAACAGGACAGATGAGCACCTTGACTAATGGTGCTTACATTGTAGTGGGGGAAGCAGATAATAAACAAAATAAATGGATATACAACACTATTTTAGAGAATGATGGACACTATGAAGAAAATGCCAGTGGGTGATGTCATAGAGGCTGACTGGGGTCAGGCACTGGCTAACCTTCAAGCGGGTAGGCAGAATATCCTCTCTTCGTGAAAGTATTGCTAAGACCTCAGCCACCTCTCCTGTGTAAGAAACACTAACCAGAGGTGCCCGGGTGGCTCAGTCGGTTATGCGTCCAACTGTTGACTTCAGATCAGGTCACAATCTCATGTTTTGTGAGATCGAGCCCCATGCTATCAGCACAGAGCCCACTTGGGATTCTCTTTCTCTCTCTTCTTCTCTGACTCTCTCTTTCTGTCTCAAAATAAATAAACATTAAAAAAAAGAAAAGAAAAGAAACACTAACCAGAAGCAGGTCGTGGTATTCTCCATTCCCCTAAGGATCCATTACAGTAGGTCCTTCCAGCTCTAGCATTGCCAATGTTCTTTACATGGCACAGGTACATTTAAGGGCGTGAACAGAACATTTAAAAGACAAATACATCTGAAAAGTAGGGGTTCAGTCCTACTGACAGTCACCCCAACTGAAGGCACCAACAGGAGACAGAAAGCAAAGAATAGAGAGGGACCCTCACTGCTCCTTTTCTTCCACCTCATCCTGCTCTGCTCAGGCAGTTCAGATTCCAGACACCCACGTCCTGTCATCAGTCAACTGCAGGAAAGTTTTAGAAATTGTTGCCCAATCTGCAAGGACAGGAGGTAGAGGAAATGGAAGAGTGAGAGAGAGAGGAAGTTCTGCTCCTTGGTAGATGATGGAAATCAAGGAAAACATTACTGCTTGTGTTTGTTCAGTCCAGGCACCTAAAATTTTGGTGTGGGGGGATAAAGGCTGTTATCTTGTGGAAATGGAACAAACTTCACTGGGTTGGAATGTTAGTCTTGACTCTTATGGGAAGAACATGGTCCGAGCTATATTTTGCAAGTGCCCACTGCTATCTTTCATTTGCGACAGAAGTTTTTTTCTATGTGTTTAGTCTATTTTCGTTTGCGAAGTATCCTTATAACACATATATGATCACTTTTAATTTAATCCTTTTTCCCAGCTCAGAGCCCTTAAAAATGCCATTCCTAGGCCTGCAGTTCTCCTTGCCCTTCCCTTGGGAGATGGCCTCCTCACCTTCTGGACACATCCTCCTCAGAAAACTATGCCCAGCCACCTTATCTCAAAAGTGATCCCACACACTCAATTTCCCAATGCCAGAATCTTTCATTTCCTTTGGAACTCTTAACCAAAGGTGTAATTATGCATGTGTTTGCTTACTTCTTTTTGTCTAGATTCCTCACTTGACTGCAGGCTCTACAAAAAGGTAGCACTTACGTCTATTTGATCTACCATCACATACCCAAAGCTTTACCGAATGCTTGACACGTATGAGATGCTCAATATTTGTTGAATAGAAGAATCTATACCACAAACCTAAGAAGTGGACATTTTCACAAATGAAGAAACTGAATCCCAGAGGATTGAGTACTTTGCCCCAGGGTCACACAGCTCATATCTGATGGAGCTGAGACTCTAACTCAGGGGTTCTAACTTTTGGTTGGAGGGCTCTTTTTGCCACACATCATACAGAAATCAATTCACAAATGACTGTCAAGGGCACTAAAAAAACCCATGTGGCTTCCAGATATTCCAATGAGAGGCTGAGATATCGAGACTTATAATAAGAAATATATATTTGGTCTTCCTCCTTGTTTCTGGCACAGAGCTCCTAAAACCCTTGGAATTGCCCAGGCTGCGTTTTGTTATGTTAATTAGGTGGCTTTTTGACCCCACTTACAGATGGACCTGGCTTCGCAGAGAATCAACATTTGTCATTAGCCAGTTGGAACTTTCAGTCCCCACCTCACCCCACCACCCCTGACTTCCAGGGAGGGGTGAGGAGCTGGAGGTTGAATCAATCACCAATGGCTAATGATTTAATCAATCATGCTTATGTATTGGAGCCTCCATAAAAACCCAAAAGGACGGGTTTCAGAATGCTTCCAGGTTGGTGATCACATGGAGACTTGGGAAAAGTGGCATACCTGGAGAGGGCATGGAAGCTCCATGACCTCTCTCCACACCTTGCCCTAGGCATCCGTGCCATCTGTCCATTCCTGAGTTACATCCTTTTATAATAAACTGGTCGTCTAGTAAGCAAAATGTATCTCTGAGTTCTGTGACCTGCTCTAGCAAACTAATCAAATCCAAGGAGGGGGTCAGTGGAACCTCCAGTCTATAGATGGTCAGTCAGAAGCACAGGTGACAACCTGGACTTGCGACTGGGGTCCGAAGTGGCGGGGGAGGGGGCAGTCTTGTGGGGCTGAGCCCTTAACCTGTGGAATCTGGTGCCACCTCTGGGTAGAGAGTATCAGAATTTAGTTGACTTGTAGGACACCCGGCAGGTGTTAGAGAATTGCTTCGGATGCACAGGGGAAAGCCCCACACATTGGAATTGGGGTGCAGAATGTTTAGAAGCAGATTAAAGCAGATAACACTTTGGAATCCGGATGCAAATATCCTTACCACGGAGAGGAACCAACAGTCCTGCCCAAGATACACTCAGCAGCTCAGGATTGAAAGTTTTCCATACATCTCCAAGACCCACTGTCGGTCTCAGGCGGCACTGGAGACCATGAACCTTGCAATCGCGTCTCTGGTTCTAACCCCAGGGAGACCGCTTCCTAACTTTGGGTAAGTTATTCATGTTCACTATCCATGTGCCTAGTTTCTTCTTCTGTAACATGCGGAAGATAGTCATGCATACATACCCCACATTGTTGATAACACATAGACTCTGCTTAGAATACAAAGGAAGTACTGAATAAATGTTGAGTCAACACTGATGGAACCTACAGACGTATCTCTTCTGTGTGTAAAAAGTCAATCTCTTAGCTAGCAGGGTGGTGCTTAAGGTGAAAATGGTGGAAGATGTATGGGTAATTTTTTGACTCTTAACCATGCTCTTGTCCTTTTATATGGTAATCTATTTAATCAGAATGATTACAAGCCCCAAGCCATAAACCAAACTGCTTTCTGCACTGACCATTTTGCTTTACCATATGTCCCTGTATCACTAGAGTTTCAAGCAGCCACATTTTTAAAAACTTTTTTCAGCTGCTGCACACCCAGCATGATGCCTTAAGATGCAATATGTCAGGTGAAAATGAAAAACACATGTTTTTTCAGCACTTGGTTTCAAGTATTCTTGGTTTTCCAAAAAACACAGATTGGAGAATAAGATTTTCAAACAGAGTGGACCAAAATGTAGTTTCCCGTTGTTCCCGAAGTTGCTATTAGGAGTAAGTAATGAATCAGACGGTATTAGAAGTGAACAGTATTTGTTACTTTCACAGATTAGTTGGTACTATGGAATCATGACAAATTTTTAAAAATATCAAGCGGGGTTGTTTAGTCTGAAAAAAAGAAAGTTCAAGAGAAATAAGACAGCTATCATTTGGGAAAAGGGATAAACGGGCTTAGTGTTAGGTCAAACAAGTAAAACTCAGTTCTATGGGTAGAAATCCCGGAAAAAAACATACAGCAGACCTCATTTTACTGTACTTCGTGGATATTGTGTTCTTTGCAAATTGAAGGTTTGTGGCAGTCCTGTATTGAACAAGGCCATCGGCGCCAATTTTCCAACAGCATCTGCTCACTTCATGTCTCTCTGTCACATTTTGGTAATGCTCACAGTATTTTAAACGTTTTCGTTATTATTATACTTGCCATGGTGATCTGTGATCAGTGATTATGACTTGCTGAAGGCTTAGATGATGGTTAGCATTTTTTAACAATAAAGAATTGTTTCATTAAGGCATATACTTTTTTTTTTTAGACACAATGCTATTGCACACTTAATAGACTACAGTATAGTGTAAACATAACCTTTATGTGCACCGGGAAACAAAAGAATACGCTTGACTCACTTCACTGTGATATGTTTTACTGTGGTGGTCTGGAAGCAAACCCACAAAATCTCCAAAGTATGACTGTAATTGGCTCCATGGAAGTAGTACTTTGATAATAATTAAAGCTATCCCAGTGGCCATTACAGGTGCAGAGTGCTAAAGGAGCCAATGAGCACAGAGCATCACAGAATGGCTTGGCCAGAAACTGGGCAGCCACACGTCAGGGCTGTTTGGAAGGAAGGGTAAGGGTCGCTTTGGGTATGCGACCTCTGTGGTTCCTCCCAACCTTGGGAGCCCATGTTTTCTAAATGCATCACAGAAGTCCATCCTTCCAAATATGCTCCTTGGTCCGTCATCGGTCAAAAGTTCTATGTTTATAGATGCATAATCAATACTGAAGCTCCTCTGACTAATGGTGGAAACTCAACATAGCAAAGAACCTTTATATGTTAATGATATCTCTCGTAAACAAAAGCTAGCTTTTGCAATTAATAGACACCATCCCTTATACAAAGCTGAGAACACTATTCAGAATATCTGAATCAAGGACGGTCACAACGACGAGAAGACCTGTGACCCTTAAGTGAAGGTTATCTGAGAAGGAGGATGTTGTGGCCTGATGTTTAAGGGGTCCTTCCTAACTCTAGATGGCCAATGAATTTTCTTAAAGCAGCACAGACCCTTCAGCCCCTGGCTGTCCTACTATCCTCTGGAGCAAGGAAACTCCCTGCTTGTTAGCTGCCCGTTCAACTATGATACAGAGATGTTCGCGGGCTGCCTCAAAGCCTCTCTGCTCTGTCTACAGAAGCCAGAAAAAAAAAGAGTTCAGGAACCGGCAGCAGCTGAACAGCTTGGCTGACCTGTACACTGAGTCCGTGATTCCAGAACAACTCTCCAAGGGAAGGGCGGAGGTGAAAGGAGGAGGATGGGGCAATAAATTAGTCATTTGGACTTCCCTACAGGGACTTCCTCTGTGTGTCTATCCTCACCTCTTTCTTCCCATACTTCAGTGGATTAATCCCAGTAATCCAACCTTTGTTGAGTGCTTCTATGTGCTAAATACTTCTCTAAGGATTTTGCATGTATTATCTCGTTTAATCCCCTTTATGGATTTCTCAATCTCAACTTAATCTAGCAACTTGTAAATAAGTATTTTTATTATATCGATTTTCAGAGCAGTAAACTGAGGTATCACTTAGCCCAAGATCACACAGTTGTAAAATGGCGGACCCACTGTTTCAACAGATAGCCTGATTTAGAAGCCTGGGCTCTTAACCGCTATCTACTCGTTGGATAGGAAAAGCAGGACATGAGCGAGAAGAGGTATCGGAAGTTTGCCGTATGGTTGTTGTTGTTTAAATTTGCTTCTTTTTAATGTAGTTAACTCTATCAATGTTCAATGCCTGTTTAATGATCTGGTGTTTCCCACCAGACTGTACTTCATGAGTCAGGGCTGCCCTTCTTGTTTCTCAACTATTAGTAGAGTGCTTGGCCAATGACAGGCACTTGGTCAATGTTTGCTGAATGAATGAACACAGCAGAGGAAATGTCTAAGAGGATTTTCCTAGAAAAGTCAGAGAAATAGTGTACTGAAAGCACCAGCATGCACCATATCATCTCTAATTCCTGAGGTGCTACTGTCTGACTCACGAGTCTATCACTTGGCCGCCATGTCCCCTGATTTCCATGCTACCTAGCCACCTTCCCGCAGGACACAGTGTTCTCTGAATTCAAATTTCCTCTGTCCAGTCCTGTCTCTATTAGTTGTCTCCTCCTTCTCTTACCCCTTGATTTCCTGGCCATGTCCCCTGGGCTCCGGAGGAGGCTGTTTATTTCCTGTGGTTGCTGAAACACCTCCTGGAAGAGTTTGAGGGCAAAGAAGATTGACAGATGCTAAGCCTGCTGGGGGCAAATCAGAACTATGAGAGGTGACCAGACAGGAGATGGACAATGAGCAGGCACAGCGGGTTGCTGTGGCAGCCTTAGCAGTAATAGGTTTTGGTAAATAAACAGAAGTAAGTTCAGGAAACCTGCACAGTCTTTTCGTATGCGCTGTAAGCTCAGACCACAACCACAAGTCCCTGATGGCTCTCTCTATCTGGGGTCTTACAGATGCGATATATCAGAACTGCTCCTCACTGGCACCTTGAAAGACGAGTTGACGATGTTGGCCGAGATCACAGTAGTGATATTTAGAATGAGAGAGATTCCCTTCTCTGAACTGGGAAGTTTCTACACCATTCTGGAAGGAAGGAATAAGAAAGGAATTACCGCTGCATGGTGGCAGGTAGATCAGGAGTTTTCACTTACGGAATTTAATTAGTCAAACAATCCAGGAAGGTAAGTATCAGCACATCTACTTTACAGATAAGAAACTAGACTCATCTCCAGACACACGGTACAGTAGCTCCTGCATTTTATACCAAGCCACATACAAATTTTGATTTCTTAAGCATCTAGTATGCAGCAGGCATTGTTGTGAAAATGACTTCTGGTGACTGCCCTGGTTTGTCTCGGGCTAAAGATGAGCCAGAACATCTTAGCCACCAAACACTGACCTCTTGGAAAGGCTGTGGCCAGAGAAGGTCTGGGGAGCACTTTAAAGGTGCCATGAACTTCATCCTTTCCCTTTAATCTGGGATGACCAGAACTGTAGAGAAAAAAAGCCCTTTTCGCATTTCAAGAGACAGGTCATGGGAATTACAATTGGCCATTTACATGAATTTTATGTATTTCTGAGCCAAGACCTTTCAGGGTCTTGGTATTCAGATTTAAGCCAAAAGATTAATTTAGCCCAGTATTTCTCAACCATGACCTCACATTTAAAAAAAAAAAAAAAAGCTGATGCCTGGACTCCACCCCAGAAGAAATGATTCAAATTTTCTGGGGGTGGGGCCCAAGCACTGGTATTTTTTTCAAGCTCCTCAAGTGAAAGCCTCAGGTAGCCAAGGCTGAGCCACTCTTTAAAATGGCCCGAGTGCCATCTTATCTAATACAAAGAATTGAAGTTCAAGTTGACTTGAAAATTCAGGATGATCCATTTTTCTCCATTGAATGCTGGCTCTCAGAAACCCCAAGCTGACAATAACAAGGCAACTACGATGGAGATCTTGGAACAAATGCCCAGCAGCCCGGGAAAAAGACAGGGAAAGAAAGATTATATGAACCACCACGCTAATTAGGGAAAACCAGACACTCTGGCAGAAGGCCAAGGGCGTGGCTGAATGGAGAGGGGTGGGGAACAGGAAAAATTTTAGGAAATTAGAAATTTTAATAACTTTGACCGTCAAGGGTTGCTATTGGATGCTGAATTGTTTCTAACTTATTGCAAGCCTTGAGAGCAAAAACAGATGAGGAAAGAAACTCTTGTATCACATTCTGGCTGCTTTTCATTTCTCAAGCTTAGGAACAGAAAGGAAATGAAGCCTTCCTGGGGCTCCTTTCCCCAAATCTAATTAAGGGCCCCCACAGGCTCCCTTTCTGAACACCAGGGGGAGTAAGACACATGCAGCCTCCTTTACCAGGCCTTCTGATAGAACGTGAGAAAGAACGAATTCTTGCTTATTGTTTAGATCCCTTAATGGGCTCTTCCTTGGGTCTCTGCCTAAGATGACAATCTATTTGTACTCATTTAAAAGAGTAGTAAACGTCATTAAAAAGCAATAAAATGGATTCTATTCTATCACCCCACAGTTTAAAGTGGTACAAAAGGAGAGGGGTTACGAGAGCAGATCCTGAGCCCAACTCCTTGGGTTTAAATCCCAGAAACAGCACTGTGTTACCATGGGCAGGTTACTTAGCCTCTCATGCCTTGGTTTTCCTGTTTGTAAAATGGGCATAATAATGGTAATGCACCTCATGGGATGGTTGTGTAGACTGATGGACTGAGACAGATAAAGCTGGGAACCATGACTCCCATAGAGTAAGCAGTCAGTGAGTATTAGCTAATGCAATTATCAAAGGGAATACCAGGAAATTTTTATTGAAATTCGAATCCTTCCATACTTCAATCATTCCAAAAATTTTATTTTTACAACTCAAATAGTAGAATGGTAAAGCCAATGGAGTGCCTGACAAGAAATGATATTTTAAGGCAGAAGCGAGTGCCATTTCTCACATGTAACAAATGTTACTTATTCTAGTGATCTGTAATAAGAATATACAGAACATAATGAATTACACTATCATAAAATGGCTAGTATATATGCTAAATATAAGATAGTGCGTCCCCAAAGAATGAACTAAAATGAGAGTACCGTAAAGAAGAAAGACAATAATCTGTTAGGATATCATTATCATAAACTCTCCCCCAGAGGAAATAAGAAATTAGGTGAAGAAAAGGAACACATGGTAATGACAACTTATATACATTTTTACGCTGGCAACAGCCAAGAAGACTCCAACAGTAGTTACTTCACTAAAATGCATGTACTTTTATGACTCCACAAAATTGTTTTGATTGGAATAGATTATCCTCTATGATGCTACATCATTTTAACAAAATGAGAGGCCAATAAGGAAGCCCGGGGTCGGTTTTCCCCACATGAAGACTGATGGCACATTTTCCATGGATGGAGGCCACGGAATAAACATTGCTGTATCAAACATTCCTGACGATGAGGGAGAACTCCACTTGCGTATTTTTTTGTACTAGAGCACATAACTTTTTTCCCCTGTGGATCTTCAGCGAGGCAAGGCAGTTGCCTTGGCTGTATGGAATTCAGCAAACAGAAATGCATGACCAGTGACCACACACTTGCATCTGGATGAGGTTTTGGCCGACTGTGCTTTGGGATTTTAACTCCAGCCACTAACAAGGATCCCCTTCTTTTTGACTATATAAGTCAACTCCGAGAACCGCAGGGCAGTGTGAATGTTTTCGTAGTCTTTCCAGGTCTACCAAGCACTGAGAGCGTAGGAAGCACGGACCGACTCTCTCGTCCTCGATACCTCCTGCAGTTGGAGGTACCAAAGCCTGGCCAAAAATCGGAATGATGGGAGAAGGGGCATCTCAAAGAGTGGAGTGAAGGTCATCCTTTTCACCGTTTGGTCAGCATGGGTGGGGAAAACAGACAGAGATAGGTAAAGAATGACCCACTGGTCGAAGTATGGCCTCGGCCTGGGCTTGGATCCAGCTCCACACCTACTAACCCTGTAACTTGGGTTCAGTGGTTGAATCTCCCAAGCCTCCTTTCCTCATCTGTGAAACAGGGGTAATAACAGTCTCTTCTTTACAAGGCAAAGGAATTAAACGAGGTGGTTTATAAAATACTTTATCCTATACTACACTGTATCCTTAAATCCTCGGAGACAGATACTACTGCCCTCATTTTGCTGATGGGAAACCAAAGCTCAGAGACATTATAAACTGGCCCACAGTCACCTAGCAGGTAAGCGGAGGGAGTGAGGCATGGGTCCAGGATTACTCCAAAGTTGGTGCTTATTACCACTGTACCATGCACTCACTGGCCTGTATCACAAAATCCCAGAAAGTTAGGACTTGTGGACTCCAGACCATCTGAGCCAGCCCTTCCTTTAATAGGAGAGGAATAAAATTAAGAGCTGTTCGGTACTCAGGCCAAATTATTCCAAACTGAACCCGAGGTGGAAGCGAAGGTACTCCAGGAAATCAGTTCTTCAGACTCTTGGCCCGGCGATTTTTCCTCTGTTGGTTCATATCCCCAAGGAATAAACTGAGCAAAGAATAAATTGAGAGAAATGTTCAACTTTGACACTAAACTTACAAGAGTATTGACTGGGATAAGGCATAGGTAGAGGGGTAAAGAAGGAGCCAGGCAGACTCTCTTTTTGTACAAAGCCTGTTAGTTAATGGGGCGCCTGTTAGTTTATGGTTCAGTCAGTTAAGCATCCGACTCTTGATTTTGGCTCAGGTCATGATTTCATGGTTCAGGGGATCAAGCCCTGCATGAGGGTCCTTGGGATTCTCTCTCTCCTTCTCCCTCTGCTCCTCCCTCCCTCAGAATAAATAATAAACTTAAAAAAAAGAAGACAAGGTCTGTTAGTTTAGTATCTTAAAATGTTGGTAAAATGCAGTATAAAATCCAACCATTGTGAACTGCAAAAAACTTGAGATTTCCAAACCTGCTATTGTTAATTAATTATTCATTAAAGATCTGTTAGCAAACAAACAACAACGACAAAAAAACCACAACACAACAAAACAATAGGGCTTAGCCAAACCACTAATAATTAGCTTTTTCAAGTGTAAACAAAAACCTAGCTCACGAATTCCCAGTTGTTCTTTCCTGATACCGATACCAAATATACATACTCAAAAATTTTCAAAGAGTAAATTAAAATAATGTGTTACTAAATGTCTCCTTTTAAAAAAAAATTATTTATTTGTTCTTGACAGGGAGAATCCCAAGCAGGATCCCCGCCGTCAGCACGGAGCTCGACACAAAGCTCGAACTCACGAACCATGAGATCATAACCTAAGCTGAAATCTAGAGTCGGATGCTTAACTGACTGAGCCACCCAGGCACCCCTAAGTACCTCCTTCTTTTCTGGCTTCAGAATTTGCACAAATCAGACCTGCAGAGCATAAAGGTTTTAGTTATTTCACTGGCCTCAATATTCCATTTGCATTGCTGCATTGGCCTGTGTATTTGAGGATGCTTTCTCCAGTGGTATGAATTTAATACTATCCGATTTAGATTGTATACCTGTAGAGGGCAGTATGCCATATTTATTTAATAGATGGATCCAGAATCTCTACTAATGGTGGTGGTAGTTGTCATCACCATCACCACCACCACCACCACCATCATCATCATTGTTCTTATCCAATTCCTGGGTTTTGATCTTAGGGAAAATATCTATTGCAAAGTCGCAAAGTAGGAAATAGGCATATAATCTTTTTTTTCCTGAGTATTAATTGTGTTCATTTTTTCTGACTTATTATTTTGTGTAAACCCCAAAAGGCTCTTCTCCCACTTGCGCACCACAAAACTCCTTTACTAGGTAAGAGGCTGGCATAAAAGTCTGCCATTCCGCTCTAAATAATTCAGGACATTTTAACACAAAATGCAAAGACTTATCACTAACAGAGAGCTGGGGGCGGGGGAATCAAACGAAACGAAAGCTCCTCACCGAGATGGGTTTTCATTCGTACCAGCCTGTGGTCAGAAACAAACACTCCCTGTAGAATCTGTTTCTTTAAGATTCTAAAAATAAACTGATCTGTAAGTGACTTTGCTGTAATACATACAGTGAGTCAGATCAAGGAATAAGAGCCATTTATAGAATGTGAACTAAGCATTGGCCTGAGACACTCCTTCGACTCTCACCAAACAGAGAAAAGGCATTTCAGATTGGGCAGAGTTTGATCGGTAAGGCTATTCTGAAATACGAGGATTCTTTGATTATATTAGAATATGACCAGAGGCTGCTATAAGGCCAAGCAGCTTGCATGGACAGCAGTGTCCATCCATAAGTGCACACTCAGGCCCATGCCCACTATAGATCTATCCATGTTCACATGCATGTAGGTAGAGACCGTATTTGGTACCGAGTAACAAGCTGTCCTCCCATGCATGCTCCGATAGAGAAGCAGGTGGGAGCATTTTGATTTGCATTGCACAATGGTTTAGAGTCCATCGGTGTAACCATAAATAAGTCATTTAACATGTCTGAGTCTCGTTTTCATCTGTAAAATGGAAATGAATATAGTCCCTACCTCAGGAGACTGATGTGACGATTAAATGAAGTAATAATGCACATAAAGCACTCAGTACATGTAATAAAATTTTAAGAAATGTCAGCTACGATTCTGCTCTCTTCAGCCCTGGCAGTGAGAGGATGGTATGGTTTCCCGCTTCTTTGGGTGCTCTTTGATTGCTAGAGCACGTCTTCATAGTCTTGTCAATAGCATGCCTTAGGAGGCATGTCTGATGGCTACTAAGTTACTACTGGTTACTAAGGTTTTCTTACCCCTACTTCATGGATGGCTGATGTAATGAACATCTTTAAGGGATATATGATTGGAGGGAAGAAGTGTGTGTGTGTGTGTGTGTGTGTGTGTGTGTGTGTGTGCGCGCGCGCACGCATGTGTGTGCGTGTGTGTGCATGTGTGTGTGTGTGTGTATGTAAGAGAGAGAGAGAGAGAGAGAGAGAGATGAAGGGAGGGAGGGAGGGAGGAAGAGAGAATCTGTGTGTAAGAATTCATGTTGGGACATGAAATTTACCACCCTCTTCACCTGACTTTCACTCACAGGCACACGTGTCAACATTGCCTGCACACAGATCTCAAACCTGGCACACTACAAAGAGCTGCACTGCAGGGACTATGACTTCATATCATAGTGTTAATCACTGACCTCCGCCTTGGCAATAAGATCTCTTTTGGCCCTTGTACAATTAGAATCCACCGGAGACTTCCTAAACATCTACTCGATAGCGAATTGGCAGGAAACTGTTAGGAAACTGCACGCTGGTGTTTGGATGAGCCCTTTCCATTGATACGGTTTCTTTGGATTACAGGGTCTTCCTCAAGTAAAACAATAAATCAGTCATTTTCACGTTCTTTTCACCTCTGGATACATGTTGCCCTTAATACATTAAGTTGCAGTCAGAATGCATGCTGGTATGACGACACCATCCTGTCTTTCAGGTGTGGTTTCAGGGTCACAAGAACACTTGCATCTGGAAAGTTGAATTCACAGCACACCACAGACACACTCTGCTACTCAGGGTGGGTGAGATCATGGCGCTGGCATGAATTTATCGCTCTTTTAAACGAATGGGGTTGAATTCAATCTACTGACCTTGATCAGGAGGCTAGTGATACACGCTGGGTAAAACAAAACAAGACAGAATAAACAAGGGAAAACCACAGCACATGCAGCTACTTTGTTCAGAAGGTGACACTGTTGAATTTGGTGTGTGAAGGTCTTGTCACATGAAAGTCTAGAAATAACTATGACCTAAGCACGGAGGTAGGAGACGACCCATTTAGAAATGAATGGACACATTCCATTGTAGCTGTATAGTGGCTAAAATCTATTTTGGGGCAAAAGGGATATTGTAGATACTTTCCTTTGTTTGTAACTATCATAACCCAAGCTTTCTGGCACTAAATATTTTTTAGTAACCCTGCATTCCAGTAATATTTTACACACCACCCGACCAGGCAAACATCATTCTACCAAAGAGGCAGGATTCCCTGTGACCCTTCTGAATCCCCAGGGCTAGCCAACCCTGGACTGCACCTCATGAATGGTCTTACTCTGGAAATCCCTCGGGGCTTCCCCAGTCTCACTACGTAATTCCAAGGCCACTCAGTTCTGGAGGCCCTCGGAAGATACTGCCATATTAGGCACAGGGAAATGTTCATGTCATTCTGAAATTATTTTGGAAGTAGAGATTTAACATAACTTTTTAAATTAGCATTCAGTTCCAAATTTGGGACTAAGTTTTGGTGGAATTCATTTTAGGGACTTCTAGTTGGTTTTGAAAACTGTTAATGGCAGCAAGCACTCTTTCATGTTCAATACCAACTGGATCCTAGGCTGTGTTCTGTTTTTTATTTGCTTCTCCCTTTGGTAATAGCATTTCTATGGCAGGGGGCATGGCACTATATGCAAACACTTCCAAACTCTAAAGTGATTGGCTGGATAGGCTTATTATTGAATTCAGGTCAATCTGTGGCCCCCTTTCCCTTCATGAGGATGGCTCTGGATGCCAATAAGAGGGTCAAAAATGAGAAAAGCCTAGGGCTAAATATGGAAAAGTAAGTAGGCATTGTCTGAATATTTGCTTCCTATTATCTCTATAAGGCCAAATAACAACTTTTATCTAGAAATGTTACACTATGAACAACTTTATCACTTAAGAAGATTCTTTCCAGAGACAATGATGATCTTTCATTAGGCACCAAGCCTGTGTGAAGATCTGGAGATACCAAGACATGGCCCTGGAGGGTGTCCTTTTTCACAGGAAAAGCAGACTCTATAATGTTCCCTTTAGTAAGAGTTCTCTTGTAGCACTAGTCACTGAGACACTCGTTATAAATGGGAACACCTCTTCCAAGTGGATTTAGTTATTGAAGAAATAAAAGGAATCCCTTACAATGCAGCTTTTCTCATCAGATGACTCCCAAACAAAGACCCCAACAAGATCAGCACAGAGGGCTCTGGGATAGTTCTTTTTTGGCATTTCCAAAGAGTAGTTTCATTCCATTTCTGCTATCTCAATAATAGAGAATAAATCAGAGACTTGGCATTGACTATTCCATTGAGCTATTAATTTTTAAGTCTTTTGCTGATTGGGTTCCAACTATATGTTTGATGGAGACAACCTTTTATTTATTGTTTAAATCAAACAATAATTTAAGCAAACCCATCAGTTTAAGATGTTATATCAAAATCTGTTTGCTATTGAGTAAGATTTAGTTTAAGATGGAGGGTTACCAGAGATCCAAGTCTGAGGTTTAATGAGACTATCTTATCCTACAATTGATATTGGAAGACCAACTATTTGGGTACTTCCCTAGTAAGGTACCGGGGTCCTGTTATTGATAAATTTGCACAAAATAATGTACCATGTTAATGCCTTTTGTCTTCCTAATTATTTCTTTTGTTTAACCTCTTATTTAAACATTATCAAAAGGTCACTAGCCAATGGTGCGTCTAATTTAAAAATGTACTATTAGACTTATGTCACGTCAGACTTAAGAAATGACCAATTCTGCGAGGATGGTACGTATAACCACATTGGAACATATTTTTTTTCCTTATATTTAGAATCAGGGTCAGACCTTCCCAATTTTCAGAACCATTTAAATTTTTTTTATTGCTGTACGAACATTTCACGTGAAATCTACCTTCTTAATACACCTTCAAGTGTACTATACTCTATTACGCATTATTATATATTATTATTACTTCTCATTACACATTATTGTAGACTATAGGTACGATGTACAACAGTTCTCTAGAGCTCATTCATTCATCTTGTTTAACTGACAATTTATGCTCATTGATTAATAATTCCTCTTTTCTCCGCCCCCCCCCCAAGTCCACTTTTTAATGTTATGAACAGGACCATTTTAAATACCTCATGTAAGTAGAATCAGCAGTATTTGTCTTCCAGTGACTGGCTTTTCTCACCTAGCATAATGTTTTCATGGCCAAGAAGTATATGAAAAAATAAAAAAAGCTCAATGTCATTAACCATCAAGGAAATGCAAAGCCGAACCACAACAAGCTATCACCTCACACCTGTCATGATGGTTATTATCAAAAAAAAAAACAAAAACAAAAAACAAAATAAAACAAAAAACAAAAACAAAAGACAAAAACCAGACAGCAAGTGTTGGCAAAGCTGTGGAGAGATAGGAACCCTTGCACATTGTCAGTGGGAATGCAAAATGGTGCAGCTACTATAGAAAATAGTACGAAGTTTCCTCAAAAAAAAAAAAAAAATAGAATTACTCTATGATTCAGAATCCCACTTCTGGGTATTTGTTCAAAAGGATGGAAATCAGAATCTCAAAGAGATATATTAGGACTCCTATGTTCATTGTAGTACTATTCCCAGTAGCAAGGATGTGGAAACAACCTAAATGTCCATGGAGAGATGAATGGATAAAGAAAATGTGGTATTCAATGGAATACTACTCAACCTTAAAAAAAGAAGTTAATTCTGCACTCTGCAACAACCGAGCCATGTTCTTTTCAGAAAAGAACATGAGCACCGACCATGCTAAATGCTTCAAACACCTTATTTCATTTAATCCTCATAAACACCTATAAAGGTAATTAATATTACGTGCCCATTTTCCAGGTGAGAAAACAAGGCTAAGAGCAACTCACTCAGCTGCCTAGGGTCTCAGAGCAGTAAGTGGTAGAGCCAGGACTCATGCCGATCTCTCCTGATCGTAGGGAAATTCTGCTTGTCTCTGAAGCCCACCTTCTTCACTACCACACAATATCGCTTCCATCCAACAAGATTTAATCTCCTCAAGTGCAAATCTCTGCAAATATAAAGCTATCAAAAAGGTAACTTATTCTGAACTTTCTAGAAAAAGCTATGAGAGGATTGCAAAAATTGTTTCTCTTATCTATACCGATGAAATATATCCCTAGCTCAAACTATAAGGGATGAACTACTGTGCCATTTTAGAAGTTATTGTTTTTACTATCTTCATTAAATCAAGCCCATTTTATTGTAATGTGCCCAAATTGTGCAGAAGTTTACAAGCTGCTCTCAAATCTCATTTTTTAAAAAGTCCCCTGCATTGAGGCACGAGATGAGCTCTGAGAAAAGTAATCACTTGCTAGAAACTGTAAGGGATAATACCCATTGCATTTGTATGATGTTCTACAGATAACACTGATTTTTATAATTTTTTTTACACGAGATAGGCAGAAGAGTCATTATTTGATACAGTGGAGGCTCAGGAGGGGTACAACAAGTAGCCCAACATCACAACTTTTAGCACGTGACCACAATCCACGTCTTCTAGCACTGTGCTCACTGCTGCTTCCCCATGAGCCTCTGCTCCCCATAAAACCTGGAAAAGCCCTCTGTCCCCAAGGTTTGCTTCCCTGCCATCCTGGAGGAACAGAGGTGGGATTAGACGTGTGGTTTTCTTACTGAAGAGGATAGTGTTTGTCTCAATGTAGAATGACAGGGGAAAATAAATAGGCACCAAACAATTTTCTCCTTAACAGCTTTCTTGAAATCCACCCAGTATAGTAGACCAATGAGTGAGAAGGCATTTGTCCAGCAGAAATATTTGCCATTGGGGAACGTTCCCTGTGATATCCAGGCATCCTCTCGGCTGGGTAAATGGTAAATTTGAACAATATTTCTCTTCCAGACCTGGGTCATCTAGTGCAACTTTGGAGCCATGCTGGCTGAATTCAGATCTCACATCTACAATTTACTAGCTGCGGGCCTTTAAGCAAGTTATATAACTTCTCTGTGCCTGTCTTCTAAAGGGGGACACGAATGGTCTACCTCAGGGCTTCTGTGAGATGAATGTAAAGTGCCAGGATGGGACTTGGCAGTGTGCTCAACGAGAGCAGTTCTTTTTATTATCTGAAAAAACAAGCCCCTCAGTATCTTTCTGTATAAAGTAAGAATAATGAAAAACCATGTAACAAGAATCAAAACAGATCCCGTCCTTGAAAGTTCTTTGTCAGTCATAAAATGCTCTGTGCGTCTAGAGAATGCCTGCTATTGTCTTGAAGAGAAAGGTGCAATGTCTGAGCTCCACCCACCTTCCTGTTGCATCAAATTGAGAAAATCACGAATATTCTAATCTCCAGGCCAACCCCGTTGGGAGCTTGTTAGGCAGGTGTCCGGCCAGGGGTAGTGCTTACCCGAGGCCCGGGTGGGCCTGCATGTCCCAAGGGAAGGCTCACGATGACAGCAGTTTGACATGACATGCTATTTCGGGCAAGATCAGGAGGACTGCAGTTGATACAAACGAGGGGACACTTTTAAAATATCTCATCCTTTTTGTTCAGCGTCACGGTCTCACCCAGTGACACACACGTGGACTCCAAGCCCTAACGTCTTTAAGGAAGATGGGATGCCAAGTAGGCACGGTTGTTCTCTGTGCCCTTTCCTGTCTTACTCCTTCAGTGCCCATCTCCTTCACTAAGTTGCCTCTCAATCCTCCCTCTAGAACTAATCTCTTCCTACTGTGTCCTCATAAAACTGTCATTTGTGCACCTTTAATGCTGTGCTGTCCAAGTTCGCCTTGTTTCGTAATGAGTTGTGCAAACTGCCTCTGCCCTACTGGCTTGTAAGGAACTGCTTCTTGCCATCTCTGTGTCACGGTGACACCTATGCCGCATGCTGCTCAAATGAGCCACTCAATAAATAT
The DNA here is from genome assembly GCF_028749965.1 of Puma concolor. NCBI lineage: Eukaryota > Metazoa > Chordata > Mammalia > Carnivora > Felidae > Puma > Puma concolor. The sequence continues at coordinate 49,710,951 of NC_141668.1, forward strand.
TCATCAAGTGAAAAAATAAATATTTGTTGGTGATAATGAAATTGAATGAGAGAACGTCATGGCCTCCAAGAAAGACTCTGCATCTTTTAATGGAGCATTGCTCTCTTCTCCTCCTATCACTCTGAAGGCTGTTTCATAACATTTCCTGCCAGGAACAGCTTCTATTATTAAATGATTAAGTGCCAGGGGAGCAGCGGCACCTTCTGTGATTAAGTACTGGGTCAAACAGTGATGAAGGGAAGCCCCCATTTGCTCCTCGTTTCTGAGGCGAGTGCTGTTGACTCTATTTTCGTTCTGCTTCTGCCGTAAGCCAGCGTGATCCCAGTGGTGGGGTTTGCTTTCCTTCCCCTGAGTATCCCCTCCACCTGGGCCACTTCTACAACCCATCCTATGTGGAATATAAGGCACATCAATGAGAAACCAGAGTCCATATTTCCAATTTGGAACCTGGGACTGTGCTGTCAGTAGACTTCATGCAGGCTTCTAACCTGCATGCATTCAGTAGTTGTACGGGTGAAAGCAGAAGGTGGAGGAAACATTTAGAGGCGGGATCACTGATTGCATCTCCTCTACAACTTGAGATCCACATTATCATGTAAGCAACTAATGAGAGTTCTCCAGATGTTCTTCTAAATTGCCTTTCCTTCTCGGGGATGTTATTAAATATCCCCTATGCTGGCCCTGCATAGCAAAGACACTTTCCGTGGGGAAAATTCCAAATTTAGCTCTCAAGTACGTGGAATCATTCTTTCCGTGGGGAAAATTCCAAATTTGGCTCCCGCTTACACGGAACCATTCTCATGGATGATTTTAGTAGACTTCCAAGCGTCCCAGCATCCTTTTCTCAGCTCCCTGAAATTCAGGCTAAAGTTTCAGGAATGGTACTTCCAGGAGATCCCAAAATGATAACTGTGCACAATGCCTACTCTCAAGCTTTAGACTTTATAGGGGCTTGGATAGCATAAACACTTGTTTAAAGAATAAATGCATAAGCTAATGAATTAATGAATGAACACATCAGATAATGCCTTGTTAGAGACAACGTTTTAGTTCTTCGTGGTCATTTGATTCCTAAACACCCTGACATGGACGTACATCATTTTTTATCCTAAATTAAAAATCATAAAATGCTTCACCTGAAAGAGACTTTAGTGTAGACTCTTGATAACACAATTCTTGAAAGTCGTGGCCTGATTTGTTCAAATGCCCTTAGAAAAAACCTGCTTCTCTGACTGACAGGTAGGTAAGGGCCTGGAGACCACCAGCTCTGAGGAATCAATTATAAGGTTTGCCCAACATCATACAGATCTCAGAGGTAGAACCAAGACTGCCGAGACACCAGCCTGGTGTCTTCTCCTACACGATACCTCCCCTTATGAGTTAGGAGTTGTTTATGGGGACTTATTAGGTAAAAGGACATCTCTCTGACACTAAAATTAATGGGACACAGGCTTTAAGAAGTTTTGAACCAGACTTGAGGGTAGGCACAGATTTGAGGGTAGGTTCTCTTTATGGAAATATTCTAGCTAATAAATGAAGAAGGAATGATAGAATTAGCCTTCACCATTTTGCAGTCCCTAGAGAAATAATGGGTCCAGGCACGGACTCTCAATCTCTGACAATACCCCGAAGACACACAGAGAATTGGTACCTCCTGACAGAAGTACTCCACATTGGCCATGAATTACCCTTGCCAAAAAAAAAAAAATTGAGCTTGACTCTAAGGCAAGTCTAGAAAGCCAGAAACTACCAACTTAACAAGAAATACAAGAAAAAAAAACTTGTTAAACTGACACCATGAAAGTGGAATCAACAATATTCAGAGTGTACAAAGTCTACAGGCTCTCCAGCAAGTCAGTTGCAAGGAAAATCAAGAAGAGGGAGACGTGGATCTGTGATTTAAAAGTGTGTCAGGGGACATGTCAACCAGTTTCAATGTATGGACCTTATTCCAGTTCTGATTAAAATAAAGGGCACTTTTTCTCTAAGAAAACACCAAACGGTGGAAATACACCAGTGCTGCTGGGGCCTTGGAGTAGGAGGCAGTGGCAGCTTGACCCACATGACAGAGCTTGAAGAAGCAACACGAAGTTAGGTCACCTGGTCAAGAGCCTTAAGATCAAATCCCTAGGGGATATCTCTCTTTTCTTCTTGCCCATCAAGGAGTCATGAATCACTGACTTTTTCCTGGGGATGTGCCTCAAGGATAAGGTTTTGAACACAAGGATAAGGATAAGCCTTGGATAAGGCTATACAAGAGCAGATGTGCATTGCTCAGTGGACCAAGTTCAAGGCATTTGTCCCCATCTGGGACTATATGGCCATGTTGGTCTGGGCGTTAAGGGCTCCAAGGAGGTAGCCGCTGCTGTGCTTGGGGCCATCACCTCGGCCAATTGTCCCCATGTGACAAGGCTACTAGAGGAATGAGACAGGCAAGTCCCACACTGTCCCTGAAAGGTGCCTGCCTCCACGCTGACAGCCTCATCCTACCCCCAGAGTCATCAGCATCATCTCTGCCTCTGTGCCCAAGAAGCTGCTGCTAATGGCCAGTATGGATGACTGTCACACCTTAGCCAGGGGCTGCACTGCCACCCTTGGCGACTATGCCAAGGACATCTTTGATGCCATATCCGAGACCTACAGCTACTTCACCCCTGACTTCTGGAAAAAGTCTGTGTTCATCAAATCTCCCTACCGGGAATTCGATGACCTACAGAATCACACTAGAGTCTTCCCACAGAGGACCCAGGCCGCAGCTGTGGCTACCTCTGTAGTGGTTTTATACAAAAACAAACAAACAAATAAACAAACAAATAAAAATAAAGGGCAAAAATCTATGAGACAATCAAGGAAATTTGAAAGATATCTTAAAATACTAACAAACCATGGGTAACTTTTTAGGTGAAAAAATGGCATTGTGTTTACTCTTCTTTGAAGAATACACACTTTTTATACTTACATGCCGAACTGCTTAGGGATGAAATGCTATGATATCTGAGATATGCTTCGTGCTGGACGTGGGCAGAGACACCAACGAAACATGACTGGCAGTGAGTCAAGAACTGTTTAAGTAGAGCAACAGGTCTGTGGGGTCATTATCCTCATCTTTGTACTTACAACAGGCTTGAAATTTTCCATAATAAAGAAATTTCAAAGGTGTTTTGTTCAGAATTATAACAGAAAGATGGTTTTGCTCAGTTGTTAAAAGAAAAACAAACCCGAAAGGCAGGAAGGAATTTCACAGGAAGTTAAGAAGCTTTTGGAAATACAGGGAACCTTCGTTATGAGTGGGGCATGAAGAATCTCTCAGAAGGGCTAACAGGAATATCCAATCTGTTTTGATTGAAGCTAGACTAGACAAGGACAGGGGACCTGCTGGTGGTGAAGGTGGTATCTCAAGGGAAAAGTATGGTTTCACTGACTTAGTCTCAGGTTCACTACATTATGAGTGACAACAGTAAGCCTGGCCTCTGTATGCTTTAACTAACTCAAAACAGGACAGCGTGAAACCATGTATTTTGTCATGTAATTAAAAGATCATTCCATAACCGCAAGATCAAAACCCAAATGGAGGGCACCAATGCCTGCCATCTTGAGTGAGCTTTAAAATATCATTGTCCTTACCACCATGATAGAGCTTTCCTAAAGCAAATCCAAATGCTTCAGGCTGGCAAGAAGCCTCTCCAGATTACAAGTTGCCCCTGAAAGGATGCACTGGCTTGCACTTTTAAAAGGTCACCTGTGACACTAAACCACCCCAAGACCATTTGGAAATTACTGCTGGGGTCATTTACTAAAACTGGTATTTGACAACCTAAAGAAAAAAATATTCCCACAAATGGCTAAGGTGCTTATGCACACACTTGATGGCAAGGTCTTGTCCGAATGTCATGAAATCAAACATGTCATCAAATATGACAATTTCCTAAAGGGACCCAAGGCAGGTAATGACCAATAATCAACGGGTCAAATGAAAGCACGTGGAGGGATCCCAAAGTTTACCTCTGATTTCGTCCTTCAAAAACCCAATCTGATGCAGTAACCATTTTCCATTCAGGTCACATAAAGTCAAAATGATCTTTTATTCTGAAAGTAGTGACGATGATTTGACACCTATGAGTCATAAGTGGCCCTTTGTGAAGGGCCCCGTGACAACGTGTTAGTTCATATTGAAACCTCAGTGTGCCTCACACATTGTTCCCATCAGTCTCCATTCTTCATTGCTTCCAGGATGGCATTCTAGGCCCTGGCTTAGTGAGTGTCCTCATTTTCAAACCCAATATATTGCAACAAACCTTAAAAATTCTTAGGCAGTCACACATTTACAATGAGAGTTTTCTAAAGGGGAAACACATATATTTAGTTACTTGGCCAAATTGAGAAAAACGCTCAAAATGTTGGAATAGTGGGGCTCTCATTATTTCATTACTGCTTTGCTAAGGCGTAGAAGTAGAGACAGTTTCCTTTGTCATCCCAGCGAGTGGTACACATTTACCAATCACGATGCTCTGCAATGAATGTCTAATAAGATACACTGGTCCTCAGGGTAATTCCAAATTCCTGCAGAGAAAGAGTTTGGCTTCTTCTCCTTTAATGGTTGCATTTGGGGGATGAACTAAAACGGTCAACATTTTCAATACATCTTTGAGAAGGGTTAAGCACAAAAATCCCGTTAAACAATAATGGGATTTGTGTATGAAACATTACACTCTTTGAACGTTTTTGAGAAAGTTACTCTCCCCTTTCCCCTCCAACTAATAACAACTCAACATTATTTAACATAATCCTACTGACAGGTAATTTCTGACACAAAATTTATTACTGGCTAGCCCTTTGAGGGCGTGTTTCACTATTAATGTTTCCTTTTAAAAGCTATAGCATACATTAGATTCTCATACAGAGTTCCCCCATGTTTTCCTTGGAAACCCCTACTTTCTGTGGTATTTTACATTGCCCAAGTCTGCTTTAACTCTGTATCCTTAACACGCACACACCACGCACACACACACACACACACACACACACACACACACACACACAGAGTCCAGGTATACACTTAACATCGAAACAATGTGTTCTACCGTTATTAGGTTTACTTACAACTGAATAAGCAACATTATTACAGCACATACTTAAGAAGTTTCTCCTGTACTTGAGTATACGATTGAGTGAGCTAGAATTTAATGTGATCACGCCTGGAAATAAGAGCTGCAGGCTGTGCTTATTATCCATATAGGGCCAGCGAGACCCTACAAGCAGGTACCCTAATTGGTGCTTTCAGTCTTTCACGATGCAGGACATATAAGACTTTTCAGAGCACACTTTTGATTCTGACTCATTCAGAGAAATGATTTTTTATCTGGTGAGTCAGCATGAGGCAGGTATTTCGCTACCTGTGCTAACCATACAAGGGCATTGCTACCTGGAGGGTTAGGTCATCTGCCCCCAGGAGGAAACACACACCATCTCTGCTTTTTCTGGAACTGCTTTACTGGCATCATGAGCTCATAGGCCGGAGTTGACTATGTGGTGTCCTTCCTTTGAAAGGGAAGCATTATCTAAATGGCTCACTGGCTGGCAAAGCAGCCAGGGGACAAGTGAAAGGAATACTCATTTGTTCATTCACAAATTATTTACTTATTCATTTGTTATTTCAGGGAGGTCATGTTTATTGAGCTATAATTTACAGATAGTAAAATTCACCCTTTTTAACATGCAGTTCTATGGGATTTGACAAATGCAGACAGTCATAAAATATCACTACAATCAATACAGAACAGTTTCATCACCTCAAAAAGTTCCCTCGCCCCCTTTGTAGTTAACCCCTCTCCCACCCACCACGTGTATTTTAAAATAATACTCAGATAACTTACTACAGAGGCATGAATTCACCTGCAGGTCCATTCATGGTCATCCTTATACTTATTCTTAACATAGTGGCAGGATTTAATGGTAATGAGATTCAGAGACCCTCAATAGCACTGGAAGATCAAGAACATTTGGGGGAGACCTGTTGCCTGACATGTACCCTAATGGATAACCTGTTTCTGTAGAGAAACACATGCAGGATAATGCCCCTATGTAAATTCTTAGCCCCCCAGCTCTTCCCCTAACTTTAACTGAAGACCAAGTTCCCCTCGGCTTCTCTCCTCAACCAAATGCTAACTGAGAAAAGCTGGGGCACATACACTCTCTCCCTGACCTTGGTTCCTACCTCTCTCCCCACAGACACACACGTATACGATTCTCTCTCTTTTACACATACACGCATGCATGCATACACGTGTGCCTGTGCGTGCGCGCGCACGCACACACGCACACACACACACACACACACACACGGGAAACAAAGGTAACGCAAAAACTGCCAAGACAGTCTGTCCTCCAAGGTGGTCATTAAACCTCTAAGGCCACGACTAGACCTTCCAGGCCCAGAAGCCCGGGATGAAAATCCCCCATCCCGAGAAGTTGGAACTGATCCGAGGTCCCTGCACATTAGGGAAGAGTTAAATTCCTAGGTTACTGGGCCATTAGCAGCTCAGCCATCCATTTTTCATTTGAAGGAACCTTTTTAAAGGTTGAATTCTTATCTTCGGGAGGCCTGTAAATGCAGTTCTTGTGTTTTCATTGGGTTTATTTAGCCTGGGGGATTTAGGTCCCTCTGTTTAGGCAGTAAATTTTCCCCTTTGTGTGAATGTATGTGGTTAATATACTTAAAAATCCATCAGGCAAGGCTAACAAAAATGCAGCCGCCTTTACACAGCAGTTTTTGGCAAGGATAGAGTCACTCAGGATGGCGGTGCGGTGCTTATAATTGAATTGTGGTCACTAAGCCGAATGCTATCAACTTCTGTAAAAACCCAAAGCCAGATACCCCTGAGCGCGCCTTTCACCACCTTCCCTCCGGCCCCTTCCCCTTGCTGCCAGCTCCCCCCACTTACCCGGCTGGCAGAGTGGGACACAGAAAGAAACCCAAGACAAACCACCAGCAGCCACGGCTACAGCCTTTACACATGTGCCACGGAAGAGTGGGTGCAGGATCTGAAAAGACACGCGAAGACCCTAGGACACACCTCACATGCTCTCGAGGCCAGGGAAGGAGAAGCTGCTCATGAAAAGGGGGACAACAAAGGTCTTCTAAGGCACCCTTGGAATGCTTCCAACTCTTGGTTGAGAACAATGTGCACATTTAGCCATTGGAATCAACACTGTCTGACATCAGGGGCACAGACCCCAGCTCCCCGCCCAAGTGCCCCTCGCAATGGTTAACTTCAGGCAATCTAGAGTCCGTTAGCCGACCTTCCTCCCTTCCTTCTCTGACCTCACGTGCCCACCTCTCTGTCATCTCCCTTCCTGGCACTTAGATCAGAGCCCAGTCAACCACAGGCCGGGGTGCACGACAGCTGTGGGCTTCGGCCAACATGCACGGGGCCTTCGTACCTCGGTAGATATCGCTGCCGCAGGAGACCAGACTGCAACCACACGCTCCTAGGGCACCAGACTCAACAAGCTGGCCTTCGTTCCTGACAGACCGGAAACAAAAGGAGAAAACTCGCTCCTTGAACTAAGTCGTGGCAGGAGGAAAGGGGAAAAAATCCACCATACAACTCTCCCTAAGCTAAAGACAAAAGCATATAAAGCAAAAATACACACAAAAGAATTGTTCTAAAAACTACCTTTTCCACTAGGCTAAGGAATAGTGAAATATTTCTAATCCCTCCCAGGCATCGCATTTATTTAATAAATATCATTCTAAATTGGCACGTGCTAAATGTAACAGCAATCCCTGGGCTCTTAGTGTGCGTAAGCCCATCCCATTGCCATAAAAAGGAGAGAGAAAGCATTTTAGACTCAACCGCCATCCAAAGCAAATTCTGCTGAAAATGAGCTCCTGGAGTTAAGGAGCCTAGAGCAGGTGAGGTCAAGAGTTAGAAATTCAACAAGACAGAAACTACAAGCAGCCCAGCACAAATGGCTTCAAAGCATAAGACATACTGTCCCACATACCTAGGACCTAAAGAAAACCAAACTAAGCCATATCTAAAATGCATGAGTCAGAAGAGCACACATTTCTCAAAGATTAGGCATACAACTTACTACTCAAGACCTACTGTGTTAATTAAAATTTTTGCTGCTAACCACTGACGGTGGCTGCAAAACTGTCTCAGGTCTACATTTTTCGAAAAAATGTATCTGCAAAGCTACCTAAAGTCATACCTCTGACATCCTGCTTTAGATGGTAAGCTCCAAGAGGAGTTATTTGACTTTCTCAATATAACCACACACATAGCATGATATACAAGTAGGTCACCGATTAGGAATGAATACTGATGACTATTGTTATTAATTTTTATGCCAAACGTTACAAAATCTCCCCTTTTAAATTAGGTTAATTTAAGAAGAAATGCAGAGATCCTATTCTTCTCATATATGAGCCAGGCACTACTTAAGCTTACATATAACCAACAGTCCCTATCATTAACCTTTCCGGACCTATGGATTACTCATATATCAACACATGTCACACCATCGCGTTGCCCCATGCTCTGAGAAATTTCAGAGCCGTGGTTTAAAGAAAAGTAGTAATGACTTCCGAAGGAGTGAACAATGAAATATGATTATCTAAAATAGTTTTAGGGTCATGGATATAAGTGTTTACACCCAGGATTGTAGCATGTTCAATGTGCTGTGCTGCAGGGAAGGAGAAAAGTCAGGGGCCAGGAAAGCAGGCAGACAGGTGTTGATATAATATGAAGTTTCAGAGAAGCATCCTTAAATTCTAACCTGGCTCTGACCATAGGCTAGTTAGCAGTTTTTTTTGTTTTTTTTTTTTTTTTAATTTTTTTTTTCAACGTTTATTTATTTTTGGGACAGAGAGAGACAGAGCATGAACGGGGGAGGGGCAGAGAGAGAGGGAGACACAGAATCGGAAACAGGCTCCAGGCTCTGAGCCATCAGCCCAGAGCCCGACGCGGGGCTCGAACTCACGGACCGCGAGATCGTGACCTGGCTGAAGTCGGACGCTTAACCGACTGCGCCACCCAGGCGCCCCGAGCAGTTTTAATTATATCCTTTTTCCCCTTTAACATTCCCTGCCCCCCCACCCCAATCTTTGTTTAAAAAATAATAATAATAACATAATATTTATGTTATTGTCAGAAGGATCTTTCTGGCATTTTACTGCTGATACTACCACTATCAAAAAAAAAAAAATCACAACAAGAAGAAAAGAGAAAAAAACAGAGAAGTGTAGGGAAAAAACACTCCTTATCCTGTCTTCTCTTAAAGAATGAGGGAAAGACACAAAGCAAAACAAAGGGCAAAAGGAGTTTGAGCATGTGCGTGTGTGTGCGTATGCATGTGTGCATATGTGTGTGTGTGTGTGTGTGTGAGAGAGAGAGAGAAAGAGAGAGAGACAGAGACGGAGAGAGAGAGAGAGAGAGAGAGAGAGAGAGAGAGAGAGAAGCCTGTATGGTACAAGAGGAAGCCATATAAGATCTCTCAATGCCCTAATGTCATGATTAATAAACAAAGCTCACAGCCAATGACATTACCCAGGAAATACCATGTCCTGTGCTGTTCAGTGTTTGTTTCAAAGGGCAAAGTCTGGAGAAAAACAAAGGAAGTAGGAGGGAGGAAGAGAAATTCATTTTAACTGTACTGCTGTGAGCTCTAAAAGCAAGCCAAATCCCAAGTCTGGCTTTTTTATTTTGTATTATTTACTTTTCAAGTATGCACATCATAAAGAAAAACCTATAGGCACTGGTCTTCCTTTGTGTAAGTCAGTGGTCTTTATCATTTCGTGGTTTGGCAAATAAAAAGGCATTAAGCCACTTCCCTTCCAATGCAGCAGACTTCCAAAGTTTCAGCCTGCAAGTAACTCAGAGTTGTGTACTTCATTAAAATCTGAGATCCTACCTGCTTTAAGGTTTCCAGATCCATAAGGCAACAGATGAAACCAGTATAATTTTCGCGGAAAGTAAATCCAGTCTCATATTGTGGATTGGACCTTCCTGGCATTTGTACTTCCCCTGGAAGTCCCTGGAAGTCCCTGGAAGGCCTCAGATGCCCCCAGGACTTGTAGGTGCGCACTGCTTTGCTCCCACTCAAAGGACATGCCGTGTAAGGTCTCTCTTCTTCCTGTTTCCCCTTAATTCTGTCTTGGGTCCCCATATTTTATATATTTCTAGATTAGTTTTATCCTCAAGATTCTTTTTGGGGGGGTATCTTTTAACTAATTTTCATCTATTTTGGCCCCCTCACCCATCAACCCTTACCCCTGCCTCTGGCAATCACCAATCTGTTCTCTGTTATCTGTGAGTTTGGTTTTTCTCCTTAGATGCTACATTTAAGCAAGAACACAAAGTATTTGTCCTTCTCTGTCTGGCTTATTTCAGTTGCCCTCAAGATCCATTCACATTGGCACAAATGGCAAGATTTCCTTCTTTGTTATGCCTAAATAATATTCTTCTCTGTGTGTGTGTGTGTGTGTGTGTGTGTGTGTGTGTGTGTGTGTGTCTGTGTGTGTGTATGCGTGTCTTTATCCATTCATCCACTGATGGACGTTGTTTCCATGTCTTGGCTATTGTAAATAATGCTGCAATTGACATGAGGGGGCATATACCTTTTTGAAGCTTGGTATTTTAAATACTAGTTAAAGGGCTGTCATTTAGCTAGAATGTCCCTGAAATGGGTCCAGCAAGACAATCAGAAAAATCACTTTTATAGTTGCCTCTAAAGCCTAACTAGAGAAATCAGAACCTAGTTTTTCAAAAGGATCATTAAATTTGTCACAAAATAAATGACTATTTCTGACTACTGTATGCGATTAACATAAGATGGTATTCTGGAGACAAAAGAAAAGAGAAAAGTGGGCACACAGACAATGAAAAGCCACACTCCATCCAACAAAGTTTGCAAAGACTTAAAAAGAACCAGTTCTGACTGGGAACATTTTGTAATGGAGCAGCTGGGGGCAAATGAGTATGAGCCAAGTCTGCTTGCTGGGAACCCTTTTCCAAGGCTGAGTAGCTATTCTTATACCAAAGGTGAGCAGGTGCACCCAATATGTCTTCCAGGAAGGTCCTACAAAGGTGTGCAATTTGCACGAAAGGATTTGTTAGGTAATTATTCACTCTTAGCAAGACAATAATGAAATTAATATGTAAACATTTTTTTAAGTCAAAGTTACGGTTCTACTCACAGGCATGAGATTATCTTGAGGAATAAAACGGAAACATCTCTAAGCAAGTGGAACAATCCTGTTTTGTGAGATAAGTTATCTTTCAGTGGTACTGCATGGACGTCTTAACCTTATAAAACATGCAAAGTGGTGGTTGCTATCAAAATATTGTCCTGGAATATTGTCATGTCCTCTGTACTAAAGACAAAATTAAAGGATACGTAAGGAGTTGGCAGTAATGCTTTTCAAATTGCATTCTTTTTTTTTTTTTTTTCAGAGAGAGCGAGTGAGCACAAGAGCATGAGTAGCAAGAGAGGGGCAGAGAGAGAGAGAGAGACAGAGAATCTTAAGCAGGCTCCACATTGAGCCCAGAGCTCCACATGGGGCTTGATCCCATGACCCTGGGATTATGAGCCAAAATCAAGAGTAGGAAGCTCAACCAACCGAGCCATCCAAGCACCCCTCAAATTGAATTCTACTCACAATTTTTAAAAAATCAACTTTATTGAAATATAAATTACTTATAATCAAGTTTATTTCATTTTGAAAATGTATTTGAATTTTATTTAATTTTTATTAAATTGATTTACTTTTATTAAATTTAAATTTATTTAAAACGCATTTCAAGTGTATGGTTGTTGAGTTTCAGCAAGTGTCTACCTATATGTCACCATAAACACGATCAAGATACGACAGTTTTGTCACCCCGAAAGTTCTCTCCTGGAACGTTCCTGCCAGCCAACTCCTGAATTTCATGGAAGGAGAATCATACCAAATGCATTCTTCTGTGTCTGGCATTTCTAATCTCCATTTGCCAAACCCACTAATTTGCTAAAAGTCCCATGCCCCTCAGTCCTGCGACTCACGGTCAGGAAATCAGCTTTGACTCTGATAACAAGACTAGAGATGGACGGATGCCACTTTTGAGAAAGTTGCTAAAATAGCAGGAAACAAGGGGCAGGAAGCAGCAAAGGTCAATTCCAGTTCATTTCCTTTTGGGGTATTAATTTTAGCACATTGTTTGGGTTTCCCCAAAAAGATATTTTTGGAATAAGGGAATTCCAAGCATGAAGGCCAAAAATAGAAAAGAAGACCCTTTGGATGCTCTTTCCCATACACGCCTTCAAGTGTTGTATCTTTGACCAAACAGATGCAAGTAAATGCTTTAAGATGAAACCAGGGGGCGGGGTGGGGGGGGGGTGGTTCTCACAATATCTAGAAGAATTTGGACAAAATACAAAAGTACAAAGCAATTATGGATTACTTTTTTTCAAATCTACCAATGTTCTTCTCACTTAAGGTAGAATTTTCCTGGGCTTATAAAGTAGAAATTTTCATTTGCCAACACTTAGCACCAAACATGAATAATTTCTTTTTCTCATTAGGACCACATAGGGTGATTTGGGTTGTGTATGATATCCAGTTCTGTATGAACCTGATACTCTATAAACCATCCCAACTTTAGAAAGGTACAGATTATCAAAATTATTAGGCTAGTCTTTTTCCTGATGTCTTTCAAAACTTTCCTGTATGACTCAACTGTTTTCTTAATGAGAAAAGGTATACATTTTTGTGTCCTAAGTCTTTACATAAACATCAGCTCCTGGGTTCTACACTCCCTCAAGCTGCTGTCACATAATGATTGGAAGAGAATATATTAATTCTTCCATGGTCCTGGGGTATAATGCAAGTGATAAATCAGTTTATATCATTTTAAAAATAAAGCAGTGGGACAGATTAGTTACAAAATGGTTTATTTAGGAGTAATAGTTGTCATTAAGAAACCTTCTACTTCAAATAAAATAATTTTTATCCCAGTGATAGCATTATTTTAATCAAGGATGCTATAATAGATGAAAAAACAAAGGCACAAAACATAAAACAGCCAACATGATTTATCTTGAGTAGAACTGCAGAGAGGGCTGTACTCATGACTTTCATTATCTTCCTATTTTATTTTATTATTTATTTACTCACTTAATATTTATTAGTTATTATTTAGTGCCAAATTATCTGTGGACTTCATGCCCTATACAGAGTAATAGTTCCTTAATTGGACAGATTACCTGACCAATGAAAGAGTCAAAAAGTAGGTTAATCAAACCACTAAACCAGAATGAATGGTTAAAAGAAAAAAGTTTTGATTTCTCTGAATGGTAAGTCAGCATCAAGCACTACTTAATAGGCAATCTTGCCTTCTATTATCTAGTTCTATAGGGAAACATATACTCAAAAGATCAATGGCCATAAAAATGATTTCTTCACTGATATTTCTCAAGTCCAATCTCTCACCCACATAAGCATCTGATGGCAGAAAATAAACCCAGATCTCACCATAAACATAGATTCTCTAAGATACCTAAAGCCAATAAAAAGAAAACAGAACTTAGCATATTTCTTTGGTATCTGGGTATGTGCAGAGGCAGAAGGTTCTGGTGAAAAGAGCACCAAATTTAAAAATGTATAACTAGTCCTTGATTCCTCACTTCCTGAGCTGGTGACCTTGAATAAATCATGACCCCTCCAGTCTTTCGTTTTGTATCTGTTAACAACAACAACAACAAAAAGTAGGTGGAGGGTGTCATACCTGCCCTACCTAGATGCAGATAACAAAAAGATTCACATGAAATGGTTTTAAAACTTCTTATGTGTCACACAAATGCAGAGGGCTTAGCACCATTTCATGCACACCTCTCTATAAATGCCGTCAGCTACCTGCAGTCTGAGGAAAGCACTGCCCTTAAACTTGCAAAACAACCCAGCCCTCAGCCACAGATCTCCTGCGGACACATTCCTCCTTACATCAACAATGGTTAGACCTCTGTGAATACATTTACCCCTAAACCCACAGCAAAACCTTCCATACTCTGTTAGCGAAACTAAAAGCACATCTGGCTGTAACTTACCAGCCAACTGACAGACTAACCAACTAACTAAAAAGTAGGGGACATAAATCAGCATGTTCAGTAAGCTTACCAGGTTTTGAACCAAAATGGAAAAAAAAAAAATCCAAAATCCAAATCCAAAATAAGGCCAGACAAATCAGCTATTATTCCTCAAAAACATCACACTCCTTGGAAGATCTACAAGCTAAATACACCCTCCCACACCAGGATGTCACACACATTCAGACTGCAGTCACTGCTCATTAGCGGTCACTGCCAACAAAGACCTTCTTTGAGACAACTTCCACCTGGTTGGGAAGCCCAAATTCTGAAGAGTCTACTGCGTGCCAAACGCATCTCTTCCCTGTTTTGCCATCTGGTTGAGATAGGAAGCTTACAGGAATAGTGATAAGGGAGCTGGTATTGCATGGAACAAGGATTCAGATGAGCGACTGCCCGATTCCTCTTAAAATGTGATCAAAAGGCCCCCATAGATAGGCTGTGATCAAAACAAAATATATTGGGTCATATTGGCTTGAGTTCTCAAAGGCTGTGGAAAAGTTATTCTGCATGTTTTTTAGAGTCCGCCTAATTACCCATAAAGGTTTCTGTCACTGAATCTTCGTCTGGAAGCAACGGAAAATAGCAAATTTATGAAATTTGGAGTAGTATACAGCTGCTGGCCCTAAGATGCTCCTATTCAAAGAGCGGTCTGTCAGTCGGTATTTTAAGTGATTACCTTATCTTGTCGCGGTAGTATGGTGGAAATCAGCAAAGTTAAAAATCAAATTAGGAATAAATATACCTTTGATTTTTGAACTTTTGATTTTGAAATCATTACAGATTCACAGAAAGTTGCATAAAATGTACAGGGAGTGTCTTCCAGTGGTAACACCTTGCACGATTATGGTGCAACATCAAAACCATGAAATTGACATGAGTACAATCCACAGAATTTGTCTCTCCAGTTTTACATGCACGCGTTGTGTGTGCGAATGTATGTGTGTGTGTTTAGTTATGTGAAATTTAACACATGTGTAGTTGTCGCCACAATCAAGAGCTATTCTATTATCATAAACACTATTCGTGATACCCCTTTATAGCCACCGCCAGCCCTCCCACCAACCCTAACTCTTGGCAACCACTAACTGGCTCTCCATCTTTACAACTGTGTCATTTCTAGAATGTCATATGAATGGAATCATTTAGTTTGTAATCTTTTGAGGCTAGCTTCTTTCACTAACTATACTTCCGAGATCCAAGTTGTTGTATGTATTCACAGTCTATTACCTTTTATTGCTGAATAATATTCCATGGTATGGATGTACCACAGTTTGGTTTACTACTGACCCGCTGAAGGACATTTGGAAACACACCCTTATTTTTTTTTTTTCTTTTTTCTTTTTTTCTTTTTTTTTTTTTTTTTAAAGGGGAAATTCGGCTTCTGTAGTTTCCATCTGTATCATAACACGTTAAGTACACAGTGACATTTCCCCATTTTATTTTATTTTTTTTAATCTTTTTCAACGTTTTTATTTATTTTTGGGACAGAGAGAGACAGAGCATGAACGGAGGAGGGGCAGAGAGAGAGGGAGACACAGAATCGGAAACAGGCTCCAGGCTCCGAGCCATCAGCCCAGAGCCTGACGCGGGGCTCGAACTCACAGACCGCGAGATCGTGACCTGGCTGAAGTCGGACGCTTAACCGACTGCGCCACCCAGGCGCCCCACACACCCTTATTTTAAAATAGTCCAAATTTATGAATTCTGAAACAGATCAGATTAGTAGTATAAAGCAAGTATTTATCTTTAATGGAGAAAAAAAATATGTCACGCCATAATCTATTCACAGATCTATCCCTGATTATACAAGAATATTATGCACTTATGTTATGGCTTTTACCTTTGGTGCCCATATGAAGTTCTCAATAATACGTCCTAATTTTATTGTACTTAAAAACAAAAAGCAAAAGCAAAGCAAAACAAAACAAAACAAAAACCTCTAGCAAAAACTTTCCGGCCTCCATAGAGTCCAGAATTTGAAGAGGTACGGAAGAACTGAATTAACATTCTCTAAGAGAATTGAGTAGTTTTGATCTGCCTTGCTTAACTTTTCAGCCATTTTGTACCCTGAAATATTCCCACTGTAACTAGCAGCTCCAAGTGTAGACTTGTCTTCCCTTTTCTGTCATTTTAGGCCCTTAAGACACCACACATATGAGCACTTACCATGTGCCCAGTGCTTGTGGATTAACTCCATACATTAGAAATACCCTTGCAAACTGCCTCTATCATTATTTCCATTTCACAGATGAAGAAACTGAGCCCCGGAGGGAGGTGAGGTACCTTTCTCCTGGTTGCATATCTAGCAAATGATGGATTTAGGATTCAAACCCAAGGGGACTGATTCTAGCACCTGTAGCTTTGACACTGTGCTCCCACTATTTTGACAATTTCAGAGTATGTCCCTGTTTGTTCAGTTTGCCAAATGATGCCCTTTTTTTCCCCAACCATTCCTCCCATTTTTGTTTCATATTGCTCTTACTCGCATGGTTTTTCTTTTCTTATTGTTATCTTCTATGTCTCTAGAACAATTCCTATATTACACACTCCCATATACTAAAACAGAGAGTGTCTATTAAAGTTCACTATGTAGATCCGGGCATCACCTCCCCTCCACCCTAAATAAAAGAGAGATGAGAGAAGGTCTAAGGATCCTCCAAGATGAAGACCAACATGGTGATTATTTGAAGGGAGATAATCCTGTCTTGGAGATTTTATATGTTTCCTTCCTTTGGTTCTTTGGTTACCTCATTTTGGACTGAATGCACCCAAGAAGAAAGTTTACAGGGAAAAAGGAAAAAAAAAAATGTGAAGCTCCTGTTGGTGAAAATGACCCTTTACAGAAACTCTAGAGTGGCGGGGGTGGGGTGGGGGGTGGGGCAGGGGGTGGAGGGGGAGAGGCAGAGAGGCTGTTGAAACTCTTAGCTGAAACTTGTTAATTTGGGTTGAGTTGTTTATTTATGTGTGTGTTAGTGAGTCCCTCAACTCCTCTAGAGGAGACACATATTTAAAGACCTTAAGACATGTATTGAAGGTATTTTTTTCAATAGCTTCCATGCCTGTCTCTCACCCATTTGGCTTTCATACAATCTGGACAGTGCTAGTGTCCACAATTTTTTCACATTTTACCTTTTATTTGTGATAGAATATAAATACAAAGAGTGTGCCTTTGCCTTGCACCGAATCTTGAAACAAAGAAAAAGCTTCAAAAGATTGTCTGGCCTGCAAAATTTGTCTCTCTCACGAAAGTTGTGCATTAGCCAGCAGCTTCTCTTCTCCATCCCCTCCCTATCATCCTTGGTCCTCGTATAATTACATTTAACAAACACAGGCATTTGCCTGCTACAGTGAGTTTTATCACAAAGGGATTCTCAGGAAAACATGCTACAAAGACTGCCTCTATGAAATTACTCCAGAGGCCCACTGTCTCATCTTCACGAGGCTGCTTGGATCGGTGCTAAGTCTTGGGCCCGGATGCTCGGCCGGGTACGCCAAGTATATGTCAGGGTAGTTTTGCCCTGCTTCTCTACTTCCAGTTCAGCAACGCCTGGATTCAAATAGCATTTTCTTTCCAAGCCAAGGCACACTAGGGAACTGAAGGAGAGGCAGTGGCAAGGGAGAGAGAGGACCCAAGGCAGTTGTAGGGTCACAGAGACATAAAGGGTGGGGTATAGAACTGCAGGTGGGAGGAAAGGAAGGGAGGAAGCGTAAAGACTACCTCCAACCTTCAGAATCCCCCACTCCTACACATAAGCTCCTCACCACCAACACCTCGGTCCCACCCTCTCAATGTGGCATGGCCCCTTTTAATAACTCAATTATTGATTCCCTGTGATCATCACAGGAAGCAGAAATTAAATCACAGGTGGCATTTCTACAGAGGCAGGTCATATCACAAAAGGACAGACAATAGATCATTGTGGAATGATTCTCATATCCAGGTGTTGACTCAATATTCCTGACGTGTTAGATGGCTTACAAGGACAATATGCTGATCCAAAAAAAAAAAAAAAAAAAAAGGAGTTGTCACTAGAGTCATACAGAAAAACTGAGCCTGCCCTGGGACTTTAAGAAGCTCCTTATTGATAAGATAGAAATAGACTGTAGAATTTTATTAATTTGCAATAGTGCAGAGCCACGGAGCTCTTTCCCTATACACTTAAGGACTCATCTTTACAGAGGCTATGCTGTGAAATGGGGTATGTACTTTGGCTGGATGAAGTATCCATAAAAGACCTTCCAAATGCATCCCCCCCATCAGGGATACCGTATGTATCCCTAACATACAGTTTCTTGCGAACATCAGACCAAAATGCTTGCAAATATCATCTTGTAAAATTACTTTAATATTTCCAGACATCCTCGTGGATGGAGTTTTCATTAGTGGGTAAGCATAAAACCCAAGAATACGTATTTATGAGTTTATTTTCACATTTCTTAAAATTAGCATTATTTGAGGAAGAATATCCGAAATAAAATGTGAGATAATACAGCATATCTGTTTCAACCACTCTCCTCTCATCTTTCCTGTATACACTTCAAATAAACTCAAAATGAAACTTAAAGAGACAGACTTGAGCTGTAGTAATTTAGTTCAAAGCAGGGGCTTCAATCGCCTCCTACAGATCAAATTGCCAACACAGCTTGAAGAAAAGGGAATGGTTCTAATCTCACGTAATTTACTATACAGAGCAAGCATCTTTTGCATACAGAAAATTCTCATCGAAATCGGTCAGTCCACAGAAGAGGAGGAGCATTGAGGTTGCGTATCAGACCGTACTGAGTCAGCAAAGCTAGGAGTCTCATTTGCCTTTTCTAAGTCGCTTAAGATACAAATAATAATAATGTGATTTAACCCTCACTTATTTTTTTTTTAAATTTTTTTTTCAACGTTTATTTATTTTTGGGACAGAGAGAGACAGAGCATGAACAGGGGAGGGGCAGAGAGAGGGAGACAGAATCGGAAACAGGCTCCAGGCTCTGAGCCATCAGCCCAGAGCCTGACGCGGGGCTCGAACTCACGGACCGCGAGATCGTGACCTGGCTGAAGCCGGACGCTTAACCGACTGCGCCACCCAGGCGCCCCAAACCCTCACTTATTAAACAAATGAAGATACTTCTTTCCATTAAAGTATACCATGGAGCATAAAAATAATCCTGCCCTACTTGTCACCAAGACCCCCTTTAAACTCAGTACGGAAAACTCACCAGTTGTACCTACGTTGCCCTTCTTAATGCTCTCAGGTCACCCCACATAATGCAAACTAGGCAAAGCCAACTCAGCAGAGGGATCAATGTTCAGATAAGGTCATGATGGACAGTGAGACGGAGAAGGGGTTTGGCCCACAAGATGCTCAACTGTAAGTTTTGTATTAGGGGTGAGTCATCTTGCACTAGTTTAATGGACTCGCCACTGCTAACTAACCTGGGACAAGGAGTGGCCGAACGCATCACGAGAAGTTGTGATAATTCTTCAATTAAGTCTAATGACCACAGAAATAATTCATAGGCCAAGTGTCTGATGACGGCCCAAGGGGAGCTTTAGAAACATTTTGCCACACACAAAAGGGTCTACTAACCCTCAAAATGATTACCCGTCCTTTTTACACATCTCTTAAATGACATGATTCATTAAAGTGCAAGTTCATAAATAAATAAACCTTAGTTCTAGCTCTCTGTCCTGCCTTTTCCTTTGGAGGGAAGTCGACATCAGTCTGCCGAAGAAGTACAATTCGAGGTTCATTATCCCACCTTTTTAGAATTCAAATGTAGTGCATTTGCCTTTCCCTCCACGGGAAGGCAGTCCCATGAGGCATGTTGTCTCTCTCCTTGCTCTTTAGCTCTCCTATGCTTTGGAGTCCATCCTTACTCCCACACAGGCTGGGGATCCCCCCCGCAAGCAGAGCCAGAAAGGTACAGCTACGTTGTGGCTCATCAGGGTCCTAAAGTCAGGAGACTGAGGAGGCTCTCAAGCTGAGGTAGGGATTGAGGTGGTCCTAGGATGGAACTAGGGACAGGCTATTCACTCCCTGTTGATCTGGTGAGACATCAAATTAAAAGAAACATCCAAATCCAAGTTGGATTCTTCCAAAAATCATTTGCATGAAATATGACCTGTATATAGGCCAGACCCTCCAGGTCCACTCTATCTTTCCCCATCTGGCATCAAGTTTCTCTAAACACTCCCAAAGGTATTGTTATCACACTTTATTGGTAGAGAATGTGCTGGAAACGGCATATCCTTCGGAGTCCCTAGTGGACAGTTGAAAACTATCGTGATAGAGTAAGCAGGACCAAGAGATTGGTCTTCCATTTGCAAAGAGGTGTGCTCTTCTCTTGTATCGCTCCTGAGAGAACGCCTGCTCCTGGTGGCCTAACGTCTACGTGTCATCAGAAAGCAATAACAGAGGGTCAAAAGGAAGGCCTCATGCAACTCATTCTCATCCAGCCCTTAGGCTCCAGGACTGTCCCTTCAACATGCACTTCGTAACTGGGAAAGGAAAAGAGCTGCACCACTTATCCTGACAAGGAGACACTGGATCCCGTAATTTCCGAGTTTGCCTTAGGAAAGTTCAACTCTCCATTCGCCACATTCTTGAATTCAGGCTAGAACATCATGCATTTCAGGTTTCATATGAAATCATGGGCTTGGTCCCAGGGCAAATTTCACCAAGGAGTAGGCAGGAATCAACATCATATGGTGCTATCTTGGCTCCAAGACTTACAAGTCATTAGATAAACTGGGATCCTTCTCGCTATTGAAAATCACCATCGTGTGCTAATAACGGAAGTAGTAGTAGTAATAATAATAATAGCAAATACTGTTGCATCCTTGTAATGGACATAATGCTAAATACTTTACATATGTATTATCTCATGTATTTCTAATGATAGCTACATAAGTTGATTGCTGTCATCCACACGTTAGGGATGATGTAACTGAGGCATGGAGAAGGTAAGCATGTCCAAGGTCACATACTAGTTATTGGGTAAGGCCAGGGCTTAGGCTTAGGTCCACACCACTACAAGTTCATGCTCTTATCCCATTCAAAAGACTACACATGTGGCTAAAGGAACTTGTTTTAGCTGGACAGGGAAATAGGAAGAAACAACATTAGTGCATCTTCCTTTCAATAATTTAATATGAACTGTTCAAAGTGAGCAATTGAGATGCTTCTGAGTGTCTGTGACTCACTTCTTTTGGATTCCAGAGGGCTGTTATGGAAATAAGTTGCAGTGTGGATCATACTTTTCTTATAATATATGCAATGCAAGAAATTCAGTGCTGAAATATGCAGGGTGGTTGGCTCCTTTCTTTGTCCTCTGGAAAGAGTAAAATTTCCATTTGTTTTATTTAGAGCATCTCTGACTTTGAAGTGATCACCTTTATCTTGCTTCCTTTGGCCTGGAGCCCCAAATATTTAGTTAAAGCAATTTGGGGGGATTACTCACTCATCATGTTTGATTTGGGGGAATATTCTCCCACCATATTCCATGGAGCTGCTGCACACCTCAAAGTCTCATAAAAATGGTACCATATTGTCTCTGAGAAGAATCTTCCAGTTAGACAGTGTGGCCCCTTTGGGAGGGGTCGTTGAAATCGCAACACTTAGGTCCACTGGGTAGAGGGAGATGCATGACGTTGTGATTTAGGAGGTCTTGGCCTAAACGCTGTGGTAGGCATGATGAAAGTGAGGCTAAGGATCATATTTCCCAAGGAACCCAGAACACCATACCAGAGGTGGGCGTATGATATCCGTCTGCTGAACTTGTGACGCCAGAGAACTTCAACTGGAGTAACATGAAAACTGGCCTGGCCCCTCCAATTTCAAAAGCATCAGTTCCTATCCCCTCTGCTTTGATGGTGTGCAAAATAGGTCTGAAATGTGATCTCTAAATTATTCCCAAGGTTGTCGCTGCCAAAAGAAAGAGCCATAAGCCAGACCTTTTTCCATGTTCAATCTTCATCACCAGCTTTGAAATTAAGACCACGTTGGTGGGAAGGGTTGAGAAGCAGAAAGAGGAGACCGCTTTTTGTTCAGACTTTGGCTAGAGTTAAAAGTGATTTATCATTTTTGCACAGCTGGGTGCTTGCTATATACAGTGTGACACATAAACAGAACCCACCAAAGAAAGTAGGTACACCCTGGGACTTGAGGTAGAAGTGGTAAGAAATGTTGAATGTTTAAAACTTTATTTTAAATTAGATCACTGATTGGTCATGCATCCATTTAGGCAGACAGACAGATGCTCTCCAACCCAATCCTTAAAGTTTGAGTGAGCTTACCAGGGGATAGTGATACTCCCAAACTTCCAAAAAGTTTCCAAAAAATGTTCCCGGATCTTCCTGGCAGAGTCAGGCTCCCCTAGTAGATGCTTTCATAACATGCATTTGTACTTTAGAGGGTTACAGTTTCAAGGTATTTGTACAAATATCCAGCTAATGCCCGTCACCCTCACTGGACCATGTATTCCTTGATCATGTCGATTTATTGTTCTCTCCATTATGTTCCACAGAGCCCCGCACATGGTCTCACGCATAATATGAAATAAATATACAAATCATTTATTCACATCTATAAAACCATATGAAACATACATGAAAATAGATATGTTTAATATATAAAATATATCTTTTCATAGAGAACACAGACATTGGATGGGGGGGATAGAGGGTAGGCGTGCTCCAGAGATATTTGAATGATGAGTTTAAGAAGCTGAAGGATGTTCAAGGACTGAAGTGGGGTGTAAGGAGACCTTTGGCAGCTCATGCCCCTGAACCATATGAAGTTCAGAGAATGTGGTACCTTTATGTAACCAGAGTGGCTTGTAGAGGCTGCTGAACAGAAATTTTAAATTCTAGCAGAGAAAACAGAATAAGAAGGAAGACTTCAAACTCTTTGTAAGTCAAGGATTTGGTTAGCCGGGCCTCATACATATGAAGGATCTTGACAATGATTGGGTTGTCTGAAAGGAGATGCTGACATCGACTCTGGTACTAAAAAAAATTGTTATTAGACAGAAAATGGATTTTTATCCTTAATGTGAATCAGGGTTCTATTCTGCCTTGCTCTACTCACCAGGTACTCTTCAATAATTATCTTATTATCTTATTACTTATTGTCTACTGAGCTCCAGGTACACAATGTGCCCAATCTAGCTGGGTAAGTGACGAAAGTCACACAGGCATGCTACAGAAAGAGGGCAGAGTTGGCCTGGGGAAATCAGAAGAACCTGACAACTTTTCTAGAAAGTTCACTGTACCTAGACTAATAACCTGAGGAATGTTTTGGAGACTAGGCAGTCTATGTTTACCCAGGCCTTAAAGAGAGTTAAGTGGGCTGTAATCCTTGTAACCAGAGTTGTAGAGGGAGGTAACTAGATTTTCCCTTACCTTCAAGTCAAACAGGCATCATATTCATTGAGTGTCTGAATCCACTTCTCCCCTCTAATAACAGAACAGGGCTATGAAAATAGTTACCTAGTCTAAGATACTTTAATGAACCATTTGACCCTACCTATGAGGTTAAGAAAAAGAAACCAGTGATAAGCTTTACCTTTTTACTTATACTTTATAATTTTAAATATTGCTTGGGGTTTCAAGCAGGCACCACTGATACCAGTTTTATTGTATTAGGAGAAAGGTGGCAGCTTTCTCCTCCTCTGGGGAGGAGTGTTTGCGACAGTCAGGCAGATGAACTTGGCATTGCCTGCGGAAGAGATCGACAAACTGGCTTCCCACTGCTCCAGAAGGAACCCGCTTTCAGGGGCTCAGGGGAGCCCCTTCACCCACCGGTGGTTACTCGGCTCGCTGCGGCTGGTGATAACCTCCCAGGAGTTTTCGAATAAAGTTTCTTGGTGGAGTTTCACTCTTTCACACTTGGCAGGCTTCTTGTTGCTAATGGATCTGAAATTGATGGGTCCTTCCTCCTTTATTTCTTTGGATCTCTGACAAAGTCAGCACATTCCGGGAAACGGGGCAGGTGGTTAGCTGTCACCTGTGGCACATCTCAGCAAGCTGCATTTGTCACACCCCGTGGCTCTCCCATCAATTCCAAGTGGAATTACATGGAAGCAAATCCCCTTGCACGTTCACCATCACTTTTAGATTTTATTCACAGAAGGGTCTCCAGGCATGGGTCGACCATACTGAGCATTCTTCTGGAGGCATCTTCTGTGTGTGCACAAAACGCAATTCAACCAACGCAAACAGGGCAATGATTGGAGCATACTGGAGCTGTGCACGGTGGTTAAGTCTGAAAGCGTTAGCCTCGATGTCAAGCCTCTTTTGGTGAGAGGCAGAGAGCTTGGGTGGAGGCTTATGCCCTTTGCTCTCATGATCAGCAACCGGATTTGTCTCTGAGATGTGGTAACTTGCTGAGATTCTGCGGTTGTGTTGCTGTTCTGCATAGCAGACTACTTGCGTTGGAATGCTGGCCCTGCCATTTATTAGCTATGTGACCTCGGAGAAGTAATTGACCTGTGCCTCAGTCTCCTCATCTATGCAGTAGAGATCCTAATTGTATCCCCATCGTAAGGATGAGAAAACTGAGGCACCTAGAGATTCAGTAACTAGGTTAGGTACGTGGAACTCAGTACATGGAGTACACCTAGAACACTGCCTGGTACACAGACCACACTATTGTTGCCTCTGCTTCTCATGCTTCGGTCACCCTTCACAAGCCCGTGGGAAGTTCAGGCGGTGGCACTCAAACGGGTTTGTGGCTCCACCTCCTTCAGTATGAGGCTAAGTGAGCCATGCAGGATTGAACCCTTGACCTCTGTAGGTTTAGCCCCGCGCCCTTGCCCACCGAGCTAACTGTCTTAGACAGGGCTACTAACGACCAAGCTAAAGGATGTCAACCCTCTTTGTTCCTTCACCCCAAATCCCTCCAAGATTTAAGTATACCTTCTAGGTCAACCTGTCTCAAACATTTGCGTAAGAAGCGAAAGAAGTCAAAGTGCCCGCTGCTTTACTCAAAAGTTGAAAGTGGGGGTACTGGTCTCTTCCCCCACTGGTCCTGCACTCTATTCCCCCCAAGTTCTTTGCAAGAAAAAAAAATTATGTTGGCCACAGTTGCAATCAGTTTTAATTCATTCTTTATTGCTGCTCTGGTTTTGTGTTATTTGAGCTGGTTTAACTGTTAAAAGCGTTTCAAATGTTCACATGGTCTGCATTAGGTTACCGAATTAAAACAGGAACAGCCGACCAAATGTAGCTTTCTGAAATGCAAACCACATGAGTTTGATTTCTTTGTGGTATAACTTTAATTGGGTTCAGAGGTCCCCGAGACTTACCTGTCTATCTGCTCCGTGACGGCCTGATCTGATAAGGCTAACCTAAAGGGGCTGAGGGATCCTAACTGCTCCAACTCTAGTTTCAGAACCAGCGCTGCCCAACCCACCCCACCCCACCCTCCAACCCATTTGTGACCATCTGAACTTGAACTCAACTCAGTGGAAATCGCAGCACACTCTCTCAGGGCTTCTTTATTTGCTAACCTCACTAGTACCTGGCACACAACAGAGCACACAGATCTCATGCACAAAGTGCTGGGAAATTGCTAATATGGTATTAGTGACCTAAAAGAGTTGTCACTTTTCTCCCTCCCCTACACCCCACAACCAATTATGCCTACTATCTGCCCTCAATAGAAAGAGGGCTTTAGGCTCAGGTTGGCCCTCTTTGGGTCCCTTTTGATGGTACTTTATAGCCAGTCTTCCTTGGACGCTGTCCACCTTCTGGAATAGCTTCCACAGCCTCTAACTTTTCCCCTTATCGTTTCTGAAGGCAAGTGGAAGCAAGAAGTAACTCATTTAGTTCCTTGGGAGAGCGGACTTCCCCCATAAAGGTGACTAAGAAATAATCACGTGACCTAAGCAAATCTACAAATGTTTTCTGAGTATTACAAGCAGGGTACCATACGAGCCACCGTGAAAGGTGAGGCTTGGGGGGGAAGGAGAGAGAAAAATCAATCGAACATGTGGCTGATCTAAGATGGAAGGCAATGGAGAAGAGAAGCCAAGAAGTCTCCTGAGTTTTAGGCCTGGCCGTTTGAAGGGATGGTATTACACTTGAACAAAAGAGAAACCACCTTGTGACTTCAAGCCTCAAGGGAAACCCTGGGAACCATGTGATGGAAACACGATGTCCTTTGGTCATTCCTCTTCCCTGACTAAGGCATGACTCTGGGGACACAGGACAGAGACATTGTGAGGAAAATCCAGTGGTTATCCTGTCTGAGGTAAAAGTAGACATCTCAGTTGAGGTTAAACAGTGCTCATTTCCACTAAAACAGTGGGGGGAAAAATACATGGTTCAGTATTTCCTCAAAAGTTCATTGATCACACAAAAGATTGGCTTTGGCCACCTGAAAAATGTTAAAGTCCTTCTAAATTAACTATGCAAGCATGTACACTTACCTCTAACCACTCATGGCGCTGGTGTTTGGATGGCAATAATGATAATAGTTAATGCCATTGAGTCTACACTATGTGCCAGATAATTTTCACCCATTATCTTACTGAATCATCACAACCTTAAGTGACAATATCATCCCCATTTTAAGAGACGAGAGAAGAGAGGCACTGAGTGATATAACTTGCCCAAGCTCAATGTGACTTGAGTTTGAATTTAGGTCCTATGATGTCAAAACTCGTGTCCCTCACCACCACATATACTTCCTCTCCTATTGTTGCAGCAACAGGGGACTTAAGACAAAGGAGGTGAACACAGAGACAGTAGAAGGAGCTGATGCAGTCTGTTTGCAAAGTGAGGCCTTTAACATGCAAGCCTCACACACTGCCTTGCTCTCATGGCTCCTTCCTAACTAGAACAAATATGGTAAGGTAGAGGAAAAATGGGAGGTGAATACGCATCACCTAAATGTGCTAACTTTAGATATCACACAATATTTTTCATTTTGATGATTAGCTGCTGATAATGAGAAAAGCCAGGAAGGAAAGTGACATCCTACATTAAAAGTGGCCATAAACATACCTGGGATTTACACATTTACTCTTTGTCAACTTCAACAACAAAAAAGAGCCATAAACTTATCGTGAGCCTTTTAGTGATACCGATGCTGAAGGGGTTAGGGGCGAGGTTACGGGTGTCTTACCATTTACTTTGAAATACATCAAAAGGTAAGATGGATCGATGTATGAATGCAGGGACAGATAAATGTATAAATATATGAAAAAGCACATATACTTAGGTGGAATAGTAGAATCTAGGAGGCAAACAATTCTTTAAGCTTCTTATATTTGAAAATTTTCATGATAGAACGTCAAGGGGCCAGGTGACCATAGAGTGAGGCTCACATTTCTGGACTGCTGGTTTCCTGGCGCCACACTTGAGTTTTAGAAGCTGGGCAGGCTGGTAAGAAGACAGAAACTACATCCTTGGTAAGAAAGCCAGCAGGGGCCAATAATTATATGTCCCTTCCGGGAAAAAGAGAGGCTTGGAGAACAACTCCTTGACTACTTCTAGCCCGGATCCCCAATCTCGAGAAAGACTGTCATGCCAAGAGGGAACAAATACATCATGGAGGCAAAGAGTGGCCCAGGCAGACCTGGAAATGGGGGTGGGAGCTGTAAGCGGTCTTTTTCGGTTCTGCAACCTAGACTTGGAAGGTTTGTAGATCCTCAGGAAAAAAAACAAAACAAAACAACAGGCCCTTAGTCAGTGTTTTCCCAATGAAAAACTGACTGAATGAATGATAAATATTTTGTTGAATGGTCGCAAAGAAGATACAAACACTTATGCACCTCCTTATCTCTCTTTTGATCTCCCACTCCTTAAACGTAGGGACTCTGCATATACACGATGCCTCTTTTCAACTCTTCTATAGCCATGTGTATAAATGCACTTTTAAGCGTAGAGTCCTCCGTATTGTGTAAAGTGCTGGGTGTTGGAGGAGATATAGGAATGAATAAACCACCATTTTTGTTTTGAGGACTTAAAGCCTAGAGAAGCAGATGAACACCGAGTAGGTATAATACCAGGTGGGAAAGAGTGAGTGCCATGAACAAGAGATCTCACATAGTTTTGCTAAGGTCTGACTTTTACAATATGAGTCCTGCATACTACATTCAAGCCATCAGAAAACACTACTGCGATCTACAGGAAATGGCCCCATCCTAGAGAAGGTGTGATCCAGGACATCAGAGGCCAAAACTCGAACTCTGAACTGTAAATCAGAGCCATCTGGAGAGCCTAAGGTGGTTTCTCTATTTTGATCAGAAGTGTGGTATTTTCCTTTTGTGTCAAGAATTTGAGATTTCGCAGAGGGGTCAGGAGGCCTCCCCTAAATAGCCCTGGAGTTCTGATCTGGATTGAAGGCGCCTTGAAGCATCCTTAGGTGCACTAACTAACGTAACCAGACACGTGTTGGTAAAACCAGGTGACGGGGAAACTGGTTGGGGAGCTGGATGGGGAAAAGACTAACTCAGTGCCTGTGAAGAAATTTTAGGAATTGAAAAGGAGGTAATGTTTTCCACCACAGGGTATCCAGTTGGAGACTGGTCTGAGCTGGCTCTTGTTTTATAACCTCTCGACACATGTGTGTAGTCAAGGCTGAATTTAAAACCTATACCGTGAACCTTTGGAAAATAAACCACATTAAACAAGCACAAATTGAAAATATTACACAAGAGATTTCACAGGAAATTGGTCCAAATTTAGCCTCGCTCTTTATGTATTTAAGCCTCTTATTCGTCACTTAGAACTTTATATCGGGATTTTAATATGAGTCTGCCCTCCCCTCCCACCCCCCCATCCACCTCCACAATGGCCTGCTTAGTTTTACAAAACTGATTTTTTTTTTAACTCCCAAAGAATCCTGCTACCATTGGCCTGCTCTTTCAGTGCTCATTAACACGTGGCCCAAAACGCTACGCTGATGACACACACACTACCAACGGTCAAGTGAGGCTGAACATATACCTAAAAAACCCACTACAGGACCAAGGCAAGCTTTATTTCTCCCTCCCTAGTTTGTGACTCGTGCAAGAAGCGCTCTGTGCCGACAGACTCAGACACTGACTTTCTTTAAAAGATGGCAGCAAACGGGGCGCCTGGGTGGCTCAGTTGGTTAAGCGTCCGACTTCGACTCAGGTCATGATCTCACAGTCCATGAGTTCGAGCCCCGCATCGGGCTCTGTGCTGACAGCTCAGAGCCTGGAGCCTGCTTCGGATTCTGTGTCTCCCTCTCTCTCTGCCCCTCCCCTGCTCATGCTCTCTCTCTGTCTCAAAAATAAATAAAAACATTAAAAAAAAAAAAAGATGGCAGCAATCATGACAAATGTCATCAGCGGCAAACCACCCCGTTGTCCTTCAGTCTTGTCAAGCATTCTCTCGTGCTGCTTTCCTTTCTCCCAAACGTTTTCTTATTTTCAAATTTGTTGTATTTTCCGCAAGGTGCCTCAAATGACTTTTTTGGGCGGGGGGGGGGGGGCGGATAAAGCCAAATGTAGATAAATAACTGAGTTTCCAGAGCCCTATGAATTTAACGATCCTCCTTTTCCAATGACGTTTGAGGTGATCTTATGTCCTCAAGGCTGGTCACATGGCAAGAGGCTCACTGCCGGAAGCAATGGCTGGACCACTCTGTCCACTTCAGGTCTGGTCTTATACCATCGGGAATGCCCTGTGGGGTGCTTCTGCCAGGCACTCTAGATGGAAGCCCTTCTGCACCAGGCGGTTGCCAGGTGGGAAAAGCGATGCCAAACCAGAAGGCGGTTTTGTGGGATGGACAAGCATGCCCTGAGGCCACGCTGGGGTGTCCCATTCTTTCCCACTTGCTGCTCCCAGCCAGAACGTGACTATGACTGGAGCGGGCTTACAAGCCACTTTTTCGAAGCCTTCCAAAATTAAAACTTATTTCGTAATTAGACTGCAATTTTTTTTTTTTTAGTCATCTCAAATCTGAGATCCATGATGGCTCCAACTTCTCTTTATCATCCCAAAGGAAAACACTTGCCTGGGGAACAGGATTCGATGATCCTGACCGTGTTTCTTCACCCTTGTCGTTCTCTACTTCTTAGCAAACTGATGAAGCTACGAAAGGACAGAATAAGCCACGGGAAGGGTTCGGCGTAAGATCTCAGCCTGGGAGAAGCGGGGCCCTGACAGAGGGCTGGCAGGGATGATTAGCCTGATGCTTTTACTGGGCTGAACTGCAAGAAGCTTCTTTGCGGCTATTATTATTTTATGAAAATTGTAAGAGCGTCCTGGATCCCTCCCAGAGTCCTGAGCTGCTCTGGGGAACAATGCTTCCTCCTCTTCTCTGCCTGCCATACAGCCACCATGCTCACCTGTGGGGTTTTCATCAGGACTCGGAGAGAAACATGTGCTTGGAAAACACCCAGCCGGAGTTCGAACCAATAAGGATGAAGACCACAAAAGAGCGTGAGCTTCGGGAGGTGTCACTTCACATCAGTTCAGTGGTTGGGCCAGGGGCATGGCTTCGGTTTTCTGGTTTATTAAAAACACTGAAGAAATCAAGGTGGCATTGTGATTTGATGAGACCATTAGGAAAAGGAAAACCCTGAATCACTCTGGATCCAAAAGCACCAAGTTCCTAAGAGGTGAGAATTTGAACAAAAAGCTACTAAGGGCTGGGGGGTGGGGGGTGGTCGGGGGGGGTGGGGGGGCAGGAAGTATCTATTATACTGAGGGGTAAACAGACTTCCCTGATAGAAAATATGGAATTTTCCAACATTCAAAGTGTTAGTCTGGTCCCACTCGTACAGGTGTCGGCAGCCTGCAGACCCCTCCTCAATGGCAGCTTCACAAAGGTATATGTCTACTTGCCTTGAACACCCTCCCACTTGGACTCTTGCTCTGGGTGGTCATCTCATACCCCCTCATCATCCAACACAATTCTGGTGGTGAGCTTTATTGGATTTCTCGGAGCATTAGGTTTCTTGGAGCATATAAACTCCAGGATTTTTCCTTTAAATCACCCAGAGCCAGAGAAGGAGTCAGAAGGATGCTTCAAAAAGAATTAAGAAAAGCTAACAGATCAAAAGACCAGTGCTGCCACATAAGCTACTTCCTTTTTCTTTTTTTTTTTTTAATTTTTTTTTCAACGTTTTTTTTTAAATTTATTTTTGGGACAGAGAGAGACAGAGCATGAACGGGGGAGGGGCAGAGAGAGAGGGAGACACAGAATCGGAAACAGGCTCCAGGCTCCGAGCCATCAGCCCAGAGCCTGACGCGGGGCTCGAACTCACAGACCGCGAGATCGTGACCTGGCTGAAGTCGGACGCTTAACCTACTGCGCCACCCAGGCGCCCCTATACGGTATTCTTTTTTTTTAATTTTTTTTTTTTCAACGTTTATTTATTTTTAAGACAGAGAGAGACAGCATGGATGGGGGAGGGGTAGAGAGAGAGGGAGACACAGAATCGGAAACAGGCTCCAGGCTCTGAGCCATCAGCCCAGAGCCCGACGCGGGGCTCGAACTCACGGACCGCGAGATCGTGACCTGGCTGAAGTCGGACGCTTAACCGACTGCGCCACCCAGGCGCCCCTAGCTACTTGCTTTTTCAAAAACATGTATTAGGAGAACAGCAGCTCAAACCCTGATCAGTCATGAAAATGAGCACCAGCCTGCAGGCTGGGGTGGGGGGGAGGGCGGGGGGGCTGAAAGGAATCAGGCACCCCCTAAAGGAAATCTCTTGGTGATTAAGCTCAGTGTCTGAAGATACACACACGCACACGCACGCACACACACACAAAACCCATCACCCTGGGCAGTCCTTCCTCAGACCAGTTGCTGGTACCTTTGCCCTCAATGTTCAGAGAATGTCCTCGGCTGCTAAAAAACTTCTAGCAGGCTGAGTCTAAAAGCCCCCAGACCCATGTGCAATGCTGATCTTCCATTCACTGCAGATTACGGGGTAGACAGGCTTAATCAACAAAAGGTGCATCCTTCAGAATCCAGCAAATACCACTGAGCAGAGTCAGCATGGTGAAAGAGAAATCCCACTCTCCCCCGTTCACCTCAAAGTGGATTCCTATGGCAGTGTAGGTTTGCAGCCCAGGTAAAATGCATCTTTGGTAACATTTTTCATCAGCAGGTATCAATGGTGGCTCTGTTTGATCTAGAGTTTGCTCTTCATTCTCTGTCCGTACAAATGGAGAATTGGAGGTATCCCACCAAACGGGTCCCAACTCCAAGATACCAGTTCTCCAGGGTAGTTTCATTTTTATTCTCAGTTAGCATTTTTTCTCTTAATGTTTTTATCGGCACATCTGGTCCAGCTGAATGAAAGAATAGAGTGACAGACTTTTTTTTTTTTTTTTTTTTTTACCACAATTCTTTTGGCAAGGCAAACAGGTCCATAATTACATGAAGACATGTGTATCAGTTTCCTAGGGCTGTTGTTGCAAATTACCACAAACCGGGTGATTTTAAAACAACAGAAATTCACTCCCTCAGAGTTCTGGAGGTTAAAAGTCTGAAACTGAGGTGTCAGCAGGGTTGGTACCTTCTGGAGACTCTGAGGGAAAATGTGTTCCATGGCGCCCCTACCTGTTGCTGGCAAACCTCGTCTTTCCCTGGTTTTCCAATGCATCACTCCAATCTTTGCCTCGGTTGTCGCAGGACCTTCTCCCTGCGTCTTCACGTGACCTTCTCCTAAGGACACCAGTCGTGGGGTTTAGGGCCTACTCTAATTCAGTGCGACCTCGTCTCAACTTGATTCTATCTGCAAAGATCCTGTTTCCATATAAGGTCACATTCAGAGGTACGGGGGTTAAGACTTCAACACATCTTTTGGGGGACACAATTTGACTTGCAACAACACACATATGGTAGTCAAAGGTAGAAATAATGGAGTCGTGCCTCTGAGATAGGACCTGCTGAGCCTGTGAAGGGGGAGGAAGTCAGGGACTGTCCTACTAGGGATGCCAAGAGGCTGAGTTCAGGCTGGACTGTGGGAAAGGTGAGGTTGTGAAGAGACAAAAAAAAAAAAAAAAAAAAGTGAAATCCCGTGGGATGCCTGGGTGGCTCAGTCAGTCAAGCGTCCGGCTTTAGCTCAGGTCATGATCTCACGGTTCATGGGATCGAGCCCCGCCTCACGCTCTGTGCTGGCAGTGTGGAGCCCGCTTTGGATCCTCTGGCTCCCTCTCTCTCTGCCTGTCTCTCGCTCTCAAAATATATAAATAACATTTTTTTTCCAAAATGATAGTGAAATCCTAGAGAGCCCAACCGCAATGGTGAAAGAGAGACAGTCTGCAGATGGAAGGTGGCAGGTGCGGCCCAGGCGTCTGGGGCCCTCAGTCCACGAACACGGCCTCTTTGGGTGGCCGGGGTCTCAGTGCCGCAGATCTTGTGATCCCAAGTGCTAATGTATCTCGCTGAAACGGTGAATTGAAACAGCACAACTTCCTTTGTTGTTGCTCTACCTTTTCCTGAGAGATTAAAATGTACAAATTCCCACGAAGTCTTTATGTTTTCCGTTTAACCAGTTTCTCCCTTCCCAACCAGCTGCTAAAAGTTCTTTCATGTTTTCCTTTTCCCCAGCACTTTGGAAACCACAGCTTGTTTCCCCGATCCCATGTACTTTCCACAATGGTGATGGCATCACTACTTCTCCAGGAAACCGGTCTTCATCATGGTGCCTATATAAGCATGCTCCCAAATTCACTTTTTCTCTCGTGGTACCTAGAGAGAAAAGACTCTCCTCATTCGGTAGTTTTCAAACCTTTTTCTCTCTGTAGAAGCCTTTATTCAAAGAAATGATTAGGTAGAAACTCAACTGGGTGAAAAAATGTGGAGCTTCTCTGGGCAAAGGGGTACCTGGGAGATGGGGTGCCTGTCCACCTGGCCAATCTCCACCTCCCTAATCTTTGGCAGCCCCCGAGCAGGCTCTATAGAGCCCAGTTTAGTGGAGTCTGGCTGCCTATGTTCTAATGATTCATCTTTGTGACAAGCACGTAGACATCACATTATAATGTACTGGGGTCTATCTGGTCATCTTTCATAGTAGGCAGTCAGGTTTTTTAAAGGAAAAATCTGTGTGCAGTTTAGCTGTTTCCCTGGTGTCGTCATATGCCAGACTGTGACATCACCGCTTCTCCCTTGGGGTCTGCCATCTAATGTGGCTGTAGTCTCTGACAAGGCATAGTTCTATTTGGAAGCTCCCCCGAAACTCACCACACACCCCGTTCCGGAACAATTACCAAAACTTGCAAGCTCTTTTCATTGCTTGACTGTAGAAAAGAAACTAAAATTAAGTCAGTTAATGGAGAGACAGAGCTCAGCAGAAGAAACATCAGGCACATCACTATAAAAACCAGTATCACGAGACTTTGAAGAACTCCCAGCCTTCCAGAGAAATCCATCACTAAAACACGAGGGATCAAATGCTTTCTATAGAAACACCCTTAAAAGAAGCACTTCCCATGGTAAGACTTGGTACAACAGGATCTTTGAATGAGAATGTAACAATGGGACTTCTATTGAGGACTGATAGAAACAATACACTGCACACAGCTTTGTAAAGACGTAGTTCCTTGTGACGGTTACCACTGACAAGGAACAAATTAGGGTTCCATCTTTATTAAACTCCATGCTGATGCAGGCCATTTCCCTGGCCTTTCCCTCCCCTAAATCCCTAAAACAAATCACAGATGAAAAGGCAGCGATTCTGAACCTGCAAGCAACCTTAGCTGAAGACAAGCTTTACTACCACGGGGAAAGCGCTAGATTTCTTTTCCTTTAAAGTACCGTTCTGCCATCTTTTATAAAAACCCAGACAGGAATACTCCCTTGGAATATTTTCCCTCTAAACAGTTTTCCTACATATGATGTCCAGGATCACAAATCCCTGGAAATCACCACAGTGAAACTTTCATTTGCTTCTTATTCACACAGCGGCATTCACCCAAGGAATCCGTTTAATGACATATAATAATAGAAGAAGTCACTATTCAGGGGGTGGCGGGGTGGGGGGTGGGGAGCAGTTCCTGTCACTCACCCCACTGGAGCACAACGTCTGGGAGAAGGTGTGTACACAGTGGCTTCCATTCCTGACCTGCTAAGGGGGGTGTCTCCCACCACAGACATGGTGTCTCCCCCACGCCTGGCGAGGTCCCCCTGGTCTTCCCTGACACTGTCTAGCAATCTTGGTTGGCTTTGGGACGGAGGACAGACTGGGTATCTATAGACACAAAGCTGACATTCACTCAGTTGTGTGGGCTCTGACGCGTCAAATGGAAGCTGTTGGGGATTTTCTTCTTCTTCTGATTCAGCACTTTTTAGGAGGCTCTTGAGGGGTCTGATTCAGCAGCTTTGGCTACAAACACCCACGGTGAGAGGAAGAGGTTAAGGGGAAGAAGGGACAGACACCCCACACTTGAGGGCGTGTGCTGTTCCCTTTAAGTGCCCGCAGGCCTGTGACTGGTACAGACATTGGCAAGAAGCCAGGAACGTCTTATGGGAAAAATAACGTCTGGAAGAACATCTTGTCGTGCTCTTCTTACTTTCATGACTTGGTGAGCCTTTTGCCAGGCACAGATTCTGTTGGGAGCAATCCACTCGGTGAAAATACCTGGCCCCACTCTACCTGAGCTCCCTAAGGAAGGTATGTGGGATGCCCATGGCACAGGTATTTCAGGATGAGAAGCGAAGGAAACAATACAGAATCTGGAATCTGGAGAGTTTCCAGGAGTGAAAACAAATCAGGGAAAAAAAAAACCAAAACAACCAAAGTCAAGGTTGTAAATATTCTGCCTCCTAAGTAAGCATGCTACTTTTCCGTTGGGTGTTCCTCCTGTCCTTGTACATTTTCCTCTCATACCATTTCAAACCCAGCCTCTAACTGAAGACTCAACTTATTATTTATTTTTCTATTTTTAATTCAAGGAACACAGCTTCATGAAGAGAACTCTCATCTCCAGACTTGAGAAACATCAGGAATTCAGCATTTAATCAAAAAAAAAAAAAAAGAAGAAGAAGAAGAAAAGAAAAGAAAAGAAAAGAAAAGAAAAGAAAAGAAAAGAAAAGAAAAGAAAAAGCTTTCTGAGTGTGGGCGCTCATTCATGCTGGTTTTGTATCTGATGAACTTTTCATTCAATTTGAAGCTCAATGTGTACGAAACCCAATGAAGTGAACCAAGAGAAGGACGTCGTCCAAACATGTTGAAGCACTTGTGGGTGATTGCTCGGTTCTTTGTGCTCTACAGCTCCTGTGAAAAGCCTCTGTCTCAGGCAGGCTCCAAACTGCCAACTCAATGAAGCAAATAATAATTATTCCTAATGGCAATAATAATTATGGAACGCGGTGGACCCAATATAACGTTGGTTGTATGTGGCTTCGGTGGGGCAGCCAAAGTTTCACACACTCTTTTTATAAAAATCTCTCTGTCCCTCTGTCTCTGTCGCTCTCTCTCTCTCTCTCTCTTCTCTCTCTCTCTCTTTCTCTCTTTCCATCTCTCTTTCTCTCCCTGTCTCCCTCTCCCTTCCACCCTCCCTCCCTCTCTCTTTTTCTTTCCCACACACAAACACAGACACACACACATTTGCCAAAAGAGATCTGGACAAACTCACTCCTCTAGTTTCCTGCAAAGTGCTTGACTACGGAGTTAAATTAAATAAATAGCAGCTATCCACACAATGAGGGTGGATTGGGACATGTCTAGTAATTGACACTGCACACAGACGTGCGCGCACGCACACACACACACACACACACAACCTCATTTTCTTTTTAGTTAAAAGTTTTAAACTCTCTCCAAATCCAGACTTTTAGCCAGAGCCATGGCCAAATGACAGACATAAATAATTTGATGTATTCCTCCTTTCTTTCCAGGGGAAATGGCAAGAAAGGAGGAAGGAAGCGAGGGACAGAGAAAGGCGAGAGAGTCAGGATTCCAGATGAGTGCCCTCCCACCCCCACTCTACTGTGTATTATAAATTAGAATCTCCGGGTAAATCAAAGCCTTCTTTGGTGAAGCCCCAAGCCCATGATTAGCATCACAGCCAATTTTCTCTGAAATATTTGCCCTCCTCCTCACAGGAAGGGAATCACCACCTGAGCTGACTCTCCCTCCCCTGCTCTAAGATTTGGCTGTCACCACCCTCCAGGGATGTTAGCATTAGCACCTAAGTATATCATCCCACATGCCAATGATGTCAAGGTGTCAGAGAAATAAAAAGTGGCTTCTCCTGAAAACATAATCCATCAACCAAATGGTCATTTTCTAGATAATGAGGAAATTGTTTCAATTTTCTGAAAATTAGGTAAAGGGGCTCATGTGAATCTACGTGAGTTTTTTCTTGTTTAATCTTATTATGCTTGTCAGTCACTGTGGCTATTCTTCAACTTAACTTAAACTTTTTTTTAAGTTTTATTTATCTAAGTAACCTCTATACCCAATGTGGAGCTCGAACTCATGGCCCGAGATCAAATGTTGCACGCATTACCAACTGAGCCAGCCAGGCGCCCAAGTGGCTATTCTTTAAAAGTGGTTCCAAGGTGCTGGTATAGTTTATTGTCATGTAAGAGGGAGATTATAAGGGATATTCAGGGCATCATGAATAACCATGCTATTTAGAATATACAGAATATACCAAGAATTCTTCAAGGGCTTTGAATAAGGTAACATACATGTCAAACGGCCTAAATTATTTTCCAGTAGAGCAAAATATTATGAAATGTATACACACACACACACACACACACACACACACACACACACACACAATTTCCATTTGGATATAACTGGCTTTAAAATTCCCTGGTCTCCTATAACAGTGTACACAGTTTACTTGGGATTATTTTTTTAAGACTTTATTTTTAAGGGGTGCCTGGGTGGCTCAGCTGGTTAAGCGTCTGACTTCAGCTCAGATCACGATCTTGCGGTTCGTGAGTTCGAGCCCCATGTCGGGCTCTCTGCTGACAGCTCAGAGCCTAGACCCTGCTTCAAATTCTGTGTCTCCCTCTCTTTCTGGCCCTCTCCCTCTCCCTCTCTCTCTCTTTCTCAAAAATAAATAAACATTTTAAAAAAGATTTTATTTTAAGTAATAGCTACACCCCACATGGGACACAAACTCACAACTCTGAGATCAAGAGTCACATGCCCCACCGACTGAGCCAGCCAGGTGCCCCTATTTTCAAATTCCTTCTCCCCATGTTTTAGAGAGGCTATCGTTTGGAATATGTATCTATAAAGTTGCATTTTTGCTTAGTTTTGTCATTAAAAATATACTCTGACTCAGCATAGGATTATGGAAAGAGGTGAAAATAATAGATTAGAGGTCAGCTGTGAAGTGCTGTGCATTTGGTTTGTGAATGACCGTATCTGAACCAATATACGATGGGCCTGTGGTTATTGGGGAAGTCATTTCTGGCATTTCAAAGATGTTTGGGGCCATCTGTTCTCTGCAAAGTTCTGCAATCCTGCAAAAGCAACCCAAGCACATGCCGACATGTCTCTACCCCACACTCACAAGGGTCCTATCATTTTACAGACTGTACCAGACTATTCACCAGCCAAAATGCACTTTGCCAAAGGGGGTGAAACTATAAAACTCCGAATTCTTTTAAACATGTCTGGTACCATTAAGAATGTTTATTACTCTACAGGAATTTTACGTTGATATTTACCAAAAGCACAGCATACAAGGCAAATAGGTGACTAGATTGCCTACTAAATTTGAACGTATCGATTTTATGGAATTTCTTCTTCCACGATCCATATCAGCCAAGCAGTGTTGTGGTAGAGTGTTAGTTGTGGTAAACAAACAAACTTGTTCCTAAGAGCTGCAAGAGGGCACTTATTAGATAATCTAGTTTCATTATTTCTTTTCATGAGATGGAAAAGTAGGGCCCAGCGAGATCAAGGGGGTCTGTGTAAAGAACTTGGGAGCAGTACAGTCAAAACCACCAGCTATGGCTTTCAGTCCCCAACAATGGCTTTGCGTTGTGCTTCATTGAAACTGAATTCCATCTGGATGTAACTGAAACTTAATATCAGGGATCCCCTTCATATCCAAGATCCAAGACCAAACTGGATGTTTATTAAAATGTGTAATTCTCATCCCACCAAAAGTAAATGCCCATAGAATTTGTATAATCTTTGACCAAATCCTCATCAGAAAAGTTATAAAAAATGATGGTACAGAAAATCCATATGATCTAATAAGGATTGAAATAGTATTATTGAAAAATACATATGAGAGAACCTATTGAATCATTTATCTTTTGAATCCCAAGATGTCCAATTACATACATACATGATATATGCAATGGGTACCATGAACTATCTGCAAATTCCTAGAACAGCCGTCTCTTAACTCAGAAAATACCTGTCAGTCAGTTCAGATGGCGGAGTTATTCACACTTTATGAGACATACAGTACTTAAGAATATGAAAGCTACAAATGACCAGAAATGCCCACTGAGACACTGCCGTGTTATTTGCTCAGTCTTCAAAAGAG
This sequence comes from Puma concolor, assembly GCF_028749965.1. Lineage (NCBI taxonomy): Eukaryota > Metazoa > Chordata > Mammalia > Carnivora > Felidae > Puma > Puma concolor. The sequence goes on from NC_141668.1 coordinate 49,750,534, forward strand.
CAAAGTGCCCTCCAGTTACAAAGGACCAGATCTGCTTTATCAGGTTCATTTCTCCTAAGATGCTTGCCTTGCAGAGCACCGCACACACTGATCACTTCCCCGTGTTAATACCCCTTTTGGCATTCACCAAGGAATGATTACACTTAGTCCTGGGACTCTCTTTAAACCACACATCAGGAGCTGCCATGAGGCAGCTAGGCATCCATGTTTCCGGTCCTGAAAACAGGAAATACTGAGCCAATCCCCATGTAGAAACTATGACAAGTACAGAAAGGTAGTTAATTATTGCATTTTGTATTATGGGAAACATATATCCTAACCCCCAATGTCTAGTTACTCGGCACCTTATCCAAGGTTTACTTTTCTAGGAAGACACTCAATATTGACGTAAACTAAAGCCCTATGTTTCAAATCTTCCACGAAGTAAACCCAAAAATGACAATAATGCCAGAAAAGAAGACAGTGGACAGCATTTTCCAAAAGAGCTGCCTCTGGCAAGATCGTTGTCCAGGTTTCTTGCATCGGACTTGCTTTATATCTTTCACTAGTATGCTGTTGCTTTTACGTTTTTCTTGTGAGATCTCCAACAATGAGATACTTTTAGCAAAGTGACAATAAAAGAACAATTTATTGATAAGATTAGTGCAAAGGAGGAAACTACACATAGCCATGCATGTAGTACTGTGCCTTCAAAGAACGTACCATGTCAGGTCGTTTTCAAAATTAAACTTGTTACGAAAATCACTACACTTTTTTTTTTTTTTTTTTTTTTAGTGAATAGGACTTTGAGGATTTTCTAGTGATACCTCTCCGTTTGACAGGCAATGAAACCAAAACTTGGGGGAGTCAAGTTCATTCAGACCCACAGAACAGTGCAGTGTAGGTGGCCTTGCTTCTGGTTCTGGCTCTTGCCATTATTAGTATGACTTGGGGCAAGTCACATAATCTCTGAACCTCACTTTACTCAAATGTAAAATGGGTATGCTCATTCCCATGGAACAGACTTATAAATTTGTAGTTATTCACCTAGGAGTTGACTCTGGAAATCAGATCTCTCTGGCTTCATATGTTGGGACCCCTCTGTTTGACTGCACCAGCCTCCTCTTTCCAAGCACTCCCAAGCCCTAATCTGTTCTTGTCCACTGTAGTATCTGAACACATCCGTAAACACATCATCTAGAGCTCTCACCCAATTCAACTCTCGGAAGAAAACAAGCCAAGAGGGAAAATAAATTTGAGACAGAAAAAGCACCGTCTGAGAATTCTGAAACTAGGACTGACTTGAAATCAGTTGGTTAACCTTTTCATATAGAGATGAAGGAACTGAGGCCCAGGGAAGTTGAGCACTTGGCCAGAGTTGAAAACCTTTTAAATGGCAGAGCTCGGACTATCCTAAACCTATCACCTCTGAACTCATGGCCAATACTTTTCCAAGGCTCTCCTCTGACCCAACATAGTTTAGCTCTGAGCAAACTCTTTCTGGTTCTCCAGGCATATCTCTTCAATATGTTGCAGAAAAGAGCAATTGTCTAGATTTACGACGGACACGGAGTGAATGATTCTGGGCTATTTGCTCTAGAAGCAGACCCTCATCTGCGCCTATCTGTTTCTAAAAATGGGGTCGGGGGCAGATTCACACAGAGTAACCTATATGGAAGCTACTGAAACTTTGTGAGCAGGGCTTCTGTTCATAAGGTCCAGAAATGAAATCCTCCTTGGAGAGGAGGTCACAGGCAAATTCACTTATCCACAGCAGAGATCAGAATAAATCTGGAAGTACATAGTTCATCTGGGTAAAGGCTGGGGGGAGGTCTTCCTTGAGACCAAGAAGCCCAGGGCAGAGCAACCAAATGGCTGACGAAAGAGCAGTCACTCTCTGCAGGGACTTTGGTTTTCTTACAAAAGGGGAAATTTGGCCAGAGCTCCCAGGTACAGACCAACTCTGCTTCCCCATGTGCAAAACAGTCTCCGATCTCCTATATATTTCCCCTGCAGGACCGGAGCGGCTGCTAGCCACTCAATGTGTCTACCTCTGCCCTTGACCATCCTGCACAGCACAGAGGCTCTTCACACTGGATTCTCCCAAACGGCCAGATAAGCTCACGTGTCTTCCACAGCACTGGGATTGCTATGCATCGGAGTATAGGGCAACCATGTGCTTTGGAGTCCAACAGACCTCCATTCAAAACTCTGCTCATCTCACTGGCTGAACGATGTTGGACAAGTTACTTCTCTTCTTTGAGCAATGAAACTGGAGTAAATAATGCCTGCCTCCCTGGGCTCTTGGACAATTATAGGAAACAACACGCAATGCTAGATCAGGGCCTGACATATAGTAGATGTTGGATAAATGTCAACTTCCTTCTTTGTCTTCATTACCAATGGAGGGCTTGTCTAACAAAAAGCTTGAGCCATTGTGGGGTGACCTCCAAGTTTCTCTCCCAACTGGCTGTTTATGGACTAAATGTTTGTGTACTCCCCACATTCATATCTTGAATCCCTCACTCCCCATGGGATAGTATTAGGAGGTAGGGACTTGGGAAACAATCTCCTTTAGATGAGGTCATAAGGGTGGGATGGGATTAGCGTCCTCCTAAGAAGAAGAAATACCAGCATTTACCCACCCTTACCCCACCAAGCACAAAGAAGAGGTAGGTGAGCGCACAACAAAATGGCAGTCGTCTCTAAGACAGGAAAAGGGTCGTCACCGAGAACCAAATCTTCTGACCAAGGTCCTTGACCTTGTACTTTCAAGTCTCCAGAACTGTGAGAAATGAAGGTCTGCTATTTAAGCCACTGGGTCTGTGGTATTTTCTTATATCGCTGTAAAGGGATGAAGATACCAGCCTTGCTGTGTTCCAGGTGAGGAGCTGGCGGAGCAAGGCACACAAAGCTCGCCTGAGGAATCCAAGGCAAGAGCCAGATTCAGAGACAAGAGCAGGGTTATTTTTCCGCCTCTTGGAATATGCAGCCATGTGCTCTGGTGTTCTGGCTCTGCCCCCTTCATCTGGCCACAATACCATGTGGTATCACAACTTCTGAATGTTAAGAAACCTTATATTTCCTCAAGTATCAGTACTTAATTTTTCGTTCCACACATAAAACTCTGTGAGTGGAAAGGCTGCTGGCCCCCTTGTCAGAGGTAATTTCTCAAGGCTCTGCATGGGATTTAACGGGAGCCATATGGTTAAGTCCGTCAACCCTCCCAGAAAGCATCCCCCTGAAGGGCCCTCGTAAATGTTCTCAGGGCTGTGAAAGATCCAGCAACTTTCTAACAATAAAGCAATGTTCACAGCCGACGATACTCAGCAAAACACAAAGCAGGAAGTAATGGCTTCTATTCTGAATTACTCAAAGGGGTCTTCAAGCTGTCCTGGCAAAGGGCCGTGGGCCAGTGACACCCTGGGACCTGCTGGTCTGTTGCCTCCAGCAGGAAGAAGGCTGGTCTGGATGTCACTAGCATCGGCCTGGGGTGGGCAGTGACGGTCTTACTCATGCTCAGTTTGGCTTGTGAAGTTAAAGAAAACTCTGGACAGTGGTTTTACACACCTATGCATTTACAGAGCAAGCACACTCCCAAATTGTCAGCTGCTTTATTTATCTTAAGTCCTCTTTAAATGTCGCTTTTCTGTGGCAGCGCCATTAGCCAACCTCTCTCCCTTAATTTCTGAGCAACAGCGACACAAAAATCCTCAAATCAATTACCATTCCCATCTCAATGAACACCTCAAACAGCAACACCAACTTATACAACGAAGCCGCATGACTCTGGTAGAAAAGGTAGCATGCTTTTAACACCAACACGCTCGGAGGCAGAGCAAGCTTTATTACTATGACTACCGGTCACGTCAAGGACCAAGTATTAGCCACACCTAATACTCTGTATAATACATAGTGTCAGAGATTGCAAACAGAAAAGAAGTGCGGAAAGGGCAAGAGGAGGTACAATCTATGACGCATACTGGCTTCTCTTTATTTTTACATAAAACAAGGTTTGCTTCTACGGCATCTTATATCAATTTCTGGCTAAGTATCAGGCCTAAACTGTTCAACCACAACCCCATGCAAATAGGGGTTAGGACCAAATTGCTAACATAGTTACACATCACATGGACACTGATGTGCCAGGATTCAAAGTAGTACAAAACGAAGGAGGAATTTCATACATTAATGGCTTCAAATATGCATGCGGTTGACCATATTTTCACGGTTCCTGACATCTTAACCAGAATGTTCCCCAACGAGCCAGATATCTTCTGTTCAAGACACGAGCTTTCGTAGGAACATCTGTGTATCTTGATGTTAGGCACAGAACACTTCTATGTCATAAACTATGACCATCAAGTACTTTTTTTTTTTTTTCAACGTTTATTTATTTTTGGGACAGAGAGAGACAGAGCATGAACGGGGGAGGGGCAGAGAGAGAGGGAGACCCAGAATCGGAAACAGGCTCCGGGCTCTGAGCCATCAGCCCAGAGCCCGACGCGGGGCTCGAACTCCCGGACCGCGAGATCGTGACCTGAGCTGAAGTCGGACGCTTAACCGACTGCGCCACCCAGGCGCCCCTTGTACTTTTCACCAATCGTCTAACAAGCTCACGTGTTTGCCCAAATCCCTACAGAGGATTCAATTTGTAGAACATGTTGAATGAAAACGGAATGCAGGAAGAAAACGGGTGGAGTAGAGTGGCAGTGTCGCCCACGACCGATCAGAATCCTGTACTGAGGTCCATTGGTGGAGAATGCCACATTCCATACCACCTTCACTACTCTCCTGAAGAATCGCCGGGCATGAATTCCCTGCTCACGCTTAACATCATAAAGAGAACTAGACTCCTTCAGGAAAGCTGGGATCTATTAAGATTATAGCCACCTCCTCAATTGCTTACCGGCTCCTACAAAAGTATCTCATGCAAAGAGAGACAGAGAGAGACAAAGACAGAGTAAGAGACAGAGAAAGGGAATTTACACGACCACTACATGCTCATCGACCATTTTTCCCAGGTTCTGCTGACTTAATCCTGAATTAATGAGCCTGTTACATGATATCTAATAAAAACGACTGCAGCAGAGATACTGCTTGGAATCTGCCACATATTTGCTCCAAGGCTGAATCGATTTCATCTATATTTAACACATGCTTGTTTTCTGTCTCACTTGTCTCCCCCACAGCCCATGGCTCAACTCTTTTTTTTTTTTTCCCCCATCTGGAAAACTTATCTCCTAAAATGCTACCATCAATCAGCCAAAGACACTCTTCCTGAGAGAGCGTCTGCCAGTCTGACTAAGCACAAGTAGTCACTAGTTTGGGGATGCCTCCCACACTCTCTAGCACCGTGTGTTTTTCTAGCTTGCCTAACCGCACGAGTACAATTTGGGATATTTATACTTACCTCCAGTTTCTACTGGGATAACAGCGTTACTTTGACAGAACTGGGCATAGGGCATGGTGGGGGGGGGGGTGATATGGGATGGCACAGAAGTTGCCTGTGTCGCTTATCTACCTACTTATAAATTTATTTCTTTGGATTTTTGCATTTCCACCCACTTTGGTCTAGACTGGCTCAGTGCCTGCTCAAAAAGTATGAACATCCGATGCTTACAAAGACGCATACACTTTGCCCCTCAAAATCTTCCCTGGACTACCGTGCTGTTCCCATTTCCAACTCCTTCATTGTCAATATCACCCCTAATATATTCGAGCCTTTATGCTTAAATACAGCATGAAAGAAGGTGCAGAAAAGAAAGCAAAAGTAAAGTTGGCCGCAGAAGCCAAGCACCGGGAGAAGGGAAGGAAAAAAAGGGGGCAGGAGACAGGCGGCCCCCTCCCTCTCCCACAAAGTTCCAGTCGTGAACACACCCACTGGCCGCAGCAGAAAAGCACTGTGCGTGGGCACAGGTGGGTCCCAGCCTCCCTGCCTGGATGCAGCTTAAGCGCTGAGCCTGAATGAAGACTTTCATTGCTGTTTGCTGTTTTTGTTGGCCAGTAGCCATGGCAAACATTTGCAGGTGGCTTGGCCAGATTTTGACACTTAAATATTTGAGGTTGTGATAAAAATCAGAATATTACTACAATATGGTTCTGTGCAGTCTCAAGAAAAAAAAAAAACTATCTGCAATTTCAAATGCTCATTTAAAGACACAGTCTCCAGAGGGAACTCATGTTTTAAAATAAGTACTCATTTCCTCTTTGCTGCGAGAAATAAAAAGAGTCAACCATCCCCAAATGTTACCACCTAGAGTTTCATTCTGAATCCACTGGTGAGATGGGTTGGGTTGTTCCTTGCTGAGCGCCATCCGGGCAAGGTTTTAGATGGGTCACATGGAGAAAATGGAGATGACAGGATGTGTGGGTTGGAATCAACATGGTAAGCACGACAGGGAAGGATCTGAAGAAAAGGAACAGCCTCCCTCAAGCCTGGCAATGAGACAGAGTCCTAAAAGTGACAATTATCTCCTAGAACGCACCAGGAGAGACATGCATGAGAAGACGGAGTGGGCTGGGAGGTCGCATGTACCAGAGGAACACTCCCACCCACCCAGGCACAGTGACACAGCCTAGAAATGTTACCCAACTGTACAGCCCTGGGCCAGCCGGGTAAATTATTGACAGAGTCAACACGCATCTTAGAATTCAGTGCTAACCCTTAAAAGATCGTTTCACAAAAACCAGCATTGTACTAACAATGGCCGAATGCTAAGGGCCTCCAAGAGGGTAGCTGGGGTGGGGGCGAGGGGGGAGGCAGAACTCCAGGGGGGAAGGAATGTTATAAAACTGCTAGTAAACTCTAACACATTTTATGTTTTTTCCCCTTGAAAGAAAAATAAAATAATTATGATTAGCTGGCCTAACTGTGAATTGTCTGCCAAAGCCAAACCACTAGAGTGAAGGAGGGCCTTGAGATTTAGATGCTGTCTTTAAAGAACCCACTCCACCCTCGTAGTATATTATAGGTTCTTGCTTTAGATGGTGGCAGTATTTGCTCCCACGGTCATTTGAAAAGAAAAGAAATATTTAACAGGGCTACTAGCTAATTTAGCATTGGCTTCTTCCAACAAAGTCAAGCATTCAAATGGCCAGATTAATATTCTTTTTTTTAAATGGGAGACCAAATGTACCCATGGCAAGCTCATGAAACCATCACTGCCCACAGCTCCCATTTGTTAAGATGGGTCTTCACAAATCACAACCCATCTGATAGGTTGAGAAATGTGGGAGACAAGGCACCCCTTCTAAAGCATTCTAAGGAGGAATAAGCTGATGTTGTTCCCCATGCTCACTCTTGATCTGAAATTCCTACAAACATGAAAAACAAAGGGGAAAGCACCTGGCTGGCTCAGTCCGTGGAGCATGTGACTCTGGATCTGGGGGTTTTAAGTTGGAGCCCACACTGGGTGTACAGACTACTTAAAAATAAAGTCTTTGAGAGACTGGTAAAAACTGAGAATAAACTAAGGGTTGATGGGGGGTTGGGAGGGAGGGGAAAGTGGGTGATGGGCATTGAGGAGGGCACCTGTCGGGATGAGCACTGGGTGTTGTATGGAAACCAACTTGACAATAAATTTCATATTAAAAAAACAATTTAAAAAATAAAATCTTTTAAAAAACAAAGGGGGCAAGACACATTGGCACATTGCAGGTCTGCTTTGGGTTGTTGTTGTTGTTGTTGTTTTAAATCACCGTATCCAATATTCAGCTGAATATTCACACTGAATTCTGATGCACATACCAAATACAGCAAGCTCCCTATCCTATTTTAAACAGAGGATTGTGGGAACATACAGCAAGCAGTTCTCAGCTTTCAACAATATAAATTTATCAGAGCTCTTTGGCTTAAGTTACTACTTTTTCTTCCTAGGAACTTGACTACTCTTAAATATTCGATTTCCTCTTCACTCTACTCCTGTGAGGGTGGAAAGAAGACACATAACCATCATCCTGAAGATAAGGAAGCAGGCCAGAGAGTCTGTTATTTCTGAGAAGCTCGCGGGTAATGCCCAGGCTGCTGGTCCTCAGACCACACTCCAAGTAGGCAGGGGATAGCACTGTCATATGAAACTCAGAAGTGAAAACTCTTTCCAACCCATAAACAGAGTGTCTGGGATTCTGACGAAACCGACCTTTCTACCAAGTTCTCTCAATACCGCAGTACTGTCTTTTTTACATAAGCCAGGGGGAAAGGGTTTGCTGTTTTTGCTTTTTCTACTCCAGGAATGAGCCTGGGCCAACACAGAGGAAGGGGAGAACTAATAAAGAGGTATTAACAAGGAAAGGAAGCAAAGAAGAATAATCAGAGGGACGCAAGACTGGAAATACATGGAAGACACAGGGGCTGGGCTCAGCAGATCCTAGGAAAAAAGGGACACACTCTGTTGGGGAGGAAGGTGGGCTGGTGAAACCTCCCTCTACCATCCTCAAGCATTTGTCCTGAAAGTATGCTCTGCTCCCCGTCACACCCAAGGGGTTTTCTCCCGTCATCTTGAAGTTCACAACTCTTGTCTGAAGAAACGATGACACCGAATGCCTTGCTTTGCCCCGCAAAGTCCAGGATCAAAAGTGTCCACCAAATGGGGACTCCCCACCTTTCTCCCATTAAAAGCATCACTCTAAGGGCCAGGTGGTACCACACCAGCCAGGAACACCAACTTCTGTCTCACCCGATCCGAGCACCAGAAACAAGGAGAAAGTCTAGAACATTCTCTGAGCTCCAGCCAGGACCCAGAGACAACCGAGGAAGTCTCCTTACCCGATCTGGCGGTTGGTGGAAGGTGCCTGTGTGATGACAGAGCTGGACTGGGGCGACGGCATGGCTTGCTGAATCACAACGCTGGTGTCATGGTTGGGCATCCGGGTGCTGCCAAGCTGGTGAGCTCCGGGCCCCGCCAAGGCCCCACCAACTGTGTTATGCATCGAGATATTCTGCCCAGAGAAGACAGAGGGGAAGGTCAGAAGAAGTCAATGTTTTATGCTACTCTCAAGCTCTCAGAGGACAAAATTGGGCATCTGGTCATGTCAACTAAATAAAGAGTTATGGCTTCTGGCAAGCCATGGGTCCACCCATCTTGTTATAACTTACAGCTATGAGCAGATGAGAAACAACTATTTACCCTAAGAGTAACACACATAAGAAAACACCCTGAAATTTACTAATCACTCTGCCGCCTTCCTGATGTAAGGTGTCTATCAGGGACATTTGATGCATGTCTTCTCTGACCTGGTGTGATATATACTGTGTTTGAAAATAATTTCCATGGTGAGTGCACGATACTATGATTTAGTGAAGAGCTGTTCAGCATCCTGCTTTGAATGACATGCACACTAGGTTATTGTTTCTTTTTCAGTCGCATGAGAGTGGCCAACCACCTACTTTTTTTCCCTCCCAGGAAACTACTACCTTTCCCAATCATAATCTAGGTACTCATGACCCAAGCTCAACAACCTGGAGAGTGAGGATAGATGACTGGCAGAGATGACAGGGTGTCTGGAATCCAATGCCAAGAGCCAAAGTTGCAACTTTCGGCTGTATCTCCATAAAATCAATCTCTAACAATTTTTATGGAATAACGGAATATAGAACAATGCTTGCTTGTTCATTTACTTTTTCACTGTCTTGTCCTCTAGAATGAAGAACATTTGTGTTCATAACTCTCTCTCACGGTACTTGGAACATTGTAGGCACTCAGGTAAACATACGTTGCATGAATAAACCAGTGAAGGCAAAATGTGACATCTGAGTCACTTAAGGGAACTAACAGCCTGTGCTTATTTCTGATGACTTGAATGAAGGTTTCCTTGTTTAAAATTCAAAAGTAAGGTAACACACGAAAGGTAAAGCTGTCTCAAAAGACAGTTCTTCTTAAAAAAAAAGAAAGTCACTGGGACAAACAAAAGAGGATTCACACTGGAGCAGAAGTCTTACCAATGTGGTAGAGCCAAAAGGTGAGAAATTCAGAGTCTAGAAAAGAAAGGGAAAGTGCAGGGTAAAGCCAAGTAAGTAAGTGGGTCTCTGTAAACAGCTAGGCACAGCTCTTCAGCTTAGAAGGGTAGTGAAATTCGAGAGGTCAGCTGGACAATGGGTTGAGGATGGCAGAAAAGAAATGGAGTGTCACTAGCAATTTACTGGAGGGAAAATATATATCTGTCTGCGCTTTGGGGTTAGCAAAGAAAAAAATAAATGTTACCCAGGAGAACCAGAAGTGGTTCTTTGAAGTTCTTCTGCAAAGAACAGGATTTCCTGCACTACGTGTTAAATGATGGTGATAACATATATGGTATTTGGGGTGGTTGTGTCCATCACGTTGCACCTTTCCCAGATTTCTGATTTCTAAATCCTGACCACACAGTTTGTCAGGAGTCCAGATGGAAACTGGGCACCTGGCTTAGACTGTGAGCCGACTGTGTTATCGCGGGATCCCAAAGGCATGAACAGTCGTCTATACACACACGCGGTCCAAAGGCTCCTCTTTTACACTGGAAGGTTTTTCTGACGTGGGAAAATATTGTGGTTGGTTAAAGCAAGATGAAAGGAAATGGCGATTTGTGTTGGAGTAGCGTGCAGGGGTATGCTTAAGTTCTTTTTATAGGGTCTAGAGACGTAGCGAATTGAGCTCAAATGATAATAAAATAAAATAACTGGGTTACTTCTTTAAAAAGTGAACCTTAACAAACATACTTCCCTGGGTCTTAATGAGGTCTTGAGGAAGTCAACAATTAAAAATATTTTTTTCCTCCATTGTTGGGATCCTCAGAGAGACTCCCAAGTTTTTGTCTTGCTCACAGTCACCTACTTTGCCAATAATAGATCTGGGGCACCGGAAGATTTCTGGCTCTTTTTAGAATTATTTTCTGTTGCGCTGTACTATCAAAAATTATGAGTAGAGCTGCACAGTCTAAAATTTAAAATAACAATCTTTCAATTGACAAAGAAGAATATAAAATGTATGAACCTTCCTTGGGTTACCCGCGGCACTATTCTTCTATCACCCCCCTATGCAGTCCCCAAGTACTGCAGAGTCAACCTACGCATCTTTGATCTGTTTCTATCCTTCTATTTCTCCTCCTGCCAACCTACACCCAACCACCTCCATCTCCTTTCCTGGACTAGAAAGTGGTCTCCTAACTGGTCTGTCACTTACTTTGCCTTCCCTTTCTCCTTTTGCCCATATACAGTCACAGTGATTTTTTTTTTTTTTCAACGTTTTTTTTATTTATTTTTGGGACAGAGAGAGACAGAGCATGAACGGGGGAGGGGCAGAGAGAGAGGGAGACACAGAATCTGAAGCAGGCTCCAGGCTCCGAGCCACCAGCCCAGAGCCTGACGCGGGGCTCGAACTCACGGACCGCGAGATCGTGACCTGGCTGAAGTCGGACGCCTAACCGACTGCGCCACCCAGGCGCCCCACAGTGATTTTTTTTAAGTTTGTTTGTTTGTTTGTTTGTTTGTTTGTTTGTTTGTTTTGAGAGAGAGAGAGAGCAAGCGCATGAGTGCGCAAGTGGAAGGAGGGGTAGAGAGAGAGGAGAGAAAGAATTCCAAGCAAGCCTATGCTGTGAGCACGGAGGCAGACTAGGGGAGGGTACGCACAATGTGGCCCTAGAGATCTTCCAAACTGTGAGATCATGACCTGAGCTGAAATCAAGAGTCAGAGGCTTAACCAACTGAGCCACCCAGGCACCTGGCATGGTGATCTTTTCAAAAACCAAAACTGATCACGGCCCACAATTCTCCCCGCCCAACTGCACTGCCCCACCTCCAGCCACCACCCCCACAAGCTTCTTAGATGGCTTCCATGGTTCAGAAGACATTGACAGCACTCTTTGTGTCATCTCCAAAGCCTGTAGGAGACCCTTCCTACCTCTCAGTTCATCTCACACTACTCTCACTCTTGCTTTGTGTTCTTCACTCCACCTTATTGGCATGTTCCTGTCCTCATACTGCCCATGCTCCCTTTCAGCACAGGGCCTTGGGAATATGTTTTTTTCTGCTACCTGTGCCGTTCCCCTGATTCCACCTTCAAATCTCAGATTAAGCATCACGCGAGGAAGACTTCCCTGACCTCTCCAGTGATGGGCACCCTCTCCCTCTTCTTTGCAGTACTTTTTACAAGTTCACAATTGTTTTGATTATTTGACTAACATGTTTCTTCCTTAAGGCCATAAGCGCAATGTGAGAAGAGACTAAATTTGACTTTACTCCCCATTGTCTCTGTTGCCTAGATCAGTGCCTGCATATAATAAGTGCTCAATAAACACTGAATGAGTGAGTAAACTATAAAATGATATTCCTAAAATATTCAGTATGAGGAAGTCTTTTATTCCCTGGCCAGTTTTTGAGAGTGCTAACTTTTTGTCCATCTACCGGGATCTCAGAACATGCTTATGGTATTAGAGCTTTAGATATTAAGGTATTTGTTCAATTATGGGCTAGAGAAAGAGAAAAGACCAGTGTTAAGATGAAAGCCACAAACATGGGACGTACACAAGAAGGAAAGCCTTTGAGAAAATATTAAATGAGCCCTTGGAAGAAGATGCCAAAAGGCGAGCTCTGAATCTTTGAGCACTTTGGCTCAAAGTATGGCAACAACCATTCTTCACCTCCACCATGAAAACCAGGAAAAACTGATCTGTGCTGCAGCACAAAGAAAATGATTTCTTCAGAGGGAAGCATGTTAAGTGAAAGAAAGAACTACTTCTTTAATGAGAATCATTAAGAAGAATTTTAAGGGACACCCAGGTGACTCAGTCGGTTGAGTGTCCAACTTCAGCTCAGATCATGATCTCATGGTTCCTTGAGTTTGAGCTCCACATCAGGCTCCTTGCTGTCAGTGTGAAGCCTGCTTTGGATCCTCTGTACTCCTCTCTCTCTCTGCCCCTCCCCTGCTCTCTCTGTCTCTCTCTCTCTCTCTCTCAAAAAAAAAAAAAAAAAAAGAAAAGAAAAGAAAAGAAAAAGAAAGAAAGAAAGAAAGAAAGAAAGAAAGAAAGAAAAAGAAAGAAAGAAAGGAAGGAAGGAAATAAGAAAGAAAGAAAGAAAGAAAGAAAGAAAGAAAGAAAGAAAGAAAAGAAAAGAAAAGAAAAGAAAAGAAAAGAAAAGAAAAGAAAAGAAAAGAAAAGAAAAAAGAAAGAAAGAAAGAATTTTAAAAACTATCCAGGAATATACCTCACACCTTCTCCCACCAACATTTAAGACATCTCTTTGTCTCTGTGACCCCAACCAGAGATGGAAAAGGCTCCTAAGTGTTATATTCTAATTCTTCAATAATCTCTTTTCTCCACCACACATGAAATCTGCAAATTCTCCACACTCCTTCCCCCAGACCGAGGGAGTAATTTCAAAACATTTTGGAAAAATAAACAATTAGGCAAACATTATCATTTCACATTAAGAGAAGATCTTTTTTTTTCCTTTAAGCATTACGTAGTAACTCAAACATGAAATTATTTTCTGCGTTCACATTTTCCCAATTATGGGTTCAAAACCTGTCTTCATTGATAAAAGAATGGCATTTTACCTCTGGGTAAATTAAATATCCAATTTCAAAAACACGAGTGACTACATCTTGCTGAGTTACTTTTGCTAGTATAGGTGCATAGATTTGGAACTGGTACAATAGTGTCATCAAGCCAGTGGATGGGTGTCAATACGCATGGAACAATCAGAGATGTTCCTCGAGGCTCAGCCTTTGGCCTTTTCTTGTTCTGCATTTGTACCAACAGCTTGGATGAAGATGTAAAAATTGCGCCTGTCAAATCTGCAGTTGACACAGTGTTGGGAGGCAGAGCTTATGTTCTGGGTAGTAGAATCAGGTTTTACTTGAGCCAACTGTGTGATCTGGCCTCCAAAAATGCTAACATAAATCTAGGTTGCTGTAGAAGAAGTGCGATGTCCAGCTCAAGGGAAGTAATTACTCCACTGTACAGCGCGCTGAACTGACCACATTTGGCCACCACATTTTAAGGGGGAAATTGACAAATAGGAGGGAATGAAAGCAATGAAGGCATCCAAAATGCATCACAGGAAGAACTGTAGAGGAATCAGGGAATATTTAGTCTGAAGAAGAAAAGATTTAGAGGGTCATGCTAACTGCCTTCAAATATTTGTGGGATTAGATACAGTCTATATTACTCCAGAGGGCATAACTTCCAAAAAATGGGATCATGTTGATAAAAGCCAATGATGACTACAATTTGAGTTCTTATTTTGAGACAACCACTATGCTAGATGCTTTATAAACTGCATCTCTAACCTTCACAATGGCATTACAGGGTCAGCGTTATTAGCCTCGTTTTAAAACAATAAAAAGGGGCGCCTGGGTGGCGCAGTCGGTTGGGCGTCCGACTTCAGCCAGGTCACGATCTCGCGGTCTGTGAGTTCGAGCCCCGCATCAGGCTCTGGGCTGATGGCTCGGAGCCTGGAGCCTGTTTCCGATTCTGTGTCTCCCTCTCTCTCTGCCCCTCCCCCGTTCATGCTCTGTCTCTCTCTGTCCCAAAAATAAATAAAAACGTTGAAAAAAAAATTAAAAAAAAAAAAAACAATAAAAAGAGTAAAATTCCTACCATTACTAATACTATGCCATTCTCTTCTAGTCATCCACACTCTTTCTGGACTGATGCTCTAAAAATACAAATTTGATCTTTTGTCCAAAGACTAAACGAGCTGCCTTGTCACATACTGAGCTTTCTGGCATTGGAGTTAAGCCAGTACAGACTAGTGGCCCCCTGTCAAGGATGTCACCAAGAGGATTTCTGCATCAGGAGGGAGAAAGTGCTGCATGACCTCTAAGGTCTCTTCTATTGCTAAGATTCCCTCACTTACGATACATGGTTCATACTTCGGCCCAAGGCTTCCACATGATTAGTAATCTGCGATAACATTGGAAATACACTGGCTTAGGAGTTAGGAGGTCTATTCTAGTCCAGGCTCTCTACCCCTCCTTGCAACCATGTAACCTGGATAAATCATCCAACCCCCCTCAGCTCCATAGCCCCATTGCTAAAAGCAGGGGGTTGGACTACCTGGTTTCCATAATTATGTCTGGCTCTGATACTCCACAAGTCTCTTTGTATGTTACATTTTATGAGACATTAAATATCCAAACACACTTTTTAGATTCTGATTCACGGGCCTACAAACATTGATTTTTTTTTTCCTCCATAACCATAAGCTTTTGGAGATGAGTCTCCTAAAAATTATAGCTTTATGCCAGACCCAAGGGATCATGATTCAAGAAACGGATCCAACACAAAGTAAAATTTCTCAAACTTCAAAGATGAAAATTTCACAAATTATTTTCACCTAAATCGCTCACTCTGGGGGTTCCAATTTCTCCACATGTTCCTTTGACTTCTTCTTCCCTTCATATCCTTCACTATACCTTGCTCTCCATTCAGTGTTGTTCTGAGACACAAAGGGTGTGAATGGAATGAGAATCAGGGCATAATGAGTCTTGATTGCATACTCAGTGAGTTTGAGGTAGGGTGGTAATTGTCTATCTGCATGCATGGGCTTGGAATACAATATGCAAAAAAACAACGCAATGTATATGAATATATGTCCATGTTCTTATAGACACCTATAATTTCAGGGCGTGGTCATGAAGGATGAAGGGCAGTGGACCACAGATGAAAGTAAAAGTTGGAGCATACAGGGAGAAGGTTGTTGATTCCCATAAGGTCCCAAAATGCTATCTTCAAATCTATATTCTGTCCAACTGCCAAGGTGTGGAGACTTTATGGGTTTCTCTATAAAGAGCCAGGGTCATCCCGACACGCATTTACAAGTCAAGTTGTGCAATCTTGGAATTGTCTGCATCTTAATGAGGCCCGGGCAGTTATGAAGACTTTCAGAACTTCCCCGATGTAAACATCCATGATTTGCATCCAAAAGATGCCTGAGACATCCACAGGATAACACAAGTTCTAACCTTGTGTTAGAAGAGACTAAGCTCTTTGGAGGTTTAGGAAGGATTCTAGAAGGTCCTAACTCCTTCTTTCTGATGCTCTCAGGAGCTGGAATACCAGAGTGAGTATTTTGAATTCTACTAAGAGAGTAGGCTGCTCCGTGACAGAGGGGACAGTGAAGTATTAGAGGGGACATAGTGGGGTTGGGGAGGACACCAGGGGCCATGCCAGCTGCCTCTCTCTCCATAACATTCTCCTTAGTGTAGCCACACTGTGAAAGATGAACAGAAGAAAGAATCCATCTCAGGCAACTTTGCATCAGGGAAAGGGAGAGGAGAGCACAGAGCCCTGTGAAAATTCCAGCCTTGACATGCACATTTAAATTCTGCTTTTTCAGGGGCGCCTGGGTGGCGCAGTCGGTTAAGCGTCCGACTTCAGCCAGGTCACGATCTCGCGGTCCGTGAGTTCGAGCCCCGCGTCGGGCTCTGGGCTGATGGCTCGGAGCCTGGAGCCTGTTTCCGATTCTGTGTCTCCCTCTCTCTCTGCCCCTCCCCCGTTCATGCTCTGTCTCTCTCTGTCCCAAAAATAAATAAACGTTGAAAAAAAAATTTTTTTTTAAAAAATAAATTCTGCTTTTTCAGAGTATGCTACTTATCCCAGAAGACTTCTAAGGGGAACAAAAACATGAGCACTGGAATATAGGGCTCAAGTTCAGATCAGCTCAATAGCACCTGGGCATGTTAAGTTCTCTGAGCCATACCTTCCTCATCTTTAAAATAGAGATAATCATCTAATGAACAGGGTTGTAGTGAGCCCCACATGAGAGGACGGATGTTCCAGCACAGTGCTGACAGCATACGTGTACTTCTTCTCTTTTAGTATAGTTCCGAACGTGAGGCTCAGAGAGTAGTGGTTCATTCTGGGTGGCTACTCCCCATGACTGATTTTAATAGAAATATTACTAATAATAGCTAGCACTTATACAGCATTACCATATGGCAGAAAACTCATTTAGTCCTTATTAGTCTATGAGGCACATAGGATTATTAATCTTCGTTTTACAGAGGAAGAAACTGAAGCACAGAGAGGTTAAGTAACTTGCTCAAAGTCATCCAACTGATAAGTGAAGGAGCTCAGACCTAAGCCCTTTGTCTTCAGAGTCCAGATTCTTACCTACTAAGCCATACTGCCTGTATAGTCTTGCTGTAAAAATATTTTCTAGTGGAAAATGACATGGCAAAAAATAAAGTGTACCTGCTATCCTTTCTAGGGACATTAAAAGAAATGGTTAATTGATGCTGGTATGGGATCCTGAGAATTACAATATATCTGTCTTACCACTAACTTGGGGCAATGTCATCACCACCATTTCATACCTAGAAAAGACTGGGATACACCATTAATTCATTTCTAAGTTGTTGACTCGTGACCCTTGTCTTAATGTCATATTGCCTGCACAGGTCTTTTGAGACTGGTTTACAAGGAACAGGGCAGATTAAGATTAGGGAGGAAAGCTGTACTTCAAAAACTGTTGAACGATACTCCTACCAAACTACCAAAACAACCAACCAACTGTCACTCACTCATTCTCTGATGAAGTTCAGCTTCCTCAATAGTTCCACGAGTTAAGCAAAAGGCTGAGAAAGAGGTAATTTCTTTGATGTTTGGATCAAGTTCAATTTCCAAGGCAACTTCCCTTACAGCGGGTAGAAAAGCAGCTCACACATGGATATGACCCTCAGTGGCCTTTAGCACACTCACCCGTTCCCAGGAAGTGGAAGGCCTGGCCCGAGTGAGGTTCTAGACTTGAGCCTGCAAGATACGGACCAGCAAGATCCATCTGACTGGACTGTGCTCTCCTCCAACTCCAGACCTCTGTCATCCTTTCTAATACTGGGTTTAGACAAAAGAGCCCTGAACCATCCCTGTAAGCATTTTATAGCTATTCATTTAATACCGTAGTAAAATGCTCAAGACAATAAATGTCTTCTCAGGTGCCACCCTCGACTGTGAGAAACAGTTTTCAGGTGTCTCTCAAAGATCCTGCTCCTTCCTGTTCAGATTCTCTCAGTGCCGTGGAGTGTCTGTGTCTCTGCTCTCACCTCCTGCTTTAGTGTCTCGGTTAATTCCGCTAAATATAATCATATGGGTTAAAAGGAAGGAAGTGATGCCACTTCGTTCAGGTTACTAGAATTTTAGTTGAGCAAATCTCTGTGGTTGATGCATCCACAGATATCTTGGAAGTCAGAGACTCCTCTAATGCCCCTGAAAATGATATTGTACTCACTGCTCCCTGGTAAAGTTCTCAAGAGTCTTCCCCAAGAAACTGTGGCACCAGCCTACTTGAACACTTCTGCCGGCCATACCTCTGACATATGACCTGAGCTTTTATCATTTCATTCCAATCAATCTTTTCCATAACATCTCCTGGCAACTCATCCTCTCTACCCTTTTCCCTCTCATTCACACACACAGACCTCAATGCTTCTTGACTATTCATTCCATTTCATGTCTCTTTTTCACCTCTGCACATGATATCTCCTCTTTGCAGTCAATCCAAGATCCAGCACCTTTCTCCTCTGTGGAGCCTTCTCCCACTGCTTCTGGCCCCATTAGTTGCTCCCTGTTTTGTGCTCTCGTGGTACCTTTTCCATATTGCCATTAAAGAGCCTGGCTGATTTCCACAAGCACTTCCTCCAGCAAACTTGGACCAGGGAATAGGCCAGGTTCACCTGAGAACAGCCAGTGTCTGCTCCTTGATATGCACCTTGCAGACGTGCAATAAATTCAATTTTTCAGTGAATACATGAATGGTGGCGATTTTCTGCAAGTCTATTGCGTCTCTTTGCTTTACTTTCCTCACTTGTTAAACAGGAACAACCATACCTGGTAAGGTTTTCATAAATATTTAGTTAAGTAATGCCAATGCAGAGCTTAGTACAATGTTGGGCGTATTAAATGCCCAACACTTTTTAGTAACCATTACTTTAATTATCATTACTGTTATCATTAACAATGGTAACGCCACCTCTATACGCAATTAACCACTCTTTGGTCCTCCATTTTATCCCATAAATACCTCTTTCAAAGCTCTGATAACACATTGGTGTATTTGTTTATTTTTAAGATCGGTCTTCCCCTTCTAGCTGTGAAGACTCTGACAACAGGAACAGTTTCTGATTTCACGTGGCTGTCCCCAGGGCTTAAAACAATACCTGCCACATGGAGGTTTGCTGAATGAACGTGTAGGGAGTGCAACTACAGTGCTCCCAAAAAAGAAAAAAGAAAAAGAACCAACTTTCCCAGAAGACCTACAGTTCAGAGGCAATATGGAAATCTAAGGAGACAGAGGGATAAAAAACAAACGAATCTGAAAAACACCTTTACTCACACAGGCAATAGAAACAGAGACCCACCCTCTAGAGCTGATTAGGCGCTGGCCTAAAGGGTGAAGGGCTAGCCAATGGGTCTGCACCTCCATGTGAGCTCCACCATTAAGCACATGATCTTGCTTGACTTATTAGTCTGTTGCTTTTGCCTTCATACTGATTCCCACATCTGTCTTTTCTTTGCTATCCCACGAGCTCCAGTTTGATAACCCTCCACCCTGACCACGCTATAACTTCTTACTGTTCTCCTGGCTTTCAACCCTTCTGGTCCCTCCCAGGCCACTCCAGACCGCAGAGTCCAATTAATTGGTATGAATCAGCACTTTCCCAATGTCATACCTTAACTCTAAAACCTCCCAGGGCTCCCCAGTGCTTACACCGTGAAAGCCCACTCTTAGCCTTGCCTTCAAAGGCTCTTTTATCCAGCCCCATCTCTTACCCCTGTCCCCTGTGCCAGCCCTCCGCTCCGACCACCCTTCTCTACTCACTACGCAACGCATGAGTTCAAATTCTCCCCTTCACACCTTTGCAGGTACGTTCCCCAGGCCTGGAATTTCCTCTCTGCTTAGCTAAATCCTATCCTCTAGTACAAGTGAGGATAGTATTCCCTGGCTTCCTTGGAACTATGAAGTTAAGATACAGAATGACTTGAAAAGAGCTTTAATAACATATGTATTATCCTGCCACCCTTGCTCTCCTCTCCTCTGACATCCCCTCATTCTTGGAAAGACCGCTTTCCTCTGTTCAACCTCTGGTTCATCTTAAATATCACCTTTTCAATGTTCCCTCTCTAACTAAAAAAAAAAAAAAAAACCCTCCTACTATTTTCTACCTCAGTACCCCGAACCTTTCCTTTATAGCATGTGTCATAAGGTGTGATTTTTCTCATTATCATTTCCAGTTATATAGTATCACTATCATTTTATTATTATTTTATCATTATCATTTCCAGTTATATATACTTTTATCATTATTTTTTTTATTTTTAAAAAATTTTTTTTAATGTTTGTTTATTTTTGACAGAGAGACAGAGCATGAGCGGGGGAGGGGCAGAGAGAGAGGGAGACACAGAATCCGAAGCAGGTTCCAGGCCCTGAGCTATCAGCACAGAGCCTGATGCGGGGCTCGAACTCACAGGCCGTGAGATCATGACCTGAGCCGGAGTCGGACGCTCAACCGACTGAGCCACCCAGTCGTCCCTATACTTTTATCATTATTATTTCCAGTTACCTATTATAAATTCCTGGAAGGGAAAGCGCCCGTCTTATTTTCTCTTCTATTGCTAGTGCCCAGCTCAGTGCCGACACAGAACTAGACAACCAGTGACCGAATGGACAAATGAATTAGGATTTCTGAGGTGATGATATAATAAAGAGCAACCAATTTACAATTTCCTCCCATTGGGCACACGGTCGTCTTCAGCCTGAGATACAGAGAGATAACATTTGCTGACTTGAATCCTCATAAGTCATATCAACAGAGGCCAGACACAGCTTAACAGTCTCCTCAAATTGCCATGCGTTTGGTCAATTCAAGTCACTGGATGAAGTGAGGCAAGACAGGCCCCCCCTAAGCAACTGGAAAACATACAGGAGAAGACAAAGTGAAATGATTACAAACAAGCAAGAAACTAGGGTCCTGGGGTGTATATGGGGAAGGGAAGCGAATGGCACCAATGGCATTGCCAGGCTCCCGCTTCTGTACAGCGTGGGGGAAGAAAACGTTCACGATATCCTGAAAGAGGCACTGAGCACACAGGGAAATGCTGAGGAGACACACTAAGAACCTGGTATGGCCACACCCGGGGCAAATGGCCCATTCTAGAATTAACTAAGCGTATTTCCCTTCCTTCCTTACCAGAACGTGCGAAATTACCAAAAGTAAGGGTGAATATAAAACTACCACAAGGATGCTGATGGTCTGTTTCCTCAGCATTTCAAAGAGAATCAAATACTTATGCTGAATGACCAGAAATACCAATGTAGCGCTCTCTTCAGTGCTGCTCATGATCTACTATAGTTCTGAGAAGAGACTTTGCCTTTCCCTCTCCCAAAGCCCCCCCTTCCTCGGCTCTTCTCTCCTGGCCAAAAGAGCTGGAGGGTAGGGCTGGCTGCTAAGATGAATCTGCTTGAAAACTCCCCTGCCTGGAGCAATGGTGGAGTATCTGCATTCCTGAATATTTGGCAACAGCCTCGCTCTTAACATGAAATAGAAATGTGATCTTCAGTGGGAAGGAAAATGTGCTACAAGATAGACTTCCTCCTCCGAAACAATAGAGAATAAGAGTGCCTGCCCTTCGTTTCGCTTCTGGTGGAACCCGTCAGGTGGCTTGCCATGAATGGCCTTGCTTTGTAAATTGTTCAGTACCTTCACAAACGTAAGTTACTGCTCTGCTGCGCTAGTGATCAATATTAACTCAGGGAAGTGGATGTTTTATTAGAAGACAAGTACCCTCCACCTGCCATTGCTACCAAGCAAACTGAATCACAGCGACTGGTGTTTGTTAAGTCTTCGACCAAAACCCAAATGACATAATGCAACGCAGGAAATCAATGAGAGACTGAGCCTGTCTTATTTGATGAAATCCTAATAGAAAGAGATAACATTTTTACCTTGACCATACCAAATGAAATTCACTTGTTGTGTGCATCGGGGCACTGGCCACAACTGGATGCAACAGTCCTCAAAAGAAGCCTCTGGAAATCTCGTCTGAATATTGAGAGCGAATTTTCAAAAAACAATTTTTAACCTTTATTTATTATTGAGAGACAGGGAGAGACAGAGCATGAGCACGGGAGGGGCAGAGAAAGGAGGAAACACAGAATCCGAAGTAGGCTCCAGGCTCTGAGCTGTCAGCACAGAGCCCGACGTGGGGCTCGAACTCACAAACCGTGAGATCATGACCTGAGCCAAAGTCGGACGCTTAACCGACTGAGCCACCCAGGTGCCCCAAGAGCAAATTTTAAAATAAGAGTTCTTACCAGTCATTTGGGTTCTCTGGGTCCTTAGGAGTCCAGAGAAGTGCAATGGGGGTCAATGAGATAGACGGTTTCTATGTTTACAGCACATACAATGTACATTCCCAAGCCTACATTATACCACTTATTACCATTCTGACCTCATCACTTCCTACTACTCCTAACCTTACTCGCTCTGCTCTAGACACATACTGGCCTCCTCAATGTTCTGCAGACATACAATAGCCATGGCACTGGCTGCTCCCCCCTCCCCACCCCACCCCCTGAAAAGGTTCCTTCTCCTTCTCCTCACATCTCCTTCTGCCACCAATTCCGAATGTCTGTTCAAACGTTACCTCCCAATGAGCCTTATGTCTGAGGCTGGCCACTCTAAACTGACAACTCAACTTCCTTGAATCCACATTTCCCTTACTTAGTTCATCCTTTCCCATCATGACATCCATTCCTTCCTCACTTACTCCAATCCAAAAGCACCAAACTACTTCTGATCCTTATTCTTAAGACAATATGCAAGAAAAGAAAAAAAAAAGACACAAAATCCAATGACTCTATTCTTTTTGAACCACTAGAAATCTCTCTTATCTCTTTCTCTGTGGATGCCATGTTTTGAAAATACTTCTTTAAAAGTCATGAATTCATGGGCGCCTGGGTGGCTCAGCCGGTTGAGTGTCCAGCTTTGGCTCAGGTCCGTGAGTTCGAGCCCCGCGTTGGGCTCTGTGCTGACAGCTCAGAGCCTGGAACCTGCTTTGGATTCTGTGTCTCCCTTTCTCTCTGCTCCTCCCCCGCTCATGCTCTGCCTCTCTCTCTCTCTCTCCTTCAAAACTAAATAAAAACATTTTTAAAAATTTAAAAAGTAATAAAATAAAAGTCATGAATTCATTTTTCTGTACCAGTCTTGAAGCCTTCACATTTCTTAATTTCTAAAATCTCATTTCACTCTATTGTACCATCAGACACTACTGTTTCACAGCATTGATAAAATTCTAAGCCCAGAAAGAAACTGATGCTTTATTTTTTTATTTAAAACAATTTTTTTAATGTTGTTTCATCTTTGAGAGAATGAGAGAGAGAGAGAGAGAGAGAGGGAGTGGGTAAGGGGCAGAGAGAGAGGGAGACACGCACCGTGAGATCGTGACCTGAACTGAAGTTGGACGCCTAACCAACTGAGCCACCCAGGCGCCCCAAGAAACTGATGCTTTAGTTTTTCTGGGCAGACTTGCTGCAGATAAATGTATAACTGCAATTAGAAAATTTGACTACTATATCACTTGGGATGCCAAAAGGAAACAGACAGCACACTGAAATTGTGTAACTTGAGGACTGATTAATCAAGAAACTATTTGCAAAGGTGTGGGCAGAGTGCAGGGAAGCCACAGCCACACTGCAGTACCCTGGGGCCAATAAGCGTTCCTAGGCCTATAGGAGTTGAGAGAAGGGAGAGGTTACCAGACCTCAGGAGAGAGACAGGTTAGCAGGAGACCAGGGAGGAGAGAGCTGTGTGGACAGGGCATCTGGCAGGACCTGGGACCTTTGGTCAAAGAAGACAACTAACTGAGGCAGCTGGGAGAATAGACACCCAGGTCCCCTTTTCTCCCTTTCTGGAACCTACTGTGGTAGTTCATGGCCACTGGCCCAAATCCAACAGGAACACACAGGTTAAAGGCCAGCCTTTCAGGGTAGACAGCAGGGTGGAATAGGGGGAAAATGGGCCCAGATGGACACTGAGAAAATATCTAGCACAAGTATGTTTGATTAAATTTATTTTATTTCACAAGCAATATACTTGCTTATTAGAGAAAATTTGTGAGGAAAAACAATACATGGGAAGGAACAAAACCACCCATCATCCCAACATACAGAAAAAAAACTAATAGTTTACTATACCTCTCCAGATATTTTCTCTCTATATATGTATACACACCATGTTCACACACGCGCGCGCACACACGCGCACACACACACACACACACACACACACACACACACACACATTATGATATGCGAGAGATCCAAAAGATCAGAAACCCCACTAGGACGCAGTAACACAGTTTGCATTCCACCCCACCTACCATGACTGAAAAAAAAAAAGAAATGTTATCTGTATCTTTATTTCCTCTCTAATTTAAACCATATAAGGACAGGACTGTCACTAGCTGAACTGGCTCTGCATTTATCCGTGTGCTTAACAAATCATGATGGGACTGATAAAAACAATACAAGGCAGAGTGAAGCCTGTCCCACAGTGCACCCAAGTAACCCAGCTCCACCCCACAAAGATGAGCTGGGGCAGGCACGGCTCCTCTGAACCCAGTTACACACCCTCAAAACAAGGTCTCACTTTTAGGCCACAGCTTCCAATGTGTCTACATTCCTCCTGGTGAAACAACTGAGCTTGGAAGAAGAACAACTTGGTATGTGGGAGTCACAGAGGGAAGAAATTGGCACCTGCTGTCTCCGTACCATAGGGCCATAACAGCGCGGAGTTCAATTCTCTTTTCCACCGAAGTTACTGCACGGCAGGAAAGTGAGGACACGTAGAAGGTGCAGTTTTCTACTCTAGACAGTCAGAATTTATGGGTTGGCTGGCTAAATAGAAGCACTAATGCCAATGAAACGTCTATATCGAGATGACCTCCCCCAGCAACCTGTCACTCTTGTATTAGAACGCCAAATCTATGGGTCCCTGCTCTTTGATCACTTGGACATCCTGTGTATTTCCATCTTCATTTTCATCCTCTTGTGCTCTATTGACAACCTCAAGGTGGGACAAATCACTGATTATTTGATAGACTAAGAAATAATATTTCTAAATCTAAAATAAAGATGAGATTCCAGGAGAGTCAGGTACCCACGCAAGAACCACACCCACACTGCTGGAGCCTTTAGTAAGTCAGTCCTTGGACGACAGGCTTCATGTCTATCCCTTTGTGTTGATATGTCCTTAAGCTGATAATATATGTGTGTGTTTATTTTTGCTCCCCAGATAAGTTTTTTTATTTCATTTTGAAGTTTATTTATTTATTTGGGGGAGTGCGGGAGCAGAGAGAGAGGGAGAGAAATAATCCCAAACAGGCTCCATGCTGTCCGCGCACACAGCCCGACTCGGGGCTCAAACTCACGAACCGAGAGATCATGACCTGAGCCAAAATCAAGAGTCAGACGCTTAACCAACTGAGCCACCCAGGTGCCCCAAGTTTTTGTTTTTTAAATATCTGAATGTTGTCTGGTTACTTTTTAAAAAGCCTAACTGCAGATAGCCCATGTATAAAGAAATGTTTCTCAGATGTCTTTTCACACGTATATAGTTTAGTATCGCTTTATGAAATAGTTTCCAACTGCTATAGATGAAATTAAAGAAATTTAAATCTGCTCTTAAAAGTCAAATAGAATCTGAGAATGAAGAGCCATTTTAAAGGTTTGTAACCATTGGTAAAAGGCATGTTCAGGGCAAAAGATGAAACACAAAATATTTGAATCTCTTATATTATCTTCACTTTGATTAAACATCTTTGCCCATAAGTTAGTTCTGCAATTACACATAATACTGACTTCTGTGGGTAGCTAATTAACTCTCCATTCCCTTTTTAAGAAACAATGACAATGGGGCACCCGGGTGGCTCAGTCAGTTGAGCATCCAACTTCAGCTCAAGTCATGACCTTGTGGTTCCTGAGTTCGAGCCCCACATCAGGCTCTGTACTGACAGCTCAGAACCTGGAGCCTGCTTTGGACTCTGTGTCTCTCACTCTGTCCCTCCTCCACTGTGCTGTCTCTCAAAATAAATAAATAACATTAAAAAAAAAAAGAAGAAATGACAATGTTTAGGCATAAATCTGATCTCCCTTCTGCTGCCATAGGAAAAACCAGTCCCCAAAGCCTCAGGGTCCTTATAGATGCCTTGTCTTATATTTTACCCCATTTATTCTTTTTTTAAAGCATTTTTAAAAGTTTATTCATTTATTTTGAGAGAGAGAGAGAGAGAGAGAGAGACAGTGATTGTGGGGGAGGGGCAGAGAGAGAGAGAATCCCAAGCAGGCTCAATGCTGCCAGCACGGAGCCCAATGTGGGGTTCGAACTCATGAACCGTGAGATCATGACCTGAGCAGAAGTTGGATGCTTAACAGACTGAGCCACCCAGGTGACTGATTCTAAAATTCTGTCATATCTCTACTTTTGATGAAGGTTGAGGCTCCATGTCTGAAGAAGGGATGACAAGGTTAAAACAAACCTCTTTCGCCTTCCTCTCCTCCCTTCCATTGACTGGCATTAAAATCAAGAACTCTTCTTGTTGAAGGCCTTTTTCATGCTCTTCCAGAGGCAGCAGAGGGAAAAGACCTATTTCATCCCTAGTTTGTAACTTTGTGTAGAGGGAATCCAGAAAACTTACCTTTCTGGCACATGGTGACCACATTTGGGGAAACTTTCTACACACACACACACACACACACACACACACACACACAATGCTACTTACCACTGGCTGAACAAAATTCAAGTGGAGGCTGAGAAGGGGGAGGAATGCTTGGCCAGTGGTAGAAAGAGGTTGAATTGCTTATGGCCTTTTATCTTAATTTTTGTGACACAATCCAATTACATCTATTTAGTAGTGCCTTCTAATTACTAGCAGAGATGAATAATGAAAGATTACCCTTGTATTCAAGCTCTCCCTCAAGTCACCCTCCCTCCCTGGTTCACTCATGTGAACATTCTAGATTCAAATACAGAGCATATCTAGAGCTCATGGCATGCTCAGCCAAATAAAGAGTCACTTTAAAAACTGGAAACATGGGGCGCCTGGGTGGCGCAGTCAGTTAAGCGTCCGACTTCAGCCAGGTCACGATCTCACAGTCCGTGAGTTCGAGCCCCGCGTCGGGCTCTGGGCTGATGGCTCAGAGCCTGGAGCCTGTTTCCGATTCTGTGTCTCCCTCTCTCTCTGCCCCTCCCCCAGTCATGCTCTGTCTCTCTCTGTCCCAAAAAAAATAAATAAACGTTGAAAAAAAAAAAAAAACTGGAAACAACCCTTCAGGGCTTCAGTAAGAGGCCAAGGTTACAGGCTGGTGCTGTGAATGGCAGGGAGGGATAGAAAGGGACCCTGTCCCGCCTCCAGGTACGGTGTCTGTAACCAAAGAGATGTTGGCCAGCGGAGCTACAAACTCTTTAATGTACAGGATTTAATGGTCAGGTTTCAGTGGTAATATAGGAATGTGAAAAGGAACAAAAGAAAAGCAGATCTACCGAAGTTAAGATAATTACGGAAACAGTGGCAACTGGGGCAGGAAAAAGGAGGGATGATGTCTCTACCTTCATTAGGAATAGAGTCCCTTGACTTTGGACGGATAAACCCGAAACAGGAGATCCAGCTTGGATGCAGGCTGGGAAAACAGGCAAAAAGAAATTCCAACCTCAAGGAAAAGATTTTTTTTTTTTTTTTTTTTTTTTTTTTTTATTTTATTTTTTTTTCAACATTTATTTATTTTTGGGACAGAGAGAGACAGAGCATGAACGGGGGAGGGGCAGAGAGAGAGGGAGACACAGAATCGGAAACAGGCTCCAGGCTCTGAGCCATCAGCCCAGAGCCCGACGCGGGGCTCGAACTCACAGAGCGCGAGATCGTGACCTGGCTGAAGTCGGACGCTTAACCGACTGCGCCACCCAGGCGCCCCAAAAGATTTTTTTTTTTTAAATGAAACCTCTAAGAACCCGCTCTCAGAACTTTAGATTTGAAAGAATCTGTCCCCATCAACAGCCTTTAATCCCACTCCCTGACTCAACAGAAAAGAAAACGGAGGCCAGAGGAGAGGATGTGACCAGACCAGTAGTTCACATCTAAGTGGACAAAGAAATAGGACAAGAGGCTAGATCTTTTGATTCCTCATTCAGTGCTCTTTTGGCTACGATGAATGATTTTAGAGCTCACCCCTGTAAAGTGGAAAAAGTGACTTTATTTCATGTTCACTTCAGACCTCAATATATTGGACTAATAAGGTAATGAATTATTTCATCTTGGGGCCGCAAAAAACTGGCAGGCACTCAAAAGAGGCAAGAGTTAGGGTCAAGTCCAGGGATGCCCATCTCCTCGGAATGACCATTAGGGATCTGGAGTGAAGGGGAAGGGATTCTCCTTGACGATGGACACACTGGCCCTCAGGCCCTACCAGCCTCCCTGCGGCCGGTCAGAATCTCTGAGAGCAGAAGTTCTGAGGTCATTCGGAACTGCATGGAAGGAACACATGGAGCCTCCTGAAAGCCCAGCACGGCACAGTTATAAGGCTGGGTCCCCGCCAGTTGCTCAAAGTACTTTCTCAACAAAAACAAAAACAAAACCCGGCAAAGAGCTCCCTTTGTCCTGACAATTCTCCCTCACACTTAAAGTGCCCAGCCCAATTAGGACCATTTATTCTGTGCACACTTGGATAACACTCTGATAAAAAGCTGAAACTCCAGAGCATGGCTGCAGGGACAGGAAAACACTATTGCTTCTATGGTTTCGTACACAGATTGCGTCATACTTAATGCTGAAATCATAAACTATATATTTTTGCCCCCTCCGAGCTGCCTATTGTGTGCTTATAAACAGGAACCTGGCAGCATGTCAGGGGTGCAAATTGATTTCCTTTCCCAAATAAAATTTTAAAAAGCAAATAAACAAGGTTATGTTGGCTAATGAAACATTACATGCCAGGCTGGGGAGAATTCTTTTAAAATGTATTTTCTTGAGCAAAGGCAACACCAAGCATCCGTAAAAGGTTCTTTCATAAACAACATGTTTACACAAAAATGCATTACTTGAAAGAAAGGCAAGTCATGGTGCATCTCCCATGATATATTTGGACCGGGTTTTAAGAAATAAATTAGGGACGGGTGAGAAGGGGGGTGTCCCACACTGCTACAGAATTTGGAAATTAACTACAGCCACTCGCAAGTAAGATGAAGTGGTTCGTGTTTAGAAAACTGCTTGGTCTTAGTGTTTTTATCATTTGTCATCGAGACGTAAGTAGCCCACTTGGAGTGCCTCCTATTGGTATGAGGAAATCCAGGAAAGAAAACTGAATCGTGCCCACAGTGCTTAGAGACATAGGACGAGCAAGCCTGGATGACTAGCATCGATGGAAACATCTCCTGGACAGTGACCTGCTTCCCAGCTGGAAACAGGGTTAGTAATCCTCGTGTAAGAGGGATTCCCTGGCTCTTGTCCACCTTACACTTTACCACAGAGAATGAATTCCTGGAGCCCCAGGACCGAAGCCATCCCGAGTGGGCTGTGAAGCCCAGATCAAATATTCCTGCATCGTCTCCCTCCTTCCACCGTCTTCCCAACACCTTTTTGCTCACGCGCCCAGGCGGCAGAAACCCTGGTGCATCCCGATGAGCAGACAAAGCCCCAGGACAACTCGGAATGCAGCTTGAAGGAGGAGGCTGGAAAGGTAGAGGGACAGTCTCAAGCCTGCGCAGCTGAGAGCTGAGTTGCTACCTAGCAATAGTGGTAGATGGACAGAGAGCATCCTGCGTGTTGTTGTCAACCCCGGTGATGAGTCCTTCCCTTACAGTTACTGTCTGTCATCAGGGAATTAGTATCTCATACTAGAGCCCAAGGGCACAAGATAGAAACTCCCTATAGTCTTGGGATGGTCCCGACTATGAAGGAAGAAAAGAAACCTTTTAATCCTGCTCAGGGGCTTTTTGTTCAGCCTTAAAATACAACTCAGCCGGCTAGTCCGAAGTAAAGAACAGAACGGTTCCAAATCACAAAGGTAACCCTGAAATCCCGCAGACCCAAAGGCCCTACCCTCAGAGAATGGTGTTGGGCGGTGACAGGGTGTGAGGGCTGGGGGATGGAAGAGTGCCTGAGATGATAAGTTCTCTCTCTCTCTCTCTTTCTCTCTCTCGCCCCCAACTCACCATGCAACCTTGGTCAGGTCTCTGGGCCACTCAGAACTTTCTTTTTTCCACCACTTTTAATATAAGGCAAACACTGTCAGTCTGATGGCTGTGTGATTAATGAGGTAACATTTGTAAAATGCTAAGAGCTTTCCAGAACTCAAATGCAAATACTTTAGGCCAAATACTCTGGACAACAGTTAAAACACAAAAAGGGTTAGTCACCAGTTGGCTGAGGATATGAACATGGGAAGGAATTGCAGAAGGAGTGTGTCCTGTGAAAGGATTTGACCATGGTCGGGTGCACATCAGGGAAAGGGGAAGGAAGGAGAAAGAAGCTTTAGGCCTTGTAAAATCTAGAATATGAATTATTTCACCTGCAACAGAGGCCATTAGCTTTTAAAACCCTGCACCCTTTCAACAATACCGAAGATAATTTAATTCCACAAAATAGTTTTCGACACACATAATCCTATAGGGTACAACCCAAGGTATGACAGTAGATTATACTGAAACTTTTGTTCTTATCCCAAGAAAATGACACAGCATGAATCTATAAGGGCCACATACCAATTGGCTTGGCACTTGTAACCATCAACTTGACTTCCCCTGTTTTCTGTGGAAATGGAAGAATCATATTAATCATTGGCAAATTTGATAACAGATGTGTTTCCCAGCAAATCCACATCAAGCACTTGAAAAGTAATTACCCCCTAAAGCTTGTTGTGTTCCTGCGTACATTTGGCATCAACTAAAGACTTCAGCCGCTTTGGTTTTATCTGACGTGAAGCTAAAGCCTCAGGGTGATACTCCAAGTGCTGTTTTAGATTATAAAGTCTTAACAGCCCCTCGCTTTAGGGCACTGTGTTTATTGATGCTTTGTAAGCAATTTACAGTCCCTTAATAGCACATTCACCACAATGTTACAGTGTTTAACTTGTTAAATTATATTTAGAGCTTCAGGGAAAATTACCTCATTGGCTTCACTGGCGTGGGTTATTGATATCACACAGGAGTTATGGCAGCATCCACCTGACTGGGGATGGCGACAAGAACATTTTACGGGCTGGAGTCAAAAGTGGAATGCAAAATTCAAGTGTAGAAGTCAAGGTGGTACGGCGCTGGTGGGAGAGATGGAATGGGGTGGCCCTCCGGGAAAGGAGTTAGGGAAGGCAGAAGGGACAGAAGTGAGCGAGCAGGGTCAGCATCTGACAGAGTCATTCGTTAAACTGGAAAGCAAAAAAAAAATTGCCAGCGATGGCCATCTTGATTCGGACATTGATGTAAGCCACCTCCACAACCAGGCAGTGCTCCTATTCCTGATCTCCCCGTCCTTTGGAAGAAATGTTCTAGATCCAGGGACCTGGGAGACTGACTCCAGTTGCTATAACCATTTATTCAACGGCTTGGTGTTTTTATCTCTTCAGGGCTAAAGCATTGCAAGGGAAAGAGTGGATGTGTTAATAAGTAAAACAAAGGGAAGGAGAAGGTGGTGGTAAAGAAAGGAGAAGAGGAGGAGTGGGAGGAAGAAGGAGAGAGAAGAAGGAGGACGAGAAGAAGAAGGAGAATCAAGGGCAGCAACAACAACAGTAGAAGCAGCAGGAGCAAAATCTTTATTAGAAAAAAAGAGACATAAAGTAGGACTAAAATATCATCAGACCTGAAGCTTAGTGATGTCATGAGACTTCTTCAGAAAAGCAACCCAAGGCCAAGGTATTAAAAATCCACTGCAGAGGCTAGAGAACAGGCATGAGAAACCAACCAAGTGGCTGATGCCTCCGGGGTCTTAATTCGTGTGACCCTTGGCTGGCTCACAGGTGGCTGAAGGTCGGAAGCAAACCATCAGAAATGACAAGTATCACGGTGTATAACCTCCATGAGACAACAGCACTTTCTCTTTCCCATACGTAGGTGCTGCACTACATGAGGTTTCTCATGCTCGGGATACTTAATAATAATTAATGACCAAAATAAAACAGGCAGTTGACATTGCAAAAACAAAAGGCATCCAATGGCGTAAACAACGTTGTTCACCAGGCTGTTTTGGCAAATACAGGCGTTGGCGAGGAACCAACGAAAGAAATAGCAACCTGTATGTATTTCAAAAGACAGGAATGAGAAGAGGGGAGAAATGCTATCCTGAATAGAGGCATATCGTTTCCTACGGAAGTGAAGAACAGCTAGGTGTACAAGTATAAATCCTAGCATGTGATCCCTCAAAGAGAAATTTCGATCTTTTTTTTTTAATTTCTTTTTTTAACATTTATTTATTTTTGAGAGACAGAGAGAGACAGAGCATGAGCAGGGGAGGGGCAGAGAGAGAGGGAGACACAGAGTCCAAAGCAGGCTTCAGGCTCCGAGCCATCAGCACAGAGCCCAATGCGGGGCTCAAACTCACAAACCGCGAGATCATGACCTGAGCTGAAGTCGGACGTTTAACCGACTGAGCCACCCAGGTGCCCTGAGAAATTTCAGTCTTAAGTACAAATCAGAAATTCCCACTCCTCCTAGATTTGAGAGATTATAACATTTGATCTAATAATTCACATTTAATGTCTACAGTTGCAGTTCCCAAACTGTGTGCCTAACTGCCTCAGATGCTGCACTGAGCTTCTCAAGTTTGAGGGAAACATGGCTATACTTGACCTCCATTGGATACTGCACAACCCGAGGTTGTCAGTGTTTCAACATTAGATCACGCTACATTCCTTTGGAGTATATCACAACTTTGCAAAGCTGGATTTTTGGTGGTTGCTGTGATAAAGAGTAAATACCATGCAAAAACAAATGTGGAACAGAAAACAAGGGTGGTTCTGTCTAATCAGACTCTACGGTTTGGGAAGTGTAGAGCGTCCAACAGGTGCACACAGCCTATTAGCAAGTGATTATGGTTATTTTTAAATAAAACAAAAGCATTCTTTTATATTTCTATATCCATATATTATTTATCTCAAATAACTACTGAGATGATTTTATACTTATTAAGTTGTTTGGACCCGACATGCGTACCATCCCACTAGGTACTCTGGGAAACCCATACGAAGTATAAGATATGATCCCTATCTTCAAGAAGTTGGCAAGACAATCCTTATATGCTTACAAAGTTAAATGCCAAAAGCAGACAATGCAAGAGATGTTACTAGCCTGCACACAATTATAGGCTAAATGAGTGGTTCAAGAGTCCTGAAGGATCATGGTAAATTTTATGTGTCAACTTGGCTAGACAATCGTGACCAGTTGTTTGGTCAAACACCAGTCTAGATGCTGCTATGAAGGCATTTTTAAAATTTTACTAACTTCAAAATCAATAAACATTGTTTTTAAGTTTATTTATTTTGAGAGAGAGTGCGAGAAGGGGAAGGGGGGAGAGAGAGAGAGAGGAGAGAGAGACTCCCAAGCAGGCACCGTGCTGTCAATGCAGAGCCCAAGGCGGGGCTCGATCTCACGAACTGTTGAGATCATGACTTGAGCCGAAATCAAGAGTCAGACCCTTAACTGACTGAGCAACCAGGTGCCCCCAAATCAATAGACTTTGAATAATGCATATCATCCTGCATAATGTGAGTGGGCCTGATTCAGTCAGTTGAAGGTCTTAAGAACAAGGACTGAAGTTTCTCAAAGAAGGAATTTGGCCTCAAGACTGCAAAACAGAAACCCTATCTGCATTTCCTGCCTACAGATCTTGGACTCAAGAATACAAAATCAACTCTTCCCTGAATTTCCAGTCTGCCAGCCTGCTTTATAAGCTTCCAACTTCCTAGGCCCTCCTCTCCTCCATCTCTACGTCCTCTCTCCTCTCTCTGTCCAGAGATAGAGCTAGAGAGGCAGACAAATATCTCCTATGGATTCTATTTCTCTGGAAGTCCCGACTGAAACTGAGGATAAAAAGGTGACTGTTGATTGGTGCAGTCAGGGAGCTCTTCAACAAGTAACTAAAGATGAGTCTTTCAGAGCAGGTAGTACTTCCGTGGGATGAGAATCACTGGTGTACTCACTGTTAAGGGACAAGGCAATATAAACTAAAGGAAAATGTGGCCCCCTGACCTAGAGAGAAAGATAAAATAGGAGAGACAAACACTACAAGTAGATATTATTCCAAAAGGGGAGACTGAGGAAGTCATGTTGGCCAAACATAGAACTTTGAGACGTCAGAAGAAATTATTGTGAATGATTTGGCCTTCACTTCCCTGCCCCCAATTCAAACACAGCAATGCCCCACAATATCCAATAGCATCTTTGCCACTTCTTGCAAACATTGTTTCCTGAGAGCAGGGGCAAAGAGGAGAGAGCGAAGGGGAGATCTCTTCCACACTCACATGGGTTTAAGGCAAGACTGATCTCAACAGGACATGATCTTAACTGAAAGGCAGCAGTCTAGAAAGACACATTCTGAATCTACGTAATTATAAAGAGTAGACTGCTTGGAATCTACGTTGGAGATGATTCACTATATACTTCTCTTTTCTCTCCTCATATAGATGTATATCTCAAATACATATATATCATATATCATATATTCATATATACACATATATATGTATATATGATATATATATCATAGAGAGAGAGAGTAATGCTGACTTTTTAAGAAGCTCCTGTTTTTTCTGACTCCATTACAATTTAAAAATCATTGGCTCCCCCTCCCACAACATGTATATATCCCAAGAATAAACAAGAAAGAGATAGCACACCCAGTAGAAAATGAATACAAAATATGAATAGGAATTTAAAAAAAAGAAAGTCCAAATAAACATATATGGAGAGATGTTTAAATTTACTAGTAGTAATCAGGGAAATGCAAATTAAAAGGAGAACAGCATAAAACAGAAATGTGGATTATTATTAGTGTTGGTGTTGATATGGGGAATTAGGAATCACATGCTATCATAGTCATTCTGTGGTCATTCTGAAAAACAACCAGGATCAATTCAGGGAAATTAAATATGCATAGGCTATATGTCCTTATATTCTCATGCAGGTCTATACAAAATCATGGTTACAACCCAGCCCCCTTCTATTTTGGGGGGTGCAAGACAAGAATACAGATGAAGGTCTATATACCACATGACTGAATTGTTTATAGTCACAAATCAGTTCATAAAGATGTCGCCTCCTACCTTGACAAATGCACAATCACAACGGCCTGGAAGGTCAGGTTTAAATTAATTAACAAACCTCAACTCCTTAGGGCTCTATCTTTAGCCTCTAGCTCTGGCCCCCAACCTGCCCCTCTTTTCTCCCCACCCACAGCTCTGTCTGCACCTAGGGTGGTCCCCACACGCATGCAATTTACAAATGAAGAAGCCAAGACAGACAATTTACTCAATATCACAGAATAAGTGGCAAAATCAGGGCTTGAATTCAGGTTTCTCGACACCCAATCCCGCCCAGCTCAGTTATTTTCAGTGGACAAAATTGGTCAGACAACTACCTGTAAAATAACCCTAAAATTGAGCTATTGAGATGGGGTAAGGTGATCCTAGCTGAGAATCGTTGTCATAGAGACTGAAGCCCACATCTACAAGCTCCATGCAGATCCCCTCTCCCACCAATCGCCAGGTCTTGATCACTGACCCCATATGAGGCCAGTGATATAGACTGGCCTTGCAATAATGGACCCTAATTGGAACCCTCAAGCTGTTAGGATTGTAAATGGCGCAGCCACTTTGGAAAATAGTCTGGCCGTTCTTCAGAACCCTAAACATCGAGCTGCCACAGGACCCAGCAGTTCCATGCCAAGGTACATTCCCAAGAGGAACAAAGACTATATCCATACAAAAATGTGTACCCAAGTGTTCACAGCAACACGATTCCTAATAGCTGAAAAGTGGAAACAACCCAAAAGGCCACCAACTGATAAAACGGAAAACAAAATGTGGTATGCCATATAGCCGTTAGCAACAACAAAGAAGTGTGCAACAAGAACAGACCTTTACAAAAGTGTCGCGTGAGGGGCGCCTGGGTGGCGCAGTCGGTTAAGCATCCGACTTCAGCCAGGTCACGATCTCGCGGTCCGTGAGTTCGAGCCCCGCGTCAGGCTCTGGGCTGATGGCTCAGAGCCTGGAGCCTGTTTCCGATTCTGTGTCTCCCTCTCTCTCTGCCCCTCCCCCGTTCATGCTCTGTCTCTCTCTGTCCCAAAAATAAATAAATGTTAAAAAAAAAAAAAAATTTTAAAAAAGTGTCGCGTGAGAAAACTAATGGCAGAATAGCGCGTTGATATTCAACAGCACACACAACGATGTTTTTATAAGGATGCGTGCAGATGGAAGAACATACGATGAATATTTTGGAGTAGGTGGCTACGGAAGGAGAGGTGCATGGGTGTGGGAACTGAAGACCCGGGAGAGAAACGAAGGGGAGGTTTTCCCAAACCGTGATGACAAAGTACTCTGATCTGAGAAATTACTGAACAGTGTTGATTAGCTCAAGTCGGCACCTGAAGTTTGAAAGAAACTTTAAGCCAAAGGAAGTAAAAGAGAATTTTAAAAATATACGCCGGCAGCAGGGAATGGTCTATGTTTTTTTCAGAATGGCCTTCAGAACATTGCTGAAAATCACACGAGCAGCTGAATGGCCCAGGTATAACACCACTGTGGGAACAACGAAGTGTTTCTGCCTCTTCTTCTGCATAGGCTCCTGTAATTAATGCTTAGGTCAGAAGCAAGGAAATATATCTTAGCGTCCCTCCGAAAGGATAAGGTAGTGCTTACAGACCAAGTAGGCAACAAGTGAAGCAATTTAAACAAATTAATCACCCAGAGACATACCAGTCAAAAGATAACACGTTGTCCTCGAAGTTCCAGAAAGAGCTGCCAAAAATCAGTGGAGTAGGTTAGTAGAAGAAGGAAAAAAAAAAAAGGAAAGAAAAAACCTTCCTTCTATTTTTTTTTTTTTAAACGTATATTGTTTGATTTTGTTTGGTTGGGGTTTTGGCTTTGACAGCAGGAGTGAAGTGGACCTTTTAGATTCTGTTTTCAAGGAAGGAAGTTTTCAAAAATGCGAACTTTACTAACTTGAAGAGAAGGCTGTCTCCAGGATTGCAATAATTGATCTATGTAGTGCTGAAATGAAAGCTCCTTCTTCACGGTGACAGACAAAATGCTGCCCCCCCAATCTTTTATCTGCTTCTTCCTACCATCCGCATGGCTAATGCTCACAGAGAGGGGCTGACCCTGCCAACCAATTACATTATGCTAATTTGTCTGTTGCTCTAACTCCGGCAGGGGCATTCACCACACAGAGCCGCTCCTAGATTTATATTGTGTCTTGCCGCCTCTGCACACCAGCTAGGCTAATGGATCTTTCTGCCCCGCCCCCACACTCCCTCCTCTGCTTCAAGCTCGGGGCCGTATCTTCTGGAGGCAACAGTGTACTTTCCAAATGACAGTTCTGCAGGCTTGGGGCTGTGCAGAGGCGAGCCTGGGCATTATCCTGTACATCTCCCCAGAGTGCACTGTTTATCTTAGGAGACCTGTGCTCGGAAGAAACTTGTTTTCCTAAGAAAATGTATGGCCCCCTTTTTTTTTTTTAACATACTGCAAAGTACTAGGCAAGTGTGTGTCCGTTTGCTGAAGCTTCTGTGTTTTATGGAGTATGCATCACCTCACAGGAAGTCTATTAGGGCAAAAGTTAAATTAAAAAGTCATGCATGCTAGGAAATCTGTGCTGGACTGCTATTCTGTTAAAAAAAAAAAAAAAGAAAGAAAGTACTAGAGCTTTGGAAGGCGGGTTGGAACACACATCTGAGGTTGTAGACCTTTCTCCCAGAGTTAAGAATGAATGCACTGAAGGCCTTCTGTAACAAGTATTCCGACACAACATCGAAAGCTCATAGATCTCTGGATCAACCAGGATTATAAAAAAAAGCACCCACCATGTGCCAGGATGTGAGAGAAAAAATAAGGAGCAATATGTAACTATAAAACAATGAGACTGGTTCCTATAAGTCACCGTTCAAAGTCAATTCCTTTATATTAGAAGTTTGAAGTCTATGGGACAACGATAAATACTAAGTCCTGAAAAGATAATAGCCGTTAAAAATCTTGCCACTTCCAAAGAAAGTTACTCCATCAGCTGAAGATGGTGAAGCAGCCTTAGAGTACTCAGAAAACTCACCATTTATCAAGGCAAAAATAATCACCCTATTTAATGACCACCGCCCCCACATGAGGTAGATATGATTAATCCCACTTTACAGGTGAGAAAACTGAGCCCTGATGGGTTAAGTAACTTGCCCAACATGGCGAATCACCGATGGAGCCAGAAGTCAAAATAAGCCCATTCTCCTAACCTTCATTCAATCTCTACTAGATCTACCAAACTGCCCTATTTTGCAGATGGAGAAACTGAGGCCTAGATAAATGAACCCTCCCACACCCGAAAAACAAAATGGAGGCCCAGAAAGGCTCCAAGTTATATGACTGGTCTCCAGGCACCTGGTCCAGGGCGCCTCCCTGAACACCTTGCCCACACCTTGTCTCGACTGCCACTAGCCACATAGGAACGTGGCATTGCATGACATTTTCAGACTGCTCCACTTTTATATTAAACACAAAACGCAGGCAGTCCTTTTCAACACAAAACATCAATTTCCTTTTCCTCCAGTGGATCGGATTGAGATCGGTCCTGACAAGATGGGGCTCATGAAAGCCCATCTCTTCAAACTTAGGCATCCTTTACTCACATATTTCATGACCTAAAATAATATCTGAAAAACAGACTTTTGGATGACTGACACTGTTATGTGGTCGCTACAAAGAATGATGGGAGGCTACTTGTGATGATATGGAATGATGCCTAGGGTACATAATTAAGTATTTTTAAATGGCAAGGGGCAAATGGTCTCCTTTGGATAAAGACAAAAAGGAGAGAAAGAGAGATAAATGAGTAGACAGACAAACAAATGCATAGTATTTTTTCTGAGATGCTATAAATTATGGTACATGAATAATTATTTTTGGAATGATATAAAAGGAGACTGTTAACAGGGATCACCTGTGGGGAGAGGCATTCTAGGAAGGCAGAGGGAAAGGAAACTTTACTTTTCATTTTATGCCTTCCTGCGCTGTCTGAAAGTTTCAATGTGCACACATTGCTTTTATTCTGAAAAAAACAGCCCACAGACATTTGTTCCATATAACACACACAACTAAATTTCAGATGTTCCAGGGGAAAGAAAAAAGCAAGTATTGAGGGTTTTATGAGGCTCACAGGATCGTGTATGAGGAACTGGCCTGTAAACTAAAAAGAAAGTTGTATGGATACAAGACACTCATCACGGTGATGGTCAGGGTAATGAGGATGATGAGGAAAATCATAATCAGAAGAGGCAGGGTGAAGGAGAACAAAGATCCAAAATTGTGGGGAGGAGGCTGGGATGTGCTATGAAATGGAAATAGCCAGATGGCATCAGCTGATTTGTTTTTAACGGGATTAAACATTAAGTAATGTACCCCCCAAAATGTACACCCAGTAAATTAAGGCTGTAATTCCATCTTGGTGTTATGGTGACATGAAAATCCACTCAAGCTTTTCTGTCAGGGTTTATGAAGTTATCCAAGCCCCTTGACGGAATTACAACACTATTATGTACAGCTGGAGAGACATTACTCCTTATCTTAACAGCAGTTAAAAGCACAGTGGCACAAAAGGGCACTAAAATGCCACTTCCTCATTAGCAGCAGGGAAAGGGGACACATATATGCACATGTGCTTGCATACACATGCACACACACACACACACACACACACACACACACACACACGAGCATGCACTAATGACCATCTGCATTAATCATTATTGGTCTAAGTGCAAAATGCTGCATATTCTACACTGTCTCTTTCACAAGATTTAACAGAATTGTTCACAGGTAACACAGTGTCTGAAAACAACCAGTGTTCTATCACCTTCTGGACATAAAAGAACATTGGCGGGTGGTCAGCTTTGCTCCCCAGCATCCCTGCTTCCCCCAAAGGAGCCGTGAACATAAAAAGCAGCAAAAATGACTTAAGATATTTCAAAATAAAGAGTGCGATAGTTATGAGCACAGGGTATGGATTCAGTCTGGGTTAGAATCTGATTCTACCATCCACTCATTGTGCTACTTTAGGCAATCTATTTCCCTTTCTGTGCTCAATTGCCTAGTAAATGGAAATCGTAATGAAACCTACTCTTTGGTTGTTGTGAGGACTGAGTAAGGTAATATTAGTTGAATGCTTCGTGTACAGTGTAGCTACAAATGAAGCCCTTACCACATGTTACTACAATTATAGTGTCAGCAGCATTATCATCTGTATTTATCATCTTTGATCATCCAGGCTAAAACTGTAAGTAGCCTTAAGAGAGACACTAAGAAGTTAAGGACCATGGTTGTACCGTAGGACTCTCAGGAGAAACTAGAAAGAATGGTCAAGATGACACCAACCTTTGAGTTCAACATAAAGAGAACAGCAAGGAGCTTTTAAACTACAGTAGAGGCCCTTGAGAGTAGTAGTTGATTAACTAAGAAGTTGAATAGAGGGAGAAGGACCATAAAAGTGATAGGCGTATGCTTTAAACATCTTGTTAACTTAAAACGTATCAACACATATACCCCACCAATCTTCCAGCGGAGGGCCAATGCCTTTTTGGAATGTGGCTCTGCTGGTTGAGTTCTGCCTATTCTTTTTTTTTTTTTTTTTAACTTTATTTATTTATTTATTTATTTATTTATTTATTTATTTGAGACAGAGAGAGCATGAACGGGGAAGGGTCAGAGAGAGAGGGAGGCACAGATTCCGAAACAGGCTCCAGGCTCTGAGCTGTCAGCACAGAGCCCGACGCGGGGCTCGAACTCACGGACCGTGAGATCATGACCTGAGCCAAAGTCGGACGCTTAACCGACTGAACCACCCAGGCGCCCCAAGTTCTGCCTATTCTTTCTTGCATAAACCACACCCTGAATTTACAGCCAATGATTTCTAGCTTTAGACCTTTAACAGTGCCACAAGAACTCAAAGACCACTGAGAAACCATCTGAGTGCAGGACCTGTCTGTATTTCCACAAATACATTCACGATCTCTTACGGTTTTTGCCGATGCTCAATTTGATAGTGTTTGTAAGAGATGCTCCTGTATTCTTTGCAAGCATTCCAATGAGGTCTTTCCTTTCATGCTCATACTTTATTCATGTGTACATTATTTAATTAAGTTCTGGCATTACCAAAATAGGTACAACCAGCACTGACAGTTTGAAAATAAATACAACTGATAGTTGGTATGCACACTAAAGAGCTGACAGTTGCAAGCATTCAAGGTGCCATGGACATCAGCAGATTTGTTTTAGCAGGGGAGGAGCAGAGAGAGGGAGACAAAGGATCCGAAGCAGGCTCTGCACTGAGAGCAGCGAGCCCCATGTGGGGCTCAAACTCACAAACCACGAGATCATGACCTGA
Organism: Puma concolor; assembly: GCF_028749965.1. NCBI lineage: Eukaryota > Metazoa > Chordata > Mammalia > Carnivora > Felidae > Puma > Puma concolor. The sequence goes on from NC_141668.1 coordinate 49,792,104, forward strand.
GCCGAAGTCAGAACCAACTGAGCCACCCAGGCGCCCCTCTTGCTGACACTCCAAAAATCCCACCTTACTCTCCTGTTCTCAACTCTTCTTTGCCATTAACACCAGAGACAACCCTAAGAGCTATCTAAAGCCAAGAACCCTAAGAGCTATCTAAAGCCAAGAAGGAATACCTATGTGCAACCAAAGAACCAGAAAAAGAGCAATTTGGCATAGAAACACATGACAATCATAACGTTACTGCTAAAGGCTGACGACAATCGTCTAACTAAATGGCATTTGGATGGGTGGTAGGATGGGGGCAGTGGCAGCTCCAGGCAAAACATGAAGCCTCCTCTGCTTTCACATGCCCAGCCTCATAACTACAGGAACTCTTGCCCCTAGCCCTTCCAAACCCAGAGAGGCCCATTATACCTATATCCTCCCCCTTGCCCCTTCCCCTTCTCAATCTGAACCAAAACACGCTCTGAGGAGCCAATCTAAAACTCATTCACCCACAATATGAACAATTAATGAAATTTAATGTTATCTTTCCCAAGGGATTGTCCATTAGAACCAATAAACAAAGTATCGAGATGACATGTTAAAGGAAGAAAATTATGCAACGATGGGGCATCCAAGGAGATTTAGGATCCTCAGAAGAATGATGCCAGCCCCCTTGAAGTCACCCTAAGTAAAGAAACTAGGTGCTCCCTATTATAAAACAGGTTAAGAAACTGGCACCAATATGATTTTGGAAATGCCCTTTATAAAATATGTTAAAGCCTTCAATGTTCCTTGAAAATACAAACTGGCCTCTCAGGACTCGGCTTGATGTCAAATTTCCCCGAAAGACCCCCACATTACACGTGTACCATGCATCCTTGGAAACAGCCATAACAATTTATGCCCAATGAATGGGAAAGAATGTCGATTTCACTTGCTTTACGACTTGGGTGATGGTGGGCTGGTAACCAAAAATGTCTGTGCTTATTTTCAGAACTGATACCATGACGGTCCATCAACCACCATTTGTTGAGTTCCCACAAGCTGATGACGGCGGATTTTGTCTTTGGAAGATGTTAAGGGCTGGGAACCTGGACCTATTTTCAGCTCACCAGGACCCTGCCTTTCTCAGACGAAAATTGAGTGGCTGAGTTGAGGCTAACCTACCAATTGGGGAAGAGAAGTCCCCTGGCGTGAAGGATTTAGACATCCATGGGGAGCAACTGACAAAGATATCAATCACGAAAACACTTGATTGCAAAGTTGATGACTTCTTTTATTGGTATATAATAAAATAGGAGCTAATAATACAGATGTGAATTAGAGAACAGGCTGATGCTAATATCTTGAGAAACAGAGACTTCCATTCAAGTTTCTTACCTCGTTTGCACTTAATCCTCTTCTTGGCAAAACACAGATAATAACAGTACCTATAAGAACAGTACCTAGCTCTCCAGAACGCTGTGAGACTTAAATAAAATTAAAACACATGCCTTACAGTTTAGCAGCAAATGACAGCAGGCAGGCTCAGCGCATTGCAGACACACAGGGGATGTTTATATTAGATCCAACACAATAACCAGTAATAATATTAATTAATTAATTAATTAATTAATTATTGTTTTTACTGACTATGTACCCAATACTGTTCTAAAAACTTTTCCTTTTTAAAAAAAATTTTTTTAATGCTTATTTATTTTTTGAGAGTGAGAGAGCACAAGCAGGGGAGGGGCAGAGGGAAAAGGAGACAGAGAATCTGCAGCAGACTCCATGCTGTCAGCACAGAGCCCAATTTTGGGCTCGAACTCATGAACTGTGAGACCACAACCTGAACCAAAATCCAGATTTGGACACTTAATCGACTCAGCCACCCAGGCACCCGTAAAAACTTTTAATGTATTGCCAAATTTAATGTCAAACCTCATTGAGTAAAATACTACCATTTTTTAAAAGTTTTTATTGATTTATTTTGAGAGAGAGAGAGTGGGACAGGGGAAGAGAGAGAGAGAGACAGCGAGAGAGAGAATCCCAAGTGGACTCTGTGCTATCAGTGCAGAGCCCAATGTGAAGTTCAAACCCACATACCATGAGATCATGACCGGAGCTGAAGTCAGACACCAAACCAACTGAGTCACCCACATGTCCCAGAAAACACTACTATTATCTCCATTTTATAGACAAGGAAACTGAGGCACCGAGAGGTTAAGAACTTGTCAGTGGGGTATACAGCAACATTTCCAGTGGGGATACTAAAAGATGGCAAAGTAAAGCTGTTAAAGTAAAATACAATAGCAGGTTATTAATTTTGAGCTACATAAAGCAAGCATCTGCAAATTTCAGAGAATTAAAAGTATACAGAATATGTTCTCTGATCATAATGAAATCAAGCAAGAATCAGTAGCAGACAGACGAATAGAGAATTCCCAAGCATTTGAAATTTGAAATAATATGTGTGTAAATAACTCATGGGTTAAAGATAAAATCACAATGAAAACTAGAAAATATTTTTAATTGAATATTAATAAAAATATATCGAGACTCATGAGATATAGCTACAGATACGCTTAGAAGGAAATGTATATTATGTATATTTTTAACTGTTTAATTAGAAAGGAAGAATGGCTAAAGCCTCAATGATCTAAGTATCCATCTCAAGAAGTTACCAATAAAAGACAAATTACACTCAAAGGAAGTAGAAGAAATGTAATGCAAATAAAAGTAGAACTCCATGAAATACGAAATAAATATACAATTTAGAAAACTGAGCCACAGTTTTTTTCTTGGAAAACACTGACAAAATTGATCACCCTCTAACAAGACTATTCAAGGGGGAAAAACAGGTATAAATTATATCAAGAATAACAAAGGGGACATCACTTATGTATGCCACAGACAACAAAAAGAGAGAGGATATTTTCTAAAACTTCATGCCAAGAAATTTGAGATTTTATTTAAAAGGACAAGTTCCTAGATAATCCCAATTTATAAAATTGGCACCAAAAGAAATAGAAAATCTTGATAGATGGAGACAGAAGCTATATTCTTCCCCCGTGTTTTAAGATGCTGTTTTGCAAAGGAGGGGTATAAATACCTGACCACTGCTAAAATATAATTATGGGATCATTATTTGAAGTAGCTGCAAGCATTTTTAGGCAGACATAAGACTTTCAATGTGACTGTCTGTGGCAAAATCTAGCTTTGAATACCTGGATTTTACTTAAAAGGAAATAAAAATCCAAAGTCAACTTTTCTCCTTAGTTCCAATGAGTATAAATTAGTTTTAAGTTCTCTCCACAAATGCCAAGGCAAGACGTGGCATCTAGGCCCCATCAATCCAAAGTTTATAAGGTCTCAGAACTATGATGATGTTGGACTTGACTCTTTTCCCTCAATCTCTGTAGACTATAGGAGAGTTTAAAGAGAAAACTCTTGACAAAGAAGAGTTTTCGTTTCATTTCATGGCAACCCTGTGAAGCGCACAGAAATTACCGTTGCCCATTTTATTGGTGCTTAACCATTTAAGTGATTTGTGCAAGGTTCCATTAGCCAAAAGCTAGATTATTCTATGAATTTGTATCAGCACGAAGTGTTTTAGAAAACTGATGCAGACATAGCCACGGGTCAGCTGAGGCTGAGGGAAACTGGTCCTCAGGACTGTTGCTGCCGATGGGTTTCTTGCAAAATAAAATTTTCTTCAGTGAAGGGTGGCCCGGAATGACACAAGGGTCTTCTTTCCTGCACAGTATAATATAAAGCCAGTGTCTGGTGTGGAGTAAGGCTCACCTGAGCTCAAATCCCACCTCTACCACCGACCCCCTATGTGACTCTGAGCATGCTGCTGAGTCTTTCTCTTCCTCGGTTTCCTCATCTGTAAAATGGGGATGACAGGAGCATCTGTTTTACAGGCATTCTCTGTTGTTGGTTTTCTCTTTCTCTTTTATGCGAAGTAACACAAAAGCACTCAGAACATTCACTGGCACACAGTTGAGCTCTCCATAAAAACAAGATATACCTGTCAGGCATCTTTCTTTTTCCAGTCCATCATCACCTCTGACTTTATCTTGGCTTTAAATTTTAAAAACCAAAGTCTATTTTTGCTCACTGTTCTTTAAAGCAAAACATTGGCGTTTGAACCAAAATGTCCCTCTGAATACTTGCATAGTGCCCAGAATAGAGGATTTACAGCTGAGCAAATGATGTTAGCTCCATTACAAATACTTTCAGGAAACGGCGATGTGAGAGACTGCAGCAAGGGACAGGGTCCATGTGCCTAGCTGAAATGAGTTAAGAAACCATGGAGGTGACATATAGATTCCCCCCCCCCCCCAGTATTTTTTAAGTGACATTTTAAAATGTTTATCTTGAACCTGATCACATCCATTTACAGAGATTTATTAGTGAAAGGTCTAAACCTGTACATCCAGGTAAGGGATGCACGGTTAGAAACCCAAACTGCTTACAATGAAGCAAAGACTGAATGAGAAACAGAAGGATGTGAATGTATGGAGTATGATGGAAGAGGTTTGAAATTGACATTCAGTTCTCCTTCCTCAGGACAGGCCCCTGTTCTTACTTCTGGCCTCTAGCAAGTGAGTTGTGAATGCTCAGGATTTGTAAACAGAGCCCTTCTGCTGTGAGTTCATGTTTCTCTCACTAATCTTTCCCTCTTTTTCACGGACGGGAGCATTAAGCATCAAGCATCCCCGGTTCTGCCTCCATTAGCAACCCCCCCACCCCCCGTCACATTTAAACGGTATTTCACCCCCCTCCACTAATCCCAGCGATCTGCACCTTCTCTGCATCCGTTCTGAGGCATCCACAACCGGGAGGCTGTCTCAGGGTATAATTTCCAACGACCACTTTAAATGCATGTTATAGAAACTCCTTGTGCGTTTTGGTGGTGAAGTTCAGAGTGCTTCTAAGCATTTGTTGGGCTTCAGTGAATATACTAGAGTGGTCATTTTCAGCCTCTCTGAGCCTCCGCTTCCTCGCCTGAAAACTGGAGCTAAGTCTCCCAACTTGCAAGCTGATTCTGAGGATTAAATCACACAGCCCGTGTTAAACTTCCAGCACAGTCGTGATACACGGCACGTGCTTAACACGTGCAGCTAGTATTGCGGGGGAGGTGGGGGGGGAGGGCACAGTGACACAGGTGAGCAGTACTGCTGGCCTCAGAGAAGAACAGACCAGGGTTAGTAGTTGGACTTCGGATTTCTCTCCTTGCGGGTGGACCGACGGCAAGCAAGTGGCTTAACCGCCCCGAGCTTCAGTCTCATCTGCAAAACGGGCATAAAATCGCCAGCTGTTAGGACTATGTGAAGATGACGTGGAAACTAAGTAAGCTTTCATGGCTAAACCCTACTCAAGCGATGCGTATGCACTCAGCACCTGGTGAGCGGTCAGACGCCAGCGGTCAGAAACCGTCTCTGCCCCGGAATGCCGGACGTCAACCCTTATTCATTAAGTGATTCCACAAACCTCAGGCGGGTCAGGCTAGCACACTGCGGCCTTGTGAAGCTGTCAAATCCTGTTGCAAGGAACGTGGGGTCTGAGCTGGATCAGGCCTGGGAACAGGAGACACAGAGTTCCCACCACTAGAATTCCCGGGTTTCAGAGCCGGAAGGGAATCCGGTACCCGGCAGAGGCTGGCGGCACAGACAACCTGCCAGAGAGATGCTCCCCCACGACGGAGTAGAAGAGCAGCCCAGGAAGGGGAAGCAGGCGCCGAGAGGGGATCAAGAAATACAGACGCCATTATGGATGGCCCCTGCGAAGTCTACAGGCATGCATTCCCCACTGTGCTCTTGAAACTATTCTATGCCTTCCAGATAGAAAGAGGGCAACTAAAAAGAGGGCCCCCATAAGCTCCAGGTGCTTTTCCAGCCCGGGGCCTGCTGGTTTCTCGGGCAGGCTGCATGTTAACACAGATGGCGAATCAAGATGTTGTATGAGCGGTGAATCGCGACAATAAACACTTTGGCTCCCACAAGAAAGACTCGGGATGTTGGAGGGACCCATTTACGGCTCCAGGCTTGGAACCTTGGTTTGATCTCATGTGTTTCAACATTTTTTTCCCCTCATTCCTTCTTTTTAGATAGGAAATCTAAAGAACATAGCCAGGCCTCCAAATGTAAAATCTCGGTGGGACAAAAGTTAGTATGGCCCGACCAAAGAGAAGAAGCAGCAGGTGACAGAAACCATCAGGCATAGGAGGGCAGAAAGAATATCTTTCCTAAGAAAGTTACGGTCACCAAGTCAGCGAACATTCTTCCTTTCTTCCGTCTCTCCTCCTTTCTGCTACTTCCTTCCCTTGTTCCCCCCTTGTTTCTCTCCCTTCTTCTTTTGTCTTCCTTCCTTCTCTTTCTCCCTTAGGTTTTCCTTCCTCCCTGTCTCTCTTCCTTCCATCCTTTGTCCTTCCTTTCTTTCTCTCCTTTCCTCAAGAAAACAGCTTAACTATGGAGGACTTCGATATTTCCAGCCCGCAGGGACAAAGCCTACACCGTTTAGCCCACGAGTACGAGCATTCCCACAGAAAGATGTGAGTTTGTTATCAAATCAGACCAACCTAGCACTCCTAGCAGGGATGCCCCTGCGTGACCACGGGGGTAGGATAGACGGGGGATCACGCTGCCGGCAAAGGCTTCACCTTATCTCACTGCTAATTCACCCAGGCCTGGGAGGAACCTGAAACAGGAGTTGCAGCACATAAGCCCTTCCAGAAGAAACAAACCGTTAGCGAAGAACGAATTTCTAAAAAGAAACAAATAGCAAAACTAAAGGGCAGCAGGACATCAGGGGCTTGAGAAGTCAGACTCCGGCATCAGACCAGTTGGGTTCAAATCCAGATTTTGCCACTTAGGAGCTGCATGACCCTAGGAAAATGACTTTGTCTCTCTATAGCTCTGTTTTCCGATCGCCAAAAATGGGGGAGACAGGAATACCTACTACATAGGGTTTTGGGGAGGATTAAAGGAATTAATATGGAAGCACTATATAAATGGTTATCGTGATGATAATGACAATGGTGTTGGAAAACCCAGGCTTCTTAGATAAACGTTAAGTGAGGAGGGGAGCGCGTGGGTGGCTCAGCTGGTTAAGTGTGCGCGACTCTTGATTTTGGCTCAGGTCATGATCCCAGGTTCATGGGATCAGGTCCCACATCACACTGAGTATGGAACCTGCTTCAGATTCTCTCCGTCTCTTGGGGCGCCTGGGTGGCTCAGTCGCTTAAGCGTCTGACTTCAGCTCAGGTCATGATTTTGCAGTCCATGAGTTCAAGCCCCGCGTTAGGCTCTGTGCTGACAACTCAGAGCCTGGAGCCTGCTTCAGATTCTGTATCTCCCTCTGTCTCTCTGCCCCTCCCCTGCTCATGCTCTGTCTCTCTTGCTCTCAAAAAGAAACAAACATTAAAAAAAAAAAAAAAAAAGATTCTCTCTCTTTTTCTGTCTCTCTCTCTCTCTCTCTCTCTCTCTCTCTCTCTCTCCCTCTGCCTGTCTCCCCCTCTCATGCTCACAAAAAAAACAAAAACAAAAACAAAAACAAAAAAACCACTAAGCGAAGGAAAGCAAGATAAATGAGAAAGGAAAAGGAAGTAGACATGAAGAGAAGAAAATATCTGAGAATTCTCCCCTTGCTTGAGAATTCTCATATTCGGGGAAAAGTAGGGAAAGGAGTGCCCACATACACCTTATACTCGAATGCCTGACCTGAAATGTCATCTCACTGCAATAATATCTGTGTGAGAGGCCCCTCATTAGGGGAGGGATTGCCTTAACTTCTACTTAGCTTAGAATACTATTTTCACTTCACCCCAAGCAAAGGGGTCCACACAGTCCTTCCCCTCCAGTAGGAGAGGGAGGGCCATGAAGAGGGCTCTGGAGGGAGGACAGAGCAGGGCTGGGACACAGAGGCCAGAGCACCCATCAGCCCTTCCTAGAAGCTAGGACCTCCCCATTCTGTTTAATAAAGAATATTCCTTGTCTTTTAGCATACAGAGTAATCTCTGAAAGACTGCACTCCAATTTGAGAACAAGCCAAGAGCCAGTGGGAAATTCTCTAGCAAGTTGGACAGGGAGACAGTACTATGAAGGGCAACTGATTCAAAATGTCTTTTTCTTTTTCTCTTTTTCTTCTAGAAATGCCTATCCCTGACCCAAGGCACTGTTGGTCTAGGACTCTTTTCACCAGAGGTTGTCAGGATAATGCTGTTCACAAAGCAGATACAGATTTGTTTCTCCAGGGTTGAGTGACAGGATCTGGGTCCCCAGAACTTAACCGGGAAACCCTGTGTCAAAAGCAAATGTTAGAGTCCCAGGTTTGACTGGTCATCGTGACTCATAAAGGTTTACTTGTTTTGTTTTGTTTAAGAGGTATTGATCCAGCCTATCTAGAAGCATCATTTAGGAGAAAGAGGAAGAGAAGGAGGAGGAAGGGGAGGAGGGGGAGAGGAGAGTAAGTAAAGAGAGAAGAGAGGAAGGAGAAGAGGGGGAGAGGGAGGAGGGGAACGGGAGAGGGGAGGGAGATGATGAAGACAAACCTCTTGGGGCTTTGGCTCAGGATGGGCACCCCACAATATGCTCAGGTTTCATTATTGTACCAAGAAGTAAAAATAGGAGTGGGAATTTCAATGTCCTGTAAAACAGAAGAGGAGTTTGTCTCTGCACAGTAAAGAAAGAACTAAGCCCATTGAAGGCTTCTTAGAAAATGTCATGTGAAATGCAGGGCTCAAAATCCTATAAAAATATCCTTTAGCCTTTTAGAAATTATGAATGGGAAACTTCTTTATCAAGTAGAGTTTAAAACACCTTGATCTTCAGGAAATCCCTGTGGCACTTTCTTTCTTTTAAATATTTACTTATTTATTTTGAGAGAGAGAGGGAGAGAGAGAGCACATGCAAGTAGGGAAGGGGCAGAGAGAGAGAGAGGAAGAGAGAATCCCAAGCAGGCTCCACGCTGTCAGCACAGAGCCCAGTGTGGAGATCAAACCCACAAACCATGAAATCATGACCTGGGTGGAAATCAAGAGTCAGATGCTTAACAGGTTGAGCCACCCAAGCATCCCCCATGTGGCACTTTCTGATAGGAATTCTTAACAGTATGACTTGGGTCACCATCTCCATGTAAAGTACAGGTATCAATGAAAGGAGAGAAGGACAGACACTTTGTTGGGACAGCAACAGCAATGACTGTTTTCTCGTGTGTAATGTCCCCAACCAAGCTATCTAGTCTCAAGATCTCCTCTGTAATGAGGGCCAGTTACTTTTTCTCCTAATGTTTCATAGGTTCATACATTTGCAAAGGTTGAAGAAGATAGGTTATGAAATCAGTCTTACCTTACACAAGTTCTGAAAGGTTGCCTCTTCCAACATGTACCCTAATTCAACTATAAGACATTTCATGGCTTAAGTATTGTTTTCCCAGCCCTGTGTTCTCAAAAACAGGGAATTAATCTTACTATGTGCGAACGCAGTTCTCAATTACTGTTTATATGAACTATTTCCTACGGGGTGGGTACTATTATTATCATTCCATTTTACAGATAAGAAAACTAAAGCTGGGAGGTACAGTAACTTCCCCCAAACCACACAGCTGGAAGATGCTACAATGTGTACAGAGATAGCTTGGCTCAGAACCCTGTGCTCTTGTCCTTATACGATACTTCTGCTCAAGTTACCGCTCACAAAGTAAATACAGTTTTGTTTTTCCAGGGGTGGGGTAGCAGGTGCTGCATTAAACCTCCACCGCTGCATAACAAATTGCCCCCAAACTTTTTAGTTTTTTAAGACAATAAATATTTATGACCTCAGAGTTCCTCCAGGTCAGGAATTCACTAGTGATGTAGCTGAGTGCTTCTGGCTCACAATCTTTCATGAGATTACACTCAAGACATTGGCTGGGGCTGCACTCATCTGAAGGTTTGACTGGAGCTGGAAGATGTTTCCAAGATGGGTCACTTATACAGCTGTGTTGGCAGAAGGCCTCAGTTTCTGACCACAGGGATCTTTTCTCAGGACTATCTGACTGTCCTCATGATGTGGTACTACCTGCTCCCAAGCCGTACAAAGCCCTGCTTCACAAGCAAACACTGAAGTCTCAAACTAAACCAGTAGGTTTTGGCCAATAAATTTTTTTTTAAGTTTATTTATTTTGAGAGAGAAAGAGAGAGACACAGAGAGAGAGAGAGAGAGAACAAGTGGGGGAGGGACAGAGAGAGGGAGAGACAGAATCCCAAGCAGGCTCTGTGCCATCAGTGCAGAGCCCAATGTGGGGCTCAAATTCATGAATGAGATCATGACCTGAGCCAAAATCAAGAGTCAGGCATTTCACCAACTGAGCCACCCAGGTGCCCTTAAGGGTTTTATTTTCTAAATTTTTTATTTATTTATGTAAGTAATCTCTACACCCAATGTGGGGCTTGAACTCACAACCCCCAGATCAAGAGTCACACCTTTCCCCGACTGAGCCAGCCAGGCGCCGCTCTACCAATAAAATTTTAACCTCAGTTTTTAGTTAGGGTCCACACACCCCTCTTTATTGGCCTACTTTCAGAATTCCTATGTAAAAGAGACCTTGGATAAGTCTGTCAGGTTAAATTATGTCCATCCCCAAATTCATTTGTTGAAGCCCCAGCCCCCAGTCTCTCAGAATGTGACTTTATTTGGAAATAGGGTCACTGCAGATGTAATCACTAAGACAGAATAGGGTAGACCCCTAATTCAATAAGATTAGTTTCTTACAAATAGGGGATATTTGGACACTCACCCACAAGGAGAACCCATATGAAAATGAAGGCAGAAATTGGGGTGATGCATCTACAGGCCAAGGAGCATCCCAAGAGTGGAGCAAACTACCAGAAGCTAGGAGAGAGGCACGCAGCAGGTTCTCCCTCACAACCCTCAGAAGAATCAACGCTACTGATAGCTTGACCTTGGACCTTCAGCCTTCAGGACTGTGAGACAATAAATTTCCATTGTTCTAAGCCACCTAGTTTGTGGTACTTTGTTGCAGTAGGCTTAGAAAACTCACACAGATGGCAAGAGAAAAACACCAGACCTGTCCAATACCAAGAGATCTCTAAAAGACAGGAGGCATGGTTATCTTGCATCCATGGATGGACCATGGAGCTTTCCTCAAAAGATTATATTGTTCTTTCCTGCCACGCATTAAAACTCACACGCGCGCGCGTGCACACACACGATCTTCCAAAAGTACATTCTCAAGTAAAATTGGCAAAAACTGAGTGGACAGTCAAGGTTTCCTGATCTCGCCCAAGAAAGCGGAAATTTTATTACTCTTTCATGACCACAAGGGATTTCCTAAGCTCATTAAGCACATTTTTTTCCTGCAGAAGATCTTGTCTTAATAAGGCCACTGCCACCCTGTTCCTCCAGCCTCTGTCATCAGACAGGGATAAAAGGCAGAAATGCGGGTGGAGATGAGAGGGGGCTCTAGAGAGTTCCACTCTGCTTATTTATTTTGAGACACACTCGTGCTCCGACACAACTGTGGTCAAAGCATTCAGAATCTGAGGAACACAAACAAAGCTAACATGGCCAGGGGCCAGGGTAAAGTTTCCTCCAGCATCATACAGGGAGGGTGATTTTACATAGCCTTTTATATGATAATCACAGCTCCTTCGTATGTATTGAACTTTGCAGCAAGAAGGAAAAATAAATAAATAAGGCTGACTAATGGCTTGTTTCCCCAGAGGCGGCTTTTTATGGGATCATATGTTTTTTCAGCTTTTCAGTCACAGTTTCCTGCTTGGACGTTAGGAGCCCTTGACATTGGCTATGGCTTAGTGCACTCTGGACAGCAGCCCGAGCTGCCCCTGAGTGGCCAGAGAGGGGTCCAGCTGGACCACAGCACCTTCCCAGGTCACAGCAATGGTGAACCTTGTCCCCTTCGATGAGCTGCACGCAGCGGCAGGTCTTTCAACACCTTCCAGGTCAAGCATGACCCTTCTTATCCAGTGTGGTGAGGAAAACAGAGTTGGTGGATTGGGAGCTTGTGACAAGCAGTCTGTAGGCATCCAAAAGCAGTAATAGCAAATCTGGACTGCTTTTGTTCCTGTTACATTCTCCACTGCTCCTTCTAGCATCAGAGGGGACTCTGGGAATGGGACGGTCTTGATTTTAGATCCCTGCTCATTGGGAGACCAAGAACAAATAACTGAATTTCTGAGCTTCATTTCTTATCAGTAAAACTGTAGGTGATAACACCCGCCTTGTGGGCCTCTTATCAGGATAAGAGATCATGTTTGCGAGACACCTGGCACATACTAGGTGCTCAGTAGGCAGTGGTTATTATCAGTGTTCCAAATATCCTCACCATCAAGGAAATGGGACTGGCAGACGAAAAGGTATCCAAAGTGTGTGGGAGCCAAACGTATCTTGAAGATGGGTGGAGTTAACAAACCACAGCTCCCTCTATGCAGTTCTCACTTTATTTCACTACTTTTTAAAAAGTAAGTTTATTTATTTATTTTGAGAGAGCACGCACACGCACAGGTGGGAGAGGCACAGAGAGAAAGGGAGAGAGAGAGAATCCCAAGCAGGCTCTGCACTGCCAGCACAGAGCCCGATGCAGGGCTCGAACTCACGAACTGCGAGATTATGACCTGAGCTACAGTCGGATGCTTAAGCAACTGAGCCACCCAGGCGCCCCTCACTATTTTTGAGTGGGAAGCAATTATTCTGGAGTGTTTCTGTTTTGCACCCCCACACACATACCTTTAGAGGGCCACGGAGCAAGAGGAGTCAGGGTGGAAGAAGGAAAAGAGACAATTTTTGTTCTTTATTTTTTCCACCTTGGACTGGGTGGTTAAGGGAATGAAGAAGTTGATGAAAATACACCACCCTCTTACTCTTGGGTAACTGCAGCTTAATTATACTTGGAGTAGTGGTTTTATCATATTAAATTTGGGGAAAAGTCACAAGATGAGTCATGGAAAATTTTTTGATAAAATTGTGGAAACTTGGGACATCTGTGACTTTTTTCTCCCCCTTGCCTCACTTCTTCCCTACTTTCCTGATCCACCCTTTTCTTCCTGCCAACAGGGATCCCTGCAGGGAGCCATGCTGAGAAGGCTCCCTTCCCAGCCCGGCATCGACTCCCTGGGCCGCTGGCTTCACTGAGCTTCACGGTCTGTTCACGCCTTCCCGGTATTCAGGGGTGGAAATCTCCTTCGGGGGGGGGGGGGGGGTGGTGGCTAGCTGGTCATACAACTAAGTTATAGAAGCCAGCTGCGTGCTCCAGACCATGGCTTCAGGGTCACTCCCATGTGTCTCTGTTCCTCACCAGGAATCCGTTGCCTTTCCACATAAATCGCATTCCCTGATTCCAGGTTCGTTGCCGCGGAAGAAATGGACTTCTTCCTTGATTTGGGGGACTTATTGCAAAGTCATTTGATGCTTTACTCTCCCATTGCCTCTCTGGGGTCCAACCTTGAAGTAACAGGCTCAGAACAGCCCTAAAGTTATGGAGGCCCCTCCCAAAGCAATTCTGAGAAGGATAACGGCCAGAGGATGACCAAAGAACGGAAAGAAATACTATAGTCTTCCTGGAAAGGTGAGAAACACCCTACTCTGCAAGGACAAGCCTTTTTGTTAAACCTAAAACATTCTTAAGGCAATAATAATTATAATCAATCACTCATTTTTATGCCACATGGAAGCTTATAAGCTACTTTCACATAATTTAGAATCGAAATGCTGAACACTCTTGATGTCATGGCATCCTCAAAAACGACCCTGCTGGTCGTTTTTCTTCATCACAAAAATACTCCCCTTAATAATTGTAGAACAAATGATGCTGACTCATTCATCGTGAAGATCTTCTCACTTGAAGACAGACCGAAACTATATACCTCAAGTTTCAAGAAATCTTTGGACACATTAAAAATGTCCTAAAGTGTCAGTACATTCAAAGAGAGTGTGTGGGGCAAATGTCAGCAGAGCTCTGACTGGAACTAAACAAAGCATACCTTCCCTTTATGAAATACATTCCAAGTGCTAGACCCTTTATGTGTAATTAGGCCTCATCCCCACTGCAACTTTGCAAGGTGGACAGAAATGGAGGCTTAGAAAAGCTAAGTAACCTCGTAAGGGCACGTGACCCATAAGTCTGGAAATCTCAAGCTCTTTCCATTACAGTCCTACAGAGTGGGTTCCAATGGGTTATGGTTCTGTGGGGCATTAATGGCTGTTCTGCAGAAAGAAACGGGTTCTGGGTTCAAATAATAATTTAGAAAAATAATGGGTTGAACAAGGTCTCTTTCTCGAAAAATTTCTTCAAGCCTTTAAAATGTCCATGGATCTCTCTCTCTGCCCCTTCCCCGTTCATGCTCTGTCTCTCTCTGTCCCAAAAATAAATAAACGTTGAAAAAAAAAAAATTAAAAAAAAAGGGGCGCCTGGGTGGCGCAGTCGGTTAAGCGTCCGACTTCAGCCAGGTCACGATCTTGCAGTCCGTGAGTTCGAGCCCCGCGTCAGGCTCTGGGCTGATGGCTCAGAGCCTGGAGCCTGTTTCCGATTCTGTGTCTCCCTCTCTCTCTGCCCCTTCCCCGTTCATGCTCTGTCTCTCTCTGTCCCAAAAATAAATAAACGTTGAAAAAAAAAAATTAAAATGTCCATGGATATTGTGGGTCCCCAAGAGAAGGACAGTGTTAAACAAACAGTGAACATATTTGACAAGGGAATTCTTACAGCAGTGGTTTTCTTAGAACAGTGGTTTTCACAAAGTGTGGTCCCCAACCCAGCAGCATCAGTATCACTTTGGAACTTGCTATACCCAGATTTAGTGGATTGGTCTCAAGTGGGGCCCAGAACTCGTATTTTTAGCCAGTTTCCAGATGATGCTGGTGATCCTGAGGCAGCATATTTCTCAGAAGAAATTTTCCAAAGAAGTCATTTTGGTAAACACTGAAACAGAAGTGCTTGTGTGGCACTGACCTTTGGATATTTGGTTCCAGTAGCAAGAGGAAAGACAGGAGGACAGGCTTTTACTGGGGCAGAAAATGAGCCTTTCAGCTCTAGCTCAGGAAGGGATAATCGTAGCTGTGGTCGTAATGGTCTCAAACCCATTCTTGAAAACTGGGAAGACCCATGTAGGCATGCCTCCCCGCGACGAATCAGATTTTCACAAAAGGGCAGGGTGTGTGACATTCAGCTCTGACTTCCTGATGAGTTGCCCTCCTCTGATACAAAGTGAAAAAGTCAGTATTCCGCCACTATCGCAGATTCAGTATTTCACAATTTTCCCATTCAGGGCAAGGGGTGCAGGGTGTGTGTCCAGATGTCAAGCACCTGCCGTTAGAGGTATCATAAGATACGGATGAATTAGACACCACAAGTACAGAACAGAGGGCCTCACGAAGTCTGCGACATTTGCAACAACAACAAAAAGAAAACAAGAATTAATGAACTGTATGGTTCAGGGCCCATGCTCCAAGCTAACATAGACCTATGCATGGACTTGTATTCTCTCCTAGATCCCTACCCCAGAGGGACCAGGACCAACAGGCAGACGGCACCTCTTTTATGCGTGCCCGGCCTTGAAATTCCCAGCGTGGCCAGCCCACGTGGCTGCACAGACTGTTTCTAAACTCAGGCCAAGCTTGCCTAAACCATGAACTCAGCCTTGATGGTGGATCTGCCCAAAGAGAGAGTTTAGTTTTCTTTCCCAACAATGTTCTGAAGTTACCAAAACTCTGGTAGTCCTAAACACCCCCAGACCCTGGAAGAAGCACATCTTTCCAGGAAGTGATTCACATGCCAAAGAAGGCAAAATGAGATGGTATCAGCAGGATAAGTAACTGAGGAAGAGGTAAGTGTGCTCTAAAGATGTTAAGGTTGAATTTCTCTTCGTCCCACGGGAACTTCTATTATATCGCTCTGAAGAAATCATTCCTGGACGTTTTTTCTGACCTGGAAGTCAGCCTAGCCAACATCTGCCAAATCTTCCTAAAAATAAATAGTGGGTATACTGCATTACCTGGGCTGTGAAAGGAAACACTGGGGAAGCCCTGAGACTTTTGATTTATATAAGAATCACCTGTAACAACAGAAAGACTATCTCCTGCTGGGTATGGGCTGTAGACCCTAAACCCACCTCTGAGTTTTGACTAAAGCCTTTGGAAGGTTTCAGTCTCTTGGCCCACTGCAGTGGCGCAAGGGACTTCTGACTCACAACTACCACCTAAAATCCAGGAAAAAGTATGGGCGTAGAGTATTTGCTTAATATCCCATCCCACCTTGGCATCAAAGTTTCAGCAGCCTCTGATCCTTTGGTACATGTATCATGAGGGGGAGAGGACAAGAATTACCCAGCACTGCTGCGTATACATTAAGTGATTTACAAAGGCTTCATTTATCATCAACGACACCCTACACATTGGGTTTTATCACCATTTTACAGACAGGAAGACCAAGGCTCATAGATTAGGTTACTTAACCAAGACCCATCACCGATACCTACTACTCTCCCCACCATACACACACACACACACACACACACACACACACACACACACAATAATGGGTTAGGAAATCCTTAGTTTATCCCTATTACACTATTATGGTACAACATATTTGTTACACTTCATTGTAAGTGCTGGCAGTTTGACTGATATCTTATTGTATCCCAATGGCTGACCCATATAAAATTTTGTTGAATGAATAATTTCTCATTCAAAGCCTTCTTGCTTTCAATGCAAGATTCTCTGCACAATATGGCTATTAACCGATAACTTGTGTTATTGGACACTTTGCATGCTCAGTCATCATGAATTAACAAATTTCTTGAAAAGAACGTGGATAATGAAACTCTTATTCTCCTTGGAGGTAGAAGGTACTTCCATTCTCCTTGCTTCCGGGAAACCAGGCAATGTAACCTTACTGTGTAAGGACATCCACTCACTCATTCACGCTCATTCAGTCACCCACTCCAACAAGTCTTCACGGAGCTTCTTCTGTGTATAAGGTGACGGGGCTGGGAGTTACAGAAAGGGGCAGGCAGAGCCTTGCGACAGCATGGCTTACCGTCTAGGGGGAGACAGGAAAACACAGCAAACGCCAGAGCACAAGAGAGGCAGTTGAAAGTGCCATAAGAAATGCTTCAAAAGCAATGTGGGAATTCAAGGGAGGCCAAGGTTGCATCAGGTGAGGGGAAAGCAGAGAGAATGCTTCACAGGGGTGGTAGCATTCCACATAGGCTTTCATGGATGGATTAGATTTGGTCAAAGAAGGGGGACGGGGGCGGCTGGGTGGTTCAGTCAGTTGAGCGTCCGACTCTTGATTTCAGCTCAAGTCATGATCCGAGGGTCATGGGATTGAGTCCCATGTTAGGCTCCATGCTGGGAGTGGAGCCTACTTAAGATTCTCGCTCGCTCTCTCTCTCTCTCTCTCTCCACCCCCCTCTGCCCCTCCCCCACTCATGTGCATGCTCTCTCTCTCTCTCAAAAAAAAAAAAAAGAGGGGAACAAGAAGAGACCTTCCTGGCAGGAAACCTTCCAGGCAGAGACAACTGCATGGGCAAGCACAATGAGGTGGGGAAACCACAGACAGGGTTAGGGAAGGGAGACTTACTCCATTTTCCTGAAGCAGAAAAGACACAAGAGGAAAAAATGACACAAAAGAGAAAACTGGTAAATTAAGTCAGAGTCAGATCATGAAGAATATGCAGCGAAACTGAGTAGCCACAGTCCTTGCTGTTTCTACGTACATATGATCCCAGAGGAGCTTAGAACCCATCGAGAAAGCCAAACGCTCCCCCATACCCCACGACCAGCAGCTCCCCCACTAGAATGTAGCCTTGGCGTCTGGCCCACCTAGCACAGCACCTGGGACACATTAAGCCCTCAATAAAAGTTTGTTGGATTGAACTGGGAGGACATAAGAGAAACATTTCCAGTGGTGGAAGTCAGGGGTGAAGAGAAGGTGCACAGCAATGCTGTCCTTTAAAATCCAACATTTAAGTATACAATATTGACCACAGCCTATATACCAGCAATCACTTTTCATCCTACAGCCAAAACTCCTATGACATCAGAAATAATGGCAGAGCAACCCCTGAATCTCAAGGCAATGTCCTGGGAGACCACAGCAGCATTCTGAGCGTGCTCTCCTCAGAGGCAGTTGTTCAAGCAGGTATTAGTCTATTAAAATCGATGTCAGTTCCAAATACATTGCCATGCGACAAATGTTCGGTTTACTCCAGGAAAGCAGTGCTCACTTGGACCAGGCCTGGAAGGAAATGTCCCACAGCAAGAGGACATTGCTCACACCATCCCAGAGATGGTGCCTGGTTCAGAACTGGAATTATGTATTCAAAACTTCTGGCACTGTGCCCGACAAATAGTAGGTACCCATTGAATGGTGCTTGATTTTTGATTATTGCCAGTTTCGGATCTCCATTTTTCATACTTTGGTGTCATATTTCCCCACTGTGTCTAAATTTGTATAAAATAGGATTTTCACTTATCTCTGTGTCTAAACTCTGTGTTCACAGAATCATGGAAACTGTGAGTTGGAAAGAAACTTAGAAGTCATATAATCCAACCTGGATATAATCCTAAGGATAAATTAACATCCTTTCCTAAAACATCTTCCTGGCACACACGCTCTCTCCGTGCACCAAAAAACAACCCTTATTTATACGGTCAGAAACAGGATTCTGGAGGAGTATGTGGACGCGCTTTAAAGAATGCCAAGTGAGATTCACAAATACATGACTTCTCCGTGGAAGGTAAAAGAAATCCGGTCATTTAGTAAAAGCCATTGCTGTTTTAAAATCTATTAAATACAGCGACTGATGCAGTAGAAGGGATTATAAATAAACAATAAATCATGCAATTATGACTGTTTGAATTTTGGCAAGATAATAAAAAGAGCAGGGGTATAATCAGGAAATAATAGAAAAGATCTGCAAGGCACCCCTGCAATTAGTGATAAACAGAACTTGGCTCAGAGTTGGAGCCCCAATATGGCTCTCATTAAAGAGCCTTGGGACCTATTCCTGGGGCAGACCTCGGCTAGCTTGGGGAGAAGTGAGGTAAGCAAAATGTCAGTGTGTGCGCGCACACATGCGCACGCAAACACACACACACACACACACACACACACACACACCCGTATTCAGATAATCTTTTACTATGGTATTATAACCACCTGGGCTGAAATGACTACCTTATGCCAACTGAAGACCAATCCATGGTCTTCCGAAACTCTAATTGAGATGTTTCCTGTTCTCAGCTTTTTGACTCTTTCCTTTGTAATACCATACACACACACACACACACACACACACACACACACACACACACACACACATACCCGCACGTGCACGTGCGTGCGCACCCAGGCATTGTGCGAAGGGCGCCTTCAGTCATTTTTCCTTCCCCCTTTCCTTTCACCTTCTTTTATTAATGGTACCTCTTAAAGAGATAAATGCTCCCACACAAGTGATACCACTTAAACAGATAAATAGTCCACACTGGAGAGACACGGAGAGCATGTGAGCAAACCCTGTCTTATTAGACTGGAAACAGACACACTATATTAATGCAAAAAAATCAGCATATGGTTCTAATAGGCTTTCTTAAAATGATTTATCAGCTGTGATTAAGCCCTCAACCAGCATGTCTATCTTCATAAATAAAGCAAAAGTGCACCTTGCTCTCAAATGTATCTGCAGTATCTTATTACCCAGCCCTGTACAGTGCACTCCATTTACAACACGGCTCTGGGGAACCAAGAATTTGTGTGCAATCACAAAGTGTGTGCTCTAAAGAGACTGCCAAGATTTAGGGCTCTTATCTCAGAGATAGTCTTACTAAAAATCCATTACAATGAAGGTTTATCCCCTCTCCCCGTGCCACAGAGCTCGGCATCGCTGAAATATGAACAGGTAATTAAAAGGATATGCCTGATTTTACAGTGAGCCCGGTGACACGGAATCACCAAACAGCTGTTGGGAAAGGCATCTGGCACTCGGTGTAGGTCACCTCTGCCAAGGGCTTGTGGAAAATGGGGACCACTTTACAAATCCGACTCCGTCTCCTTCTACTCTTCCACGGGTAGGAAACGCAAATGCAAATATTAGTCAGCTTGGTTCCCACCTCATTCTCCGACTGGCTAATATGTCAAATGGTCTCAGCGGCAGACTTGAAAGAAAAAGCCTTCACAGACACCCCGAGCAGGGGATGAGGAAGTAAGTGCCGTGACTTCGAAACGCAGGGGGAACTGGATAAAAGCATGTGAGCGCAGTAAGTCATAAACGGATGTTTGAGCACTGCTCTGAGCCAACCGTTCTATACTCGCAGGGCATGCCTCTGTTGCAGTGGTATTTACTCTTTGATAAAACGCCAGTAAGTCCAGGAGGATGAGCTGAATAAATCCCACAAAGCACCCCAGCAAAGTGTTCTAGGGGCTAAGTCCCTTTCGAGCCACTCCTCGCATACACACAAAGCACCATTCGTGCCCTCCCTTCTCACAGCACCCCAGACGCGAACATCACAGACACATCTGCCCCCTGTCCTATCTGGGCTTCCCAGGCATTTCTCGACATGGCCGTTTGCAGGGCGACTGAAGCACAGACGTGAGACTCTCGATACTTTTTACAACGAACCACCGCCACGTGACTCAGGCAGGTTGGCTGTGGCATCGTGAGATTTTGTCAAATGGCAACAGAGTCCAGGGAGGGCAAAATCTAAAATCGCAGAAAAGAGAAGGATGCTTGGGCTATTCCATCGGTGTGGTAAGCTGACTGTTTTGGTTTTTGTTTTTTTTTTTTTTCTGTAAAATGCACCAGCCCGTTGTATTAAGAGTGCGGCCTTGGTAGCTCTAGTCTGTGCCTGTAGCACTCCATTAGAACAGCGCTAATGAGGTCAAAGCGGCTCCTCTCCCCCGCGATCAGACTGCACCCCTGGCCCTGGCCAGCTGTCTGGCAATATGTGCCTCCGGCTACCAGGGGGTCTGAGGGAGGGCACGTGCGTTTGGAGCCGTGCGAATCTATCACCACTAACGGTCAGTCGACTCGTAAGCTCACGCTTGGTGGGCAAATCGGTTGTGGCATCTTCACGAGGCAGGGCAGCAGGTAGCTATGCTCTTGACATTAAGTGTCTGTTAAAGCTGGTGTTGGACACTGGAGGCAATTCTAGGTAGCGGTCAGCACGATGAGGAATTATTCACAAAGCCTGGATTTCCCACTTTGCCTAAAACAGGTACGCAGGTAGGTGTGCATTATTGTGATACAAATGAAGGCAAAAAAAAAAAAATCTAGCAGAGATCTAGGACAAAAACTATCCTCCCCACCCCACTTTGCGGGAAAAGAGATGCTCCTTCAGGCAGCAATGTCACCACTGCGGTATTATCTCTGTGAATACAGAGTTTAAGGTTGTGTCCCCAGGACCCTTCTTCGACCACTTATTTCAGTCAACATCAGAAAGAATGTTCAAGGTGAGAGGCTGCGGCGACGTGTGCATCTAACACCATCTACCTGAGAATGAGCTTTATTTTTTTATTCTCCAGCTCTCAATATATTCGAACTATGTATGTGTGTAATCCGAAGGTTGTCAAAAGGCCCGGTGTAGACAATAAAGTCGTGCGTTTAGAAAGTGACGGAGTGGGGTCGGGATTTCTTGCCCCCGTCCTGAATTCGTTACTTCTCCACAACCCGCGCCTGGGCTGTTACCAATAGCACCGGAAGTGTTGCAAGGCCATTTTCAGGTGGACCGGCAGGACGGGGCGCCCACACTGCACATCACGCTTTGGCACATCATCCCGTAAAGGGGCCGCCAGAATTCCGGAATGGCTTCTTCTGCCACTTGGGGACCAATCAGGTGGGGCTACAAGGGTGGGGCTCGCCTGTGCTCTCCATTCTAGAGCACTACAGATCCCAGGCTTCCCCTGGAAAGAACAGGAACGCCCGGGCCCACCGTGCCAACAAATCCAACAAAAGCCTCACGTTCATAAATCCTCTGGGAAAGTTCCTAAGCTCTGTGCATAACAAATCATGTGAGGAGAAGCCAAAAAGGGGACGGGTTCTTTGGGAATGACAGTGATTCACAAGGCCCAGTGCTGCATCATCTGCAGCCAATCAACCTGACATCCACACGGAACATGACTGCTTTTCTTCTTTGGGGACATGACTGCTCGCAGAGCCCAAGCAAGCCCCCACCCAGACATAAAGCCACAGAAAAGGGCGGTGCCTGGCACCGACTCAGGCTAAGGGTGCAGACAAGCACCGTGATCAACTTTCAAAGTTTCCATGTAGCAGATGGCGTGCCCTGCACATAACTCAGATCCCAGGGATGGCTGAGACTGCAGCCACCCTAAATGCAAAATGTGGGGTTCACCCCACTCCACAGAGGGAACTGGGGACCCCCCCCACGGTGCCACAGAGAGCTTGCAGGTGGGTCTCTCCCTTCTTCTAGCTCCAACACTGTGAAATGAAACAGCTCGCATTCGCCTTCAGGTCAAAGGTCAAAATACCATCCACCTACACAACAGTCTGGTTTCGCCAACGCTAGAACGTTTTGTTAGAAAGCACATGCTTAGAGGAGATGCGGAGGGTAAAGTCTTTCGGCAACCCATCTCACTCTAGAGCCAGATGAGAGAATTTGGCTTCATCACACAGAAGAGTCACAGGTTCAAACGGGCTAAAAATAGCCTTTAATATCCCGGAAAGCAAAAAAACAAAGTGAAGTCCAGCAACGTTCTGGAAACCCTGCCGCTGATATCCCGTCATATTTGGGGTGTGAGGCTCGTTCCAGCTGAATATCAAGAAGCAGTTTGCGTGTGGCTACCCACGAGGATGGCCTGACTGCATCTCCCATCCAACCAGCCTGTGAACAACCCCCTCCCAGGTCACCACAACAGCTAGTTCCCCAAAGTGTAAGAACGTGGTACACGTAATTCAAGGGGGGGAAAAAACAACACTATTTCCTAGGCCCTTGGGCTTTGGCGATCTTTGGGTAAAAAACAAACAAACAAAAAAAACAAAAACAAAAACAAAAAAAAACAAGGAAAATGTCCGAGTAGTGTTCCGAGGCTAAAAACAGTAATTGCGCTGCAGGTTTGAGTCGATAACCAACATGCTGGCAATATGGACAGGAGGAATGCTCGGAATCCCAGTTCCTGGCCTCAGCCTTATCAATATGGAAATAACTTAACAACACACAAATGCTGAAGCAGGGTTCCCGGAGTAAATCACTCCCATACCTGCTCTGGACCATACTTAATGTTCACCTGGATTTATGAGATGATGGGGGCAGAGACTCTTGCAACCATTATATTATTTTCCTATTCTCTTTTTACAATGTCAATTTTTTTTTTCTCACATCTCTGCGAGGGGCCCAGGTAAGTGATTCTTCGCTACAGATGCACGAGGAGTCGAACATTTGGCCCAATTTTCCAAATGTGAGTGCTGTTTTCTGCCTAGAACGGAAGCTTCATCTTTAAGTCATTTCGTTTTTAATCCGGTCCTGAAAACAGATCTGTTTTCCTGCTTGCCTTTGGGAGCATTAATGCAGGGCCTCACAGAGGACAGCGTAAGCTTCCTCCGCAGATGCAAAGGCCTCCCATGCCCAGGTACACACCCGCCTCCCCGTGCCTGTCTGGCGGGTTTCAAGTCCTGAATTACTCACAGCTGGAAACTGACTCCTTCAGAGAAGAGCATCAATTCTCTGTTGTGATTCCATTTGGGCTAATTCCTTGAAATCCCAGCCTGGCTCGCCTGCCTGCCTCGGGACAGGTAAGAAACGATTCTTAACTAGCTGAGGACCCAACCCAACCTGGAATAGAAAAGTCACCCTGTTGAGAAAGTGTCCTCCTGGGAAAAGCCGTCCTTTTCGGCGCCCTTAAAGCGAAGCATCATAATTGTTTTAGTGAGGAGCTTCCAGACAAGTAATTCAATTGGGCTGAGTTTCAGCTACAATAAGGCCACCTGATGGGAAGGCAGGCCAAATGAGTGGTCCTCACAGCCCAAGTCTGGGTTGATGCTGGTGCCCAAGGAGCTCCAGGGATCCACTGTGTTTGGGGCTATTTTTGGAGTCCTTTCTTCAGTATACTTCCATGCCCGCCCATCCCTGCTCTGTTCCTTTTAGGTGCATTCCATGCATAGAATGTCATAGAATCAAGCCTATGCTCAACAGCTCCCAACATAACTCCTTTTAATACCTATGACATCCCACACCAACCCCTCTACCTTTTAACAATCACAGTGCCTGGAGGAACTTTGAACTTAACCACAAGTCAGAAGTAAAATACAATTTTTTTCTAAATGTTTGCAATTGTGTTTGTTTGTTTTTTTTTTAACTTGTAAACACTTCGGTTAGTTTCTTTATTGCTTAAAAAATGCATTCAATTTTGCCAAGGCTTAACACGAGGTATTTCTTTCAAGTTAGGTTAGCGGTCAGACACTTTCTTGGAATTCACAGCGATAACCCGGTAGGCAGTGATGACGGTCTAGACTTGAGGTGACAGAAACGAAAACTAAAGGGAAGAGAGGAGGTCTCTTTCCTAAGAAAGTTGCTGGGGCAAAGGAGGCTTGGAAGGCAAAACGGACTCCTGCGGCGGGGGGGGGACACAGGCCTCTGACAAGGCAGTGAGTTTGCACGAGGAGGCTCTGAGTACACTTTGAGGGCAGTTGGCAGTAGTGGCGGGGTGTTCGATGGGAATGTGGGTAGCAGCTGCAGACTGGAGGCTAATACTCAAGTCTGAAGACTAGATGCAGAGTTGAAGGAATTGTCTGGTGGAGCTGATTGCTACGCTGTGAGAATTTATGAGTTTTCTGAAGAAGAGGTGTAAGCAGAAACCACCGGGGAGGGAATACAGCCAAAAGACAAGGAGGCAGAGACAAAGCAGAGAGAAGAGCCTTACCACCGGCCCTCCGTGGGGAAGGCCTATCAACGCTCTGTCTCTCTTGATAGTTCACTCCTCTGCATTTAAATGGGGAACACGGTACCGGTATAATCACCTATAGTTATTCCCTGTGAACTAGAGGGACCAAAATCAAATTACTAACAACATGTTCAAAGTGGCATACGTGGGCCTGAATACGCTTCGGGAGTACCTAAGTACTTTGATCATTGCTGTTCCCTGTCACAACTGAACAGGAAATACTGGTGCAAGAAAACACTAGTTTATTCTGTGATATTCCAACACAAAAAGCGGTTCTCAAAGTCAGTACCCGGTTCCCTCTTGCAATCTTCCGGTTACACCCTAAACAGGGTCTGAGCCTCCCATTCTCTCCCACTGCACAGCTTCAAGTGGAAACATAAGTGCCTCGTGCGAGGCCACCCGTCACAGCACGGGATGAATGCAAACTGTTTCTCATTCAGACTTTAGCCTCCGGAAGCCTGGCGATCAACTCTCCCCAAAGACATCAGGCCGAGACCTCCGTCTTGGTGGGACACGTGTCGTGGGCTGGCAAATATCAACAGGACCCAGGACCAAAAACTTACAGGCTTAATACTGAACTCAGAGAACAATCAAACCTGCCACTCATAAGCTGAGACATTCATCCGCAAGTCCCGCCCCCCAGCCACCACCCCCTTTTAATTCCGGTTAGAACACTGGCTGAAGGCGGAGCCAGGAACTGCCAAATAATTTAGCATCAGAGATTAGATCCTCAGTTTCAAGAGATAAACATATTTTTTCCTCAGTGTGCAAGTTACGTTGTGAGGATTCATCCATTTTAGTCCAAATTATCCAAATATACAAAGTCTTCAAGGGAGGAGATGGCCAAATACCAAGCACGCCTCTCGGTCGGTATTCCCCCAAACCGTGGGCCTTCCCCCATCATCCATATCAAATATACTTGATATCAAGTTCTTGTTCTTTGCAAGGCAACAGACAATGCATTTTGCCACTTTGAGGATGCCCTGACTTTCTGCCAAAAACTTATTTATTTTTAAATTTGTTTTAATGTTTATTTATCTATGAGAGAGACAGAGTGCAAGCAGGGGAGGGGCAGGGAGAGAGAGGGAGACACAGAATCTAAAGCAGGCTCCAGGCTCTGAGGTCTCAGCACAGAGCCTGATGTGGGGCTCGAACTCACGAACCAGGAGATCATGGCCTGAGCTGGAGTCGGAAGCTTAACCAACTGAGCCACCCAGGCGCCCCTGCCAAAATTTTTTTTTAAATAAAAAATACTCTATTTTGAGTTTTTATTTCCCACCCCATTCTAAAATTGAGGCAGAGCCTCAGATCACATCTTGATTCGCTGACATATGGGGCAGTGGATGCCAACTCTTAATAATCTCTGGTAAAGACTATACGCATTAACCCTAAATCCCAGGAAGCTGAAACACATGAAATAGCTTCCGGTCTTTTCCACGGGTTTAGTCGCTCCCCTGAGTGGGATGCAAAGGCCAAGCCAACCTCTCTTCCAGTGTCAAAGTCCACTCAAGCTGAGGGCATAATGTAAACCAATAAGGAGAAAGCTGAAAGGCTTTACATTTGTAGCGTACTGACATGGGAGGACCAAAAGAATCCTTACAAGATAAAGGTTAGGTTTTCCAATCACTGGCATGGGGGAAGAAATAGGTTGTTATGTCTTAGAGCATTGCTAGTGGGGGTTTCCTTTCAGTCATGCTGATTCAAAACAAAACAAAACAAAACACGAGAAGATCAAAACCAGTTTCATGGTTTCATCTCCTAGGATTTAGCAAGCATGACGACATTTTCAAAACCAGAGTAAAACCAAGTTTAAGTTTCAGAATATTCTTTTTCTCCAGACATCTGCAAGGAGGGACCGTTTTACACAAATATCGTAGAAGCAACGTGTTAACAGAGCAGCTGCTGTAAGTTTGCTCAACTGGGTTTCTTTTCGTTTCCATTCGGCACCAATCCTACCTTCCCCAGAGGGCAGCAGTGCCAGCCAGGGGTTGACAGAGCAAGAGAGTGTGGACGAAGGCAGAGGGCCTCCTCTCTGCACCCTCTCTCCCCCAAGTAACTGGTGGTGTCGAGTAACATGATTTCCAGGTACAGAATTTAATCAGATTGAGCCGCCTACTTTTCCGAGCTGAGGCTGACCTGGCCGTGCCCTGTTCCGTGACTCCTGTTGAGCTGGGATCCAAGATCTTAAGATTGTAGCTTGTCCCTTGTTCCCATGTGTTAAACAGTCAATCCCCTCTGGGAATAGACTGCACTTTTCATCATTTGGGTAGGAATTCTACAGCATGGAAATGCCCTAATTTGCTATTGCTGCATCAGCATGATGAGTCAAATTTAGGTCCTATGGGAGGAGAGCAACACTTAGCACTTACACACCGTGCTTTTCATCTCCAGGGTCCTTCACCACGTGAGGCTGTAATGTTATATTTCTCTCAGCAAGACAAAGGAGTTCATTTCTAGTCCTCTCAACTCCCCTTACACACACTCACACACACACACACACACACACACACACACACACACACACACACACACACACGCACGCACTCCCAATTATTATCATACGATGAAGCTATATCCCGCTTCCTACGCATGCATTATTCCATCCGTCTTTTAAAAATCAAATTTAAAATTAGGTCAACCCACCTTCCTCTTTATTTTTCTCTTTTTAAAAATCTTTTTTGTTTTTGTTTCTGTTTTTTTCGCCTCTGACACGGAAAATGAAATCAGCATGCTAACTGCCAACTGTTACTAGAGTCTATTCAGTATTACCGGTAGGGTTCTGTACTTGACTTGATTCTTCACGCCTCAGGGTCGTCTGTGTCAGCCCTGGCCACTGAGGAGAGTTGAATACTCTTTCCTGGAGGTTCGGGAGGAGTCCGCCAAGTTCCATGCTGAGACCTTCTCCACTTCATCGCCATGGATTCCTGGCTCAGGCGATTCCATCAAGTCTCACGTATTTAAACCCCATCTACAGGCCAGTGACTCCCAAATTCATATCTCAAGACGAATTGCCTCTTTCTGAATTACAGACCACTATACCCACGTGCCGGTTCCATATCTCCACTGAAGTCAAAAAAAAAAACAAAAAACAGTCTCCACGGTCTTCCGCTCAAACTGGCTCTTCCCACAGGCAACTCCCCATACTTCCAGTTGCTTAGGCCAAAAACCTGGTTCACCTTTGATTCCATCCTTGCTATTACTCCCCAGATCATCAGCAAATCCTGTTGACTGTATCTTCAAAATAGACCCAGAATGGAACCACTTCCTCCGTCTCCACCTTGGACCAATCCAACATCACCTTTAATCTAGAGTCTTCCTTTAGTCTCCTTAACTGCTCTCTCCCAGCTCTTGTCCTGCAACAGTTTACTTTCAACCCAGCAGCTGAAGTGAACTTTCTAATATATAAGTCAGATCCTATCACTCCTCTGCTTGAAACTCTTTACGGTTCCCCATCTCACCGGGAGAAAAATCTGGAGGCCGCAGACCTTCTGGAATCTGCCCTCCTGGTGCCCACTCTTTAGCTTATTATATACTCTCCTCTTTGCGATTCCTCCAACCCACAGAGCGTCCTCCAGCCTTAGAGCTTTGACTCATTGCTCTCTCCACTTGGAACATTCTTCTCCTCAACACACACCTGCTCTGAAGCAAAGCTCCACTCTCCTCCTTCGGGTCTCTGCCGCATGTGTCCACTTACCGGCAACCCGGTGACCACCCCTGACACTCATTCTGCCCCTTTCCTGCTATAACACTTATCACCTTTTGACACGTTATATGCTCTACTGTTTTTACTTATTGTCTGTCTTACCCATGAGAAGCAAGCTGCCTGAAGGCAGGGTTTTGTTTTTAATTAGCTTTAGTCCCTGGGTAATATTCATCAAGGCTCAGACAGTGCCTGGCACGTGATGAGCACTCAAAAAGATTTACTGAATGAATACATGATGAGCACAAGTTTCTCAACTGTTTCAGGACATAGACGACCCTGACTTCTAAGCCACAGGCAAACTGAGATTTGTGACGCCTGCTAGTGATGGATGCTTTTTCAAGGGAAAAACATCTCTTATTAAAGAGTTTTGAAACCGTGAGCTTATACTTATGTGGAAGATTGGGTAACTGTGGAATGTGTTGCTTTCTACATGTGATACAGATACAGATATTAGGGCTTTTTCCATTGTCATGACCTGCCTCTAGCCTGTCCTCATTCTATACATACGTTGATACGCTTTTGGAGAAGGCTGTCAGGATTAGAGATAGTCCCTAGAATAGGATTTTGCCCAATGGATGGCCAAATGGGCTAATAAGCAAGGATCAATTCTCTATTTGCTCTTGAACAGAATGTTCTAGATAAAACTGCAGCTAGAAAGTCAGAGGTGGAGGGAAGGACCAGCCTAAATCTTCCGATATTTTTTTTTTTAATTTTTTTTCAACGTTTATTTATTTGTGGGACAGAGAGAAACAGAGCATGAACGGGGGAGGGGCAGAGAGAGAGGGAGACACAGAATCGGAAACAGGCTCCAGGCTCCGAGCCATCAGCCCAGAGCCCGACGCGGGGCTCGAACTCACGGAGCGCGAGATCGTGACCTGGCTGAAGTCGGACGCTTAACCGACTGCGCCACCCAGGCGCCCCCCGATATTTTTGTATAAAGTACTTATACCCAGAGGAAAAGAAACCAGAAGAAGGTTGGAGATGTACAATTAAAAAGAAATAATTATCTGAATGTGAAGCAGAAGGAAGGAAGTAGAAGATAGCATTGCATACAAAATATAATATATAACAATAAGGTTTGCTTTGAATAAAGAGCTTGTATTCCTCCTTTTCAAGCAAGGGATGAAGAAATGAAGCAGGGGCTGTGGGTGGCAGTGTGCCAGAGATGTTGGTTGTTAGAGAAGTGGGGTCAAAGGTGGCACAAACCTATGCTGCTAGATTGGAGACAATCCCCTACCTTTCGTTTATCCACCTGAGGCTTCCAAAGAAATGCCACGCAGAAGCCACCAACCCAGCCCACTTGGCTGCTGGATAAGTCATTGTGCATTAGGTCTCGAGAAGCCAAGGCCACCCAAGGCTGGATTTGGCCCCTCTGATTTGAAAGAGGCAAGGGGAGATGACAGCTCAACAGCCTGAATGCTGTCCAGCTTTCCTGGTGTACAAGTAAAGTTGGGGTTTGAGATGCCCACCCCAAAACCATGAGGGAAACTGACTACCCTCAGCCAAACACCCATCACAAAACCAGCACATGGCTAAAAGCAACATTCAAAAGACACTTTTTAAAAATGTTTTAAGGATGTGTTTAAAATATGTACTTCTACAACTACAATAGTCTTCTTTTTCTCAACTTTGCTTGCCAAATTACTTGAATTTTTTAAAGTTTAATTATTTATACTCGTTCTCAACCCACAAGGACTCAAAAGCAATTCGCCAAAAAAAAAAAATGTATAGCATAGAGATGTTTTTTAAATTAAAAATCAGGACCAGAGGAAATATAAACTAGAACTGAAAGTCTAGTCTGGGGAGAAGTAAAATATGTTCATCATAGTGTTCTAAAAAGTTCTCAAAGTTAAGCAGTAAACTTGGCTTTCTGTTAACCGAGCAGTCAAAGCGAAAAGAGAAACAGAACCAGTTACAGGATTCTCATGTCCATGAGGACAAAATATTTCAGTTCCTTTGGGGGAAGCAAAGTATTTCCTGGAATTCAGACCTGCAAGAATTTCCTCCCATGGGGCTTCATATAGAAGATCATGAGTACTACGCAAAGGAGAACATCTAAAACCACACCCCTACCATGGGCTTCCTAACGCTGTCCTCGGTAAATGTCTATAAGAAAATCAAGGGCACATACTTTGGTTAAAAGCATTCTACCGGAAATGAAAATAATACGAACCAAAATGAACCAGTACACATCTTTCTTATAGTTCAGTTTTAATCTAAGAAGCCAACATTGACTCTCTTGAGGAATGAATGAATTTATTAATCCCTTGGTCTTTCACACATGCCCTGTCTACCAGGAGAGCTAAATTTATTATTCAACCAGAGGAAATTTACTAGACTTTTGGGTTCTTCTTTGCCCTTGTTATTTTCATTTTTAAAAAATACGTTTCTAGTGCAGTGAATTATAGAACATATGCCTTCTATTTTTCTTGACTTGAATTTTTAAGTGCTCAGAACAGCGCCTGGCTAACAAGTGCTAAGTAAGTATTTGTTTAAAAGGGGCGGGGGAGCCTTTCATGTCACTTGGAGGGTGAGGGAAGTGGCTGTATCAGGTACGCATGACAAAGTAACCATATACAAATAAAATGAGTTGATTGAGATTTCATACCTCTCTTGTCTCCTTCACCAATTATCATGATGTTTCCTAAAGCGGTACAGACTCAGTGCAAGCCCTTGACTCTCTGGATGTAAGAATGTGACATGAAAAGTCTGGTCGAGGGATTATTATAATTTCACATACAGGAGGATTCGAAGGTTTTGAAATATCAGAGCCTTTTAAAATGTCTCCTCCGGATGGAACAGCTGGAACTTCAGAATCCATGACAACTTAGCCAGCCCTTCCTTTCAACCAACTTCCACATTTTAAGTCTCTGTTCATGGAACGTGTCTAATTTGTTGTTTAGTACATCGTGGGCATTCAATAATGCTCTATCGTAACGATGGGAAAAATGCTAATTATCACATTTACTTGTGACCCCGTTTCCTTTCCTTTATTGTGATTTTAAGATACAAGCACAACATTACAATAAACTGAATATATTGTGGGGGCATTCATAAAGTCGATTTTCTACATTATTAAGAACAAATAATCCACACATACATTTAAATCATTTGTCTCAACACTAACAGCTGTTCAATAATACGACTGGAAAGTAACTGTGATGCTGGTGGAGTTCTACTGGGAAGATTTTACCCCAGGTTGTCAAAATCAAATGAAACCCCCCTCTCCTCCTGCTATGATTATTTGCCTATTGTCTCTTTGACTTTCGTCTTCTGCATGCAACGCCCATGTAAGACTTGCTACTAAATATTTAGCACACTAAATCAACTAGTTTTGAATAGAAGAAGTCTGAGTTTGTCCAACTCAACGTTCAAGAATCAGGTACATTTTTTTTTTGCTTGAATTTCACATTTCATGTCTGTTTTCCCCTTGAGGGATTCTACCACAATCAGGGCTTCATCCTTTTTTTAAAAAAACATGAGACAAATACTTGCAAATGCATAAAATGCTGTTGTAGGGCCACATCAGCACAATCTGCGGTGCCACCTAAGTTTCCACACAGAAGATTCTAATGGGGGTGAGAGGAGGCACCTGTCGAGGTGTCCATTCAAGCAAACCTACCCGCTTGCTGCTCTCCTCCTCCTGAGCCTTCCTGAACTCATGCTCAAGGGAGCAGTCCAGCTCATTGAAGAGCCCCACCTCCTCACAGTTCTTCAGGAATCTCGTTGGGGTCGGAGTCTGATCTGAAAACAGAGACCGAGGGATCATACATGGGATCTTTTCCTCAAAAGCCAGTAGCAAGCATGAGCTAAAATTCACTAATCCCCTCCCCTTGCCTTAATTAAAATGCCAATTAGTCATCCATAATCTTCCACCCTTTTGAATAAAATGACAATATGGAAGAAAATAAAACCACAAATCTCACAGAAGGAATACAACGTGTAGCAAGGCTGCGTATGTGAGGGTTTTCCAAACTTCCTCCAGACAACCTCCAGAGATCCCACTGTCAACTTTCTGGGGTCCCTATCACTTGAAAAAACATTGCAAAGTGTGGAATGACCTTTTTTGAACTGGAAAAAAAATGATGTAGCTAAAATCAGGCCAAAAAAAATCTTCTGAGACAAAGATAAGCTTGATTTTAGGGGGAAAACAGATTTTGTAAAAGTGTGTATCAAACAAAAAGAAACAAACAAGCATATTAATTCTTTTTCTTTTTTTTAAAGTTTATTTATTTATTTTGAGAGAGGGAGAACAAACAGGAGGGGCAGAGAGAGAGGGAGAAAGAAAATCCCAAGCAGGTTCTGCACTGTCAGCGCAGAGAGCCCAATGCAGGGCTTGAACCCACCAACCGTGAGATCATGACCTGAGTCAAAAATCAAGAGACGGGCACTCAACTGACTGAGCCACCCAGGCGCCCCAATTCCTTTTTCTTAATGGAAAAGGAAAATATAGCAATTCTGTCTCTCATTTTTGAGAGTCATAGAGGATGATGAAAGGTTCCAAGTCAAACACATTCAGCTTTCATCCATTAAAAATATAATTATTAATTTCATTTTCCTTTGCTATAGCCAAAAGAATGTTCTGAGAAAACTCTTTAAAAGGAATTTCTTTCATATTCTTGACTGTCTAGAGAGAATATAACTTAGAAAACTGGAGGGTCTGAAGCCACTATTTGTGGCTCCACATTTACGCAACGTTTGCAGTTTACAAAATGTTTTCACACATGTTCTATATCATCTAGATCTCACAAGATCCTATAAGGTCAATAAAGGTAGAATTATACCTTTGTAATCACTAAGGACGGTCATCTTCCTTGGTAAAGGTGTACTGGAGTTGACATGAAGAAAATTGTAAACTGTCCCTCTGTTCTAAACAGAAGATGGCCATGCAAAATGGCCATGCTAATTATTTTGCAAATGAGGAAAACTGAAGTCCTGAGTGATGAAGAGTCTTGTTTAAGGTCTCCCAGGTGGATGTGATGGATGATACCAGGACTATAACCAAGGCCCTGGCGCTATCTCCAATATGTACATATATTATTCCCACCTGAGCCTACAGTACACACTGCTAGGTTACTTACGGCACTTGTCCAACTTGACCTATCCTCAGTCCCCAAATCTCCTTCTGCACGGTTCTCTAGCACATCACTACCACTCAACCCAAGAGTGCCCACAAGTGGACACGAATTTGCCATTTCTGCCCGCTCTTTACACTTTCCTGGATGATAAGAAACTAGAATCACGTTTACTTTTCTAAGTCACACACAGAGCAGTTAATCCCAGTAACTCATCCGTTGAGACTCAAGGAAATAGCTTAATATTCATGAAGATGAAAGTAGTTTGAGATCCCCATATATTCAGCCCTTCCAAGGCAAGATCTCCTGATTCCTTATGGCAAGGGGCTTTTTCACCTGTTAAGCACCCAACTGGTTGACCTGGATTTCAATGCAGCAAAAATCCCCTTCTGCTTCCTTTCCCATTCTTAGCCCAGCCTCCAAGATCCTGAGCTCTCTTTGCAGTACACAGAGAGCCTACCACAGATGATCACAAATTGGACACTACAGATAAAAGCCAGAAAAAAGTTGGGTTTGATTGAAAATGGTTTTATTAGCATACTAATCTACTAAGAGTCACATATACACATTTATGTCCCAATATACATCTAACATGTATATGTATATGTATATACACATATGTATATGGTGTGATAAAATAGCATAAAAAAGATAAAATTAGTATTTATGAAGCATTTTGCAGTTTACAAACATTTTCACCCACATTGTCTAGAATCTAGATCTCACAAGATCCTATGAGGTAAGTAGGTACCTATTATTTTAGAAATGGAGAGATAAGTACCTTACACAAGGTCACAATTTGTAACCATTTTATCAGTCCTCTTTTACTTTCAGACATAATCCCTTCTCAACCTAAATCCTGTGCTTTGCCGGGACTCTCCTCTGGGTCTGAAGAACTCTGTTACATGTGTAAAAGACAATGTTGGCAACCCAGAAATCCAGATTTGAAAACTGTATGATTTGGGAGAAATTCCCTACATTCTCTGGACCTCATGTTCCTTATCTTTCAAGTAAAGTTCTAAAGTCACATGGTTCGGGGCGCCTGGGTGGCGCAGTCGGTTAAGCGTCCGACTTCAGCCAGGTCACGATCTCGCGGTCCGTGAGTTCGAGCCCCGCGTCAGGCTCTGGGCTGATGGCTCAGAGCCTGGAGCCTGTTTCCGATTCTGTGTCTCCCTCTCTCTCTGCTCCTCCCCCGTTCATGCTCTGTCTCTCTCTGTCCCAAAAATAAATAAACGTTGAAAAAAAAATTAAAAAAAAAAAAAATAAAGTCACATGGTTCTATGAGTCCTAAAATCACCACCGTACTGGGTTCCCTTCAAAAGTCATTGTCAGCAGGTCAAAGGAACATAACCATTTAAAGGACAGTTTAATGGAAGCATCAGGAACAGCTGGCTAGACACTAGAAGTTAGGCCAGAGGTAAAGGCTAGAGAAATAAAGAAGGTTCCTGAACAGAAGGTACAAATAGACAAGACCTGACAGTGAAAATAAAGGGTGTGTGTGCGTGTGTGTGTGTGTGTGTGTACATATTCTTCCATTTATTGAGTGCTTATTCCATGTCAGGCATAGTGTTAAGTGCTTTGTATGACACATCATCTCATTAATTTTCACACCAACCATGTTCAGTAGAAATCATCTTCCCCCTTTTACTTGTAAGGAAACTGAAACTCACCCCAGGCCCGTTTAGAAATTGAGTCACATAATTGTATTGGTAACTGACAATCCTAACCATCCTTCGTTCTTTTAAAATATCTTGGAATCGGGGTGCCTGGGTGGCTCAAGAGGTTAAGCGTCCGACTTTGGCTTAGGTCATGATCTCGCCGTCCGTGAGTTTGAGCCCCGCATCGGGCTCCGTGCTGGCAGCTCGGAGCCTGGAGCCTGTTTCGGATTCTGTGTTTCCCTCTCTCTCTGACCCTCCCCCGTTCATGCTCTCTCTCTCCCTCTCTCAAAAATAAATAAATGTTAAAAAAAAATTTAATATCTTGGGATCATTCATATCCCTCATGTAATAGAACCATATTATAATCCCACAGACTCTCTACTATCTTCCAGGTCATTTTGTGACAAAAAAGCCTTCGAAAACAACACACAACAGAACTGAAATACTAGACCACTTGTCATCAGTAGGAATTTAGTTTGCCAGGTTTTAATTTTTCTTCTGCTCCTCTATATTTCTCTGTTGGAGATTTACAAGCTGAGAGCCATGATTCCAGGTAGAGGGAACAGTAATCCTAGAAGGATCCATATGAGTCCTGAACCCTAAGATGAGTTCATGAGATGGGCCATGAAATCAAATTCACACTGGCATTTGGAGGCCAAACCTCTTGAGGTTTGAGAGCTTGAGAAATGTGTTCTCAAGCTCTCTTGAGCTTGAGAAATGTGTTCTGTCTTCTCTCAGCAAAATTATTCCCAGATTCCAGTGCCCGCACACGCACACACATACATCAGGAAAGGAGGTGGAAGGAACACGACACAGGGATAGTAAAGGCAATGGCCGCCATCACGAGCCTCTCGGCAGCAACAAGGAAACAAAAGGTCTGAAGCAAGGGGAGCTTTGAACCCTAAAGGGAGTTGGTTCCCTCCTACCCCTAGAGCAGAAGACCCAGATGGAGGCCATAGAGTTGTTACTGAATGTGACTTTCTCTGTTGTATGATATAATAAGGGAAAAGCAAAACAGATATCTGTACCCACATTTGGAAGAGATAAGGCACACTGTTCCTAATTTTTAATTCATTTTCTTCTTGTGAATGAGCTATTCTTTCCAGTTACAACAGGAACCAGAAAATGGAGCTTAACTTTTATTTTAACATTTATTAGAATTAATACAGGGTCTCTAGCAGTCTTTGATCCCACATGGTACCAGTTCCAAGTAAGCCAGGAAATGTGCAAATCTTCAAAAAGAGGACAGCTAAATCTATCAGCAGCTTAAATAAAAGAGTCAGAGTTTCTCAGCCACATGAATGCCTTGTCAAATAACGATTCCGGCTGAAATTAGATCTAAAGTAGGTGAGCAATATCCATGGCCGTAAATTAAAATTCTTATAAGCCACACCTTATTTAGAACCAAGAGCATGCATCAGCTATGGTAGCAGCAGTTCATGAATAACGGTGGCTGATGCCCCATTGGTGGGTCATGTCTAAGGTGTGTTCAGTCATAACAGGCTACACTCCAAGGACTTACAGGAACTGGTTCCGGTGGGAACTCAGAGCTGAGATGATCACTGCAGGCCTTCTGCTCACCTTTCTTTTAGTGTTTCCACTTCAGTGAGGATCATCTGACTGAGAGAAAGAAACGACTCCAAATGTCAAACGAACCTAAAAGATTTTTTTTAATGTTTATTCATTTGTTTAATAGAGAGAGACAGAGCATGAGTGGGGGATGGGCAGAGAGAGAGGGAGACACAGAATCCGAAGCAGGCTCCGGGCTCCGAACTGTCAGCACAGAGCCCGACGTGGGGCTCGAACTCACGAACCGTGAGATCATGATCTGAGCTGAAGTCGGACGCTTAACCGACTGAGCCACTCAGGCACCCCATCAAACTAACCTAAAAGGTAGTAACTTTTTATGTTTTCACTCTTATGTGGATCCTGAGAAACTTAACAGAAACCCATGGAGGAGGGGAAGGAAAAACAACAAAAAAAAAAGAGGTTAGAGTGGGAGAGAGCCAAAGCATAAGAGACTCTTAAAAACTGAGAACAAACTGAGTGTTGATGGGGGGTGGGAGGGAGGGGAGGGTGGGTGATGGGTATTGTGGAGGGCACCTTTTGGGATGAGCACTGGGTGTTGTATGGAAACCAATTTGACAATAAATTTCATATATTGAAAAAAAAAAAGGTAGTAACTTTTGAGTTTGGGCTTTCCTTGAGTTGAAAGTAGTTTGTCGTTCTTACCTTTGCAAATCTGAATTGGCACTGCATAAGCACCTACACATTGCTTTCTCGCAGGGAGTTCGCAAAGAGCACACCAGCTTCTCAGAAGACCCAGACAGCCGGGACCAGGGAAAGTAAGGTATGTTACCCAATTCTACCTGCCTTACATGTCCTTGGGATTTCTTTACCATCCAGACAAGAAAAATTGGCACCAAAAGGCATAAAAAAAATCCTTTGTAAAGTTTGTCATATTTCAGTTTCAGGTTCCCTTCTTGGAACGGTTAGTCTGTTCCTTGAAAAAGGAGCACCTTTTCATAGAATCGCTGCCTCTGGAAACAGCTAGGTAGAGGATTCTTGCCATACAGAGACCCTTCTTGTATACCTGAAAGAGTGCCATAGTGCTTGACATATGATTTAGAAATTCACCCCTCCGTTATACGGTAGGAAATTCTGTACCCCAGTACATCAGGGAAGGACGACAAGTACATGGCTACAACTATTAGGGGAAAAAAACTCACTAAGTTTTCCAATCAGTCCATAGTCTGCCTAGCATCAAATGCTTCAGCCCCAGCAAGTATGATTACTCCAAAGTCTAAATGACAAGCACAAAGCTAAAGCCTGAAACCCGATTCTTCTTTTCAAAAGTGTTTAGTCTGCTCTACATTTAATAATAGGCTGCTACCTCATTGGGTTTCAGAGCTGCATTTGAGTTGTACGTTTGTCTATGTTTCATTTTCCTCAATGATAAAAAGGCAAGGAGACAAGTGATAAAAAAAAAAAAAAAAAAAAAAACAGTAAAAGCAGAGTTCCCATAACATATCAGAGAAGAAGAATGCAAACTTCCTAAGCAAAATTGTCTTACCCACTGGTCTAATAGTCTCAACTATGGTCTCACTAAAGGACTATGTGAAGTAATTTTACATCATTTCGTATTAAATTGATGGTGGCTAGGAACACTATAAAAGCCCCACTAATTCAAACCACTTATAAGAAAGATCAGTTTGAATTAGTGACCATTCTAATTATAGGGTATTTTTTAAAAGGTAATGCATTTTTACTATTTGCATGACTCAGATTCAACCAACAAAACGTAGCTTAATGGAACTCCTGCAGAATGCTGCTCAAATCAATAGAGAAAAGGATTGGAATTAGCATATCTATTTTAGTAAGAGTTGGGGTTCTCAGAAAAGGCATTTTTCTTAGTTTTGATATTCTTTTTATAGTTATATTTATCCCGTGAATTTTTCAGCAAGTGCTTTCTTGAAAATTTCTTACTTCATCCCTATCCCTGAGTTTTCATAATGTCTTAATTAAGAGGGTTTACATTAAATGAATTTTTTTTCTCAAAAATTTTTAAATGTTTATTTATTTTTGACAGAGAGAGAGAGACAGAGCATGAGCGGGAGAGGGGCAGAGAGAGAGGGAGACACAGAATCCAAAGCAGGCTCCAGGCTCTGAGCTGTCCGCACAGAGCCCGAGGCGGACCTCGAACTCACAGACCGCGAGATCATGACCTGAGCTGAAGTCGGATGCTCAACCAAGTGAGCCACCCAGGCGCCCCTAAATGAATTTTAAAATAACACAATCCTTTATAAAAGCAATAATCAGTAACAACTGACAGAATTCCACGGAATTTTAGACAGGCTCCTTTATACAATAAATGTGCCTTTTATTGAGTGTGAATATACAATAGGAGCAATAGGGTCCTCTCTGCAACACTGATGTTACTCTTTCCCTGCATCTGTCCCAAGAGGCAGTGCTTCCATGGGACAAACCAAGGCAACTCTGGTTTTTAAACAACAGCGGTGGGATGTTTAAGCGTTGGCCATGGTGTGGGTGATACCCACACCAGAGGTCAGCAAGAGATGAGACACAGGCAGACTCCTGGATCGAATGCTGCAATCCATTTACTGTCTAGGTGGAGAGCTGGTGGACTAGAGGCCCTTGGGAGGGCCTTGAATCAACTAGAAAATGCTCTGACAAGGGCATCTCATATGACATAGGGCTCCAGAAGACAGATTCAGATTTAATTTTTTTTTTTCAATGTTATTTTTGGGACAGAGAGAGACAGAGCATGAACGGGGGAGGGGCAGAGAGAGAGGGAGACACAGAATCGGAAACAGGCTCCAGGCTCTGAGCCATCAGCCCAGAGCCTGACGCGGGGCTCGAACTCACGGACCGCGAGATCGTGACCTGGCTGAAGTCGGACGCTTAACCGACTGCGCCACCCAGGCGCCCCCAGATTCAGATTTAAATTAATCAAGTATATAATCCACACCTACTCACGGTCAGCCATGGCCTAGCCAAAGTGTTCATAGCAATCAAGCCACAATGTTATTTATTTTTATTTTATTTTATTTATTTTTTATTTGTTTATTTTATTTTTTATTTTATTATTTTATTTATAGCATCCAAATTATATATATAAATATTTATAAGTTTATATATATTATATCTTTATTATTGTATTATTTATTTTAATATTTGATTTATTGATTTATTGATTTTTAGAGCGAGAGAGAGTGAAGCAGAGAGAAGGACACAGGGAAAGAGAGAATCTTAAGCAGGCTCCATGCTCAGCACAGAGGCTGATGAGGGGCTCGATCCCACAACCCTGGGACCATGACCTGAGCCCAAATCAAGAGTCGGATGCTTAACCGACTGAGCCGCCCAGGCAGCTCAAGCCATAGTTTTAATTCATGTGAGAGGAGCTGAGTTGGTGAAGAGGGTTATGAACACCAGGAGATCATGTCTCCGCAGGCCAGGTGAACTGAGGGATCCAAGGTGACCCTCTGATCAAGCCCTGCCCTGAACCATGGAAGCTAAAGCTTCAGATTTCCACTCAGTCACCAGCTGCCAGAGTTCTCCTACACTCTTTGTCAAAGATGTTAGTTTCCAGATGGAATAGACTGGAAGCCAGTTTTTCATATATAAAGAGTACTGCAGATCAAGGCCTCCGAGGTAATCAGGTGAATCATTCAAAATTCAATTTTGCTTGACCAGCTGGAAACATGAATGACAGGCTGACAACTCCTATTCATGCCCATTGCCACTTGTCATAATGGAGGGGAAAATCTGATTTAAAACGCACTCTTTGTTCCTGTAAATGCTAGTGTGTTAACATAATCTCTTTCTAAAAACTTTTGACTGTTTTCTCCATATGATGAAGAAGTAAGCCAATAATGTAACACCAAACCATGTTCTTAGTGCATGTAGCTCAGCAAATCTAGATGTACAATGAGAAAATTATAGACAGGAACTTTGGACAAACTGCTTACCCTCCTGATCTTATTTCTTTGTGTGAAAAAAGTGGCCAGGATTAAATAACATAATGTACATAAAGCAGGAGGCACAATTATAGGTATAAGACAAGGCAATAAATGGTAGCTATTGTTATTATCATGCTGCCCTCCAATGCAAAGCCATTTCCGCCACCCTCTGTTCCATAGAGATCTGATGAATTTCAGTAGTGGGAAGTCACTATGTACCTTCATCATCAATGGAAGAGGAGGTAAGTATGGTCCGTGTGTGTGTGTGTGTGTGTGTGCGCGCGCACGCGCGTGCACACCCACATGAGAGAGAGAGAGAGAGAGAGAGAGAGAGAGAGAGAGAGATTTACTTATTCAGTCTTTTTTTTTAAGACCCTAGTTCATTACAAAAAGAATTTGCAATGAGATGGTCACCTTTTCTCTGACTTTCCCTTTAAAATGCCCATGGATTATTATGTAGGTTTGTAGCAAACGGCCATGAGCAATGGATTTGGGTTCTGAGATCATCCAGTTAATCATGATCAATCTCATGTTCTACTTCACTGAATTTCTTGCTTCTTGCTTTCTCCATGGTGAGAATTAGGTGTAGAGCCTGGAATTAGAGATAGTCCCTCATGCTAGACTTAATCCAGGGACCCAATGGGGTTCTGAGGGACTCTACTGTCATTTACAGTAGATCTCTGCATTGAATGGGAATAAGGAAGGTGGAATGAGGAAGCCAGTCTCTCTCACCTCTCTTCCGTGTGTTTCGGCTGCACCATATCTGGTGTTGTGGGGTCACCACTTTCAGCCCCACATATTCAGAAGACAAAGAGAAAGGACACTGGAGCCCACAGTGCTGAGCATCGGGTCTTAGTTGAAATGCCACTAATGTGGAGGGGCCTTTCCTGACCTCCTTTAGCAGCCGGTTAGACACTTACTTCACGTTGTCATGGTTCATCTTCACACTTGTCACTAACTCATTATTTATTAATCTGGGGGGAGGGGTGTCGTCAATTACCTCTCTTCCTCCCCACCCCCAGTAGAGTATAGTAAGTTCCACGGAAGTGGGGCCTCATCTGTCGTGTTCAGTGCCGCATCCCCAGCACCTAGCACAATAGGATCTTTGCAGTCACTCAGTGTTTGTTGAATGAATGAATAAGTGACGGTGGAGAGACAACTTTAGCCCCTCTTTCCACACCTCAGCAGATGCCTGTTCCAATTTCCTTCCAAGTACACACACCAGTTGCCTCCAGCATTAATTGGGCTATGATGTCTTGCATGGAGGCGTTTAAAGGTGTGGTTTTGCGTATCTCTTTCTCAGATGAGATGTTGATTGGGCTTTACCTTTTGAGAAAAGGTCTGCAACACTCTTAAATTTCATGAAGCAAACTCTATCTTTTCAGGAAGCAAAATCTGTCATCTTCTAGGTCAATATTTCCACCATACTCTCCCAATATGCGCGCACACACACACGCACGCACGCACTTCTCGTGTGGAATATTATTTGCTTGTCTGGCTATAAATAAAGTTGCACTTTGATTCCCATTTTGGCTTTTTCCTGTACAGGACCTGGGAACTCTGTAAATAAGTGGGGTTTGGGGCTTCTGACAGGGCGAGATTTAGGAATTCCTGAATGCGTAATCACAATACCATTAAAATAGACCCAAACGCCATACTCTTTTCGCTCTAATACTAAAACTTGATCATAATTTTCAAACCAAACACATCTTTTGTCGCATAATAGCTGGTGATTTTACAACCTGTATGTGACAGTATAATGTTCTCAGTCTGCTCCCATTTCTGCCTTGGCCCCTAAAAATCTCTGATATCACAACCTCTCTCACCATGAAATCATCTGCACTCACAACAAGAACAGCGAAAGGGAAAGACTCAAATCCATCATCATATCGGGACTCTGGAAATGTACCACATGAATCAAATAAGGATGGGAGGGCCAAGGTGGGAGGGTCTAGAAGTTTTTGGCTCAGAATCCACCACCACCACCCCATTCATGTACCAACTGGTACTGTCTCTTTAAACTGAGGTTTTATGTTTACTGTCTATCCATAAGAGCACTCATGCTAATAAAACATCATGACTGTCACTTTTACTACTCTGCCTTATGGCATGGCGCAGATCATTTACAATCATCTTGAGTAGTAAGTTGTACCTGGCCTGAATAAAATGGACTTTATGACAAAGCCAGGAAATTATTTCAGATCTGACAACGCTTTGGACACTTACCTTCAAAAAGCCTATCTGTGGCATCTCACTAATGTCTCTAACTATAGTATTTGCAATTAACGAAGGAGGAGGTGGTTTTCCAAAATACAAGTTAACCAGATATTCTGAAATTAGTAATAAACATATATACCCTACTTTCTCTTTCTATGTCAAGCTCCACTTCATCTGAAATGAAATTTTGTGTAATTGGATATTGCAACAACAGAAAAAAAAGTGGCCCCCAGGGGCACCCGAGCACCTCAGTCGGTTGAGCATCCAACTCTTGATTTCGGCTCAGGTCACGATCCCAGGGTGGTAGGATGGAGCCCTGCATCTGGCTCTGTGCTGACCATGGAGCCTGCTTAAGATTCTCTCTCTCTCCCTCTGTCCCTCTCCTTAGCTCGTGATCTCGCTCTCTATCTCTCTCTCTCTCTTTCTTCCCCTCTCCAAATAAATAAATAAATAAATAAATAAATAAATAAATAAATAAAATCTGTTTACAGGCAATATATGTGTTCACACAGCCTTAGTTCCTTTTTTTCGGACCTTCGGATGGGGCTCCTCGTAGGGCCATTCCAGCAGTATACCTGAAAGATACTACCTGGTCCTTACCACTAAGCAGCAGTATCTGCACATCATTTCTACTCCTTAACACACACCTCCCCCTGTCCTAACACTAAGAAGCCTATTTGAGGGCTTCCACTTGGGAAAAATCAGAGGAGAACCAATAAATTTAAATATTGGGAATTGCAACATCTCCAGCCCTGCTACTTGCATATATATATATATATATATATATATATATATATATGCTCATCATTTAACGATAAAGTCACACCAATTCATAACGGGAATGACAGACGACTGACAGAACAGAAGAAACGATAAAAACAAAAGAACAGACGATCCCTCCTAACGCTTCTGGGCTTTTATAATTCTTGCAGATCTACGCTTCTGCATCTCTGCTTCTAGACGTAAGGGAAGATGAAACGAGTTCTGAAGAGCCAACTAGTTCGATCCAAACGAAGAGGCTGAGAGGTGGCGGGTGGTGGCGGAGGCAAGGAAAGACACTGCCTTTGGACTCGAGATTCTTCTAAATCACAGCACATCCACACTACTAAAGAGCCACTGGCGGGTTTGTGAGACGTGTGGATGGCCCTGGCGCCAGGACTGTCTGGTTGTTGATACAAACCGCTGAAGCCCGACAATGCAGCGGCCATGCCAGTCTGTGGGCTAGGACTGCAGAACGAAGGACCCTTGTCTTTGCCCCCAGCGGTAAGCCTGGGAGAGCTTCTCCATCTCCCTATGCCCCTTCTTCTCTATCAGTAAAATATGACTTGTAATAATAACCTGTCTGACAAAACTCTTGGAGGATTTACTAATAATAGGGATAATAAAATACTCGTAAAATTTAAGTGCCATAGAAATGCGAAATTATATGAGCCAGGCCTGCCAGGGCAGTCCGTTTCTCTTCTGATATCATTTAAAGCATGTTTATGGGCATATTATCTCTTTCATGATGCCAAGAAGACAGTGGCTTCGGTGAAATATTTCTAGCCTAAAAGGGTAACAGGAAACACTTCGATTACCCTGCCAGGGTTTGTGAAACACTTTCGCTGACATTCTTTCACTGGATCTTCACAATAAGCCTGTGAAATAGACTGGGCAGATAAAATCATTCCCATTCTATGTGGAAAGAAACTGAGGCCCAAAAGGGTTCACTGATGTGGCTCAGGGTTATCTGGCCGGTGGAGTCAGAGCCCATGCTAGAGTTCAAGTTTGCCCACTCCTGGCCCTGCACTCTGTTTTAACTTACCGCCACCACCTATCAAAAATAGGAAGGAATAGCAATTACTTGATGGATTGCTATTATTATTTCTGCT
The DNA here is from genome assembly GCF_028749965.1 of Puma concolor. NCBI lineage: Eukaryota > Metazoa > Chordata > Mammalia > Carnivora > Felidae > Puma > Puma concolor. The sequence continues at coordinate 49,836,987 of NC_141668.1, forward strand.
CACATTTGCTAAACACTGGCTACGTTCCTCTGCATTATCATCTCATTTAATCTTCCACTTAGGAGGCAGGCTCTGTTTCTTTAAAAAAGTTTTCACTGACCACCACAATGCAAAGAGAGAGACAGAGAGAGGGAGAGAGAGAGAAAGAGAGGAAGTTCCTTCTGCTAAAGTCACACGGCATTTTCCAAACACTCATCTGAAACATAGTCCTCGCGGCTAAATTTTCACACGTCCACGACATTGTGACATCCTCAGGAACGGAAACCGTATCAACCTTTGCACTTGCCATGGCGCTCAGGACAGCTTAGTGTGCATCACAAATGCTCAGTGAAGATGTTTTGCTTGACTGATTACAGGCATGTGATTTTTAAAATACTTAGATGGAGCCAACTTTCATAGTAATAAACATTTTACGTTCCTGAAAATGAGAAGTCCCAGCTCTCCAGTTATTTGAGTGAACACCACATTAGCTGATTACATTTTTGCTTACCATTATTTTAAGTCTCTGCTGTACCTTAGAAATATATGTCTTCAAGGCACGGCATTTGCCATTGGAAACTATCCTAAGTTGAACAAGTATCTCCCGTGCGGCTGATGCTGTTCACCCAAAGCCTTTTTGCTTGATGGCTCCTTACCTGATAACATACTGTCTGTTTTTATTGAGGGAAACTTCAAAGTCATTTCATGCTTGTGCCTATGAATCATCAGATGGTCCTCTGTTGGGAAGCGCTGTCAGACAAATAGAAAAAAAAGGGGGGGGGTGGGAAGAGGGGAGAGGAGCCATTTAGTTTTATAACATATATTTGCCATCACAGAGAAAGAGATGTATTCAGCATTGCATATGTGACAGGCAAAACAAAAAATTAGTTCTGAAAAAGTGTGAAAGCATGCTAAGTTAAATGACAAATTATTTTTTGCAAGCAAATGGGCAGAGATGTTCCTTTGAATTGCACCCAAATATATGCATCATTATTGCCATTATAGTTTACCGGGGGCTTAACTAGGTTGCAGTAAAATCTGGCTTAAGAGTAATAAGAAATAGAGACCTTTGCCTGCCATCATCTCTGGCTCCCCGTTCCTTCTCTGGGAATTCCTTTTAAAAACCTCTACTTCCTAGATAGTCTTCGAATATAGTCAACTGTCATGACTCATCAGTAAATTAGATATTTCCTTAGGAACTAGAGGTTTGCATCTGAAGGAAGACCCTAACTTTGTGTTTAAAGAATCAATGAGAAAGAAGAAATGGACAATATTGAAAGTATTCAAGTAATATATACAATAGAAATATGCTATACCTTCAAAGAATTCGAGTGTTTGAATGAATGTTCAATGTTTATGTTCCCAAAGAAGCCAAGTAAAATTCTCTCATTTCTACCTCTACGTGGGAGAATAACATGTCCAAAGTAGAAAAAAAAAATGAATTTAGACCTAAGTAGCCCCAGAGTTTCGCAAAACTATTTGGAACTTTTGTCTAAAATTAAGTCTAAGGCATAATAAGTATGCTACACATTATCTATAGATTAACCAAAAGTAGGAGAAATGCATGAAGTAGGAAAAGAATTTTGATTCATGTCAGACATTGGGAAGGAATTCCACATCATGCTCAACTATTTGATACATACACCTACAAATGTGCACATGCCATTTGTTTGGAACGTTTCTGTTGATGACGACCTTGCACACTCATTATATGATCTTTTATAAGTATATATATATGACTTATAGTAACATGGCAAATCATTTTTAGGATTCTATACTCTGTACAGTATCGTAAACCAACACTTTATTATTAATTTTCAAAGAATGATGTTATGGTTATCAAAAATGCAGCTCTCAAATGTTTTCAGCTGTCTGGCTTCTAGTCATATAGTGGGACTGGATTTCCTGGCCCTCTTGTGGTTGGGTGGGGCCATGTGACTCGTTCTGCCCATGGAGTCATGAATGGAAATGACACATTACTCATATGTCAGCAACTAATTCGTGGTGCAAGACCATCTCCCCTTTAGTCTGGCAACTTACAATATAAGAAATAGTGGCTCCTCAATCTTCCTAAATCTCTGCAGGAATATGAAGAGCATTTTTGAATTCTAAAAGATTATGAAGAATGTCCTGCCAAGCTCCGACAGAAATGGATGCTTGCGCAATTGAAATTAGCGATTGTTGGTTTAAGCCATTGAAGCTTCGGGATAATTTGTTATTGGAGCAGATCCTAGCCTCCCCTGACTCAGACTGGTATGTTTTTGATAACTGAACTTAACAAAGTGTCTGCTTTACCAAAGTCAAATGAAAATACAACCAAAGGCAATAAACTCTGCTGAACATTTCCGAATCTTTGACAATTTAGAAAATCTCTTGGAGCTTCCCAGTCCCTTGGGATAGTCATTTTAAGTTTCGATCACTATTGCATACCGTGGTAGGCATCTTCTTTGCAACGTGTATAGATTTGGGTTCATATGAATGAGGGAATTCACTGCACTAAATCCTTTGGAATAAAAGTAGTTTGGGGAATACAAATCATTTCTTTATTTGTTATTTGTATCATATATATTGGCGCATTTAGAATCAGCAAAGCATGGTAATTATGTCAGATTTCTAACTACATAGAAGTTTGATTTGTAACAACAGGGGTTTTTGATGAAGTTTCATCTATTTTCTTGGTCCTTTATAACACCTTACAATATGGTACACTACCATGTGTGGTTTATAGACAGGGTAAACTTCTTAGTCTTTCTGCTAAAATCCTTACTTTAATTTTTACTGTGATATATATAATCAACAAACAACATGGCAATAGCCTTTACTTCGTATTTGTAAGCCATTTTTTGGCTCCATAAAATAACAGCCCATAATAGAATATTAACCACAATACTTATTAAGTGACAATAATCTCCATAGTATGCCATGTTAACTATAAACCCCTCCCCAAAGAGACAATACAGGGCATCGTGGGTTTTTTTTTTTTTTTTTTAATTTACCAGGAATATAGCACAAATTGTAAATAACCAAAATGTAGAGTCTACAACAGGTACACAGCTGAGAGAAGCCACTGGAACTCAAAACATGTTCATGCTGAGGGCAAAGGGGCAGTGAAATTAACAATGGAATCTGTGAGATCAGAAAGAGCAAAAGAAGCTTGTTTCTCTTGACTTCTGGGACAAAGCTAATGTATACGGAGCCGTAACACAAAAAACCTCCCAGGTATTGTAGACCATTCCTAATGCAGCAAAGTTTCTTTCCGTTGAGGGGAAAAGGGGGAAACATCACCCCCAATGCAGCACAAGCACTGGTAACTCATATTTACTCTCCCCTTTCCAATCCCTGGCCATCCTTTCTTCTCTATGCAGGTTCCCAGGCTCTGGACGGTCATTACCGTAAATGCCATGATCACAACAATTGACTTGACCGTGATTGGCTAACACTCCGCCGGGAGACCCTTGGAACCACTAGGGAACTATGACATTTCCTCAATTCTAACACGTCTTCAGCTGAAAGCTGCGCATATTTTTTTTTTTTTTAAACAGCCTATCAAGAGAAAGAAACACATTAAATAAAAACATCAAGTTTCAGATGCATCTTTACGTTTAACTTTGGCAAGGGGTTGAGGGGGAAGGCTTGGAGTTTCACCGGGCAACCTAGAAACTATGGAAATCCTCAAGCCTCATTTTGTCCAACCGGTCCACTCAGCCTTCTCAGGGGAGAAGGCTGCTCCTTCACTGAGTTCAAGGTCACTGGAAATTCACCTCTTCAACCTTCACTACCAGCGTCCTAGACTAAACCCCGCCTGGCTAGCCTCTCGCTTAAAAAGAACCTCTCTCAGGCTGCTTCCTTCTCAGGCTACCATTATATCACTCTGTTTCCCGTCATGCCCTGGTGCTCTTGAAAGAGTCCTCTATGCTGGCCACCTCCACTGCCTCACCACCCACTCACTCGTTAATCCCTTCCAACCTGGTCCCCGCCCGGACTCCTCTTTCATAGGTCACCCGCCAGAACCCAACAGCCAAACCCAACAGCCTCTGCTCAGCCTCTCACTGCCCCGGCTCTAGCAGCGTCTGACACCGGTGACCACACGTCTGTGGCATTATTTATTTATACCCTGCCTGATTCCAAAAAGGAGAAAAGACGGCTCATAGCAACACATAAAACGGGCTGGGAGAGCATCAGCGAGAATCAGGGGACACCCGAAAGGGAAGAGGTCCAAAAAGAAACAAAGCTAAAGCCAAAAACGCAAACCATCGGGCAGTCATTCTCAACCGGGGGCCATGGTGGCTCCCAAGGGGACCTCGCCCCCAAGGGAGAGGTCAGGGAGGCTGCCGAACATCCTGTCACGCACAGGACAGCCCTCACAACGAAGAATCATTCAGCCCCAAGTGCTAATAGTGCCAAGCTTGGGAAATCCTGCCACACGGTCCGTAATTACAACAGCAGTAGTAGCAACAACGGTGAACATTAATAGAGCACCTATTATGTGCAGGCCCTATACTAAATACTCTACATGCAGTATCTCATCTAATCCTCACAACGATTCTGCCTGATGGGAGCCATTGGAGGCAAAGAGGTTTGATGTTTAATCTCCCCTCTTGAGGTTTAGATAAGTGGAAAAACTGTGGGTTCTAGAAGAGTTATAGGGGGTTTATTTTACTCAAAGAGGAAAACAAAACAAAACAGAATTCGGCTCTGATGGTGAGCTATTCCACCAGTAATCCAAAGGCCCCATATCAAGTGACTATTGTAAAAGCAGCGTCCTCCCTCCCCTTTCTGAAATAACAGTCCTGAACATCTGGTGGGCAGGATGCGTCTGGCTTACTTCCAGGGGGAAAGTTAAGGATGGAAGAGGCCAATGCTGATGTATTTCACGGGGCTTTGAGGGAAGTAGTTCAAACTATTCAAAGTAGAAAATAATAATGATGAGGAAGATGATGGGGGGTGGGGATGGTGACGGGGGCTTTGACGACATCTTGGTGAAGAAAGCAAACCCACAGCAGGCATGATTGGCAAGTGAGAGCTGCTTTCCTGTCAGAAGGCAGGTAGTCTCTGGCAAAACAGACCAAAGGATTCTCACACTCACCTGCGAACAGCCTGGGGCACTGCAGACAAACGGCCTCTCCTGCTCCAAATTCATCTTGGATTCCTCATAAATCTGAAGGGTCACGGGGAGAGGGAGGAAGGAAAACAGAAAGCCATGAATATCTCCTGCTTCTACCTAAGAAACATGAGAAAGGCGATTGCTCGGAGCCCCTTGCAATGCCAATCCCCAAATTAGACAAGATAAACGTTAACGTGAGCACAGGTCCCGCTGAAGTTCATCAGGCTTCCTGCAGTCTGCCTTCCTATTGTTCGCTTGAGTGCGTATTTATTGTACTTTGAAGAAAAATGCCATGGGGCTGTGCAGCAGAGATTCTGCCTCTGGAAAACCACCTGGACTATGTTATTGCCTGGTAAGACCGCACCTGCGCAAGAAGATTCCAAAGTAAAGTTCACACCTGCCCTTTGGAGTTGGCGGGAGAGGAGGAAGCGAATGGGGGTGTCACCAGTGTGGTGACCAACCCTGAGCAGCAGTCACATAATTCACCCATGATCACCCCACCAAGCTTCAGGACAGCCACAGGATGCAAAATAGCCCTGCAGCCAGCTCAGCAAATGACCCCAGTGGGGAGCCATGATCTTAAATTCCCTTTCATCTCAGGCATTCACGGATGCCTCAACAAAAAGTACCCGAGTTATGCAGGGAGAAACAGAAATAAGAAAAGACGGAAAACGTCACCTGGGATATTTTGTTAATTTGGTTGCACAGGCTGATTTGAAATCAATATTACATTAAGGCCATCGCCCATCTGATCTGCAGCTGTTATCTGGCGTAAGGTAGCTTTGTGGGGAGAAATCTTACGTTACGGTCTCAGGCATAGGTTAAATTCGAGTGTGGGTCTTTTCTTATGTAGGGGTGAGGTTCTGAGGTAAGCTTATGAGGCAAAACTTGAGCATAATCAAAATCACCTTGACAAATCCTCCCCCAACCCGATAAAAGTACATACACGTGGTTTTGTGGTTACCGATCTATACAGCAACATAAAAATTTTTTAGACATCGTGAAGTACTATGCAAATTTAAGTTTCACAATTTAAACCGTCTTCTAAGTCACACTTTTCTTTCTTGCCTATTTTAGAGTTGAGTTTAAATAAGCTACGTGTGCTGCTGGCGGGACGTGGCTCTCTCAGGGACTCATGGACTAAAGCCTATTGCTTTATCTCTGAAGCACAGGAAGGAACTTGCTTCCTTAAAATGGTACCTGCAGGTGATACCAAAGGAGTCCCAAGTCACCTTCACCCTTGAAAGAGGGAACTCTGCTTCTACTCAAGAAATAGTTACCCTTTGTCCAAGGAAGCTTTATTATCTTGCAAAAAAACCCAACGCTAATCTGTCTGTCACTATACCCTTGCCCCAAACACTAACAGACTTCATATCTATTCTTTGGGAAACAGGTGCACGCTTTCACTTTTCTGAAATACCAAGCGAAAAGACTTGCCTTAGGCAACACTCCTGGTCAGATACTAAAAAACAAAACAAATTTACAAATGCAAATTCTTCTTCACACTGCTTCCTCTTCATACAATTTTCACTCAGTAAATACCCTTTCCGATCTGTGTCTGGATTGACTGCCCACTGGTCATTTACCAACGCAGCAACTTAGCATCATTTTATAGCTTTCCTGGGTCAGATGTATTGCTTAAATGATTTTACTCTATTATATGTGGAATGAGAAGTAAAAAAACAAGTATCTTTAGGAGCTTTCCACTTGTCCCCGTCTGAGGAAAGTCATGAGCAATTAAAATGACTTCTCAAATCACTTATCACAGAGCATCCCTTCTGTCCCCTGTGAATGCTGATTTACTTCTAAGCCTCAAAATAAAGGGTGAGAAAGTAGTTTTGATCCAAGATAGAAAAAAACAACAGAGTAATTGAGTTATCCATTAATTAAATATGCTTTGTCTTTCTAGTAAATTTTTAAATGCCTTCCTGGAACTTTTCTGTCTCTGTGACCATGATCTGCCTAACTGGGGCTGGGTCATTTAATTGCTTCAGGCCTCAATTCCCCCTCTTTACAATAAGGCTATGAACATAATCTTCGGCTCCTTCATTCCTGTATCACACTGATCAGTGAGGAGGCCTGTAAGACATGCCCAAATTATGGAGAAAGGTCTCTGTATTTATTTTTTTTTTCAACGTTTTTTTTATTTATTTTTGGGACAGAGAGAGACAGAGCATGAACGGGGGAGAGGCAGAGAGAGAGGGAGACACAAAATCGGAAACAGGCTCCAGGCTCCGAGCCATCAGCCCAGAGCCTGACGCGGGGCTCGAACTCACGGACCGCGAGATCGTGACCTGGCTGAAGTCGGATGCCCAACTGACTGCGCCACCCAGGCGCCCCGAAAGGTCTCTGTATTTAAGGGTGTGTGTGTGGTGTGTGTGTGTGTGTGTGTGTGTGTGTGTGTGTGTGTGTGTGTGTGTGTTTGGAGGTGGCTGGTGGGGGAGGTTCTGTGGACAAGTGTTACTTAATCCTCACCATAACAGTAACTATTCTCTACTTATAAAGGAGAATCTGCTATAAGGTGAGTCTTCCTTGGATGCCACCTAAGACTTTTAGTCGCTAAGGTAACAAAAGAATGCCAATACAACAAAAGAAAACCAATACTAAGATTATCTGACAGTAAAAAGGGAAAGCTCCATATAAACGCATTTACGGCATACGTCCAGAAGTAGTAATTAGTGATGATAATTAGATTAACGTCCAACTAATAGCAGTGGTCAAGATTGGAAGTGCCACTACTGAAGGTTGAAAGAGATTCATTAAAAAGCCAAAGTTGGGGCGCCTGGGTGGCGCAGTCGGTTAAGCGTCCGACTTCAGCCAGGTCACGATCTTGCGGTCCGTGAGTTCGAGCCCCGCGTCGGGCTCTGGGCTGATGGCTCAGAGCCTGGAGCCTGCTTCCCATTCTGTGTCTCCCTCTCTCTCTGCCCCTTCCCCGTTCATGCTCTGTCTCTCTCTGTCCCAAAAATAAATAAAAAAACGTTGAAAAAAAATTAAATCCATTAAAAAGCCAAAGTGAGGAGAGAGGTGGGCCAAGCCCTGCCAGGTACGTATGAGAAGAAAGTATTTTTCTACCATAATCACAACTCTACCCCACACGCTGGTTCACCAAAATGCCGACTTTCTCCGTAAGTTCAAGCCTACAATGGGAATAATCTAGCAATTCTGGTTGGTATCAGCATGAGCTATTTTATCTTAATTGTTGGCTACAATGTGCCATGACCAATGGGTAACGTGCATAGGAGCTGCAGCAGATGCCACGGACTTAGACTATGGTGTGGATGCTTGAAGGCGGAATAGGCCCCAGCTGTAGAGATTTACTCTGTCTTATTGAGCCATCATGGTATGGATGTTACGTTTACAGCCATATGATTAATCAGAGAAATACAGGTTGCCTTCAAATAGTTTAGATGTCAGTCAGCAGTATATTCAACTGAGTTGCTACTGTCATTTTATCATTCTATGTTTTAAACATGAATGAAGCTGTACTAATTTATCATATGCTACGGATCCCACAGCCCAAATGTTTTGGCAACACGGTGCCGGAATGAAAGTCCTAGGGTAAAATGGCAGTTGCTAAAATAAAATAGGCTTAAGTGATTAATAAAGTCTACGGTGAGTGGGTGTGTATACAGAAGTGTGTGAACCTCAACTGCTTTATTTTGACGCACTGCAGTTCCCACATTCAACCCTCGGCAAACAGCACGCCCTTGCTCATTGCTTGCTGTGTGGGTGTTTGTGATGGTTTTACTAAATGGTACCGCTCTGCCACACGGGCTTCATTACTTTTATCAACTAGTACGATCTGGTCTGATGTATTAGTGAAGAACCAGGTCTCTTTTTATGGTCTATTATTATGGTTCTCTTCCAGCAAAGAGTGTGATCGCTATTCTCTCCAACGGACTCCTACGAAAGCCCCGCAAATCTTTTTCTTCTTATCATCCACTGAGTGGGGCAAATCACTCAGACATGATTTTAGCCAGCTTGCTCTGCATTAGGGCCTCCGAAGTCATGCCTCAACCTCTTATTTCCCATTCTGCTGTTTTACCAGCTGGGACATTTTAATGAACCCAGTTTTGTTTGGCAGTCGCCATACCCCAGGCTCCACTGTGTAGAGTTGACATGGTAGGCGTTCAATAAATATTTGTGGAATGGATAATGAATCCTGAATCATCATCATAAACCACCCCAAACAGCTTGCCTTTTCTCTACTCCTAAGGCAGTGGTTCTCAAACTTTTGGGCCCAGAACCAAATTTTCAGCAAGGCGAGAGGTTGTGCAGACCCCTTGTTCCACTCGTTCTCAGTTATGGCCAGGGAAGACAGTTCACCAGACTTCATGAAAAAAGATGTCAAAGTTGCTTTTGGTGAAAACACTGAGATGAGGCTAGTTTCCATTAAATTTCACATGTAAGCGTCTTAATTCACTCTAAGTTCGGTCTGTTAATATTGCCATAGACAGTGACGCCACTGAAGACCAGTCTCTTAGCCATGTGCTGGCTACTTATGATCCCTACAGAGCACCCGTTGAGAAACACTGAGTGACCCCATAAATTTGGTTAGATACAGTCATAATTGTGGCAGACACTATCTAATCATTTAGGAGTTTCTAAACAGCTCTATTTTTTGTTCCTCTTCTCCAAAGTTCAGATTCAATGTTCACTTAGAACAAATGCCTTATGAGTCTAATTTCCCTTCAAATTTTTGGAAAACAACACAAAACCCTAATAACAAACCCTAATAGTACATAAAGTGAGTAGAAGTTTTTCCCAGTTGACAAGGAGATGACAGGCTTGATTTACAATTCAAACCCTCAACTGCCACTGGATTCCTCAGCCTTGAAATGAGCAAGAATCTCTTTCATTGTTCAGTGTTTGACCCCACAAATTCCTCCTGGTCTAAAATGGGAAATCTTCCACAATGGCTGATGCAATCCATTCAAATGCTTTGCCAGGCATTTAGAGATATACTTGGAATTACCATTTCATGAAAGGCAAATATTGCAAAAAAACAAATGTTACCAAAAACTTGGACAGTCTACACAAATTTCTATAAATATGTATTTTAAGCAAGGGCAACAACCGAGCTCAAAGGGAAAAAACCTACATCAACGAAGTTTGCTATAATCAGCCAAGAGTGATGCTTCCCTGTCTGAATCATAGGAAGCTGATACTGATCCTTAGTTAACACCAAACTCCAATCTCAGGTCTCTAATCTTAGAATGGAACAAATTTCTTCCAGTAACAGCAGACAGATTCATACAGTGACACAGGATTTGAAATATCAAGACACTAACAACGTTGTTTTCATCTGAAAATCTGTATGCACTTTTATCAACGCCGAAAGTTATGGGAGCTTCAAAAATGCAAACTGAAGTTGTACATACAAATGAGCACTAATGACAATATTGATATGTCCCCATCAGCTCTGACATTGTTAATCTGACCATGAATGGATTATAGATCTGAAGGGGGGGCCGGAATTTTAATATGAAGTTAATAACATCTGTCGACATTTATTGGCCTACTGCGAGTGTGGAAAGAGCCTTCTGGACAGGACTCATGTGAAAGAGACCTCGCTACCTTGCTGAGCTTACAAGATTGCCAAAAAGGTTCTAGAAGGGAAAATAGGTCCTTCCTACAGTGCTGAGGACAGCTAACAAACAGGAGCATCTTGAGTTAGTCAAGCTGTGTGAGAGCAGATCAGTCTTTGTTTCTGGAAACAAAAGTTGCTCATTAACTACATTAGTTAAGTGCATAGCCAATATGTACTTCATGCTTCTGAAAAAAACAAGTATTTCTCTCAACATATTGGTCAGAAAGGCAAAGAGCCACATATAATAATAACCCAACAGAAATTCAAGGAGGCAGGATGGTTTTCCCAACACACGGCTAGCTCCTGGAAGAGAATTTTATATCCAGTGTGGGGCTAAGACTTTCTTTCTTTGTGAAGGATATTGTACCTTTCACTATCTCCTTTGCTCATCTATAAAACATGACCATTTAGGAAAACATTGTAAAATCAGACCAATCAAAGAGATACCATATGAAAAAACAATTTGTGGAAGCTAATTATTTCCAATATACCTCTAGTTTTCTAACCTTAATATCATACTGTCAAATAGAAAAATAAACACCCTTGAATTTAAGTCCAAGAAAATCAGTTATTTTGTGAGTGTGTCCTTGTATCCCTTTCTGCCTTTCTGTGTAGGTCTCTCTTTTCTTCCTGTATCTCGCTGTCTAAAACTCTTTCTCTTTGTGTGCCTATTTCTCTGTGTCTCTGGCTTGTCTTATATGTCTTTCTCCATCTCTCTTTGTGTGTCTGTCTCTCTGTCTCATACACACACGTGCACGCACACACACACACACACACACACACACACACGCACATGACCACGTGTGCATACACACATTTTATCAGCTGTAGTCTTCCTAGCCTTACTGGGAAAAAATATCTAGTAGGCTTGTTTCCTGTCTCAGTGTTATTCTTGAAGTGGGCTGCAGCTAGAATCTGAATTTCATTGGGCTATTATTATTTGCAGCTGTGTGACCTTTTTAACCCCCGCTTTTAAAGTGACATTTCAGCCCTCAAGCTTGACACGCCTTGAATGCCGCAAAGTTTTCGAACCAGAGATTTACACAGGGAACAAGACCAACAGTGGGACCGTACCTCCTAAGTGAAAATTTCACCAGGACGTGGCGAGAAGGGGGTGTGCTGCTGGGCAGTGAACGGCCAGTACTCTTTCCCCCGGAAGTCCTAAACTTTACACGTACCGCTACAGTTACTTCTTACTCTTCGGCTCAAACCGGAAAATCTTTGTCCTTAAAACATGTTTGCCATCCACCGGTATCCCCAAAGTTCAGAGTCTTACAACCTGAATCACAGACTTAAGGAGGACTGTTTCACACACTGCGTCAGGCTACGCTAAGGGACTGGCCAAAGTCTCCTTGGAACCAGGGCCCCCGTTCCCAGGAGGAAGGATTTCCAAACAGTTTTTGTCTCTGGAAACTCACCCAGGCTTTACTCCCCATCGGAGGCCCGAACAGGAGGGTGCTGGGGGCTCACGTCCACTCATGTACGCCTGCAGAGCTTTGCGGTTTTATTTATGTGGCGTTTATACTGTGTATGAAAAAACATTCCAGTGGGACTGGGTTTTCATATGTTAGATTCCTCTTTTTTTTTTTTTTTTTAAGTTTTCCATATGTTTCTTTGGATACGAGGCCTCTTTTCAAAGTTGCTGGCTAATTTCTACTTATGTTTTGCACAGTCCTGCCTTACAGCTTTCCTATCGACGGGTTCAATAGTTCAGAACGTATTTGCTAAAAGCATCAGTGTTGGGCACTCGAGGTGCAGCGCTGAAAAAGTCACCACAGCGTGTGTGTCTGTGCCTGAGAGTGTGTATTCAGGTCCTCCTCTTCTTGCTCCCATGGAGCATGATATTTTTGTTTCTTTTTTTGCAGGGCACACTCTATCTCTAAAAAAAAAAAGTGTATTTGGCATGCATGTGGTTAACAAAGAGCTAGGACAGAGATTCTCAGGAAGTATTAAATGGAACCAAATCAGCTGACTTATTTCTAACTGAGGACAACCTCAGAAGACATGCTGAAGGCAGCAAACTCTGCCTTTTTACCTGCTCCCAGTAAGAACACACTGAAGAGAAAAGCAATGAAAGGAGAAAAGAAAAGAAAGGAAAAGAAAAGAAAAGAAAAGAAAAGAAAAGAAAAGAAAAGAAAAGAAAAGAAAAGAAAAGAAAAGAAAAGAAAAGAAAAGAAAAGAAAAGAAAAGTTAAATTGGAATAAGAAGGGATCCGGGGTTTCGTTGACATGGTCATCTTTACCTTTCCAGAAAGTCTTCCACTGCAATTTAAAAAAAAATTTTTTCATTGATTTATTTTTGAGAGACAGAGAGAGACAGAGCACAAGTGGGGGAGAGGCAGAGAGAGAAGGAGACACAGAATCTGAAGCAGGCTCCAGGCTCTGAGCTGTCAGCACAGAGCCCGACGCGGGGCTCGAACCCACAAAACGTGAGATCATGATCTGAGCTGAAGTCGGATGCCCAACCAAATGGGCCACCCAGGCGCCCCCTCTTCCACTGCAATTTAAAACAACTGCCCCCTAAAATCCTGAAAGGAAAAACTCTAACGGCAAAGAGATTGACTGCAAAACTGGGTATATATTTTTCTACAAGTCAAAAGCAGCCTGTTTAGAAAATCAGGAAAAAGTCAGCAGTACAGTTCTTTCTTCTCCCTTTTTGCTCTACTACAGTAAAAGCTGCCTTTTTTTAGAATTACAACACATCCCAAATAATTCTGCTCTGCCTCTGGATAATTTTTGAGATGTTTGTGTATATTGGCTTTTAAAACTGTGTTTATAAACAATGCATATTTTTAAATGGTCTGGAAAATCACAACATTCTAGTTGGTTTTCTTTTCACACATTCAAATAATTTTTATCGGGGAGAGTCGTTTTCTTTGTATCTCCATTCTATATAAATATCCTTGTATCCCCAAGCAACACAATACGTTCAGTCCACCTAAGGGCTGCAATAATACTTTACATGTGAGTTTTCTTCTTGTGCGTGAATCTGAACTACAAAATTTAAGAGTGTATATAAACACAGTGGTGATCATGCCAGACCTCACTACTTTCTGCAAGGCCTGGTAAGAGATTATTTCATTTTAAGATTACTATTACTGACTTACTATTCAAAGACATTTGCAAATGATCATATGGAACTAGGTACTTTTCCCCTGAACTCCAACAGAAAGCTGGGCATTTCCCAGTTCCATGTAAAGTAGCCGGCAGTTTTGTGTTCAGAGCCTGTTACACCTCACGGCGTCAGTTGGACACAAGGTAAAAATACACTCAAAGACTTGATTCAGATTCCTGACACACTATGCTTCAAATGTCAAGCATGTGAACATTGGACGGTCCTAGCGGGTCACTTAAAGGCCATGTGAAGGCAAAACCCTTATGTCATCTGAAGATGCTGCCGTCATTCTAGTAGGGTTCGCTCTCTGAATACTAGCAAAAGGCACGTCTTCCTCTGCCTTCCTAGGGAAGGCATACTTTCTTTGCCTGGTCCGGAAAGGGGATGCGGAAATACGTGAAGCCAATTGTTAGGTGCCTCTGTTCCTGGGATCCCCGTTGGCAGTTAACAGGTGGAGGGCAGGGCTGTGAAACATTCTGCAAATTGCAGAACGACAGGCACAGTGTGGTACCGAAGTCTCCTGATCCAACACCCCACAGTGCAGCTTTTGCAAGGGTGATAATAGCAGGAGCACCACTGCCCCCTGGCCCGTGCCTCCTGGTTCCCAGACAAAAAGCAGATAAGAGGACAGTAAGAGTGAGACCGTAAAACAAAGCCCGCACACAATAGAGGAAATGAAAATAAGGGACTGAAGGCATATCCACCTCTCTCTACTTTTCAAAGAGCTCTGAAAAACTTAACCCAGTTAAGCTTAGGATGAGGCTAAATTCAACGCCAATGAAAACTTTATGAATATTCAAGAAAGCGTGTGAAATTATCACTCCCTCTCCTAGTGGAGCAGGGGTGGGGACAGTTGCCAAAATTTTAACTAAGCATAAGCCTACCCTTTCAGGTTCAATCCACAGAGGAGACAGATGAGTAAGCTTGTATAAGCTACCTAGATTTTTTTTTTTTTAAATAAATTACCTGGTTTGGCTACCTACAGTCCCCACTCTCCAGTTAACTTACCACACCGTTTTAAGCAGTGTTGACTCAACAGAAGCAAAATAAAGCGTTGGCCCACGGTGGAAATATGGCTCTTTCTCAGATGCCTTTTCACTCCTGATAATTGCCTGTTGGTTTTATATTAATGCTGAGGATAGTCCCATCAAAAAGAGCGTGTTTTTTTTTTTTTTTTCTTTTTAAAATTTAAGTAGAGAACACCACAAGCTTCTAAATTCTGTTTTCATGTGCCGGTACCATCAGCCATCAGCTCACAGAACACTTACTAGGGAATACTGGCCTCCTCAAAAAAAGTTTTCAATAAGAAAATGTGTTAATAGGCCAAATACACACACACACACACACACACACACACACACACACACACACTTTTTCTCTCTTGGCCTGTTTTCTTACTAAGAAGTTGGGGTGTGTGTGCTTATACGTACATATTCATACACACATTACAGAGATGATTTCATCCCCATAAACTAGTTCAAACACTCAGAACTGATGCCTAGTTCCTAATGTAACCCAGAGGAGAATACTGAGCTCACAAGGGGGCAGAGTAAGAAAACTCAAGTCCGCCTCTCAGCACAAGGTCACCACAGTTAAGGACCATTAAACTTGTATTTTAAAAGTACAGAAATAAGCTGTATTTTTGAGGATCACTAAATTGTTTCCATGGGCTAGAAAAGTCCTTAATGCCTTTCTCAACTTCCTATTAAACAAAAGAGTCACTCACTAAAGCCTACAAATCCACTAAAACACCCTGGAAAAAAGGACACGGAAAGAAAAGGCCTTTTCCTTGAACCACCACCCACGAGAGGTTACGCTGTACCAGACTCCCAATTCATCAAAAGGTCCGAGCCATTCACAAACAAACGCAGGGGCCAGCTCCTTCTATCCCCCAGGGCTAGGCCCCCAGACAACAGCACCATTTTTCGGTCAACACTCCACATCAGCACAGAAAGGGAGAGAGGATTTCTTAATGCCCCTGCTCTCCAAAATATAGGACCCCTCCCTAAGCATGAATGTGGTTTCTTTGCTCAGGGGGTATAGGTCAGGGCCTAGGAAATACCCTGAACCTGACTTTTCCAAGAGAAAAAGGGGGAAAGGGTACAGGCGGTACCCAGAGGGGATCTGGAGGCATGCCTATCAGACATTTCCATTGAAAGGCTGGGTAAAGGGGAGGGGGAGGGGCAAGTCCCCAAATCCACAGGGTAAACTGCAGTGGCTCCAGGAGGGAATTCAGGGATCTTCACAGAGCATTGTTCACAGGCTGCTTCAGGGAAAGTGGTCTGTGGACAGTGATTGATTACCTGTCTCGGAGAATTTGTTCAGAAGTGATTCAAGCTTGGCACGCACTGGGGGTAGGATCAGAATGCCGAGGACACTGGTCTCATTCATTCGTTCTTTCCTCACACAGTCGCTGAGCACCTACTATTCCCTAAGCCCCAAGCTAGGAACAAAATAACCTCTGCCTGCTGAGCCCTGACTGTCCAATAGGGAGGTGAGGCCCACACAGATGTCTGTAGTGGAAGGTAAAATTTTAAAGGCCAGAAAGTAGTTTGAGCAAAGTGCTGTGAGAGTTCTGAGGCTGTGAGAAAGCAAGGCTATTTCAATCACTACATCGAACACCATATACTCTCCTTTCACAGCCAAATATTTCTCATAATAGAATGCCAATGTAAAGTGCATGTGCATTCACACACACACACACACACACACACACACACACACACACACCTTGGAGAAATCTCTTAACTGTACTAGAAAGAAGGTTTTTTAAACTTAGGCTTTCTTTTGCTTTTACCCTTGATAAATAAGATTGCATTCTTTGTGGTAAACCTAACAATGTGGTCAGGGGACCAGCTTTTACATTAGAAAGTTGCTAATTATGGGGCGCCTGGGTGGTTCAGTCGGTTAAGCGTCCGACTTCGGCTCAGGTCATCATCTCACAGCTCATGGGTTTGAGCCCCACGTCGGGCTCTATGCCAACAGCTCAGAGCCTGGAGCCTGCTTCGGATTCTGTGTCTCCCTCTCTTTCTGCCCCTCCCCTGCTCACACTCTGTCTCTGTCTCTGTCTCTCTCTCTCTCTCAAAAATAAATAAACATTAAAAAAAAATTTTTTTAAGTTGCTAATTAAATTTCAGTTCTGTTGCTCACCAGCTGTGTGATCTTGGGCAAGTTATTTAACAGTACAAGACCAGGGCTCTAACCCCTAAGCTATGGAGCCAACGAAGTTATTTAACATCATTCTGAATATCTAATATCTGAACATTATCTCCTCACTATAAAAAGAGACTATAGACAATATCAGCATTATCTGCCTCACAGAGATACTGGGAGGATCAAATGGATGATTTTTGGGAAAGCACTTAATAAACTGAAAAATGCCGTGCAGTGTTGGTCACTGTCTTTATTATGCAGTCACCTTACAGTAAGCAAGTGGAGCTGCAGAGGTCCTGGATGGTGCAAAGAGTTTTACTGATACTTGACAGCACGTGTAAAGAGACTGAAGATTCTGAAGGGTGTTGAAGGTGATGATCTTTAAAGACAGCCTCACCTTCTACGATTCTCTGACAATCTAGCAATTAGCAAGCAAAACTTTTATCTACTAGCCTTTTACTGGAAAGCTCCCAGGTAGGATTATTTTCTTGGTCTTCTAATTGAAACACGACGTCGAGAAATGCTTTATAGTCTGGTCTGTGTTCAAACCCTAGCTCTGTGACAGACCAGCTGACCTGTAAGCTTGGGCAATGGGTCACTTGACCCTGGGATAAATTTGGCTGTTGCTGGCTGGGCAAACCCTCAGACACCTTGCCCTGGACTTCGAAGAGCCAGAGCCACACTGCATGTGAATTTGTTTACCTTCCTGGAGCATCGCTCCCGACCAGAGAAATGCAGGTAAAGGCCTTGGCTGGGCAAGCCCACCCGCTCGTCTGTGCCTGGCTATGCTGTCCTTGTAGGCCAGCCTCCATTCACACTGAAGGCAGGGAACAGTAGAGTTTGGAGGGCACCCAGGATAAGCCAGGAAACTCAGCACCTTCTTATCAGTAGGGGCTTGCAGGCTTACCTAGAGTCATCATAAATAAGACCAGTAGACATGACATTTTCATCCATCCACTCTCCACTTGGTCTATTAAAAGAACAAACCAAATCTTCCTTTTGCTATCACATTTTCTTTAGCAAATTATATATATATTTTTTTGCAATTGCGTATTCTCAGTCCCACTCTTCCCTATTTTTTTTCGTTCTTCTCCTTTTCATTCCCCAAATACTCCATGTAGTAATTAAAAGAAATACCTTGAGAAAGGCAAGAAGAAATAGTTAGCTGTGGAAAAAAGGGACGACAGAGCACAAATATCTGGATGTCTCAACCAGCTGGAAACGTGGAGACATGATACCTCCATTACAGCAACATTTCCTAACCTTAGGACACTGGAGGCTTCCGGAGGAATAGCCTGAGACCTCTGTCCCTGAAAGCAGGCCACCCCTCCCTCCCATAATGCACAGAGGTCTGTATGAGTAGGAAACCTAACAGATTTTCAGGTGCTCAATGCTTGGGAATGGTCAAATTTTTATTTAACGAAAACATCTCTTCCGTGTACCACTACATCCTATGGGTCGGGCATTTTTCATCTCCAAAAAGCATTTTCCATCAAGGTTGAAAGAAAGCCTTGATTGGATACAGCTTTGATTTATCTTCTCCACTGAGCACCTCTGTAGGGAACATAGCTGGGTAAAGCAGTTTGCATATGAGTCAGGATGGCAAAATTCCCAGTTATTTCCCAAACCTTCAGTTTTCCCATCCACCTCTGTGATACGTACTTCAAAGGATTTCCGGTATTCTTGAAATGGGGGCATTATTTAAATAGTGACACCAAGCTCAGGTTTGTAACATGCCTCAGAGACCTTGAACACAAGTTAAAATAGTATCATTATTTCTTCCTCTGCCCTCTACTGTTCCCAAAGAAACAGAAACAACCTCTTACACACACACACACACACACACACACACACACACACACACACACACTCCTCTGGACACCCAAGTTAACCAACATCTCCCTCCTTCCCAAACCGCCAATCAGCCAGTCACCAGGCAAACAGCTCAAGCACCAGGCAAGGAAAACATGTTATTTTTCTGGGCAAGCCTTAACTTCACTGCCTACAAAACATAGCCCCACGGGGCACATCCCACACATCGTGAGATTAAGGCTCCCCTCTCTCACTGGAAACCAATAGTTACCCGTCAACGCCCGCGGACACTGAGGTCAGGATTCGCTGGCATGCGCCCTAACGTCCAAGCTCATTTCTTCCCGAGCTTTCCTACACAAACCAGCACTCACATCCAAGCTATCCCTGCAACGCCTCTCCTACCCAAAATACTAAAAGAAAGCTCAAAAAGGAGTAGCAGCATGAGAGAGGAAGCTCTCCACAGAGCCTCTAACCCCCAGCCACCGAACAGCCAGTGGGGACTTCGCAGAATGAGAGAATTCGCAAAATGTCAGTGCTAAGGCAGCGAGTCAACCTGGATGTCTCAGTGTCCCTGAAACAAGTGATTCAGTGAGCTAAGGTGGGGAAAAGAAAGCAAAAATGGACAGCAAAAGCAGGCTTCAGATAGTCCCTTAAAAAGGAGGCTGTCGGGAGCCAAATTCCACAGTGCACATAAGCCACTTAAAAGCACACCCCAAAGCACTCGTCACAAATCTTCAAAGTGCAAGGGAGGCTCCCCTGCCACGGGGCAGGGTCATGGACCGAAAGGTGACAATGAGACACTCCCAAGAACATCTGGCCTAATAAACCAGCACTGGGCCCTCCAGACAATGGACAGCAGCCTCTGTCTTTACTCATCGGCTGACCCCAGATTCTAGTCCTGGGTCTGGCTGCTTCATGCACGCACCTCGCTCACCCGAGCCCGGTGCAGGGTTAGGGATTTAAGGCAGCTGGAAGAGCCACTTCTTTCCTTATTTCCCACCCCCAGCCCCCCACCGTCTTCCTCCAGGAGACTTGTCAGTCTTCCAGCAAATGCCTCTGGGGGGACCTCGTTAGGTGTGTGGGTGGAGGAAGAGTGGGAAGGGAGCCAGAGGAGGTCCCTGGGCTCACAGAGCAAAAGTAAGCACAAACCACAAGCACACAAATCAAGTAAGTGAACAAGAAAAACAGCTGCACGTTTTGGAAAATCCACTGAAAGAGACAGAGAGGGTGATTTGATAGAGAGAAAGGTGGACAGAAGAAGCTTTCCAGTGGGGAGATCAGGTCCACCTCCCAGACCTCGGGGCTGACGAATGCCAAAGAGCAGCCTGGAGAGAGAAGAGGGGAGTGCCAGGTAGAGGGGTTGGCAAAAGCAAAGACCTCGGCGGGTCTGAGGGACTGGAAAAAGGCCGGACGCTGGAGGGTGGCGGGTGAGGAAGAGAGAGGCCCGGAGCCACTGAGAAGCAGACGGGCCTCAAATCCTCCAAAGGTAGGATTTATTCTAAGAGTTAAAGAAAACCACTGAAGAATTCCACTGAAGGGGACAAGGCAGAGGCTGAAACAGACAGTGTAGACACTCAGCTTCTCATAAACTACACGGCGCAGCCCGGCTCAAGCATAAGGAAAGACGTAGACTCCCCCCACCCAAAATAAGAATGTGGTCCTAGGAGTGAGAGGTAGAGAGAAAACAAGAAAAAATAAAGAGCCCCACTTTGGGATTAATTCTTTCCAGTCACCACTTTACTTGAAGCTTGAGGTCACACTGCCTGGTTTCAAACAATGGCTGTGTGACCTTGGGGGAGTAACTTAACTTCTCTGTGCATGTTTCCTCACCTATGAACGGAGATAATATTACCTATTTCATTGGCTTGTTTTAAAGATTTATATATAGATATAATATAAATATGTAATAATGTCGGGGCGCCTGGGTGGCTCAGTCGTTATGCGTCTGACTTCAGCTCAGGTCACGATCTCACTGCTCATGAGTTTGAGCCCCGCGTCAGGCTCTGTGCTGACAGCTCAGAGGCTGGAGCCTGCTTCAGATTCGGTGACTCCCTCTCTCTGCCCCTCCCCTGCTCAGGCTCTGTCTCTCTCTGTCTCTCAAAAATAAATAAACGTTGGGGCGCCTGGGTGGCGCAGTCGGTTAAGCGTCCGACTTCAGCCAGGTCACGATCTCGCGGTCCGTGAGTTCGAGCCCCGCGTCGGGCTCTGGGCTGATGGCTCAGAGCCTGGAGCCTGTTTCCGATTCTGTGTCTCCCTCTCTCTCTGCCCCTCCCCCGTTCATGCTCTGTCTCTCTCTGTCCCAAAAATAAATAAACGTTAAAAAATAAATAAATAAACGTTAAAATTTTTTTAAATATGTAATAATGTCTTGTTCTATATGGAAATAGAATAATTCCTGGTATATAGTGAACACACAACACATATTAGCTAAAACTGTATTAATAATTACTTTTTGTCTATCAGAAGAGACTCTGATTTGTCTTTCAAACAAGACACCAAGGCCTTTTCAATCCCATATAACCAAATTTAGGACATTCTCAATTACTTTTTTTTTTTTGGTTTGACTACGAAATACCATACTTTGAATTTGGTGGTTAAAAGGACATTTTCACTGGGGTGGAGAAAGTGCATCAAATGTCATTTTTCTCTCTCAGTAGGTTAGATTTGTTTTGGTTGAATTTGGTTTCACAGAGATGAGTAATTATTTTAAATATAAAGACTCAGGTTATCCATTGAAAACTGGTCAAGAAAACGATGGCAATTGACAAATCATGTTTTATCTCAAGTTGTGATTTTATACATAAAGGATATCTCGGAGGTCATATGCTAAAACATTAACAGATTAACAGTGCTTGCAGCTGCCGATGTTTGTGAAGCATTTTTTGTACATCTACATATAATTTTCTATGGTGAACACTGGCCATGTACAAGATAAATCAAAAAGTAATATATCTGGAAGCATGTGATGATGGCAAAGATCCTATAAGAGTCTGTGGGCTTGCCTGGCCCTTTGACGCTATCTGTTCCATCTTGGGCAAACTTCTAAACCTCTTTGGAGTTGAGTTTCCTCATCGGGGAAATGGACAAAACAGTCCTTTTTATGTGGGGTTGTGGTAAAGACTGAAGGAGACATACAGTGAATATTCCGTAAATCACAGCTCACAGACCTATGCAGTCTTTTAAGAGCATCTGAGTTCAAGTCTTGATTCTTTCATTAATTAGCTGTGTGGCCTGGGATAAGTCGCTTGACCTCTCTGTGCCTCAGTTTCTTCCTATCATACAAAAATGGCATTGACCTCAGAAGGGTATAAGAGGATATGAGGATTAAAGCAGTTAACATATGTAAACAATTTAGAACAGTGCCTGGCACATGGTAAGTGCTATGTAACTGCCAGTTCCTATTACTATTCTGAAATCTGAACCTAAAACTTCTGAAAAGCATATGGTTACACAATCATGTAAATATGGTTTACTTTATGGTGACAAAAATAACAAGCAAGAGTAGCATGGCATTTTAGTATCATTCATTGGCAGAGACACTAATTTTTATTCATGTATGAACTTGTTATGTTTATGTGTCAAAAAAAATCAAGGTCCTAATTTTTTATTTGTTTCCATATATTTATACATAAGCTATAATTTCAGGACTACTCAGCATGCTCTTAATTGCCTGAGCTAATTTCCCCAATGAGCATTTTCCTTGCCATCACCCTGTCTTTATATCACTCCTCCAGCGTAGCAGAGGACTCAGGAAGTCTGTATGCATATTTGTTAGAGAACGTAATCACACGGTGTGGCAGGCATACTAGAGGGGCTCAGGCTGTCCACTTACTTATCTAACACAATTTTTAGTGGAAGCTTGTCCTGCCTGGAACCATGCTAGATACTGGGGAGACCTAGATGAAAAAAAGGAGCCGCAGGCAATAACATAGTGGCCAAAGTTCAGAGTAACACTGCACTGACTTGGACCCTTCCCCTGTCCTTTTTCTCTTCACCATTGATAGCTCAATGTCCTTGGGCACACTAGTTAATTTCTCTGAACTTCAGTTCCCTCACCTGCAAAATAGGAATAAGTAACAAGAACTACCTTATCGGTGTGTTGTAAAGATTGGAGGAGAAGCTGCCTATAAATCATTGAGCACATGGTTAAGTTCTCAGCAAGTTAACTGTTGCTATATGGTCTCAAAGGAGACAGACACAAGCTGTTAAGTACAGGTGTATGTGAGAGCAAGGTCAAGTTTCAAGGAAGACTGTGCGAGCACAAAGCAGGAAGTGGTTCAATTTGCCTGTAGGAGTCACGGTTTAGGAAAACGGAATTAAGCTAGTATTCTTAGCATCTTCTGTTCCCCGCTCTGGTGTCTGTCCAACCCATCGCCTATGATCCTTGGTTGAGCGGACGTGCTCCTGTCTCAGGCTCCTGCCTCCGTGCCTCTAGAGCCAGGCCCAATCAAAGGTTACTCTGATCGTCATTAAATGAGATGGTCGTGGTTATCTTGTTCAACCACACCTCTGGTGCTTGATATTCAACAACACCATCCAACCCCAAAGAACTCACCATCCAGGTGCGGCTGGAAGACCTGAAGTGATGGCGAACCTGCCCTGTGAAAGACTGGGCACCGCCTTTGGGATGCCCCGCAGCGTTAGCAGACAGGCGCTGGCCCAGGCCTTAGGAGCAGAAATAAGCCCAGAGATGGGCGTCCGTTCCAGAAATGAGCCCAGCACCTCATGCCCATCGTTTGTTTGCCTGCCACAGTGGCTCAGAGGCTCCTTTCTATTCTGCAGGTAAGCTCTTCTGATCAGCAACTCGTGACTTATGCTCGGGGCACCGGACACTGCCTCACACTCTGTTCCCACAGCTTCTTGAGTTCTGACCCCTGAATTACACTGAATTACAGAAGCACCCAGTGACTTCCAGGGCCACTTGCTCATCTCCATTTGCATTCAGTGCTTAAAAACTTCCCCTTCACAGGGAACTACACCCATGTCCCTGTAACTTGCAGGCACTGGGTTCATGCCCATCCCAGAGGCCATCCTGACAAGGTATAATCTTTCCTTAACGTGCAGGGTTTCACATACCCGTAGGCAGCCCAAAGCTGCTCACCACTCCCACTCCTCTTCAACAGCTCCAAGTCTTTTCTGTTGCTTCTCTTGGGAAGCTCTCTCTCCTAGGGTGCCAACTTGATATGGGTATCAGGCTGATGATGGCTTTTCCCTGCCACGCACCCTAGGGGACATCTGCATCTGCACAACAGCTTCGACACAGGAGCCCCAAGGAGAAAGCAATGTGGGGAAACTCTGACAAACGGGCAGGCTGATGTGAGCTGGGGTGACTTCTGCACACCTCATATCACCCCGCAAGACCAACTCTTAATCTATCTACAGAAGGAAAGTAGAGAATTGCAAATGTCACCAGGACCAGGAGCCGCAACCCATTTTCATAAATCTTCGGTGGGGTCTTGCGAACAAGTGCTATCTCCTGAAATACGTACCGCCGGAGCTGTGCCCCAGAATGCACAGCAAACA
Source organism: Puma concolor (assembly GCF_028749965.1). Taxonomy (NCBI): domain Eukaryota; kingdom Metazoa; phylum Chordata; class Mammalia; order Carnivora; family Felidae; genus Puma; species Puma concolor. The sequence goes on from NC_141668.1 coordinate 49,861,262, forward strand.
GTAAATACAACTTCTCTGAACCCAATCCGGGATGTATTATTGAATCTTTCTCCTTTCTAGAGGTGCCGAAGGACAGAAAAAAAAAAAAAAAAATGAAAGGGTAGGGACAAAACAGTTGTGTTTGTGTGTAATGCTCCTGCCCTATGGTTCCAAGGACTGGAGTTAGTCCCCATAATGCCACGGCCTGTCCTGATGACCTTCTCTCACTGAGAGGACAATTCTGCTGGATGGTCTCCTTCTGCTCCTCCAGATCTATTCCCTGCTTCCCTATGTCCTAGGAGGCTGCCTCCAGATTCCCTTGACTGGAAGGTGGAAGAGGGGAGAAGGCAGGTGTCCATTGCCTGTACTGCCTGTCTGTTGGGGTTTGGGTGGCATCGGCTATGTGTCTCCACATAGGGCAGGCAGCCCCCCACAATGGCGAAGTCCTCTCCGTGGGGTCTTCTCCTCAGCCCCCTGGACCCTCCAGGCTCTCTGTGACGGCTAGATCCTAGTTGGCCTGCCCACAACTCTGAAGTAGTTCCTTCATTACACTGTCTTCCCTTATTCCTTAGAGGGTACCATCTGCTCCTACGGGGACCCTGACTAACACAGCAGTCTCTGTTTGAGAAACCTTTAATCATGTCCATATGACCAGATTTTCAAGGCCTTGACCTAGGGCCTCAGAATTCTCTAGGGGAGTCAACAGAACGGAGAGATGCCATTCGGAATCCGGACAAAGAAAAATCAGACCCTTCAGGGCATATTTGGAAGGAGGTGGAAGGACTTGTTTGCAAATGTTTCCTAACTAAGTGATGTTGGTCTTATGATACAAAAAGCTGAACCAAGAAGAAGCCAAGGAAGGCAACAGAGATTTACTGCTATTTATTTGGCCCTCATCAAAACCCTACCGAAAAGGTATTTTATTACCCCTAGTTTACAGATGAGAAAACCTGAGGTAAACAACTTTCCCAAGGACCCAGCTGGAATAAGGGGAGCCAGGGACCAAATCCATATCTGCCAACCCCGATGCCCACAGTCTTCCAGAACCCTGACCAGGCTCTTCTTTCAAGCCTGACTGAAACGTTCCCGAAATAATCAGGGGAAATTCCCTAATAACCCATGATAGATATGACTGTACCTTGAGAAACACGATCACTCTCGATTTTCAGGAGGTACCTAAAACTTGTGGGTTGTTGTTGTTGTTTTGTTTTTTTTTTCCAGTCATATATTCAAGATAAGACTGATCGGTTAGGTAATAAGTAGATGGAATTTACCAGGAAGACCACAAAAGAAACATAAGGACCTATTTATTTTAATGATGCTTTTTATAAATGAAGGTACTATTATGCCCTTCAGGTCTGTTTTTATTTCATTTCTTCAACTTGCCCGAGTCTGGTTTCTCAGCTCTCCTTATTCTGACTGCTTCTGCCCCAGCGAGTGCGGCGGGCTCTGTGAAATCATTGCCTTTACAGCTGTGCCTGCTTCATTGCGGGGGGAAGAGAAATACAGTCTCTCTGCTTCCTTTTTAAAACCTGACAGTCACACTTTCTCCACTTCAAAGCCACACCATATGACCTCAGCAGGCTGACATAAATGGACACTCATGCAAGAGATTATTCATTCAGTGGCTTTTTCCAAATGGGGAGGGAAAAAAAAGAGCTATTTGTTAACCTTTGTAGAGTTTAACAGTTTACAAAGTCGTTTTCCATACATTAATTTAATTTGGTTCTTAGAATGATTTATGAGATGGATGTGTTTTTTTCTTTCCCCCCTCATTTTTGCAGATGACGAATCCGAGATTTAGGGCGGGAAAGTAACATGTCTGAGGTCACACCACTCATGAAAAGCAGAGCAAGGACTCGAATCTGGGCCCCCTGCCCCTGAACACTGGGATATTCTTAGAACAAAACACAGCAACCAATTTGCCAGTGCTCTAGGATGTTCTACACCTGGGGGAATTAATCCAAATGCCAGTGAGTCCTAATAATACACCGATGACACAATACACAAGTATTGTTCTAGAAGGCCCTAGGCCCCATGGGGTGTTTCCAGAGATGTGGTACATGTCGTCCTCTCTCCTTGGAGGCTGAAGAAACTACATCAAGTGCTGTTCCAGCACTTTCTGCCCCAAATCAAGCTGCAAAACCCTCTGTGCAATATCCCCAGTGCAATTAAAGAATGAAAGAATATCTAAATATACGGAAAGATTTTGTAAACTGCAAGGATTAATATTATTAAAAGGCTACACTAGCCAAGTTGATCTTTATTTATTTATTATTTGTTTTGTTAATGTTTATTTATTTTTGAGAGAGAGAGAGAGACAGACCACAAGCAGGGAAGGGGCAGAGAGAAGGGGAGACACAGAATCCGAAGCAGGCTCCTGGCTCCAGCCTGTCAGCATTGAGCCCGATGATGCGAGGCTCAAACTCGTGAACCGTGAGATCATGACCTGAGCCGAAGTTGGACGTTTAACCGACTGAGCCGCCCAGGCACCCCTTGATCTTTAGATTCAATACAATCCCAATCATAATCCCAGATGCCTTTTTTGCATAAACTGACAAACTGATCCTAAAATTCGTACATAAATGCAAAGGGCCCAGAATAGCCAAAATAATCTCAAAAAAAAAAAAAAAAAAGAACACAGTTGGAGGAATCACATGTCCTAACTTCAAAATTTACTACAAAGCAGTAGTAATTAAGACACATAGCTTAAGACATATAACTAGATACACAGATTAATGTAATAGAGTTAAGAGTCAGAAATAAACCCTTACATTTATGATCCATTGACCATAATGGTCATAGATTTCTTTCTAATCAAGAAAAATGCCAGAACCTTACAATGGACCAAAAAAACAAAACAAACAAAAAAAAAAAAAAAAAAACAAGAAAACACACAAACAAACAGTCTTTTCCACAAATAGTGCTGGGACAACTTGGACATCCACATGCAAAGAATGAAGATAAATCTCTACTTCCCACCATTTATAAAAGTTAACTCAAAATGAATCATAGAACTATATAGAAGAGTTAAAACTATAGAACTCTTGGCAGAAAACATAGGTATAAATCTTTGTGACCTTGGACTTGGCAACAGATTCTGAGATACGACATCAAAAGTAGAAGCAAAAAAGAAATAGATAAATTGGGCTTCATCAAAATTTAAAATTTTCGCCCTTCAAGAAACACCATCAAGAAAGTGAAAAGACAACCACACCATAGGAGGAAACATTTGCAAATCATATCTTTGACAAAGATCTAGTCTCCAGAATATATAAAGAACTCTTACAACTCAACAATAAAAATTAAACAAATAACCTCATTAGCAAGATGACAAATGATTTGAATACACAGGTCTCTAAAGGAGATATCCAGATGGCCAAAAAGCACATGAAAAGATGTTCAATATTATTGGTCACTAGGGACATGCAAACCAAAAGCACGGTGAGATGTCACATCATACCCACTAGAATGGCTAAAATTAAAAAGACACACAACAAGTGTTGATAAGGTGGAGAAATTACAGCCCCTCACACAAGGCTGGTGCGAATGTAAAATGAACCAGCCACTCTGGAGAACCGTTTGGTAGTTCCTCAAAATGTTCAACATGGAGTTACCAGATGATCCAGCAATTCGACTCCTGGGTCTACACCTAAGAGAAACGAAAACATGCGTCCACACAAAAACTTGTACCTGAGTGTTCATGGCAGCATTATTCATAGTTGCCAAAAAGTGAAAACAACCAAAATGCCCATCAATTAATTGATGTGAATGAACCTTAAAAACGTTATACGAAGTAAAAGAACGTAGATACTAAAGGCCATGTATTGTATGATTCTACTTCCGTGAAATATCCACAATAGGCAAATCCATTGAGACGTAGAGAATCACGGTTGCCAGGGGCCAGGGAGAAGGCAGAATGCAGTGACTGCTAATGGATACAGGGTTTCTTCTGGGGGTGATGAATATGTTCTAAAGTTAAATAGTGGCAGAGGTGACTGGGTGGCTCAGTGGGTTAAGCATCTGACTCTTGATTTCAGCTCAGTTCATGATCTCACAGTTCGTGGGTTCAAGCCCTGCGTTGGGCTCTGTGCTGACAGCGTGGAGCCTGCCTGTGATTCTGTCTCCTTCTCACTCTGCCCCTCCCCTGCTCACTCTCTATTTCTCTCTCAAAATAAATAAGGAAACATTTAAAATAAATAAATAAGTAAAGTTAGATAGTGGTAATGGTTACACAATTCTGTGAATATATTAAGAAAATTCTGAATTGTACACTTTAAAAAGAATTTATAGTAGGTGAATTATATCACAATAAAGTTCTTTTATATATAAAGTCTACTACTGGGTTCTACATTTTAGGCCAGTTTCAGTTCAAAAAATGGCAATGGATTTACAAGTTAAGCTTTCTAAGGCCCGTGTCTTCTGAAACAAAATCAGGACACATTCTGACACGAGAGGTCTCTGATTTTTCATTTATTTAAATGAAAAGGTCTACATATTCAACCACAGTGAGCTGTTTTACAAATCTGTTGGGAATATGTTACAATGACACAAAATTGGAGCTCTCACAGAAAATCCTAGAGGTATGGGCTCATATGTGTCAATCATCAGTCCACATGAAATATACATATTTCACTCCTCAAAAAACACACTAATTTCTAGACCCTGGCCATGATGAGTTAATGGAAAATTGTGACTACCAAAAAGGTGTTTTGCAGAAAAATAAATATCACCTATTTTCTACACTAAACTCAGAGTATGAACATTTCCCAAGCACCAAGGCTAGAGCAAATATCCATCCAAAACACGCAGTAACCAGACCATCTTGTTTTGCTGATTGCTGTCTAATATAATAGGTGTTTCGTCAACACTGGTTGAATGAATATGTGGATTTTTTTTCCCTCACCAAATGCTAAGTTTTCCCTCTTGTTTATGTCTTTCCTTTGTACATCTTCTCCTGTGATAACACCTCTGCTAACACTCAGTATTTTTATAGGACCTGCATCTCCCTAATACCCCTCCCTCCCCTTCTGTATCGTCTTCTCCTTTCTCTGCCGCTATCCTCTCTCTCCAGCTCTCTCTTTCTCTCCTCTCCCCACCCCCATCTGATTCACGATCAAATCCTCTCAATTCCACATCTCTTAAATCTGTCCACTTTTGGGGCGCCTGGGTGGCGCAGTCGGTTAAGTGTTCGACTTCAGCCAGGTCACGATCTCACGGTCCGTGAGTTCGAGCCCCGCATCGGGCTCTGGGCTGATGGCTCAGGGCCTGGAGCCTGCTTCCCATTCTGTGTCTCCCTCTCTCTCTGCCCCTCCCCCATTCATGCTCTGTCTCTCTCTGTCCCAAAAATAAATAAACGTTGAAAAGAAAAAAATTAAAAAAAAAAAAATCTGTCCACTTTTTTCCACACCCACTGAGACACCCCCTCAGACAAAACCATCATCCGTTTAACTGTTTTGGACCAGCTCGCAGTAGGAAGAGCTGACCCTTATGAGGCGTCTACTGTGCCAAACAGCTCTCATTTCGTCCTCAGGGTAAATCTACGAGGTAGGGGTTATCACTAGTCTCCATCTTAAAATCAAGACACAGGGGCGCCTGGGTGGCTCAGTTGGTTAAGCATCGAACTCTTGATTTCGGCTAAGGTCATGATCTCATGGTTGGTGAGACAGAGCCCCGCGTTGGGCTCCGCACTGACAGCACGAGAGCCTGCTTGGGACTCTTTCTCTCTCTCCCTCTGCCTCTCTCTCTCTCTCTCTCTCTCTCTCTCAAAATAAATAAATAAACTTAAGAGAAAGTGAAAAAGAATCAAGACTCAGACAGGCTAGGTCTCCTGTCCTCCTGAGCTGACACCTGAGTGTGTGGGACTCCATGGCAGTCAGCGCCACCCATCTCACCATCCTGCCCCAGCCCTGCCACGTGGCCAACATGGCTGCCAACGTGATTCCCCAAAACCTCAGAGCCGAGAGCAGCACTGCACTGGGTACAACCCTTCATTGCCCTCCGGGGTGAAGTATGAACTCTTCATAAGGTTCTGCCTGATGACGTTCTTCCTTAACCCTCCCGTCTTATTTATTACCAATTCCCATGAGTCCTTGGGAAATCACCTTAGCTGTCACCTCCTCCGTGGTAGATGCTCCACCTGAAAGAATGAGTTAAAAAAAAAAAATCCTCTCCCGGGTTCCCTAGCCCCCCCAAGTGGAAGCCCTTAGAAGGCAGAACAGCAAATCATCAGAGTTAAAAGTGCGGGCTCCTGCTTCGGATTCTGGGTCTCCCTCTCTCCCTCCCCTTCCCCAGCTTGCATTCTGTCTTTCAAAAATAAATAAACATTAGAAAAAAATTTTTTTTTTTTAAAGTGCAGGCTCCAACTGCTGGTCTTCAATTCCAGTTCTGCCACTTACCAACGAGGTGACTTTGGGCAAGATTCTTTTTAAAAAAGTTTTTTTAACGTTTACTCATTTTTGAGAGACAGAGCCCAAGCAGGGAGGGGGAAAGAGAGGGAGACACAGGATCCCAAGCAGGCTCCAGGCTCTGAGCTGTCAGCACAGAGCCTGATGCGGGGCTTGAACCCACGAACTGTGAGATCATGACCTGTGCCAAAGTCGGACACTCAACCGACTGAGCCACCCAGGTGCCCGTGAGCAATATTCTTAACCTCTTTGTGCCTTGGTTTCCTCAACTGTAAATTAGGGGTAATAACAGCACAAGCATATACCTCATTGAGTTGTTAGGAAGTTTAAATGAAATAACACATGTGAAACAATTAGATATGGTAAGCACATGCATGTTAACAGGTAAAACTTTTCCTTTTTACCCTCTTACCCTTTTTTTATTCCTGTCTCTGCTATTCCTCCAAACTTTCATTCTCTGTGTATAAATTTCATGTATTAGTGCGGTTTCCTTGCATTCGTAAAATGTTTCATCTTTTTCAAAATTCTTCATCCTCAAAGCAATTCCATGAAACGGGCAGAAGAAATGATTTTATAGAGAGCTCACACATTTCTACATGTCACATGAATGTAGAACCACTGTAATTAGCATGTAGTGAGCTTTAGTAAGAGCTACCTCAATGGAAGACACAATACCAGTGAAAGTATCTCCAGCTATAGAAAAATCATTATTATCAAAGTCCTATTTGAGTCACTTACTTTGCTTCGCCGAGCCTCATCTTCCTCATCTGCCGAATGGGGATGACGACACATACTTTAGAAGACTGCAATGGGGTTTATGCAAAATAACATATATAAAGTATCTGTTCAGTGCCAGGAACCTACTGAACACTCAGTAAATATTACTTAATGACAACAGGACCCAAGGACAAGGTCACTGAGCTGGTCAAAGGGGAGGCCAAGCACAAAGCCAAGTTGGACTATCCACTTCCCGCCATCACAGCTCACCCTCCCACGTGAACACAGCCTGGCCATGTTTTCAGCATGATACATCAATCAGCTCATCCATAAATTGTATCCTGCCTGCCCTCTGCTTTTCCTAGAAGAAAAAAAGCAGGGGATGGAGAGACAGGAGCATAGAAGAGGCTATTTAATGCAACCCATGACGACTAGGTGTCAGGACCTAAAATGGCCCGTGGGCCCTGACTTTACGGGCGACTTAATGAGAAACACCAGCACTACATACCTCTGATCCAACAACTAGTCTCACTTTTTTGAGGGCTTTGGCAAGAAGGAAACAAAGTCCCCTTTTCCTCATTCTTATTTTCAGTGCTTTATCACTCTCCCAAACCAGACAAAAGGATCGCCAGGAAGCAAGCTCAAATTCTGACTGGCGAAATAGGAAAACTGGACTCTGGGACAAGAGATGAGAGGGGTAGGGTTTGCAGAGGTGGCTGAATGCCAGCTCCGAGGAGGGACTCCCTCTCTGAGAACGTGACCACGGCGAGGCACCCATGCTGATTTTTCCAGGACGCCAATAAAGCCCAGTTCCACTGGGGCGTTCATGTGGAGCAGTCAGTGAGGGAGTGGAGGCTCGAATGAGCGCAGCCCATCTTGGCAGGGAGGGTGACAGGGTGTGGGTGTCCTGTCATCAGATCTGCATGACATCGACCCAGCCCATTACATCAGCAAGAATCGCATCACTCGGGGAGCATAAGGACCAGGCCCACCGGGGTCATCAAATCCCACAGCAAGGCATTAAAAGCCTCTTGCCTCTCTCGTGCATGGTTCCTTTGGGCCTTTCTATGGGAACTGCCATTCCCATGGCCACTAGGTCTCAGGCACCACCTAAATATTGAACGTACGTTAACTCATTGAATTTCTACAACGTCCCTTCCAGGAATGCAATAGCATCCATATTTTACTAATGACTGGGTTGAGCTCAGACAAGTGAAGTCATCGTCCGTGATCACACAGTTAGTCTTAGCAACGTTGAGATGCAAATCCAGGCCACTCTGAGACCACAGCCCATGTGTTTTTTCCACCAGCCTACACAGTCTCCAAAATAAGTTCAGGACCCCTCTCGACAGTACTCTTTCCTGTCTGCCTGGCTGCCTATGTCAGGGATTATAGAATCTCAACAGAGGCGCAAAGCTTTTTTTTTTTTTTTTTAAATATATATAATGCTCCTATAAATTTAAATCCAGCTTCGCATAACCTTTCATTGCTTTTCTAATTTTCAAAACACCATCGCGCCGCCCACATGGCAGTCAATACTCACCAGGTGAGTACTACACGGTCAGGCATCTTGCGAGATACTAGAGGATACGCAATAAATAAGACCGTCTCGGGCCTACCCTCCCAAGACCCAAAACTAAGCCCAACCCCCTGCAAGGGTTCTTTAAGGAGCTACAGCCCCTGAATCACAAGCATGGCTCATTTGTCTCACTGCTCACGTGTCCTAATCTTACACCCCAGTTTAAATACCTTGGCGTCGGCGTGCCCAGAAAGCAAGACCTCCAACTCTACGTTTCTTCTCTAGGTCTTGTCTCCCTGTACTAGTCATCTGATGAGTAACACAGCTTCTTCTTAAGAATAGGGTCTGCCATGCTCTTCTGCCCCTTCTTTCCTGGCCTGGAGTCCTATCCAATGGCACAAAATCTGATGAGACAGCCGCCATCTCGTCTGCGGTCTTAGTGTGCCTACTTGTTGGGAAACCATCGCAAATCTCTCACGAGGACAGTGATCAGTTACTGCCAGGGGTGCCAGGCTACCTCGTCGCTCAGCCAGGCTGGCCAGAGATTCTGTTCTGAGGCAGGAGGCAAACCCGGTTCTAAGCCCACTTACCACCAATCCCACCTTTGCAGGTGACCGGGTTGCAACTGGCTGAGTCCCAGGACCAGAAGAAATGGTCCCTTTGTTTCTCTATGTGAAAGCCAGTCTTCTACAAACAAGTTTTTCTGCATGTATCTAACAGACCCAAGCATATCAACATCAAATCCAATTCCCAGCATGATCCGTGACAGGAATTTTTCATTTGTTTCGTTTACTTTTTGTGTAGCACCTTCTCAAATCTCAAAACAGATTTTCTGGCACAAGACAGATAGAAACTACGCTCAGGCCAACTAGTCCCCAATTCCGCAAAGGTGTATTAACTGCCTGCCACGCGTGGGACACAGAGGAGGACTCTGCCCCTTGCATTCTGAGCGATCTGCTAGGCAGCATACACAGATTTATGTCCCTGAGATTAGTAAGCCAGTCCAAAACCCTAGCAATCATAAAACAGGAAGCTTTACTCAGCAGCGCTTGTTCTGACTATAGCCAAACGAGAAGAGAGCGTGCCCCAGGCACAGTTCGATAAAGGGAGGCCGAGAATAAAATAGGTGAGGTTTGACCACATGGAAAATGGCAAATGCAGCACCCGTATTTTTCAAAGACCTGCTAACCTGCCTCTCTGCTAAAAGGACATGATCTTTAGAGTTTTTCCCCTTTACCTAAGAACCCCACGAAGACTTTGAAACTATACCACCATCTAGGGCTCTCTGCTGGGGAGAATTATTATGTTACCAAAAGGGTCTTTAAAAGCAGCCTCTTGGCTCGGGGAGCGGTGCCCCCATTAGCAGGCACTCCATCACAGCGAAGCTCCCTCTGCCAAGGACCATCGTCACATGGCTGTCAGTGACCAATCCATAACCGTAAGTGAGAGCATTAAAACAGCACATGAGAGATTTGTTTTCCGAGAGCGAAGGAAACAAACTAGGAGACAATTCTCCAAAGACCGAACATTCACAACCAGCAAATGCCGGCTGGAAATTTATATGCTGTGGGTGTAAAAGCAGTGAAATTCAATAATCTCAAAGCCACAGATTTGTAACTTGCACTTATGTAAATATTTATGGATTCTTTGGAAAAAAATCAATCCTCTCAGCCTTTCTCTTGAGTACATGCTTCAGAGAGAACTTTTTTTTTTTTTTTTTTTTTTTTTTACTCCTCAGGATGGGGATGTAAACTCTAGCTGTCGCTTAAGAACATTAAGTCAGCAGACTGCCTAAGAATAATCTGAATTCCATTTATGAGTTTACTCTACAGATTATATATCCCATTCTGTTCCCTGATACCAGTGAGAGTGCCGAGGAAATGTGGTGGTCCCTCTGCAGCCCGGCCTCGCTGAGACTGGGGAGGCTAAAAGTTGACCCGGTGAGTAACGCTCCTTACGGAGGTGCTGGTCATCCCTCCATTGTTACCGAGAAGCAAAATGTTCACAGTTCTCCAGTATCTGACACAAGCCCGTATCCTCTTAGCCAGAGCCATTCCAACGGCCTGTTAGCCTTCCTGTCTGTTTACCTTCCCAATCCCTACTTCACACTGCCCCAGGGCAATATTCCTAGAACCCTGGCTTTACTGTTTCTCCCCCTCTTCGATGCCCCCCTGAAGCATCAAAGCCCCAAAGCTAGTCCGAGGTCTTCAACGGGGCAGTCAAGGCGCTCCGCTGTCCAGCCGACCTTTACCCCCTACGTATCTGCAATCCTGAATCTCCCGTCACACACATTCAGTATTTAATTTACAAACAGCATTTCTCTCATGCGAGTAAGCGGCACCCTCTTCTCACTTCTGTGTTGATGACAACCTTGGCTCAAATGTCACCGTAAGAAAACCTCTACTCCCCGCGCCCCACCTCGTCCACTCCCAAATCATAACGAAGTGTGCCATCTGCCCACCTGATTCCCCCCTCAGGGAGCACTTTCATTTCCGTCCATCTCTGTGGCTCCGTGGAGTTTTAGCCCGCAACATTCCACGCAGTAAGCATTTCCAAATACGTCTGGGGATTGACATACGCCTGCCGGTAAGTGAGCAACTGTGATGCCTCAACACGTGGCACGGACGACCCGAGACAGGTTCCAGGAAACAGCGTTACCTCCCGCCCGTCTCCTCTGTCAAATGCCACACTTAAAGCTGCTGTTCGCTGTCTGGTGAGAAGAACTAAAGACAGTAGAAGGACCGTCTAAACGCGTGGTAGTGGGGTGGGCAGGTGCCACCGCACAATGACACGGGAGCCCCATTCGAGGACCGGTGAGGTGGTGTGCTGAAGGGCATCCCTCAGCACCCACGAAGAAAGGGTGTGCAAGCGTGGGCCAGTATCCTCGGCCCTCCCTGGCTGACCCACCCTATGTCCAAACACATTTCCGTATGACAGGCCAGGTCCTCTGAGTGACGAAGACACCGCTGAGGTGGCATCCCAGCTCTTTCAACCTATGCCATATTGGCATCTCAGTCCTTCAGAAGGGAACCTTCTGTGCTTGACAGCATGCCTCAGGAATAACAGTCACCCCAGCGGGATGGGGGGCCCTGAGATACAGACACTGACAAGTGGGCGTCGCAGCAATGAGGGGAGGGTGGAGCCCCGGGCAGACTGAGCATGACATACACCCGATCAAGACATAAACTGGCTTAGCATTTCAGGCTCAGGTGGAGATGTGGTTGCCACAGATGTGGTGAGATGGCAGTGGGAGGCAACGCGGCCCACACAGATGAGGAGGGAGAAGGGCAGAGAGCAGTTGTGGGAGAAGACTGCGGACTGCTAATAATGACAGAGCTGCGGGGACTCCAGTGGCGGTGCCTGTCATCACAAGCGCCTCGGGAGCCCACCTTCAGGCTGGTCTGATGCCCCAGAAGCAACGGCAGGGCCGCTTGAGATACAACCACAGGGGGAGGACCTGTTGGATGAGAACACGTTAGAAGAGAGGGGATCTGGAAGCTTCTACGTGAACAGGAATGGGAGGAGAGTCTCTCGGTTAGCAACTAGCTTGGACCATATCCTCTTCCCAGCGAGAAGGTTTACAGGTTTACAAAAACCTGCTCAACCCAGCAAGGTGAAGAGGGCAGCATTTTCATTTATAGAGATTTTTCTTGTGTTTTACCCCAACTGCACTGGAGGAAACCTGAACCTCTAGCAATTTCATGGGTGATGATGTAGTAAATGGCACCAGAAATAACTAGGGCAACGGCTCATAGCAGGATAGGCTCTATCCCAAGAGCATTTTGAAAACTGCTGGGTGCTTCATTTTGTTTTTTACCGTGATTAGAGGGATGCTGTGGGCATTTACTGGATGGGGGTCAGGGCTATCAACCGCCCTTAACAGATAGGACACTCTTGTCATGCACACACACACACACACACCCAACTCTCAAGTGCCATTTGTGTAAGAAAAAGACAAAGTTATATGAGAAACTAACTCAATTTTATATGTATAAACTAAATACACTTCTGCATGATTTTAAGATATGCTGAAATTTTTAGAAATGCAACCTGGTAAGAGAAGATTGTATTTGTTTTAATTTGGAATTTTTACCGTAAGTTGTTCAACCATCTGAGAACCTCAGAGTTGCCAACACGAGGCAAAACATCTGTCACATTCCTGTATTGACAGGGAAATCCTACAAGGCCCTTGGAGTAATGAACTTGACCCTTCATTAATGAAGTCTACTAGGGTAGTAGCACCTAGCATGTGCATACTGGTGCTGTGCTGCTTTTCTCCATCTGCACCAGCCTCCTTGATCCATTGCCTGCCCTTCTCTGTCCTGTTTTTGGCATCAGGAGGCTGAACTCTATGTACTGCATCCCCCAGGCTCCCTTGCTCTCTGGCTTCCAGCATATTCAGGCAATGAGAGGAAGTGGCAGGAGATCAGAGGGTGAGAGGAGAGAATGTACATTCCCGGCTCCCTTCCCTCCTAACCCTAAAGTCTTGGTGTTGCTTCCTCCCATCTTCCAGCTCCAGCTCACAGGGTTCCTGCAGCTTGGGGGTGACAACATCTTCTAGCTGCTCCTAGTCTCTTTGTCCCTCACGATTTTTGGTTGGTTCCCATAACCCTGCCCTCACTTTCATCCAAGTCTTTTTGGTTAAACTCCTTTTTTTAATATTTATTTTTGAGAGAGAGAACAAGCAGAAGAGAGGTAGGGAGAGGGGAGGTGCAGAGGATCTAAAGCAGCTCTGCACTGACAGCAGAGAGCCTGATGTGGGGCTCGAACTCACAAACCGTGAGATCATGACCTGAGCCAAAGTCAGACACTTAACCCACTGAGCCACCCGGGTGTTCCATCGGTTAAACGCTTTTTACTGTACTACCTCCTTCCTGTTAGGATCCTGCATGCTAGAAATACATACTATTTTATTAAAAATACATTTACTTTATGTTTCATTATATTTAGGGCATGTTTATCTATAAGATTCACTGCAAGATTAAAACAGTTTATTATAAAATATTTGTCTCAAGAGGAATCCCGTAGATCTGATAGAGTTAGAGACAAGGAAGACACAGAAGAAGGAATCACGACTGAGCAGCAGCAGGCAAAGAGCTGAGACTGTGTAGGAATGCTAGCACCCATGTTAGAAACAAATCACCAGTCCAAGATGGGCTGGAGTGACTCAGAAGTAGACCAACAGATGATGCAAGGAAAGCAGGAGCTGGGGGCAGAGACCGATTTCCTTGTCAAGAGGAACTGGCAGCTAACACCAGAACATGTAGCAATGACATTTGCATACAACTTGGAATTGCTGTAAGTGTGTATACTTACATATGTGTGTATTTCAAAATACATGATCTGTTATGGGATACCCTATGGAGGTTAATCAAGAATGTCAGCTCAGGGATCCTCATAAAACCCATCAGCTCTTTTTAAGAAAAAATTACTGTTTATTTACTTTTGAGAGAGAGACAGACAGATAATGAGCAGAGGAGGGGCAGAGAGAGAGGGAGATACAGAATCTTAAGCAGACTCCAGGCTCCGAGCTGTCAGCACAGAGTCCGACGCGGGCTCGAACCCACAAGCCACGAGATCACCACCTGAGCTGAAGTCAGACACTTAACTGAATGAGGCACCAGGCACTCCCCTCTCAGCTCTTTTTAAAGTAAGGTAACTGAATTGTATATAAACTCAATCCTTATTTACATTCAAGTTCCCAGGACCGAGGATGGAAAGACCAAGTTAGCAACATTCTCTAGAGAGTGGTACCTGAATAGGAATGCTCCTGTAGGAACACCATAGTCCCATGCACACACAACCTTGACCTCCTTCGTCCCCCCTCATGGTATAGCCACACTATATGCGTGTGTGCGTGCACACACACACACACGCACACACACACACACATTTTGGCAAGAGAAGAGAATGGCATCCCAGGAAAGTGGCTGGAATCCAGGTCCATTGTAAAAGACCAGAACAGCCTGGGCCCTACTTGTTTATGCCCAAACCACAGAAAGGCTTACAGAAAGCTTAATACTGCTGGTATAACTTTAAGACTGAGGAACGTTAGATGCCAGCCATAATACAGGCTAGCTACTTTCCAATAAATATATATTGAATAAATGCACAAATTAAGGGGCAGTTCCCTCAGGAGAAGGATTCCCAGGCAAGGACCCTCCCAACTGTATTATTTCCTCCACTCCCTTTTGTGCACCCCACACCCATTCGACACAGCCATGCCACAGCCCCCTATAAAGCTGTCCAGACCACAGCTACTACTAGTACTTGGAAAGCATAATAGGAGAATCGATTACTTTTTTGTCCAAATCACCTTGATGAGAGGCACAGAGAGGGCGCTTGGTTATCCCTTATAGACCTGGCATTCCCTATACAATGGCAACTCAAATAATGGATACCTACAAATGGTGGATACTCACCACATAGCAGGAGCTCTCTCGCTCCCAGGTTTGTAACACCTTGGGGATATGCATCTACTTCATCATCAATGACTCCAAATACACCATCACATCAAACAGCAAATCACTGTTTCAAAAGGACTGATTAATCCAGAGAATATGTGTTATAACCCATTTTCAACACGTTGCCAGGACTTGAGACAAATTGAGAGAGCCAGTTTTCATCTCCTGCTCCCCATGTTTCTCTCCTCTCATCTAAGATCCACAAACAGACAGAGAGAAGGGGCTGCAAAACTACGATGAGGTGAAGCATCTGGCCAAGCAGATTCAGCTCCCGTGGCAATCCATTATCTGGGGAAAATTATGGTTTAACATCAACCATTTCGGTTGTTGCAAATACCCTTTTCTAATCTGTGTTAGGCATTTCCTAATTGCATATTTTCTTCAGCATGAGAAATTGTGAGCTTGGTAAATTATCTATTTCAATATTTCACATAAAATACAATTCGAGTATCAGGCTAGCAGCTTGGAACAGCAGGCATCACACTTTGGAACTGGGATAATTTTTGAGATTTTCCAGGCTCTTCCTTAAGTAGCTGTTTCTGGTGACGTATCATATAAAGCCCTCGGATACCCACTAATTGATTTAAAACCCAGTTAGGCACATTACAAATACCCTTGGGCTTTTTATTATCTTGGTCCAACAGAAAGCATCAGAATCACTATTATCAATCACAACAGGATCCATCAGACAAACAGCATGTATTATACTGGCATCCTCCTTTGGGACGAAAAGACCAAAAATAAATAAATAGACGAATAATATTAAACTCATCAGCAATATCAATTGACTCTCCAAAATAACAGCTTCTTTTATTATTGCAGGCCACATATAATTCCAGGGGTCCAAAGGAAGACCAAAGATTCCATCTCATCATTGGCTGAGCTTTACCTCACAAACTAGATCTTTAAATTCTGACAGTTCTGAAGTCTAAGAAAACTGAACAGTATTTCACTGTGAAGTATTAGAACAAGAAAGGAGAAAGAAGGGGGGGGTGGGGAAGAAAACAGAGGAAAGGCCGACGGGGACATTCTCTGGAGAAACTGACAAGAGTTACTGACCTAGGTCAAACAATTTAAGCAACTAATGAAACATAAAAAAAGCCAAGCATGACCTTGGTGTTAGGAATCTTCCTGTTTGAAAGATCCTCGAGTAATGACATTAAGTCCTCTCGAGAAGGAACCTAACACATAATTTGACCAAGCAACAAACAAAAATTGTGGTCATATATTTTTACATATACAGTCATTCATATATATATATATAATGACTACAGTTTTTGTAGCAAATATATATATATGCTATTCATTGGTTTTAACTTTTAACAATAACCAAAAACACAGAAGACAGAGCTTGCAAGACAGAATGGAAAGGCAAATCACCCACGCAATGTGAAAGTAACTACGGCACTGACAAAGAGTGGAATGTGGAAGGGAGTAGGATAAGAAAAGGGTCCTCAGAGGACTCAGAGCTTCAACTTAAAAAACTGACTGAAAGTTAATGGTACACAAAGTGAACATGCAAGTTATAATTTTTTCCCCCAAGTTTTTCTTTAAATTCCATTAGCTGACATACAGTGTAATCCTAGTTTCAGGTATAGGATTTAGTGATTCATCACTTACAAACAACACCCAGCATTCATCACAACGCAAGTTATAATTTAAAGGCAGAGGGAACCAATAGAAGGAGTAAAAGTAATAATGGAACATTGAGAGAAGGCAGGAGGTAGAGAAGAATGAGGGCAACTGAGCTAAATCTCCATTTTCAAAGCAGAGACTTAATAGACATTGTAAAAAGGTGATAAAGAAACACAGAGGGGGCCTGGGTGGCTAGGTCGGTTAAGCAGCCGACTTCGGCCAAGGTCATGATCACGCAGTTGGTGAGTTCGAGCCCCGCGTCGGGCTCTGTGCTGACAGCTCAGAGCCTGGAGCCTGCTTCGGATTCTGTGTCTCAGTCTCTGCCCCTCCACCTGCCCCCCTTCTCAAACATTAAAAAAGAATTTAACAAATTAAGAAAGAAACATAGATCTAAGTATATTAGAGTCTGGCAGTCCCTTCCAGAAAAAAACTGAGTGGACAGACATAATAATTTTTAACTTAAGTTCTTTTACTTTGGTTCCATGTGCACATATTACAAGGAATATGAGAAGAAGAAGAAATTCAGCCAAGGTGGAGAGCAGGAAAATGCCATTTTAAAGAAGGTAAGAGGGGTTGGGGAATGGTGAAAAATTGATTAAGAAGCCAGAGTTTCATTTCTGCCTTGATAGGTGTGTGAGCAGAGAATAGCAGAAAGAACCCCAAAGAAGGGATCACAGGGCCTGTGTCCCAGCCATGGCTCCGGTCCTAGCAGCATGACCACGAGCATGTTATTTAACTCCTCTGGGCCTCAGTGTCCACATTTGTAAAATGAAAAGACTGGACTAAATCATCGCTAATGCCACCAGGTCCCAGGACCCATATTCCTGGGTTCACTTTCAAATTCTGAAAACAGAAGCAAGTAGTTTTGAAAGTAACACTTCACGCACTGTTCAATGGATTTTGTTTATTTGTTTTTGTTCCAGGATTGGAGTGCAAACGCAACGACAAACTCTTCTGATTTATCAAATCCTCTAATCCCCGCCCCCAGCTCAATCAACCCCCCATAAACTAAAAGATTCGGGGCTCTCATGTTGTGGAAGTCACAAATGGCAACCGGTCAAGCCATCCAAAGATTTACGAGGCTAAAGGCCCACTTCCGTATCTGAAAAGTCCTCCAGAAGACACACGAAGGAAGTGGCAAAATCCCACAGCTAAACCCACCAGCTCCATAACACTAACAAAGTTCCTGGGCCCAGATGGGAAGTCTAGTCTGGAGAATGAAGTGCCTCGGGGCCAGGGAGCTTGTGAGAGCCAAACAAACTCTGAGGTGTCCAACAATAAATTAAGCAGATCTGAAAAACAGTTGGAAGCAAGAAAAATGAAACCACACATACACCGCTCCCCACCCCCCCGCCCCAAAAGTTCACTCACTGAATGGCTTCTTGCTGCTTCTTGTCTCTTTCTTTAGTAGATTCCAATCTTTATAAATACCTTCTCCAAGTCAAAGGAAGAAGCCAATGGGAAGAAGAGAAGGCCTGAGGTATACCTGAGGTCGGCTAGGAATGTGAGATGGTTGTGTAATCAGAAGCCACCTTTTGGAAATGCCAGGGAAAATAAAAGACCCTTGAGTCATCAACTTCTTTATTTGCTCTCCCAGCTGTGACCCCCCCCCACCCCCCGCTGCCTTGCAAACACACACAAACATGCGCCACCTACTCCCCACCCCAGGCAGGTGCGTGTGTGGGGTCCACGTTCCAGGGACATGCTGAGCGAACATTCTTGGGCACTGCTTTCTCTCCCACCTCAAACCCGGCAAAGGATCACTGAAGTTGGGCCCCACTGAAGCAAACAGCTGCACTGAGAGGATGAATGTCCCCAGGCAATGAGTTGGTTGGTCCACATCTCTCCTCTCGTAGGTTTACAGCAGTGAAAAGAACAAACACGTATGACGGGAACGTTCAGAGGTAAAACTCCCGCTGGAAGACCATTGCCTTCCTTTCTGAGAATCAGTCCCAGTGGAACATACCATTCTGACTTCTCCTGTGTGAATAGGAGGACTTGTCAAAGACGGATTATAGAAAATGGAAATTTTGTTGAGCATTTACTGCATACTGTATTTCAAAACACAGGTATGTGCCAGGCACTGGGCTTGTAAGTTCAGAAATAACCATTGCTGACAGTGTCACGAGTGACTTCCAAGCCCTGGGCAAAATGTATTTTCTTATTTAATTCCCAGAACTCCACGAGGTGAGTAGTGTTGTGATCTCCACTTTCCAGGTGAAAGGTTAAACCTCCCCAAGGTCACAGAGCTAGCAAGGAACAGAATCGAGATCCAAGCCCGGCGGGTCCGACTCAACGGTCTGGCCCGTGTGGGAATACGACAGGACCTTGCCCTTGAGGTACCCATGCTTCAGCAGAGGAGCTACTTCAGCACATACTATCTGGCATGTAGCAGGCCCTCCATAAATGACTTTGCTCAACTACGGTGGCACCCTTATGTGGTGGGAAAAACGACTGCTATTGACAAAGAACTGGGTTCAGAGGTGTCACCCAGCTATTAGGAGGCATATCAGAAACCAAGACCCAAAAGTGTCTGGTTCTTTCGTGCTCTCTGTTCTCAGAGAGGCGCAATGAAGACTTCACACCCTAGCATACGAGGAACATTTGGTTCATATTTTCACTGGTGTCATATTCTGGAAGCTGCCAGCAGCCACACGATCCTGCCAGGTCAGCCCCAGATGCTCCAGTGTGTGTACAGCTTCCTTGAGCCGGGGGAGGGAGGGGGACCCACAACAAACAGATCCAACAACAACCACAACAAGGAAAACTGCGCGCAGAACCCTCAAGAGGGACAAAATGGGAGGGGAAGATGGTCTGCACGGAAGGTTCTGTGGGAGCCACATGTGTGTGTGAGCACCACGCACCATCCACTCAAGGAAAGGTGCCGGGCTGCTCTAATCAACCAGTCCAGGGAAATCCAATCAAGGGAAAGAGGCAGAACCGAGGAATGACGAAAGCAACGCTTCACGTGTTGCTGGCGCGTTTTTGTTGAGATTGTTTCGCCACTGCCACGCAGAAGCCCCGGATATTCAGAGCCAAGCAGCAACCTCACCCGATTAAGTGTACCGGGAGAATATACCGGCTTCGGAAGCCTGCTTTCAGTCTTAAATAAAACCTGGTCCCAAAGATTCTCCTTTCCTTCTTTGCTTCTTGGCTTTGCTGTTAAGGTACACAAACTAATTTCCTCTTTCTGCTGCCTAGTCTAGAATCAGGTAGACAGAGCCTGTCTGAAGAGAGAATTCTTTTGCGAGATAAAGGACTCTAGAATCATCTGCTGTGAAAGAGGCCTGTCTCCATCACAGGGAGTTTATGCATAACCTTTCTTTCTTGTTTAACATTTAAGATTAGGGAAAGGAAAAAAACAAAACAAAACAAAACACCCTTGACAGCGATAGCCTCACAGGGAAGAATCATGTCCCCACTCTGCTGTGGGTTTGGGGTGGCAGAGTTCTCCCTAAAATTCTTTCTTTCAAATTCTTCACTAATTAGATTTTCTCTGGCATCAAAGGGAGTTGAAAGAAGCTCAGGAAACAGGGCCAATTGCTTCAGGGGCTGAGGAGTAGGCCAACAGGAGAGAATTTCTCACCGCGCTATGCTAATCCATGAACACGGTGGCAGGACTAAATGAGCTCGAGTCAGGCTTCTTTCCTTCACTTTTTTTAAGGTACAGCTTCTCCTCTGACAGAGAGATGTCAGTAGAAGAATGTTTCCCCTGAAGACACTTGGTTGAAAGGGACCAAGGTTGACCAGCTACGATTCGTTTTGTTTCCACAGCATAGTTCAAAGCTGGTTACCAATCCTTGTCATCATTCCATTTGCTCCTTTATCATCTCCCCCAGAAAACTGGCAAACTAGCTCCCTCAAGGGCCTGTGCTGAGAGAGGAGAGAATTCGTAGCCTGGGAGGCCCTTACCTAGGGTGGAGAAGACCTCTTTGTTTTGAAAAGATACTTCTAGTCATATTGTTGCCAAGACATTTTCTTCTCCCCCAGTTCCAACTTCATAATCGCTGAATATTTCCTGATAGATAGATTCAAGCACACGTCAAGAGGAATCTCACAAGCTGGCATAGGCACTACGAGAACCTTCCACAAGTCTTTTAATGGTATCATTATATAAACATAAAAGGATGCTGATTGACTGGTGGAGGGGGCAACAAGGAAAAAGAACCTTCTGGATTTTGAACAGAAACCAAATTACTTCCAAGTTACGAAATTATGTTTTCCAGAACAAAATTATTCACATTGAATCTAACTTTCAATCACTTAGCACCATTGTCTCCTGCCTGCTGCTAAATATGATCTCAAAATAACATTCTGACTTCTCTCGGGATCTGCCAATACCACTCCTGCATCGCAACAACCTTACTGAGTTTGGGTATAGAGGGTGGGGTCAAAGTTGCGGACTGAGAACCTGATGGCCGAAGAAGCACTTGTCCCAAAAGGTCATTATAATCTTCAGTTAATTTCTGTTCTGTATGATCGGTCATCAGGTGAAGAGGCAAGATGGATAGTGGCTGAGGAGGTCAGGGTGGAAGAGGTGAAGGGTACAAGTTAAAGGCTTAGAGACTGTGTTGACTCACCTCTCTTCTATTTTTCAGCTATGTGACCTCAACGTATATACATGCTCAGTAAACATTTCTGGAGTGGGGGAATGACTTAACTTCTCTAAGCCCAGATTCCTTGTCTGTAAAACAGAGATAATAACTGTTGGGAGAGAAGTCTCCATGGATCTCTTGCTATTATGTACGTGCAAAAATCTTTGGTCCAGAATCTTCTCAGACACATCTGTATAGAGAACAGTCTCAGAAGGTAGACTTAGCGTGTCCCTCTGAGGCAGAAGGCAGCATATTAAAATGTCTCCCAAAGGGGCAAAGGTCAGGCAAGGTTGCTTTCCACAGCATGAAAAGAGGGTGGGATTTCTAAACTCAGAGTGCCTCAGCCATAACACAACCCACGGCATCCTCAGCATCCACCTGGGCCACTCCATGTCACCCTTGTCGGACTTGGGGCCAGGAAAACTGATGTGAAGTTGGAGCCATTGCTACTTGCCTGCCCTAAGTAATAAAGAACTTTGTTTCTGACCCAGAAATCTCATATTCTACCAGCCCCCAGGAAACTTACACGCTAATCTCTTAGTTTGTGAGTAGGGCAAAATCCCAGATCTTCATAGTTCTTCACAACGGTCTCTACCTCACAGAGTCGTGCATCTTTTTTTTAATGTTTTTTTTTAACATTTATTTATTTTTGAGAGACAGAGACAGGGCATGAGTCGGGGAGGAGCAGAGAGAGAGGGAGACACAGAATCTGATGCAGGCTCCAGGCTCTGAGCTGTCAGCACAGAGCCCAACACAGGGCTCGAACTCACGGACCACGAGATCATGACCTGAGCCAAAGTCGGACGCTTAACCGACTAAGCCACCCGGGCGCCCCAGAATCATGCATCTTAAATAAGACAAGCACATAACAAGCTCTGCAGTGTCTGGTCCAAAGTAAGTACTCAATTAAAAGTAGCTTCTATGGGGTGCCTGCGTGGCTCAGTCAGTTAAGCATCTGACTCTTGATTTCAGCTTAGGTCATGATCTCACGGTTCGTGGGTTTGAGCCCCGCATCAGGCTCTGCACTGACAGCGTGGAGCCTGCTTGGGATTCCCTCTCTCCTTCTCTCTACCCCTCCCCGACTTGTGAATTGTCTCAAAATAAACATTTAAAATAAGTAAATATGATGGGTATTGAAGAGGGCATCTTTTGGGATGAGCACTGGGTGTTGTATGGAAACCAATTTGACAATAAATTTCATATATTAAATAAATAAATAAATAAATAAATAAATAAATAAATAAATAAAATAAGTAAATAAATATATATAGCTTCTATTACCATCCTATGCAATGAATGATCTTTTAATATGTGTATATTCAAACAGCACATCATCATACATGCACTCGCTCTAAACGTTCAATAAGAGAATGTAATAAAAAATACAAGGAAGTGGTCACAACAATATGGAGAGACTCGGTTACGACTCAAGATAAACTTTGAGTACAGTGATTAATATGGCTTCCAAGGAACACTACATAACTTCGTGGTTAAAACCCATAGAGCTGGTTTCATATTCTGGTTCTTCCACTCACAAACTATAAGACCTTGGGTAAATTATGCAGAGGCGTTTTATCTTCCAAAATGTAGAAATTAAAAGTATCGACCCTTCGCCACATACTACGAGGACTAAACAAGATAGGGATGCGTAAAATGTTTCCCATAATGCGTGGCACATAACAAATGTCCATTTACTATTTTATTCAAAGAACAGCAACATCAAGAAAAGAGATGTGATTCTATACAGAGCTCTTTGTATTTTCCAAAGTACTTTCACATTAGCCCTTTTAACCCTCTCAGTAACTCTGGGAAGTAGGCAAGACAAACAGGGGCCCCACTTTACAGATGGGAAAACTGAAGCTAAGAAAGGTTAAGTGGCTTTCTCAAGATCACAGATCTAGCAAATAGCAGACATTTTCTTTTTTGGAGTTTCTTTCCATGTGCACAGCCACTAGAGACTGTCAAAAGGTAAAGATCTCCTTGTGCTTTTGAGTAATAGAGCTCGCACATTACCAGGAGCTGGCGAATGCATTCGGTCCAGCTTAACGGCCTTATGGGCTTGAAGCTTTCAACCAAACTTTTGGTGTGCTTGCGTTTAGGTTTTGCCAAAAGTAGATGGCTTTCTATTTTTAAAAAGGAAGGGAAAAGGAACATTGGAAGGTATTTAAATCAAGCTCTAAAGTCTTCTTGGACACCAAATGACTCTTAGAAAACAACATTTTGATGAGTTAAGTATAAATGAATCAAAAACATATGGACTAAATTTCCCTTGAAATACACAAGGGTCTCAATATTAAGGGGAAAAATGCATTGATAAAACACATTTGGGATTTTATTAAAACCAAAACATTTACAAAACCGTTACACATCCAGATTCACCCAGCCTCGGTGTGTTCTCTTCTGGAGGCTACGGCAAGCCTCCTTGGAGGCTGCTAAACATATCCTTTCTTGCCAAAACATCACTGGACTCCAAGCCACCCCCCAGCAAGGTTTGGATCCTATCTTGCATACAGTTGACAAAACACCTTCAGCCCGAATGACACTGGCTCCAATTCTCAGTATTTTGAAGGATCAGCCTCAGTCAAATGGCTCTGGGCACCCCATCCCATCAAAGGCCTCATAACCAATTTTTGCCTAAATGGTTTTATAAGTGGCTATTAAATTAAGCTTCCAACTTGCAACCCTAAAGCTGGTAACCCATCAGATTACTTTCCAGGCTTGTAAAATAGCTTAAGATGAACTTAGAAGCCCAAGCAGGGGCTGGCATAGAACAGGACTACAATAGGTTTGAAACTGTGGGCCCCACTGCAGCCGCTTCCTGCAAACTAGAATAATAAGCATGTGATATTAACTGAAGCCCTTAATTTAAGGAAACAAAATCAACCAACTAGTAATTAACAAATTACTCTTAAACAGACTTCGCTTAAAAATTAAGTTCAACTACCATTTTTCTATAACTCGTCAGGAAAATGCTGACTGGTACTTAAAGTAAACACAACTTACACAGATGGCGAGATCTCACAGAGCACCAAACCTATACTTAAATAAATCAGCATTGTCGGACTGAAATACTACATGGATATTCAGCACAATTCACGGGCATCTTTGCAAGATTTGGAAACGATTTGCTGTCAGGCGAAGATGACAACGGAGAGCTCTAAGTTTTCCTGTTGGGATGCTCTGCACCCTTGAGACAGGTCAAGTCTACCTACCTGGAAGGAAGGGTTTTTCAACCAATATCCCAGAAGGATGTCAAAGAAGGAACGATGACCCCAACCCATCGGGGTTCAGACAAGCGCTTCTGTGTTTGTTCATCTGCTCATTTATTCCCTTATTCAAGAAATATTTACTAAGTATTTACCCAGTGGCAGGCATTTTGCAAGGTCCTGGGCACATGAAGCTGAATGATGCTCAAAATTACTCACAAATCACACAGGCGTGGAAAGACAGAAATAATAATGCAGCTTGCTAAACACCATTACAAGGATACTTTAAGAAGCACTTTGGGAATCCTAAGAAAGAAAGAGCTAAATCCATTTGAAGGATTTAAGAGAGCCTCTGCCTGTAGGGGAGAGGCAGTGTAGGGGGTTCAGAGCATAGGTCCTAAAGGGACAGACTGCACAGGTTCAAATCCTGACTCCACTGGTTATTGGCTATATGACTCGGCAAAGTTTACTTAACCTCTCTGGACCAGGTTCCTCCTCTGCAACATGGGACTGATAATGGCAACCACCTCAACCATAAAGATTAAATGAGTGCCTGGTACATAATAAGTGCTACCAGCTTAGCCAGAGATTATAGGAATTTACCCAACAAAGACTGTGCAGAGAGAAAAGTTCCAGTTAGCAGAATAGCATGTATAAAGAGTGGGATTCATGAAAGGTCCAGTAATTGCAAGTATGATGAAAAAGTCCGTGTAGCAGGTTCACAATGTATACACGGAGAAGAATCAGGTTTGGTGTAGGGTCATATTGTTAGAGACCTTGAACATTCAGCCAAGGAGGTTAGATTTTGGCCCATGGGCAGTTCAGACCCAACAAAGATTTGATATAGTCAGCTTTGGTTTTCTAGAACATTCTGCCTGTAATGTGAGGCCCAGACTAGAGGGTGGGGTAAGTAAGGTCCATGCCAGATGTGGAGATAAAGCATCACATAAAGGGTCTGATTTTTTTTTTTTATCACGAGTAAAACTATCTGTGGTCAAGGATGACAAGGCAGACACTGCTACTTTTAGTTGCTCACCAAGGAAAATTGTGGGGCACACCCAAAGCACAACTATTCCCATATCCTTACACCACTCTCCAAATTTGGGGGGGTACCTAAATTTGCCTCTTCCCCCAACCCACAAAACGCTGGACCGGGATTTCAAAACTCACAGTTGGAAGTGCATTTGCAACCAGTCGATTTTATTAGCTTTACGGGTGTTCACAAATCACAGAATGTTTAGAAGCCGAAGGAAATTTATGGCAATTGCTAGATCCAGTTGTTCCCCACTTGGGGGTCTCTGGATTCCTAGACAGTCTGTGAAAGCAATAACAGAGATCAGTTCTATTTTCAGTACTTCTAAAAGCTTACCATATATTTAAACATTTAGTTAGTCACAAAAGAGCTTTCACATGCCAAGTAAAATGTCAACTTTCTTTACTTTTACTGGGCTTTTCTGATTCGATATGGTAACATCAGTCACCTCATGTTTATCACAATTTCTGACGGACAATTATGAATGCCTTTAACTTAAAAAGAAAATGAGTTAATTAATAGTTATCTAGTAGGAAAAAAAATGCTTCAAATGTAAAAGTAAGGGAAACCAAAGAGGTCCTTTATGGTGTAAAGGTAGGAATCAGTCTATCGTCCACAGCCTCCCCCAAAATCCTCCTTTAGCAATAACTTGATGGTAGAGTCTATACCTTCATTCCGATCCCACCTCCTGCCCATTTTTAAAGTGTAAGACCTACTCCTTACTGTGAATGTCTATTGGAAATGAAAATTCAAATCAGCACGTTTGGGGTTATCTAAATGTCAAAGGAAACCCTGAACATCAGCTCTCAAGAAATGGATGAGTTAAGCAATATGTGCTCTTAGTTGAAATTCTATTACATAACAGTAAATGTGTCTCTAGATAGTAAGGCCTTTAGGACAGGTTCTTGGGCTTTGTCTCTTGCACACCCTTCCCAGTAAACACTTAAAGGCACTGCATAAATGATGCATCACAATATATCCCAACCACAAATGGATCCTGAATAAAAGCCTTTTTGGATAACTGGAAAATATCACGCAGGGATGAATGCCAGTGTTTGTAAATTCACCCTGGGCCTGAAAGTTATCAGATTCTAATCTTGCAAATGTCTATTCTCTTTTGTGTTCCAGGACAGAATTAGTACAATAATTTCAAACACAATCATACAAAGAATACGAACACGTTAATCCTTGAGTGACTGCATTCAAGAAGTAGGGTGAAATAACATTGTTTACAGTTAACAGGATTGTATCTCTAAACACAGCAACGGCAGTTACAATTCCATTTAGTTGTATTGCCAACTACACCTTCAGCTTTCTATTGTTAGAAATATAGAAATGACCTATGCTTTTATTGTACTTCTTGAAGTCAATGGCTCTAAAAATTAGGATTTTGTAGGCACTCAGTAAAATATCTGGTGACAGATAAAACTAAAAAAAAAAAAACAAACACATCTCGTATTGGCAGCAGGTGTGGAAGTAAGATCTATGGAACCAAGAGGTCCATGGTATTTTCTCAGTACGTATATCTTTATTGAAGAAGATGGTGTGGTGGTTTCTCTTGGCAAGTTTTTCAAAAATATGTGTATAATACAATAATTAGCAGCACAAGGAAAGGAGGCACCCATGACAGAAAGGTTGGCTCTGCCACTTAATAACTACGTGATTTTGGGTAAAATCTTCAGCCTCTCTGAATGTCAGTTTCCCCGTCAGAAAAAAAGACCATAACATCTCCTAACTAAAGCAATGTAAATAAAGTATTTAACATGGTGCCTGGCATATAGTAGGCATTAATCAGATTAATTTATTAGTCTATTTCCTCCTCGTGAACAGGCAGTGATAGGAAGTCTTTAGCCACGCCCCTTAACAGGTGCTCATCTATGTCATTCAGGTTGGGAGAATCCTTTCTGCTGATCACGTAAATGGGGCCTTGTGAGTAAGATCTGAGCTCACCGAGGGATGCTGTCCTACTGACTCAGTGACATCGCCCAAGCAGAGACAAAATCATGCCTGGACTGCACCAAACCTCTGACCTTGACATGCTTTCCCTCCTTCTGAAACTGGGTCAAGGACAATTAGGGATAGTTCATCATTTGCACTAACACAACCTTGGAATTACCTCAAGAGCATAGTACACAATTCCATTTTTGGAATTTTATGTAGCAGAATAGACGCAACCTGCTCCTACAACCTCCATCATCTCGGTAACACATCTTTAAATCTCACAAGCGTATGCTCTCAAGGTCTGGGTTGGTCTCATTTATTAGAGGCCATGATCAGTTCAGGCAGAATCTTAGAGGATCTCAGAGTCTTTCCTCTACTTTGGAACCTAATCCTAAAATTCAACATTTGGCTATCTGCTAGGAGAAAACTGATGGAAATTCCACTTGGTTAGGAAAAATCATTGCATCTAGGCTCGGGCAAATAATTGGCCATCAAGAGTCAAACTCTGCGTACTTGGCATATCTTTAAGATAGTGTGATTCAAGTCTGGAAGGAACTAAATGATTTAAAATTTTGCTGATATCCATATTATGGATATCATTAAAATTATGCAGATATCCATATTCTTCAGATGTTCTTGTCCCCTTCAACCAAAGGAATAATACACAGATAAGTAATAAGCTGACCATATTCTGTGCCCACTTCCCAAGGCAAACATTGTGACATTGGGTGGGGGGGGGGGGGGGGGGACAGACACCCTCTAACTGCTCTCTCGCAAGCACACAGGAAGACTAGTCACAAGCCAACAGATTGTTTGTAGTGGGGCTGAGGTCTCATATGTTTCAGAAACATCAGAAAACACGGGAGACCAAAGGCCATATGCACACAATGCACACAGGCTACATAATAAGACCTCTGCAGCTCACACGGCAAGGGCAAGAAGCATTGATTTTTACTGGAGAGGACATATCAGGTTACAGGAATGCACACATTTAATTTTTATGAGACTGAAGGCTCACAGAAACAACAACAACAAAAATCCCACTTTGTGACACATTAATGTAGCCCGTAAGGTTACGTAAAACAAAGAGAAAAGCTTAATTGCGTTATCACACGCCCTTTGAAAATAAAATGTGATGCCCCAAGCCACTCTGACATTTTCTGTGACGCTTCCAGTCTCCAGACTAGAGAGATGCTGGACCCAGGTCACATCCCCAGATCCTCCTCTTTATATAAGTACACAGACATGGTATTACTCACCCCTTTCTGGTTTCTCTAAAGAGAGATTTTCATTTTCCAGGTAGGTCCAAGAGTCACCAGTCCTCCATCTCTCAGCCCCAAACCAAGAAGAGCCAGTAAGCAAGGCAGAAATGTGGTTTCATACCAGAACATCTCCTTCCAGCCATATGTAATTTACAGCGGAGTGTTTGCTTCATCTGTCACATGAGAATTATACCACCTCACCACTTACCCTGAAAATAAATATGCGCTCCTCATTCAGGTAAATGAGAGCGGTTCAGAAGTAAACCGACTCCACCACTAAAACTTGCCTTTTGCAAAGAAAATAAATGTTTGAAATTTTCTTCCTGATGAAGATGATGTAGCTGACACTTAAACTGAAGAGACTGTTACATGGCCCTCGTTCATATTAAGGCCAGCCCAGGAGAAGCCAGAGGCCCCGGGAGCTAAAAACATCTGATAATAACTCCTTCTAAATCAACCGTTAGCTCTTATCAGTACGCAAAATCTCCCTGGCAAAAGTGGAGGCGAAGAGGTCAAAATGCACATCTCCACCGACAGTCATGCATCTGAAAATAAAACATCTAAAAATTAAAAAATAAAAAAATAGCTTACAAAATGACACTGAATTTTTACTAGTCCACATGAAGCTTTTAATCTACCAACTATGAATGACCCATCATTTAAGCTTCACAACAGTCTTGTAAATTTGAGAAGATATCATTTTTCCCATTTATGGGTTGGGAAACTGAGGCAGCATGTAGTTACCCAAGTAACCAAAGACTCACAGCTGGTTCTAGATTGAGTCATGGTAAAGAAACCAGATGGTCTAGGTGATAATTCCAGCATTTGTTGCCTCTCTCTGTTTCTAGAGAAATGACAACACATGGTTTCTACTCTTCAGGTCCTTAGGACCTAATTACAAAGATAAGACGCTCACCCACTAAATTAAACAATGCCATTGAGGAAAAAATCACCACTGTTCAATGTCCATTCTTTTCACTATTTTCAGCTCACAGCCACATTAATTTTATGAACTTACAAATTGACAAAAAGATGCCTAAGAAGTTAACATGCAGTCATGTGTAAGTGATGAATCGCTAAATTCGACTCCTGAAAGCATTATTACACTATATGTTAACTAAGTTGGATTTAAATAAAATTAAAAAATTAAAAAAATAATATTAACACAGTTGCAAACTTAAAACCGCACAATGAAAGCCAGGGCCACTATTCAGAATACACCATTTGTTAAGTTATTGGTGCCCACATGACCCTCCTGCTGAATATTTAGGTAAACTTTAATACCTAGTCTTAGGTATAATCATTTACCAGTGACCAGATTATATGGTTCACATTGGAGGAAAAAGAAGCGAACATGGTTTTAAAACCAACGGTTTCAAACATTTAGTTATTTTACTATTGAGTTACAATGACCTATGGAGATATAAAGTTTTATCATTTCTTTTTTTGAGGGTAGAAATCAAGCATTTTCTTTCTTTATCTCCCTAAAATTTTATAATTTCTTTGGCAGCCCCTCTTCTTGGAACCCCAAAATTTCTACACACTTTCAACACACTTTCAAGTTTTTACATTTGGAGGAATTCACCTAGCACGGGGTAAGGTCAACGTCAAGAAGCTATGAAAATAACAGGCAACAAAATCTCCACAAATCCCGGGACCTGCGTGTCAAATTTCAGCGTATGATTAGAATTCTATAAAAAGGAGCGAAGAACTAATGATCTAGCAGTTATAATAATTAGCAATTATATTTTCGGAGTCTCTAAGAATAATTAATTAGAGCATACCTTTGAGGTATTATTACGTCCATTATAAAATGAGGCAGCAGCGGAGATGAAGGAGTTGCCTCTGGCCAAAGGCAGAACAAGAGAAAGGACTGTCAGATACCTGAAATTCCTGAGCCCCTAGGCCATCCCGATCACTAAGCCTGCGCCCTCCCAGCCGGCAGTGGGGAAGTTCATTCCTCACAGGGCATCGACAAAGGACAAGAAGCTGTCTTTTTTTCTCTGTCAACTATTCCTCTCCACTAGAGCTATGGACCCCTTGGGTTCTCACATGAGGCTTTTTTTCAGACTGTGGTTTCCTTGGCAGGCTGCCACCTGAAAGTGTAGTTGAATAAAGTGGGATAAGGAGAAGTCTGGATCTTTTAAAATTTTTATTACAGTAGATGAAAGGGAGACATGGGCAGAAGAATATAAGGAAGATTGGGATAATTGAACCTGTAACAGGCAGAAGTGACATGACTCTGAAAGTAATGTGTTTACACATTTGCAAACTCATATATAAACTACTATATCAGAAGTTAAGACCCACAGGGAAAAAAAAAATGCTGTTTTGAACCTTTTACCCTAAAAGCATATGGCTGGATGCTATGTTTGCGCCTCTAAGTTTTAAGGATATAGGGTGCATATCCTTCCCCTATTAAAACGTGTAAATTTCAGCATCTTAAACATTAATACTCTGAAAGATAAATGCCCAAAGTCACAGACAGACATGAACAGGCAATTGACAAATTGCCTGCAAATAAATGGAAATAATGTTCGATGTTCCTTTTAATCAAATAAAAGCAAATTAAAATAATTTTTGCCTAGTAAATTGGCAAATATTTCTTTTTTAATGACTATCCAAATCTTGGTTAAAGGTCAAGTTTGATAGGCTCTCTGCATAGTCTTGATGATGATGAGGCGATTGGGACAAGCTTTGAAAGCAATTTAATAGGCTGTATCAAAAGCCACTTGTTGGAATAATTCCCCTGGAAAAATGAGAGATGCAGACAAAGGTTTGTGTGTGGGAAGGTTCACCACAGTATTATTTATTTCCAGGGAAAATTTCAAAACAGACTGCATCTAATCATAAGCAGAATAGCTTAAGTAAATTAAAACAAAGAGAAGATTATACCATCATTAAAATCATATTTTCAAAAAATAAACCATGACCTCGGGGAAATGTTCACAAAATAAGTTAAACGGAAAAAAACACAAATCTGCAAATACTCTATGAATTATAACTAGATGATATGGATGGATAAAGACATAAATTACAAAAGACTATACATCAAATCACCAACAGTGATTATCTTTGGTTAGAATTTCCTTCTTTATATGCTTCTGTATTTTCTACGAGTTTTAAAGATGAGGAAACAATAAAGTTCTCTTTCAAATTTTTAAAAAGAAAAGTAAGGGAATCCTTAAACGAGATATAATTAACATTTTCTTAAACATGTTTGTGCAAGCCAGCTAAAATTCATCTTGACTCAGAGAGGAACATACCAGCAAGGAGATTTTAGGACTGGTTGATTCCCCATGTTAAAACTCTGGAACCTTCCCTTCCTAGCTACTCTTTCAGGAAAAATAGATTCTCCTGTGTTCCTCTCTGGGGTGTTTTTCTCGCAAGGTCAGCTTTCAGGGGGAATTTAGAGGAAAGAGAAGTTACCAAGACCACTATTTTAAATGGTGTGCTCTAATATTAAAATCCTAGAAGACACTGCCAAGTTGCCTGGGTGCTTGCTGGCTTAGAAAAGAGCCATAGGACTGCATAGAGGCAACAGCCATAAACGACACAACAGAAAAATGATGGCTGCTTGTTTGAGAAAATATGCACAGAATATGCCAAAAAGACTCCTACACTGGATGTTTTTCTGAATGAATTTAAGTCCTGTCGCATGAACTAACGTAATACTAGGAATCCCTATGCTTTGAGGACCTCATTCCACATGCATCCACCACACTGCCTTTGCCATTGGCTGGTAGAAATACACAAGTCTTCAACTCCATTAAACACATTACATAATTATAACATCCTTTCACAAAGTTTCGGTGTTTGTTTCATCTTTGCCCAAGCACCGTTTTAGCTAACAGATTCCAGAATATCTCTCCCCAAAACAACTAGATGCAGTAACTTGGAATTAGAATCACTAAAAAAAATAATAATAACTCATCACTGTTTGTAGTCACGTAAACTGTGCAATGACTCTCCCTCCATTGCATTTAGATGAAATTGAAACCCCTAACCTGGCTCGCCACACCTCACGTCCAATGTCATCGCATAGCATTTGCCCCCTTGCCGGCTACACTTGGGCTACACTGATCTTTTTTCCTTTTTCTCAACCATGGCAAGCTTATTCCCATAACACTAGGTTTCCTCTATACCTGTAATGCCCTCCCCCTTAATCTCCAAATGATGGAATCAGCTTTGTTTTCCAAGTGTAGGTTAAGGGTAATCAAGTGAATGGATGAGATACCAATCCTGTGAAATGACGAATTGAAATTAACGTATTTTTAATTTGGTACTCTTGCTTAGGAAAGACTGATCTTGGTTTACCACCAATATTTGGAAAGCGCCTTTCAAATGCTTTCCCGAAAAACTGAGAGGTTCTAAATATCCAAGCCTGAGCCAGTGCCAAAAGCAAAAGAACGAACCAGGACTCTTTATTGGTTCCAAGTCAAAATCTAGAAGGCTCTAACATCACCTTCCCTCGTCTGCCCTAACTATTGTTTCTTAGGGGGATGATGGTGCTATTTTCCTCTATGTCTTTCATTTCAAATGGTGTAACATTATCGATGCCATAAATACAGCATTAACTCAAAGTGTCATTTACAAGTACTGTGGAGGAGGCAGTCTCTGACGTGTCCCCTAATGATCCCAGTCTTCTAATATACACGTGTGTAATCTCCTCTCCGGAGTCCAGGCTGGGCCTAGTGATTTGCTTCTAATGAACAGAATATGGCAAATGTGATGGGATGCCACTTCTGAGATAAGATGAGAAAGAAAGACTGTCATTTCTCACTTTCTCCCTCTTAGAACCCTTGCTTACTCTTGGCCAGATAAACAGCCAATAGCCATGTAATGAGCTTGGTGTGGAACTTCTGAGGCCTGCAAGAGCCATGTGAGTTTAGAAACAGATCTTCTCCGAGATGAGGCTCAAGGTGACTGTGGCTCTGGCCAACATCTTGGTTACAGCCGTGAGAGAAACTCTGAGCCAGGAGACCCAGCTATGGAATAACCAGATTCCTGACCCATAGAAACTCTGAGTTAATAAATATATGCTGAGGGGGGGCCCCAATTTGTTACACAGAAATAGCTAACTAACACAACTGTTTATAACCCAAACTACATACCTCACATTGTCTTTCTTTTCGTTAGGACTATAGTGAAAGAAAATTGTAGCTCCCTAAATTGTAAGAATAAAATCTTAGGTTGTGTAGGGTTGGAGGATATTCAAAACTAGAAATAATTACTCAGGATTTAGTCCCAGAGGAAATAATAACTATATTCGGGACATCGATCATAATAGCCATTCATAGTTTACATACCATTTTTAAATCTAACTGTGTTTTCACATTCATGGCCATTTACTCCTCTCGCAAAGGCTATGAAGAAAGTATTATTACAATCTCCATCTTACAGATGGGGGAACTGAGATTCAGAGGATTTTATGACCTCCACGAAGGCAAAGACCTCTCTCTCTTGTTCACCATGCTTCCCCAGGGCCTCACTCCGTATAGATAATAGGAAGCACTGCAAATCTTCAACACATATTTGTTGAGCAAATGCTTCACGACGTTATCTCTACAGATGGTGACCTTGTTTCATGAAGTTCCCCAAATGACACACACATCAATTAATTAATTTCTTCTTTTTTTTTTAATTTTTTAATGCTTATTTTTATTTTTGAGAGACACAGCATGAGCAGGGGAGGGGCAGAGAGAAGAGGGGGACACGGAATCCGAAGCAGGCTCCAGGCTCTGAGCTGTCGGCACGGAGCCTGATGCAAGGCTGAAACTCACCAGCCATGAGATCATGACCTGAGGCAAAGTCGGACACTTAACGGACTGAACCACCCAGGCGTCCCTCAATCAATTTCTATATAGACCAGCGTAGCACACATATGTATTTATGGAACCGGTATATGTGTTTCTCAAACGACATGAGCACCTTTTCTCAAAGACAGTAAAGAGATCATTCTCTAATTTAATCCTGTTTTCCATACAGTTCTACACTGTCAAAGACAAAGACCTAGAGCTCTTTTATGACCAAACAACCCTTTTCTCAGGAAATCAAATCTCTGCCCTCACATATCACTTCCTATAATCTTCCCAAGGAGGCTGGAGACAACAGACCTTTTCTAAGTCATCAAAGGAGGCCATCAGCCAGCTCAGATCCTCTCATCCCCCACCACATTCCCTCCACCCCTCCCCTGCCACCCTTGTCTGCCCCCACCCCATAAACATGGCGATGCACACAGCAAGTAGGAAGTAATAGGTCTTGTCAAAGGTCACTATAAAATAACCTCAGGCGATGTTAGATACAGGTGTCCACAGAAATGCAACAGAGCTGCTGACAGGGAAACGGGAGGTAGAGGGATTTTGATTAGGAAGTTTATGTAAGCCTGAAATTCCTCTTCTTTTGAAAGTTTCACAGGACACCGATCATTCAACCTAACCACAGCCTGCTCCTTCCTATTATCTACTAAGTGTTTTCACACACACACACACACACACACACACACCCCAAAAAACAAACAAACAAAAAAAAAAAAACAGGGAGCCATTAAATAACCAATTAGCTATGTTTTAAGAAGATAAGAAAATCATTAGGTGTGATTACTCATGAAATGGTATGTTTACAAATAGAGGAACTACAATATATCATGTAGAAAGTAATAAATTAATAACAGACATCCATTCATTCAGCAAATATCGAAGAAGTGTCTGCTATGTGCTAGGGCTAGATGTTGGGAAAATGGTAATAAACTAAACATGCATGAGAAGAATCCAGATTCTAGTGGGACATAATGGATTTCCCAATTTAAAAAAATTAAAAATCACTTACAGAAAGACAAATCTGAAAATTGATAAATGCTAGGAAGGAAAGGTTCAGGGTAGCAGGAATATTTACAAGGGAACCCTAATATAGATTAGGGAGCCAAGGAAAAGCAACTGTCATCTTGGCAGGAACGGTCTAGGCAAAAGGACAGCGTATGCAAAGGCCCTGTAGCTGAGAAGGGCTTAGTGCTTTCGAGGATCTGAAACTCCAGGGTGGTTGGGGCCCCCTGAGTGAGGGGCTGTGCGCTGTGAGATGACGCGGGCCTATCTGATGCCAAGACTGTGCTCCTGACTCTAGAGCTGTAGCCCAACCTCCTTCCCGGAACACCAGACTCCGCATCCCGTATTACTGGAGATCTCACACATAACAGGCTCCCTGTTGAGTTCCACTTCTCACCACCAAACCTGTTCCACAGGCCATCTTCCCCATCTCAGCTGATGCAACTCCATCCTCCCAATGCCTCAGGTCAAGAATTTTAGCATCCTCCCTGATAGCTCCCTGACCCCCACCCCCAATCTGTCAGCAAGCCCTTTCAGCTTTACCTCCAAACTAAGCCAAATGCCTTCTCAGCACCCACGATCATCTAGTCCAAGCCGCCATGGTCTCTTGCCTCCTAACACGTCTCGGCTGCCACCCTACCCTCTACAAGTCCACTCTTCAGCTACAGAGGAGGTCTTTAGAAGTGATGGATTCTCTTCTCAAAACTCCCCAGTGGCTTCCTTCGTCGCTAAGATTAGCATCCAATGTTCACAGCATGGTCTGCAAGCCCACCCATCACATCCCACTCCTTCCTCACCATCTTCGTGTCTGCATCCTTCCTTGCAGCCCCTGGAACACACCGGGCCCCTTGCACGAGCAGATCCCTTTGCGTGCAAAGCGCCTTCCCCGGACCTCTGCAGAAAGGACCCCTCCCTCCAGCCTCTCTACTCACATGTCACCTTCTCAGAAAGGCCTTCCCTGACTACCCCACCTGAAGGAGAAAAGAGCACAGAGTACCACCCACCCAGTCTAATCTTTCCTTTTAGCACTTACTACTACTATATAATGCATTATATATTTACCTACTTGTATAGACATTTGTCTGTTGGAAGAGTTCTAGCTAAAGAGAGCAAAGGCACACTTTTAATGATGCACTTTGTTGGGCTACCACATGGTCATCTCCAGAAGTCTTTTTGTAATAAAATGACACATTCCCAGGAAATAGGTTCACATCTTACCAAGAGTTGAGAAGCAAGAGAAGAAGAGAGAATGTGGCTAGGCGGAGGGACAAGAAGGGCAGTGTTTGTGGAAGACAGATCAGTGTCTGGGGAGGAGGGAAGGTCTGAGTTCCTGTGACAGGCACTGCAGTGGAACAGAATGTGCTAAGAGGAAGAGGGGCAGAAATAAGAGGGATAGAAGTGAGGGTGAGGGTGTCCAAGACCGGCTTCAGCTCTGACACATTTTTGTCCAAACTCAAGCCTAAAGGAAGGGTTTTTTTCAGCCAGCATAAGACGAAGGAGATTAAGGTCTTCAGAGTATATATTTCTCTTGCCAAAAGACACGGCATGTGTTTTTTGTTTTTTTTTTGTAATAATAATAAAAAATCCACAACAAACTTAAATGGCAAACAACAGGGGATGGTTAAGAAATTATGGTATAGCAACTCAATGGAATATGACACATAATCATCGTTTTGAAAACTATGTAGCAATATGAAGGAATGCCTGTGGTATAGTTTTAAGTGAAGGAAGCAGCGTTTTAAAACGTGTCTATGTTCTGATTAAAACTATTTAAAAATTGTTATCTGGACCAGGTATGGAAAGGAATGTAAAAATGAAAAACCAATGATTCCTTAGGGTTGTGACATTCTCTGTGATTTACTCATCTCACTCCATTTTGGAAGTTCTGAAATATTATGACAACAGTTTTTTATGCTGTAGGGACATCTATCCATATACCTAAAGAAGCTCCCTAGGCTGGTCTTCCCAGGAACACTCACCTCACCAGACATCATATTATCTCCCTCTGGGGCACCTGGGTGGCTCAGTTGGTTGAACATCCGCCTCTTGATTTGTGTTCATCTCACGTGAGATCAAGCTCCACCTTGGGCTCCATGCCGGGCTTGGAGTCTGCTTAAGATTCTCTTTACCCCTCCCTCTTCCCCTCCCCTGCTTGTGCTCTCTCTGTCTCTCTGTGCATCAAAGCAACAACAACAACAACAACAACAACAACAAACAAACAAATATCTCCCTCTGGTCATAGGAAATTCACAAAAAAGAACAATATTCTAGTATCCCTATAATGAATTCACTCAAGATTAATTATCTACTCTGCGTAAGGACTATATGCTAGGTTCAATGAGGGAAATCAAAACCAATCAAGAGTCAATTCTTGCTGTTATGGAGCTTATAAGCCAAGAGAAGGAATCTATGACAAATATGAAAATAACTATAATAGAAGATATTTTTTAATCATAAGACACATTTTAAGAAAATACTATGGAACTGATTATGCATTTACTTTTTATTTGGGGAGATCGGCAGATGAGTATTTGCATAGGCAACAGGTGAGGTGTTGCAGGGAAGGGGTGTGCTGGATAAGTACGGATGTTCCAGGGAAGGGGAGAGTCTCAACATGGCAGAGAGGCACTTAACACAAATGAGAGTTTATTATGGATCTGGTTTTAATATGGGGTATACGTACAGGGATGCTGGCTGGGGTTGGCCTGGCAGGCGGGGGCAGCTAAAACAGAAGGTGAAGACTCTTGAGCAGAGAAATGACACATTCAGAGCCATAGGGTAGAAAGATTTATTTCATAGTCACAACGGAAAGAGTCTGAGCTCAGGGACGAGATAAAACAGTTCTAAACCCCAATTCCTCCATTTATAGGTCACATTTCCTTTATCATGTTGATTGGTTTGTCCCTTACCCTCTGAGCCTCACTTTCCTTATCTATAAAAAGGGGTAAGTCCGGCTCCTGGGTAGCTTTGTTATGAAGGCTACATAGTAGGTCAAAACAGCAGGCTCAATAAAGACTCGATAAATAATTCTGTTCCCCTTAATTCTCGGTTCCGAGAAGGAAGTGAATGAGAAAGAGACAGGCAGAACAACAAAAATCACAGGACATTGTTCAATGGGGTCTGGAAGACTTGGCAATGACATGTTTGTGATGGCCAAGGGAAAAGGAGAAGTCAGCAACTGTCATGAAGGTTCAAGCTGAGGACCCAGAGGACAACAGTGGCCTCTGCTGAAATGGATGTGTCAGAAGAAGAAATGCGACGAAGATTAGTTCCTGTTGGACCAATCAGAAATTTAAGGAGCAGGAGCAGTCCATCTAGGAGGAAATGGCCAGGGTGAACCTAGAAATTAGGGCTCCTGGCCCAGAAGAGAGGTATGGGCTGGAGACACACGGAGTATGCTGTAAGATTTTCAGTCGTTGACCATTCCTACTTCGAAGATCTACAATGCTCCTATCAACCTTTCTCCACTGCCCCTCTTGGTATGTTCATCCCAAATATGTAGAGAAGTTATTAGATCAAAATATTCTATTTGGCATATAACCTAATTAAATTTAGCATCCTATATTTTTCTCTATGATGTGTGACATTTTTTAACAGTTTTCTTGACATACAATTTCTATACCACGTAATTCACCCGCTTAAAGCGTACAATTCCAATAGCCTGAGAATATTCACAGATTTGTGCAAAAAGCACCACAATTTTAAAACATTTTCATCATCTCAGGAAGAAACCACACATCCCTCAGTGGTTCCCAAGTCCCCAGCCCCACCTTCAGCCCTAGCAACCACTAATCTACCTTCTCCCTCCCTGGATTTGGCTATTCTGGACCTTTCATATATGTGGAATCATACAATATGCAGTCCTTTCTGTCCGACACTTTTTCTTAGCATAATGTTTTTAAGGTTCATGAATGCCGTAGCAAAGGTCAGTATTTCTTCTTATAAACATAGTTTGCCGGGGCGCCTGGGTGGCGCAGTCGGTTAAGCATCCGACTTCAGCCAGGTCACGATCTCGCGGTCCGTGAGTTCGAGCCCCGCGTCAGGCTCTGGGCTGATGGCTCAGAGCCTGGAGCCTGTTTCCGATTCTGTGTCTCCCTCTCTCTCTGCCCCTCCCCCGCTCATGCTCTGTCTCTCTCTGTCCCAAAACTAAATTTAAAAAGTTGAAAAAAAAATAAAAAAATAAACATAGTTTGCCAATATACGCATAGACCAACTTATTTATTCACTCATCAGTTGATGGACTTTGGGTTATTTCCATATTTGGGCTATTGTGAATAGCACTGCTGTGAACATTCACGTACAAGTTATTGTATGGACATCTATTTTAATTTCTCTTAGGTGTAGACCTAGGAATGGAAGTGCTGGGTCACAGGCTCATGTTCAACTTTCTAAGGAACTGCCAAATTGTCTTCCAAAGTGGCTATGCCATTAGACAATCCCACCAACAATGTATGGAAGTTCCAATTTCTCCACTTCCTAATCAAAACTTGTTATTGTGCGCCTTTTTTATTATCGTTATCCTGCAGCGTAGGAAGAGGCAACTCACTAGGGTCTTGATTTGCATTTTCTAGTAACTAGTGATGTTGAACATCCCTTTTGTATGCTTACTGGTCATCTGCATATCTTCTTTGTAGAACGGCTAATTCAGACCCTTTGCCCATTTTAACTGGATTGTTATTTATTATGATATATTTTTTTTTAATTTTTTTTTTCAACGTTTATTTATTTTTGGGACAGAGAGAGACAGAGCATGAACGGGGGAGGGGCAGAGAGAGAGGGAGACACAGAATCGGAAACAGGCTCCAGGCTCTGAGCCATCAGCCCAGAGCCCGACGCGGGGCTCGAACTCACGGACCGCAAGATCGTGACCTGGCTGAAGTCGGACGCTTAACCGACTGCGCCACCCAGGCGCCCCATATTATGATATATTTTTAAAACACAGAATTTTGTCTTTTGTGCTTTCGCTGCGTAAAGCAGAGGTAGCACATAGGCATAAATTATTCATCAACAACTATAAAAGCTTAATTTCTTTTGTCCTGCATGGAAACATCTATGTTCAACCTGTGGTGTGTGTGTGTGTGTGTGTGTCTGTGTGTGTGTGTGTGTGTGTGTGTGTGTCTGTGTGTGTGTTGTGTATGGGAACTGGTGGCTATTGTTCTTATAAGTAAATGTTACCACATCAAAACAATGATTGTTAAACCTGTCAGGGTGACAAACTAATTGTATTTAATTCTTTGTTTTCAATGTTAAAACTTGGTGTTGCTCTTTCACAAGCTGGGAAGACAAATTCAAGGCCAAACCAAGGACAATGCCTGTATTAGCGAATTCAGTAATCGGGGCAATATGTATATATCTATTTCAAAGCATAGCCTTGTTTTGCTGGCTTTGTCCACACCTGGTAATGTATGTACCCTCAACTCTAAAGACTTGTTCCAAGCTTTTCTGGGGATCCATCAGAAGTTTATGCTTAACATGTGCTAAAAAAATGTCTGGTTATGAGCCATGTCACTCCAAACCTACCGGCTCCCATAGGGTCCCACTACTACCTGCCCTGGGTGCTGCCTTCTTGATAGGTTTACCTACTATTACAGGTTGAGCTGTGCTCCCCCCAAATCTCCAGGACCCTGAAATGTGATCTTATTTGGAAATAAACTCTTTACAGTGGTAATCAAGTTAAAATGAGGTCCTTAGAGTGGGCCCTAATCCAATAGGACTAGTGTCCTTATAAAAAGGAGAAATTCACACACAGAGACAGAAGGGCACAGGAGGAAGATGATGTGAAGAGATACAAAAAAGAACACATCCATCTATGAGCCGAACTGAGACACTTAGAAACATTTCCCCTCACAGCCCTCAAAAGGAACCAACCCTACTGACACCGTGACTTTGGAACTCTCGAAAATAAATTTCTGAAAGCCACTCGGGTCTGTGGTGCTTTGTTAACAGCGGCCATAGGAAACGAATATGTGTAGCTGTGCACTGGACCCTGCTGGGGCCTCAGCTGTGGTTGCTTTGGGAGGTGGCTGCCTCTCTCTTCGGAGAGGCTACTCTCTGATATAAATTATCAAAATTGCACTGCCTATAACCCAATGACCAACTATGCCACCGTTTGTAGTTACAGTTGCTCTTGGAATGTCTAGTCACAGCTATTTTCTGCTCTCCATCAAGGACTCGGACTCAAGTCCAAG
Organism: Puma concolor; assembly: GCF_028749965.1. Taxonomy (NCBI): domain Eukaryota; kingdom Metazoa; phylum Chordata; class Mammalia; order Carnivora; family Felidae; genus Puma; species Puma concolor. The sequence goes on from NC_141668.1 coordinate 49,903,029, forward strand.
GCAGAAACCCTCCAGTCCTCTACTGCCACAAAGGACAATCCAGGCTTCTATACCGGGTCAATCTTATCCCGCCAGGCTCCCTCTCTCCTTAGGATGAGTAGGGACTCTTCCCTCCCCTCATCTTCCAGAAATCAATCCCCTATTCATATTGATAAAAACCATCTCTTCAATGGTTTTTAAATCTGGCACCATTGTAGCTAAGCCACCATCACCTCTTGCCTGGACAACCACACTAACCCCCTGACTGGGCTTCCTGCCTCCAGGCTTGCATGCTCACAATACTCTATCGCAGAGACCTTTTTGGTGTCTGTCCTACAGGTAAGTTCTGGGAGGAGAGGGACTCTGGTTTTGATCACATATCCTCAGTTCTTGGTGCGTAACGGGTGCTTGGTAAATATCTAATAAAGGAAGGGTAAAATGGAAAGAGAGAGGAAGGGAGGAAGGAAGCCAGGGACAGAGGGAGGGAAGTGTGGGCTTACACGCCCTTACATAAACTACAAGTCTATCTCTTTTCATTTGAGCAGATCTTCAAATGCCTGAGAAAGGCAACCAAGTCAATACAAACAGATAATCCCAAATGGTGTGGTTTTCAAATGAAATGACACGGCTTTCTATACATAGGGCCCATCAAGATGCAAGCCAGTCTCCAAAAAAAAAAAAAAAAAAAAAAAAAAAAAGGCATTTAGGGCTATGCGACTAGCTGTTGTCTTCCCTGGATTATCCTATGTATTAGAATCGCATTACACACCTGTCACCTCTCTGCATCGATCAGAAACACACGAGTCCTCTTTAAATGTTTGCTCTGGGGCGCCTGGGTGGCGCAGTCGGTTAAGCGTCCGACTTCAGCCAGGTCACGATCTCGCGGTCCGTGAGTTCGAGCCCCGCGTCGGGCTCTGGGCTGATGGCTCGGAGCCTGGAGCCTGCTTCCGATTCTGTGTCTCCCTCTCTCTCTGCCCCTCCCCCGTTCATGCTCTGTCTCTCTCTGTCCCAAAAATAAAATAAAAAACGTTGAAAAAAAAAAATTTAAATGTTTGCTCTTCCCACTGAGGCACTAAAGCTGCTACACCTAACTTTGAAAAAGTGGTCCACGCGTTCTATTTCTCCATCTGGAGAATGGGTAACATGCAAACCCTCTCCCTCCCCCCCCTTTTTTTTAATTGTGTTAAAGTACACACGACAAAGAATTTACTATTAACTATTTTTAAGTGTATCCTTCCATAGTGGCAGTAATACTTACACTGTTACGCAACCAATCCCCAGAATCCCCTCTTTTTTTGAAACAAACATTAAATAACTAAAAACCATGTAAAGGAACATAAGACTTCCTACACAGACCCTCCTAAAATATCTGCTAAATGTTAAATAAAGATACAGCATCCCATGTGCAACCTTCCTTTTAAAGATACTGTAGTTGTTGTGCTTTACGGGGGGGGGGGGGGAAGGCACATTTCCTCGAAAGGGTAAAAATGACCCTTGGGTTAAAGGGTTAACCTGTCTGTCTTAAGGATGTCCCTTCCAAAGGGCATATCAAATAATGACATGCAGTTTTTTTCTCCCTGATTTCTGTGAGTGCTTCTAAGGCACATGAAAAAAAAACAAAAAAAAAAGGTACATCTTTGCCAGTGCTGCCTCCATTCAATGAGCAGACATCACTGTTTTGTTTTGTTTTGTTTTTTTAATGTTTTGAATGGTTGGGAGATTAGCATGGGTATTTAACAAAAAGCGCAATTTCAAATTACATGCTTCTTCATGGTGCCAAAACTCTGCGCACCGTCATCTGCGATGACGTCCACCAGCACGGCATTAAGAATGGTGGTCGTTAGTCATCTGGCTTTGCAAAAGCTGGAAGATGAAATTGTAAACAGCGTGTGCTGGGACAGGCCATATTAGAAAAGAGGAGTGTCTTAAATATGGTTTCAATTTTTTTTTTTAACCTCGCAATACCTTTTAATCAACAATGCGTGTGTCTAAATCAATGTGACCCATAGATACTTGCTCAAAAGGGGAACAATTTATCCGTGGGCATCCCGAGAAAGACGATAATCACCTCCTGGTCCGCCCTGGCAGAGGTTTTTATTTATATACAAGCTTGACCACGATAACCACATATATGTGTGGATATTAGAGTTGTTTTCACGTTAGTAGAATGCCTAGAAAAAGATCCAAAATAACCCCTCCCTGGCACTAGCCACAGATTGCACTATTAATCACGGCTTGTATCTCATGCATGAAAGACCTAGAGGTGCAGACAGAAACTGCACATGGCTAAGTCCAACCCCAGTCATTACTGGGAGAAAACAAATGCCAAATACCCAAAAGCAGATGACTCAGGCCAAGTGTGAAGACAGTACACTGGTAAAACAAGAGCTAAAATGTTTTACTCAAGATAATTCAGGAGCTATCTGTCTTGCTTAGTGAATGAATACCCAAAACCCTTTACTTTCAATCCCCAAAAGAGTTGAACAACTGACATCTTTAATCTCACCCTCCTTCCACAAAGTCCTCGAAAGTCAATCACAAATTAGCCTTAGAGGAAAGTTTCCCTAGATACCACTGAAAACACGGGTTTGTAACAGAAGTCTCCGTGCAACTTTCAGAATAGGTCTCCTGTGAAGAGGCTGATATACCCAAATGTATTTGTTAATCAGTCCAGGTACACGCAGCCTGGAGCTGGGAAGCAAAAGTTATTAGCAGAGACATCATTTAAGTACAAGTAACGCATGCAAAAGCATCAGGAAAAAAAAAAAAAAAGTTATTTGTAAACTCAAAGACAAATGCAATCATACACACAATTGGCAAATCGCCACCTGGAAACCACCCAGAACAGTGCTTATCTTTAGGTACTGATAAATGGGAATGCTTGCCTCACCCCCTTCTAATGAATGAACACGATGTCCCGCCTTGTCAATCCTTCAGTTTCTTCTAATGAAAGGAGGGTAAAATTTTCCTGATGAATGGAATGACCTGACAGAAAACACAAATACTATCATCACAAAATACAGAGGAAACATGCCAGTTTGTACCAAAAATGGTTGTAAGTCGTGTTTAGAAAGCACGTGGCCACATAGACACGTACTTGGAAACACACTGCTATGCAGGGGATAAGAAGAGAGGTTTGGGGTGGAATGACTCATGAATTCGGGAATGCAGAGGTTTTCAGCAGCACCAAGTCACAAGAGACCGTCCCTGAGATCTCTCCTCCCCTCCACAAACAATACTCGTTGTTGACTTGGAAAGAAGATGGGTGAGGAGTGTGGAAATCATTGTTTTTAATTTTGGGTTCTTTGCGTCCCTTAGTGAATGCACAAACTGACACGCCGTTAAACATTTATCAAAAGAGAACACGCTGATGTGCCTTGGGAAATACTGATTCTTCTAATACTTTAAAGGATGGCAACTAGAAAGAACTGTTACTAACTTCTTGACGTGAGCAAAGGGCAAGTTTGGTCTCTGCAATGACACAAAGCTTATTTAAAAGCTTAGAGGAAAACACAAGGGGACCCAGCTGTCTCAAACGAAGTAAGATTCTCCCTCCAGAAAGAGCTAAAGGAGAATAGTAGCTGAGGCAAAGAAGTAAGCTAGCAAAACCACTGAAATGTGGTGATCTTGGCCTTCTCCAAAATGGAGGATTTCTAAGAGGCTGCATGCAAACCCAATCGTAATATTTTGGGGAAAGATAACCATTTAAGATATTTGAAACTCCTACAAAACTGAGTTCCTCTGTGGATCAAAGAATCCTCTTCTAAATTATTCAATCTGTACATTTTAATGTTTTTAATGTTTATTTTTGAGAGAGAGAGAGAGAGAGAGAGACAGAGACAGAGCATGAGTGGGGGAGGGGGAGAGAGAGACAGAGACAGAGAATCCAAAACAGGCTCCAGGCTCTGAGCTGTCAGCGCAGAGCCCGATGCAGGGTTCAAACTCAGGAGCTGTGAGACCACGACCTGAGCCGAAGTCGGACGCCCAACTGACTGAGCCAGCCAGGTGCCCCTGGACGTTTTAATTTTTATTGATTATATCTCCTTAAATATGTTTTGGCGCGTGCCTACAACAACTACCGGTTAATCTCAAACTCTGAATGCTTTACTGCAGTCCCTTTCCGTCAATAGATCATAGAATATGAGAACAAAAGACACCGTGGAGATCAGATAGAATTGCAGGTCCCAAACCTGGCCACACTTTAGAAACACTTTGGGAGCTTTTAAAAAATACAAAGGCCCAGGCCCCCACCCAAAAACCGATCAAATCAGAATCGGGGGTGGGGAATAGGTATCGGCATTTTTTTTTATAAACTCCACGGGTGGTTCTGTTGGGCTGCCAGATGAAGAACCATTGAAGCAGAGTCCAGATTCGCATTGCCTGACACCATTGTCACTTGGTGACATGTGCCTGCAGAGCACTTCAACTGTGACTGGTCTGAACTGAGATGTGTGACCAATAACCAGATTTCAAAGATTCAGTACCAATAGCAACAACAAAAGCGCAAAATATCTCACAACATTTTCATATTGATTATACGCTGAAATGATAATATCTCAGATATACTGGATTAAATTAAATGTTATTAAAAAAATTAACTGTTGCTTGGGGCACCTGGGTGGCTCAGTCGGTTAAAGGGCCAACTCTCTGATATCAGCTCAGGTCGTGATATCGCAGTGGTGAGATCTAGCCAAAGTAGGGCTCTGTGCTCAGCGTGGAGCCTGCTTAGCTCTGCCCCCACCCCCGCCCCCCACCCAGCCTCCCCTGCGCATGTGTGTGTGCACTCTCTCTCAAAATATATAAATGAATTTTTTAAAATTCCCTGTTTCTTTTTGCCTCTTTAATGTGGCTACTAGAATATTTTAATTACATAGGTGGCTTGTATTTATGGTTCCCACTGTTGGACAGAGCTGGTCAAAACTAATAATACTCTTTTCTCACAAACAGAGAAACTGAGGCAGAGAAGCATAATGAATTGAAGGCAGCACTTAGGGGATTCCCTCTTCCAGTGTCAGGCTTTTCCTGTTGCCATAAACCATACCATTTGGCAGAGTTATGGCAGGGCCTTTGAGCCATCCATCGGATTTCAAATCTTTCTCGCTTTTGTCTTGCTAATCATTTCTTCTAAGATTTGATATGAAAATCTACTTCCCTTATGGAAAAATGTTCCCTCTCCCATTCTACACACACTTGTGACCTGGTATTGCAGGGTTACTCTGGAAGCAGAGTCACCAGAATGGGTACTCAAAAATAAATCTAGAAAAACATTAGCATAAGAAAAATGCAGAGAATGGACCATTAAGGCTTTTAAGATGTAGATAGTTGAGCTCTAGCTTGGGAATGTCTTACCATTACCATGTGGTAGTTTAATAAATAACCGGCATTCTGAAAGCCATCTTCAACACGGCCGTCAGTCCCTGCTCAGAAGTGAGCAGTTTGAGAATTGAGCATACTGTCTTTCCTCCCAGAAGGCAGTGTTTTTCTGGACAAGGCTGTCATTGCAGGAAGGCAAATCAGGCTGTTCATAATGGTATGCCACAGCATACCTAGGTACCCTGGTGGAAACAGATTTGATCCTCAATGCCTTCTATCCTCTGGTGCACAGATCAGTACGTGGTCATTCAGAGGCCAAACAGCGTCGTCGCTTACTTAAGAGAAGATCTTGTTTTGATAAAGTGATAGGCCCCTACCAGGCCTGGCAAATGGAGCTAAATGTATTTCTTCTTATAATCAGCTAATTCAAGCAAAAACAAAGATGTTTTTTGTTGCATGTGGTTTTCCCCCTTGGGAAGCCAGCAGAGAGAATTGCATAAAATTGGCTGAAAAGTGTTGTATTTGAGGAATCATGCAACACAGGGGCTCCTCAGTGTAATAAAAGAATAAAAGAGACCTGGATTCTGATATAAAGTGTTCATGCAAAGAGCTGGAAAGGAAACCTACGGGTCAAGCCAAATAACACATACAGTAGATGCATTCAAGATTTCTATTGAGATATTCTTGTTCCCCATCCTAAACACAGCATAACCTAAATGTCATCTTAAATCAGATGTGTGGTGCTCTGGAGCCCCCTATGTTGCATGCGTGATTTCTATTAGCTGTGATTAGTCGAGTTTTGCCAGTCAAACCTCAAAGAGCATACTTCTAGACGCAACTCACTTCTGATGTAATATTCACCTCCAAATACTCTCGTATATACCAACCTGGGAAGATAATATATTAGAGAGAGGTTCTGGGCAAAAGTACATCTGCCAGAATGAAAATAGCACTCGTGGCTCTATTCGACAGAAAGAAAGATTATTTAACTTTAAATAATTGCTCGGATCCCTTCTTCAAAGGTGATAAAGAAAAAAAGGAAGTCAAAAGTGACTGCCTTATTCTGAAATGGTCTTTTGGACCATCTTTAAGTTCTGCCTGGTTTTTAGTCTCAAATCAAATCGGGAGGGCACAGTTTAACAGGGCATGTCTAATAATAACGGTGAAATGAGAAGAATGGTTTTCCAATAAGGAGGTCAATGTGAAAAAAAAATTAACGTTACAGATCTATCAGAATAAACAGAATAGAAACTACAGTTTTTACAGTCAGGGCACTCATTCAAAATATCTGATAAAAAAAAAAAAAAGTTGTCTTTGAAAGGTTACGGATCAAAAGGCTTAAAAAGAGCACAGTATCCAAAGCCATAGGTAATGTTTCGTTCATGACCAGGGTATTTATGGCGGCCTGGCTCATGGAAAGAGAACTCAGCCCGGAGGCAGGGACTCCGCTTTTAGGCTCGGTTTGGTACTCTCGAGCTCTGGGCTTCGGTGAGCCCAGGGACCAGGCCTTAGGTTCTCCCCCGAGGAGTGATGAGGTTGGTCTGTCAGTGAGAAGGCCTCCCCAGCTCCAGCTCTCTATATGCCACAACAAGCCTTTCTATCTCACCATCAGCATCCTTGGTCCAGAAGGCATGCTTACTCTCCAAGGTTAGTTCAAGCCAAATGCCAACATGGTAGTTTTCAATCCTGGTTCATTTTTGGGTGGAGATTAGAAATGTAAACCTTGAAGAAAGAGAAGGAAGCGACTACAATATGCGTTTTTAAAGTGTTAAGTTGATTCTGATCAATTTCTCAGAACACAGAAAGAAGCAACAGTGTGAGCTTCAAGGAAAGAAACACAAGAATGCCAAAATAACATGCATTCAGACATTTACCCAAACTTTCTAAATTTTATTTTCAAAGTCCCAGAGCCTCAAGATGAGCTTCAAAAATTCTACTCTCGTTTCTGGCGTACTGTTATCACTACCTGAAAATTTATAAAAGCCCTCTCTCTCTCTTTTTCTCTTATGTTAAATCCATGATTTGTGATTCCCAACAATGGAATACTAATGGATCCTCAAAATCACGAATTGCCGATCTTTTCCTAATTATAAAGTGTAAGAACTTTTTAGGGAAAACATTAAACATGATGTCACTTTTAAAGTGTCAGAGTTTCTATTTAAAGCAATGTCACAAAACAGATAGCTTATTTAGTTTACAAATAGCGACACACAAAGGTTCTTTAAGTCTGCTTAGCATATCCAAAAGTGCTTCTTTCTCACACTTAAATGTTTAAGGCTATTGCCTCCCAGTTTATTACCTTATCTCAACTGCATAATGTTCTTAAATAGCATTCAGAGAGATAGTACTAGATTTAAATTTTTAAACACTAATTTATAAAAAGCATTGGTAGATTCCCATAATACAGCTGGTAGTCAAACTGGACAAGATAATGAATTGACTGAGATCATTGTTCCATCTTCATCCAAGAAAGCTGCCTCTAAAAAAAGATCTTAAATTGCTGTAGAAATCCAATTTGTAAGAAGCAAAAGAAGCGTATAGATGGGAAACACCAGCCATGATCACATTAATTTTGTGACTAACAGCACTGCTTTGAAGTGAAGAAGGAGAAAAAAAGATGACAAACATAATAAGTCCACTCAGATCCCCAATTTTAATCTAACCACGCAAGCAGAAGAAAACCAACTACAAAGTTCACGTCTTGAGGATACAGCAAACATCACCTTCCCACAGAACAATTTTCAGCTTAATAAGAAATTAACTCCAATGCTAAGGAAATACTATAGGACAGTGATGTACCGTTGCTAAAAGGCAAATTAGTAAGAAATCAGGAGACCAGGAACTTGACATTCGTACAAATAGCAAGGAAAGTCCATGATTAATTGGTTTTGAATCTGCAGGTGTGGGAACCTGACAGTTAGTTGTATGAAAATCTTCAATCTACTGTAATTGAAAAGCTATACAGGAAAAGTCTCTCTGGCAAACTACCATTCAATTAACCTCCTATTCAAATAAAAGCTGCAATGTCACAGAGGAGTTTCCATGCTTTTATGGGAACGTTCTAATAAACTCTCTACTTATGTAGAAACTATATAGGGTCACAACTGACTTCTTATTGACAGGCAGTTTATGGATATCAGCAATTTACATTCAGAAACAGCTTGAAGATATATCAATTGAGCAAACATGCTTATCCTCAGTCAAGTTGAAAAATACAAGTTGTTACGCATCAGTTAGGATTTTAAAATAACAGGTTTATATGAAATGCTACAAGCAAAGGAAAATGAGGACATTTATAGGGAAGGAAAATGAGGACATTTACAGGGAAGCACAAGCGAGTTCTATTATTTTCTTTTTAAGTTTTAAAACTAAAGTAATAGCGTAATAGCTGATATTCAATCAACAGCATCCTATTTCAAAGGGAATACATATCTAGGTTTGCATATGGGAAATGGTTTTTTTTGTTTTATTTCCATTTTTAGGTTTCTTTTTTAAAAACGCCTTCCTTATTAAAACTTAAGTACTTATTAAAGTGATTCATGAAGGCCCATGGAAAAAGGAATTTTTACCTGACACATTATTTAACATGCTTCATAGCAGTTAGAACCTACTGCAGTTCACATGCTCATGAACATTATTTTACCCAGGAAATAATGGTCTTATTCACACACACACACACATGCACACGCACGCGCGCACACGCACACACACACACACACACACACACACACACACACCTTCCACACAAAATGCTATACCAAGTCCCAGGAAACTGACAAAGGCAATATTAAAATTCAGTGTGAAGTAAGAATTCCATTTCTGAATTTCATCTATGAAGATACAGGACCGGCCTCATTTAACCAACTGCAAAGTTCCTTTCTGCTTCATAAGCATAAGAAACATCATCTTACCATTATCTGTAGAATAAAATCAGCAACGTGTTGCTTCCTGCAGTCACCAAATCAGGTTTTTTTCTTCCTTTCTTTCTAGTAACTTCTTTTTCACCAGCAAGATTAGGAAGAAAATAAAGCTTTGAGGATTTGCCTCAGAATATCAGACCACAGATTGTGAAACTAGCTCTTAGTCAAAAAGAAGAAGAAGAGGAGGAGGAGGAGGAGGAGGAGGAGGAGGAGGAGAAGCAGGTCTGCTATTTTACAATCACTTCTGCAATCCAGGGGTACCTCCTGGCCTCCGGTACCTCCTTCCCTCCCTCGTTCGCTAAGTTTCTTTTAGTAATGAGACTAATTTTTCCAGTAGCCTTGAACTCCCCCGATTTGACTGACATGGAAAATGTGACTAAAAACTTGTAGAACTGTCTAGCCTCCAAGCCTACACAGAATCAACTTTGTTGGAAGTGTGGAAGAACCCCTCGCAAGCAGCTACTTGCTCCTTGCGACTCCTGCACTCCACCGCACACACCACCAAATAACAGTGCGCCATCTAGCTAGCAAGTTGCACTCTCCATTCTAGAAGGGGGGACGGACACCTTCAAACCCTGGGAGTTAAGAACTTGTCAGGGTTCAGCTGCTCTGAAGGTCCAATTGTTTATTTAAATAAAAAAAAATATCGCTACTGAGATAATCCACATCGAGTGGATATGGGAAAATTTAGGTTATAATGGCACTACAAACTTTTACATCTAACTTTGATTTACAAGATAAAAGCAAGTTTTAAATTAAAAGGGCTTTCTGTTAATAGAGCTTATTATTCTGAAGACGGGGAATGATTTTCTTCGAAAGTTGTCCCTGGGTGCATGCCTATTATCTTTGCTTTTCCCCTTCCACTAATGAGCATTTATCTAAAGAGCCTGTTAATCCTCTGATGTGTGCTTCTGGTCAGAGGTAACAGTTTGAATAAAACCACTAATCACTGATCACTAAATCACTGATCATTAATCACACTCTCCAGTGCTGGTGACCCGGGCCATTTTTTCCTTGAGGTCTATACATCACAAACAAGAAGTTTCACATTTTAGATGCACATGTATTCTGCAGGGGTTATACTATTGCATCTCTAGAGGTGAATAAATAATAAATACGGCCGCAAACTTGGGGAAGGATGTCAATTAGACCCCAGACACAAGTTTCACAACTGCCTTCCCCGCAGCATGGCTGCTTGAAGAAAGTAGATCTGATTATAATAAAACATGTGTGTTCTTCAAGAAATTCCCACATACTCGGAATATAAATGTTCCTCAATTTAGCTTCCGCCAACTTCAAATCAGAGAGCACCCAGATCCTCTGCTCCGCTCAATCCAAAACTCTGTCAGATCTTTTTATTTGATTTCTGCTGCTTACACACACACACACACACACACACACACACACACCCTCCCCCACCACCAGTTCTTTTTACTTTTATCCCTTAAACGCGTCACACACAGTGTTTTCACTTCAACTGCCAGATACTAAGATTCTGACTCAATTCGGTGACTTATGTATTTAGATTTCCTCTTCAAATATAGAAACTCAAGGTTAAGAGAAAGAAAAGCATCCACCAATTTATTGTGAGGTACTTCGGGTTCAGTGACTCACATTCCCTCGCTTTGTAAACGAAACGTTTAACTCTTGATTCGTTCAGCTAAATTTGATTTAGTCAGCACCCTCACTTCTTGGCCTTCCCTCTTCCGCTAAACGGTTGGAGGAAGGCGCTGCGTAAAATTAAGTACTTTATTTGCAGTGGGTGTGTGGTTTTCCTAAGTCACCACAGGGACGTAGTATTATCCTAACGACTCTAAACATTTCTTGAGATGCCTTTTCTATCAGGACAGAGCAGTTGCGCCTTGGGGAAGAGGGCTCGCTGGTGCCTTCCTTAAATAATAGAAAGGGGCAGATTGCGTGTGCGGCGATCAGGTACTGTGCTCCCTTCAGACCCCAGAAGCTCTTACCGCACTCTGGGGACTGTGATCGCCCCGGGGAAAGCAGTAGAAGGCAGAGGCGGAGCCAGAGTGATAACGGTGTGGGCGGGGGAGGGGGTAGAGAAGGAGGAGTACCGGAGGAGAGGGCAATAAAGATGCCCAGGGAATGGGCGACTGTACGAGTCTGCTGGGGGAGGTGGGGGGGGGGTGGTTGGAAAAGCAGAGTTGCTTTGTCAGCATTTCTAAACCCCGAACTCTTGAGTATCTGAAGCTGTTAATCAAACACTTACTGGCCTGCAGAATGACGTAATGGACCTGTATCCAGCCTTTATTCCTTGACACATGTCAGAGAGGGAGGGAAAAATAAAAATCGAACACACTCTGAGGACTCTGACAACGCAACCTACAAGCAACCCACTCCAGTTCCTGGCCTTGAACGAGCATCAAGTGGGGGGTGGCACCCGTTCAGGGAAAGTTGGGGAGGGGGTGGACAAGGACTGGGGCTTTATCTACCGGATACTCCCTCCCCCAGGAAGTAATTCTATGGCAAAGAAGAAGCGGGATGCAGCTGCCGGGAGAAAACGTGTCCTTGGTTCCTTCGCGCCTCTTTGCCCCTCTAAGAACTTCATGAAAAGTTTAAGTGGTTGCGTGGAGAAATCTGCAGGAGAGGAAGGCTCCGCCGCCGGGTCCTGGGAACTGCCACCGCGCTGCCGCGGCAAAACCCGGAGCTGTCATTTGGGGCAGCGGCGGGGAAGAGGTAATGATGCCAGCGAGAACCGGACGGAGGCAGGAGACGACTGCTGGAGTGAAAGCGAACAGAGCCGCGCCACTCTCGAGCCTTCCGCGCCTGGGGCGAAAGCCAAGTGCCCTTCAAGGGCCACGTCCCCTCCCCGGGCGCGCGCGCCCACCAGCTGCGGCGGGCCGCCCTGCGGGAGAGGTGGCAGCAGCAGGCTCGGCACCGGGAGGGAGCGAGCGCCCCGCGCGCCCGCCCGCCCCCTAGGTGACCCGGCGTCCTCGCCGCGCCCGCTGGAAGTTTGCAAACTTTCTCCGGGGGTTCCGCCGCATCACCGGGAAGTTGGGGACGCGGGGGGAGGTTCCTGGCTCGCCGTCTCCGCTGCCACCGCCGCTGCCTCCGCTCGACCGCACTTCTGGAGGGTTCCGCACCTTGCCAGGTCTCTGGAGGCAAACACACACCCCCGATTCATAACTGTTCCCCGTGTCAGGGAAACACACGCGCGTTCCCACACACGCACCACGCCGGGGAAGACACTGCGCTCGCTTCACGTTAGCATCCCTCCAGTCGCACGGCGCGGCGGCCACTGAGACGCGCTCCAGAACCGACACGGCGTGGGGTCTCTGGGGTGGCCTCAGGACACAACAGAATTCCACAGTCCACCAGCATTTGGGGCCGGACTTCCCTCTGGTCCGCCAAAGTGTTTACAAACACAGATCACCCTCCAAAAAAAAAAAAAAAATGCATCGCATCTTCCCTACGCCTTGCCCTGTGACCTGCCCACTGGACCAAGTAATCTCGCGGCTGCTGCCGAGAACCAACCCCTGCAAACCAAGTACGCTCCCGAGATGGCTCCCGCGGCAAGTGCAACAAAAGTAGCTAAATGCAAAAGCCCCAGAAGTGGCCGAGCCGTATTTTTAGGAACTTACCAAACAAGTGTGGAGAAGGCAAGAGCGGAGCCCGGGTGAAGGGACCACGTTGGACTGAGCAAAGATTACAATACATTCTATTTAGAGTGCATTACATCACCCCCCCGGTGACGTCACGTGGGATTCCTGAACTTCTAAATCATTGCGGTCCGCGGGGGAGGGAGAGGAGGGGCGGGGCCGGCGCGCCAAGGGGGTGGGCCCCGCCCCGGCCCCGCCTCGCCCCCGCCCCCCCCAAGAGCGGACCCTGGTGCACCCGCCGGGGAGCGGCGGCCGCGGCGGCGACCGCGCAAGCAACAGCTTGCAGAGCCCAGCGCCGTGTGACACGGCTCCCTGACATTAGTGGTGTGAGTCAGCTTGGAAACAATCCTCACGGTTTCAGACAGGACCACGGAGGAGGCACGGACACAGGCTCTCCAAGGAGGGCCTGGTAGCGTTTGAAAGATGTGGGGATGGGACAGGGGGGTGGGGGGCTGAGGGGGTGCCAAAGGGTGCGGGGAAGAGACTTTCTACAAACACAAATGCAGAACGCTGCCCCCTTCCCCCACCAGCAGATGTCCACCTCCTTTTTGCCTGCGACAGTCGTGACCTCATTAGAGTGTTCCCTGAATCCTGGCTTCCCAGAACACTCACTCGGCACCCCTTTTCACCATCCCCTACGCCGCCTCACCTCCAAGGGAATAACTTCTTTACTGTGCACCCTCACAAGGAATACACAGCCCCCACCCTTTCCAAGCCCCCTGCTTCGTGTGTCTGAGAAGCTGGAGGGGAGATAGTTTCTCCAGGAGGCGAAAGGTGAATCACAGCTAGAGCCAAGTGATGAGCCTGATTTAGACTCAACGTCAGAGCCGGAAGGGCCCTTGGCGAACACTTCCAGAGCCTCCTCTGTAACTCGCCCAAGCTCACAGGCTGGCAAGTGGCAGAGCCGGAGCCAGAATGCAGGATCCGGGCGTCTGGTCTGCAGTATCTTCCTGACAGCTCCGTTGAGGGAGGGAGCCTGACGTTTTCAGCAGTGGCCAGTCACCATCCCCATCTCCAGCTTAATTTCCATTCGGATTTCTCCTTGTGACTAGGACTCAAAGGTAAGGTATAGGCTAAATTCCAGCGATCCTAGATGACCACTGTCATCCTTGCAGGGGCTCACCTTCACAAAGCACTCGCACCCATGCGAACGCCCCTGCTTCTCACAAGGACTGAACACAGGAAGCAGAAGTAGGACAGGTGTTCTTATCCCCCATTTTACAGGTGAGCTAAGGCAGGCTCCAGGAAGCTAGGTACCTGGCCCGAAGTTAGTTGGGTAAGTAGTGGCACCACAACCCCTGTTTTCAAACCCCAGATCCCAGCTGGGCTCCCTTCTAGAACCAGGATGGGAGCATTCCGTTCTCATGGGTTATTTGGTAGTTAGAATCTCTGCTACGGACGTGTTGGCTGGGAGTCAGAGTTTTGCTTAGGAACAGTTTAGCCCCCATTAACAAACAATAATCATTTCTGACATTTATGTAACATCTAACATTTATATAGCGCCTCTTATCCCAGTGCATCATAACCATGACTGTGCAGTTTGCCAGAGAATCATGACTGGACTGGCTAGAAACTGTGATGCTTTGCCCGGATCATCACATAGTACTTTCTGAGCTGGTTTTGGTATCCTAAATCGAAGAGTCTGTATTTCCTTTCTGCTTTTAAGTGTTTAAACAACTCCCTGCCCTTCAGTGTTCCTTGAGACCATAGGGACTAGCGACTCTTTGTTTCTTACAGCCTTATTCAAAGTTCATCACTGAGTTTTCTATTTGTTCTTTTCCACATGTAACCCCGAAGGAACTGCAAAAGAAGGGCTCTAGTCCTAACTTGAAATCTTCACCAATAAAAGTTTAAATATGACAGCTCATTTCACTGGGTTTACAGCAGAAAGAAATAGCCTACTGAGGAACAGCCTTCTTGCCCACCTTCCCACTCAATAATGAGGATAGCCTTTTCCACCCAAACCAGGTAGTCTACCTAACTTCTCTAGCAAAGAAGTGTGAGCCAAACAAGGAACAAACCTGAGACCAAAGCTTGAAAAGCTTAATATATCAGAGCTCAGTCAGAGAGCTAATCTTTTTTCCCCGTTGACCAAAGGAATAAAATGGAGAACTGAATAAACAAAAATGAAGTGATAAAATACTTAAACCCCTGTAAGCAGTTAATCAACGTATAAATTTAAAACATTTAATTCTCAGTATTCTCTAAACAAAAGCATATATATATATGTATATATATATATATACACACACACACATATATATATACACACACACGTATACATATGAGTTTTAATGCAAGTAGTTCATCAATTTCTAATACTATCCAAATCATTTGTTCATCTTTAACAATGGTTGCTGGTCTTGCATGTTTGACATGCTTCCACTAGGTAAACAATGCTCCTGTCTGAGCCATGATTGACAAAGGAATACGCAGGTAGCTTTTCCAATAACTTCCCCAATACCTTGATAATCATTAGGCTATATTGGGTCTCAGTAGGTAGAGAATTTCTCATAATATCAGCAATATTGTTCATAATATTGTTCATGGTGAACATAGCATCTGCTGAACTGATAGCAATTTCATTCAAAATACCCATCCATTGTATTATAGGGTATGTATATATATCTCAAATCTTTGTTGCCATCTAAGTCATGCACACAAACTTTTTGAATGTAAATTAAGGAAGAGACATAGTCTCTCTGACTTTGGTCTCTAATGTCAGGCTGCCTGAGTTCAAACCATGGCTTTGCTACTTGAGTTTTAACTAACCTCTGGGTCTCCAATTCCTCATCTACGTAATAAGGTGATAATTATAGGAACTCAAATAAGTTAAGAGCTGTGCTTGGCACAGGACAAATACTATGTAAGTATTTGTCCTCATTCTCATTTTGTATTAATGAAAGTAATGTGGCTGATGTCGTGATAGTAGGGCATTTGGTGATTTTAACAAAGTTGGGCAAATAAATGAAAAGAGAACCTGTTTCTCCATATTTCTCCCAACCCCAACACTAACCTCTGTATGCACCATCTGTACAAAAGAGGCTCTCATCTGTCAAATCATACCCATAGAGCCCTCATGTTTGTAGACTCAAATTCCTGTATGGCTCATATTCACCTACTCTCCTCCAGGATCCCTCAGAGCCAAAGTCCCATGGAAACTGAAGTTCCCAGAAGCAGCCATGAAGAGCATCTTAGGGGTAGGTACTTTGGCTGGTGGTGGCCATAACCTGAGAATTTTCCAGTAGGAAAATTCTACTACTGGAAAATTCTCACCTCCAGGAATCTCATCTCACCCACTGGGACTCCATCCATTATGGCCTCACGGACACATGGAGATGGGGATCTTGATAACAGAGTCAAAGTAAACTGCCTGGGGTACCACCCACCCAAGGTACTCCTTCCCAATCCCACCCCCCCGAAAGGGTAGGGGCACATGCAGGGCACAAGCCCACTGGTAAGGTATCACACTGGTTACACCTATGAGGGGCTGACTGGCACCTTTATTGGCCAGTGAGAATAGATGAGACCCCATGCTAGACAAATGGTTAACCCTTTAGTTAGTGGGCCAGAGGGCAGTCCAAGGGAGCCTTGGGCCAGTGGGATAGCACAGAGCCTAGAGTAGTGGGTAATTACTAACCCCTATGGAAGAATTTTCATATTTTAATATATTTACAGCCTTACCAGTGCTTACCCACTGAATATTAGGCCTGAATAGAACCATCCCAAGGGTCCTCAGATGAGGAAGAATCCTTTAGCCTTGTGCTTTGGATTCTGTCATTTCTCCAACATTCGACAAAGGGTGGCAGGTCTACCAGGTGCTGGGGATTAAAAAAAGAAAAAGGTCTTCCCAGTTTCTAGGCTCCCACAGAAGTTATCAAACCTAGCAACATAAGAAGCACTTGGGCAACTTGTTAGGCAATTTTTTTGGGTCAGACTTCCCCCAGGGATTTCAGTTCAAAGCTCTGGCACTGAGCTCAGGATTCTGCATTTGTGATTCTGATGCAAGTGCTTGGTGACCCCACTGAGTGACTCTGGTTTAGTAAATTCATAGATGGGCAGTGACCCAGGAGAAAGCTGAGGAAGGAACAGAAGAGTCTGCTACCCGCAACACTAAATATATATATACATATATATATTCATATATGTGTGTGCATGTATATATATGTATATATTCATATATATATGTGTGTGTGTGTATTTATTTATTTATTTATTTATTTATTTATTTATTTATTTATGACCCAGGGATCATATACTTAAGATCAGTCCTCTAGCTGCTTCCCATAAAGACACATATACTCTTAGAGAAGGCTTCTCCTCATCCCTTCCACAAGTATCCATTGAGAGGGACCTTTTCCATTTATTTTTCCATTCGAGGCTTTTCTTAACTGAACAGTTAACAGTGGTAGTGGAAAGGATGCTAGGTGTGTGGTTAAACCCCTGGCTGTGCTCCACCGGAAGTTTCTCTCTCTTCTAAGATGAATCTTCACCAGGTTTCTTCATTATCTTATTTGAAAGGATAAAGATTTTCAAACAAGTGGAACTGCAAAATGCATCCAGAAGACGGCAACAACCACAACATGGCTAGCTAACATTTCCGAAGCATTTACTACGTGCCATGCCCTAGGCTAAGTCTTTTATGTGTATCCTTTCAGTTATTCCTCAAAATAACCCTATGAGGTGTCTGATACCATTCTTGTTTTGTGAAGAGAAGATAGTCTTAGAGCAGTGAATAACTTGCCCAGGATTGCACGTCTAGAGCACGGCCGAGGTGGGAGAGACACCCAGATCACTGGTACCAATCCCAGCACGTGCTGGAAGCCTGATGGGGCACGGAGCATGGGTAGATGCAGAGATTCTGCAGTGTGCCAGCTGTTCCCTCCCACCTCATTTGCATGTAGTGTTCCTGATGCTGCTTCTGTGGTCAGTGAGACCGGGAGTGCGAAGTAAGCTTGTTTCATCTAAGGTTGAGTGGGATGGGAGAGAAGCCATGCTTTCCTTTCAAACCAGAAGTTTCTTGGAACACAGGGGAGAAAAGACCATGGCATCCGAAGAACAAAGGAATAAGAAAACCTGTCTTACTCAGGTTACATCGATGGGCTAGCCAACCAATCACACACACTGCAAATGACACTGAAGATGGGGTAGCCCTCACTTCCTTTTCCTTTCAGTCTTTCCTTACTCGTGAGTAAACAGAAGGCAGAGTTCTGGCAGAATGTGTGCACATCCAGAACTGAAATAAAGACAGGTGAGTTCATTTTGTGCACTGTTTCCACTTGTCTGGTACGAACAAAACATATGCATATAGGAGCCACGAAATACAACTTGTGTGAATTCAGTGATTCCACACACAAGTTAACTTATAGTTACACTTATACTGGCATTGCACAATATAAAAATTAATGGTAAAATGAATGCTCATCATTGAATATTTAAATTCTGTGTTACTTAGAATGACACGTTAAATGGCAAATTAAAAACACCAAGACATGTTGAGAGACTAAGCTATGAAAGCAAGGCAAATCTTCCTATTTAATATCTTTAATGACACCTTCCTCGTCTTTTGAACAAGGGGCCTTGCATGTTTCGTTAGCCCTGAGTCCAAGAATTCTGTAGCCAGCTCCAACTACAGACAAAAGACTAATGAGATTCATCGTGCCCCCAGATCCACGCTCACTTTGCTGAGAGCAAAGGCAAGCAGAGCAAGAGGTCTAACAGCCTCAGCTTTGTCACTTATTGAGTGTGTGACCGTGGCCAGTCTTTTAACCTCTCTGAACTTTAGATTCTTCATCTGTAAAATGGAGCTAAGACACCTCCCAGGATTTTACAAGGATTGAATGAGTTAATATATGTAAAGTGCCTAAAGCAATGCCTGGTACGCCATAATTACTGAAAACAATGTTAGATGCGGTCATGCCTGATAAGGTGTTGGGGAGATTTTAATAAAATAATCTAGGTCAAGTGCTTAGCACTATGTAGCATTTAGAATGTGCTCAGTAAATGTTACGTAAAATTGCATGGAAGCTGTAATACTGAAGTTCTTTGGATGAAAATGGAAGAAGCAATCCAATTAGTCCTCAAATTAAGGGCCTTAGTATAAGCCACTTGTATTTGAAGAAGGTACAGTTACATGAGCAAATCTGCCCTGAGCTTGTGCGCAGCAGAGCAGTTTTCTACAAGCTGATGTTCTAGTTGAAATGATCAGAATCTTCCCTTCTAGTCTTGACCTACGCCTGCTGTTTTCACCGGCAGTTGTAATTATATTAACTCTTGTGTGGTTTAGATTTTCTAAAATAATTTCTTAAAATTGCAGCAGGTATAGCTTGAAAGTGCCACACTCTTGCATTGGACGTGAGGGTGCATACCAACTCTGAAATGTTGTTTAACAAGGACAGCCTGGTCACTTGACTCAAGCTTGGGGAACCTCAGCTGAAAGGTCACCGGTTGCTGATGGCTTGACCTATTCCTATAGGGAATTACTGTATCCACCACCTTATAAAAAGTTAATGTTTTCTTTTGAACCTGGCTGAAAATCAAAAGCTTCACCTATTCCAAAAGAGTATTAGAGTGTTAACATCCCTATAAAAGTTACACTTATCTTAATGTGTTCCATTCTTTTTTTTTTTCTTTTGCGAGACTTGATTAAATGAAAAACTACTCTTTTTTTTTTTTTTTTTTTTTTCTGCCTTGAGATTAAGTGAAAGAGATTGACACCTGCTCTGAATAATGACCCGGAATAACAGTGCTGTGTCAGCACACTCCAAAATTTTAGTCATTTCCTCAAGATCAATGGTAAGTGGAAAGTAACGGTTTTACAATAATTAGGAGTGTTTTATATATACGGAAGGTTCATTTAGACTAAAACATTATTGATATCCCATAAATTGATATTGAGCGTCACCTCACATGAACTGATACTTCACATACCACCTCTTTTTATATCATCGTTAACCACATGTTTAACTCGTGTACCTGCTGACGTGGAAGGTTACTCTCGTCTCTTTAGGGGCATTCCTAAGTACCTTATTTAAATGATTCTTGAGAATTTCAGTAGCTTTTAAACCTAATTGATCAGTGGCTCCTCCTCATTCTTACATGATCTAGAATATTTAAAACCTGGAAAGTTACTCTCAGGCTCATTTGAACCATGGAAATGATCCACTGAAAGAGTCAGAAAACATAAAGCGTCCGTATTCCTCCCTCCATTCTCCTCCCCCAGCCTGACTATAAAATATTCTGTCTATAGCTTTCACAACAGTGCCCTTACTTGACGCTTAAAGAGAATGCAGTACAAACAGTACACTGGGACATTGTGCTGTTTGGAGGAAAAAAAAAAAAAAAAACACATCTATTTTCAAGACTGCCATGGCTATTTAATGCTATGCCAAAGTCTGAGAAGAAGGAAAGAACCCTATTATCTGTGTGCACCACCTCTGGTTCAAACCCATTATATATTTTATCTCGTTTAATCCTAACAACTCGGGGTGGAAGATGTTGTTACTCCTGTTTCATTGATGGGAATATTGAAGCTCAGAGAGGCTAAGTAATTTGACCAAGGTCACACAGTTAATAGATAGGGCAGCTGGGTTCCAAACCTAGTTCTGACCCCAGAATCCACTCCATCTCTCCTTTCACTGCCTCTGCATTAACATTTTATCATTTTGTTGAGCAGCCCACCCGTGTGTGTGTGTGTGTGTGTGTGTGTGTGTGTGTGTGTGTGTGCCATCTATATATAGACGGTCAAGCCATCTATATATATGTATATATAGAGGCAAAGGTCTCTGCTCTGTCTCTCAGTGATCATTTTGTTGGGAGTTGTATCCCTCTATAGTCCTGTGTTTGTGGAAGGAAGCAGTAGACCTATTAGATGATGAGCAGAGGACTGTGCCATAGCAAGATCTTGGCTGTGATTGGTAATCCAGGCATTCCGTAGCCCTGCTTGTGTTGGGAGGACTGTGGTCTGGAGCACAGCAGCTGCCCAGAGCACTTCCGGTCAGCGTATTACGAACATAGTTTTGACTTCAGCCTCACTGATAAGACAAATCAGCAGAGGCAGAGAAGGTGGAGGTTACTGGTATGTAGGCTGGAGGGATACTCAAAACACTGACTGAATTTGCCAGAAGAAGACAGATGCAAAGATACTTAAGACTGCTGGAATCCTATTTCTTTCTTTCATTGCAATAGTCATTCATCCATTTCCCTTTTATGGACTCAGATCCATGATGCTACATAAATATACGGTTTAAGTTAGGATAACACCTTGAGAAATACAACGGCTTGCTCTTCTCCATAGCCAGAGACCCTTTATGATCTCTCTTTCATTTTTTAATGGAAACATTTTTATTGTTTCTGCAGATTATAAAAGTAATACATGCTTGTAAAGACCCCAAGTAACAAAGAAGTGTTTAACACAGAAACTAAATTCCTCCTTATAATCCCATCCAGAGATACCCACTATTAAGTTTGAGGAAAAGCCTTCCGCAAATTATATTATACATCTAAACATAAAATGCATGAGTACAATCAAACTGTATATTCTGTTCCCAGACTGCCTTTTCTTTTCACTGCACGATTTGTAGTGGACCTCTGTCCATGGAAATACTGTAATTTGGCATCATCCTTTTTTATGGTTACATAAGATTCCATTGTTTGGGTTTAATCAAGTCACCAGAATGGATACTGACGTAGTTTCCAATTTGTTGCTTTTATAATCAGTACCACAGTGGACGTCTGTTCAGGTACTTGTACATACATATGTGAGTACTTTTCATAGAAATGGCACTGCAGGGTCACAGGCTATGCATGTCTTAAATGTTGTTACATTTAAGGGCTTGATAGCCCTCTCCCAAGGGACTGTCCAACCTGCAATACCCTGATCAATAGGGTGCATCTTTTAGAGCAATTAAAGTCTGACACGAGATATCAAAAAGATGAAAGTCTATCTTGTAGGCAAAACTGAAATTGGTGACTTCTATGAAGAGTTCTACAAATGGAGGACCGCACGACAAACGTAAGGGATATTAACCACAGAATTCACCTTCGTAAATCATCACGACCACAGCTAATCTTGATTATTCTGAATCAGTATGTCTGTCCCATGTATCTCATTCAATGAGGACAACGCTGTGAAGTGGCTAGTATCATTATTACCCTCCTCGTATACTCTACAGCTGAAGGAACAGAATTAAAGGTACAGTAACTCGCCAATATGGCTAGTAAGAAGCAGCACTGGAATTCTTACCTTCATTTTTTTTATCGTGGTAAATATATGTAACGTAAAATTCACCTTTTTAGCCATTTCGAAGTAACAATTTGGTAGCATTAAGTACTCCATACTGCTGTGTAATGATCACCACCCATTATGTATTCCAGAATGCTTTCACCATCTCAAACAGAAACTCTGTACCCACTAAGCAGTAACTCCACATTTCCTCTCCCGCTGGAACTGAGATTTGAGCTCATGAAGCCTGAGGTTAAAGCTCAAGAGTTAAATTTCAGGATCTACTGCTTTGAATGGCTCTCCCATTTTCTCTTTCATTGTGCATCCGAATTAAAGTCAGGTCTTAGTGCTTTCTTTTCATGAGTAGGGCCTTGTGTGGTACAGGAAGAGCAGCCATAGAATACTTCCAGAATAATGGGAGATTTTGTGGCAAAGGTGGGACTGTCAGGGCACCAGTCAAGCCTTAGCATTGCTGACTTACCATTCCTGAACTTGCCTGTGGTAGTTCTAATTGTTAAACATGAAGGCCAAGGTATTGTGTTAGGCTGATGAATCAGTTTGTTTGTTTGTTTGTTTTTTGAAGCAGAAACCATTTTTATCCTGATTCACTAATCCAAACGGACTGACCAAGGGGCAGCTGTGGCATGTATGGATCGCCTCAATGCAAATCTTCAATATCCCCCAGTCTAGAAGAAGAGGGAGACGCTGTATCCTCTAGGGGCTGGCTCTAACCCAAGAGACCCAGACAGATGGGATCCTTACGTCTCCTTATCTTTTTATGTTGATCCCACCCTATCCTAAATTTTGCTTTCCCAAATACAGCCTTCTGGAATACAGCTGCCATCACTCATTCAGTTGTCAGGGGGTGAATGGCTGCCTTTTTGGAGGAATACCACTCTGTAAATCAGCCACCAGGTGCTGTTTATCCCACTGATGGATGTCACACATCCACACATATGGGACCTAAACCAGAGCTATGGATTTTTTTTCCAATCCACATATTGGATTTTTTTTCTCTGTATTTTAAACTTATTACACTGCTGTTTTAGAATAAATTCTTCTTGAGAAATCAGGTTCCACATATCATTTAACACTCCAATCCAAGGTACGACAACAAAACACCTTAAGAAAATGTCTGTGTATTTTCAGGGTGTTTAAAATGTATTATAAAGTCATCTGTCTTAATAGAAAGAGACCTAGATTTTTTCTTCTTTTTATACTCACAGACAAGTGAAGTGAATAAAGGCTTAGCAATCCAGAATATAAAGAGGACAAGGGGGAAAGCAGCCAAAGGAGACAGATACAGACCAAGAGAGGGACAATGCAGACGAATACAGAAGTTACAGTTTCTTCATTCTTACAGTTACCTGGTATTCTTCAACTTGCCAAAAAGAAAAAGAAGTAATAGCATCCAAGAGTTATGGTCCTGTCCTAAAACAAAAAGAAATTGCAATTAAAATGATTAAACTAAGTAAAACAGACACGGGAAACATATAGAAAAAAAATATATTTCCTGTGCACTAAGCCTCTGATCCCATTAAATACTTAAATAATATCTTCCTGACATCATGACTGTGGAAATAACATGTTACTCTCATATTTATGACATCAAGAGATTATATTACTAGTCTATGAAAATATATGGTTAATTTGTAATTTTTAAATGACACTGATATAAATTAGTATATGTTATAGAATTAGATACATATGCTATACCAGCCAGTTTTATATTTTGTTATCAACATCCCCAACATGTTGACAAAACAAAAGAAAACAAAATGTATCTTTGGACAATAAAAGCATATCTGCCCCACATCCAAAAAGAAGGGAAAGTGTATATGTATGTATGTATGTGTGTGTGTGTGCACGCGCGTGTGTGTGGAGGGGTGTATATATAAATATATAAATATATATATATTCCAATATATAAAAATATAAGTATATAAATATATATATATATATATATATATATATATATATATATATATATATTCCCATTCTCCCACGTTCTTCTTTCTAGAGCTTTATCTAACTCTTTCTTGGGCACAGTGCCATAGATGTATAAGCCTTTGTATCTTCTGATTAAAAGAAAATAAGTGTAGAATCATGTATGCTACAGTCTGCAGCCAAGAGCCCATGTCTATAATCCATCATTAAAATGTGACAGTATATGGCTGCAAAGAAAGAACATCTCAGTTGTCATGCTCATTTGCAAATGTTTCAGGGGCTGGAGATTGTTTGGCAATCCTGCTGTTTCTAGGTTATTTGTGGAATAACCGGTTTAATTGAGCTGATGATTGCCTTGTGCCTGCACTGCACTTCTGACTTAGATCTTTATTTTCTGCAGTTGGCACCGATTTGGGCTACGTGGCAAGGGAACAGCATGCATTCAGCAAGCCCAAATTCCAGAGTTCCAGCCCACCCCTTTGCCCTTGCCAATCTGATTTCTGAGGAATTTGCCTAGAGTTGCTACAGGAAAAAAAAAATGGGGAAGGTACTCTTTGCCCTCCTTTCAGACCATTTCACAGAATACCTCCTTTGGCTTAAGATTCTTAGCCCCATTAGGGAAAAGGCATTTTATGCTTTTATCAAAGTGGAGACCTGTTTAGGATGTTCTCTGTAATTGGAGTACACCCCACGACATGTAGTACACAATGCAGACCAACCTGTTACAACCTGGAGAATAGTGCAAGTCAGATACTTGCTACCCAACAGGGCCAGTCGGAAAAAGAAAAGGGTGGGGGGAACCTGGGTTAACACCAACCTTGTCCTGACATGCACCAAGGCTATAGCATGAAGGAAAATTGAAAACAGAAACATCAGGAAGATCACTGAGAAGGCAGGGTCTTTCTTTCTTCCTTTACTTTGTTCCTAACAAATGTTCATCCTCAACCACTCTAAATCATATCGCTTGAATGAAGCTTGTGTAAAAGGGAAGTTCATATTGCAAAGCCAGTGTGGAGAGAAACTGCCCTTGACCACTAATGGAAATGGCTATATCCTGCTTTGGAATGGGCTTGTTCCCCTCGAGAGTAGGTAAGTACCCCAAGCTAGTTGAATCTTAGAATCTAAGAGTATGATGAAATTAACAGGCGGCATTTAAAAGAGTTTTCATCTTCCATGAGAACAGCCTAACATAGGTCTTTTTCCAATGAAAATTTAGATAACATTCTCAGGCATATAGTGAATCTCATCTAAAAACCTCCAAATGGTTTCCCCCTAAAACCTCTACAGGAAGTAACAATAGTTCTTTTCCTCTTTCAGGGAAGAGAAATAAGCCGTATTCTTTCAAAGTAGGGTGGAAGATAATTTTGATGAAGACTTCCAAATTTATAAAAGTCACTCCAACTCAATTTGAGAAACTTAACAGAGGACCATGGGAGAAGGGAAGGGGGAAAAATAGTTTCAAACAGAGAGGGAGGCCAACCCTAAGAGACTCTTAAATAGAGAGAACAAACTGAGGGTGGATGGGGGGTGCATAGCAGAGGGGAAAATGGGGGATGGGCATGGAGGAGGGCACTTGTTGGGATGAGCACTGGGTGTTGTATGTAAGCAATGAACCACGGGAATCTACTCCTGAAGCCAAGAGCACACTGTATACACTGTATGTTAGCTACCTTGACAATAAGTTACATTTAAAAAAAAAAGAAAAAGTCACTCCAATTCAAAGAAGGCGTAAGACCGACAGATGTGCTAAAGCAAAATAGGAAAGTATGGTACAATCTCTTTACTCTTCCTTTACAAAAATAAACAGAAATGCAAGGGTTAGAAGACGAATTTGCAAACAGGCTTCTTTTCACGACAAAGTTTTAAGCAACATTGTTCTATCCTGGGTGACATCAAATCAGATCCAACGCTCAACAGGAACGCCGTTATCACTGAATTATGGTGGGCCCAGAGTCAAATGTGGGTGAAGTTTGTGCCGAATGCTGAAAAATGCGGGATTTTCTCTTAATATGAATTATATGAGAATAAAGCAGGGGCATCTAAAGAACACTTGGCTCTCCACAGGACTAGGTTACTTATGTTAAGGATGAATTTCTCTGAAATAAATAGAGCTACTCAGCTTTCTTTTGATTAATGTTAGCATGGTATATCTTTCAACATCTCTTTACTTTTAATCTACATGTGTCTTTGCATTTAAAGTACATTTCTTGTAGACAACATATGGATGGGTCTTGTCTCTTTTATCCACTCTGACAGTCTCTTTTTTAATTGGTATATCTAGACCGTTCACATTTTAAAGTGAGTATTCAAGGGAGTGCCTGGCTGGCTCAGTTGGTAAAGCACGTGACTCTTGATTTCAAGATCATGATTTCAAGCCCCACACTGGGCATGGAGCCTACTTAAAATATATATATATATAATTTAAAAATTAAAAATAAAGTGATTATTGACATAGCTGGGTTTATATCTACAATATTTGTAAATATGTCATATTTGTTGCCCTTGTTCTTTGGGTTTTTTTTTTCTTTTGTCGTCTTTTCTTTTTCTGACTTCCTGCTTTTAATTGCCATTTTATACAATTTCATTTCTTTCCCCTTAAGACATCAATTATACTTCTTTTTAAAATAGTTCACTGCTCTCCCTAGAATTTATAATATACATTTGCATCTTAATCCAGGCCTGCTTCTACACCATGTCACAGGTAATCCAGGTACATTATAACAGAGAATTCCCAAGTTTTCCCTCTCATCCCTTATAACTTTGCTTTCCTTTCTCTTATTCATAAACTATCAGCGCCCAATACATTATTGCTATTATTAATCTGAACAAACTGTTTTCTGTTAGATAGTTGTTGATTTTCAGCTGTGAGAATGGGATTGATGACTTCTAAACTCTTTACATATTGGACTGGGAACCCCCCCCCCTAAAGTCAACCTTAATTTACATCACAGTGAGACCAGGAGAGATCAGAGAAAGGCTAATTAAGATCTAGCAGAAACTGTAATGAGACCAGAATCCATAATCAATCATCAGAATATCAAAGTAACCAAGAAAAGTTGAAATAAATGGGGAGATGGGTGGAAATGTAGCAGAGAGAAGGGACTAGGAAGAAAGATGTTTGAAAATCTAAAGCTTTAAGCGTGTTGCTTTCTTTGCGAGACACAGAGTCTGAGGAAACGTTTCTGAGAAGTGAGTCAGGTCCAATAGAAATATCTAATGTTTCTTTGCTAAAAAGCATCACTACTTTGTGGACTGAGAAAGATGGCTATACTTAAAAAGGACAAATGTGGGGCGCCTGGGTGGCTCAGTCGGTTGAGCATCCGACTTCGGCTCAGGTCATGATCTCACAGTCTGTGGGTTCGAGCCCCGCGTCAGGCTCTGTGCTGACAGCTCAGAGCCTGGAGCCTGTTTCCAATCCTGTGTCTACCTCTCTCTCTGCCCCTCCCCCAGTCTCACTTTGTCTCACTCTGTCTCTCAAAAATAAATAAATATTTTTAAAAAATTAAAAAAAAAAAAAAGGACAATGAGTAAACAGAGAGGCAGCATTAAGCCTGAACTCACTAATGCTGGAAGTGGGTCACAAGACAGACAAGGTCTGAATTATGGGACTGAGGTGTCATCTGTACCTGGAAGATCCCTTCATTCTCCCAGCCTCCTTCCCCACACCTTTGAAAACAAGGATTTGACTAGATAAACTACAAGATCATTCTGTTCTGAATTCCTAAGATTCAATGTCAGGTACGTCTGTGACAGAAATATTGATCTATCATTGGTCAAGAGCAGGAATGAACTGGAAAGACACAAGGGTAAAAGCCTACAAGAGAAATACTGTATAACCCATGAGGTGCAGTCCCACATAATCCTGGGCTGCTAGAGCAAAGTCATAGATGTAGAGACACTTAGGGTGAGCCAAAAGAGGGAGCACTGAGGGCCACTGACCGCCCATCAGAACTGGAGCAGATCTCATACCTCAGTGAAACTTATGGTGGCATGGAGTCTTTGTGGAAGCAATTCTCCCACGGCCAGTTAATCTGATTTCATTTATTTCATGTTTTAGCTATATGGGAAAGCATGAAAATATTTTAAGCATACGTTTTATTTGCTCATATAACTGTTTTCCAAAAAGATTCATTCTACAGCATGTAATAGCCTATTAGTAATGACAAATGAAATCCAATTAAGATCAGGGAAAGAAAGAGAGAGAAAAATGAAAAACATCTGTCGAGTGCTTATGTGCCAGGCACGGTGCTAGGTGATTCAGATGGGTCATTTAGTCCTTATATCACCCTTTATGAGATGTATGATAACACACTTCTTACACATAAGGACAATTTCTAATTCTCAAGAATATATATATAAGTTGCTGAAATATTTACATGGGCTGAAGACCATACCAATACATATGGAGGAAAAATGTTTTTGATAAAATTATGACAGAATACTAAATTTTAAATAGTACATACAAATATAATCGTTTCATCCTATGAGTAATTTTTAACTGAAAAAAATTAACAGCTGATGCATTAAGGTGATATGTGAGGCTGAATGGATTGTTTTCTCTATTCTAAAAACAAAATCTAAAAAAGTTATCAACAAAGACTTTCAAAAATTCAATCAACAATAAAATAAACATAGCAGGAGATCTGTAAGACATATTATATTCAACCCATCTTTCAAAGAGTTAAAAATGTGTAAGGAAAGTCTAACTTTAAGTCCAAATCATAAACTTGACTTGAACTCTGTTGTCAATTGCAGGGAAAGCATTCCAGACTCTAAGAAACTGTTTGATTTTTTTTTTTTCTTCCTAGCATCAAGAAAAAGCTGGAAGGCTTATAGGGCCCGTGGCATGTAAATTGTAGCCATCAGGAGAAAAACTCCCTGTACTAACAAGTGATGCTTTCAAGGTCATTTTCTTTCCGTCCTTTACAATGCTGCCACACCGACAGGGTAAAAGATGGGACAGAGAATTCTTCTAGTTTGAAATCAACCAAATGATGCAGAGGAAAAAGAAGCGCTTTGCCAAAACCTCAAGATTAAAAGTAATAAGAGAGATGTCTGTCAGCATCTAGAAGAGTTGTGCAAACAATAGATGCAAGACAGAGCTTCGAAAAGGAAAATATTGTTTTTAGTGCCACTTTTGGAGAGTGATCGGTAATGTATTTCATTTCTGGCTTAATCAGGTTATTAACAGTTTTCTTACAGAAAAGAGCAAAGTAATATTTTCGGTGAAGGTCTGTCGATAAGCATTAGTGTGGCAAAGAATTGTGTGCCTTTTTATGAACAGTCTACACAGTAGAATAAAACACTATCTACATGAGCTTTCACACAGCACAGCAATTAATTAACTTATCTCTGTGAACACTGTTCTCACTGAAACTTATTAAAAGTCTGATTCATCCCCAAAGCCCCAGGCAATCATCAATTGCTTCATAATAATACAAAAGAAAAATAAGCTTTGGTTATGTTCTCATTTAATATCCTAAGAAGATCCTCTTTGCCCTCTGTCTTTGTTTGAAAATATCTCTATTAAGAGGTTGTTTTTTTTTTTTTTTTTTTTACCTTAAACCCTCCCACTTGACATGAAATATGTTATGGCAGGGAACTGTGGGAGTAAATTACAGAGCCTCCAGGATACCAGATTAAGAGGAGAAGCTGGACTTTCTCAAAGACACACAAATCATTCAACATGCAGCACAACAGGGCACGCAGTGTGTTATCGATGCTGAGTTCCAAGCACCATTGTTAATACAGACCAGAAGAGGAATTGTTCATTAAGTAATAAAAGGGGGGAGGGGAGGGAACACTCAGACTTCAGCGTTCAAGAAGCCAGCAGTGGAGGCACGCTGGTTTCACAAGTATTAAACAGCTTAAGAATTATTAGTCTGTTTAGGATTTTGGTTTCATTCAGCTCTCCCAAATATCAACCTAATGACTTCTCAGCAGCGACTACAGTTTATGAACCGTGTATTTTTTAAATGTTTGCTATAGTTGACAATATCAATAGCGCCCTCTACAGTAAGTTTCAAGCCCACAACTTCAGTTTTCTTCAGTTTTAAGGGAAGTAGTAATAAGTAGGGTGAACACTATCTGACACAGGTGAAAAATGGAATGAAATTGAGAAAATTGAAGAAAAATCTGAAATGTTGACGATGCCTCTATCTTATGTGGAAATTTAGGAATTTGGAATGAAGCAAAACAAAACCACAGCTGGTAGCCCTAGGGTATTCCGTTTGTGTGTGTATATGCATTATTTTTGTTGGTGGTGGTGGTGGTGGTTTGTTTGTTAACACTCAGCCATTTGAGAGAAGGACATCGAAGTTCACAATGTCTTTTTTTTCCTTTACATTGGAATCTCAAAAACATATTAGCTTTCCCTCTTCTAAGATTTGCTAGTTGCAATATTGTAGTGTATTACTCAGATTCCTTTTAAGATGCAACCAGAGTTGACTTTTTTGAAAACACATAAATGACTAATGCATTTACATTTCAAATTATGTCTATTTTCCTAATATTCAGTAAAGATTCTTAACTGGAGGCGTTTGCATGTGAGGAAATCCTGATGCTGATAAGATATGTCTGTATGAGTCCTTAAAAATGCGGCTGTTTAATAAATACAGATAGTTGCTCTCCATGATCAGTGGTTGCAAATCCAGATTCAGAAGGCAGAATCTGCTTGAAGGAATTGTCAGGACTAAATTTTCTACTCACGTCACTACAGCCTTGGAAGGCCGAGAGGCAGACTTCTTATCTCAACTATAATACATCCAATGACCTTGTGACCTTGTGACAATGATTTAATCTCACCTTATTTTAGCAAGTTATCACAATTTGGGGGAAATCAACTTCTGATTTCAGTTATCTACAAAGTGACACAATAAATGTCAATCTAAGAGCTGAAACGTTATTATTTTGGGTGATCTACAAAGTGAACAGGCAATTCAGAGGCTGTTTTACTCTTCCACTTTGTTGCACCTTTTTACAGTCAATTAACTTTTCCCGGGCCTCAGTTTCTTCATCAGAAAAAAAATAATTAAAAAATTCTGTCTGACAAAATATTTTGAACTAGATACCTGGTTTAACATATAAACATATTTTTAAATAGTTGAGCTATATAAAAAAGGAAGGATAAACAAATCACTGAGCCCATAAGGCTAAAAAACAGGTGTTAGCTGAATCTCTGGCTATCCTATAGGCATTTACCAATCTTTATAATCAAGAGGCTTGAATTTTAATGGCCAGACTGGGTCCTAAGCAAGATGATGAGGACTTGGAACTGAGACTTCTTATAAAGCCAAAGTAATGAAAGAGCGTGCCTTCCACATAAACCATGTAAAGGGAAATAACAAGAAAATCTCAGCCTAGCCTCTGGGTTGGAACATTACATCTTCCCTGAAAATTTATAACCACAGGCCTGTCCTGTGAAGGTTTGTGGTTAAATTGATACTACTCACAATCTAGGAAACCTCAAGCCAAGAAATTAACCCAGTGTGGACCCAGATGGGTAGTGACCTGCACGGCCTGGCAGAAGGAAACCAAGATTCTCTCTGAGGGACTGACCCTCGACTCGGGTCTTAGAAGATTCCTACAGATACCTCCAAATAGGAACAGAAAATCCAAAATTATGAAGTACATGAGGAAACGGGTCCCAGGAGTGAGGGCCGGCAGAAACAATAACAGCTGAATTAGACTGCCAAGAATTTTGAATATTGGAATGGATCATACAGAATATAAAATAACCAGACAGAAAATGTTAATAAAACAAATATGGAATAAAAAACCAGAGAAAGTAATAAAATACTTTCAAAACACCAGAAAAGGGTTTGAAAAGGGACCAAATATTTTAAAAACTGAAAATGTATAATTTAAAAGCACAATGGATAGCTTAATAGATTAGTCACAGTTGAAGAAAGAATTGGTAGAATGGAAGGTAACACTCAAGAAATTAACCAAAACACAGGAGAGAGAAACAAAGAAAGGGTAAGTGCAAAAGAATACTTATGAGAAACAGAATGAGACACTTAATAAATGTCTAACTGGAGTTCAAAAAGATGCTTTTAGTGAAATACCAGTAACACTGGCATAGAATTTTTTTTAATTTTTTTTAATTTATTTATTTTTGAGACAGAGACAGACAGAGCACGAGCAGGGGAGGGGCAGAGAGAGAGGGAGACACAGAATCCCAAGCAGGCTCCAGGCTCTGAGTGGTCAGCACAGAGCCTGACGCGGGGCTCGAACTTACATACCGCAAAATCATGACCTGAGCTGAAGTCGGATGCTTAACCAAATGAGCCCACCCAGGTGCCCCTGGCATAAAATTTTTGAGAAGAGATGAAAGATATAAATGTTCAGGTTCCAAAAGCCAAGTCCCAAGGAAGATGTGTAGTAAGAAGCTCGCGCCAAGACCCATCACAGTAAAGCTGCAAAACACCAAAGACATAAAGACAATATGGAAAGCATCTGAAGGAGAAAAGACAGATTATCCATAAAAGGAGAGTTAAACCGGCAGCAGACGTCTCAAAAGCAGCAACAAATGCCAGACTTGTAGCGGAATAAAATCTACAAAATGTTCAGAGAAATGACCAACCTAGAATTTCACATATAGCAAAAGTACAAGGGTGAAATAAAGGCATTTCACAAAAACTAAAAGCCATGCGGTTTACTGCCAGAAGACCTTCAAATTTGAAGAATATACTTCAGAAAGAATAGTTGTAGAGAAGGGAGATGAGGTGCCCGAAAGGAAGACAGACAACGAAAATGCAAATAAGTGGGTGAATCTAAACAAACACTGACCATATAAAACAACAACATTAATGTTTATAGCAAGAACAGTAGAAAAAAGTGGCCCTCAAATAGTGGACAACAGTATTATGTAAGATGCAAGGGAAGTGATCAGAGTAAGCATATGTACGGATACAGAAATGTACTTATTATAAATACATAAATCAGATACAATGGACCTATTCTGGTAGAAGTGAGGGCAGGAGATTCCGACCAGCTTTGGTTCATCTGGGAGCTATGACCATGAAGCCACAGGGCTCTAAATGATCTGAAAACTCACTAGACTGCAGTTTACCTAGGAAAATTCATAACACTAACAGTCTGTATCTGTTACTTTGTTTTTATAATATTCATATTTTTATTTTAATTTTTTTTTTCAACGTTTATTTATTTTTGGGACAGAGAGAGACAGAGCATGAACGGGGGAGGGGCAGAGAGAGAGGGAGACACAGAATCGGAAACAGGCTCCAGGCTCTGAGCCATCAGCTCAGAGCCTGACGCGGGGCTCGATCTCATGGACCGCGAGATCGTGACCTGGCTGAAGTCGGACGCTTAACTGACTGCGCCACCCAGGCGCCCCAATTTTAAACAATGATTATAGAAAGCCATATCCTTTTTTTTAAAGAGTTCTTTGGGGCACCTGGGTGGCTCAGTCGGTTAAGCGTCTGACTTCAGCCCGGGTCACGATCTCGCGGTCCGTGAGTTCGAGCCCCGCGTTGGGCTCTGGGCTGATGGCTCAGAGCCTGGATCCTGCTTCTGATTCTGTGTCTCCCTCTCTCTCTGCCCCTCCCCCGTTCATGCTCTGTCTCTGTCTCAAAAATAAATAAACGTTAAAAAAAAAAAAATTTAAAAAAAAAAAGAGTTCTTGGCAAGAGCTTATTAATTTGCCGTCTTTTGTTACTTAAGTATAGCTGACACACGATGTTACATTGGTTTCAGTGATTCAACAGGTCTATACTTTCCGCTATGCTCACCACAACTGTGCATCAGCCAGCTGTCACCATACGATGCTATCACGATATCATTGGTATGTTATACTTTCATTGTGTTTTAAAGAGGGAAATCTTAATTATACAAGCCCTGGTTTGGTCTATTTCAGTGAGTTTGAAACATTAAAGATCTCTAGGTTAAGAAAAAGAGAGGTACAGTTTGAATCTTTCATATATAATTATTTTAGCTTTAATGACAAGGAAATATTTACTAATTCGAGTTTAAATTGATTATAACATTTCACGGCAAAGGGTTTCACAGGAACTCAGATTAACTCTGCTGATTTACATCAGTAGGGTAAAAATAAAAACTGGAGAATACGTCCTCAGTGACCTTGTTTTGATGTCCCTTTTTTCTAGAAAAAAAATTTTTTTACATTTATTTATTTTTGAGAGACAGAGTGAGACAAGGTGAGAGTGGGTTAGGGGCAGAGAGAGAGGGAGACACAGAATCCAGAGCAGGCCCCAGGCTCCGAGCTGTCAGCACAGAGCCAGACGACGCGGGGCTCGAACTCATGAACTGTGAGATCATGACCCGAGCCGACGTCGGACGCTTAACCGACTGAGCCACCCAGGCGCCCCTGATGTCCTCTTTTTCTGTTTCCACCAAGTATGCTGTCGGCGCTCTGATTATTACACTACTGTGCCAAACTTAGCTCCTTGTCAGACTGCGGCTAGAAAACAGGACGTACGTCTATTCACATGCTCCCAAGACAGTAATGAAACAAATCCTCTATCTTTTGTCTTTTAGGTTAAGAGAAGTAACTACTTAAATAGTTAAGGTTCTTGTTAAAATGAAATTACCTGTTTTCAAATATGAAGACCTAAATGCGTGTCCGTGCCTGGTTATCTGAGGGGCAAGGACGGGAACTCTCACTGGAAGCATAAGGCTGCAGTGCTGGGACAGGCAGAATAATCTGAAGCGATGAAATTCGGGGTAGTCTGTTACAGTAGCAATAGGAAACCAGTATTGATACCGTTCAAAAGACGACCGTAAAGCTGTCACACTGTGGGCTTTGAAAGCAGATTTGCTGCCTTTTCTTCCTCTGTTGTGATATCATATGCTTGTTTCCACTAGCAGTAATGCACACTGGGGTCGCCATTGTTAATCTTGCAATCATACTTTTCCAGTTAAAGACACCAGACCTTTGGCCTCTTTTTCATTCCCAGGGTGTCCAGTGGGTGGCCTGTGATGTCTCGCTGCTAACCTGAAACGATATTTCATCCGACCTAATAAGCACTCAGCTCAGATGGTCATCTGTGCAAATGCCACAAGGAACGGCTCCCACAGGACCCAGAAAAGTATTCATTTCCCAAAGAGACTTAAAGCCTACATTGATAGCATATAAAATAAGGACTCTTTAACATGTAAAAAGTGATGAGGTTACTTCACCCTTTCGTTAGGCTTTTAGGAAAAAGCGAAACTTAAATCTTAAGAGATCCGTATGCCCACCTGACACTTCAAAACAATAGAAATCCAACTAATGAAATGTATCCTAACTTCCTCCCCTAGCTTCTTACTCCCAACGTTAGCTACCCTTTCCAACTAACTTTTCCATTCTTCTAATTTTCTGATCTTGAAGCTTTGGAGTAATTTTTTTTTTCTTCCTCTGATCAGCCCTTTGGAAAGCTCCCACCTTGTCCTCTTTCTCTGACTCTCCTTTCTCACCATTAGCACGCAAACATCAAATACAACTCGGGTGTCCCACGTCTGTATCCAGTGGCACGCTCCCTGGTCTCTGCCTCTTGGGTTCATTCTATACAACATATGCCTCTTTCTGCCGTCATCCCACACCATTCCCTCCACACTCCACGGTGGCTCCCTGCTGCTTTGACCTTACGTACAAATCCTTCTGCTTGGCTTTCAAGGTCTAGCCATCTTCTCAGTCTTGTTCTCCGCTCCTCTCAACATGCCTTCCCTCTTTCAGACAACCAGGCCGCTTACTCTGCTCATGAAATTTACTTTTCTCTCTCCTGGTAACTCAGGAGAAAAAGACAAAGCTGAGTAAGACATTGACCCCTCTCTTTGACAAGTATGTAGTTTGATGGGGTGGGGGAGGACAGACAAATAAGTTAATGAGTGTTTTAGGCTCTGTTATAAAGAGCCTTGTGGTGACAACACCAACGAGGGCTGAGGGATCAATTCTTCAGGAGATGGCAGGGTAGGAAAGGCTTTGGAGAGGAGGAGGTGATAGAAAGAGGAGTCGTCCTTTTGAGAAGTGATTGTTTTGGAACATTCTGCAATAAACAGTAGACTCTATTAATGCTCATCAGATAATGGAAAAAGAGGGGCGCCTAGGTGGCTCAGTCGGTTAGGCATCCAACTTCAGCTCAGATCATGACCTCATGGTTCATGAGCTCAAGCCTCGCGTCTGGCTCTGTGCTGACAGCTCAGAGCCTGGAGCCTGCTTTGGATTCTGTCTCTCTCTCTTTCAAAAATAAATAAACATTAAACAAAATGTGTTTAAAGATAATGGAGAAAGAGATAAGCAAAACTCAACCACTAGTAATTTCCACCCTGAGAGAAAATATCTCCTTTGATACAGTTCTATTTTATACCTAGGAAGAATTGTGACCTCAGTGATTCAGAAAAAGCCAAACAGTAGAACCCATGTAACTCATTCTGCTGGAGTATACTTGGTTTTATTCCACTGTGAGAGTAAGGGAATGTTCCCAATAGTTTTGTATTGCCCTGCAATGAGCCACAGGTATAGTATGGATTTGAAAGCAAACTTTTTTCTGCTGGTTTCTGCCTATAACCGATGCTAACCCTATGGGAAATCGAAGTCTGGCACTCTATATGATATTTTGAGGGGCTCTGGGAAAACAGTCTGAATGGGTTTCTTAAATT
Source organism: Puma concolor (assembly GCF_028749965.1). NCBI lineage: Eukaryota > Metazoa > Chordata > Mammalia > Carnivora > Felidae > Puma > Puma concolor. The sequence goes on from NC_141668.1 coordinate 49,939,646, forward strand.
CCACTATCATTGGTTTCCTCACCTTCAAAATGGAGATGAGAGCAGCACCTCTTCTGAGGATTATGTGAGCATAAATACAAAAAGCGAACGGCATATTCTGAGGCAGGCACTTCCCTCTGTAGGGCTAAAAGACATTTAAATACTGTTCAACTGCATCTAACTCTGAAAACATGAACACCCCGAGTAGTTCCGAGTCATGTACCCTACTTGATTAGCACACCGGCTCTCTTCCAGCGGATTGGTATGTGAAAGTGAATTTCCGAAGGCTGAAAAGAGACCAAGGTCCCAGCTTGAGGAGGAGAAAGAATGCCAAGAGGGGAAAAGGAAGTTTCTGGAAACAGCACCTGATGAGGCTCTATGGATAAACCTTCTACTCCATGGTTTTACCAAGCCCTCGTTCTGAAAAACTAGCTAAAGACAACACTATAATTTGACGGCTGGTGCACAAGAGGCTTGTTGAATAACTACCACTTACGAGTGCCGTGCTGGGCATTTTCACAAGTATTATCTCAATTAATCCCCATAACAACCCCGCGAGGCAGGTCTCATCACTCCTTGTTTTTATACATGAGGTAACTGGGGTTCAAAGAAATTAAGCGAGCCAAGCAAGGTCACAGTACCAGAAAGAAAAACCGCCCCAAATGGCTACAGGCTCCTCCAGTGCCAGCCGCTTCTACACCAGGTGGTTCTGCAGTCACAGACAGAGCCAGTGTGGGGCCCAGGTTTCTTCCAAAACGTCTATCCCCCAGGCACAATACCAAAGATCTTCCACCAATTTCTGATGGCCTGTTTACGTGGTTTCCTCCAAGTGCCTGAAATAGCTACAACGTTTGTGTGTTAACATCCAGGGTGGTATTCTTCCTCTTTTCTTCGTAGTAACCTAGCACGGCCACAGGTAGACTTGTATCTGCCATTGTGGCTCAAGAGCATTCACTAAAATCTGAAATAAAAGGCAGAAAGGAAAGGCACAGCAGAGTGATCAGCAGACTCAGGTGAGCATCTTCAGCTGTGGATGGGACAGTCGCGTGCGAGCACGAGGTGAAAGCAGTCATTGTACGCTTCGGGCCAGCTCACTGGCTGCCAGGGAAATTAGAGCACTCAACGCTTTTTCTTTGGCTTACTTGCCAACGCCTGTGGCCTTAGAGAGTTTTAACTAGCCTCAGACCAGACATCTTCAGGGTCAGTAGCATGTGGCCAGGCAACTCTTTTTTCCAGGGGAAAGGAAAGCCTGTAGAGAGCGCTGGCTTTCAAACCTTGGTATGCTTCAAAATCACCTGGAGGGCTTGTTAAAACACATTTTCCTGAGCTCCTCCTCTAGAGTTTCCAATTCAGTAGATCAGAAGTGGAAGCTTGAAAATTTCCATTTCTACCAAGTTCCTGGTGATGCTGCTGGTACAGAACTCCACTGTGGGAACTATTCACCTAGATCAGTGTTCTTGACATTGGCCACATATTACAATCCCCCTGGAGAGCTTTAAAAGACACTGGCATCCATACCCAAGCCAATAATCTAAACTTCTGGGGATGTGACCTAGGCTAACCTATGGGAAATCGAACAAATGGACACCAGGATTTTAAAACTAGTGATTCCAACGTGGAAACCACTGGCCCTGGATCTTTGAGAAGCAAGCCCTGTCCTCCATAACTCCTAAGAGCCCTGTGCTAGATAACTCCTGACATCTACTTTGCTTGACAGAGGAGAAAGTGTTTATGACTTTTAGTGGAAAAACCTTTAGCTGTTCTAGACTTGAAAACAAAATAAACTACGCATATCTCAAAGATAATAGCTTCCAGAACCTTAAAAAACATGAAAAATCAGCAGAGAACAAATTGTGATAAACAAATGGAATTGCCTTGGGGGAGCAAATGACTTACATTGCTGGACAGAACATGTTAAGAGTGGGATGGTGTGTTTATCCAAGTCCCTGCGGTCACGTAACTTTATCATTTCACTTAAGTATCGTTATTCATCATCACCTTTGATCCCTGTGGCTTAGCTAACTTAAAAGCCTGATATTTCAGGGGCGCGTGGGTGGCTCAGTCAGTAAAGCATCTGACTTTTGATTTTGGCTCAGGTCATATCTAACACCTCGTGAGATCAAGCCCCCTATAGGGCTCTGCGCTGACAGCACAAACTCTGCTCGGGATTCTCTCTGCCCCTCCCCCACTCGCAACACTCTGGCCCTCTCTCAAAATAAATAAATAAACTTTTTTTTAAAAAAGCTTGATGTTTCCCACTTTCAATCCAATGTAAACTTAATTTTGAACCAGGCTCTACGAAGACATTTGTGCCAAATTTCAGAAAGATCTTAGAGAATGGGGGAAGTAGGTCCAAAAAGCAACGGTCCCCGTGGGTTCTCTGTCAAACCTCTAGTAACACTCTGAAACAAACTATTTCAAAATCAGTGAGCAGTGATCGCTGAAAGCGAGTATACGTTCCCCAAATCAGTCGTTCGCCAAACCACTTGCATTTCCCTTTTTGACAGGTTTACAGGTCAGGAAGATCAGGGGCACATCATAGACAAAAATACATCTTGATTTCAGCAAGGAATTTGCCATCCTGTGGATAAGAATGACATAAATGACAGTACACCTGAAGAGAGTTGTAGCTGGTAATTGTAGCTACCCAAGAAATGTCGACCGCTTGATGAATCACTGCCTCCCCGAAGGGCAGTCACAATGGCAGACTCCCAAGTGCTATCTATGGTTCATCCAGTCTAAAATCTCAGTTAATGATGGATGAGGACACAGAAGACATGCTTATCAAAACCGGAGGTGTGACAAAGCTGGGAGAGAAGCCTAATTCATTAAATGTCAAAAGAACCAAGAGAGGCAAACAGTCTCCACAAACTAAAACACAGGCTGACATGACTAAGAACAAACTTAATAAGGATAAGCGTAAAAGTATCCATTTTTAAAAATCAAATGCCAAAGTAGGGGAGTAAGGGAGATTGCGATTAAAAATGGTTTCGTGAGAAAAAATCCCAAGGAGTTTTAAGCGACTATAGTCTCAATACAATCTAGTGGGTCTCAGATACCTGTGAAAATCTTCTCATAGACAAATGTGCATAGTCATAAAATTTTGCTTACAATTTCAGCTGGAGCCCATGAATGACCACCAGAGTTCACAGATCCCAAGCTAAGTAAGAACTCTTAAATGGTATATTTAAGCCACCATAAAAACAACATCAAGTTTTGTTAAAGCACAAAAGTGTAATATCAAAACAATGGAGATAACAGTCCAAAGGGCTTGATACATCTTAATTACAGTCTTCAGTTTACAGTATTCAGCTAAATGTAGAGACTGAAAAAATCGGAATAAAATTAATGGTGAAGCATCTAGAAATTATGTTAAATAAAGACCATTTGATGGAATCTGAGACATTCACTCTTAAAAAACACAGGAGAAACACAATAGCAGGGTTCTAAAATCTGAAGGCTACCATTTGTAAGAGCATGCAGACTTACAATACTCTACAGCACCATTATCCAGTAGAAATGCAATGCTAGTCACGTGTGTCACTTAAAACTTTCTAATCAGCATATTTAAGGGCGAAAAGAAACAGGAGAAATTAAATTTAATAATATATTGTATTTAACCCCACGGACGAAAAATAGTATCATTTCAACGTGCAATCAGTGTAAAACTTTTTCATATTGAGTTTTTGAAATCTGATATAAGTTTTACTTTTAAAATACATTTCAATTAGGACTAGAGGCATTTTAAGTGCTCTCCAGCCACATGTGGCTAGTGTCTACCATAGTGGGCACCACAGCTCTTTAGCTTCCCAGGATGAAGAAAGCCAATTAAGAGATATCAGAGACAGACAAATTTCTAACAGAGCTTCCCCAAAATGGAACAGGTCCCCTTACAGAGTAATAAGGTCTCTGTCATGGGATATGTTCTAATTTAGACCCGGTGACTGCACGTCAAGGATTATTTAAGCATTTCCGTATAGGCTTGGCACTGGGGTAGAGAATACGAAAGTCCAGTCTCACGCTGACGCTATAATGCTTTGTCAGGTTTGGGAATCAAAGTTGTTTCAACCACCAACTTCATGATATTCTGGGACAAGTGGCCAGCCAGTCTCTCCTTGGAAGATCTTGCCAATCTGGTTATGCAAATACACGGCAGGTGCCCCTGCCCTTCTGTGGTAGAACCCAGCCTAAGTTGCCCGTGAAGACAATCCATATGCTTTGGCTCAAGCTCTGACAGGAGGCTGAAGAGGGACTATTATCGCATCACTGAGCTAAGCTCAGTCTGGAAATAACCCACCTAAAACATGTGTCTGACATACACATTTAATTCTTGCACTCAGCCAGCCAGCTCACCCTTAGTTCCAGTTTTGCATTAAGCTCATTAATAGAAAATTAAGTGCTTAGCTACGGTAAGACCATAAAGGTACTTCTCTAAAGGGAAGTGCTATTCAAAATGGAAAACCATCCACAAAGAAGACCGCTGGCTTGTGGTTAACCACCCACGGTCCCAGCCCTCATGGTCTGCAACAGCTGATGACTGCATCAGTATATGGTCAGTCTGAACCGTATTGGATAAGCGACCAGTGTTTGAGGAACCAGCCCCAAGGTTTTTGTAATCCACAGACAACTGCTGTCTGGTGGAGCTGGAAAAGGGTTGGTAGGAAAGATGTGCTCTGGAGGCAGAGTCCCTGAGTTCAAGTCTCACCTGTGCTCTCAGCAGCTATGGGACTTGGACAAGTGACCAGCAGTTCCTCTAATTCATGCTTTTCACCTGAGAGACTAATCTGCCCCTGCCAGTCATTTCAGTGTTTATAAAACCAAAAGCCATACACGAAGTAAGATACAAGCACTGGGTTCGTTGATGACACTCTATGAACATTACTGACAGTCCTTTTTCTAAAAGTGCTTTTATTTTTTTCCTGAATATATGTATAGGAATAGGTATATGCATATGATATACATTCATCACAGAAAATTTGGAAAATCTATGAAAGCATTAAGAATAAAGTTTAAATGACCCTACCACCCAGAGCAAGCCGCTTTTTGACATTTTGTCACTTCTGTACGTTTTTTTAATATAACGTGCGTCATTTTTTAGAAACATCAATTTTTTTTTAAGGAACACCAACTTCTAATGCCCTTCAAAGTTCCAAGGTCACAAAGAGTAACTCTCTTATTGAAATCTCTGATGTCATGCCTCTTCTCCTACTATCCTGACTATCGCAGCAGGGATGGACTCCTGCTATCATAATGTCCCATTCGGAAGGGTCCTAGATAAGGACTTAGTAGCAGATAAAAGGCTGCAAGAGTCCCGGTCTTGCATTTCACAGGGGAGGAAAGTGAAGCTCAGAGAGCCAAAGTGACTTTCCTACAACCACCCAGCACGACCTAGAGCTGGTGTGTTGTACCCCACATGAGCACCCTCCCACCTCACCACACCCCTTTGTACGGCATGACTCAACCTCACACATTCTAGCTAATTTGGAGCCCGCTTTCTGCCAGGCATCTCTATATTTTAAGGTCAAAATCAAATGCCTAACTATATATATTTTTTTAAAAGTTGCATGGTAGCTTGATGACAGGAAAGTCATTTATTCGACAAAGGGCACTTGATAAGGTTGTCTTTCCGAAGAAAAAGCTCAAAAGAATTCTCTTTGCCATGTGCAAAATATCCCCTTAATTAACACGAACACTCAAATCACCAGGCATTTAAAATGTTTATTCCAAGAGTTTTAGAGTTATACCTTAATACCAATCTATAGGAAACAGGGGACAAAAGAGTAATAATACCTGCTATCATCCCAGTTAAATATAAGCATCATAAACAATATTTGCACCTTTAAGCAATTCATATATCCTTCCCCAAAATTAAGGTTGTAATGTGGGGCTTTTGCTTTCCAATGGGATGAAATATATTGCCGAGCTTTGTTTTGTTTTTTGCGAGTCTAACACTCAAAGAAGGACTTTTCCTGGTCTATCTGGACTATCTGTCTCCTTAAGAAATAAATAACTTTAGGGGCGCCTGGGTGGCGCAGTCGGTTAAGCGTCCAACTTCAGCCAGGTCACGATCTCACGGTCCGTGAGTTCGAGCCCCGCATCGGGCTCTGGGCTGATGGCTCAGAGCCTGGAGCCTGCTTCCGATTCTGTGTCTCCCTCTCTCTCTGCCCCTCCCCCGTTCATGCTCTGTCTCTCTCTGTCCCAAAAATAAATAAAAAACGTTGAAAAAAAAAATTAAAAAAAAAAAAAAAGAAATAAATAACTTTGAAGTTACAGGGTTACCTCCATTATCACCTAGTCACTCCTCACCAGATGCAGGGAAACAAAATTAGTCACCCTCAGTCCCTAGTGCCCATGCTTTTACATTACCTGCTGTGTTATATTCTAAATTATTTGTTGATTCATCATGTATTTATCTGCCTCTCTCATTAAATAATTGATCAACCTTCTTGAGGTTGGCGTTTGCTATAAGGATTAACTAATAGTATATATAAGGCAACTTAGCACAGCTCCAGGCACAGACCAAGAGTGACCTGATGTTACCCATTATTATCATCTTTATTATCAACTTTAAATGCATGTCACTGCCCAGAACAGAGTCTGGAACCCTCAAACAGAGGTGGAAACATGGGCCCTTGGAAAATCTGGTGTCTTAACCACAGAAGTACCGAGTGCAGTTTTGGAAGAAGATTCTCCCTACCTTCTTCAGCAGGTGCTAACTAACCACTGTTCGGCAGCATGCGTGTGTGTGCCAGGCCAAGTCATAATCACTGAGGCTGTGAAGATGGCCTGCCCCCAGAGAGCTCACAGATGAATCCTGGGGGAACACATGTGAGTGATGTCTGAGGACAAGCGTAAGGAGACAAGTGCAGAAGCCGAGAAGAACTCGTGGTTTTATCTCGAGAACCAAAAAGGCATTCGAAATAGCAGCCTTTGTCTTGAATGTTGGAGACGGGACGCCTGGGGAGGGTGCACCAAGTCCCAGAGGACAAGTAGTAACAGTAAACCTATTGTTTTCTCGGAGGAAAACAAAGAAACACGGTCATTTCCATGTGTGGTACCTGGAGAGGGTGGGTGCGGCCTGCAGGCGGCCCTAGGGAGGGTGTGGTTCTGGGGGCCTGTGGACAGGTCCCAGCTTCAGGCACCACCTCCTGGCACCACTTGGTTCTGCCTGAATGTTCTGTGGTTCCACGGAGCCCTTTGGCTCTTCTGGCTTCCCCGGCTATCGCCGCCAGCCACTTTCTTAACCCTTCTGCTCCTGCTTTCTTCTGCCCTGTCCTCTCTTTTCTGTCTCCTGTCATTTATGTTTTGCTTCTTGGCTTTGTCCCAATCCTTCTGAAGTGCTTCTTTCCTTTCCTCTAGGAAATAACTCATTCCCAGGCGTCTAAGTTACCTTCGAGTTGTGGGTTCCTCAAACTTTGGGGTTCCCATTTCCATTGCTGCTTCCCGCACAGAATGTCTCTCTTTGCCATGAGAAAAAGCGTTCATTTTTCTTATTTCTGGGTTTGGCAACGTTTGAGGTGCCAAAGTACAATCTTTGAATAATTAAAGCCTTATGTAGGCAGCTCTGGGGGACATTTTATGGCCAATAAATCCTATGAAATACTGTTACTTTAACTTCCCTAAATAGTTCTCAGAAGTCATTGGAGCTGCTGTAAATATATATATATATATATATGTATATATATATATATATATACACATACATATATATATATATATATACATACACATATACACACACACACACACACACATTTACAGATAGATAGATATATATATATATACGTTTTATTATTTACAAAGTACTTCTACCTTACTCTGCTTTTATTCAAGTATGAAAAATATGCTTTCTACAAAAGTCATTTCTTTAAAACACAATGCATAGGACTCTAACACAATTTTCCCCATTTCTGCATAAAGAGGCTCACACTTGTGGGCAATAGCTTACTTAATGCCTTCCCTTCCAATTCCTGAACTAACCAGAATTTCCCTTTTACATCTCAAACGCCTTGCTTTTGTGATGTGTTTTATACTTGCCAAGCTCTTTCACATACAAGATTTCACTTACTTCTCTCAACAGCTCTGTATTATTTGTTCTTCTTTTGCATTTGACAAAAAACGAGGCAGAGAGGTTGCGTATTTCATCCCAAGCCCCATGGCTTAGCTGTGAGTGGCAGTGGCCACTTGAATGCAAGATGGCTGAGGCACGTCCCACCGCTACCTTATATGACATGAGAAGACAGTAAGGCCTTGGCGTTTTGGCTCTAGGGCCTCGTCCCATATTCCTCAAATGAGAAATGTAATTACTCTCCTTTCCATTCTTTCTTCTTTGGTATTAAGTGGCCCTCCGATCACTGTTACACTAATGCAAAGACGTCATGATAATTCTCGTTTCAAATAAGGCTCTTACTGTGAGCAAATAACTAGTGACTTGACATTACCAGAAAAGAAAAAAAAAATAGCTGCCAGGGTTATAAACCCTATAAATATTTTCTAGCAGAACAAAAGGTGATAACCACTGCCGCAGTCAGGTTTTGCAGAAGCAGAGCCTGAGCGGGGATTCACACACACCTCATCTATTGAGGCATCACACGCAGGAGAAACTGATGAGGAGTGAAGAAATCAGGACACAGAGGGGGAAAGGTGACGTCTGGTGCCTGAACTTGCAGGTAGGTTTGCAGATACAGAAGTGCTGCCCCCACTGTTCTGGGGCTCCCCAGCGTGTGCCCTGCCTTGAGGCAAAGGAGCAGGATTTTACAACCCCACTGCAGTCTGCCACGGGCCATTGGACAGGCCAGTAGAAGAGACTCTAGGGGAACCGGATCGGGCAATAACAATAATAATTTAATGATAATAACACTAGTTCCACAACTATCATTGGTTGAATGCCTACTATGTGATAGTCACTTACTTGTATTATTTCCAATTCTTAGAGCAATTCTGCAAGTTATTAATAAAAAACTGATATATAAAGAATGATGTGATTTGTTTGAGGGAATAGACCTGGACATTGGCAGTTCTGGGGTTAAATCCTTATAAATCCTTATTCGACTCCAAAACCCATGATTGTTTGCTACTCTGTAACGCCAGCTCCAGTTCTGTCAATGCTCAATGGTCAGATGGCCAGGCAGCACTAGCTAGGCCTGCGTTACTAACTTATTCTTCCTCCCAAAATTTCACTAAGACGTGACCTGTACTTAAAAAGAAACAACAGCAACAAAACAAAAACCACAGCAAACACAATGAAAATGTCTGCATCCATTCAATAAATATATACTCAGCACCTACTATGTGTTTCACAGCCTTTTGACACTGGAACTAGATTAAGACAGGAAAGATCTCTGTTTTCAGGGAGCTTATATACATAACCACAGAAATAATCCATCTAATAGGATATGTGCTATTTTAAAACATAGGATAATGGGATAGAAAAGAAATTAGCCAGAGAAGGCCTCCAAAAGGGGATGTTATGTGGGCGGAGTCTGAAGGGAAAAAATTAGATAGCAATGAGATGGCCTGAAGGCAGAAAATTCCAGACTAAGAACACAGCAAGTGCAAGGCCCTGAAGGCGAAGGGTTGGGGGAGGGGGAAGCTTGTTGTATTTAGGAATAAGGAGGTCTGTGTGGCTGGAGTTCAGTGAGCAAGGGAAGCACAGACATGAAACTGAGGTCAGGAAGGTCGGCAGGGTCTTGACCACTTGGCCCTTGTAGACCCAGATAAGGAACTGGGATTCTCTTTCATCTAATGTTATAGACAACAGAGTGATATGACCTGATTGACATTCTTGAAAGACACTGACTACACTGTGGAGTGTGGATCATTTGGATAGGGGGTAACAGAGGGAAAGCAGGGAGACCAGCAAAGATGTATCCAGTCCTCTAGGTAAACCCTGATGAGGGTGTCTCTGGAGTAAGTAGCGACCATAAGAGAGAGAAGTGAATGGACATGAGGTATGCTTTATAGGTAGCACTGACAGAGTTTGCTATAGGAACTGATGGAGACAAAAATCAAGAATAACTCCTTTTTTTTTCCTTCAAATTTTTATGTAAATTCTAGTTAGTTAACATACAATGGTTATAATACTGGTTTTAGGAGTAGACTTCAGTGATTCATCACTTACATACAACACCCGGGGCTCATCACAACAAGTGTTCTCCTTAGTACCCATCACTCATCTAGCCCATTCCCCACCCACCTCCCTCCATCAACCCTCAGCTTGTTCTCTATCTTTAAGAGTCTCTTATGGTTTGTTTCCCCTCTCCTTCTTTTTTCCCCCTTGCCATATGTTCATCTGTTTTGTTTCTTAAATTGCACATATGAGTGAAATCATATGGTATTTGTCTTTCTCTGACTCACTTATCTCACTTAGCATAATACACTCTAGCTCCATCCATTTGTTGCAAATGGCAAGATTTCATTCTTTTTGATGGCTGAGTACAATTCCAGTGTGTGTGTGTATCACATCTTCTTTATCCATTCATTGGGCTCTCTCCATAATTTGGCTATAGTTGATGATGCTGCTATAAACATCAGGGTGCATGCACCCCTTTGAATCTGTATTTTTCTATCCTTTGGGTAAATACCTGGCAGTGCAATTGCCAGATGGTAGGGTAGTTCTATTTTGAACTCTTTGAGGAACCTCCATACTGTTCTCCAGAGTGGATGCAGCAGTTTGCATTCCCACCAACAGTTCAAGAGGGTTCCCCTTTCTCCACATCCTGGCCAACACCTATTGCTTCTTGTGTTGTTGATTCTGACAGGTGTGAGGTAAAATCTCACTGTGGTTTTCATTTGTATTTCCCTGATGATCAGTGATGTTGTGCATCTTTTCTTGTGGCTGTTAGCCATCTGAATGTCTTCTTTGGAAAAATGCCTATTCGTGTTTTCTGCCCTTTACTTAACTGGACTATTTGTATTTTGGGTGTTGAGTCTGATAAGCTCTTCGTAGATTTTGGTAACTAACCCTTTATCCAATATGTCATTTACAAATATCTTCTCCCACTCTGTAGGCTGCCTTTTAATTTTATTGTTCTCTTTGCTGTACAGAAGCTTTTTATCTTGGTGAAGTCCTAGTAGTTCATTTTTGAAGAGTAACTTCCCAGTTTTTGGATTTAGCAACCAGAGTTGCCATTTTCTCACGTTTGGAAGGCTTTAGAGAAATAGGTTAGCTAGAAGTGGTGCTAGAGAATCATGAGTTCTTCTTTAGGCATGGCCATGTGGCATGCCAATTAAACATTCACACAGAAAAATCAAGTCAGAAGCTAGATGTGTGAATCTGCGCTTGTGAAGACAGGTCATAGCAAAGACGGAAATCTGGGAGCCTCAGCTTATTGACAACATTTGAAGCAATGGGACTAAGATCACCTAAGGAGGAGATGACCACAAAGGGGAATGAAGGGGCCCAGGACTTATGTCTAGGGACTCAACACCTAAAGGTAGGCAGAGAAGGAATCGCTAGTTAAGGCACTGCGAAGGAAAAATCTCTCGAGTTAGGAGAAAAGCAGAGGTCTTCAGAGTATGCAAAGATTTTCCAAGGAGAATGCGGGCACAGACAGTTCCAAGGAAAGTGATTTCTAGATCCTCAACTTCACATCCGCTCTGCAGAAACTTAACTGCCTGAGGAGGTGCCTAGTGTGAGTAAGAGGTTCTCCATCCCCACTGCCTTTCACAGACACGTGTCTCCCATCTTCTTCTGTCTCAAATCTCACTCTAGTATGTGCCCAGTAGTGTGAAAATGTCCTGGGCACAAAAAGACACAATTAGAAATACAGATGTTAGTTTGATGAATTTGTAACTGCAATCTCTACCTAACCACGCCTTGTCCAGGTCAGGTGATGTCAAATTTTTTGCTTCCCATAAAATTGGAGGAGAGCCTACTTGAGCTGAGAAATGGCGGATCGTTAAAACATTGCTTTGTGATAAATTACCCTATGAGTTTTGGCATGTAACCCAGGAGTTCAAAGAACCGAATAGCACTTCTAAAACAAAATTTCTATCTGATTTATATAAACATGTTTTCTCAAAGCTTACCCTTTTTAAAAAGAAAACAACAGGCAAAGAATTGATGCCAGATTCTGTCTTACCATAACAGTAAGTAGTAGTATCCACGGATATATGAACTAACTGGCAAAAAAATATAAGCTCTAGCCAACTCAGACGAATTTATTTATAATAAAATTTTCTTTTTAGTTTCATAATTTCTCATCAAAATTTGTAATACACAGAATCTATGTTATACTTTTATCAAGGGTATAAATTATTAATTAAATGTAGTGATAACTGAATCTGAAATAACTTTTAATTTGGAGAGCTTTATTTTCATAGAAAAATTATAAAGCTTTATTTCCAATTCATACGCATCATTTAGTTGCAGAGACGCTGACACAGAGCCCTAAAATATATTACACTGGGAAAAAATTTTGTGCAGAAAGTTGAATGAAAATATAAATTTAGGGGGAAAAAGGAACAATGTAAAATTAAAACGTCAAACTGTTAAAGGAGTCTGTGTATTTTCTAAATGGTTGATGGTAAGAATCACATTTCTACCGTGTTTGGATTCCACTGGGCACATTAAAAAAGAGTGATACAACATTTTTATTTTAAGATGTCAATATATATAACACACTAAAAATTTTATCCCTCACACTACTTAAACCAAACGATGAAAAATCTAGATGTCATCTCTAAAAATGTGCAAGGGTCTACAAAATGTTACAAAATTCTTTCAGGGGCTATAGGAACAAAAGTGTTTGAAAACAACATACGTAAGCCAAGAGAAAGGCTTCAAATGGAGAGTGGTCAATTTGTCAAATGCTGCTGAGGGTAAAATGGGAATACAACTGGACTGGCAACAGGCAGGTCACTGACCACCTCGATTCAAGCAGTTTCAGTACAGTGAAGGGGCTGGAAACCCAGGTGGAAGAAGCTGAAGAAAGAACGAGAGATGAGGATGTCGAGGCCCCCAAGTAAGACAACTGTTGATAAATTCTGCAGTGAAGGGGAACAGAAAAAGGGAGTGATAGCTGGCGGGATAGGAGGGATCGAGAGAAGGTAGATAAAGGGGGCCTGGGTGGGTCCGTCGGTGGAGTGTCCTACTCTCTCTCTTTTCTTAATGTTTTATTTTATTTTTGAGAGCGTGCAAGTGGGGGAGGGGCAGACAGAGGAAGACAGAGGACCCCAAGAGGGCTCCGTGCTGATAGCAGCGAGCCTGACATGGGACTTGAACTCACGAACCGCGAGATCGTGATGTGAGCCGAAGTCAGATGCTCAACCAACTGACCCACCCAGGTGCCCCAAGCATCTGACTCTTGATTTCAGCTCAGGTCATGATCCCAGGGTCGTGGGATCCAGCTCCGTGTTGCGCTTTGCACTGATCTGAGCATGCAGCATGCTTAAGATTCTCTCTCTCTCTCTCTCTCTCTCTCTCTCTCTCTCTCTCTCTCTCTCCCCCCCGCCCCCCCCCCCCGCTCCATCTGCTCCTCTCCCCTGCTTGTGTGCTCTCCCTAAAAAAATTTTTTTAATATTTTTAAAAAAGGGAAGATAGATAAAGAAGATACTAGAACCCACTTGTATGCTGAGTGAAAAGTAGAGAAGAAGAAACAACGATGCATGTGAGATGGGGGAAATTCAGGAGCAAAGGTGAGGGCTAGAATTCAAAGTACAAGGGAAGCATGGACTTATCTTCCATTGTCACAGGAAAGAAGGCACAGATGTGGGTAGAGAGGCCAGTACTACTAGGTTTATAGAAAATAAACCATCCAGGTGATGGATAGTGAAAAATATAGGGTGGTCAAGGGACTGGAGGTCTTGATAAGATCAAAAAAATATTGGAATGAAGATAATAGAATAAATGAGATACAAGAATAGAAAGTATCAAGGAGAAGGATGTTCAAACATATTTTATTTTATTACTTTACTTTTTTAGAGAGAGAGAGAGAGAGAGAGAGCAAGCAGGGGAGAGGGGCAGAGGGAAAGAGGGAGAGAATCTCAAGCAGGCTCCACACTCAGCACAGAGCCCGACATGGGGCTCGATCCCACAATCCTGGGATGATGACCTGAGCCAAAATCAAGAGTGAGACACTTAACCGACTAAACCACCCAGGCACCCCTAGAGATTACTCTTAAAAACAAAATAAATAAGTAAATAATTAAATAGAATAGAACACTCAACTGACTTGGCCACTGAGGCACCCCATCAAACTAATATTTTAAAGGAGATGCAATTATTGGTTTGATCAAGGGAATTGGTGGTGAGGTGCAATGGAGGAAAAAATACTTGGAGGTGATGAAGTTAAGGAGTTGAGGGCGCAGGGTATTGGATGGATTACTCACATGGATGTTGAAGTCACCAGAACAGTAATGGGAGTAGAGGGAAAACGGCAGTGAACTAGACACCAATCTTATAAATAAAGGGACACAACTGGGAGGCTGGGAGAGGAAGACTCTGAGAGAAGTGTGGGTGGGGCACTAGGATGTTGTGCCCTTTAAAAGGACCAGCGTTTCTGAAAGATAAGGAAGACAAATAGTTTCTAGTAGGTAATAGGTAGCCAGAAGGACATCTATCCAATGTCAATGCCTTGAGGTATATGGAGCATGAGAGAAAAAACAGCCACCACCTAGGACAAATATTGGGGGGGGGGGGGTGCGGGGTGTAGGTGGAACGAAGGATCAAGAGCAATTCACAGAAAAGGTTGAAGCTTCAAGGGAATTTTCTGACAGACTGAGAGCATGAGTGTGCAACATGGAAAGACACAGGAAGGAGTCTAGATGATCATGGGTGGCCCAGGAGACTTCTGCTTCTGCTGATGACATCAGTTATGATGGAATTTACCCTATGAGCAAGATGTGCCATCAGTGCATTCTAAAATCCAGAGGATTTAAGGGCATCCGGGTGGCACGGCTGGTTGAGGTTCCGACTCTTAATTTCAATGCAGGTCATGATCCCAAAGTCATGGAATGGGGCCTCGCCTAGGGCTCTGTGCTGGACACAGAGCCTGCTTGGGATTCTCTCTCTCTCCCTCTGCCCCTCTCCCCCACTCACTCTCTCTCTCTAAAAAAATAATAATAATAATAAACAAAATAAGAAATAAAAAATCCAGAGGATTTAGCTAGAAGATTAGTGGGCAAGTATACATTCAGTCTCTTCATTTTTCACCAGTAGGAAAAGCAATAGATGTAGGAGAATTGGTCAAAGAGAAACTATACTTGTGAACTGTCTCTGTGTAACTCATCCTCAAAGGGTTGGGTTTGTTTCTTACTATTCCTGCAATTTGGGTATGCCACCACCAGGGAGCAGAGGTACCACAGTCATGTGATGTTAAGGCTGGCAGTTTTTTCTTTTATTCCAGAATCTTTCTGCTTCAAGCTTCAGCATTTTCCAACAAAGGTTTTAACACCCAACTGAGGACACATAAATTCATCATGAGACAAACTGAAAATACCAAACATTAAACCGTTCACAGATGAGACTGAGAGCAAATTTTAGAGAAATAAGCAGTCAGACAGATTTTTACTTTTCTATTTCAACTAACCTCAACTTTAGATCTAAGCCTAATTTGGTTCACAGTTGTTAACTAGAATATGCCTTTACTACAAACCCCGTTCTTCTAAATATGGAGTCAAAACCTTTTTGTGCATGCTAGTTCAGTTAAATCAGAAATAATGCATTTCATAGGACTATAAAAGAGGAAACTAGTATCTGAGACCCATAACACCCAACCTCAAATCCTGCCTGATCAGCATTATGCCCTCCATTTCACAGATGAGAAAAGGGGATTCAGAGAGATTAAGTAGCATTCTGGGGTTACATGGCCAGGTGGTAGGAAGTCAGGACTGAATCCGGCTCTATTGGCCTCCAAAGTCTGTACTCCTTTGATGCTACAGTGCTACTCTAGGGGACCCGTTATATGGAGACTAGAGAGGGTGAAAAAATAAGTATAACCCTTAAGGTACTTATAACCTAGTAGGGGTTCAGACACACCATAAGTTCCATAAGAGAAGTCCAAACTCATTCTCTTGTAGATGAGATCAAAGCTAGTTGGAGGATCAGAAAAGATACATGGAAGAGAAGGCTACCTGGGATGAGCTTCAAGGAATGGACAAGAGATTAGCAGGGGGAAAATACATTTACAGCCATGGGGCTCAGTCTCCAGACACTTCACATACCTTTTGGGCTCAGCAGCCCAAGCTTAGTTCACTAGCCAATTTCCTTCGACTGAATCCAAGTTGGTCAAAGGAAAATTAATGTGTTTGCCTTCTTCATGTCCCAAGACCAAAACATCTGTTTCGTTGCCATATTGGGGAGAGGGAAAATGGAGAGAGAAACGGAGGGAGTTAGAGGTCTTCATGATGTCACAGTAATGGAAAATATGTTTCTCCCTTCCTAGAATTTCCTCTGAAATATGTGACTACTCCAGAGATGTCACTCATGACACATTTCCTCTTCTATTTTTCTTAAGATTTTATTGTTTTTTAAGTAATCTCTACACCCAATGTGGGACTCGAACTTAAAATCCTGAGATCAACAGTCACCTGCTCTATCAATGGAGTCAGATGCGCCCCAGACACTTTTCCTCTTTTAATTGACCCACAGTGATACACAGTGGCTGTTTCTAGTGCTTAGCTGAGTTTATCCTTAGCAAAGAATTCTGACAAAATGCTTTCTCCTCCCAGCATTAGAAACTATAAAATCCTTGTGTATAACCAAAACTGTACAAAATGATTTTAAACTCTATACACACGTGGTCTCATTTAATTGTCCCAACAACCAGATGAAATAATTACTATTATTATCCCCACCTTAGAGATGAGAAAACTGAGCCTCAGAGGTGTTGAACTTCTAACTGGCTTTATCAGAGACTTAATGTTTTTATTTTTAAAAAATAGTTGCAGGGGTGACTCATCAGTTAGGCATCCGACTTCAGCTCCAGTCATGATCTAGAGGTTCATGAATTCGAACTGCCCCCTCCCATCGGGCTCTGTGTTCACAGCTCAGAGCCTAGAGTTTGCTTCGGATTCTGTGCTTCCTGCTCTCTCTCCCCTCCCCTGCTCACACTCTGTCTCTCTCAAAAATAAATAAACATTAAAAAAAATTTTTTTAATTAAAAAATACATATATTTGTGGGGCGCCCAGGTGGCTCAGTTGGTTAGGTATCCAACTCTTGATCTCGGCTCAGGTCATGATCTCACAGTTCCTGAGTTCAAGCCCCTTCCTGGGTTCTGTGCTGACAGTGCAGAGCCTGCTTGGGATTCTCCCTCTCTCCCTCTCTCTGCCCCTCCCCAACTCATGCATGCACGCACTCTCTCTCTCTCTCTCTCTCAAAATAAATAAATAAATACACTTTTAAAAAATATTTGCAAGGCTTGTTTATTCAGTGTTTTTTGTTTATTTGTTTTTAAGCAGGCTTCACGCCCTAAGCGGAGCCCAAAACGGACCCTGAAGGCTTAACCCACTGAGCTACCCAGGCACCCCTATTCATTTTTCTTTTTTATGCCTCCACTCAATGATCATGCAGATGATAAATACTACCGTGGACGTGTATAAATACATACTTTGACTTTACAAATCCATATTAATTACGGCTTCTGCTATACAACCTAAACTGGTAATAACTGTTAGCGCTGTATACTGAGGATAATTGAAAATTTCAAAAATTGCAACTCTGAATTTTCTGTTTCAAAGACTGTCCTTTTGTACCCTTAGAAAATAAAAGTTGCGGGGCGCCTGGGTGGCGCAGTCGGTTAAGCGTCAGACTTCAGCCAGGTCACAATCTCGCGGTCCGTGAGTTCGAGCCCCGCGTCAGGCTCTGGGCTGATGGGTCAGAGCCTGGAGCCTGCTTCCGATTCTGTGTCTCCCTCTTTCTCTGCCCCTCCCCCGTTCATGCTCTGTCTCTGTCTGTCCCAAAAATAAATAAACGTTGAAAAAAAAAAATTTAAAGAAAATAAAAGTTGCTTAAATTTCTCATACGTTTGAATTTCACAGGTTATATTTATAATGAGAAAATATTACGCACAATATTCTTTGTAAACTTAAAAATGCCTGACAAACTTCAAAGCACCAAACAAATGTGATTTGGTAGTAAGCTCCTTATTTCCAAACAGAAAGTGAAGCTCATCAGAATTTTTTTTCCCCAAACAGTCCCACTCCTGGTCCAGAGAGACAACCTAAAACTAAAAGCTAAAGAATAACAGTTAGTGAATGTGTTAATTGCTCACTGGCCAGTGTCATTGCTTGACTGAACTATTCCCAAATGGACACAGAATATAAATTTCTATTCTATGCAGATATTAAAATAGGGTCTGGCAAACACGAAAGATGAAGTGGCGGGGTGGGGGGGGGAGTGGAGAAAGGATGGCTTCAAATGTGTATTTTACAATAAATATACCATGTACTTCTGAGAATTTGCCTAAATCAATATTTTAAGTCATACTGTTGCCCAATTCTATTAACCAAATGTAAAGGGTTCACTGCAGGACAGGGCTAAAGCACTTTGCTAATTTATGTTTATTGATGAGGACTTGGCTGGAAGAGGACGATTCAGCTTTTACTTTGATAAAGAATGGGAGCTCTAGTACTTGGAACTGAATATTGCTGCAGTGCCACTGGGAAAAATCCAGTTAGAAGATCTTCCCTGTTTTTGCCTCCATCTAGGCTACAAATCCACGCCTCTATCCCCATCTCCTCTCCCAGTGGACATGACACATACAGTCCTATGGTTCTATTCATTGGGTTACTGGTGGGGAAGGGATCAGCCGAGAGTTTGGCTGATCCAACAGAACCAACTCTGGAAATGTACTGGAAGGCTGTGGGAACCTACTGGCTCCACCAGAGACCACAGAACAGGCACTGAAGAGGACAGGAACCAAAGGGCTCTGTGGAGTGGGGAAGCAGACACGCTCGTGGCAGCAGGGACCCCACGGTTCCTGCTGCCGCGTGTTTTCATCACTTCCTCTTATACTCAAGGGTCACGTCCTGGAAGAGACTGTTCAGTGGGCCAAGGTCAGGTCACAGGACCACTCCCCAGCAGTGCAGGGGCAGGAAAAGGAAAGACATGGCCCCTTTCACTTCCCTAAAGAGAGATGTGTGGATTTATGTTCCCACTTAGGCATCACATAACGGGGGAAAAGAAATTCTCAAAAAGGAAACCGGTATACTCTTGAAGAGGGGGAATGAATAGTCGGCAGCCAAAACTATATGAATATTTACTTACGTAAGTTTGGGAAGGGTGGATAATTAAGGATTGCAAACAAGTAATAAGGATTCTGGGGAAAGCAGCTATAGGAACGCTGAGCGTGGATTGGCTTCCGTGAACCTTAACATACGGCAGATACGGGGCAATGATTTAGTTGCATTACTTTTTTCTACCTACACGCAACTCCGTGCAACTCCGGCAATCAATACTATTGCTATTATTTCTGTTTTACCTCAAGATGAAAAACACTGAGGTTGATTAAAATAAAGCAGGATTTTTTTTTTTACCCTCAGCCCTATTGACACTGGAGCCAGATAATCATTCACTGCAGGGGGATGTCCTGTGTGTTGTAGGATGTCCAACAGCGTTCCTGGCCTCTACACTCTAGGTGCTCCTAGCACCCTACCTCTCAGTTGTGACAATCAAAAATGTCCTCCGACATTGCCAAATATCCCCAGGGCGGGACAAAATTGCACCCACTTGAGAATCACTGAGATAAAGGCACACCACAGAGGGGCTATTCCCAAACCCGTCTGAGACCAGAACCCGACCTACCAGCCGTGTTTGTGACACACACTCCAGTCTACAGAGCACTTTCGCGTGGATTTTTTCACTGGTGTCTGACAACACTCTTGTGGGGGAGGGAAGGCAAGTTTGGTTGTCTTCGTATTTCCTTTGAAAAAACGGAGCCTCACAGAGTCTGTCACTCACCTAAGATCTCTCAGTCCTCAATGTGTCGAGCCACCGCTCAAAAGCCTCTTTTTGGTCTGCTTAGCTTTTAGTTTGTTTGGGTTTTTTTGTCTTGTTTGCTTTTAGTTTGCTTCCAACCCAGTATTTTTTTCCACTCTGCCAGTTTTACTTAAACAATAGGATTAATGACAAGAATAAGTTTCTTGATCAAAGTGTTAGGCAGAAACAGAAATTCTCTTTGAATGGTTAGGTTTTACTAGTTTTAGTACTCTGAAAGAAGGAAGGAGTCAAAAAGAATAAAGGAAGGAAAGGAAGGACGAAGGGAGGGAAGAAAGGAAAAATCACCAAATCACCTACCTCCCCATAGCCATCGCCAGTTGCTTTGCATCTGACAACTAAGAGCCCTTAGGGTTTCACCACAGAATGGCCCCATCCTTCCTCCAACATGCTGAGGCATTGTTTTATTTCTGACTCAGAGGGAGGACTGACTCACAAATACCACTTTACCACTTAGCCTTTCGTTGAAGGTCTCATGGCCAAGACCAGGTCAAATGTGAGGCAGCTTGAAGTAAGAGAGCAGATGAGTTCAGGGCCCAAGGCAGAATGGCTGCAGATGTTTGGGAAAGAAAGACTTTCACAGCTGGGATGTTCGTGACTTAAAAGCCAAACAAACCTCCTGGCTAATTAGAAACCAAGATAATGCCTAAAAGGAAAACAACAGGCCGTGGTTAACCACTAGAGCTCCCAGGCCTTGTCCCGACTGCTGGAAGTGGTGACCGGCAGCGATACCCGGGAACCACTAACAATCCTCATCACCGGCCTCCCCGGCCCGTGAGGGGCCATGTCAAGTCCGGGAGACACAGCAGCTGCGCCCTCTCCCTGGTGAGGTGTGAGTGTTGGGTGGGAGCGAGGAGTGGCAGATGCGAGGGCTCTTCCTTCCCGCCTCCCTTCCATCCTAACCCAGTGCTGTGGAGCAAAAGGTCTGGGAAATTAACAGACCATATGCAAGCCCCAGGCTCTGACTCTCAAGCTTCAATTCCTCTTGATGTCAGTTTCTTCGTCTGTAGGACTAGACAACTGTACTTGTTGCCCAGGGTTGTGAGGACTACAGAAAGCTGTGCATACAGGACACTTAGGAGAAAGAGTGGCATACAATAGGTGCTCAAGAAAGGCTATTAGCTCCTTTCCTTATAGGGTCCTTATAGAACCCCAAAACCCAGGCTCTTCCCTCCTCGTTGGCTTTGCCCTCTGCTCTCAGTCAGCACATACTGAAAGCCGCGACATGAGTGTAAATTCTGCTTCCCCACCCTGCTCGAGCTCATCATGCCCCCAAACGCCCTCTCCTTTACCTTTGGGGATCTTTCCTTCCTTCCGTGAGCCATAGCCACTTCCGAGAATTCTTCAATGAAAGCTCTGACTTGGATAGAGTGGCACTAAATGCTATTCCAAGCAATTGCTTCCACAATGAGCTCCTGGCACAACGCTGCATTTACTTAGTTCTTTTCCTACACAGAATAATTCCAGTACATACACTCCATGCCCTCCAAGGGTATTTTCTAACTGACATACATTCATGCTCATGCATAATACCTCTAAACTAGAAAGATAAAGATTTAGCAGGAAGTGAAAAGAAGTATATGCGGTAATATTTTTTTATTTTTTTAATTGCTTAAATTAAAAAAAAAAAAAGATCCCAAGAGGGAAAATGGCAATTTCTTTAATCCAGGCTAATAGGATTCTTAACAGCAAAATCCTAAATAATTCCTGCAAATACTGAAATACCTAATTCACCATCCTTACCTTCGTCTCCAACAAATTAGATGGGCAGTCTCATTTTTCTCCAGTAAAGACTTCTGCTCTCAAGTTGGAGACTCAGAAACACATTCAAATTCAAGTGGGGAAAAAAAAAAAGGAGAGACATTTGAAAGTGATTTCTAGAAGAAGTTGCTTTTCAAGCAAGAATCTAGACTCATGCTGAAGAAAGATGTGCCACGGAATTTGGACATCAGCAGTGAGATTTAGGAAGAAAGAACCCTCCCTGGAGAGTGAGAAATATTCTTCCATTTGGGATTTGCTTTTTGGCCTACATCAAGTTCCTGTGTGGTTTTAGTGAGGGATTTAGGGAAAGAAGAATGAGGAACGGGGATGGTCCAGGGCCCAAGGGGGTTTTGTCTCATTACGCGCCGCAAAACAGCTTTCTTCCTCAATAGGAACAAGTATGAAGAGCTTTGTGGCAGTCCTCTCAGTATCTCTGCTCCCTCTCTCTACGGTAAGAACATCCTTTACCTCCAGGA
Organism: Puma concolor; assembly: GCF_028749965.1. Taxonomy (NCBI): domain Eukaryota; kingdom Metazoa; phylum Chordata; class Mammalia; order Carnivora; family Felidae; genus Puma; species Puma concolor. Next base: position 49,961,799 of record NC_141668.1, read on the forward strand.
AGAGAGACGTGTCATTAGCCCCCTTGCAGCGAGGCATGGCTGTGTGACTTAGCTCTGGCCCGTGAGAAGTATCATGTGGCAGCCTCCGGGAACCTAACCAAGATGCAGTGAAGGCCCTCCCTTGTCATGTCTTGTCCATCCCATCACCGAAACACAGTACTCACCGCGGTGAGCGTGGGCCGTCCAAGGTGATGAGCACAGCCTGGCTCTGGACCCTGTGAGCACTGCAGCTGCCCTGAACCAACTACTTGTACTTTTCCAGGAGACAGAAAGGAACTAACTTCTATCTTGTCCAGGCTGTTATTCTGGGTCTTCTCTCACTTCCGGCTGAATGCAAGCCTAGTTAGTACAACAGTTGAGTGTAGGCCCTTAGGTTCACCCCACCAGCCTATCGATTGCCCGTGGGTTCATCTGTGCCCTGGTTCAGCTCACACTTGGCGGTCCAGCCTGGGTATACAGGCGCCGGGTTTAACTTCTTCTCTAGCTAAATGCCAGAGTGTCAAACTACTGCCTAAAATGATGTCATAAAATAAAACCTATGTCTAAGTTGAGAGCCTTGCACACACACCCGTGTGTGCACCCACGTGTGTGTCATAATATATACACACTTTTCATTGAGATAGCAGCTGTATAGGTGGAAAGCCTTCTTTCCAGCACGCCACATCTGGGTAAACGCCAACAGCCAGTTGCCTTTTCACTTTGTCAAGGAGTAGAAAATGCCTCATTGTATCTGCAACAGGTCTCAGTGCCCCCTGATTTATTTACCTATCTGCATTCAATTAGAAAAGTGCCGTTATTTTCTATTTATTTATAGACGTCATTTTGGTTATGCTGGTGCTTTGCTGTATGTTGCTCGCTTCCCTTGAACAGAGGGGCGTGTTTACAAAGCCCTTACCCATAATTAGTGTCACTCAGCGGAACAAGGCACCTCTGTTTTGTACCTGCCACAGCTGTCATGCTCTCTTCAGAATGAATTGCGCTGATGGACAACTTGAGTCACCCATTTCTTCAGAAAGTAGCATGAAAAGTGTTATTGCAGTTGGCCTGGTGCTCAGGGAAGCCATATCAGGTGTTATACTCTGGGACAGCCCAAGCTCAGAAAGAGCTTCCTCTATTACATTTCCAGTTAATTATTCCTGTACATTTCAAGAGCTCCGTGTCACAAAAACGTGGCATGTAGTCGATTCGGATTAGCTTTATCCTGTCAGGTGATGGCGGACCTCAGATGACACGTTAATCAGTGGGTGCTGGCTTCGGTATGTTATACATGTGACTACCGTTGGCCATGTTTAAGTGGTGGGAGCAGGAGGCGGGGAAAGCATTTTTATGGGTACATATTTCATTAGAATTCCAATAAAAGTGCCGTGTCTATTTGAGAAAAATAGAACATGCCCACTGCTGTGTTTAATTTTTCTTTAGGACACTTGCCTATTAACATAGATTGCTTGAAGGAAAAGCATGTTATAAGTAATATTTTTCTTCAAACACGAAGCCTTATCACAACTTCAAGGTCCTTTTGAAAAAAATTGTCATGATCCTACTACTACTTTTGGCACCTCAGATCTAGTCACAGGCCAAATGGACTTCATTCCAGTGTCATGTCAATGGTGGGCAGCAAGAAATGGAGCCATGGCGGAAGGAATTCACCAGTCCTTCTCGGTGCTGAACAGAGTAGGTACTGCATTGCACATACACATTTTATCCCAAATGGAACAGAAGCTTCACAGAGCTGTCTCCTCCAACCTGCCTGGGTAATGAGTGCACTATGGAAACTTCTCTTGCTTGAAGGATTCCAACAGTGCATACGCAGTCAAAATGAAAGTGAGAATTGAAAATTTCTTGAACTGGATTAATGCATGCCACTTTTTTTAATTTTTTTTAATGTTTATTTATTTTTGAGACAGAGAGAGACAGAGCATGAATGGGGGAGGGTCAGAGAGAGGGAGACACAGAATCCGAAGCAGGCTCCAGGCTCTGAGCTGTCAGCACAGAGCCCGACGCGGGGCTCGAACTCACGGACAGCGAGATCATGACCTGAGCCGAAGTCGGATGCTCAACCGACTGAGCCACCCAGGCGCCCCAATGCATGCCACTTTTCTAGAGATGCTTTCTCTTGTGGGTAACAGAAGAGGTCACCAACACTAAACCATACCAACTTAAACCAGAGGTATATTTATTACATGCTGAACGATACATTTGAAGTCAGGTCTTCAGGTCCATTGGTTTGGAGAATTTGGCATATCATCGGGGATGCAGGCCCCTTCCATCCTTCTGCTCCTTGGAAGCATTCCTTCTCAGGTATGTATGGTACTGGAGGGTCAAAAGATGGCTCAGGCATCAGGTGACCTCCTAGGACATTTCTCCGATTATCCAGAAGTTAAGGGGCCCCTGACTGGCTCATTTGGAAAAGCGTGTACTCTTGATCTCAGGGTCATGAGTTTGAGCCTCAGGCTGGGTGTCGAGATTACTTAAATAAATAAAACTGAAAAAAAAAAGAAATTAGACTCTTTCCCAGAAACCCAGAACCAAACTGGGTTACGTGACCACCCCACATGGACGGCTGGGAAAGCAACTATCTGAATTTTTCCATCTCTGAAGTGGGATCTAGACAAAGGAGAAAAGAATTGGAAATGGTTGAGGTCTGCCACAGGCAGGCCCCAGGTAATGCCGCGAGGGGAACTCCTGAATACCCAGATAGTGGCCTCCCTCTCCCACTTAACTTGTACTTATAAACACAACCTTAATACTGCAGAAATCCACTCTGTGCCACGCAGCGGAGAGAAATGGCTAAAATTCTATCCTGATCAAGTCCCTCTCCTCCTATAAATTCTTTTTTATTTAATTAAAAAGCATTTTTTTTCAAGTTTATTTATTTTTGAGAGAGAGAGAGTGCATGTGCACAAGCACGCGGGTGAGGGGCAAAGAGACAGGGAGACGGAGGAAGCAGGCTCTGTGCTGAGAGTGGAGGGACCGACGCGGGGCTCAAGCTCAAGAAACACGAGGTCATGACCTGAACTGAAGTAGGACACTTAACCAACTAAGCCACCCAGGTGCCCCTCTTCTAAAAATTCTTAATCATTCTCCGTTGATCTCAGGACACAGTTCAAACTCCTTCATGTGCTTAATTGTCTTTAAGGCTTCACTTCTTTTTACCTCTAGAATCTTATTTCACAACCATACTACACTTCGCACTTGATCCAGATTATTCTGAACTACTTTCAGTTTTCCAACTGCACCCCATTCTCCACTTTTTTATGGTGCTTCCTCTACTTGAAACACTTTATCCTACACATACACACACATACACACACACACACACACACACACACACACTTCTACCTGGCTAATCTTTTTTTTTTAATTGAGATATAACTGACATATAACATTATATTGGTTTCAGGTGAACAACATAAAATGATTTGATATGTGTATAGATTGCAAAATGATCACCACCTTAAGTCTAGCAAACATGCATCACCACACAAAGTTTTTTGTCTTGTAATGAGAACTTTTAAAATCTACTCTCGTAGCAACTTTTAAATGTACAATATAGTGAAAATAAATAAATAATACAGTATTATTAACTGTAGTCACCAGGCTGTGCATTACATCCCCATGACATTTATTTTATATGGCTAATCTTTCTCATTCTTCAGATCTCCGTAGAGATAATATAACTCACTTCCTCTGCAAAGCTACCCCTCACTCTAAGACCAAGTTCATTGCCCCTCCCATTGACTCTCCTAGAATCCTGTACTTCCCTATCAGTGTGTGGGATCCAGGACAGGACCATGGGGAGAAAAAAAAAAAAGCACTTCTAATGGAAAGAATGAAGATGAGAAAAATCAAAACCAATTTTGGGGCATTTCTTTAATCTAAACTGACTCCAAGTCCCTGTTCAGAGTTAGGAAGATATTTGCCATGGCCAAACAGTTGAGTGCCGTGGATAAGAACATCTACTGTAAAGACCAACTGCCTCAGTTCAAACCCGAGCTTCACCACTTATTAGCAGAGAGATGCTAGGCACATTACTCAGCCTTTCTCACTTTCAGTTTCCCTATCTGTAAAATCTGTAAAGTGGAGATAATAATAGCATCTACCTATGTAGGTATGACTGGTTGCCTACTCAACATCTATACCCCACCTACCAACAGTCTTCTACAAAAGACAGAAGAAGCTGGCTCTTAATAAAATGAGAAGCAAGTGAGTTCCCTCTACTCCCTCAGGGGTTGACATGGACAATGCAACCCCAGAAATTGTGGCACCATCTTGGGACACTGAAGGGAATCAACCCAAAGACAAAGTCCAACAGCCAAACAACAGGACAGAAAGAATCCAAGCTCTTAACAGGGCCAAGTGATAAATTCACCAATCTTGAAGCTGTCCTACTACCTACAGATCTTTTATTCCTGGAGACAATTCATTATCACTTAAGTCATTTCTAGTTGGTATTTTCCATACTCACAACTGACAAAAATCTTAGGTAATACATTCCCTCTGAAGACGGTGAGGATGAAAAGAAGTAATGCATATAAAGAGCTCAGTGCTGGACCTGACCCAGAGAAAATCCTTGGAACACGACATCAGTCATCAGTATCAACCAGGACACTCTTCTGTTCAATGAAGAGAAATTATTCCCAATGCAACTCAGGCGAGTATAGATAGTTGTAGAGGATAAACTCCTCAAAGGAAGGGACCTTGTCTGTCTAAAACTCATGAATTTCCATCACCACCCAGACCCATGCCAAAGATTCAATGAAGAATAATTTGAATAATTTTTTATTATAATATGGCAGTCTCAGCAGTCTTAAGACTATCAAATGATACCAGGATACTAAGCTTCAACGCATGCCTATTTGGGTTTAATTTTAAAGGAACTAACATCAGACACTATAAAACATAACTGTAACTAGTTGCATGTGGTTACCATGAATGGCCCAGTTTTCTAAACTTTGATTTATTGGGGGGATGTTAATTTATATTTGTCCCTTTCACTCATCACTATCCTTTTATTACCAAACTTTATTACTGTGGACTATAAATTCCTCCATAGCATATGGACCACATAACTTTCTTGGATACCTAATTAACAAGGATTTTTTTTTCTAAACTGCAATTATAACAGAATATGGTACATTTAGCTTAATTTTCAATTTAATGCTTGAAGGTGCATAGGAAATTTAGCTCCGTGGCTCAGAGATGGGGAAAGCGGCCATGTATACACTCGATTCCAAAGAGTGGGTCTGGGAAGCAGATGTTCATAGAGCAGAAAAAGAGATGAGGATAATGAAAAAGTGTATATGAAATGATATCAATGATTAAAGGCCAGGATGTAGTTCATGCTCATTAATAGATGAGGAGAAAGGAATAGGAAAGGGAAATCTCACAGTTATCAAAGAACATAAAAGACACTCCGTTTCTGGTGCAGGCAACCTGCCTTCTTCCTGGCTCCTTCACAAACCTCTTTCTTCCTCTTTCATGCAGCCCAGCAGTGTGGACCTGTAACCACTGGATGTGTGTTCTGAATAGGAAATAATCCCTCTGAGTGGAAAAAGAAAACACGGAGCACACTGGAAAACCTAATATAAGTAACTGTATGGTCCGAAGAGTGTTCTTCTAGGAGATGTGTTTCATGAAAATATTCAGGAGGGTGGAAACTATTCCAGAAAATCGTGTGTTATACAAAAAAAAATCTCAAATGCCTTTTGCACTCATGCATAGATTTAGTTCCCACTTCTCCCTGCCACTCTAACCAGTTATCACAGTCAGCTCTTAATTTGTTGGAGCAGGGATGTATAGAATCCACCTTTAGATTCCATTTATGAGTATCTTTGGAACGAATTTTACTTCTGTCAGTACATAAGGCTGTCTGATGGCAATGAAGGAAAAGCTCAAAATCTGGGGTACCCATTAGGATTCTTTTTGTCATAACTGACACAAAATTCAGCTCAAACTGATTCAAGCAAAAACGAGGAATGTCTTAGTTCATGTGATTGGAAAGTCCGGAGATATGCTAGACTTCAGGTGATGTTTGATCCAGCAGCTCAAACAGTATCACCAATGACCTGGCTTCTCTCCATATCTCTGCTCTTCCTTCTGCAGTTTGGCTTTATCCTCAAGCTCTCCACAATGCCCTCTTCTCCCTGCCTCAACTCCGAAGCTGAGAACTCTCTCTGGGACCACAAAAACAAATGTCTGTCTCCATTCTCATGCTCAACCCATGCAATCTAGTAGGTTCCATGGAAGAGAGGGAAAAAACAAAAAGATCTCTTTGCAGAAACCCTAGCAAAGGTTTTCTTCTCAGTAAATATTACTGAATGAATGGCCTCTCCCTGAACAAATATGTAGCCAGAGGAAACAAATAATAGTATTGGCTTAAGCAAATTGTGACTCTCCCATGAAAGTTTAAGGGAGTTAAATTCCACCCACATCACACGAGAAAAATGGAGGAAGGGAGATTTCCCAAGGACTGTAAACAAGAGGAGAAGCAACATGGGCTGAGCAGCAAGTAAGAACACTGCCTCTACTCACATAGTTTACGCTCCACAAGTGGCCACTCGTCTCCATCTCAGAGATACCATGAAAGAGAACACTCTGGAGGGGGTCAGATGAGAAAACAATGAGCTATCTTTAAATAGATACAGATATACATATGGATACGGGCGCGGGTGGACATCTATTTCCTTAGGATACTCCTGAAGTTAACGTTCCCCTTTGTGACTCTGGAAGTCAGTACCCTGTCCTGCATCAACTAATGATGGCTGAATGCCTGTGTCCGCAGGGGAAATTCAAGGTGTTAACTTTCCTTTCTGACAGCCTCTGTATGACATCCAGGCTATTACCTAAGAGGCCTTGACTAGAATAGACATCAGTAATCTCATTCAGTAATTCACCTGCAAATAAAACAAGAATTGATGACTTTTTGGTGGACATCACTGTAACTTCTCCCCGAAAGTCACAGCTATTTCTCCAGTGTTGAGCACACCGTGGGTCACAGAGTTGAAGGGGAATAAATATTTGAGCAAATATTCCTCTAATTGAATGAATGGTCGAATAGGGTACAAACACAGGCATCAAAGTAAAAAGAGACATGGTCATAAGCCCAAGCCATACCTCATCTCCTGGCATCCCTCCATCACTGGAACTAAGGTCTCTGATCAAGCAGATGACCATTCACACTGACATGGCCTTAAAATATTTAAGTCCCACTGGGCCCATTCTGGGCCTCCTTTCTCAGTTGGTTCATAGGGTGTAAGAACTTGGAGCAAAAGCAAAATTATAAAAGTTCACACCTCTCCTATTGGCCCTTTCTCCTAAAGTCAATGCCAAAGCTTACACCCCTCTTTCCTTTTTCCCACCACAAAAGGACACTGGATTGACTAGGGATGGGGAGACTTTGGATCAAAAAACTATCTGCAAAATCCATTACATTGTAAGTGTGGTTCCAACATGTTATTTGACTTGAAAATTAGAAAAAGCTAAGAATAAAAGCTCGTTTTCCCTACCTAAGCTGCTTCAGATGAAGGGCAGTATTTCCAAATATTGGAAATACTCATCGGCACTCTTTTACACGTATTTTCTTCTGACTTTACTTTTAAAACTATAACCACTGTCAGAATACTCTGCTGAGAGCTTGCACAAATTCAAAACTACTGAAAGAGCAAACTGTTGCTCTCCGCCTAGCCATCGCCGACATGCTATGGTCTGTCTTCACTTAAGGCAGTCACTGCCACCCAGAGCCTGGAATTATGGAGCTGACGATAACCCGACAAGGTCCAGGACCACTGCGTTGGTAAGCCTGCACCCGGCAACATTTGTCTGTGGAATTCAGTTTCCTCCATCACTACAGCGCTAATACTATCATTTAAGAAACAGGAACGAGAGCTACGCCAAAGTCATGGTGGGTTACGCCATAAATAACCTCATGTTCAAAGTGATTTATGCAGCTGCCTGGCAAGCCAGGCCCGAGAGGCTGGCACAAACAGCCGCCCCATGTATGGCCCAGTTGGAGAGTGTTCTGTGCATGGAATGTGGCTATTGGCACAACTTTGTCCTGTACCTGGACCAGCCTGAATTGCTGTCCCGTTGCCAGGAAACCCAGCAGACCTTTGGGAACCCATTAGGAAAAAGGCCATATATTTCATGTGACTTGTGAATGGAAAGATGCATGCTGTCCGCGAGCCATTTTTGCCGCCAGATTGGGCGTAAGGTAAGTGTTTGGGGATTCGGATTATACAGAAAAACCCTTTTTGTAGACTTAAGTAATAGCTAACAGTAATAACAACTTCCGTGTTATTGACGGTCTACCGTGGGCCAGCTAACAGGCTGAGCATTTCAGATGTATTATCTTCGATTCTGACCACTACCAAGCCAAATGAGGGCACGTGTGTGTACTTGCCTGCACGGGCCCGATCATTTTACAAACAAGGAACCTGACGTTCAGAGAAGGTACGTGACTTGCTACAGGCTAGCAACGGGCCGGCGGCCCTCACATTTCTCCGAGTCCCACTGTCTCCTGCCATGCCCTGCTTCCATCCATGTGCAGGAAGAAGCCAAACAAAGAACTGGTGATCCCACGCACACGAGACCTCTGGAGTGACCAGTGGGAGCGTTTGGATGAACGCACAGGGATGTGAACACGGGACACAGCCTGCGCCTGACCCAGGGCAGCATTTCACCATGCTCACCTGAGAAGGCCCCCTTCCCACAGCTTCCCGGTGGAAGGAGCACCGAGTCCGGAACGAGGGTTTCAAACCAGGTGAACGTGGCTGCTTTGGAACACAACAGTCTCTCAAGGACACTGGTCCTCCCCAGCTCGGGAGGGAGGGCTCTGCTAACAAATGATTTGAATTACAGGGAATTTGAATGTGTTCTCTCCTCTTGGACAGAGTCAGTGCAATTATGAAATAGCCCTGTTTTGAACGTATGTTGTCCAGATGCCGCTACAGCTGAGCCTTTTCATGAGCAGCAGACTCCTGACCCATTTCATGCGGAGGAGTCACACCCCCACACGAGAAGTGGACACCCATGATCTGTGCAAAGATTCCAAATCGAAACAAGCCATTGCCCACGAAAATTCAAGCTATCGAAACCTAGACTGTCTGGGTTGGGGACAGGGGCAGAGTTAATATTATTTAGAAAATAAAACAACAGCTGTTTAACGACACTTTAGGAATTAGAAAAATCTCACATTTTGCCAAGATGAGCCAAATGTTGTGACACATTAAATGCTGACATCGAAACATGCTCTAGGATGAGTTCCCCACTGCTTACTCACTTCATTTTATAAGTGGAAAGTTTTTTTGGTGTAAGAATTTTCTATTCTTGGACTCAAGCGAAACAATTTTTTCCCTCCTTCCTGTCCTCCAAGTGGAATTAAATCAAAGACCACTTTGAGCTGTGCAGAGAGAGGACAAGCATCTCTAAAAATAAATTAATGAATAAAAAATAATATATCCCCTGCCCTAGTCTTAAAACACAAAATGGCTAGAAATGCACACTGATAATCTCACAATAAAAGAATATTAACTTAGGCCTATGGAACAAAATTGCATTAATGCCTCAACAAACACTTTTTAAAATTAATATTGCATGTTTGCACATGATGAGTAGATTTGACTAAGCATTTTTAAGGCATTAAAGCCTCAGGGTCAGGATGTACAAGATTTGCTAGAATGACAGGAGAAATGTCCCACAGATATCCACAGGGGTCTTTTTATTTCCTTATCTCTGTTTCCTCAGCTTCTCATAGCCAGGTTCACTGATGCCCTAACCTAATTAGACTTAGTCACCATCGCCTCCCACCCCCACCCCTTCGCACCAGAGTCCAGAGCAGTTGGGTTCAGAGAGGATAAGTATGCACACCGTCTTTCCTACTCCCTCCCTCCCTCACTTTCCTTCCCCTCCCATCAAGGTCCATCCAGTGGGACTGAATATAATATCAAGTCTTCCCTTTCATTTTGATCAAAGTTCTAATGTCCCAGTCCTATCATTCATGGCCATTGGGCACTCATGTTCTCCAAGTCATAACGCTGTGGTGGATATCGTGATGTGTTCCCCAGATCCCTTTTCAGGAGGGAAGGACTTCTTTCCCCAGCTGCTGGGAACACAGCCAGAAGATGGCCCTCAGCTGTTAGCCATCTTTGAGACTTGCTTCCCTGAAAGAAAAATTCTGACCCAAAGTCATGCCTTCCTCCAGTCTCCAGTGCAGCCCAATCCAATGACTACTCAGTGCGGGGGGGAGGGGGCATAAAGGCCTGACACCCCCCCCCCCCAGACACAGGCCTCTCCCTCCAGTTTAGGACAATTCTGCAGGGTTCTCCCAAGTTCCCAATGGGGTCAGCTAAGGCCTTTGTTGGGGAACCGCCTCAGCTAACTTCTCGGCTCAATCTCATTTGCCATCTCTTCCTTCCACAGATGTTGATCCCAAGAGCATTACCAAATAGATCTCCTGCATACTGATTTGTAGCTCAGGCTCGACTTCCTGGGGCACCCAACCTGTGACTTTCCCCCCTTCCTACGCTGTCCCTCTTCTGGTGATGTGGTGTCTGTATCTGAATCCTGAGCCTGAACAAAGACCCCCCCCTTATTCCATCCCCACCACTTCCTTCCCCATCACTGCAGTTAGAGGGCTGGGTTCTGCTTGCAACACCTGGCTGAGATGGTCTGCCTCCCGCTGAACGTCAAGCCGCACCACAGCCGCACTAGACCGTGGCTGGTAGCCGAGGGTCAGCGGTTCCCAACCTCCCAGGAGGGAATCCCTTCAGATCCCCGCTGGCCCCATGCTGAGCATCTGACAGGCTGAGACAAGATACTGCCACCTCATGCCCCCTGGAAGAGTGGGCCTGCTTCACCCACTGAGCAGAGCCTCTGCAATGAACAGGAGGCCCCCTCCCAGCACCTCCCTGCGCAAAGGGCCCACCCTGCCCTAAAGGGTAAATTGGGACCAAGCCTACCCCCACCCCATACCTCTTGGCTCCCATCAGATCAAACTCTCTTATGCAACAAACGTAATAGGTGGCTCAGTGGGATCTCAAAAACGACAACTGAAGCTCAGATATTATTGTTCTTCCTGTAACCTGTGACGTCCAAGGCCTCACAGAGCAGAGGGAGAGACTGCAAATGCAGATGAGGTGACACTGAAAGTAATAGGGAGCTCTTTTTTTTTTTAATGTTTATTTTTCAGAGAGAGAGAGAGACACAGCACAAGCAGGAGAGGGGCAGAGAGAGAGGGAGACACAGAATCCGCAGCAGGCTCCAGGCTCTGAGCGGTCAGCACAGAACCCGACGTGCGGCTCGGAACTCCTGAACCGCGAGATCGTGACCTGAGCTGAAGTCGGACGCTTCCCCAACCGAGCCACCCAGGCGCCCCAAGCGGCTCTTTTTTTGGCCCTTGTAACTTTATAGGAGTTTCAAGCTCAGTAAATCTTAAATTTTGTGACCTCTTTGCCATTTTAACTCAGCAACCACAATGCTGCGGTATACGGAACATGGCAGCTGCAAGCATTTGCTCATTTAGTTTGAGTTACCGAACGTCTACAACTCTCCTTTCTTTTCCTAAGTGTTCGGTAATTCAGACTTTGCACTTCTACTTATATCATTACTAATTAAATTAGTCTGAATCAATGAGGTTTACATCTTATATAGTCACTTTCTTAGCCATTCCCAGCTCATGACAAGAAGAGGCCTGTGTACCACTTCTGTCTTCTTACTCACCGCCTGCCCCCACCCCCCCACAACCCATCCCTCCACACTATGGCAGAGTATGATAGCCACATCCAGGCAGAAAATAAGTGATTAGAATGGTGCTAATAAATCTAGTCTTACATACTTGAGGTCTTAACATTTAAAGACTGTGGAATCTGTGAAATCTCAGTTAAGCAAACACGAAGACAGCCGGGAAAAAAGAATGTGGTGGAGGGAGCAGAGAATGGCCGGTCTTCCCGCCGGGGGTGGGGCAGAGTCCAATATCTGCTTCCGATACCACATTCCTTCTTCGAGGCTGTCCTGGTGCACTAACGTGAAACTATTCTCCGTGTCTGTGAACAATTCCGTCTTCCAGCCACATTTACTATGAGGAGACTCTGGTTTCCAAATGGCCTCTCCAGCCCTTTCCCCTACTCAAATCACACCTCTCCATCAACACCAACTCGAAGTCCCACCTCAGGCATACAGTTGTCCCGGTTCCTGACTTTCAAGAAAGGTGGAAAGGTGGACATAATCCAATGAACTTGGTGTCAATCCCTTGGGAATTCCAGAATGGCCTGCTGAAGAGCTAATTGGTGAGCAAGGGCAAGAGAAAGTGCTGATGGCTGAGAGGTTATGTGGATGCACCATATACAAGTTATTATATTCTTGGGGACAATTCGATTTAAAGCAACTGTTTACTGGGTACCTCCTATGGTACAGGTCAGGCACTGTACCAAGTATGAAGGGGATTCAAGACAAAATGAGGTGCGAGCGCTGTCCTAAATGGGCCAAGACAAAAGCCAGTACAATCTGATGAAGGCGTTGTATTGGAGGTGAATAATGGAAGACAAGATGTCCATAAGAAGTTTCATATCAACCAGGAGGGAAGCACCGTGAGGTGACAGAGTTCCATTTCTCACCTTGTCCTAGTCAACACTGCAATCCTTTACACAGAAGAAAAAATAAAGCACCTGCTTCTTGGGTCTTAATGACTGGCCTGACAGAGCACAAAGTATAATTCCAAAATTATCTCAGTGGGTTGAAAAGATAGGAGAAAACGCACTTTCCCCCATATGAAGCAAGGGTAAATGTAAAATCTGCCCAGTTTAAGCCAAAGGAAAACCAATAGTGTAAGGAAAAAAAATGTTTAGGATACAGAGTTCAGTTTAAAAGCAGAAACAAGACTGTACCTAAGTTATGATTACAATTGTATAAAAAACTCCCACATGAATGATTTTAAAAGAAATGTAAACAGTAGCTCAAACACAGTTTGAAGCAGCACTCCACTTAATAACCATTCAGGTTAGAAGAACAAATTTTAGTCAATCACAGGGTCAAAAGAAGATAGCTGTCTGCCATCAAAAGAAGATAGTAACTATTTCACAAAGCTAATGAAGTCGTCTGCCACGTTAAAGTGTCTCGTTTGAGTCCGAAGAAGCAGTAATAGCTCCACGATACTGGCGTGGCCAGATTTACAGGATCTTATACTGAAATGGCCATTCCCTTTTAAGAGGGACATTAGCGTCCATCAATAGGAGATCGGTTAAATAAATTATGATAATCCACACAATGGAGACCAGGTAGCCATTAAAACGACGATGTGCAGCTACTTTTATTGAAAAGAAGAGATGTCCATGGCACGCTTTTGAATGAGGGGAAGAAACAAGCAAGTTACAGAATAGCCTATATAATATTAACCAGTTTATACAAGGTTACGCTTGTCTTTATTTTGTAACATTTTTACATTTTTAAAATGCATGTTTCTAAACATGAAGGTATAAGATACGGGACTGTTTATCCTGCACAGGTGAAGATTGCTGGAGAGAAGAGAGAAGGGTCATAGCTGTCAGGTAAGTCCATCTAGCACAGGAGGCTGTAACAATGTCACTTCCCACTCGCTGCTCATACTGTGTGGATGTAAACTGAACACCTGCTGTATGTCACTCATCAGGCTTCCCACTAGGAACATACAGATGAACGAGATACTGTGCCTTTAGGAGGCCACAGGAGAGTGGAGGAGAGATGGGGCATTTGTTTCCTTTGGCTGTTGTAACAAATCCGAGGCTTCAAATTACAAAAATTTACGCCCTCACAGTTCTGAAACCCAGAAGTCTGAAGGCAAGATTTCAGCCAGCCCACACTCCCTGCAGAGGCTCGAGGGGAAGACCCCATCCAGCTTCTGGTGGCTGCCGTTACTCCTCGGCTTGTGGCCGCGTCACTGAAATCTCTGTCTCCATGTCACATGGCCTTCTCCTCTGTGTCTGTTTCAAATCCCCCTGACCTTTCCCATAGAAGGACACCTGTCATTAGATTTAAGGCCCATCTGAATAATCCAGGATGATCTCTTAACTTAATTACATCTGCAGAGATTCTGTTTTCCTTTTTTTAATTTTTTTTTATAGATGAAATTTATTGTGAGATTCTTTTTTCCAAACAAGGTTACATTTATAGGTTCCTGGTAGACATATCTTGGGGTATGGGGATATCATTCAATCCACTATAAACGACTGGAAGCAAGAGAGAGCAGAGAATAAGGGTAGAGGAGAGGATACTGTGGTGTATATATCAGGATTTAGCTATTTGCTCACATGTCTATCATTCCCACTAGACCGAATTCTCAGTAGGGATGCTATCCCCTCAAAGAGTGGAAATTGGTTCTTCTAAAGCAAAAAACCGAAAAACAAACAAAAACCCCACAACAAACCACAACAACAAAAAACATATTCTTTATTATAAAGGCATAGATATAGTACACAAATATATACAGTACATCTGTGGTATTAAAATTTCATCAAGTAGGGGCATTTAGGGGGAAAATGTCTTAAAGTTCCCCTTGAGGGAATAATAATGAAAATCAGGTTAAGGAACACTGAAGTAGCCAGGACCTCCACAAAACCAAAGACTATCTCATAGTCATCCATGTGTAAGCAAAGTGCTCAGTAACTGTGAATTCATTAGTTTAATTGATGGATGAAGCTTCAGGGAGACCAATTTGGCCTAAGGAGGAGTTCTACAAACAGAGCTGATAGTGAACTGTACCTGCCCCCACAAGGTAGTAAGCACCCTGTCCTTGGAAGTATTCAAGCAGAGGCTAAATGAGGGTTTCCATTTGAAAAATGTCAGGACTAGTACAGAAATATTTGTTAAGCTTCATCAGCCCATGACACATGAATGTCACAATACCATGAATCCCGTTGGGTATTTGTTCAGCTGCTTTGGCTTTCAGACAAACCGAGTCCAATTATTTCAAGTCTGAATGTCTAGGACCATACGTAAGCCCTAACCATGACTTTAGACTTTCTACCAAGATGGAAAAACAACACCCTATTGAAACTGTTGCTTTCAACCTGCTTTCAGCTAGGACACCTAGCCCAGCGTCTGTGATTGTTTTGTTTTTGCTTCGGCTATTCTGTTTTGCGAAGATAGTACAAATTAAACGAATTAGCAAGGAGTGAGATTCTGAGATAAGGCACGCTATTACTTTCAATCTGTCATTGACTGTATTTCCCTTTTGGCTTAGCTGCAAAGCACCAGATGATTCAATGACACGAAGGAGAAAGGATCCCACTCCTAAAGCAAATTAACTGTGGGAAACAAAGGCAAGGCTCTGCCTCTAGCACTTGCTAAAGGCCTGGATTTTTTTAAAATGTAAGGCTTATATTTACGCAAGGGGATGGTTTAACCCTCCTCTCAATTATCCAGAAATTGGGTAAGCTAATTGATCAAAGAGTCGATAAATCTGAGTCACTTCGAGCAGCTGGTGTTTCACAGCCGATGTGTGGGATACCAAGGAAACCTTCAAAACAGGAAATATCAGACTCAACTCCAGAGAGTGGAGCTGTGGTGAATTTGTACTTTTCGGGTTTGCACAATGATTTGCAGATGTCTTCGGAAACCTGTGGCCAAGGGAGGGCGGCTTGGGCCACGCTTGCCCTTCACTGGACCTAACCTTCCAGGCACCGGGCAGGAGGGGCCCCTGGAGCTGCGTAGCCACTGCCCGAGCGGATGAACTGGGGGGAAAGGTGTTTCAAATTATTCCTTCCTTAAGCGAAAACAGCTCCACGAAGCCATCGGTTTAAAAACTACTTAAGCATCTGCTCTTACTGGCTTAGCTTTCTTCTCCGACCACAGCCACATGGGATGGCACAGCCAGAGTTGGGGAGTCTCCTCCTGCCTTAGCATGAGGTGAATTTATACCCCTCAGCCCTGTTACCCCCTTAAGATGCCAGGGGCATAAATTGTCTCATTAGGTGAGGAGAACTGCAGCTTGATCACTGACAGAGAGCTGTACCCTTTCATGGCTAAAAGCTAACACAAAATTTCTCACTCTGGGAAACTTCTTTCCAGTGGGGTCCAGACGCGGGGGGGGGGGGGGGGGTGCAGGGGGTGTTGGCTTTAAAATCTCACACACCATAATCCAGCAGTTTGATTTTTTAAAAAAAAGAAGAAGGGAGGAAGGGAAAGAAAGAAAGAAAGAAAGAAAGAAAGAAAGAAAGAAAGAAAGAAAGAAAGAAAGAAAGGGAAAGAAAGACAAAGTTTAAGAAAGAAAGTTAAACAAGTTGGCAGCTGGTCAAAAATATCACCATTCTGATTTTTATGAATGTTTAAAATTTGAATCTGGGTTTGTTTTCTGAGTGCAGGAGCCTTGGGCCCAGAGCCAGCCTGAGAGGCAACGGCCCCCATTCAGACTCTTCTCCCCAGTGTCTCCCCATTCTGTAGCTGCAAGGCCAGAGTAAGGGTGAACTCCCCGTAGACTAAGGCTTCTGGAAACACAATCACAAACTCAGCCTCCACTCCAGCCTCTGACCCATGAACAGCACAACTATATAACCATGTCTACACTGAAGAAGAGAGAATAATGCAGGAAAGGGGGACATAAATGATTTCAGCTAGTAAATTCAACAATTGTCATTGTTCTGTGATATGAGAATGGTTGCTGCCTGTCTGCAAGAAATCTTCCTGTATATTAACCCATATTAATCTATTAGAAGATTACTCACATAAGAAATGAATTCTTGGCTTTACAAAATGAACCACTAAGAGACTCCTCTGAATGGAGAGCTTCCCTGGTTACACTGATCCGAAATACCTCTCAGAAAGAAAGGATAGTGACAGTCACAGACAAAATTCAACTGACTTCACTAAGAAGGTATTTGCATATAGCTTTCCAGGAATGTCATCTGCCCCTTAAAGATGGATATGGTGGCAGCCAAGAGTCCCCTCAATACCCTAAACGATGTTTTTCAAGGTATAATTCATCACAGCTGAATTATACCTGGAACTTGTGAAAAACTCAAATTCCCAAGCCCCATCCTTAAACACGCAAGTCGAATCTCTGAAGGTGGCCTGGATCTGCACTTTTATTTATTTATTTATTTGTTTGTTTAACTTTATTTATTTTGAGAGAAAGAGAGCAAGAGAGGGGCAGAGGGAGAAGGAGAGAGAGAATCCTGAGCAGGCTCCAAGCTGCCAGCACAGGGCTAGATGCGGGGCTCAAACTGGTGAACTGAACTGTGAGATCATGACCTGAGCAAAAATCAAAAGTCAGATGCTTAACCAACTGAACCCCCCAGGCATCCCCTGGATCTGCACTTTTGAACACTCTCCCAAGTGATTAATGTTGATAGAGTTTGAGAACCACTTCCCCAAAGCAGAGCACCTGCCGGCAGTAAACAGTGATACATTTAGATGGACTGTCTCAACTCAGAAAAAAATCTGTGCAGACAGTAAGTGCTCAGCAAATCTGATTCTTACTATTACCTCCAAGCAGAGTGAGCATTCAAGAGCCTTTTGGCAAGGGCACCTGGCTGGCTCAGTCAGTGGAGAACGCAACCCTTGATCTCAGGGTCCTGAGTTTGAGCCCCGTGTTGGGCATTGAGATTACTTAGAAAAAAAGAAAAAGCAATTAAAAAAAAAAAAAAAAAAAAGAGGCTTTTGGCAGTTAGGGCATCTTAATGGAAAAGAAGAAAAGCCATGTAGAAACCTGACAACGCCTTAAAAATACACGGCACTTAGCCACTCATACACCTTGTTTGAAGGCTTTTCTCTTGCCAAAAATATTTGAAACTGTCTGAAAGTGAAGCCTGTACCTCACCAAAAATGACAATGCAGACACAGTCATAAACTTCTGTCTGTCTCAACTGTTCTGTGTTTTTTAGTTCCTTTCTTGCGGCCAACCATGGGTATGACATACAATGAAAATAAAGTTTATAAACTGACTTTTACTAAAAAGGGAGGCTGAAACCAAATGAGGACTTCAGGCTTAGACTGAATACAGTTACAGAAAGTTGCCACCCAAAAAAAGTGTTCTCATCCGTTCTTCAGAGTTCACTGAGCAAAGCAGACAGCTGAACTCTGGTTTGCAGGGAATCCTAGAAGCAAATAGGAGATAGGCCCACATGCTTGGGGGGTACTGCCATTATTTAAACAGTATGCTTCAAAACAGGAATGCTTATTTTTATTTTTTGATCTTTCAGCTAGTAATTTTGATGGATTATGAGAACAGAAGCTAAATGTAATAAGGGGTCTGAACAAAACCAGACTTGTTTTTTTGAAAAAGGAAATGGACTATGAAGTAACTCATTTATCCCCCAATCAAGCCTCTAAGAAGCCATCTTATCTACCACAAATCAAGCCTCATAAACAATTGCTAATATGTGGGTTAGCATTTTCTCTCTCAGAGGGAAGTGTAAAATTTATTACAGTGATGTTCTGAAAACCTTTTATTTACAGATGTTAAGAACTGGAAGAAAGTTTTGGCCAAGACTCTTGAGCAGGACGTGTGGCCACAGTAAATAGAAAAATGAAAAACAGGGGCACCTGGGTGGCTCAGTCAGCTAGGCATCTGACTTCGGCTCAGGTCATGATCTCACGGTCTGTGAGTTCGAGCCCCGCGTCGGGCTCTGTGCTGACAGCTCAGAGCCCAGAGCCTGCTTTGGATTTTGTGTCTCCCTCTCTTTCTGCCCCTCCCCCACTCACACTCTATCTCCCTCTCTCTCTCAAAAATAAACATTAAAACTAATTTTTTTTAATTAAAAAAAAAAAGAAAAACAAATTAAAAGCTCTCAAAGGGTTGGATTACAAAGGCAACAGAAATGCCAAACTGTGGGAGAAGTGGGGAAGATAGAGACAAAAGAGGAATACTGCTAATAAATGTCTTAATCAACACATATTACAGCAGCATCTAAATTATATACATAACAAATTTTAACTCAAATAACCAGTTTTTATCAGACACCTACCATGTGCCAGGAATACTGCTGACTTGTAGATGAGTATTGAGCTATATATTTAAGTGCCATTCCTTTTTATAAGATCCTATTGTATTTTCTTACAATGTATGAATCAGGCCATTAATTCACTCTAAGATACACGACAAAATGCAGAGTCACAGATTTGAAGCATTTCTTAGAACCAAAATTTATAACTCTTAGGTATGGTTAACACATACCAGGGAGAAATAAGCATCATTTACTTGGTTATGTCTACTCTGTCTTCCAGAATCAGAGTCAGATAAAGTCTACCAAATAAGACGTCTGTATGTTTATCCACCTCTACCTACCCAGCACATTCTTTAACTTGGGACTGCGTGTAGACTGCAAAGGGGCATGTGAGAAATGACTGAGCCCTAATTCTATAATAAGCATTACACACAACATAGGTATATAAGTATACTCATGTACAACAAACTTTAAAGTTTAATAAGACAAATATATTCAGAGCAGAGATACATGGTCTAGGGGAAAATCCATGAAGTCAGATATTCTGGCTGTCATGGTCATTGGTGTGTGTATCCATAGCATTCGCCATTGTGCCTGACCCAGGCTACATGCTCAGGGAACACCTGCTAGATGAACAAAGGAAAGAATGACTGACTGAATGAACGAATGAATGAATACCTACCAGAAAATTTTAAGTGGTTAATTTGGAACACTACTAGGGCTAGAAGCATGAATTCTCAATTGGCATGGGCTTGTGTGAATCAGTCGTGCTACAGCCAAGGAATAAGTCTGTGTGGCCAAGAGATTGGCTACATGTGGAGGGATTGAGCAAATAAATACACCAAGGATAATGGGAGCCAGGCTTCTCACTGTCGGAAGAAAGAACTACCAATATAGAAAGAGAATTGATTAGAATAAAGTGTGTAGTTGTTAGGTTGAAACTGTGGGTAGCAGTGTGAACCCAGTCGTTTTAGATAGATGGATACACAGACTTGTGTGTGTGTGTGTGTGTGTCCTCATTCTGTCTGCTGAGAAGTCCTAAAACAATGACACTCCAGTAACAATGAGCACATCCCGATCCCATATCTTGGTTACTAAATACCATACTCCACTAAAAGGAATCAAAGCTCCTTGAAGAAATGGCTGGTTCCAAAGAAAGTATAAAATGAGCCCAAAACATCTTTTTGTGCCAGAACATTCCAAAGTATTCAAAGAAAAACAGAGACAGCTCAAAAGGACACAAGAGCCAGCATGAAGGGACTCCTGATAGCTGAGTTGGGAACAATTTAATCACAAAATGAATTATGCTAGTACTTGGTTATAACACAATGAATAAAATAGGAACTCATGATTCCACAGTGGTATAAATAACAAGGGTGATATTTAAGCCAAAGTATGAACAATAAGCCACTGAATGAGAAGAATCATGACAACTACTGCAAGGATTCCTTGGCTGAGATGATGTTGGCATGTCTAAAGAACAGAGAAGGCTGGTGTGGCTGAAGCATGCAGAATGGGCACAGAGAGTCACAGAAGATAACTGGAGAAGCTGACTGGGTCCAGACCAGGTAGAGTTTACAACCATCACAGGAGGTTGGATTTTATTCCGTGTCATAGGAAGCCTTTGGAATGTTTTAAGCATGCTGTGATTCACATGTTTTAAACATTTCTCTGGCTGCTGTATAGAGGAAACATAATAGTACAAGAGTGTAAGCAAAGACATTAATGGGGAAGTTATTGCAGTTGCTCAGGCTAGAGAGGATAACAGACCATAGCAGAGTGTGGTGTTGGAGGTTGAAAAAGTGGGCAGATTAGGAATGTATTCTGAAGGAAGCACTGACAGATCTTGATGATAGACATAGAATGGTAAAGAGAAAATCAAAATAATGCCCAGTTTTTTGGCTTCAGCAGTTAAGTGGATGAGGGAGCTGCTTACTGAGAATGGATGATAGGGAGAGAAGCAGATTTTGGGGGTAAGGAAAATATCGACAGCTCTGTTCTAACAGCCATGATAAATCTGAACTTCCTACCAAACATCCATGTGATGATGCAGATAAACAGTTGCCTACAGAAAATCTGAAGCTCCAAGTAAAGGTCAGAGCTAGAGACACAGATTTGGGAGTCATTGGTGTGTAGGTTATATTGAAGACCATAAAGTTAGATGAGATCACCCATGGGAAAAAATACTGCTTGAGATTAGGAAAGAGCTTAGGGATGTTCTCCAGAAACCCCTAGCATTTAGAGATCTAGCAGGGAGGAGGAGCCAGCAAAGGAGACAGCTAGTGAGGTAGGAGCAAGACATGTGGCATCATGAAAGTCGAGATTTATTTTTTCTAAAGGACTGCAAACATGAACGAGTGTCATATAATATGAGACCACCGAGTTTGGTAACATGGAGGAAATGGCGCCCTTGACAGGCGCAGTCTCAACAGCAGTGAGGACAGAAATCCCACCAGAATGAGTTAATTAATCCAACCAGCGAATGTGAAACAAGGAAGTGTAGGCAAGTCTTTCAGTTCTGCTATAAAGGGGAGTAGAAGAATGGAGTGGAAGCTGGAAGGGTAAGTAGAATCAAGGAAGGTTTGGCTTTTTTTTTTTTTTTTGTCTGTTAGGAAAGAGATATTGGGGCCCATCTTTTGCTCTAGATACGTATCCTCTAGACAGAGTAGGGACATTTGTGAAGCAGTGATGCAGGAGAGGAGATAGCTGCAAGAGTTAATGAGCTGAAAAATAAGGAGACAGATACAGGGTACAAATAAGTCTTTTGATAGGTTGAAAGCAAGGACAACTTATTATAAGGAGGGAAGGAAAGGAACACGGTAGCAGAAGGAGATTAACTGATGCAAAAACAGTTGGCTGCTTCTATTTTCCTAATGAAGACTGAGACAGGGTCACAACAGGGTCACAAGACAAGAGCAGGGAGGGGGTGAGGAGAAGGTCCAGCACAGCAATTCTGAGGAGCAGAAAAGTGAAGGAAATATGATTGCTGCTATGTTGAACGTCCACTTGAGATGTGAGACCAAGAGTTCAAAGCGAGAACAGTCAGCACACATGTTTTTCTCCAGCCAAGTGCCAGCACGAGTAGGTAGTTACAGTTTTAACCAGGACTGGGGCTCGGCCAGCCAAGTCCAGTGGGGGCGAGTGTACGAGAATTCAGAATTAAAGGACAATTAACGATGTCCGCAATGATGAAATGCAGCAGTTAAACCAGAGATGGAGGGAAATAAGGGCATGGGAGAAGATGACTGCAAGTGATGGTCAATGATTTGGAGACCTCAATAAGGTCAACAAACTTCCAGTAAGTGGTAGAATACATGAGCTAAAGGGTGGACGGAGGGGGTCAAGAATGCGTCCCGGAGGAGGACAGCCAAAGAAGCAAAAGAACAGATCATGGGAGGTGAGGGGTTGAAGAACCATGAGACCAACTTTAGTTAGAAGATAAATTCATTTTGAAATTTGATAATATTTCAGTTTGCTGAATGGACCCTCTTTTTCCAAGTTTCCCCACTCCTTCCAAAGTCTAAAATGAATAACAAAAAAAGAATGAGACATAGGCAAATTATCAGAAAAAAATTTAGTGCTATTAAGTAAGTAGTCCTGAATTTTTTTAATCTGTTAATTTTGTTTTACCCAGTAACCCAGAGTTTCCCTACAGAACCCTTTTCTCGAGCATCATACGTTGGAAAATGCTGATCTACGGCTTTTGGTTAGGAAAGCACAAAGATCTCTGCAGAAATTATTTTATATCCTTTGAATTGACCAGTTGGTTGAAACAGACCTGCTATTTTTTTTCCCCTGAATTTCACAAAGAGTTAGAATGATTTACCCAGTTTGTGTTGGCCTCACCAAAATAGAGAACAAAATCTAGTTTCTACATCTGAAACCAAAGAATCACTCGATAATCAAAATAGGGTTTCCACTGACTGCTAAGGAACGTCATATCTATTCAGCGATTTTCAGGGCCGGCTTCACAGACGTGTGACACAAGGGCCCGGAAAGGGACCCACACTTGGGGCTTTAATGCTCTGTGATCGGTGTTTTGAAAATTCTCAATAATTTTCTCTTTGAACGTGTTTTTGTAAGTCAAGTCTAATTAAACAACGAAACATCACCAGGGTTTGGAGCCTCTGTTCGTGTTCAGTCCCTCCTCCCACCACCTCCATGCCTCCCCAGAAACTGCCCCCACCATCCTGCTCCTCCACCCCTACCCAGTGATCTCTGCTAACCCCCGCCCCCAGAAGGAAGCTAGATACAAACACAGGGAGAGTGAAAGCCAGAGGAGCACTTAGAGTGCACTGAGTTACAGGGAGGATGCCCAAACATTCGTGAGGGTTTACGCTGACCACTGGCCTTCCCTGTGTCTGAAGGTGTGTTGTTAGATAGCAAACAGAGAACACCACAGTTGGTTGAGAGACAGAAAGACCACAAAAGAAAGAAAAAAGCTTTATTCCTGATTTTTGGACAAAAGGACCTGTAATTTCGTTTTGTATCGTGCCTGCAAATGGTGAGTAACGAGCCCTGGCCATTTATTATGGATGATGATGGTGACGATGATAGCAAACAGGGGGAGGAAATGGATAAGAAAAAAGAGAAGGAAGACCAAAAAGAATGCTTTTATCCAAAAGCTCATACTTTCATAGCACTTACTAAGTTCGTGCAGTGTTTCAAGCGCTTCATACATTTTAACTTATTTAATCCTCTCAGCAATCCTTTGAGATAAGTACTCTGATGGCTCCATTTTACAGCTGAAGAGAGAGCTGCGCCCAGAGAGGTTAAGTAACTGGCCTGGGGTCGCCCAGGTGGTAAACGGCAGTGCCACGATTCAAACTCGGGTCGTCTCCCTCCAGAGTCTATAACTTGCCACAACTTTCCCATTTCCCCCGCTCTGGATCATACTTCAATGATACACACTGGCACCTGCCTCTACTAATTTTGAAGGATGTTATTTTTATAAAGAACCTCCAGAATATAAATTCAGTTTACTGATATTTGCCCTCCTGCTCATAAAACTTTCTTTATTGCTTAATTTAAGGACGGTCTTCTGCTTTAGTAACCCACCCCCAATGGAAGCGTTGATTAATCTTGACTTGGTAGTGGGAAGTGAGAGTTCTGATGTTTCAAATGTTATCTTTGCTTAAGTAGACAACGAGCATAGGCAGGCATAATGTATTCGCTCACCAATAATTATGTCGGCTGAGGATATGGGCCTGCACTTGGCCTGAAACCTTAATATAGAACATTCTTCATTGTATTTCCTGAACGCTGGAACTAGGTATTTATGCGAGACATAGTCTTTATGCAAAACAGGCCATTAGGACTCAGGCGGGACCCAGAGCTGTAACACTGCAGAGCGGAAAGGAAGGCTGACAAGGAAGCCTGGGGAGCTAGACTCCTACGTGGCCAATGTTCCTGCATAAGTTTCATTCCAAACTTCTGGCTTTTATCTCTACAATCACCAGCTTCCCTGGACAGGATCCTCTGTGTTCAAGTCCCTGGATTCCCCGTTAGGGAATTTTACCCTCTTTGAGAAGAGAATCATTTCCTTATTATTCATCTATACCCTTTATAATCTAGGCTGGAGACGTGGGGTTGGTGTTACACTGAGATTACATTCAAGAAAGAAAGCCAGTTTGCAGTAAGAAGATCTAGAAAGGGGAATTATTTCCATGAGAATAAATATTAAAAAGTGAAGCTACTTTGCCAGACCCCTGCCACCCAACAACTGTTATCAATTAACGCCGTCTCTGAACACATGGGATAACACTCGAAACAGACTGTGTAAGTAAGTGAAGAAGCAAACACCAGAGGTGATCATTTCTACCTTTATGGTGCTAATCCTGCATTTGACGGGGAAATGATGAGCCCCCCCTGAGTAAGGTGGCTTGCGCAATAGTGAAGGGTGCGGTGAGACGGAGGATTCAACTATACCCGTCTGCATCAACTCAAAACGTACACCCAGGGGGCGCCTGGCTGGCTCAGTCGGTGGAGAATGTGACTCCTGCTCTCGGGGTTGTGAGTTCGAGCCCCACACTGGGTGTAGAGATGACTTAGAACAAAATCTTTTTTAAAAAACATACACCCAGGAGCCCACATGTAGACTGAGCACTAGAAGTGGCGTTTTCAGGAAGACCAGAAGGTCCAGCTTCCTCCTTATCCTTTGTTCAGAGAATGATAAAGAAAATGCTACTCACCTTCCATTAGGAATCTTGAGAATCACAGAATGAACACACTTTCACTCCTTTACCCAATACTGTCCTACAACTTACCAACACTGAGGGCTGAAAATACTCCAAGTTATGGGTAAAGGTATCCTGTGTAAATGAGTGGCATAAGTAAAGAGTAAATGAGGCATGCAGGGATGATATGTAAGACACACAGCCTTTTCTGGCCTCACCAATGGGTTGTTCAGTTGTCTTTTGACCCACAGGCCTTCTATATGGACCAGGCAACACAGAAGACCTAATAACGGAGGCCATTTTCTTCCTCTTCCTCCCCTCAGGTCTTACCCTATGGCTCCTTGCCCTTCCCAAGCTAGAGCCCCCCTGGAAGTATGCTCCAGCCCCTGGCAAAGAAACTAGAAAAGAGGGCAGGAACGAACTCACGTGCCCATCCACCAACCGAATTAGCACATTTTACATATAGAATAAGCTAGCTTCCTTCAGTTTAAATTGGTTGAAATGCCACAGATAAGAATGTCAGTCCAGATTTGGAATCTCTTGAATAATGATGTTTGGGAGGACTCTTTCGACACCTTCCATTTTTCTTCCCCACATAATCATTTCAAGGTATTATATTATCAATCTGCAAAAGCCTAAGCAATTAGATTTTCATGAACCATGGAATGTTTTCCTCTCCAGTATAGCAGCTTAGAACTTAGAATGGTATCATGTGCCTCTTCTAAGAATTCAGTATTTAACTCTGTACAATTAAATGCAGGGCATTTTTGGCACAATCCCTGGACCAGGAACTGGTCCTGCCTCTCCGTCTTTCCCAGCCTGAACCTGCCCCTTAGGTCAAGCCACGTCTTCTTCCAAGCAAGTCTGAGAAGGAGGCATTGTGGGGGGGGAAATGAGGCCCTATGGAAAGCGAATCAGGTTGAAAATATTTATATTGTTAATTATACATTTTTTTGAAAAAAAAAATACTACTACACTTTCAATTTAACCCACTAATCGCTCAAGGTGTGCAGTAAATCTATTTGGAAACTTAGAAGAGAATTCCACATACTCTTACAAACAGCACCTATTCATTTCTGCAACACACTTTTTTACTGGAAGGGATATTTCCAGAACATCTGCATCTTGTTTGCTAAAGCATCATTATTGCCACCTGCTCTTGAAACCAACAACTGCAGATTGGCTATATCAATAATACAACATTCATGTATCGTATTGAATCCCTCTGTGGTGATCTCAACTGAGGGAAGGAGCTTAGTATCAGAGAATTTACAAAAAAGAAACACAGGCTGTGGTAAATTGGAACCATTCCAAACTCTAAAAAAAAAAATCCTAGGGATAAATACTAGGAATGTCTGGCAGGTTTTGAAACTAGATAACTTCATTTATCTGGAAACAGTTGTCTAGAAATATTACGAATTTATTAGAAAATGCCACTGTTGCGGCATAACGGGCAAATTCCAGAAATGTATCTGAAACTTCTAGAAACTGGCTTACAGAGTCGTAAGTAGATTCTGGTTCCAACCTTCCTCTGCTAATGGTTGACTTTGCCTTGTCATTGGAGACCAGTGTTTCAAATGCTGAATGACCGTTCATCCTGTGTGTTTGTTCGGTCCATTCTGTGGTGACCCCACGTGGGACTCAAGAAATATGAGACCCAGTCCTCCTCACGGTACTTAAAACTGAAGAGATTAGTGTGACACATATGGAACAATAATCTAAAACATACTGTACATTATTAATAAACACATATTGAAGACTTACCAATGTGCAATGCACCATGCAAAATACTTAACACACATCACCTAGTGTAATCCTTGCAATAAGACAATGAAAGAGGATACTGAAGTAGATTGTGAAGCAGGCCTTCAAACCATGTGTGTCTGAAAAAGCACAGAGCTGTTGCTTTTATTTTTTCTTTAAGTTTTATTTATTTTTGAGAGAGAGAGAGAGAGAGAGAGAGAGAGGGAGAGAGAGAGAGATGGGACAGAGAGAAGGGGGGATGGAGGATCCGAAGCAGGCTCTGCACAGAGAGCAGTGAGCCCGATGCAGGCCTCGAACTCATGAGCCATGAGATCGTGACCTGAGCCAAAGTCAGACACTCAACCAACTGAGCCACCCGGGCACCCCAAAGCTGTTGCTTTAGCGGTGCTCTCCTGCCTTCAAATGCACAGAGCACAGCATCAGCTATTGGCGCTCAGGGATTCAGAGATGCAGGAAGTCAAAGGTCTTGAGAAGATGCCTCTTCCCCTTGCCCACCAAAGTGACTGGAAGTTTTGGGTTTTGAAAATTTGAAGTTTATGGGATGTCCCAGGTGGAATAAGAGAGGAATCAGCTGTTTGCTCTTTGGCACATAGGAAACAACAGCCACAAGTCCACCTCTGATTCGAAGGCTGTCGTGGCCGTGCCGACTCTAGTCTCACGTTGGTGGGGATTTCTCCACGTCACACTCTCACAGGGCAAGGTGAACCCTGTACACAGCATTTCTCAACCTCTTCCCAGGGGATGCCAGTTTAGCGCCGTGAGACAGGGAGAAAATGAAGCAGAGCCACAGGCAACAGAAAGCAGATAATCGTCAGAAAAATACTGTCAGGGGAAGAGATGGAATGGATCTTCTAAGACGCCGGCTCTCGTTTTGTTCCCGGCAGATACCTACGTGGATGTCCTTCCCTTAAGTATGCCAGCCTCTTAAATCATGACTTATCTTCAGAAGAAAAAGTTGGCATTTTGTCATATCGATCGTTGGCGTAACTGGGGGCCAGCTCTTTTAACAACTTGGCAAGGCAAGTATTATTATCCCCATTTTACGGATCAGGATATTGAGGCTGGGAGAAGCCCCAGGCGCCCAGCTGCCTTCTACCACATGCATCCTACACTGTGAATCAACAAGCGATTCTGAAGTATTTTTAAATGTTACCATAGCACCAGCTGTTGAAGCCACTGCGCCATACCAAGCAGCAGAAATGTCTGCTATAAAACAGTAAGTAGCTCTGCCGGTTACATACTAAGAAAGATGAAATACCCCATTTGAGTAAATCTCAAACCACATCCTGGGGACTTCCCAGGCCTTGTCGCCAAACTACAGCCAGCCTGGTGGCAGCAGTGACTCAAGACGCCCAGTGCACACAGACACATGTCAGGCTCTGTGTGTTTCTAGAGCATTCATCGACTCCTGACAAAAACAATACCTAACTCCGGAGCTCCCGATTCTGATTTTTCTCTTTTTTTTTTTTTTTTTTTTTTCCCGCTCTTTTTAGATCCAAAGCTAAATGATAAACTATTTATTACTGACACAACCTTTCCCACCACCCCCCACCCCCCGCTGCCCAGCAGTCTCCCAGGAGATCCTCTGGCTCAGGTTTTCCCAGGCGTTGTCAGGCGTATCTGTGGCTCCAATAACTCCCATGTTTGTCTGCAACCGCTCCAGGCAGATGTCTGAAAATCACCCACTGACAGATTTACGTTCGTCAATCTCTGAAACACCCTCCGCCCCCACCCCCAAATCCTACCATACGTGTGGGTGAAAGTACTTGGAGGCCAAGTGCACCGGGTCCTCTCAAGTACATGCAAAGCTCAGACACGGAATTGCAATGGCATCCCGCCTGCCTGCCCTCCCCCTCCACTGCATTTCCTTATAAACCCTGGGCTCCTCAGCAACGCACGTTTCCCTGGCCTGCTTTCTTCCCAAGATCTGGAAAGACGCGGGCCTCCAGGCTTTTGAAACAAGATTAAAAGGTCTCTTTTACAGCTCTTGCGGAAAAACTCCACAGAGGAAACGTGGTTGGCAGGTAGAAAAACCGGGACCTGTCTCCTTGAAAATCACAGCTGTGTTATCTTTTTCCTCCACTGATCGCTTCCAGATTATCACTCGGGGCAGCCAGCCAATTAGCCAGTCCTCCGTGTCACAGAACCCGACTCCGGCAACAGCTCATTTCTCCACTGAAGGGAACGCGTTTGAAGATGTGTAGCCGGGCGGGCCAAGCGCGGAGCCTGGGGAAGGAAACTTGTGAGTGCGCCCTCGCCACGGCAAGTCGGCACACGAAGGGGATCGGGAGCCGGTGCAGGCAGGAAGTTTACCAAAGCCCGAGGAGGAGGCCAAACACAAAAGATTCCTTTCTGAGAGGAAAGAGGATTGAAACTGCAGGGAGACAAAATAGAAACACAGTCCGTGGGAACCGTGCAATGATGAAATCTGCTGCTGGTGGAGAACAGAACCCTTTATTCCGTGTCTCCTGCCTGCCTTTGTGAACAAGTTCTCTGCAGAGCCTGCTGGAAGCATCTTCCTCAGGATTCTTCTGGCACCTGGCCATTGCTCAGGTCTGACCTCGGGGAGCGATTCACACAAGGCAGCCACCTCTGCTTTGGATACCTGGGGTATCCAAATCTCCAGAAAGACTGGTCAGACCAAGACCCTGGCTGCTCCAAAGTCTGTTCCTTGAAGTTCTTTTACCTGGCAGCGCAGTAGGAAAGAGGCTTATGGGAGAAAGATTTGGGCCAGATTCCCTGCTCGTGGTGACAGTGCAAACAAATCGTGCATCCAGGAAGTCACTGTTTGGGCAAGAATCATCAGGATACTGACTTACACATATACCCATACCTACAACGGGCGGGACCACACTAAGCACCAAGGGCAAAGTCTCTCCTACTGATTTTTAAAGGTCTCTGATCAGCAGTTCTCAAACTGCCCTGAGGGGTACCAATGTCTCACAAGGTGTTAATAGTCTTGTTATGAAACTAAGTTCCTATCACTGGAATAAGCTTAGAAAATGCTTCCTGAAACAAAGCTGAACAAGATTCATTACTGTTGGGCTCTTCCCAGCCCTTAGCAAGATTTGCCAAATGTACTGACCATAGAGCCCTTTTAACACGATGCACTTCTTAAGATCTAATTGGACACCAGTGATGCGGGACACATAGTTTGGGAAGAACCGCTACCACTCTCTATCAAGAGATGATGGGGACCCGGGGCAATATCCCTCGTCAGGAACGGACCTTCTGGCTTTCTTTTCCCTGGGGTAGGGGTGCCACTACTCACTGACCCTTACCCCAAAATGTATGAACTCTTAGGGAGGCATTTGTTGGGCGCCAGCCTGAGTATGACGAGTGTGCCATAAATAACATCCTATTATATCTCACGACAATCAGTGGGGTGGGTATTGCTCTCCCGTTTTTGATGGGCAGTGAAAATCAGAGATGTCAAGGTCACAAAGGAGTGGTGCTTTAAAGCTCCCTACCTAGGGGTGCGTTAAATGGGTGATGGGTACTAAGGAGGGCACTTGTGATGAGCACTGGGTGCTGTGTGTAAGTGATGAATCACTACATTCTATACCTGAAACCAACATTACACTGTATGCGAACCAACTGGAACTTAAGTAAAAACTTGAAAAAGAAAAAAAGCTCCAGACCTAGAAGGACCAAGAGTCGCATCCTACAGTCAACAGTAAGAAATCAACCTTCTTAGCTTAGGCAAAGTGTGAAGGAAGCTGGGTAAGGAGGACAGCACCATCTCGAAGGGAAAAACATCCAGTTGCCTAATACATCTCCATCTTTTGAATGCAAAAGAGCACTGTAGTCTCACCTTACTATGTTTTTCCTAAAATATGTCTGACTTAATAAAGCTGTTGTACATCTAATTATTAATTAGGATTTTTTCACCAAATATGCACAAAACAACATGTGTGATCTTTCCTCATAAAGCTCTAAGATCAGCAGGATAGCCTCTCTTCAAAGGCAGCAAATATCTGCTCTTTCCTTGGAAACGTCAATAAATATATTTTCTTAAAAAGCTTCAGCTAGGGCTGAAGCTCCACTAAAAAATCAGCCCCTAATAATTCTTTTCTGAAACATTCTGCAAACTTTTATGGGGGTTGCTTTGGCAGAGCCAGTATTTTTTCAGTGGTGTCAAGGTTTTGTGCTTACCTATTCCTATTAAAATTATATATTTTTGCAGTTCCCAATAAAACTCATTGTATGGTATGCTAGAATAAATCTCGAAATCTCCCTGAAGTGCTAGAAACTTTCAGATATATGTCTATTAAGTTTTTATTTCTTGAGCAAGTTGCATGTGTGCCAAAATATGCATTTCATTGCTAGAACGGTCCTAAGTCCACAAAGCTGTGGTAGAACCACAGAGGAGCACCGAGTTGTCCGTCACTAAAAATCCATATCCATCAGGTTGGAAGTGGCCATGTCGGCCTGCCAAAGGAATTCCTGAGATGGCCACTCACCTGGGTATCTCCCACTCTTCAAACACGCCGGGCACTCAAAATAGATTTGTCCAACCTGAGTTGTTATCCCGGCAACAGAAGATCAAAATTTTTTCCCCTTAGCATGGTTTAAGGTTTTTACCATATGTCCAGAGGACCGGCACAGTCAGGTTTTTACCCTCAGAAGCGTGAGTCACAAGCCAAAGCTAATAAAAGTACTTTTTGTTAAGGCAAGGATGAATAATGTTTAACTCTACCGTCAAAGAGGCAAGACAAAGAGCCTATGGGTAGAAGGGGTAGGAAGACAGATTTCAGATTAACACCAGAAAGATCTTTCCCACAGATGGTGTCAGTGTTGCACACTCCGGAAGATGGCTGAACACGCTCGCGAGGCAGGAAGTTCTGTTTCTGGAGGTAGCCAAGCATTGTCCAGATCAGTGGTTCTCCAGGTGGGGTCCCCACACCAGTAGCATCACCATCACCTGGGTACTTGCTGGAAATGAAAATTCTCAGGCCCCACCGCAGAGCCACATATTCAGAAACGCCAGGGCTAAGATTCAACAGTCTGGGTTTTAACAAGCCCTCCAGGGGATTTTGATGCCTGCTAAAACTGGAGAAACACTGGCTAACACACCGCTTGGCAAGGATCACGCAAAGAAGATTCAACCAACAGATGAGTAATTGGACTGGATGACCAGTCAACCCTGGAGTTCTGGTAGTCTAATAAGGTTCTTTGGCCTGAATTATTTCCTTTTTGGAAATAAGGAATCAATGGCCTATCAACACTTACTTAGGCTTCACCCCTGGGCAACACTCTGAATTATGTAAAGAAACCAAAATAAATTATCACAACTGTTGTAAATCCTGACACTCAAATCTCCTGAAGAGCTTGAAAAAATAATACCAATACCTGGCCACCCAGAGTCTCTGGAGATGGGGTCCTAGGCCTACTTTTTACCAGGTGCTTTCACATCAAGCATCTCTCTTAGTCTCCACAATAATCCTATCTTCACAACAATCTTATGAGATGGGTATTAACTGCCATCCCCAGTTTTACACATGGAACCTGAGGCTTACAGTGGTTGAGTGACTGACTCATCCAAGTTCACGGAGCCAGGAAATGCCTGGAGTGAGATTCAAACCCAAGTCTCAAGATCCGTGTTCGTTCTCCTCCACCCACTTTCCTTCTCCTTTCCACGTCTGAGACTTTCTGGGTGCATGGCTCCCCAAGCCGCTGTGCTCCCCACTGGTGGCAGGTCTGGTGACAGCAGCCCTCCGGCTCTATGAAATCTTGTGAAATCTTGGCAGTGGGTGTGGTCTTCTCTCACAAAGTTGCTTTCCGTTGGCCGCCTGCAAACCCACCCTCCTGAGCAAAACCAGAAGCTACCTTTGAGCTGGGCTATGAGGGCAACCAGAAGCCAGCTGGGAACTGGTGACTAAAACTCTACCCTTCTATGAATTCGCTAAATATTTTCATTCACGGAAATGAAAATGACCTTACGCAAGGAGCACGTTAAGTTGGTAACAGCCAGTGAGAATCCTAGAGTCTGAATTCACCAATCAGGTATTTCCCAGCTCTAAAGAGGGCCTCTCTGTTAAGGAGAGGAGCAAAGGGGCGCAGAGCACAGGGCCCTTCCAAGGAGGACTTTGAAGGAGGTAGGAAGACAAAGGTCATGGCTAAGAGCCGTTGGGAAGTACAAGGGGCCTGAGAGACAGGGCCACACGAGCAGAGAAACTATCACTGAAAAGGGCAGGATGAGGACCGCACAGACCGCGCCCACCGCCTGAGGACTTCGCTGAGGTCCCGGTCAGTTACTCCACGTTCTGGTTTGTGTTAGTCAGAGCCTTTCATTGCAAACAACCAAAGTCCAGAGAGGTGACATAACTTGCCCAAGATCACACTGGCCAGGCATCGGGAGAGCCAGCACCAGCTCCCCGGCTCCCTGACTTCCTGCTTTTCTCAAGGAATGTGCCTGAACGGGGGGCGTAAGCAAAGTCAGTGAGAAACTGAGGAAAATTAGGGAGAGAGACACCAGTTACATCAGTGGCTACACTAATTTGCTGGAGTGAAATATAAAGTACATTCTATGTGACCCAAGTTTTCTTAAAGGCAAAAGGAAGACAGCTCCAAGGGTCTGTTTCTGATCACTGTTCCACAAAACAGGTGACCAGGCGACAATGGGGATGTGTTTTCAAAGCACTGAACACGACTTTAACAGCTCAGTTCCCTTTGGTTTCAATGATGTGGCCACAGCTAAAACTGCCTACTTCTTTGAAAACAGATCCTCCTGGCCCAAGAGTCCATGAAAAAGGACCTGAGAGAGAGAAACGGTACCTGCCTTCCTGAGGTGGGAAGCCAGCTGAGGGGTGCCTGGTCACAACTGCTATCTGCACTGTCCTCTTAAATGCTGCCCAGACTCACCGTATCTGGTCTCAAAAGAACACTTTTTGTCTGCATTTAAAAAATCTGTTCTTGGAGCGCCTGGCTGGCTCGGTCGGAAGAACATGGGACTCCTGATCTCAGGGTCATGAGTTCAAGCCCCACTTCGATGTAGAGATTACACGTAAATAAAACTTTAAAAATAAATGATAAACAAACAAATAAATAAATAATCCATTCTTTAAAAGAGATTAAAGAAACAACCGAATGTCACACGTGGATCCTAATTGAAACAAAACAATACTGAACAGGTGTTTTTGAGATGATTGGGAAAATTGTACTATGGTCTGAATTTTAGATGACATAAAGCTCTTTTTTTTTTTTTTAATGTATTAACGGCATGGTAATTCTTTTTTTTCTTTTTAACTGTTCATATATTTCAGAACACTGAAGTATGCAGAGGTAAAAGACATGATGTCAGTGTTTTTAAAATAATTCAACCAAAAAGAGAGGAGGGGGGAAGGAATAGATGAAGTTAACGTGGTAAGATTTTAACAACTGGGTAAACACACTTTTGTGTATGTTTGAAATTTTATAATTAAAAACTCCTTATACAAACATATATACGCGTGTCTGTGTGTGTGTATACATATATATATATACACACACTATATATACATATATATCTGTATATACACAGATATATATACATATATATCTGCTCTTGCAATTACTCCTGAGAGCAAAATTTATGTCAACCTTTTAAAGTTTCATATCTTAAAAGAATATTAGATCCTATCCAGTTCATTCCATAGTTCCTGCTTCCCAGATGAGGGATATGAGACCCCCCGCAAAGCTCTCCCAGCTCTTTAGTGGTTCAGCCGAGACAAGGTTGGTTCTCTAGACCCTCGGACCAGAGCTCCTATGCCCAACAGCCACCAAAAAGTGTAAACATATTGCTTGTATTATAAACTCTCAGCCAAGGTACCTCACTGATTATTTTGTAGAAGTGAATCCGGTCAAGGAACAAAGGAACACCTCCTTTGCTCATTCCAAGTATATTTCTGCATAAAATGATTCTCTTCCATTCTCTCCAGCTTGCCCCCCACCACTCTCTCTTCCATTCTTTTCCCATCCTCCAGCCTCCTCCCCCATAGTCCAGCCTCTTTGCATCCTTTGCTGCTTTTGAGCTCAAGCTACATGTTGAGACATCTGTGTCCACCCTCCAATGTTAGCTCTTTCTGCCGAAATGTGGCTTAGTTTCAAAGCCCAGACAAATTCAGCTATCTCCATGAAGTCTCTCTCTCCCATCTCTGGACACTGCCAGCCCTTAGCCTCAGCCTCTGTACGGCCCTTGTCACCTTCCTCCTTTGGGATTAGGCACATGTACATCCTACTTTTTCAATGGTCTGCATATGGAGACTGCAGTGGCAGAATTAGCAGGGAAAATAGGGAACCAGGACCAAAGAGGCCCAATATAGAGCCAGAAGCTGTCACCAGGGATATGGCTGGCTCTGGAAATGAGGGAGAGAGGTAAAGTTTTGAGCCAAAATCCCAATGTGCTTTTCAGTGGGTATGAAGGAAGCCTATGCTTTTCCTGGCTGGGAGAAGCAGGATTTAAAAGGACCCAACCTCGGGGCTGGTGGCCTCTCCTGACATTGGCAAAATCAATCAGACAGCTCAATAATTTGGTGGCAAGGTAACACCACCCAGGGCCTCAAACCGGGAAGCTGGTGAAGGTTAAGCAAGATGTCAGCCAAGGCCTGGGATCGAGGATAAGCCTGTCCCCCAGCAGAGGAAAACAGGCATGTACCAAGGGCACAAGCCAGAAAACCAGGCAAACCAGCTGGACATGTGTGGTGGGATCAGGAGAAAAGAGGATGCCTGGAGGCTAAGGCTCTATGGGCTGGAGTCCCGGGCTTATTAATGCTGCTCGTATTTATTGAGCACATATGCTGAGCCAAATGCTAGGTATACAGGGGTATATTAGTCAGTGTTCTCCAAAGAAACAGAACCAATAGGATGTCTGTGTGTGTGTGTGTGTGTGTGTGTGTGTGTGTGTGTGTGTATACAGAGAGAGACAGAGACAGAGAGACAGAGAGAGATTTACTATAAGAAATTGGCTCAGGGGCACCCAGGTGGCTCCGTCAGTTACGTATCCGACTCTCGATTTTGGCTCAGGTCACGATCTCACAGTTTATGAGTTCAAGCCCCGCATCGGGCTCTGTGCTGACATATGGAGCCTGCTTGGGATTCTCTCTCTCTCTCTCTCTCTCTCTCTCTCTCTCTCGGCCCCTCCCCCACTTGCTCTCTCTGTCTCTCAAAAGTAAATAAATAAACTTAAATTTTTTTTAATAAATAGATAGGTTCACACAACTATGGAGGTTGGTAAATCTAAAGTGTCCAGGGTGAGGCCGGCAGGCTGGTGACTCAAGAGAACTGATATTCCAACTTGAGGGTAAAGGCAGTCTGCTGTGACCCTCTCTTGCTCAGAGTTCTATTGTTGTGGTTCTATTCGGGCCTTCAACTGATTAGTTGAGGCCCACCCCTCCAACTACGGTGGGCAATTTGTTTTGCTCAAAGTCCACGGATTTAAATGTTAATCTCACCTAAAAAAACACCCTCAAAGAAACACTCAGAGTAATGTTTGGCCAAGTGTCCGATGGCATCCCCAAGACGACACACAAAATTAGGCATCGCAAGTGGTCAACAGAAAAAGTCTCAACCACCTGCAGGAACTAGAAGACTAGCAAAAGGCCTCATACCTGGATGATGATGCAGGTCCCGATAGACTTCGGCCACGGTCAGGAGAGAACTGGCCCAGAAGCTGGTAGGGGGAAGCCAGATGGGGCTGTGCTGGTACCTGGCAAGGAACAGACAGTTTTGTAAGCTCTTCGAAGGGAGGGGCCAGCAGGAAGCGTGGTGCCACCCGCCAGCTCCACCACTAAGTAGTTCAGACCAGTTTCTTCACCTCTCGGCACCTCAGGCTTCTCCTCTGTAAAATGGGGACAGCAGGAATACCTAAATCAAATTAGGTGATACCTGAATTCAGTGAGTTAAATATTTGTAAAGCTCGGCTTTACACAATACAAAATACGTGTAAAGCCTGGCTGGTTACCAGTATTATTTGCAAGAACCACAGCAGCTTCTATATTGTGTTCTACCTCATAGGTACTTCAGAAACTTCCAATTGTAATGGTTTTCTTCAAAGAGTGCAAAATAAGAAGGAACTAGGAGTGCCTGGCTGGCCCAGTCATTAGAGCATGTGACTCTTGATCTCAGGGTCCAAGCCCCATGCCGGGCGTAGAGAGCTCACTTAAAAATAAATTTAAAAGATTTTTAAAAGAAGGAACTCAGGGGCGCCTGGGTGGCTCAGGCGGTTGAGCGTGCGACTTCAGCTCAGGTCACGATCTTGCGGTTCTGTGAGTTCAAGCCCTGCATCGGGCTCTCTGCTGTCAGTGCAGAGCCCGCTCTGGGTCCTCTGTTCCCCTCTCTCTCTCTGCCCCTCGCCTACTCTCACTCTCTCAAAAATAAGCAAATAAACATTTTTTTAATACAATAAAAAATAAAGAGGAACTAAACCATGTAAAGATTCTCACACGTCAGTCCCATGTTTTTAAAAAAGCAAATCTACTTACGTTACCTAATTAAGACCCTTCTACGATTTCCGGTTACCTTAGGAAACAGACCCAAATCCCTTCCAAGGCCACTAAGGCCTGCCTGATTTGCCCTGGGCATGTGTCTATCTACTCACTTCCTATCTCTCTCCTCCAGGATCCTCAGGCTCCAATCATACCAGGTTTCTCTAGGCTCCCTGAACTGCCGTCAGCACCACTACAGGGATCTTCCCTCTGCCTGGAACAGCCCCCTTTGGGCCCCGTCCGGCTTACTGGCCAACTCCCACCCATCATTGGGGGCTCAGTTTAAGGAAAAGTACCCCTAACACTAAGTTAACTCCTCCATCATGCACTCTCATAGGCCTGCTTTCCTCTGTGTGCTAGCTGATATATTTGGAATCAGGTGCTCAATCACTGTCTGACTTTCTCCATAAGATCAGGGACTAGGTTTGTATCATTCACAGCTGAACCCTGGGGACCCGGCACCGTGCCAGGCACACAGGGCTCAACGAATACGTGAAGAGACTTTAATAAATCTGGAGATGACAGATTTCAGCTTTCAGCCAAGTCCACCTGATGTGTAGCAGCCCTGAAACACCAGGCTGAGAAGGACTCTGAAGTTACATCACATCATAGCTAACTGTGAAACGTCCGCCATGACTGAGGGGGTCTGGGGGACAAGCAAGGGCATCCGACATCCACCTCTTTATCTGCAAAGACTTTCTACCTCATGCAACACCGCTTTGGGTTTAATAGTAAACAATAAAGTTTAAAGAGAAAGTACAGGGTGGCTCAGATCTGAAGAGGCAAACCTTCAGAGCTACATTTATACTACAAGAACAAGGAAGCCAAAATATTGCCATCTATCAGATGCCAATTTCAATCATCGTTCTCACAAACGCGTGGTATTCACAAATCCCTTTGCGTGACTATAAAATTCCATCTGCATGTACTGACACCAATTTTCTTTCACCTCCCTTTTAGAATCGTGTGCCACTGGGGAGCAAGAAAGACTTCTGATTTGGGAGTTTGCCCCGGGGGACACCAACTCACTCAGGAATGAGCTATATCAGTAAATGATAACTATTACAGCTCATATTCGGCTTGACAGTTGGGTTTCTGCTGATTGTGGACATAAACAGCAACGGTTACGATTAATGACGCTTTGGCTGCCTGCAGCCAGAGGCAGGAGAGAGCCTGGCTCTCTAAAACAGGAGGCACGAAGACATCATATAGGAACAGTCACCGCAGCACGGGCTGCAGAAATGAAAAACAGCAATTACCTACGCTGCCATGAGCCCCGGAATGACTAAATAAAAGCACGTGATAGAAAAGAATGATCCCGTTTTTAAAAAAAAAAAATCAAAGCTGGGCAGGTCATGTCCACTTACACACACACACACACACACACACACTATGTGTTGGATGTGTAGACAAATACCTAAATGGATTCCCATATAAC
Organism: Puma concolor; assembly: GCF_028749965.1. NCBI lineage: Eukaryota > Metazoa > Chordata > Mammalia > Carnivora > Felidae > Puma > Puma concolor. The sequence goes on from NC_141668.1 coordinate 50,000,548, forward strand.
ATAACAATAATTGCGACTTTTGGGGAAGCATCACATACTTCTGTTATCATTTGAATTAGTTGACAAGGCAATATATTATCAATCAATCAACCAATAAGTACATGAAGGAAGGAACCAATGAATAATGGTTCTGTCCCCAGTTCCAGTGCGTGGGGGTAGTTTTCCCACACCTGCAAGCAATTCTCTGATACCAGCTGGGTGTCCTACAATTCAACTCAATTCTGACACTATCAGCCTGGAGATAGTATCAGATCCCACAGGTTAAGGACTCCGGCACAAGACTGCCCCTCCCCTTTCACATGACAATAGCAAATCCAGGTTGTTACAGGTACTTCTGACCCACTGGCTATAGAGCAAAGGTTCCAACAGTGCCTCTCCTTGAATTTAATCACTCTCTTAGAGTGACTCACAGAACTTAAAGAAACATTTTACTTACTAGATTCCCAGTTTATTATAAGAGGATACGACTCAGGAAGAGCCAGGGAGAAGAGATACACAGCACAAGGAACGGGGGAAGGGCACTGAGTTTCCATGCTCTAAGCACGCCATCCTCCCCAAATCTCCATGAGTTCATCCACCTGGAACTTCTCAGAACCCCATCCGCTTGGGTTTTATGGAAGCTTTATCACCTAAGCAGGCATTGATTAAATCATTGGCCATTGGTGACTGAATTCAATCTAAACCTCTAACTACGAGGTTGGCCCCCTGGCAACCAGACCCCATCCTTAGGCGACCTAAGGAGTTTCCCAAATTAACATAACAAAAGACATTTGGATCACTTTCATCATTTAAGAAACTCCAAAAGTTTTAGCCAGAAACAGGTGTGTATTTCTTAAAAATTACAGTATCACATAAAAAAGTCAGCTAACATAAAATAATTAAGTTGTGTAAAATAAGTCAAGCAGACAGTTGATAGTCACCATAAAGGCTAATGCTAAGGAAGCCAAGACAGGCTGGGAAAGCATTGCTACTGGAGATCTAAATGGATGAGTCACCATCCATTCAATTCAATGAAGCCACCTCAGGAGTCCTCAAAGTGTCAGCACATTCCTTCCTGTGGGCACACCCCTCACTGTGTCACACCAGGAAAGCCCAAAGGGAAGACAGCACTGTCCCAACTGCCGGGGCAGAGCGAAGGAGAAAGTCCCCAGGGTTTGGAGAAAGTCCCCAGGGAGAAACCTGTAATTCTGACAGTTGTCCTGATGTTAAGGGAAATAAAAGGTTGTCCTCCAGACCTTGGTCAGTAGTGGGAAGCAGGTTTTCCTGGGATGTTGTCTAAGGAGACTCAGAGAAGAAGAAAGAAAGAGCAAAAGCCTGGAGAAGAGATGCCAAAAAGCCCGGGGATCAGAAGACCACAGTGTCGCTTCAGAATTGCGTTCCAACACGAAGAAGAGCAGGAGAGGCTAGGAGAGTGAATTATAAGAGAAGTCGACTTGAACTTCACTGCAAGAATGATGCTAAATATTCCAGGTTATAATTTAGGATGAGATTGGCAGCTCATAGCTCTGTAACTTAGAATAGGACTGGCAAAGAGAAACTTTTTTTAAAAGCTGTATTTTTTCCTAATTATGTAATTTGACAAGCATGTTACAAGTTTGGGAAATATGAAAAAGTCTCAATGAAGAAACTCATGCATAAATATGCTCTGAAATAATCACGGTGCACACCTGGGTGCATACGCTTTCAGCCTTTTATTTCTACAAATATTACATGTTTTTACCATGAAAACAAAATCGCACAGTATTTACTGTCTTACAGCCTGGTTTTTTTCTGCACTTAGTAGTATATCTTGAAATTTTTTCCATTCAAAGGAAGCTTCCACGATGTGAGTTTTAATAACTATACAATATTCCATGGTATGGGCGTATTATAATTTATCTACTAGCCCCCCCCCCATTATTGGACATTTATATTGTTTCTTTTTTTTTAATTTATAAATAACATTAATATTTGCTCATGCCTCTCATTTTCTTTTTTTTAATCTTGTTAATGTTTATTTATTTTTGAGAGAGAGAGAGAGACAGAGCAAGAGCAGGAGAGGGGCAGAGAGAGGGAGACACAGAATCCGAAGCAGGCTCCAGGCTCTGAGCTGTCTGCGCAGAGCCTGACCAGGGGCTGGAACCCACAAACCCGGGGATCATGACCTGAGCCGAATTGGGATGCTTAACCGACGGAGCCACCCAGGTGCCCCAGGCCTCTCCTTTTCTTAGAGATCTCCTAGGTGAAAGCGACATGAACAAATTTGCAGTTTTCCCTAACCGTTGCCAGGCTGCACTTCTGAAAAGAACCAACAGACGCTCCTACCAGCAGAGTAGGAAACTGCTGTCCTTCCATCTTTCCACACTCCCCAAAACTGGCAGAAAGGAGGAATGGGACGGAGGAGAAGAAGCGGAGCAATTTACGGGGGGGGGGGGGGGGGGGGGGGGAGGGGGGGGGAGATAACTTGTTTACACAATCATTTCTTTGCTTACTCGTGCAGTTGAGCATTTTTCCACATACTGGTCATGACATGGATTCTCGCAAGTCCTCTTAGTCCTGTGAGTGTATGCTTTGGACAGACAGTTTCATGCCTCGTAGGAAACGGTTTCTGCCTAAAACGCAACCAAAGACTAAGGCGTGGAGAATCCCGCGCATGCGTCCTCCACAGGAGCGAACTTAACAGAGACCGATTTCCGCGTGATTTACGGAAGAATGGGACTTATCTCCTGGCCAATGAACGTCCGGTCTTTCCCAGTCCTCTAGCCAATGAACTTCCTGCCTGGGCTGTGGCGGGACTTGCACGTCTTTGAGCTCCTAACGCGGAAAAAGAGCCACTCCAAACCCTCAGTGCCTGGCAGGAGCTTGCTACAACTTGCGTGTCAATTCCTCTGCTCTTCCTGAATCAGTGACATTTCTGGTCATTCAAACTTGTCCTATTATTTCTCTATTTCTGTTGACAATGGTTAAGCCATGACCGTCTATGCTCTGGTGACAAAACAAAATTATTAGCCCCCCCCCCACACCTTTTTTCTTTCCCTAAAACTGGTATGAAAGAATTTCAAAATGGTACCGGAGGATATGAAATTGAGAATCTCACGCACGCACCCTCCGGAACACAACACTTAAGAACTGAAGAGACTGATTTCCCGTAAATGCGTGACTTACAGAAAACCAAAATCTACCTCCAGACCAATGAACCTCTGCCAACAATCTCTCCCAGTCCTCAAACCAATGGACTTACTACTTGGCCTCTAGCTGGACGCCTCCGCCCTCTTTGCACTCCTTGTTCAACAAATACAGCCTCAGCGGAGTCGTCTGTAGCTTGCTCCAGCTTGCATTTTCTGAATTGCAATTCTTCTGCTATTTGAGAACAAACCCATTTTCCGGTAATTCAGACTTTCCTCAGTTTACCTCTTTATTTAGGCTGACACTGGGATCACATCTTTAATAGAAGACTTTTAGATAAAGAAAACAGGATGAAGACCTGTGTTTATTCTTGCTATCCTTAGGTACTTTAATAACAATGTTTAATTTGTACATTTGAGCTGAATTATAGCATTTTGAATGCCAGTATTGGACTTATTAAAAAGCAGCTGTTCTTTTGAGCTATTTATTCTCTTATTAACAAGATTGCCTGATTTTATATTAAAACTATATTTATTTTATTTCACTTTTATTGCCAATGTAAATTAAATGGGTATTTTTCTTTGCATTTATTTAAACTTTATTTTTGAACACTTGTGCATAAAATAGTATAAAATCCAGTTAACATTAATCAGGTCCACATTTCTCAAATTCTTATTTGCAATAGCATTAACTTAAATATGTATATATATGTGTGTGTGTGTGTATTTTGGATTGTTTCCATAACGTTTTAGAAAGCGAGAAATTGGCCACAGGGAGACAAAACTGGTTATTTATATCAATCCTATTCTTTTACTGACTCATAGAAGTTCCAACACGATATACAATTCCTATTCATCTTCAACAACGATGCAAATATTTGTGTTTAAACAGCCTAATCAGAAGGCACATATACATTTATTAGGTGTTCGTGTATTTTTACATACGGCAAAGTTAGGAAACCAAAGAGAACAGTCCCTCTACATTAAAATGCTTGAGCGTTAACTTGATAAAGGCTGAATCATTCCTCCTCTTGATTTATTGTTATAGCATTTTTAAAGAATGTTTTATTACTTCTTTCTTGTAGTAAAATGAAACTGTAATCATACGTTACTTTGTTTTTCTATTGGGTTTTAGTTAACTGTGCCAAGATGTAAGTGAGGGCCCAAGTTCTCAACTGACCTCAAAAATTATGCCTATGAATTGGACAGATCAACCATTGCATTTTCAAGGGCCAACAGCACTTACCCAAATAAATAAGGTTCATATAGGTCTGCTTACTAAACATATATTGTACAAACATTTGGAATTAGACAGGCTGTAAATAGTACAACATTAGGACTAGCAAATTAGAGCTCTGCTCTGAGTTTTTTTGTTTTTTGGGGTTTTTTTTTAAATCGGTAAGAGAAGGTGGAGAACAGCTCTATATTCTGCCATCATCCATGAAACAGCATAACAACATTCCCTGTCTTTTAAGTTTGATTTTTATAGTAATTTAATCACCATAATTGGTGGGCAAGGAAGAGGTGGTCTCTAAAATTCTTGTGGGTCCAAAGCCAAACAGATGTGGCTTTCTGTTCTCTTAATGTGATTTTCCACATTGGTCTTTAAAGGTGGTGCTTCAGAACCTGATTTCTATGCTGAAGAGAGGGCTGGCTGTCCATAGAAGTGAGAGGTTGTGCCCCAGGGGCCCAACAGACTCTTTAGCAGGACATTCAAGGCCCTTCCCTTGTCTCTGTCTTAGCCCTCTCCACGTAATTCCCAGCTATATGAGTCTTTGGAAGATGCATGAAAATTTTCTGGCTCTCAGTTTCTTCATCCATAAAATAAGGGGATTGGATTCAACATCTAAGATCTCTGCCAACTCTAAATGCTGTGAAGTTGTTATATTAAAATCCCACGGTTTCAGTAATTATACTTGGATTTTTTTAAGTAAACAGAACAAAAATGCATTAAGTTCATTGTACATTTTAGCCTTAATATGTATGAATTACTCAAAGGAAGACAGATTTTTAACCTGTGATATTCAGTAAAGAGAATCATACATGACATATGTGTTTCTAAAATTGGGGCGCCTGGGTGGCTCAGTCGGTTAAGCATCCGACTTCGGCTCAGGTCGTGATCTCACAGTCCATGAGTTGGAGCCCCGCGTCAGGCTCTGTGCTGACAGCTTGGAGCCTGGAGCCTGCTTCAGATTCTGTGTCTCCCTCTCTCTGACCCTCCCCCGTTCATGCTCTGTCTTTCTCTGTCTCAAAAATAAATAAACATTAAAAAAAATTTTTTTAATAATTTGACGTTAGTATTTCTTCACAGTACAAGCTAGAAATTAACCCCCCAAACCCTCAAATTATTAATGAAATGCTTAATGTAATGTGAAATAAGCATCTTTTTAAATTTGCCACTTCAAAACTGGAGTATTAATATTTTAATGTGGTATTAAGGAGTACTGAAATTTCTCACTTCATTTAGCTTAGATAATTTTCATCTTAACATATCACATTTTAGCTTAAATAATATACCACATTTATTATAAAAGAAATTAAATTTTCTAAAATTCAAATATTCTAAAATATTTCTAAATTCAAATATTCTCTGAGTTAATCCATTTATTAAATTTCCTACCTAGTCCCATTATTGTTTTCTAAAGCAATTTCAAAAAAACGTTACATCAAAGATCTAACTCCATTTAGTCACTTTTCCTAGTTAGCAAACCTCCAAGGGATTTTTTTTGTCCCAAGGTAAATTGTTTTAAAAGTAAACAACAGATGCAAAAAATATTTTTTAAACCTTGTTGAGGAGTGATTGCCAAATATAATTATATATATTTAAAGGGTAAACATGATGATTTGATATACACACCTTGTAGACTGATTATCAAGGTCAAGATGATTAACACATTTATCACTGTATATAGTTCACATAGTTGCCTCATTTTTTTTAAGAAATTGTTTCTTGGGGCACCTGCGTGGCTTAATCGGTTAAGCATCCAACTTGGGCTCAGGTCATGATCTCACGGTTTGTGGGTTCGAGCCCTGCATCGGGCTCTGCACTGACAGCTCAGAGCCTGGAGCCTGCTTCAGATTCTGTATCTCTCTCTCTCTCTGCCCCTCCCCTGCTCCTGCTCTCTCTCTCTCTTAAAAATAAATAAACATTGAAAAAGAAAGAAAGAGGGGCGACTGGGTGGCTCAGTCGGTTAAGCGTCCGACTTCAGCTCAGGTCACGTTCTCGCAGTCTGTGAGCTCGCGTCAGGCTCTGGGCTGATGGCTCAGAGCCTGGAGCCTGTTTCCGATTCTGTGTCTCCCTCTCTCTCTGCCCCTCCCCTGTTCATGCTCTGTCTCTCTCTGTCCCAAAAATAAATAAACGTTAAAAAAAAAAATTAAAAAAGAAAGAAAGAAATTGTTTCTTAGCAATTATCTCTGTCACATTAGGCAACAACTCCAAGACCCCAATCATATCACTACACCCCATGCATCTTCCTCTTCTAAGGGATACAAAACAAATCCAAGTGCAACAAAATTCATCTCAAGGCTATATCTTCCAGAGATTAGAATGCTTTCCCGTTGTTTTTTTTTACTTTTTTCCCTTCGAGTACAGAGTACTTTTGAACAAAATGGATCTTACTAAGATGTTGATTGGTTCAATAGATTTGGGGTTGGACCTCAGTCATAATTTCTAACTGATCACTGAAAGCCACCAGGCCAGCAGCAGCAGCATGACTGGAGTTTGATGGGGATGCAGATTCTCAGGCCCTTGCTCCAGACCTACTGACCCAGCATCTGCATTTCACAAGATCCCCAGGGGATCTGTGTGAACATTGGGGGAACACCAGTCTGCCTCAGTTTGGGGATTATTTCCCCATGGGTTTTGGTCAATTCTCCATCTTGCTCCCACAAGTCTAAATTTTGTCTAGACCCGAGGGTAAAGTGAGTTCATTCTTGCCCTCACGCACTTTAAAAGCACAAAAATCCCTTCCTGACAGTGTGGGCACCGTCCAAGGACAGCTGAAACAGCTGTTTCTCAGCTGCTGTGCCAACCTGAAGAGTTCCCAGTCAAAAGGGAAGACTGAGCAACTTTTCCCCAAGAGCAGTGGTTCTCAAATCTGTCCACACCTGAAAATCACCTGGAGAGCCTTTTAAAAAGACCAGAACTTAGACCAGACCCCTCACCAATTAAACCAGAATCTCTAGAGCCAGTGGTTCTGAAATTTCACAAGCATCTGAATCACTGAAAGGCTTGTTAAAACGCGGATGGCTAGGCCCCAAACCAGGTCTCTGATTAAGTCGGTCTGGGGTAGGGCATGGGAATCTGCATTTATAACAGGTTCCCAAATTCTGCTGATGCTGTTTGGCTTTGGACCACACTTAGAACCGCTGCCCCAAGTAACAGTATTTTTTAAAAGCTTCTCAAGAGGGACGCCCGGGTGGCTCAGTAGGTTAAGTGTCCAATTCTTGATTTCGGTTCAGGTCATGATCTCACCGTTTGTGAGATCGAGCCCCACGCTGGGGTCTGTGCTGACAGCACGGAGCCTGCCTGGGATTCTCTCTCTCCCTCTCTCTGCCCCTCCCCAGTGCACACATCCTCTCTTTCTCAAAATAAATAAATAAACATTTTTTTTTTTTTATTAATTTTTTTTTTCAACGTTTATTTATTTTTGGGACAGAGAGAGACAGAGCATGAACGGGGGAGGGGCAGAGAGAGAGGGAGACACAGAATCGGAAACAGGCTCCAGGCTCCGAGCCATCAGCCCAGAGCCTGACGCGGGGCTCGAACTCACGGACCGCGAGATCGCGACCTGGCTGAAGTCGGACGCTTAACCGACTGCGCCACCCAGGCGCCCCAATAAATAAACATTTTTTAAAAATAATAGGTCTTCAAGAGATTCTAATGTGCAGTCAAGTTTGATAACCACTGTCCTAGAGAAAGATGACGTGAGCATTAAAAAATAAGATTGTGGGGCGCCTGGCTGGCTCAGTTGTCTAAGCTTCCGACTTCAGCTCAGGTCATGATCTCGCGGTTCATGGGTTCGAGCCCTGCATCAGGCTCTGTGCTGACAGCTCGGAGCCTGGAGCTGCTCCAGATTCTATGTCTCCCTCTCTCTCTGCCCCTCCCTGTTCGCACTCGGTCTCTCTCTCTCAAAAATAAATAATAAACATTAAAAAATTTTAAAAGAAAATAAAATTGGTTTCCATACGTCTTGTGAAACCTGTTTCATCACATACACTAACACTCAACCAACCAATTTCGGCACAGACTGTCCACGGTTTCAAAACTCTTTGGCAAAATGAAATGCAAAGTGTCTTTTTGTTTGTTAATTTTTTTAATGTTTATTTGAGAGAGAGAGAGAGAGGGAGAGAGAGAGCGTGCAACAGGGGAAGGGCAGAGAGAGAGGGAAACACACAATCCGAAGCAGGCTCCAGGCTCTGAGCTCTCAGCACAGACCCCAATGCAGGGCTCAAACTCACCAACTGTGAGATCATGACCTGAGCTGAAGTCGGATGCTTAACCGACTGAGCCACCCAGGCGCCCCGTCCAGTGTTTTCTTTTCTAATGCGTGTCTGTCTGTTCACCACTAGTATGTGAACCTCCCAAAAGTAAGGGCTGCACATTTAACACATCTTTTACTGGGAGGTAGCAAGCACAGGGCCCAGCCCCCCAAAAAACAAAACAAAACAAACAAACCCCACATGTTCAGTCGCTGCTTATAGAATTGAATCTATCTACCAACCCCCAGCATCAGCCACCTGGAGACGAGCACGTACTCTGTCCAGAAAGGGGCACAATGGCCCGAAATTTTCATTTTCCACCAAGCTGCCTGACAGCATATAAATGTAATCAAAACTTCTGAACGTCGCCACAAATATCCGACAAGCAAATTATCTTCTCACAGCCCGTTCAGTCAGCACATAAATCTGATATCCTCAGTGGGGGCCAGAGCTTGAGAACCAGTGTCACGGGGGGGAAGGTGGGAGCTTAGTTTAAGCAGTCCCCTTGGACGGAATGGAGGGTCAAAGGGTGAGGGGGGTGAGCAACTCTCCCTGCATGACTGAAATGAAACACCTAAGGTTGAAAAAGCAGCAGCAGCAGCAGCAACAGCAAAACGGCCAGTAGATACGACAGAAATAAAAAAGACGACACCTTTCAAAAACCACACGTCAGGTAAAAATGAACGTGGGGAGATTAGGACCCATGGAGTACTACATGTAACTGTCAACATCTTAGTGATATAAAAATTGTGAGCTGATGCTTAGAAGATGCACTATGCAAATTCAATCTTAAGGTAACTTTGGGGGCGCCTGGGTGGCGCAGTCGGTTAAGCGTCCGGCTTCAGCCAGGTCACGATCTCGCGGTCCGTGAGTTCGAGCCCCGCGTCAGGCTCTGGGCTGATGGCCCGGAGCCTGGAGCCTGTTTCCGATTCTGTGTCTCCCTCTCTCTCTGCCCCTCCCCCGTTCATGCTCTGTCTCTCTCTGTCCCAAAAATAAATAAACGTTGAAAAAAAAAAAATTTAAGGTAACTTTGGAGGCACCTGGCTAATTCAGTCCGTAGTACCTGTACCTCTTTCTTTCTTTTTTTTAATATTTTTTTTAACGTTTATTTTTGAGAGACAGAGCGTGAGCAGGGGAGGGGCGGAAAGAGAGGGAGACACAGAATCCGAAGCAGGCTCCAGGCTCTGAGCTGTCAGCACAGGGCCCGACGCGGGGCATGAACTCAAGAACGCTGGGATTACGACCTGAGCTGTAGTCGGATGCTTAACTGACTGGGCCACCCAGCCATCCGGAGCATGTGCCTCTTGATCTCAGCGTTGTGAGCTCAAACCCCAAGTTGGATGTGGAGCTTAAAAAAAAGATAACTTTGAGTAAATCAAATATATCATCTAACGCCTATATTAATCTGCCTTAACTCGTAAACTTTAGTAACATAATTTTGCAGGATTACAAAATATATCTATTGAACATTGAATAAATGTTAGGCAAATGTGTGTTGGTTCAAACTGCCCAATCAATGCTGGTGAATAACACTTCCCAAGGATTTTAGGTTGCATGAGCAAAAAACATCCATTATTTCTGTATTCTTTTAAGGACAGTGAGAAAAGGATATTAACAGCCCTGTCCAACAGAACATTCTGGGTGTTCTATTTTTCTATAGAAGATGGTGGCTACTAATCACATGAGCCTATTGAGTGACTGAAATGTGGCTGGTGTGACCGAGGACCTGAATTTTTTATTTATTCCATTTTAATGAATTTGAATTTAAGCTTAAACACACAATCGGAACCTACCACACCGACATCTGGGTACAGAGAACAACGCCAGGGCATAAAAGTTATAGCCACTTCTCTCTGCAAACAAACCTGTAACCTTGTCCAAAATCTGCTGTTCCTTCACTCCCGGCATCCACCAGATCAAAAAGAAAACAAACCCACAAAATACTCCAGTTAATTTCATAAAGGATAAGAACACCAAGACTTTCAACGTGAAATCCACACTCTTTGCAAGGCCACAGACTTCCTCGCTTTCATAAACAGTCCCCAAGAAAAAGCAATCACAGCGGGCAGCAGCTTTTGTGTTTATAAATCTCAGTCCTTATGAGGGAGGGAAAGGGCTTTTTTCAAGCCCGGATCTCTTTATAGACTTCCAATTGTGCCACCCAGTGGCAATAGCGCTTGGTTGAATTTCTGACTCCAACAGGATCTTTTCCGGCTGGGGAAGAATCCTATATAGTCAGGACGCTAAGTGGTACAGGCTGAGATGGGGGATGACAATGGCATAGGTGACCTACCCTATCCATTTGCACCCTAATTTTGACACGTTTATTTCCATCGTAAGTCAATCAATGCTTTGTTCCGCAGCCTTTCTTAAGAAATGAAAAATAGCAATAATCGTTGTGTTACAGACTCAAGAAGATTTTCCTGAATTCCTTCAGCCCAAAGTATTTACATTACGAGAAATTTATTTCCCACTCGTCAAATATTATACGAAGGTATTGGATGGGTTTTTGCCTTTGATTAAGAATTTTTAAAAATAGAACACTCAGTGAGCCAGAAACATTTGGTAACATCTTTTTCCAAGGATTTAAAAACACTTCAACATAAAATTAAACGCAGATGTATAATTTGAGAGTTCATGAATCATCAGCTTATGTACATTTATAATTACTTGAAACTGAAGTATTCCAAAAGCCACATTAGTCTCTGGCTATTGTAGCTAATCCTCTCGTAAAGAATTTGAATGACATTCTAGCATTGCATTTTTACCTAGAAGACACTGTTACAGAATTGAGTGTAGGATTAGTTGGGTATTTTTCAATTTAGAATTCCTCCAAATGGGAAAAAAAATGCTCAATATGAAATGCAGGGAAATTCCTCATAGATGTAAATTCCAAGAAGCAAATATCTAAAGAGGAAAAATTTAGAGTAAGTCAAAATAATCAGAACCATACAACATTCGTTGTCATTGTCAGGTAGGCAGAAGGTGCACCCCGGTTTTCATGACTCCAGAGGGCTCAAGTTTGTGCTAAGTTTGGCAAAGAATCATGCTGGAGTCCAAGATCTCACAAAATATAACTACAGGGGACATTGTATTTGATGTTTAATTTTTTTAATGTTTATTTATTTTTTTGAGAGAGAGAGAGAGAATATGAGCAGGGGAGGGGCAGAGAGAGAGGGAGACACAGAATCTGAAGCAGGCTCCAGGCTCTGAGCTGTCAGCACAGAGCCTGATGCAGGGCTCGAACTCACGAGCCGGGAGATCATGACTATGGCTGAAATCAAGAGTTGGAGACTTAGCAGACTAAGTCACCCAGGCGCCCCTCCAGGAAACATTTTAAAGTGACAGAAGCTTGCAAATCTTCCCTGGAACAAATGCAAAGCAAGAGTGAGCATAAACATGAAAATAACATGAATTTAACATTGGCCCAGTTGGCATGAATTGACATTTTCGTTGGCAGTTTTAGCAGAAAGATAAAGACTGGCTAAATACAGGAAATCTTAGAAGACTTCCAGTGTGGAGAGTAAAGAGCCACATTGTGTACTCAGATTTGCACCACATAATTAAGGCAAAGGCATTTGTTTCCTCTTAAGGATTTCTGAGACCTCCTCAGAAGGGCTCTACTTCAGATTCTCCAGAATCTCCCAGTGTTTACACACAGGGGTCCTCAGCAAATTTGTTTCTTCACACGATGAATCAATCCTTAGATGCCTCTGCCACTTAGTATCTGTGTGGCTTTGGGCAGGCCGCTTAGAGTCTAAGCAGACCTGAAGTTTTCATCAGACTGTCTTATGCCTAGTTCATGCCTCCGCAGAAGGTACAAACTACCACACAAAGCTCTTTGGATCCTGGGACGACACTTAAGCAGAAAAGGGAGATTTTGCCAGACGGAAGGCTGTATGCCAATTTTGAGTTCAGGTAAAGAGGTATATAGTACAATAACCAAGAATTAAGTAGGGAATTCAGCAGTGAGGTCTTCCCTGAGACCCACCCCCCCCCCCCATGTGTCTCTTAGTGTGCACATTGGGCAATTTTTTTTCAAAGCACTGTCTTACAGTCTAGTGATTACTAAGTTACTCCTCTGTCTCCACCAAAGTTTTATCTTGATAATATTTTTATCTTATTCCCAAGATCTAAGATAGTTCCTGATGCATAGGTGACGAACAAATGTTTATTAAATGTATTAATATTGGGAGCCTGGGTGGCTCAGTCAGTTAAGCGTCTGACTTCGGCTCAGGTCATGATCTCTTGGTTTGTGGGTTCGAGCCCCGCGTCAGGCTCTGTGCTGACAGCTTACAGCCTGGAGCCTGCTTCGGATTCTGTGTGTCCCTCTCCCTCTGCCCCTCTTCCGCCCATGTTCTGTCTCTGTCTGTCTGTCTCTCTCTCTCAAAAATAAACATTAAAATTAAAAAAAAAAAAACGTTTTTAATGTTATATAAGGCCCTGTCATCTGGACTCTCAAATGTCAGCATCATTTGAAAATCTCACTGTCTTCCCTTAGGATATATATTTTTATTCAGAATACATTTACTTTGTAAACAGTATAAAATATTCAGAATTTTGTGAATAAGTGGAAATGCAACTGGAATATTCTGGTGATGGTGATGTAGCTAAATTAGAGAAAAACAATGCAACTATTAAGGAGAATTCATGAGAAAAACATACAAGACCCAGCACAAAAGAAAAGAAGGGAGAGAGGAAGAGAGGAAGGAAAAGAGAGAAGGAGGAAGGGGAGAAAAGCAGGACAATATCATTTATGAATTTCAATTTTTTAAAAGCCTGATATAATATTAACAAATAGAATCCAGCAGCTCTTTTAAGAACAAAGCTGGAGGACTCACACTTCTGTCCTTCAAATTTTACTACAAAGCCACAGTAAACAAAAAAGTATGGTCCTGGTATAAAGACAGACATATAAGGGGCGCCTAGGTGGCTCAGTCAGTTGTGTCTGACTTCTGCTCAGGTCATGATCTCGTGGTCCATGAGTTCAAGCCCCGCATAGGGCTCTGTGCTGACAGCTCAGAGCCTGGAGCCTGTTTCGGATTCTGTGTCTCCCTCTCTCTCTGACCCTTCCCCGTTCATGCTCTGTCTCTCCCTGTCTCAAAAATAAATAAACTTTAAAAAAAAAAAAAAAAAAAAGACAGGCATATAAGGAAATGGAGTAGGAGCACTTGGCTGGTCCTTTTGGTACAGCATGTGACCCTTGATCTTGGGGTCATGAGTTTGAGCCCCATGTTTGGCCTAGAGATTACTCTTTTTTTTTTTTTTTTAAGTTTATTTATTTTGAGAGAGGGGAGGAGGAGGGGCAGAGAGAGAGAATCCCAAGCAGGCTCCCTGCTGTCAGCACAGTGCTGGACACAGGGCTCAAACTCACGAACCATGAGATCAAGACCTGAGCCAGAATCAAGAGTGAGACACTTGGGGCACCTGGGTGGCTCAGTCAGTTGAGCGTCCAACTTCAGCTCAGATCATGATCTCGCGGTTTGTGGGTTCGAGCCCTGCATCGGGCTCTGTGCTGATAGCTCGGAGCCTGGAGGCTGCTTTGGATTCTGTGTCTCCCTCTCTCTCTGCCCCTCCCCGACTTGTGCTCTGTCTCTCTCTGTCTCTCAAAAATGAATAAATGTAAAAAAAAAAAAAAATTTTTTTTAAAAGTGAGACACTTAACCGACTAAACCACCCAGGCACCCCTAGAGATTACTCTTAAAAATAAAATAAATAAGGGGCGCCTGGGTGGCACAGTCGGTTAAGCGTCCGACTTCAGCCAGGTCACGATCTCACGGTCCGTGAGTTCGAGCCCCGCGTCAGGCTCTGGGCTGATGGCTCGGAGCCTGGAGCCTGTTTCCGATTCTGTGTCTCCCTCTCTCTCTGCCCCTCCCCCGTTCATGCTCTGTCTCTCTCTGTCCCAAAAATAAATAAACGTTGAAAAAAAAAATTTAAAAAAAAAAAAAAATAATAAAATAAAATAAAATAAATAAGTAAATAAATAAATGGAGTAAAAGAGAGAACCTAGAAATAAGCCCTCACATATATGGTCAAATGGTTTTTGGTGCCGAGACCATTCAATGAGGAAATTGCAGTCCCATTGACAAATGGTGCTGGGAAAACCAGATACCCACATGCAGAAGAATGAAGTGGAACCCTTGTCTAACACCATGTACAAAAATTAACTCAAAATGGATCAAGGGCCTAAATGTAACACTTAAAACTATAAAACTATAAAATTCTTATAGATTTTTTTAAAGTTTATTCATTTTTTTTAATTTTTTTTAACGTTTATTTATTTTTGAGACAGAGAGAGACAAAGCATGAATGGGGGAGGGGCAGAGAGAGAGAGAGAGACACAGAATCAGAAGCAGCCTCCAGGTTCCGAGCCCTCAGCCCAGAGCCCGATGCGGGGCTCGAACTCACGGACCGCAAGATGGTGACCTGAGCTGAAGTCGGATGCTTAACCGACTGAGCCACCCAGGCGCCCCAAAAGTTTATTCATTTTTGAGAGATGCAGAGAGACAGGGCATGAGTGGGGAAGGGACAGAGAGAAAGACAGACAGACAGAATCTGAAGGATCCAGGCTCTGAGCTGTCAGCACGGAGACTGACGCGGGGCTCGAAACCACGAACCATGAGATCATGACCTGAGTCAAAGTCGGGACACTTAACTGACTGAGCCACCCAGGTGCCCCTAAAACTAAAAAATTCTTAGAAGAAAATGGGGCATAGCCTTCACGACATTGAATTTGACAGTGACCTCTTGGATATGACACCAAAGACACAGGCAATAAAAGGAAAAATAGACAAAATGAACTTTATGAAAACTTAAACATTTTGTACATCAAAAGACACTATCCACAGAGTAAAAAGGTAATCCACAGAATGTGAGAAAATACTTGCAAATTATATAACTGGTAACAGATTAGTATCAAGAATACAAACAGAAGCCCTAAAACTAACAACCACAACAAAATAAAAACTTGATTAAAAGTTGAAAAATGGGCACAGGACCAGAATAGACATTTCTCCAAAAAGATTACAAAGGACCAAGAAGCACATGAAAAGATGCTCAACATCACCAATCATCAAGGAAATTGCAAGTCAAACTACGATGAGATACTACCTCATACCCATTATGATGGCTACTATCAAAAACGTAGAAGACCTGGGTGGCTCAATGGTGAAGTGTCTCACTCTCAATTTCGGCTCAGGTCATTATCTCACTGTTCATGAGTTCGAGCCCCACATCGGGCTCTGCACTGAAAGCTCTGAGCCTGCTTGGGATATTCTCTCTCTCTGCCTCTCCTCTGCTCCCTCCCTCTCTCTTTCAAATAAATAAACTTAAAAAAAAAAAGCATAGAAAATAACCGTGTTGGCGGGGATGTAGAGTAATTGGAACCCTTGTGCCCTGTTGGTGGGAATGTAAAATGGTACAATCACTATGGAAAATAGTAAGTCAGTTCCACAAAAAAGTTAAAAATGAATTATTATATGATCTAGCAATTCCGCTTCTGGATATATACTCAAAATCATTGAAGTCAGGGTCTCAAAAAGATATTTGTACAACCATGTTCATAGCACCGCGATTCACAATGGCCAAAAGGTAGAAACAACATGAGTGTCCATCATACGCAAAATGGGGTACATACCTACACTGGAGTGTTATTCTGTCTTAAAAAGGAAGGAAGTTCTTCCACATGCTACAACATGGATGAATTTGGAGGACATCATGCTAAGTAAAACAAGCCAGTCACAAAAAGACAAACACTGTGTGACTCCACTCATATGAGACATTTAAGGTAGCTGAAATCATGGAGACAGAAAGCAGAATGGTGGTCTCCAGGGGCTGAGGTGGTAGGCAGGGAGCGGGAAGTCATTGTTTAATGAGTGCAGAGTTTCAGCTTTACAAAATGAAAAGAGTTCTGGAGATGGCTGGTGGTGATGGTTACACGACGTTACAAATGTATTTAATGCCACCGAACAATACACTTGAAAATGGTTAAGACGGTAAATTTCATGGTATGTGAAATTTACTACAGTCAACAAAATAAAATTAACAAAGAACCCAACAGCATTTTGAAAGAATTACACCATAATTTAAAAGGGGTTGATTTGAGAAACCACTGTTAGGTGATCTATTGACCTAATTCAACATATTTTTAGACCAAAAGGGAAAATGTATAGGATCCTTTTTATAGATGCTGAAAAGGTGTTTGATAAGTCTCAGTATCTACTCTTTTTAACTGTGGTAAAATATACATTACATAAAATCTACCCCTTTAACCATTGTTAAATGAACAGTCCGGGGGCATAAAGTACATTCACATAGTTGGGCAACCATCACCCCTAGCCATCTCCAGAACTTTTGCATGTTCCCAACACGAAACCCTGTACCAATTAAACAATAACTCTCCATTTCTCCCTCCTCCCAGCCCCTGGCAACCACCCTTCCGCTTTCTGTCTCCGTGAATTTAACTACTCTAGATATCTCATATAAGTGGAATCATGCAGTATTTGTCTTTTTGTGACTGGCTTCTAACCACTTAGTATAAATGTCCTCAAGTTTCACCCACATGGCAGCTTGTGTCCGTATTCCCTTCCTTGTTGAGGCTGAATAATATCCATCATATGCATATAACACATTTTGCTTATCCATTCTTCTGTCAGTGAACACTTGGGTTGCTTCTACCTTTTAGCTATTGTAAATAATGCTGCCTTGAACATGGTGTACAAGTATCTGTTCAAATTCTTGCTTTCAATTCTTGAAAGTATATACCCAGAAGTCAAATTACATACATTTGATTTACTCAAAATTACCTTTTTTTTAAGCTCCACATCCAACTTGGGGTTTGAACTCACAACCCTGAGATCAAGAGGCACGTGTTCTGGACGCCTGGGTGGCCCAGTCAGTTAAGCATCCGACTACAGCTCAGGTCGTGATCTCAGGGTTCACGAGTTCGAGCCCCACATTGGGCTCTGTGCTGACAGCTCAGAGCCCTGAACCTGCTTTGGGTTCTGTGTCTCCCTCTCTCTCTCTGCCCCTCCCCTGCTCGTGCTCTGTCTCTCTTTCCTTCAAAAATAAATAAACATTAAAAAAATTTTAATAAAAAAATGTAAATATAAAAATTACCCTACTTTGGGATTCAGTGATCCCAATGCCCATAACTTATCAATATACTAGACCACAAAAAAAAGTGACATTTATGCAAATTTATCCATTGCATGTTGTTTCTAGTGATATAGATAGGAAATAAATCTATCAATAGAAAACTGGTTAAATAAATTACTGTATATCCTACACAATGGAATATGAGGGAGTCATCAGAAAAAAATGGGCATGGTCTCATTTATATGTGGAATGTTTTAAAATCTGATCCATAGGGGCGCCTGGGTGGCGCAGTCGGTTAAGCGTCCGACTTCAGCCAGGTCACGATCTCGCACTCCGTGAGTTCGAGCCCCGCGTCGGGCTCTGGGCTGATGGCTCAGAGCCTGGAGCCTGTTTCCGATTCTGTGTCTCCCTCTCTCTCTGCCCCTCCCCCGTTCATGCTCTGTCTCTCTCTGTCCCAAAAATAAATAAACGTTGAAAAAAAAAAAATTTTTAAATCTGATCCATAGATACAGAAAATAGACTGGTGGTCAGCAGAAGCTGGGTAGAAGGGGGAAATGGGTGAAAAGGGTCAAAAGGTCCAAGCTTCTAGTTATAATCATTTTTGCAATATATACGTATATCAAGTCATACGTGGTACACCTTGGACCAATACAACGTCATGTGTCATTTATATCTCAATTTTTTAAAAAAAAAGAAAGAATGAGGGGTAGCATTTCTCTTTGTTCTCATATGCAAGGATCTTCCAGAAACAGTATCAGTTGAAAAATACACTCAGAACAATAAATGTGCCATCATTTATGTTTTTTAAAAGAGAGAGAAAACAAAGGATACAGATGTTTTCGCTTTTCTATACATTTATTATCTCTGGAAGGACATACAAGAAACGAGACCCTGGAGACCTCTGGGGGCTGGAAGTGGTACCCAATGGACTGAAGTGTGAGGGAGACACCTTTCTGTGCACCCTTTGTACTTTTGTAGCTTTTGCAACATATGACTGTATTATCTATTTTTATTTATTTCTCTATTTATTTTTTTTAAAGATTGTAAGTAATCTCCACATCCAATGTGGGGCTCAAACTCACAACCCGAAGATCAAGAGTCATACACTCCAACCACTGAGCCAGCCAGGTGCCCCATGTATTACCTATTTTTTTCATTCACTCTTTTAAAGAAGTATCTATTGAGATACTGACTTAAATTACAAGCAGAATTTGCATCCATATTCCATTCAATTGCAAAGACGGCAGTTTTAGTTTTTCCAGTTGACTTTTTCCAAACTGTTGTCAAGACAACCTTCCCTTTCTCCACAACATTGAGAGAATTAGGTGTTAACCTGGCATCTGGACAGAAATAGCTGCTTAATTCCAAGCATGGACGGGTTAGGAAGGCTGCAAAGTTATTGTTCTTATAGATTCATGTAACACCTTGTAAATACTTCTTGCCCAGTGGGGGGGCTCAATAAATGTTGCTGACTCATCTGTCACAGAGAACCATTATTAACTCGGAAGGACTAACTGAAGTCATTTAATCAGAAAATCAATTTCATTTTCCTTGTCAGAGGGAAAATATTTCTGCTAAGTCGAGAAATATGCAGAGGCGATTACATTGTGTCAAGGACTCAAATGGGGAGCCAGGAGTTAACGCTGGTGTGAACAAAACAGATGCAAATCAATTTGCTTTGCATTACAGTTGGCAGTGTTGAGCACACTTAGCCACATATGGAAGTCATGTTTACCATTTCAAGAATATAGTATCACTTTACAGTGCTCAGTATTCAAAAGCCCACATGATATTGCTTTTTTGCAATCTTTGGGCAATTTCTGGCCCAAGGTTTGGCATTAGGTTCACTAAAACCCTACAGTAATTGCAAACTTGCAGTCCTCCCCCACCCCACCCCCACACTTTACTTCTTGTGGTCTAAGACCATGATTGTATCAGATATTAATCTACGACCCAACCACCAAGTGGATTTTATTGAAGCTGCTGTAATTCCACCGCCAGGAAACATGACAAATAGCCAACATGTCACTGAAGATTTATGTTTGGTTTTGAAATCCATTATCTTTTAGGAAATATTGCATAGTATGATTCACTGAGCGGTAGCAGTCTCATATAACCCAAGGTTTCTCCGTATTGATTTCACAGAGTCGTTATGACCAACCTGAGTGTCTATGCTTTGCTAGTCTCACGCGATTAAAACCAAAATCAGCTTCAGGGATCATTAGCAAGGAATAAATGTACCTTGCAATTCTAAGAATCTCAGACTGAGCTTCCAACATGCTAGGAATAACGCAGCCTACATTTCCCCCTCTGTTTAAGGCAAATTCAAGTAGAAGAAATGCGTGGCTTTGACCGCATTGATCAGACAACCAGTCGGCATGCTGCTTTTCACCGCTGGCCAGTGAAATGGAACCGCTTCAGAACTCTACAACGCTGGCGTCGGAGGACGCCTTCAAGATCCTCTGGTCAAAAACTCTCACTTAACGTAAACAGGCTCAGAGATGTGAAGTGCCCCACGCCCATGATCTGTCCCTTTACCCTTCTAGCACCTCTGCTCATGAGGGCGTGACGCAGAAAAAAGGAAACTCAAGAGACTGGGAGCACAAGGCTGTGGTTCTATCAACTTTCTCTTTCTCTTTCACTTGAGGAAATGCTGAACAGAGATGCAGTTCCAATAAAGATGTCAACAGACCCCTCGGAGAGCTCTGGAGCATTGTGGGGTTGTCCCAAATCCAGGCAAGGGGCTGAGTCCTCCCTTGTCCTGGTCACTGCATAGGATGTGACCTTGTCAAGGCTCCCTGGCACAGAGGGTGGTTCCCCAAGAGAACTCCGCCGTGAGCCGTGCCTCTAGCATCATGAGCGGGAGCTCCCAGTCCTGAAGGGGACTATCACAGCGCCATCTATCAGAAGAGAAGTCTTTCAACAGCTTCAAGGCCATGGTCGTAGAGACTGAGCTTGGCTGGTTTTAGAATAAACTGTTTGACACCCCCGCTTTCACAGCCACGATGTGCTCTGATAATCCAGGGCTTAGTAACGGTCCGAGAAAATTAGAAGCGCTACTTTGGACCCCAGTCATTTTCGAAATGTATATACGGTACTTTGAACGCAAGAATCCTTAGATTCCTAAGTGGGTTTTTATAGGGCACAGTTCAGCTAGAACTTGCATAATGTTGCCTAAAAACCATGCCAAACAGAGCACTTTTTCAGAAAGTGTTCAAAGGCCCTCTTGGAAATGGTCCGTGGCTACCGATTCTATTTGTTTTGGGAGGGAAGAAAGTTGGAGAATTCTCTCTGAATCTCTGAGCCAAGGCAAGTGTTCTGCAAGTGACGGACCCTTCTAATTATTCCTGGCGACATGTCTACTGGGCAGGTCTTGAAGGACAGGCTTGCCCCTGCCACTGTAACTTGGTCCCTTCTACTCAGAATGTGATCCTTAAACAGCCACGGTATACTACCAAGTTCCTCACCTGGCGTCACCTCATTTGGTTGTAAAATAGCAACCCTACGACCCTCTGAGGCATTGCTTTTAGTCCCATTTTACAGAACAGAAAGCGGAGGCTCAGAGGTTTTATGTAATTTACACAAAGTTACCCAGTGGGTAAGCCGCCAGGCTGGGTCCAGAATCCGGGACTGTGTGACTGCCAATGACCAGCTTTTGTTTCTTTGTATAAATATCCGACATCACAGAACGGTTCCTTTTCCTTAAATGGAAATTTCTAGACTCTGGAACTACTGAAGGAAGAAGGAGCATGGTAAGCACTGGCTCCCGGTCACCATCCAGACGCATCTTCCTCAGACGTTCACTTGAATTTTGACAGAGAGGAGATACAAAGAGATGTACAAAACCTCTTCCCACAGGTCTTCTCAATCCCTACAACAACCCTCTGAGGTAGAGAATAGTGTCCCGACATCTTAGGTGATGAGAAAAGGCCCAGGGTTGGGACTTGGTCAACCAGCTGCTAACTGGTGTGGATTCCACCCCCAGCTCAGGCTCCTCTCCAAGCTCTGGTCTCTGCATCGCCAGCTATGGCTCCAAGCAGTAGTTTCTGTGCTCACTCAGTGAGCACGGGCCATTTCTCCCTTCAGGAAAATGCTTCCCAAGATGAGTTCAGTTTGGAAGCTGGCCAGACCTCCTCTTGTACCACTGGCCCACTGTTTGGAGACATGATTACTGCTTTGATCTAGCTGTTGTTTCTATGGCACCTATGACTAAATAAATATATCAAAGTGGAGCAGGGTGTAGAAATGTTTGCTTTTGGCTTCACCCTCCACTAATAGCATTAATTGTGCAGTGGAAAGAAAGCATAGAGAAGTGCTTTATCAGAGGCCACACAGACGAGTAACGGAGCAAGAAATAGAAACCAGGCTGACCCCATTCTGTTGTCTTTAGCACGTGCTCTGTGCCACCTGCAGGACGCAGGCAAATGAAAGCTTTTGACTTTTACTTGAGGTTGCAAATTATGAAGATTTTACTCAACGTTTAAAATTCTTTGGATTAAGGGGCGCCTGGGTGGCTCAGTCACTTGAGCGTCCGACTTTGGCCCAGGTCATGATCCCGTGCTTCGTGAGTTCGAGCCCCACGTCGGGCTCTGTGCTGATGGCTCAGAGCCTGGAGCCTGCTTCGGATTCTGTGTCTCCCTCTCTCTCTGCCCCTCCCCCACTGTCTGTCTCCCAATAAATAAATAAACATTAAAATAAATAAATAAGTAAATAAATAAATAAATTCTTTGGATTAGAAAAGAGCAGAGGGGTGCCCGGCTGGCTCAGTTGGTAGAGCATGCAGTTCTTGATCTCGGGGCTGTGAGCTCGAGCCCCATGTTGGGTATAGAGATTATTTAAAAATAAAATCTTAGTGCACCTGGGAGGCTGAGTCAGTTGAGCGTGTGACTCTTGATTTCAGCTCAGGACATGATCCCAGGATTGCGGGATCAAGCCCCACATTGGGCTCCACATTGAGCATGGAGCCTGCTTGAGATTCTCTCTCTCTCTCTCTCTCTCTCTCTCTCTCTCTCTGCCTCTATCCCCACTCACACTCTCTCTGGAAAAGGAAGAAAAAAAGAAAGAAGGAAAGAAAGAAAGAAAGAAAGAAAGAAAGAAAGAAAGAAAGAAAGAAAGAAAGAAAGAAAATAAGAAAGAAAGAAAAGAAAGAAAGAAAGGAGAAAGAAAGAAAACCACAAAATAAATAAATAAATAAATAAATAAATAAATAAATAAATACATGCATAACAAAATATTTTTTTAAAAAGAGCAGAAAAACTCTACTCCGGACATGTAGACATTGTTTCGATACATAGAAGGGAAAAGAAAAAAGGGTGTGGTGTGATGTTGGACTTCAAAGATGTGATGTTACCCCTCCAGGCAAGAAGGCAGTAGAGGAACACTATTTTGTGTGTGTGTGTGTGTGTGTGTGTGTGTGCATGTGTGTATTCAGAGCTAACATAGTTTGAGCACATACTAACGCCAGGAATCATTCACAGCACTGTGAATGTATTTGCTCATTCAGTGCTTCCAGGATCCTGTGAGTTTTGGTGATAGTTTCCCTGTTACACAGGTAAGGAAACTAAAGCCCAGAAAAAATAAATAACTTGCCCTTGGTCTCCTAGCTAATAAGTAACAAAGCATCAATTTAAATCCAGATCTCCTGGCTCTAGAACCTACACTCTCAACCACTATGCCAATTTCTTACTAGGGACAGAACCCGCTTCACGGACCTACTTTATAGGCATACGACTTGTGTGGCGCACGAGGCCCTGGGCTCAGAAGGACCCACACTTGCTTTAAAGCTCTGCCATCACAGCCTTGAAATTCTTAACAATTTTGCATAAGGGACCATGCGTTCCCATTTTGCACAGGGCCTAGCATTTATATAATTGGCCCTGAAGAGAGAATACTTATTATTATTAGCAAAATGATTCCTTAAGAATATTACTTAATTTTATTTTTTTAAGTAAGAACATTACTTAATTCTGCGTTATCCTCAATTATTCCGGAGTTTTAAAAAACTGAATGCGTTTGCCTTTATATCTGTCATCAGTCTCCTTTGGATGTGCTTGAATTTCTGCAAGTATGTTTCAAAACTCTAAGCTTACAAAGATTTGCCTTTACCAAAAATCTGAATTCTACTTCACTAATATGATA
Source organism: Puma concolor (assembly GCF_028749965.1). Taxonomy (NCBI): domain Eukaryota; kingdom Metazoa; phylum Chordata; class Mammalia; order Carnivora; family Felidae; genus Puma; species Puma concolor. The sequence goes on from NC_141668.1 coordinate 50,024,367, forward strand.
ATGGCTTCCCCCTCCCAGACACTAATCTCTATTCAGCTGGGGGCAATAGTCCAGAAGACAGGAACCAGACAACCTCTCCAGGTTAAAATTAGAGTCTTGCTAAGGACTAAAGAGGAAGGAATATAGAATGGCCTTCAAAGAACATCTTGTCCCGACTGTCAAACGTAGGAACAATTTAGCAGTGGGGAGAGCTTTGTAAAAACTGGCCACTCACTGGGAGGCCAAGGCAGTATGCAATGTTTCAATGTTTTCCTTCCCAAAGTCACACTGTGTTCTTTTGTGTGTGTGTGTGTGTGTGTGTGTGTGTGTGTGTGTGTGTGTGTGTTTGAAGGCCCGAGGTGGTGCGCTATTGCGTATGGACATGAACAAGTTATATATTTGGCTAAAGGTGAAAGTTGCTCTCAAAGAAAGCAATAATGGGCTGAGGCGTTTCAAGAAAAAGGTCAGAGGAAGCCAGTGATTTGTTCAAAAGGAATTTTTAGAAGGTATTTGTTGACTGACTAAAGAAACAAGGTACAAATTCTTCTTGTAAAGACTGGGTAGACGCTAAGAAGTCCAAATAAACTGGCTGCTTCTTTATTGTTATTTTTGAAGAGTGATACATACGTATTATACAAAGTTCAAAAGATACAAAAGGGTATACAGAATAGGGTACATCTGCTTCCACCCTGTTCCCTATCCCTAATCTGGATCCCTTCCCTAGGTGTCATCCCAGTTACCTGTCTCTTGTGAATCCTTCCAGGCATGTCCAGGGCTAGCTGTGTTTTTGAAAAAATATAAATAAATAAATAAATAAATAAATAAATAACAAAATGAAGTAGATGGAAAGAAACTAAATATTTAAACCAGAAAGTCTGAGACAATTGATATTATCAAAATAAGTAGAATCGGGGGCTAATAGCTAAAGAGACACATGAATCGTGAAGAATTGAAATCAAAATGCACAAACATTAAAATGCTTTCCGTTATTTAAATGATGAAAGGAATCCCAACAAAAAAGGTAGAGGGTACTAATTTTTACATTCACCCACACTCCAAAATATGTTAAGTGAGAATTAAGAAATGGTTGGACTTCCTAGAGAGTTAGCCTGAATTAGAATACATGTTAGTGAAAAGAGAGCTTGATGCATTTCTTTTCAATTGTACACTCAGTGAGCAACTTCAAGGATCTGATCACTTCTCTACGTATCCAGGAGGATGCAAAGGGGAAAAAAACCCTGATGAAAACGGACATAGAGCACAAAACGTGTCAGTTATTAATATCTACTCGTCACCATGCCACATTATGCCTTATCTCATTTAAATCGCACCAAAGTGGGGCACCTGGTGGCTCAGTCGGTTAAGCAAGCATCTGACTGTTGATTTCAGCTCAGGTCATGATCTCACTGTTTGTGGGATGGAGCCCTGCACTGGGCTCTGTGCTGACAGCAAGGAGCCTGCTTGGGATTCTCGATCTCTCTCTCGCTGTCTCTCCCTGTCTCTCTCTTTCTCTCTGCTGCTGCCCCACTTGTGCTCTCTCTCTCTCAAAAATCTCTCTCTCAGAACAAGTAAATAAGCTTTAAAAAAAAAAAAAGTCCCCCTGGGGCGCCTGGGTGGCTCAGTTGGTTAAGTGTCCGACTTCGGCTCAGGTCATGGTCTCGCGGTCCGTGAGTTCGAGCTCCGCGTCGGGCTTTGTGCTGACTGCTCGGAGCCTGGAGCCTGTTTCGGATTCTGTGTCTCCCTCTCTGACCCTCCCCCGTTCATGCTCTGTCTCTCTCTGTCTCAAAAATAAATAAATGTTAAAAAAATAAATAAATAAAAATAAATTTTAAAAAGTCCCTATTTTATATTGTTATTGGTTCATTATGAATATGTACATTTGTGTTTTACACACACATAAATACACAAAGTAGTGTGTTTCTTTAACCTGTTCTTTCTGGTGAAAACAGTGTTACACAGCCAAATCTAGAGACTTTGAGGGACGTGAAACAAACCAATCTTGTGCTCATCCATAAATATGAAAGAGGCTCCCTCTGAATCTAACCAAAGAGCCATGCCAAAGGGAAAAATAGAGGAGTAACTCAGCTCATCTCTGCAGGGTTAGAACAAGGGTCTCCAGAGCATCTAAGGTCACTGAGCTCCTGATGGAAAGACAGTTCAGGAAATACAGTTCTAACATTCCATATAATTTTATCTGTGAAAAGTTTCAAACGATAAAATGTATTCACATGTTTTTTTTTTATAAACTTGATCCAGACCCCATTTTTTTCTACACAATATTTGATCTACACAGTAGAATTTATTTTTGGATCCAACCAAAGTATTGGGATTCCTTCGACAGGAGAAATTGTAGGTTTCTGCGTTCAATTCTTACCTAAAGTCAAAACAGAATAAAACTCCCATAATATAAAGAAGGGGTTCACGGGGCACCTGGGTGACTCTGTTGGTTAATCGTCCGACTCTTGATTTCTACTCAGGTCATGATCTCATGGTTCATGAGCTTGAGCCCCAGATCAGCCTCTGTGCTGACAGTGCAGAGCCTGCTTGGGATTCTCTCTCTCCCTCTCTCTCTCTCTCTGCCCTCCTTCGCTCTTTGTGCATAAGCACATTCTCTCTCTCTCTCTCAAAATAAATAAACTTTAAAAAAATAAAAATAAATTTAAAACTAAAATAAAAAGGAGTTTGGCCAACAAAAGCTGCAGAATAACCTTTCAACCATGAAAAACAGTGACGGTCTGGGACTTACCCTCAGATGGGGACATCTTCCCTTTACAGCACAAGCTTGTGTGGAAGTGAGCAACCATGTCTGAGATCTAAATGGAATCTTAGAATGCTGTTTCTGATTATACAACTTATTTCATTTTTTTGTCGAAACAAAAGTGCCAAATTCAAACCAGGGAAGTCTCACTCATTCACTCACTCAGTAAAAATTTTAATTACTTTAATTTTAATTTTATAAGAAATATGATTATGTTTTAAACATACATATAAGGAATTTAAAAAATCAAAACAAATTGGGGGAACCTGGGTGACTCAGTCAGTTAAATGTCCAACTTCAGCTCAAGTCATGATCTCGTGGTTCATGAGTTCGAGCCCCGCATCAGGCTCTGTGCTGACAGCTCAGAGCCTGGAGCCTGTTTCAGATTCGGTCTCCCTCTCTCTCTGCCGCTCCCCTGCTCATTCTCTGTCTCTCTCTCTCTCTCTCTCTCAAAAATGAATAAATATTTAAAGAAATTTTTTTAAATCAAAATAAACCGAAAAGATAATCAGGATTAACATTTTTTAATGTTTATTTATTTATTTTGAGAGAGGAGAGAGTATGCATAAGCAGGGGAGGGGCAGAGAGGGAGAAAGAGAGAATCCCAAGCAGGTTCCATACTGTCGGTGCAGAGCCTGACATGGGGATCGATCTCACAAACCGTGACATCATGACCTGAGCCAAAATCAAGAGTCGGACACTTGATGAACTGAGCCACCCAGGTGCTCCAACATTTTACTATGTAGTTTTCCAAACGTTCTTCTGTGTTCTTATATCATCAATGATATAAAAATAAATCATATACCTGGGTGCCTGGCTGGCTCAGCCAGAGAAGTATGGGACCTTTGATATTGGGGTCATGAGTTTGAGTCCCATGTTGGGTGTAGAGATTACTTAAATAAATATTTAAAAATACATACACATATATATATATATATCACATATACCACATATATTTTATTTTTACAAAAACATATGATCACAGAAATTATGTCAGTTCATGTATCTCTGCAACATCAAGCTGAGTACCTGCATAATATTATTTTAATGTACAAACCATAATTTATGACACTCGTCATTTTTGACATGTATTTCTTCCCACTTTAGTGCTATTACTTACTTTGCTATTATTTATTTAAGTTATAGTGTAACTAGTCTTAAAACAGATTCAAAACAGATCCCTAATTATTTTCTTAAAATATATTCCTGTGGGGCGCCTGGGGGGCTCAGTAGGTTAAGCGTCCGACTTCGGCTCAGGTCACAATCTCGCGGTCCGTGAGTTCAAGCCCCGCGTCGGGCTCTGGGCTGATGGCTCGGAGCCCGGAGCCTGCTTCGGATTCTGTGTCTCCCTCTCTCTCTGCCCCTCCCCCGTTCATGCTCTGTCTCTCGCTGTCTCAAAAATAAATAAACGTTAAAAAAATTTTTTTAAAATATATTCCTGTCTTGAAAGGCATAACATAGGGAACATGGTCAAAGATCTTGTAATTGCGTTGTAAGGGGACAGATGGTAGCTACGCTTAGGGTGGGCATAGCATAATATATGGTTGTCCAATCACTATGTTGTACACCTGAAACTAATGTAACATTGTGTGCCAACTATGTTCAATTATATACAACATATTCAATTGCATGTTCAATTATATATAACCTATCCAATTACATATTATATATTCGATTATACATATCACTGATATTCAATTATACTTACTTCGGTCAGTGGCGTTGCTGATCGAAAGGATATACATATTTCTAAGAACTTTGGCCTTACTTTCCCAAATTTGTCTCCATTTCTTCAGTCAGCAAATATACATTGAGTGCCTGCTATGTCTCCCATACCAAAGTCTGGGTTACAGTAGGGAGTAAAATCGATACAATGCTTACCTTTGCAGAATTTCCAATTTAGGCACAGAGAGACATTAAGCAAACGCCCACCTGTAATAAATCACCCGAGATGAGACCTAAGGTAGGTGGAGGAAGACCAAGGAAGTTACACTGACACATTGCAGCTGAGACCATAAAGTAAAGAGAGGAGGGACAAGCACTCTGAGAGAGGGACTAGCAAAGTGCGCAGGCCCAAGAGAACTCCGTAAAGGAACTGGAAGAAGCCACGGGGCTGGACAACGGTGACTGGGAGCCAGAGAGCTCAGGCAGGGCCACAATAACTGTAATGCAAGCTGTCATTGAAGGGTTTTAAGCAGAAGAGTCACATGGCCTGCTTTATATTTTTTAAAAGATTCCCTCTGGAAAAAAAACTAAATAAATAGGGGTGCCTAGGTGACTCGGTCAGTTAAGCATTGGACTCTGGCTCAGGTCACGATCTCACAGTTCAGGAGTTTGAGCCCCGCGTCGGGCTCTGTGCTGACAGCTCAGGGCCTGGAGCCTGCTTCGGATTCTGTGTCTCCCTCTCTCCCTGCTCCTCTCCTGCTTGTGCTTACTCTCTCTCTCTCAAAAATAACGCAACATTAAAACAAATTTTTTTTAATCTAAATAAATAAATGATGCCCTCAGGCTGCTATAAAGCAACATAAGTAACAGGACCATTTAGGAGATTAATTAGTTGCCCAGAAGGTCAATGACGGTGTCTTGGAAGGAGGCAGTTGCAGAAGCCATGCAAAGATTTAAGATGCATTGGAGGTCAAATCAACAGACAACAGTGGCTCAAGCACAGAAGAGGGACAGTTCTCCTGAACCCCATGGTACTATTTTTTTTATCAAAAATAATTAAAATGACTGCTCAAAACAATAATAAAATAACTGAAATAATAAATACAGTAATAATAAATAATTAAAATATAATTTTAATGTTGCTTCCATTTGTATTTATTATTAGCCCTGGATCATTTTTCACTTGCTTTTGGCAATTTGCATTTATTCTTTCAAACCCTGCCTATAGGGTTCTTTGCCTCCTTTGCTACTAAATCGTTCTTTTTCTTCTTGTGTGTGTATTAGTTTCCGAGGGCCGCCGTAACGAAATACTACCAACTCAGTGGCTTAAGACAACAAATTCATTGTATCACAGTTGTAGAGGCTGAAGTCCAAAATCAAGGTGTTGACATGACTGTCGTCCTTCTGAACCCTCTAGAAGGAGATCCTTCCTTGTGTCTTCCAGCTTCTGGTTGCCCATGTGTTCCTTGGCTTGTCGATGTATCGCTTTAATCACTGCCTCTGTGATCACAAGGTTCTCTTGGTGTATCTGTCATCTCCTCCCTGTGGGGACAGCAGTTGGAGTAAATTTAGTGCCCACCCTATTCCAATAGGACCTCATCTTAACCAATTACAGCTGCAGTGGCCCTATTTCCAAATAACATCACATTCTGAGGTACTGGACGTTAGGACTTCCATACGTCTTTCTGGGGGACACAATAACAACTCATAAGATATCTTCATATGCTGCAAATCTTTGTCTCAGCTTGCCATTTGCCTTTTTATCTTATTTACGAAGTTTGGGACAGATACAGGTGGTTTACGTTGTATGAATTTAATCTATCAATTTTTTTTATTCAGTAAATATCTGTTGAGTGCCTACTGTTTACCCGATGAGGTTCTAGATGCCCTTGATTCAAAGATGAATGATGAATTACCCCTATGTGCGCATGGTCTGGGAGGTAGACATGTAAGCATCTATAATTCAGTATGATCACTGCAGGAATAAAGATTTAAACTAAACAGAGAGTGGCAAAAATGAGGAAACATCCAGCTGAGTTTGGGAGGTTGGGAAAACCTGCACAAAGGCGGTCCTTGGGTAGTAGTTAAGGAATACCACATTTTACTAATTATGTCTCAAATAGAAAGGCTCCCAGCCAGCTGCATAAAGTAGGCTACTCAAAGTGTGCCCCATGGACCACAGCATCAACATCACCTGGAAGCTGTTAAAAAATGCAGAATCTCGGGGTGCTTGGGTGGCTCGGTCACCTAAGCATCTGACTCTTGATTTCGGCTCAGGCCATGCTCTCATGGTTTGTGAATTCAAGCCCTGCGTTGGGTTCTGTGCTGACAACGCAGAGGCTGCTTGGAATTCTCTCTCTCCCTCTCTCTCTGCCCCTCCCCTGCTCATGCTCACATTCTCTCTCTCTGTGTGTGTCTTTCAAAATAAATAAGTATTTTTTAAAAATTTAATAAATAAATGCAGAATCCCAGGCACCACCCGAGTCTTACTGAATCAAAATCTGCATTCAAATGACATTCCTGGAAGATTTGTGGACGTGAAAGTTTGCGACTCTCTGCCCTGTTCTCTGGAGGTTATTCTTCCGGTTTGCAGTCACAGGCCTGTATCTGCAATTGTAAGGACATAATTAGAAACTACGCTGGAAGCCCTGCCATACAAAGGCAAACTTTTAAACTCTTCCCCTGTGTCATGTCAAGATGGTGATTAGTACATCAAATGAGCAGCCTTCACCAAAGAGCTCCATAATCCATGGGAAAAGAGACCCAGTTTGCACATTTCAGGGTAAGCTCAGTGGAAGCCAAGGGGACGATTTGCTCTACGGGTGACCCTGGCATGACCCTGTGATTCAGACCGAAGATAAGCCTCCAAATCCATGCCCTGGATCAGCTGTTCAAAGGGGATTTGTCTCCCTGGTTATAATTGGTCTCCCGCTTGTATTTTGAGCAGGTGGTTCAGGGAAAAGGGAAACTTTGTTTTATTTGTTTAAGCAGTGGAATAAAGGAAGTGTCTCTTTGGGAAAGGAGAGAGACAGAAGTTGTTTCTGGTGTGGTAATTGGGTAGAATAGGCAGGAGGAGGTGGGGGGTAGAGGAGAAACGGATGGGAGAGCAAAAGGAAACGAGAAGGGGGGAGGGGGGAGGGGGGAGGGGGGCGGGGAGAAGGAGAACGCTCTCACCAAAGCTAGCAGCTGCTGGGTCACTCGAAACCCAGCATTGTTTACTTGGAAGCCACGTTCAACTCTGTGATGAAAAGGAAGGCACACAAGGTGGATGACCAGGACCCAAGTGTCAGATATCACAGCGCCCGGATAGAAAATGTGCCTTAGGACGCATGCGGTGTGTATGAAGTCAGCCGCCTGGCATTCTGCAGGGAGCGCGCTGCTGCCCACGCAGCCTCTTCCTTTGCTTAACTCAGTCATGGGTTTTAGTAGAACAAAGACCAGAGTCCGTCTTAATAAACCCTGAAAGATGTAACAGAGGCGTTCAATGCAAACAATCATCCGGGTCACTTTTTACCACCTGCCGAGTAGGCAGCCTACTTACCAAGAACGGCTGCTGATTTTAGGGAGAACTTAGGCGATTTCACTTCAACTCAACAGATAAGTGTTAAGATTTGCTGCCTGCAATTTGTTGTGTGGGTCAGGACCTCCGGGCACAGTTGGGCAGACTGGGCACGGCTCAATTGCAGGCAGTCTTGAGAGTCTCGACACAATCCCTACTCGCGCATACAACCGCCCAGGAGCCTGGGGGAGGTAAAGGCCATGAAGGCACGGTGCCTGTATTCAAGAACTTAAAATTTAATATATAAATAAGTAGCTGGGAAAATACATCTAGGAGAAACCCTTAAATATTTTGTGACCTGAAAATGGGACCTAGGAACTTTAAAATCCGTTCATCTTCAAATAATGTGTATAAACATTATTTTGGGGTTGATGGGCCATTTTGAATATGCTTTTAGTTGGACATTTCAAACTTCTGTGATTTTTGAGTTGCCTCTTTGTTTAAAATGTATAACCTAGAACTTTATTGCTATTTTTGGCTTTCTTATCATTAAATGAGATTTCTATGTGAGACAAAAACAAAACAAAACAAAACAAAACAAAACAAAACAAAACAAAACAAAAAACAACAACAACCCAAAAACGAAAACATAAAAATAAAACAGAGTTAATGGGATAATGGGGATATGGAATGCTTTGCCAGGCAGAATGTCATAGGCAGCACCCATCTGACAGCCTCATCACAGATCTTTAAAAGCTCAGGATGCCTGGGTGACTCAGTGGGTTAAGTATCTGACTCTTGATTTTAGCTCAGGTCATGATCTCATGGTCATGAGATCAAGCCCCGCATTGGGCTCTGTGCTGAGCATAGAGCCTGATTAAGATTCTTTCCCTCTGCCCCTCTCCCCTGCTTGCATGCTCTCTCTCCCCCTCTAAAATGAATGAATGAATGCATGAAAAAGCTCACTTTGTTTTCATGTTTCTTTTTCCAATTCAGTCTAATAAAGATCTAATAATATTCAGTCTAATATTAGTGAATAATATGCAGTCTAATAAAGGTTTAAATGTCTAGCTATGTGCTACAAATTTTGAAGCAACAAGTTTTAGGAGTTTGAAAGCTGTTTGTTCATTGTGAGTACAAACTTATTTTTAATATAATTTTCAAAAGGGGTACCTGGGTGGCTCAGTTGGTTAAGCGTCTGACTCTTGATTTCAATTCAGGTCATGATCTCACTGTTCATGGCTTCAAGCCCTGAGTTGGTTCTGCACCGTGTCAGCACGGAGCCTGCTTGGAATTCTCTCTCCCTCTCTCTCTGCCCCTACCCCACTCGTGTTCTCTCTCTCTCTCTCAAAATAAATAAATAAACATTAAAAAAATTAATCCTTTTTTAAAAATAAAGAAAGAAAAAATATTTTATAATTTTTATTATTATTATTATTATTATATTATTAATGTTTATTTTTGAGACAGAGAGAGACAGAGCATGAACGGGGGAGGGTCAGAGAGAGGGAGATACAGAATCCGAAACAGGCTCCAGGCTCTGAGCTGTCAGCACAGAGCACGACGTGACGCTCGAACTCACAGACCGCGAGATCATGACCAAAGTTGGTCTCTTAACCACTAAGCCACCCAGGTGCCCCTATAATTTTTATTATTAAAAATAACATATGCCCAGGGCACCTGGCTGGCCCACTCAGGAGCAAATGACTCTTGATCTTGGAGTGGTGAATTCGAGTCCCATATCAGGTGTAGAAAATTACTTAAATAAATAAACTTTAAAAAAATAACGTATGCCCCTATCACATAGTTAATACAAAAATTAACTCAATGTAGATCATAGATCTAAAGGTAAGAGTTAAAACTATAAAACTTTCCCAGAAGAAAACATAGACATAAATCTTTATCTTAGATTAGGCAATGGTTCTTAGAGATGATCCCAAAACAGAAGTAACAAAAGAAAAAATTACTTGGACTTCATTAAAATTAAAAATAGTTGTGCTTCAGAGGACAATGAAAAGAGCTTCAAGAATATGGAAAGATAACCTACAGGAAGGGAGAAAATATTTCAAATCATGTATCTGATGAGGGACTTGTATCCAGAATATATAAAGAATTCTTACAATGCAATAAGAAGACAAGTAACCCAACTAAAAAATGGGCAAAGAATTTAACTGGATATTTCTCCAAGGAAGATATAGAAATGTCCAACAAGCACATGAGAAGCTGCTCACTGTCATTAATTATTAGAAAAGTGCAAATCAGGGGCACCTGGGTGGCTCAGTCAGTTAAGCATCCAACTCGATCTCAGCTCAGGTCTTGATCTCAAGGTCGTAAGTTCAAGCTTTGTATTGGGCTCCACCCTGGGTATGAAGCCTATTTAAAAAAAAAAAAAGTGCAAATGAAAACTACAATGAGATACAATGAGAATGTGCACTAGGATTGTAATAAAAAGGTGGATAATGACAAGCGCACTTGGCAAGGATGTGAAAAAATGGAAACCCTCACATAACGCTAGTGGGCTTGTAAAATGGCACAGCGACTTGAAAAAATAGTTTGGTAACTCCTCAAAAATGTTCCTCAAAAGGTAAAACATAGAGTTACCTACCATATGACCCATTCCACTCCTAGGTAGATACCCAAGAGAACTGAAATTTATTTCCACACAAAACTTGCACACAAATGTTCATAGTAGCATTGCTCATGATATCTGAGAAATGAAAACAACCTACCTATCCATCAACTGAGAAGTTGACACACAAAATGTAACCATAGAAATGAACAAGATTCATACATGGTAGCACATGTTACCAAGATGAACCTTGCAAACCTGTTAAGTGCAAGAAACTAGACCCGAAAAGCCACATAGTGTATGATTCCATTTTTATGAAATGTCCATTTAGTTGTTGCCAGAGGCTAGAGAGGGGCATGTGGAAAGGTGCTAATGGGTACAAGTTCTTTTTGAGATGATGAAATGTATGTAATCAGGTAGTGGTGACAACTGCACAACTGTGTGAATCAACTAAAAACCACTCAACTGTAGACTTTACACAGGTGAATTTTATGCTATGTGAATATCTCGGTAAAGTTATTATTTTTTAAAAAACTGTGTGTCCATTTTGGGGCGCTTGGATGGCTCAGTTGGCTCAGCATCCGACTTTGGCTCAGGTCACGATCTTGTGGTTCATGAATTCAAGTCCTGCATCAGGCTCACTGCTGTCGGGCAGAGCTTCTTCGGATCCTCTGTCCCCCTCTCTCTCTGCCCTTCCTCTGCTTGTGTTCTTTCTGTCTCAAAAGTAAACATTTTCTTAAAAAAAAAAAAAAAAAAGTATGTCCATTTCATGGAGGAAAGAACACAATGGAAAAATCTACTCTAAATCCTAACACTCAAAAATCCCAGTGTAAATGGTTTTTGTCTTTTGTTTCTTCCAAAAAATGAAAAAACCGAAGAGGATGTATAATTGTCGATTTATAGTTCAACAGTGATCGGGTAACTCCACAAACAACCTATTCCAGTGAATTCTCAATAGGACATTGTGTTGAGCAAACTCTAAAGGGTCTTGCACGAGGCTTCATTCCACACTTGAGAGTGTGGAACTCTCAAGTGAAGTTTCCAAAAAAGCGCACTTACATACTGAAAGATTTCGGAATAAAGAGCCGTGATACCTACAGGTTTTTCTCAAATTGCTTAGCACTCATAATAATAAGCATAAATACAGACAGAGAGAAAACAATCATGGCGATAACTGGTGAGTCTGGGTTAAGGGCATACGGTAGTTCATTGCACAGTTCATGGACGTTTTCTCTAAATTTCAGTTTTGTTTTCAAAGTAAACAGTTAAAAAAAGAATAAGGCAGATTAAAGTAATAAGCAACTTCCATTCGGGGAGCCTCACAGAAGGCCCCTAAAATTGACTACGTGCATTTACCTGATACCTGAAAAATTAGATGGGGTGGTGGCAAAGGGCAGTAAGGCATCCCCATCATACCACCTTCACGTTCTTGGTTTATGATGTGGGCTTCTTGGTGACGGATGACAGGGGAAGGAGTAAACTTATCCCACCCCAACCGATAACTTAAAAGGGTCCCACTCCTCGCTGTTGGCTGCTCAAGATATCAGTTTGCAGTGCTTCCATATATGTTTTCATTTGGGTTTCTTCTCTCATTTCTTTATTTAAAAAAAAATTTAATGTTTATTTACTTTTTTGAGATAGTGCGAGCAGGGGAGGGGCAGAGAGCGAGAGAGGGAGACACAGAATCCGAAGCAGGCTTCAGGCTCCGAGCTGTCAGCACAGAGCCCGACGTGGGGCTCAAACACAAGAACCGTGAGAGATCATGACCCAAGCTGAAGTTGGAGGCTTAACTGACTGAGCCACCCGGGCGCCCCTCTTCTCTCATTTCTTTATTCCAAAATTACTTTTGTGGATAATCGATATAATAAAAAATTTTATTTCTATCTACAAAAAAAAAAATGGATGAGGGGCGCCTGACTGGCTCAGTTGGGAGAGCATGTGACTCTTGATCTCGAGGTCGTGAATTCAAGCCCAACACTGGGTAAATAAATTGCTTAAATAAATAAAAACACTGCTTCAATAAATAAATGGATGAAAGGATGCCCACTAAACTGACAGGGGAAGGCATGCAGAGAGGTGAAAAAGAAATTTCCACTTTTTACTTCATGTATTTACATAAATCTATATGGTTTTAATTTAGTATTCATCATGAGCAGGTACTATTCTTATAGCTAAAAAACACTGCCCAAGTTTTTTAGGATGAAATTACATGATCCCAATAATTTTCTCTAAAATAGTTCAGGGGTGGGGCGCCTGGGTGGCACAGTCGGTTAAGCGTCCGACTTCAGCCAGGTCATGATCTCACCGTCCATGAGTTTGAGCCCCGCGTCAGGCTCTGGGCTGATGGCTCAGAGCCTGGAGCCTGTTTCCAATTCTGTGTCTCCCTCTCTCTCTGCCTCTCCCCTGTTCATGCTGTCTCTCTCTGTCCCAAAAAAATAAATAAAAAACGTTGAAAAAAAATTTTTTTAAATAGTTCAGGGGTGTCTGGGTGGCTCAGGCGGTCAAGCGTCTAACTCTTGATTTCGGCCCAGGTCGTGATCGCATGGTTGTGAGATCAAGCCCTTATCAGGCTACATGCTGGGCTTAGATCCTGCTTAAGAGTCTCACTCCTCTCTCTGGTCTTCCTCGCACTTACCCACACGTGCATATGGTCTCTCAAAAATAAAATAAAATAGTTCAGCAAAGAATAAAGGGAAAAAATAAGGCTATACGGCAAAATCTTGATAATTACTGAAACCAGGTGATAGGCATATGGCAGCATTGTACTCTACTTTTGTGTATATTTAAATTTTTTATTATAAATTTTTTTAAAAGATCACTGTGAAAAAACTATATGTGTATTTTTTTTCACTTTATTTATTTAAGCAATCTCTACACCCAGTGTGGGCTTGCACTCACAACCCCAAGGTCAAGAATTGCGTGCTCCATCAACTGAACCAGTCAAGCACCCTGAGAAAATATTTTTAAGAGCAGGAGAATGAGGGAAAAGAAAGTAGCACCCATCCTCAGCAAATTATATGAACAATAATTTTGTTGTTTGATTTTTGAAAAATATTTAAAGGTATTGGAATGCTTACTTTGTAACAGGGATTGCCAAAGTGTTTCTGTAAAGGACTGGACGGTAAATATTTTAGAATTTACAGAGCTATAGTCCCTGCTATAACTACTCAGTTCTACCACTGTGGTGCAAAACCAACCATCAACAATACATAAAGTGAATATATGCAGCTATGTTCCAATAAAACCTTATTATGAACACGGAAATTTGAATTGCATATAATTTTCACATGTCACAAAATGTTATTCTTTTGATTCTTTCAACCATTTAAAAATGTAAAACCATTCTTTTTTTTTGGTATTGTTTATTTATCTTTGAGAGAGAGAGAGAGAGAGCAGGGGAGGGGCAGAGAGAGAGGGAGACACAGAATCCAAAGCAGGCTCCAGGCTCTGAGCTGTCAGCACAGAGCCCGACACGGGGCTCGAACTCACAAACCGTGAGATCATGACCTGAGTCAAAGTCAGTTGTTTAACCGACTGAACCACCCAGGCACTCCAAAAAATGTAAAACCATTCTTAATCAGACCATATAGAAAGAGACTGTGGACTGGATTTGACCTCCAGGCCATACAACTCCTACTCTGTCCTATCTGAAAACCCTTATTTTGTTACATATACAATGCAAAAGTGTATACATAATTTCTCTCAAAAAAATACTAGGAGAGGTTAAATCAGACTGAAAAGTGACCATGTCTGGGTGAGAGGGTTATAGGCGATTTTTATTTTCTTCATCTTATTCTTCAGCATTTTCCAAAATGTTAACAATAAACATATATTCTAATAAATAATGTTTTTAAAACAATGATTTCACTGTCTCAAGGAGACAGAAAGATATAACACGGAGATTAGCCTCCTGCCCATCTGTCCTGAATGTCTTCTAGAGTCCACATCGAATTAAAAAACTTCTGAAGATTTCCTTCCTGTTCTGGGATTCTGCCTCCTCATACAATCAAATGCCTGTAACATAATTCCCTTCAATTTGGAAAGCAATCCTCTCCCTCTCTCTGCGCTCCGAAAGCAAATTTCTGAAATTAAGACCTGTAGGCTGAGATGAGGGGCCTCCTCCCCCGTCTGAGCAAATGTGATTAGCAATTGCATCTGGTGTTCAGGGAACCAGGCAGTCGCTACTCTCGAAGCCCGGAAATGTGACACACTGTAAAAAAATTAAAAAAAAAAACAACAAACAAAAAACCTGCAGAAGGCCACAAGGGGGCAGAGAACCTGCAGAACCACAGAAAAAGCAGGGCTGGCCCCAGGGAGAACATACTCTTTTGTAAATTGCCCCAATTATCTAAATCCCTTTCAGAAACCACATTAAGAATACCATAAAGACTTGGTTTTGTTCACATGAAATGGTAATTCACAAAATTGATTGTGCCTTTTTCTTGGAGCCTAGATAACTAGGATCCTTCAAAACGGCCAAGGCAAATTGTTTTTTGTTTTTTTTTTTTCCTTATGGTCCAAGGTAAAGGTTCTGGAAATTTTACAGTTTCCTTCCCAAACAGTGAGATGTGTTCTAGCTCACAAGCAACCGTTGCTTTACACACACAAAAAATTTTTCATATGTAGCAAAAACAATGTCAAATTTAAGGGGGGAGATTTCCAACTCCCCCTGTTAAAAAAAAAAAATCCAGGAACCAAATGGAAAAGTCCAAGGAATATAGACAAAAGAACCACAACTAAATTTGTTTAACCATATATGTTATTCTAATAAAATATCCTAAATATGATATTGTGGTTTATAATAAGAATATACATATTTGGTCTTGGTCCCCATTGCTGGCACAGAGCTCCTAAAACCCTGGGAATTTCCTAAGAGATGAGAGCAGTAAAGGTGTCTTTGTTAATTAGGTGACTTTTGGATCTCACCAGAAGGTGGGGGCTTGGGAATGCAAGCTGGTGCAGCCACTCTGGAAAACAGTATGGAGGCTCCTCAAAAAACTAAAAATAGAACTACCCTACGACCCAGCAATTGCACTACTAGGTATTTATCCAAGGGATACAGGGGTGCAGTTTCGAAGGGACACATGCACCCCAATGTTTATAGCAGCACTATCGACAATAGCCAAAGTATGGAAAGAGCCCAAATGCCCATCGATGAATGAATGGATAAAGAAGATGTGGTATACACACACACACACACACACACACACACACACACACACACACACACACACACAATGGAGTATTACTCGGCAATCAAAAAGAATGAAATCTTGCCATTTGCAACTATGTGGATGGAACTGGAGGGTATTATGCTAAGTGAAACGAGTCTGTCAGAGAAAGACAAATATCATATGACTTCACTCATATGAGAACTTTAAGAGACAAAACAGATGAACTTAAGGAAGGGAAACAAAAATAATATAAAAACAGGGAGGGGGACAAAACACAAGAGACTCATAAATATGGAGAACAAACGGTTACTGGAGGGGGTGTGGGAGGGGGGATGGGCTAAATGGGTAAGGGGCTTAAGGAATCTACTCCTGAAATCATTTTCGCACTATATGCTAACTAATTTGGATGTAAATTTTAAAAAATTAAATTAAAAAAAAGGAAGAAGATGGGGGCTGCTTACCAGCAGAACCAACCACACGTTTAGAGGGTTAGAAATTTCAGTCCTACCCACAGACCTCGGGTAAGGGGAAAAGAGGCTAGATGTGGAATCAATCACCAATTGCCAATGATTCAATCAAGCTTGACTATGTAACGAAGCCTCCATAAAAACGTCAAGGACCTAGGTTTGGAGAGCTTCCTGGTTGGTGAACGTTGTGGCGATATGGGAGAGCGGTGGACCCAGAGAGGCAAGGAAGCTCACCTTGCCCTCCGCAACTCTTACATCTGGCTGTTCCTGAGTGATATCGATTTATAATAATAAACTGGTGATCTAGTAAGTAAAACGTCTGAGTTCTGTGAGCTGCCCTAGCAAATTAATGGAACCCAAGGAAAGGGTCCTGGGGACCTCTCATCCACAGCTGGTCAGAAACACAGGTGATAACACAGTGGGCTTGTGATCGGCGTTTGAGGAAGGGGGCGGGGCAGCCTTGTAGGATTGAGCTCTTAACCTGTGGGACCCAGCGCTCTCCCCAGATAGTGTCGGATCTAAGTCGAAGTCCAGGATGTCTGGTGGGTGTCGTGGAGAATTGCCTGCTGCGGGGCAGGGGGGGACCTCCCACACGTTTGGTGACCAGAAATGCATGGTCCTGTGTCAGGAGTAAAGGAAACCACAGGTAGAAAACTTGAGTTTTTCTAAAATACTAAGTAATTCACAAATGTAAAAGAGACAAAAAATTTAAGTTTTGCCTTTTTGAAAGAACAACTAATAAGCCATAACTGTATCTAAGGCTTGTTCAACATCGCATGCCACATGTTATGCCACGTACTTTTCACATGGTTTTTAATATTCACCATAAACTTGGGTGTAGATAATACTATTAGTCTTTTTTTTTTTTTAAGAGCATCCATATTGGGCTCAGACTGACCTGTGATTCTTCTTTTCTTTTCTTTTCTCTTTTCTTTTTAAAGTTTATTTATTTATTTTGAAAGAGAGAGTGTGTGCATGAGATCAGGGGAAGGGCAGAGAGAGAGAGGGAGAGAGAGAATCCCAAGCAGGCTCCACACTGTCAGTGCAGAGCCCGATCAAACTCACAAACCCCGAGATCATGACCTGAGACAAAATCAAGAGTTGGACACTCAACCGACTGAGCCACCCAGGCACCCCAGTCCCTTTCTAACAAATGCATTTTTGCATTTTGCAAATAAATCATTTGGCAAATAAATATCATTTATTATTTATAAATAAATAAAATTTATTTATTTTTTTATAAAAAATCGAAATGTATTATTTCTCACCTGGACATTCCTCAACTCAGTCCTGCTGGCCTGCACACCCTACTCTCTTGCAAGCTTCCCACTGAAAAACAGGAAGTCTATATAAGCTTTCTTATGTCAATGAACATAATTCTTCTTCATAAATAGGAACAGACAACTAGGATCACACTGTGTGAGCAAAACACTTGACCTCACTTCTCCCTCCAGCTGTGCCCCATTTTCACCTTTCCATCGTAGAAAAACTCCTTGACACGTTCACATTGCTGTCTCCAATTTCTCTAACCCCGTTCTCTTTTTATTTTTTTAATTTTGAAATGTGATAAACACGCACAGTATTTACCATCCCAACCATTTTTAAGCCTGCGGTCTTGCAGTAGGACTCACATCCACGGTATATTGTGCAGCCAATCTCCGGAACTTTTTCATCACCCCAAACTGAAACTCTTACCCAGTGCTCATGAAATAAGCCCCTGTTCCTCCTCTCCCCCAGCCCCTGGCAGCCACTATTCTCTGTCTCTATGACTTTGGCTACTCTCCCTACCTCACATAAGTGGGATCATGCAATATTTGTCCTTTTGTAACCGGCTTATTTCACTTCGCATAATGTCCCAGGGTTCATCCATGTCATGGCGTATAACATAATTTCCTTCCTTTTCAAGTCTGAATTATATTCGTGTGTGTGTGTGTGTGTGTGTGTGTGTGTGTGTGTGTGTCTACCAAATTTGTTTATCCATTCACCCATGATAGACATTTGTGTTTGGACAAGCCCTGCAGTTACTTCTGATGCAGGCTGAAGTCAGAAGAGACCCTTGTTCTAAATGTTCCAATTAGATGTATTTTTTTTTTTTTTTTTGCTTGTTTCTTTTTTAGACGTTTCCCCTGAAAACTTCCCATGAATGGGCTCTGGTGATGAAAGCATGAGGAGACAGAACAAAGTTATCTGTTTGGTGAGTCATTTATAGATGTTTATAAATTGGGAACTGTGCGCACATTTAAAATGTGTAAGCTGAAAAGGAGAAGGAAACCCCTTGAGCTCATATGTTACAGCAGAGCCAAAAGTTATTATTTTACTTATTTGATTGAAGATGTATGCTTCAGATTGCCTCCCTCTCAAAGACAGGTTCTTATATAAAAAAAACCAATCTTGTCCACCAAAGATTCTCCTCAAACTTCCTTTCTTTCTGCGGTGCCTCCTATACAAAATAAATTCAGAAGCTGTTTTGCAAAAAAGACAAATATCCACAATAATGGCCTCTTTTGTTTTATGCTAAGAGGAAGTTTTCAGAGACTTATTTAGAATTGTAACGTATCTACCGCAAAGATCCACTTTGTAGACACGACCTTACAAGGGCTGGTGCTTCCAGAAAGATGAATATGAATGTATGAAAAGAATAAACTTAATAAAGTCAGGCACAAGTGAGTCTAGAAATTTCTTCCAAAGAATCCCAAATGTTTGCAAAAGTGAGCTATCCTGCTGTAGCTGCTGCCAAATTATGTTAAGTTCTGATTTTCTGAAATGTTTGGAAAATGTGTGCTCCAAGAGAATGAACTAAGTTAAAGGGAAAGCATTGCATTCACAGTATGAAAAGCTGTAAGACGAATTAGTGGTTCCTGTACCCAGAGATTACAGATAAAGAGCACTGATCTAGAAGAGAAAGACTGTAAAACTCCTCCAGCAACATGACGGTAACTCCCAGCAAGATGTTTCTAGTCTCTCAAGTTGAAACAAGTCAGAATACTCCAGCAAATTGGCCTTAACTCATGCGTGATATTATTAGGTGCTCAAGTGAAGTAACTAGTAACTCAGCGTCCTTAATCTGATCAAAATTCAAATCCTTCCCACTCCCATGCCTGTTCTTTAAAAATGACATTATTTTCTTGTCTATTGCTTTTCTTTTTTTTTTTTTTAATTTTTTTTTTCAACGTTTTTATTTTATTTTTGGGACAGAGAGAGACAGAGCATGAATGGGGGAGGAGCAGAGAGAGAGGGAGACACAGAATCAGAAACAGGCTCCAGGCTCTGAGCCATCAGCCCAGAGCCCGACGCGGGGCTCGAACTCACGGAGCGCGAGATCGTGACCTGGCTGAAGTCGGACGCTTAACCGACTGCTGTCTATTGCTTTTCAATTACTCTTTGCTCTTTAGTACAAGATCTTGGCTTCCTGTTTTGCTTATTGATCACTAATAGCTCACGTTTACTGGGCCATTGCTCTGGGCCAGGCACTACACTGAGGACTTGCTTTTAGGATTTCATTCAACTCTCCCCACCCCCTTGTGCAAAGAGAGGTGATGCCCTCCTTGCAGATGAGGGACCCAAAGATAGATTAGGAAACTTGCCCAAGATCATACTGGTAACTGGTGTAACCACCATCTGGAAGCAGAAAGTTAAATGTTAATGTTCCTCACCAAATTTTAAGCTAATGTTCTCATGCAAAGTTAATGTTCCTAACCAAATTTTAAAAAACAAAAGCAAAACACCGATGCCTTAGACTAGAGAACTGTCTGGGAAGTACTTGCAGAGATGAAGAAAAGGAGTAAATGGAGACTTTAATTCGATTAAAGAGATCAAGTTGTTTGTAAAGAACACTGTAGTTCCCAGGAAACCACAGGACGGCAGTGTTCCTTGCAGAAAAAGGAAGGAGGAGGGGAGGACTTTTCCTCCATGTAATTACCATGAACTGCACCAGCCATTAGAGAAGTGGTTTTCAAAGTGCGGTCCAGAGACCAGCAGCACCAGCACCCCCTGAGAGCTTGTTAGAAGGAAAACACTAAGGCCACACTCCAGAGCTGGTGAATTATAAACTGCAGAGAGGTCCTGCAACCTGCATTTTAATAAGCCCTCCAAATGATTCATGCAAGCTTCAGTGTGAGAACCACTACTTTAGGGGCGCCTGGGTGGCTCAGTCAGTTAAGCGTCCGACTTTGGCTCAGGTCATGATCTCGCGGTTCATGAGGTTGAGCCCTGTGTCGGGCTCCATGCTGACAGCTCAGAGCCTGGAGCCTGCTTCAGATTCTGTGTCTCCCTGTCTCTCTGCCCCTGCCCCCACTTGTGCTCTCTCTCTCTCTCTCTCTCTCTCTCTGAAAAATAAGCACTTCTAAAAAATTTAAAAAAAAAAGAGAACTACTGTTTTAGAGTTTATTTTGTGAAACACTAGAAACACTGATCAACACAGCTTATTACAAACAAGATTTGCTTATTTAAATTTTGGACCTACCTAGGTGATGCATCCATATTAAGAAATGTAAGAATATTCGTCCAATTCAGCAAAGTGTTTTACCACCTTTGCCTAACCTAATGCTTTGATCTTCTAGGTTTAAAATACCAAGAGTAGACACGATTTAAAGACTTGACTATGTGCCAGGTGTTGTTCTTAGTGGTTTACGTTGATGAGCTCATTTAGGCTGAGGTAAAATAAACTGAGTATGTGACCGTCGACATTCGAACTCAGGTTACATGGGCCTGTTCCCAGCTGCTAGACTATCTTGGGGCCAAAACCTTAAAAAAAAAAAAATCTAATGAAGGGAGATTTCTAGGCGGGGCTCCTGAGTGGCTCAGTAGGTTAAGTTTCCGTCTCTTGATTTCCACTCAGGTTATGATCTCATGGTTCCTGAGATCAAGCTCCCAGCTCTGCACTGAGAGCACAGAGCGTGCTTGGGATTCTCACTCCCCTCTGTCTCTCTCTCCCTCTCTGCCCCTCACCTGCTCGTGCTCTCTCTCTCTCTCTCTCTCAAAATAAATAAATAAAATTTTTAAAAAGAAGATTTCTATGTAAAAAAAACAATGAAACCACCCAGTTTTTTTAACCCCTCAAATTTGAATATTGAAGAATTTTTTTTCAGTTTTACCCGATTTGTCAAGCCCCAACATGGGGCTCGAACTCACGACCCCAAGATCAAGAGTTGCGTAGTCTAACAACCGAGCCAGCCAGGGGCCCCTGGATACTAAAGAATTCTAATTCTGTCAAGTCAGTGCATCTGTAACAGGCAAATATCAGAATCCTATCAAATGTAGGATCGTGACACTCAGGTCTTCCGAAACTTACCTCAATTCCTTGGGACATTTGGAAGAGCTGTTACTTGATTTTTTGGATCTACTGGTTTCAAGATTCAATGAGCCTATTTCTGAGGCAATTTCTTTCTTCCATCTCCAAATGATACTATCGTCATCCCATAGCAGTGCATTTATGCCTGAGTATAGCAAAGAACTACACCAACAAGCACATTGCACCAGTCGATTCAATGTGCACTGCATTTGTCATATTTTGGCCTAGATAAGGAACATAGTAAGTAGACAGATTTTACTATAAACCCCACAACTTCTACTCTCAATGTTTAATTATGGCTTTTTTTTCCCAGACTTTCTGGCTAGCCAGTTTACTGGCTCTTACAAATACCGATTTCTTTATTAGCATCTTGTAATTAACCAAAAACAGAGTAAGAGGGTTATGGATTCAGAAAGTTTGAAAAGCTCTGTCAGGGACTCTCCCTACTCTGTGGAATGTCTGAGGCCCTGCCTCATTCTAGGGTCAAGGCTGGGTATCCGGTAGCCCCTGAAACCTGGGAAGGTTTGTCTCTGCTTCTCTGTGAAAGAGGTCAGGTTTTGAGTGACTAAGAAGGCGAAGAAAGGCTGGGAGAACAGGTGGGTGCCCAGGCAATTCCCAGAGCAACAGTCTCTCTGCAACCAAGAGAATGCGTTAGAATTTTGTTCAGTGCAGAAAAGAAAGATGAACCGAGACTAAACCTACTTAGAATTATAACTCTTTTTTACATGACTGGAGTGTGGGGGAGCGTTTTGGTTTTTGGGGTTTTTTTGGTGCTGTTTGTTTGTGTTTTGTTCTGTTTTGTTTTTGCAAAATCACAGCACCACCATTCCATCCAGGACTTCTTGACACATACATAACAAAGGTGATCAGTCATTTTGGAAGCCGGATGATAATAATGCAGATCATTGATTGGGATTAGAAAGGAAAGAGGCCCTGGGGTTACTTGTCTCAGCCCATTTCCTTTGGCAGATGCTCTATCCTGTGTCCTTTCCCAGATCCATTGTGAGATCTTTGGCATCTTCCTATTGCAGATGAAAGACACAGATTTCTTCCCGCACGTTGGTTACCATCAAGTAACTTGACTTTCTAGGACCATTCCTGCTCTTGCCCTTGTCCCACCTGGAATACAACCTGGGCATATCACTGTCCTAGCCAAAAAATCACCCACAATTCCACCTCCAAAATCACAAACAAATGTTGGAAAGCCTGCTGAAGAAATCCAGAGAGAAGAAAACAGGATTTCATGGTACAACCTTAGGGTAGGTTAACAAAAGCCTTTCTCAAATGATAACATTTGAACTGCGACCTAAGGGTTGTAAAGGAATCAGGAATGGTAAGAACATTCCAGGCAAAAGAAACAGTTAAGTGTGAGACAGAAAGAAGGTTGTCACACTTGAGAGGTAGCAGGTGGGCGTGGCTAAAATGGAGCTACTCAGGGTGTTATCTGAAACAAGGTTAGGAATTTGTGCCAGAATGTACATCAAAGTACTACTTTATCAAGAAAGATTGGAGATCCCCTTCCCGCCAAAAGATGAAAAAGTTGAACTAAACGGTATATTTAGTGATACAATTGATTCCCTTATTCCTTATGAAATATATTCTGGTTTTGGTTTTCCAGAAATATATGAAGAATATTGAAGAAGAGTTTAAGATTATGTAAATTTGAAATAGTTTTCATGGCTTAGTAATTTAAAAATGCTCATTGCTCAAATGTTGCTAAAAAGTAATTCAATATTTCATAAATCTTCTACAATTTTTCTTAATGTTTATTTATTTCTGAGAAAGAGAGAGAGACAGAGCATGAGTGGAGGAGGAGCAGAGAGAGGGAGGGAGACAGAATCCAAAGCAGGCTCCAGGCTCTGAGCTGTTAACACAGAACCAGAAGTGGGGCTCGATCCCACAAACCATGAGATCATGACCTGAGTCAAAGTCAGATGCTTAATTGTCTGAGCCACCCAGACACCCAATACATCTTCTACAATTTTTAAAAACATTCCATTCTCTTTTCCTGTGTATGTATCTCAATCAGTTTCAGTCATACGATACACACCCTTTTGCCTTTTCAATTAATATTGAATCACATGTATTTTATATACCTATAAGTAGAAATAACAAATGGCATTTTAGCAACTACATAATAATCCATCGGGTTTTAAACAGTTAACTATTTATGTTTCATGAGACATTTCTTTTTCTTTCTTTTTTCCTATTGTAAATAAACCAACTGTGACAATCTAAGTGCACATTGCTTTTCCTTCTTTTGAATTATGTCCCTTAAAAATCTCTAAAAGTCTAATAGTGTAATTTTTAAATTAAAGATTATTTTAAAAGGTGGGTTAGTTAAAAGAATCCACATTTGTCCTATTGCAATATATATATTTAATAACTTAAAAATTTACCTACAGGACTTTCTAGTCAATGCAAGACAACTGGTATCTGTTAAACTTTTTCCTTTAGAATCTTCAATCTAAAAAAAAGTTGGTATCCATAAATAAATTTATGCAAAATATTGTATTTTGTGTCTTGAGTGTATATATATATATATATATATATATATATATATATATATATATATATTCTCCAATTCAGTTAATGTAATAGCTACCAAAATTATGTATTGCAACAATTTCTAGAAAATATTAGTCATTAACAGCTGAAATTTTAAGCACTCAAAAAACAGAAACAGGGGTGCCTGGCTGGCTCAGTGGGTAGAGTATGTGACTCTCAGTCTCGGGGTCATGAGTTCAAGCTTCAAGTTGGAGGTAGAAGTTACCAAAAAAAAAAAAAAAAAAAGATACACTCTCCTGATCCTTCTGGAACTTTTCTGTGACCTTGTTATTTTATTTTATTTTATTTTATTTTATTTTATTTTATTTTATTTTATTTTATCTTATCTTATCTTATTGTATCTTATCCTATTTTTAAAAATACTTTATTTTTAAGTAATCTGTACACCCAACATGGGGCTTGAATTTAAAACCCCAAGATCAAAAAGGGTTGCATGTTCCACTGCCTGAGTCAGACAGGTGTCCCTGTAACCTTATTATTTTATTTTATTTTTAATTTTTTTTAATGTTTATTTTTTTTTTGAGAAAGACACAGAGTGAGAGTGTGGGAGGGACAGAGAGAGGGGAGACACAGAATCCCAAGCAGCCTCCAGGCTCTGAGCTGTCAGCACAGAGCCCGACCCGGGGCTTGAACTCACGAACCGTGAGATCATGACCTGAGCGGAAGTTGGACGCTCAACTGACTGAGCCACCCAGGCGCCCCTAACCTTGTTATTTTAAAGGCATCCATTCACTTATGCCAGTCAGTTATCAGCACAAACCTGGGGTGTGGCCTCAAGTTCACTCTGCTACAAATGAGGCAGGCTTCTACCTATAGGACTGGGGAGACTGTAATTTATTACACACAGAAATCAGGCACTAATAAAGGTATTCACCTCGAAACACCCAGGGACATACTAACCAACCAAATTGACAAGGGAGAAGCTTTCTTAATCCCATCTAGTTTTTTTAGGATGGCAGTTAGCTTTGATGTAATAACTAGATTACACAGCTGAACACAAGGATTCTTCTTCGATTTCGTTTTTCAAAGACATGGAAATCCTAGCCATTCTTTCCCTGGCAACAGTATTGGTAGAATTTCAAAGTGAGTCTTTTCTTTTCACGACTTTCTGGTCACCAGGTAGGCTCACACAGGTAGAAGTGCGAGATGTCAACAGTACCCCATGTATGATCCCTGTGACTTAAAAAAGAAGACCTAGTTTATTTCTTTTTATTTTTTTAAGGTTTATTTTTGAGACTGAGATGGACAGAAACAGAATGCAAGTGGGGGAGGGAGGCAGAGAGAGAGACACACACACAGAATCCGAAGCAGGCTCCAGGCTCTGAGGTGTCAGCACGGAGCCCCCGTGGGGCTCGAACCCACGAACTGTGAGGTCGTGACCTGAGCCAAAGTCGGACGCTTCACCGACTGAGCCACCCAGGTGGCCCAAGAAGACCTAGTTTAAAGAGAGTCAGGCCCAAACCCAAAATGTGAGTATGTTGGTTTCCCCTTCATATCAGCATCCTGCCCATTTGGGCTTTTTATCAACCCTGAAAAGGAAATGTGCTGCATTCAGCAGACAACTTTTGTAGATACCATGCTGAGCATTCGGTAACATCCTTCTCTCTGTTCTGTGTGTGACTTTGACGTTAACCCCTTATTAAATCTAATACGCAAAGGTAGAAAAGATCACTTTGCCACGGGAATGTTTATTTGTGGGATTCGGCAAAAAGCACGTTGAGTGCTGCTCGCCTCCTGCAAGGGTTATCATTTCAGACTGTAAATCACACTATACTTTGAAGAAACTTCCCAGGAAAGGCTCACCAGAGGTACAGCTTTAGCAGTGCTCCACGGAGCTGCTGTTTGTAGACAAAGGCTCCAGGCCAACCAGGAGACCAAGAGGCGGTATTCCTAAGCAGCAAGAGCCCTTTTAGATAGCAGCCTCTTCAACCACGGTCACTCATCATAAGGCTGGCTCCCCACATGGCTAAAGAGAAAGAGACCGCGATCTCATTTCCATCAGGTCTCTTCAGGCACACATACGTAGACACACGTGTGTGCACATGCAAACAGAATCGTCTTCAAAAGATGAGGGGTGGTAGGAAAAGAGAAGGCTTATGGGCAGTCCGCTGCGATGTCTGTTGGCCTCGCCATGGGCAAACCAGCAGGCAGACATTGCTGGAGATGGCAATTTCTTTCTGAGCCTATATCAAAATGAATCTGATCACGAAATACCTCTCTTGAGGGTTTATTTTTTTTAATGCACTTATTGAGTGAACAGCAATTTTAAGGAAGAGGAAGTAGCTAAAACAATATTTCCACTGAAATTTAAAAAGTAGGGGTGCCAGCGTGGCTCAGTCGGTTAAGCGTCCGACTTCGGCTCAGGTCATGATCTCACAGTCCGTGAGTTCGAACCCAGCGTCAGGCTCTGTGCTGACAGCTCCGAGCCTGGAGCCTGCTTCGGATTCTGTGTCTCCCTCTCTCTCATCCTCCTCTGCTCACGCTCTGTCTCTCCCTCTCTCTCAAAAAATATTTTGGGCGCCTGGGTGGCTCAGTCGGTTAAGCGGCCGACTTCGGCTCAGGTCATGATCTCGAGGTCCGTGAGTTCGAGCCCCGCGCCGGGCTCTGTGCTGACAGCTCAGAGCCTGGAGCCTGTTTCAGATTCTGTGTCTCCCTCTCTCTGACCCTCCCCTGTTCATGCTCTGTCTCTCCCTGTCTCAAAAATAAATAAAAAAAGTTAAAAAAAGTTTTTTTTAATTTAAAAAAGAAATAAATATTTTGAAAAATTAAAAAAAAATTTAAAGTAAAGAAAGTCTGTCTTATTAGGTAGTTTTGAGATTCGTATTTTCAACTTAATAACATCAAGTGTTTTTATGTTTAGAATCGAGATTTTCTCTGCACGTAGAAATACCCTATCTGATAGTTTGCATGCCCCAAGGAAATTGGCTCAAGGGTAGATTGTTTGATTTGGGCTTCATATATTCTGTTTAAAAAAGAAAGTTAAGGGGTGCTGATGGGCTCAGTTGGTAAAGCATGTGACTCCTTTTTTTTTTTTTTTTTTTTTTTTTGAGAGAGAGAGTATGAGGAGTGGGGGAGAGGGAGAGAGAGAATCTTAAGCAGGCTCCACACTCATTGTGTAGCCCAACGTAGGGCTTGATCCCACGACTCCGGGGTCTTGACCTAAGCTGAAATCAGGAGTTGGATGCTCCACCAACTGAGCCACCCAGGCGCCCCTCTTGGTGTCAGGGTCATGTGTTAAAGCCCTATGTTAGGTGTACACCTTACTTTAAAAAAAAAAAAAAGAAAAGAAAAAAGTTCATAATGGCAAGTGGGAGAAAATGCCAACATTGGGGTGACTTAGTCGTTAAGCGTCTGACTTCAGTTCAGGTCATGAGCTCATGGTTCATGGGTTCAAGACCTGCCTGGGGCTCTGTGCTAACAGCTCAGAGCCTGGAGCCTGCTTCGGATTCTGTGTCTCCCTCTCTCTCTGCCCCTCCCCTGCTCGTACTCTGTGTCTCTCTCTCTCTCTCTTTCAAAAATAAACATTAAAAAAAAAAATACCAACATGGAAGAAGCTTGAATCAAGTAGCTGAAATGTAACCATGTAATTTTCTATGAGATGGAAACATCAGAATGGTAATATTTTATTGTTAAAAATAATTTGTTTGAGGGGTGCCTGGGTGGCTCAGTCTGTTAAGCGTCCACCTTTGGTTCAGGTCATGATCTTGCAGTTAGTGAGTTCGAGCCCCGTGTTGGGCTCTGTGCTGACAGCTCAGAGCCTGGTGCCTGCTTCAGATTCTGTGCCTCCCTCTCTCTCTGCCCCTCCCCTATTCATGCTCTCTCTCTCTCTCTCTCTCTCAAAAATAAATAAACATTAACAAAATTTAAATAATAATAACTTGTTTAACCTTTTAGCATATAAAAAAGGTAAGCTGTTTAATGAATCATAGACCTAAAGTAAAAGCTAAGACTTTAAAACTTATAGAAGGGGGGGAAATTTTGTAACTTCAGATTAGGCAAAGAATTCTTAGGGTGCAAAAAGCATGATCCTTAAAAAAAACATAATCCAATAGACTTTATGAAATTAGAAAAATCTCTTCAAATAATATGATTAAGAAAATGAAAATGTGAGGCACACACTGGGAAAAAGTATTTGTAAACCACCTTCTCATAAAGGACCTTAAGAATATGTAAAGAACTGTTACAATCCACTAATAATACAAGCAACTCAAGGGTTAAACTGCAAACATTCCTTCCCAGAAGAGACACAGATGGGAAATAAGCACATGAAAAGGTGCTTACCATCCTGAGTCCTAAGGGAAACACAGATCAAAACCACTATGAGATACGCTAAACACACAAACACACGTTAGAATGGTTTTTTGAAAGACAGTATCAGCTGGTAAGCTGGTGAGGAGGCAGAACACACAGTCTTCCTATACTGCTGGTGGAAATCAGCAAAAACTGGAAACAACCCAAATATCTTTTAATGGATGAAGGGTAGACACACAATGGTACAACCACTCATTGAAATACTATTCGGCAATAAAGAAAGGAGCTACTGATTCACACAACACGGATGAGTCTCAAATGCATTTTACAGAGTGGAGGAAGCCATACTCAAAATGCCACATACTGGGGCACCTGCGTGGCTCAGTTGGTTAAGCCTCCAACTCTTGATTTCGGCTCAGGTCATGATCTCATGGTTAGCGACATTGAGCCCCACGTTGGGCTCTGCTCTGACAGCATGGAGCCTGCTTGGGATTCTCTCTCTCCCTTTCTCTCTGCCCCTCCCCTCTGTCTCTCTCTCTCAAAATAAATAAGCTTAAAAAAAAAAAGCTATGTACTGTGTGATTCCATTTATAAGACCTAATAGAAAAAGGTAAAACTATAGGGACAGAAAATAGATCAGTGGTTTCCAGGAATTGAGATAGAGGAAGAGATTGATTACAGATGGGCATAAAGGGACTTTCTGGGGGTGAAGGAATAGTTCTATAGCTTGACAGTGTGATGGTTATACAATTGCATTTATCAAAACTCATAGGACTGTAAATGGTGAATTTTACTGATTTAAATTATATTTCAATTGGGGTGCCTGGGTGGCGCAGTCGGTTAAGCGTCCGACTTCAGCCAGGTCACGATCTCGCGGTCTGTGAGTTCGAGCCCCGCGTCAGGCTCTGGGCTGATGGCTCAGAGCCTGGAGCCTGTTTCTGATTCTGTGTCTCCCTCTCTCTCTGACCCTCCCCCGTTCATGCTCTGTCTCTCTCTGTCCCAAAAAATAAATAAACGTTGAAAAAAAAAATTAAAAAAAAAAAATAAATTATATTTCAATTAAAAAAATGAAATTAGGGGGCGCCTGGGTGGCTCAGTCGGTTAAGCCTCAGATTCTTTGTTTCAGCTCAGGACAGGATCTCACGAGTTCGTGAGTCCCACGGTCTGTGCGGAGCCTGCTTGGGATTTTCTCTCTTTCACACTCTCTGCCCCTTCCTCACTCACAGTCTCCCTCTCTCTCTCAAAAAAAGAAAAAAAAAAAAAAAACAGTGAAATTGGATTTCTATTTCATGCCATATTAAAAATCAATTTCAGTACATAAAAGATTAAAATATAAAAGGCAAATTATAAAAGGCAAAATACAACTTTTCATAGCCAATGCAGAGGAATATCTTTTAAGGTCTTAAAATAGGAAAGAATCTATTAAATAAAACACAGTATAGGAAAAGATAGGTATCTGTGATTACTTCTGTTCATCAAACATATCACAAAGAAAGTGAAAAGTCAAGCCCCAAATGATAAGATATTTGCAACACATATGATTAGCAAAAGATTAGCGTCCAGAATATGTAACTTACTACTACAAAGGAATAAAACATACAGTCGAAACCAGACAAATACCAAAGTCACCTGACTTTATGGTTGTACACACCTGAATGTTGTGTTGATGGACTGTTGAGTAATAAAGTCAGAGAATACCTGAAGTTGAATTCCTTTTATATAGAATTCCAGAATAGAAAAAAATTAACAACGACGTGCTTGGGAATAAAAAAATACGTAGATCATTGATTAAACAATAAAGAAAAGGGAAGGAATGATTACACAAAATTTAGGACAGTGGTTCGCTTTGTAGTGAAGGAGAGGAAGGAGGGTTACAGGTAATTTTCTATTCCTTAGCCTGGATGGCAGATTCACACATTTTTATTATTATATAAGGCGTATATGTGTGTTTTATAAACTCTTGTTTTTATGATTGCGTTAGCTCTAAGAATCCAGGATGGGGTTAAACATTCAAGAAATGTATTCGGGGGGCGCCTGGGTGGCGCAGTCGGTTAAGCGTCTGACTTCAGCCAGGTCACGATCTCGCGGTCCGTGAGTTCGAGCCCCGCATAGGGCTCTGGGCTGATGGCTCAGAGCCTGGAGCCTGTTTCCGATTCTGTGTCTCCCTCTCTCTCTGCGCCTCGCCCGTTCATGCTCTGTCTCTCTCTGTCCCAAAAATAAATAAACGTTGAAAAAAAATTAAAAAAAAAAAAAAGAAATGTATTCGGGAAATGCCTGGAAGGGACCATGATGCAGGTCTGGCACTAGGAAAAAGAAGGGGGAGGAAGCAGAGGTGAGTAGGAGGAGCCTTGGACTGCAGTACAGTTCTAAGAAAGTTTTAGCTGGACCAGTGAGGAGCCAAGGTTACCCATCAAGGAGTCTCCATCTTACAGGTACGGGGTCCTTGCCATGCCAGTCACCTGAGAAGCATGACTTTGGCAGAACTTTGTAGGTGCTTTTAAATTTTTTTTTTTCAACGTTTATTTATTTTGGGGACAGAGAGAGACAGAGCATGAAGGGGGGAGGGGCAGAGAGAGAGGGAGACACAGAATCGGAAGCAGGCTCCAGGCTCTGAGCCATCCGCCCAGAGCCCGACGCGGGGCTCGAACTCACGGACCGCGAGATCGTGACCTGGCTGAAGTCGGACGCTTAACCGACTGCGCCACCCAGGCGCCCCTTGTAGGTGCTTTTAAAAGGCAACACCTTGGGGGCTCCTGGGTGGCTCAGTGGATTAAGCGTCTCTCTGTCTCTCTCTCTCTCTCTCTCTCTCTCTCTCTCTCTCTCAAAAATAAATAAACAATGCCCAACACAAAGGGAAAGAGGACAGGCACCGGCTATATTCGCCAGGCCTTTCAGAAAACAGGGAGTTTGTTCTTTTGGCTACACGCACGCGAATCTACAAGAAAGGTGACGTTGTAGACATCAAGGGAATGGACACTGTTCAAAACGGAACGGCCCACAAATCTTCCCATGACAAAACTGGATGTCTCCAGTGTCACCCAGCATGATGTTGGCATTGTTAGAAACAAACAATCTAAAGGCAAGATTCTTGCCAAGGGAACTAATGTAAGTATCGAGCATAGTAAGCACCCCGAGAGCCGTGATAGTTTCCGGAAGTGTGTGAAGGAACATGATCAGAGAAAGAAGGAAGCCGAAGAGGAAGGTACTTGGGGTCAACCGAAGCGCTAGCCTGCTGGACCCTGAGAAGCAATGGAAAGGAGCCTTAGCTACTGGAATCCATTCCCTATGAATTCGTGGCATGATAAATGTGGGAAAAAAAAAGAAGGGAGACCTCAAGACTCTTAAAATGAACAAACGAACAAAAACTGATGAAGGTAATAAAAATAAAAGGGGGGCCTCATTGACTCAGTGGGTAGAGCAGTGGAGCGTCTGATTCGGTAGAGCATGTGATTTGTGATCTCTGGGTCAATTCATGATCTCAGAGTTGTAGGTTCAAGCCCCCCCTGGGTATAGATAGAGTTTACTTAAAAACAAAACCAACCATGGGGCGCCTGGGTGGCGCAGTCGGTTAAGCGTCCGACTTCAGCCAGGTCACGATCTCGCGGTCCGTGAGTTCGAGCCCCGCGTCAGGCTCTGGGCTGATGGCTCAGAGCCTGGAGCCTGTTTCCGATTCTGTGTCTCCCTCTCTCTGCCCCTCGCCCGTTCATGCTCTGTCTCTCTCTGTCCCAAAAATAAATAAACGTTGAAAAAAAAAAATAATAAATAAATAAATAAATAAATAAATAAATAAATAAATAAATAAATAAATAAAAACCAAACAAACAAAAGAATCCAAAAGGCAGCAACTGGGCCGTCAGTCAGTTACACCCCCCACAACAAGAGATCTGAAGGGTGTTGATTTTTGTGGTTGCCTCGATGGTATGTTTCAAAAAATGTTTTAATTAAAATGAAAAGGGGCAAAGGATATCAAGGAAGGAAGGAACGCTCTTTGTTATGGAACAATTCCATCTAATAAATGGAATAGATAGCATTGGAAAAATCATCTTTTTCTGGTCCCTAAATTAATAACTGGTTTGACGAAAGCTATCAGTGGATTCTAAAACACTGTACAATGTCTCACCCCACAGATTACTGACTAAATAGAGGGACAAATGTGTGTTCCCAGGGGAGAGGTCCAGTGGTTACCAACTTCCCCAAGTGACTAAACCTGAGGGTTGGTGCCCAGGGGAGACCTGAGTGTATGTGCTGGCCCAGCTTATATCTATGGGGGCTGGAGTGCAAGAACACAGTAGGTCTACATGCCAGTGTTTGAACTTTTCAAACTTGTGAATCAAGCTACCGACTTTGATAAAGTGTATCTTATTCCCATGCCTTGACAATATATCTTTACAATGTCTGTAATGTATGTGTAAAGCTGTGTTTTTACACAGGGATTTTTTGATGATGGAAACCTCAAAAAATATCAAAGACAACTAAATTCATTACTGTGGTGCACGTGTGAGTTTTGTCCTGATGCACTGTGATAAGATAAAGACCTATATCATTTTATTACATATTTATTTGGATAACAATATTGCCTTCATGTCAGTAAAATCTCTTAACGAGGTTGTTATCAATAATCTGACATCAATTATGTCCTATAGATAGTAATAATCTAAAGGATTAGAAATATAAAATGTAATGCATTCAAAGTATCCACAATCTGAATATATTTTTCCAAAAAATATAAATCATTACATATTAATATAGGAGATTTTTATATATTTCCAAAAATATCATTTTTCTTCTAAGTATTCAAAATGATCTACTGATCTATAGGAACTGACATTTATTATTAATAATATCAAAAAAATTTTTTAAGTTTATTTTGAGAGAGACAGAGATAGCGCAAGTGGGCAAGGGGCAGAGAGAGAGGGAGAGGGAGAGAATCCCAAGCAGGCTCCGTGCTGCCTGTGCAGAGCCCAATGCAGGACTCAAACTCATGAAACCATGAAATCGTGACCTGAGCAGAAACCGAGGCAGACATTTAACTGACTGAATCCCTAGGCACCCAATAATATCAAAATTTTTCATGAAAAGTAACTAAAGCTCAAAAGTATATTTAGTTTTTTTTAATTTGATGAAAGCTTGCTTATTTATTTATTTGTTTATTCATTCATTTATTTTTAGAGAGAGAGAGTGAGCAGGAGAGAGGGGCAGAGGGAGAGAAAGAGAGAATCTTAAGCAGGCCCCCTGCTCAGCGTGTCGCCTGCCATGGGGATTGATCCCTCACCCCAGGGATCATGACCTGAGGCGAAATCGAGTCGGATGCTCAACCAACTCAGCCACCCAGGTGCCCTTGACGAAAGCTTTTAAAATATTTTCATAAAAATAGCAATTTTGCAATTCTAGTGTTTGATAATCATCCAGCTGCCTATACAAATAATTTGTATCAAACTCCATGCATTTGTGAAAATTGTTCAATATTGCAAAACGTGCAACTTACACACACGACAGCTTTTCCTTTCCTTGCATCCAAGGGCTAACTAGTCAGCTACTAGTTGAAACTTGAAGAATATAAATGAACAAGTTGAGTAGTACCTTGAAGGGACAGTTCATACTTCATTCAGAGGTTAGCTTATTTGAATCCAAATGATTTACAAATTATGTAAACTAGTTTCTAGGACAGTAAAAGCCTTGTGTCTCAGCCCAGAAGTCCTAAATCAGCTCCTGTCTGGAAGTCATCTGCTTGTCAAACCTCTAGGCTAACATCTAGCCTCTTGCAATATGAAAGTTACCATGACAACTGAGGGGAAAGTTTTGGTCAACACGATATAATCCAAAAGCAGTTTTTAAAAAAACAACCCTTTGAGCACCTCCTTGAAGTCAAAGGGGACTTGATGACATACACCCCAAAAGCACAAGGTCTCACAGGTATAAAATCTGGAAATCACAGGGCAAGAAACAGAAAACTAGATGATGGGGTCAGATTGAAAAAGCAGGAAACATGGCTGCCCAAATCACCTCTCTATACCTTGGGCCCCCCGTGTGTAAGACGTCCCAGAAATGTTTGTTGGTTTGACCCGGTTGGGAGAGCTCCAAATTCTTATTGCATGTCCCAGAGAAGAATGAGTTTGTCTCATTTGAGCTGGGATCCAAACACACTAACTGGATACGGATTTCCAGAAATCCCGGTACTTGAGATGATTGAGCTTTTGTTGTTACGTTTCCTCAACCACCCGAGAGTTAGTCTTCGGTTCGCCAATATCAGTTCAAGGGAAAACTGCTCTGGCAAAAATTAAATTCAATTAAGACAAAATAGAAAATGAAACGTTTCTGAACTTATTTTTGAAGTCTATTCTTAGGGGAAATGCTTTCTCTGCAGATAAGAGGGATTTTCTTATTTTTCTGTGTGCCGCGTATTCTGTCTTCATCTGCTGACTGGCTCCCTTGATTTGCCAACTCCCATTTTCAGCAGTTCCGGGGAGCTGATTCCTTCCCAACTTCTAAGATGCTATGACCAGGTTTGGGCAAATCAGAAGCTTTCCTCTCCCTTGGCCATAATGACTGGTTCAGGGCCATACACACGAGCTAAGCAGAACAAACAGAGTCCACTCTAAAGGAACTGAGAATCCTTGTAATGTCATCGTGTCCTCTTGGGTTGTGAGGCACTGTGGCAGACTGTGGACACCGTTGAGCTGACAGAAAGGCTTGTTGCAAGGCCCTGCTTCCTACAAGCTATGTGACCTTGGACAAGTCATTTAACTTCCCCCGGGTCTCAATCTCATCCAAAAGTCCTTTCTGATTTCTGCAAAGATTTTATAAAGGACGCATATGTGAAGGCATGTTATAAATTGTAGGGCCTTGTCGGGCACCTGGGTGGGTCAGTTGGTTAAGCGTCTGCCTCTGGATTTCTCCTCTCGTGTCATGATCTCATGGTTCATGGGTTCAAGCCCCATGATGGACTCCACGCTGTCAGTGCGGGGCCTGCTTGGGATTCTCTCTCCCCCTCTCTCTCTCTGCCCCTCCCCTGCCTGTGCATGCTCTCTCTCAGAAACAAATACAGAAACTTAAAAAAATAAATAAATTGTAAGGCCTTGCTGAAATGTAAGACCTTGCCTTTTGCTTTCCCAGCAGCCCCGACTGCAGTAAGCATGGAGAGCTGTGTGGGCCTTATTCAGTGCACTGGAAAACAAAGCACAATACCCAAGAAGAAGCGAACCCAAAGCCACAAAAGAGTGCCAGAGCCAAAAGCACCTTGGAGGATATCTGGTCCAACCCCTTCATTTCACAGATGAGGAAACTTGCCCTCTCCACCCTCGAAAGGGAGGAAATGAGATAAGAACAACCATCGCAATCATGCAGCCGGGTTCCCCACATTAAGTTAAAGCAACCAGATAAGAAATGAACGGCCTCTAAGCCAGAGACCGTGTCTGCGTTTGAGTAACGTGGCTGTCTTCTCCCCGTGGAAAACAGCCTCACCTGCAGAGAAAGGACAGCCACAGAAAACAAAAACAAACAAACAAAACAGGATTTACTGAACAGGTCACCTCCTCTGCGTAGCTCAGCCCTCCGAGTTCTAAGATGGGAGGAAAACCAAGTTTGCAGCTGGAAAAGCCGCTGAGCCGTGTGTCTGAAATGCTTGACAGATCACGGTGGGGATTTTATTTAATTTTATTTTTTCATTTTCCCTGTTGGTGAGAACCGCCCCTGCCAAGGAATTACGTGCCAAATGGTGACTTCATTTATGATGCTGGCAATGTGATGTTTCACAGCTGACACTCGACTGCTTCTTAAAAATCTGTCCCTTAGGTTACAGAGCAACTGACGTGTTTGCGAAAATTCAGAGATGCGCATGTGATGTTCAATAATTTTCATGGATAAGAGTTATTGCAAGAAGTCCTATCTGGTGAACATTTTTAAACATTATAATAATAAAAAAAAACATAGGACATGAAGCACTTTATGTGTATCAAATAATCCTTCCAACAACTTCAGGAGGTGGGTGCTGTGTTTAATCACT
This sequence comes from Puma concolor, assembly GCF_028749965.1. Classification (NCBI taxonomy): domain Eukaryota; kingdom Metazoa; phylum Chordata; class Mammalia; order Carnivora; family Felidae; genus Puma; species Puma concolor. The sequence continues at coordinate 50,060,589 of NC_141668.1, forward strand.
GATGCGTTTAAAGTAAGGCACAGAGAGGTTGAGTGACTTTCCCAAAGTCGCCCAGCTGGCGGGTAGAAGAGCTGGGATGTGAACATGTGCCTCTTGGCTCTGTAGTCTGACTGTGTAACCACTGGGCTACCCTGACCTCCTCGTGGTCATGTTCTGCATAGAATACCTTATAGGCTCTCAAAGAAATAACTTCTGTGTGAAATTCAGACAAACTAAAACATCTGTTCAAATTTCTCTTTTCTGAAACAGTTGCAATCAGAGCATCAAGAAGAGAAAGCGGAGAGACACGAGCGAGAACGTAAGCTTGGGAGCCAGGTTCAGTTGACCTTGAGCTCCACTAGGGGCCAGCAGCTCTCATGGCAAGTTCCTGCACCTCTGCCTCAGTTTCGTCATCTGTAAAATAGGGTTAAAAACGTTGCTTACATCCGGGAGGGGTGCTGGTTTCAGGCGAGATAGTTGATGTGAAGTACATATGTCATGTGAGGTGTCAGAAGGTATAGGGTTAGGGTAGGGTGCCTGTCCTCATTGTCCCTCATCATTGGCATCACACCCCCTGTATCACACATCACTTCAGCTCTGCCTTCCCTCCTCTCAGCCTCCTCCGGCTCTCCTTCTGGCCACCCTCCCATCCTTCCCTTGCACACCCTGCGGCCCAGTCCCGCACAGGCTCCAACCTGCTTCTCACATCTGCTATCTACCAAGGCCTGGTCTTAAACCCACCTGTGCCCCTGTCACACCTCCCCTAAGGTCATCTCTGCTACCCCCAGTGCCTGAGACTCCAAGGGAAGCTGCTTGGCACCTAACTAAGCGTATGCAACCCAGAAGGGCTGGCACGGGACCCTCCAACAGTCAAAACTTTGACCCTTTCTTCTCCCTTGTCAGAGGATATGTTCCTCCGCTAGGGTTGCCATGACAAAGCACCGCTGACTGAGTGGCTTGAACAACAGAATTTATTGTTTCACGACTCCAAAGGACAGAAGGCCAAAATCAAGGTGTAGGAAGGATTGGTTTCTTCGGCGACCTCCTTCCTTGGTTTGTGGACGGACGGCCACCTTCTCGCTGTGTCCTCACATGGCCTTTCCTCTATGTGTGCGCATCCCTGATAGCTCTCTGTGTGTCCAAATTAACTCTTGAAAGGACGCCAGTCAGACTGGATTAAGGCCCACCCTAACAGCCTCCTTTCAACATAATCGCTTCTTTAATGACCCTCTCTCAAATGCAGCCACATTCTGAAATGCTGGGGGTAGGCCTTCGACCCATGAATTTGAGGAGGACACAATTCAGCACATAATGGAAGTTCCTAAGATGCATTTCATGAGACTCCGCAGAAGATCCCATGGGATAGAGGAGCCAGTTGACCATCGTGGTGGCCAGTTTGAAACATATCCTTATTCCCCAGTTTGCATCTCCGCCCCCATCCGGGATCACACTCACCAATAAAGTCCCCGCGCGTAGGCCCTGGTCTCAGACTCGTCTTTCTGGAGGAAGCTGGCCGAAGACACCTGGTGGCAACTGACTGGTGTCCTACTACAGGGCCAACCAGGCCTATCAGACGGATTCCTAGCTGTCCCTTCAGCCCTCTGTGCCCAGCCTGCACTGGGCTTGGCGTGTTCTAGGCATACTGGACTATTCGTTCTACCGGTCCTCTCCAGGATGGAGTCTTCACCTACAAATGGCAGGGCAAGTCATTTGTAAGCAAGTCATTTGCAAGCAATTTCCTCTGCTTCAAATTCTATAAGAAAGCTGTTTTACCTTCCTATGAATGACCCTTATTACCCTCCTGGAAATAAGTAATTATCTCTATATACCTCTAAATAAATAAATAGGAAAGATGCAAATGTTCCGGATTTGCATAAAAAAAAAAAGTCAAAGTACTTCAGAAAGTACCTAAATTAGTGCTTGAGAATTTATAGAAGAAAAGTTAACAGATGTACAGCTGGCCAATCCCAGATTTTAATTAAAACCCATCTTTTATTGGTCAAAACATGACTAGCATGACGGCCAAGCCAAAAGAGAGAACAGGATTAACACACACATGCTCTCACACACGTATACACAAACACATACTTCTTAGCATTCTGTTATTTTATACGACGTAGAAGCGGCAGGATGTGGATACAAATGGATTTTTCGTGTATTTCTCTTGGCATTATGGCCATATTTAATGTAACATCCAGCAAAGCAGAAATTTTAATTAAGTTTATGGTCTGACCATCTGTATTTGTTTGGAATTTCTGTCTCTTCAAAGCAAAAATGTGAACCTGGCTTTAGACCTGGAAATATCTCCGGCTGCAACCAAATGCATTATCAACAAACTGAGAGTGTGTGGTCTGAAATATAAAATGAGATTAGAAGAGGGGGAGCCCATTATCAAAATATCACAAAATACCTGGATATTAATTATGCAGTCACTAATTTATTCTGGCATGCTTGAGAGAAGATAAAAGGGAAATTTTATATATTTTCAAGGGGCGGGGGGGGAAGTCTCAGCATCAATAAACTGCCAAAGATTCAATTAAGTACATTTTACTTGTTTCTGTGGGTTTTGATGTTACTTTTCTTTTAATCTTTACTCCTTGCCTTTTATGAATGGATAAAACCTATGAACAGCCTGTGTCCAAATGTTTTCATCATTTAGGCTTCTTTAAAACAGTAAAAACTCACTAATGTACAGCAAATGAGAACAGTGAATGTGGCCAATACAAATTAGCAAAAAGTATTTGTACTTGGAAACAACAACAATATACTCTTTTAAGCTAGTCTACCTAACGTAGACTTGCGGTCTCTTGCCTGCCCTTTAGGGGATGAAATAAGCTATCTGTAGTTTAGTTTTACATTTTCTATGAAGTGCATGTTACGTAAATTGAAAGTGTAACTACGTGGCCAGTTTGAGATGGCAAATCTGGGTATTAACCCTGAAACAGTTCTGTCCGCTTTCCGGCTAAAATTCACAGGAAGACGCAGGAGACAAAAATCCATACTGAATGAAATTTATGCCGAAAACAAAGACTGCTAGAACCTGGTAGGTCTTCCCAGTCTGTGCCTCTAGAAAGTTGTCCCTTTCTAGAGGTCGTCCCTCCAGGTAGAAATGCACTCAGACCTTCACCACCACCCAGCCCACAAATACAAGTCATAGGCCAAGCAGAACTAAAGGAACTCTCTCCTTTTTTACAACCACGGCTTTTGGGAACTGTCTCTCTTAAAGTATCCCATTTCCAAACGAACTCTCTTCTTTCAAACTTGTCCGTGAGATATATTCATATATTTACTTGACAGTTCTGTATTGTGTGCCTGTTATGTGCCATGCCAAGGACTGTTCTAGAAACGAGGGGAACTGGAGTGAGCCAAAGTAAGCTCTTGTTGTGGACGGTATATCGGTTTCATGTCCCCTTAGAGACTCCGAGAGAGCAACTCAGCAAGAGGTTAAGAGAGATGAGAGTGACAGGGCACCTTGGGAGGGGTGGCCCCCACAAGAAAGTACTAGAGAGGGAACAGGGAAGTCTCAAGTTTTTCTTGCGTTCTGTCCATTCAGAGTGACAAACACGCAAGAAATGTCTCTAGTGCAGCCCAGCAAGGCAGAACTAGAAAAGAGGCTTCGAGACAGCATAGAAGTATGGCAGGTGGGCTAGGTGCTGTGGAGAAAGACGAAGCAAGGTAAGGAGGACGGGAATGCAGGGCAGGAGGGAACAGTGGGGACAGATTGATCTGACTGCAGGGAGGGAGGGGGCCTCTCTGAGGAGGTGACATGTGAGCAGAGTCCTGAAGGAAGTGAGGAAGTGAGCCATGCAGGTGTTTGGGGGAGAGCATTCTCAGCGTGTGTATGTGCATCGGTCTCCACCTCCAGGCCGTGGAGTAGCTTCTGCTACGTTCTTTCAAAATAGTCAAGACCCACTTGTTTCTGCCAACAGCATCTCCTCCTGTACTCTAGAAACTTCTTTAATCCTGGCCGCTCCCTCCCCGGGCAATAGGACCCACCGTCCAGCAACGGTGGAAGGACTACAGGAGAAAGGGGGAAAAAAAACCCCAAACTGGATGACACAAAGGGGAAATATATCTGGGGGCTTTACAAAAATAGATCTCTTTCATACATATTCTAGAAAAATTATTAAAAGTAAAGAGCAATCCAAGCAAAGACAACAAAAGGTTACCTACAAAAAGATACAAATCAGGCTTGCATTAAACTTGACCCCTATAATAGTAATTCTAGAAGACAAGGAAGATGTGTCTACAGACTTTAGGAAAAGGTTCATGATGCCAGAATTTCATATATATATATTGAGGTGGAAATGGTGGGGTTCGGAGCAAATGGTCAAGAAAGAATTCTTGAGACGTCTTTGGTGCAAAAAGCTGTTTTTATTAAAGCACAGGGACAAGACCCGTGGATAGAAAGAGCTACCCTGGGGTTGTGACTGGTGACTGATTATATACTTTCCAGTTTGGCAGGGCAGGGGTGGGGGGAGAGGGGGGAATCCAGAGAGGGTCAGGGATAGCGTTAAGCCTCTAAGGAATTTTGGAGCAAGGTCTCCAGGACCTTGAGGGGGCTAGCTGTTGTTAAGAAATGGTCATTTATCACTGTCTAATAAAACCTTAATCATGAGACCCTTTAGATGTATGCTTAGAAGATGATTGCCAACATATATCTTGGGAGGGGGGGTAGAGATAAAGGAACTTCCTGAAGGAGTTTTTATACATTAAAGTAGGCTTACAGGATCCTGGAAGTCAGGATAACATTAAGCTAAGGTTGCCTTTTGCTCTTAGCAAAGTATTAACATCCAGGGAGCTGGGTTCCACAAGGAAGTTCACTCTGCCTGTTTCAAGGACTTGCCAATGGGCCATAAGTGGTAAGGAAATTAATTTTTTTCTTTTGCCTTTGTTTCCTACCTCATATATGCAATTATATATATATCATTCTCAAGTATGTGACCTCTCAGAACGTGAGGAATCCCTGTATCCCACCTCAGTACATTCTAAAAAGTAAATTCAGATGACCACGTTATAGATGAAAGTTAAGAACTCTGGAAAGAGGAAGTTGTAGCTAAAAGGCCTGAGGATCCCTCATCTACTCAAGTGAGGACCTGAATTCAAGGGCTCCAGCTGGGGGTCCTACCACACTTTCTTCCCCACAGCCTCTCCTGTGGCTCCCCTGTCCACTTCCCTGTGCCAAGAAATGGGCTTACGGAGCCATATCCTTGTGAGGAAATCTTCGGCCTGTTTCATGGCCACTGACAACGGTAACGAATAGGGTTCTCTTCAAGCAGTTGCCGACAATGGCTATACTGGGCTCTCTGTTAAGAACCTGAACCAGGAGAATTATTTTTCAAAGATGCTTCCCCCACACCCAAGCAGAACGGCATAGTGCAACATAATGGCCCTATTTTCTTCTTTTTTTTTTCTGCCTTTCTGCCTTGGAACATGAATAATGATTTTCCTATACCTTTAAAAGTCACACTGAGAGTCCTGAGTCATTGAGGTTTAATTGGGAAAGACTGCGAGGCCACCAAGTAGCAGATCTGATCTGTTTACCCTCTTTAGCACAGGATCTGTGACATTTCCTCGTTAACAAATCTTTAGCCCAACATAATTGCAATTATGCTTAAGAAAAAAAAAATGTATGGAAAGGAATTATAAGGAAATGCACCCAGAGATTATGGTGAGGGATAGTATGTCTGGTCAGTAAACCTCTAAGTGATACTTTTTTCCTGCTTCATAGAGTCAGCAGATATTTTAAAAACAGATTTTTAAGAAATCAGTATATGCAATTTTATGTAGACCATGTAATTGCCACGATGTAAGAACGTATACATTGAAAGGAAAATACATCACAATGTATTTGTGAGACTATTGACGAAATTTTTTATCCTAACGGTATTTATTTATAATGTCTTTATTTATCCTAACGTTACTTTCTAAATTTTCATTAGGAGCAGGTATTACATCTATAATAGAATTTTTTTTTTCTTAAAGTAAGATGGTGAGGGGCTTGAGCTTGCTTAACGAGTGCAAGCAGATTGCTATATGAATGCCAAACAAGTAATCGCTACTATAAACAATTCTCATGTTCATCAAAACTGATCAGGCGATTTCTACTTAGACTTCTGGCGAAGCCAATGTTTTTAGCTGGAAAAAGCAGAATTTTAAAAAATAATATCTGGGGCGCCTGGGTGGCTCAGCCGGTTAAGCGACCGACTTCGGCTCAGGTCATGATCTCGCAGTTTGTGAGTTCGAGCCCCGCATCGGGCTCTGTGCTGACAGCTCAGAGCCTGGAGCCTGCTTCGGATTCTGTGTCTCCCCCTCTCTCTACCCCTCCCCTGCTCACGCTCTTTGTCTCTCTGTCTCTCAATAATACATAAATGTTAAAAAAAAAAAAAATCTTCGAGTTCAAACTGCTCACATAAGCTCTTCAAGAGGACGATTAAAAATTTGTACCGAGCCACTCCAACATAAAAAAGGGAATTTCTATGGGGAGAAGGGGGACAGACCATCAGCTGTGCCCTCAAGAGGGATTAAACCATCAGCTCTTTCCGGGTCCAAAGCAAATCCTGCCAGGTGCTGGGAAGGAGTGCTGGCCTTTCGTGTAAACCCCCTCATTTGTAGCCAGACACAGGGGTACAAGACCACCTGGCTCCAGGGGGCCCAAACAGACCAAGTTTGGCCTCTCGCCACTGACAAAATCCAAAGGCAGAGAGACGAGGGGAGGTAAAACAAGAAAGGAATTTATTTCAGTGAGGCCAACCAGGAAGGCAGCGGACTGGCATCTCAAAGCCTGTCTCCAAAGTGCCCCAAATACTTCCCTGTTTATATAAGGATGATGTGGGCCAAAGGTCAGTGTGTAGTGCAGGTAAGCGGTGATGGTCAAGTCCGTCATTGTCTTGGAGGCAGTCCCAGGGTCTTGGTGGCTCAAGGACAGTCCTTATTGCTTGAGAGGGTGGCTTGGTTCCTATCAGGGTAGGCTTTGCCCACGGCCTCTTTTGCCCGAGTTAAGAGACAAGCTGGAAAGAAAGAACTTCATTAGAAAGTTTGAGGTCAAAATGGAGGTAGTTAAGGGTTGCCTGGCTGGCTCAGTCAGTGGAGCATGTGACTCTTGATCTTGGGGTCGTGAGTTTGAGCCCCACGTTGGGCGTGGAGCCTGCTTTTAAAAAAAGGAAGGTAGTTGAAGTCCTCTTTCAGTTTGGTCTGAAGTAACACCAAAGAGAGGCACGTATCAAACCAAGAGCCCTGGGCTTTGATACTTCTGGTCCCACCCCTTTGCTGGCTTCCCATCTGCAAAGAAAACCTAGGCTCCTTGGTCTTGCTTCTCTTGCCCACCTCTGCACCAGCTCTCCCAGCGTAACTAGTAACTCTTTGGGAAGCAAAATTATGTCCACATTTATAGTAGTCTAAATCTATATTAAGAACAAAGGAGCGTTTCCTGAAAGAAACAATCTGCCAAGATGTCATCTCACTCACGATGAAATGGCCTTTTATTTTACTTTGCTGATCGATTTAGCTTTGTCTTAAGTCTTTCCACTTCTGAAAAGGAGGTTTGAGGGGCACCTGGGTGGCTCAGTCGGTTAAGCATCCAACACTTGACTTTGATTCAGGTCACGATCTCACGGTGTGTGGGTTTGAGCCCTGAGTTGGGCTCTGTACTGACAGCACAGAGCCTGCTTGAGATTCTCTCTCTCTCCTTCTCTTTCTGCCCCTCCCAGGCTCTGTTTCTCTCTGTCTCAAAATAAACTTCTTTTTTTTAATTTTTTTTTTTCAACGTTTATTTATTTTTGGGACAGAGAGAGACAGAGCATGAACGGGGGAGGGGCAGAGAGAGAGGGAGACACAGAATCGGAAACAGGCTCCAGGCTCCGAGCCATCAGCCCAGAGCCCGATGTGGGGCTCGAACTCACGGACCGCGAGATCGTGACCTGGCTGAAGTCGGACGCTTAACCAACTGTGCCACCCAGGCGCCCCTACAAACTTCTTTTTTTAAAGGAGGTTTGCTTTTCCCTTAAATCACCGAAAGGCCCATTAAAGAGATTTTCCCCGAACAACGTATTCTCAGAGCAGAAATCTAGGCACACTTTCTCCAGCCAACTTTTTCAGAGTTTGCCCACAGCTGTCCTGACTCAGAATGGCCAGGGTGCTTTCAAAACTACAGATTCCCTGTACAGATCCCTGCCCAGGATCTTCTGAATCAGAATTTCTTAGGAATGGGCCCCAGACTTTGCATTTAAAAACAAGTTTCCTGGGACACCTGGGTGCCTCGGTAGGTTGAGCATCGAGTCTTGATTTCAGCTCTGGTCATGATCCCAGGGTCTTGGGATGGAGCCCTGCTTCAGGCTCCATAGAACCTGCTTAGGATTCTCTCTCTCTGAAAACAATAAATAGATAGGATAGATAGATAGATAGATAGATAAATTCCTGAGGAAAGAATGTATGTGGTTCACAGTGTGTTTACAGTTAATACTTGCTGAATAAATTAACATATAAAGGGGGAGCTTTCTGGGTGATTCTAATGCAAATTCAAAGCTTCAGAACCACTGTTTTACTCTATAAAAATAAACTGAAGTTAAACAAAAAAATCCGTCTGCTTTTCCCATGCTTCCTCCCAGTTCTCCCATTTATATTCCAGATATCTGGAGTTCAGACTCAGCCTGAGAACTCTGTCGTGAGTAACCCATTTTACAGAAGGGGAAAGTTGAGTGAGTGAGTGTCTACGTGCAGGATTCACGACCACCTCTGCTCTGTGACTTCAAGGACTTAACAGATAGCCAATATTTACTGAGCACTTACAGTGCTCCTGTCCTTTACAGACGTTATCATACCTCATCCCCACTCCATTGAGATAAAATAGCTGGTCTCATAAAACAGATGCCATAATTCCCATTTTGTACTTGAGGAAACTGACGCTCAGGAAATATTTGAACCCAGGTGTGCTTTGTCATCCAAAATCCCGACTCTCCCTGCTGTGGCCTGATGCCTGCACCCACCCCCGGAAATGTTTGTTACTAGTTTCCTTTTGTTCTGCTCAAACGTTCTATATGCTCACCAGTGCCTTAGGTTGCTCATTTAGAGCTATCCCTTTAACTTCAGGCTTTGTTTTCTGCTAAAGTTCACATTTTATTACTTCCTGGGCAACATTAATATCAGATTGGTTGCAGAAAACCTTTTGGGGAGGAAAAGGTAGCAAGGTGGGAGACGTTGGATGTAGGGGGTGATGGGGCCCTTGCTGCGCTGTGGGGCCCAGGGATAGGTGACTGCCGCCCTCACAGTCTAATGGGGACCAGCTTGCCCTGGAAGCCTCTGCTGACCTCTCGGGGGCCACGGTCACTGACAACAGTCCTGTTTGCTAATAGCTGAGCTTTTCAGACGATTTCTGTGTGTATGTATGGAAAGGGGGAGGTGTTAACCACCTGGAGAGCGACTAAGAATACAGTTGATATCAGTTAAAGGAAGTATGTTTGTTATTCATGCTTCTTCTGTTTTCTGCTATAAAAAATGGATGCATTTCAGTTGTGATTCAATCTGGCAAATCACCTTTTTGAGCTTTCTTGAAAGTTCGGCCAGTACCGGGCCCTTTACTGTTCAAAAGGGAAAGGATCTCAGAGAGGTTGTTTAACATCTGAGAAGGATACGGAGGCTGGGGTGGGGTTATCACAGATTGGGGGGGGGGCGGAGATCACATAGAAATTTGGGTATTTTCTCCTTTTTAAAAAATGTTTATTATTTTTCTTTATTTTGAGAGGAGGAGGAGGGGCACAGAGAGAGGGAGAGAGAATCCCAAGCAGGCTCCACGCTTTCAGCACAGAGCCTAACGTGGGGCTCAGTCTCATGAGCTGTGAGATCATGACCTGAGCCGGAATTAAGGGTCGGATGTTCAACCCACTGAGCCACCCTGGCTCCTGGGTATTTGCTCCTTAATTCCGTTATTTCCGTTGGAGTCTATATGGTTTTTAATTGCGAGCTCTATGCTCTATGAGGTCAGGGACAGTGTCTGGTTCACTGCATTATCTCTGACACCTAGCACCACAAGTAGCACAGAGAAGGTAATCAATAAACATTATGATGGATGTGGAATTTGAAACTTTGCAGAAAACCCTATGGGAACCGTGTCATGGCGATTTCATATTTTCTAATCTCTTACAGAGCAGTATAATTGAATGCAGTCACAAGGTCTTAAGTTGTTAAATATCTGAGCCCATATGTAAGATTTCAAACATTCTTTTTTATCGTTAAAGATGTGTCTAGAGGAATGGAATAAAACAGAAAGTTAGAACAGTGTTGAGGAATCAAATAAATCCAAATTCAAAAGTATTACAGCAACGTTTGTTACTATTTTTCTTTTTCCTTTTGTTCCAGAATGATGTTACTTTGCTCCAGGAACAATGAGTCATTTGTCATCTGCATTATCCTCTCTTCCAAATAAAATAGCTATGTAGGGTGGATTTATAGACAAAAGCCTTCTTGAGTCTAAAGGCATGCTAGAATAATATATTAAGACTGGTGATTAATAGCAGTTATAAGTTTTAAAATCTAAAACAAAATCAATCTCTACAAGTTTGTCCCTATGGATCATTAAGTATGGAAAAATATATTATTTATTTAGATCTAGCTCTTGGGGTGCCTGGGTGGCTCAGGCAGTTAAGCATCCAACTCTTGATTTTGCCTCAGGTCATGATCTCTCAGTTTGCGAGACTGAGCCCCATCTTGGGCTCTGTGCTGACAGCCTGCTTGGGATTCTCCCTCTACTCTTCTCAGCATGCTCTCTCTCTCTCTCTCTCTCAAAATAAATAAATAAACTAAAAAAAAAAAAAACACAAAAAACTAAAAGGGCTTTGTTTTGTTTTCAAAAGTGTGAAGTTTTCAGGGCTACTAGATACAGAGTTGGGGCACCTGGGTGGCTCAGTCGGTTAAACTTCTGACTTCAGCTCAAGTCATGATCTCATGGTTCGTGGGTTTGAGCCCCGTGTCAGGCTCTGTGCTGATGGCTCAGAGCCTGAAGCCTGCTTTGGATTCTGTGTCTCCCTCTCTATGTCCTTCCCGACTTGTGTGCTCTCTCTCGCTCTCTCTCTCTCTCTCAAAAGTCAATAAATAAACATTTAAAATAAAAAGATATAGAGTCAATAAGGAATCTATCTATGTACTTACGTGGTTTATGCTAATCCTACAAGAACCATGATACTCCCATATTAGATTAAGAAATTTATAGAGGGGCGCCTGGGTGGCGCAGTCGGTTAAGCGTCCGACTTCAGCCAGGTCACGATCTCGCGGTCTGTGAGTTCGAGCCCCGCGTCAGGCTCTGGGCTGATGGCTCAGAGCCTGGAGCCTGTTTCTGATTCTGTCTCCCTCTCTCTCTGCCCCTCCCCCGTTCATGCTCTGTCTCTCTCTGTCCCAAAAATAAATAAACGTTGAAAAAAAATTTAAAAAAAAAAAAAAGAAATTTATAGAACAATGGGGTATATGGCTGGCTCAGTAGGAAGAGCTTACAACTCTTGCTCTTGGGGTTGTGAGTTCAAGCCCCACGTTGGGTGTAGAGATTACATAAATAAATAAATAAACAAACAAACAAATAAACAAACTTTAGAAAATTATTGAATAACAAAGTTAGAAAAGGTTTCAAGAGATCATAAGGTATAGGCTTTGTTGATACACATATTATGGGCTATGTACAACGGCAAAAGGTTTTAAAACTACGCATGCCTTCTGACTCAGGAATTCTACTTCAAGAAATTTATCAGAAATGTGTATAAAGATGTAAAATATGTATATCATATCCCTATGTATGATAGCACGGAATTGGAAACAGCCTACATGTGCAAGAGTGGGAGATTAGTAAAGTACTTTACGGTATATCTAATAATCTACAAACACTTTTTTTTTTTTTTTTAATTTTTTTTTTCAACATTTATTTATTTTTGGGACAGAGAGAGACAGAGCATGAACGGGGGAGGGGCAGAGAGAGAGGGAGACACAGAATCGGAAACAGGCTCCAGGCTCTGAGCCATCAGCCCAGAGCCCGACGCGGGGCTCGAACTCACGGACCGCGAGATCGTGACCTGGCTGAAGTCGGACGCTTAACCGACTGCGCCACCCAGGCGCCCCCAAACACTTTTTTTTTTAATGTTTATTTATTTACTCTTTTAGAGAGACAGCAAGCAAGAAAGGGGACGAGAGAGAGGGAAAGAGAAATCCCAGGCAGGCTCCACACTGTCAGTGCAATGATTCTGGGTAATTTGGATTTTTTTTTAATTTGTGCTTATTAATGTCCTCGATTTCTTTCATCAGATATGCGTCTTATGTAATTTAAAGGAAATTAGGTGTATTTAACATTGCGAGTTAGTTCCATATGTCAAAATAGGGACCCTGGTAAATTAGAAACATTATATAATTTAGGAAGATTTAGCTGCTTTGTAGCCTCACATTTGTTATTCTCCATGCCTGCTGGTCCTGTCCTCCAATAATGCAGACGTAAGACATAAGACTGATCCATAGGAAGGGGAAAGGAAAAAGCATGTGACCAGGAAAACAAGAGTTAATGGAAAAGGTAAATTTTCTTTATTTCTCTGTTGGCTTACCTTTTCTTTAATCCCGCCAAGGATCACATATAGGCATTGATTTAAGGGTAATGAAAGTGAGGGGCACCTGGGTGGCTCAGTGGGTTGAGCTTCCGGCTTCAGCTCAGGTCATGATCTCACAGTTCGTGGGTTTGAGCCCCGCATCGGGCTCTGTGCTGACAGCTCGGAGCCTGGAGCCTGCTTCGGTCTGTGTCTTCCTCTCTCTCTGCCCCTCCCCTGCTCACACTCTGTCTCTCTCTGTCTCTCAAAAGTAAATAAGTGTAAAAAAAAAAAAATGTAAAAAGCACACATATAATTACGTTAAACTCACCACAAAATGTGTGGGACCCATATACCAAAAACTGCAAAATGTTACTGGGATGTGAGTCTTAGGAAAATGGAGGGACTAACATGTGACACTTTCTTTAACCAGATTCACTTTCTACCCCTGATGAGACCAAAGAGATTTTGGAATCCGAACAGTTACCTTGCAGGGCCTCAGCGGATCTTTTCGCCCTACCTCTTTCCCATTTGCTTTGTCTGTGGTTTCCACATATGTGTATTGATTATAGATACAGACATGTGCAGACGCACGTATATGCACACACGTGCACAAAAATGTGTGTGTGTGCATATATGCACACATACATATAAAACCCTTGCTATGGAAAGAAATATACCTAAAGGTTTAAAAAATCCTATATGCAGTAGATCTATACTGACATTTATTTCTTTTTCATACTTTTTCCGTTTTCTTCAAGAAGGCTGTATTATATATTACTTCCATAATCAGAAAAGAAGTACTTAAAATCAAACTCAAGTAGGATAAACCGCTCTCAGACTCCCTAGTACTTATGCTTAAATTCTCCCCGAGAATCCTGTATTATTCCCCACCTGATGGGCATCATCACAGTGCCCTCATCAAGTAGGAGGTGCTTGGGGGGCCAGGCTTTATAAATCCAGCCTACATCAGTGACGGTACTTGTCCCAACACGGAAGCTTAAAAGCTACATCGCTGGAATGAAAGTATGACTTGGCTACTTCTTGGAGGCTGAGGGCCATTAAGACATGGGTTCAGGGGGCGCCTGGGTGGCGCAGTCGGTTAAGCGTCCGACTTCAGCCAGGTCACAATCTCGCAGTCCGTGAGTTCGAGCCCGCGTCGGGCTCTGGGCTGATGGCTCAGAGCCTGGAGCCTGCTTCCGATTCTGTGTCTCCCTCTCTCTCTGCCCCTCCCCCGTTCATGCTCTGTCTCTCTCTGTCCCAAAAATAAATAAACGTTGAAAAAAAAAATTTTTTTTTAAAAAAGACATGGGTTCAGCGATGGACAATGCTGCTCTTCTCTTGGGCAACTGGTTTATCACATGCTGGCTTTTTTCTTTTTTAAAGCTTATTTATTTTGAGAGCAAGAAGCGTGAGTGGGGGAGGGGCAGAGAGACAGGGAGAGGGAATCCCAAGCAAGCTCACACTGTCAGCTCAGAGCCCCGCGTGGGGCTGGAACTCCTGAGCCATGAGATGATGACCCCAGCCGAAACCAAGGGTTGGATGCTCAACCGACCGAGCCACCCAGGAGCTCCTATTCTATGCTGGTTTTTATTCCCCTTTCCTCCGGCCTTGAAGAACCTCAGGGTGATATTAGGGTCAACATCTTTTCCAACTCCAAATGACCTCCGGTGTACATTTTGGGAGTAACTTTGCTTGTTCATACTTTGTCTTTGACCTGATTAGCTTTTTTATCTTGGCATTATTCTCTTGTATTTTGTGTCTCTCTATACTCTGCCTGAAGTCATTTTTGGAAGAGAAAGTACACAAACGTTAACAAACTATACGGAGTCAGAAACACACAGCATTCCCTCGGAGTCTTCTCAGGACTCTGCAAGCTCCTTGAGAAGCACAGTTCGGGCGGGGGAAAGAATGAACGGGAAAGAGGAACCCCAGCCTCTGAAAGTGCCCTCCTCACAAGCGAAGCCTGAACCAAGTCGCTTAGCTTCCCTGGATTTCTCAGGCTCTAGAAGTCTTGTTTTCTTCCCCAAAATTCCTTGGCACCTTCTCTTGGCCTGGTTTCCCTGATGTGTAAGGGCCACACCTATTACCTACCCTAAAGTAAACGTATGTGGTGAGAGCCAGTCCTTTAACAAACATATCATGAGGATGTGTATGTAGGGCAGTGTGCTACATCAAATCATCACACTCTTGCCCTAAGCCTCAGCTTCCCAGAGTGGATTGTAGAGACTTTCTTTCAAGACCTGCCATCAAGGTATTTATAGCAGTTTCCTGTACAATGGTGAAAAAATGTGATACGACATACATATTCAAGAAACCAGAATAAGTCGTTTCTTTTTTATTTTTTTTATTTAAAAAAAATTTTTTTTTAACATTTATTTTTGAGACCGAGAGAGACAGAGCACGAACGGGGGAGGGTCAGAGAGAGGGAGACACAGAATCTGAAACAGGCTCCAGGCTCTGCGCTGTCAGCACAGAGCCCGACGCGGGGCTCGAACTCATGGACCGCGAGATCGTGACCTGAGCCGAAGTCGGCCGCTTAACCGACTGAGCCACCCAGGCGCCCCCAGAATAAGTCGTTTCTTAAATGTAATTAAAAAATTGTAAATATTGGGGTGCCTAGCTGGCTTAGTTGGTGGGGTATGCAACTCTTGGTCTCGGTGTTGTGAGTTTGAGCCCCAGGTTGGGCATAGAGATTACAAAAATAGATAGATAGATAGATAGATAGATAGATAGATAGATAGATAGGCAGGCAGATAGAAAATACTAAGACGATATAGAAATATGGAAAGGAATAAAAGGAAAAGAAGACATGACACAAAATTGTATAAAGTCAAACATGACAGCACAGAAATTTAAATGGCTGAGTTTGCGGGCTTCAGGGGGGCTCATTCGGTTGGGCATCTGACTCTTGATTTCAGCTCAGGTCACGATCTCAGGGCTCACGGGTTTGAGCCCTGCATCCCAGCTGTCAGCATGGAACCTGCTTGAAATTCTCTCTCCCCTTCTCTCTCTATCCCTCCCCCCACGCTCTCTCTGTGTCTCTTTCAAAATAAATAAGTAAACTTAAAAACAGCAATGTTTAAATGGCCAAGTTTGAAATAGAGTTATAACTATACTTTGGGGGTATGACCAGAAAAGCATTAAATGATAGTACTAATATTAAATCACCGACTACTGCCAACTGTTAGGTTCAAAACTGTGGACGGACTGTAATGTCCGCAGGTATCAGTGCCCCTAAATGTGTCCAAGCCGTAAATTCTTCCTCAATGGCATCAAATAATTATTTGAGAAAATGTCCAGTTAACTTACTGCCTCATGAAAAACTTTGGACAACTTCTCTTCACAGTTTTCGCAGTTTTCAGTCTTACTTTGGCTTTAACAGGACTAAGGCTTTTCCAAGAGTTCATTTGCTTCTGCCGCTTATTCTCCACTGTAAAAGTCATGATTCCGTGTTTGCAGCAAAATAACCATTTCCATAGCAACCAACCGGGATGTCTCAAAAAGAGGATTATGACTTCAGGAAAGGAATAAACAACAGGAGCAGATGAATAATGAAAATAATAAGGATTCGCGTTCTCAAAAAGAATAGGAAAAATATGAGGATGAGAAAGTGTGCCGTGAGCCTTTCAGAATTGTTTCTGTCTTCAAGCCACCAACCACCGCAGCTCGGTTTTCCAGGAGACCTCAGTTACTCAAAGAGGTGGTTACTCCTG